>NW_023503157.1:2400000-3600000 GCF_014466165.1 Pleurotus ostreatus | reverse complement strand
GGATGTGTGGTTAGTGCGAGATTGGTGGCTGAGGAAATTCAGAGGCGGGCAGGGGTGAAGATCAAGGACAAGTGGTAGAAGGACTAGCAGTATCTAGCTTATTTCCGCCCTATGGCAAATGAAACGTGTGTCGCATCGAGGTCTCAGTTTCCTCTAGTTTCAAACGAGACATCAAAGTCCAGACTCCAAATATGTGCCGACTTCGAGCAGTTTAGCAGTTTTTGGATGGAAATTCGAAAAGGGAAAGGATCACGTTATCAGATGTTATACACTCGATCTGATTGGCTGATGCCGAAGCTGTTGACAAACAAAGGACAACAGCCCGATGATGACTGGTCCAAATTCTGAACAGCGACCACAGTTTCCATCATCACCACCATTTTCACCATCGTTGATGGCAGCGTCGGCGACCCGCATGTCTCGTCTCGGCCACGCAGCCCGCCTCTCGCATCCCTTGTTCTCCGCGTTCAATCCCGCAACACCCGGACTGTGTACCCGGAGAGCCTTGATGTCCGCACTCCGAAGTGGAAGTGACCGCCTCGAGCCATCGCTTGCGAATTCACCTCCCCTCGTCGTACCGTCTGCGACGTCGCTGTCCTCGAACGCTTCTTCGCCCCAGACGGCGGCTCCCCCACCCCCTGCTCCGAAAGCCGAGCGGCCTAGACCAAAGCTAAGGTCCACCAAAGCCGCACTAGATATTGTGAGCACCATATGAATCTCATTACCGGCCTGAACTTAGAGACATTCCTGGTAACAGACACCTACCGCTGTGGAGAGATTGAGAGCACTTTTGAAGGGACCGACTCCCCAGCTCATCCGCATAGGTGTCCGCAACAAGGGTTGCGCTGGCTTGTCGTACCACCTTGAATACGTCGACAAGCCAGGAAAGTTCGATGAGATCGTCGAGCAGGATGGTGTACGAGTCCTCATAGACAGCAAGGCATTGTTCTCGATCATCGGGAGCGAGATGGACTGGAAGGAAGATGCCCTGAGGTGCGCGTTATTCAGTGCTCTAATGATGCAATTCTCATCTTTCCCTGCTCAGCGCCAAGTTCGCATTCCGTAATCCCAATATCAAGGATGCTTGCGGTTGCGGAGAGTCCTTCAGCGTTAGCTCATGATAAGTATAATGTATATGTACCCGTTTAGATGTTTCGGACGCCAACCCCCCATCGTTGTATCCATATATTTGCATATTGGGCGAAAGCCTAAGACACCAATATATTACGCAATACTCATTGTAATGTC
This sequence comes from Pleurotus ostreatus, assembly GCF_014466165.1. Classification (NCBI taxonomy): domain Eukaryota; kingdom Fungi; phylum Basidiomycota; class Agaricomycetes; order Agaricales; family Pleurotaceae; genus Pleurotus; species Pleurotus ostreatus. The sequence goes on along the minus strand of NW_023503157.1, from coordinate 3,598,752 downwards.
AAAATATCGCGCTCTCAAGTGACAACGTTTCGACTGTTGACCGGTCGACCACTCACTCTTCAGAATTGTGAGTCGATTATTTTGTTGTTGGTGACATTGGCACTTGACGTCTTCGGTCTAGATCACGTCTACCTTTGGCACACTCTTCACACCTTGCGAAGACGGCAGGTTCACCACAGCATTGCATTTGAGAAAAGCCTCAACAATTTGCGCAATTTCTAGATCTCGAGATGATCGGGTTATCGGTGTATGTGTAACAGCATTCCCTTGCTTCTCCCTTGCGATACTTGTTGTTCGCCTTCAAGATGAGCACCGCAGTCCAGTGGGTACTTTTAGCTTTATCAACATGCCCCTTCTGATTCCCTACAGGGCACTCAACAGTGCCACAATCGATTATCTCTACTGCGGGGTGATATGTAGATGGATCACAGCTTCAAAGCTCACAGTCAAGTACCTCAAGCAGTCACTCATCGCACTTCGTGTTCTATGCTGCGCGCTTCTAATCTTCCAATCTTTCGAAGAGACACGTTCAATCATGCGAAGATTCAAGAACATGCTGCAGGGAACGTGGTGCTGCTACGCACTGAAGGATATTTTAACCTCTAAGTAGCACTCATTACGCTGCGCACGCCGCACGGTTTACCTTCCAGCGTATAGAATACCATGGATGATTCTTTCCCCGACACAGCTAGACACAGCCCTCCAACCATGAACTTACTCGCGCCTCTCAGGCCCCCTACATACATCGACCTACGAAAGACCGTATAAAACGCCGCGAAATCCTGCTAATCGACTCAACGACAGACAGAACTCTCGTTTACCCCATGCCTCCCAAGTTCCTCCGAGCCATGTCGATCCACGGGGACGCAAGTCTCGAGATCCCTTCTACCCCTCCTCCTCGCGTCGCAATTGTTACTGGCGCCGCACAAGGGATTGGCCAAGCGATCGCCGTCCGCCTGGTGACTGACGGCCTCCTCGTCATCGTCAACGACATCCCTTCCAGATCGTCGCAATTAGATACCGTAGTCAAACAGCTGAACATACTTGGATCAACCACGTCGTATCGAGTCCCATACACGGCCAATGATATCGTCGCGCATCCTGTTGTCGGAGATGTTTCGAAAGAGGTAGATGTAGAGAACATGATTCAAGAAGCCGTACGTGTCTTCGGACGTTTGGATGTTGTGTGTACCCTCTCTTCTCAGAGTACATACAAGATCTGAGACTGATATCCACGGACAGATGGTCGCCAATGCTGGGATCGCGGGTACAACCACAACTATTATGGATGGTATCTGTTTTGCTTCGTTTTCTATGGCCCTTCCCCCTGGCTTACATACCTCCCACTAGCCGTTGTCGATGATTGGGACGCCCTCTTCTCCATAAACTTGCGAGGAGTCCTCCTCTGTTACAAACACGCTGCCCGCCAAATGGTCAAACAGAATATTCAAGACGGACGTATTATAGGTAAACTAGATTCAACTCGATCCTTCTGTGGACTCGTTAGTTGAATTTTCGTTTGGTTAGGCGCGTGTTCAATGGTTGGACTTGGAGGTTAGCATTTGTCCTGCCCCCCTATTCTCCCTCCTTTGATAACTTCCATGCCGTTAGGAAACATTCATCAAGGTGCATATTGCGCATCGAAATCCGCCGTGCGCTCTATCACCCAAAGCCTTGGTACGTGATTCCCCAAGACTCACTAACACTACGTCTCACAAAAATCCTTTGCTAATCGTATACTTTTCTCTCTGGGACCCCCATCACTTAAACGCACTGAATACTTCTCGTCCAGCAGCATCAGAGCTCTCCGGATATAGCATTACCGTGAATGCATACGCACCGGGAACCATTGGCTCTGAGACGGGTACGTAGATGCCCACTCCCGTATCTGACCCCCAAATGCAATAACTTTGATCTCTAGCCAGGGCCAAATACGACGAGAGACTCCTCGTGCCGTACAGAGTCTTTAGAAAGGTCAGTCCCTCTCCTTTTCTTCGGTGACCGTATCGATGTTGGCATTCCAGTTCTATGGGCAGCCGAATCTGAAGGTCACTTGCCCCGAGCCAGTGGCAAGCATCGTTGCATACCTAGTCAAACCTGAAGCATCTTTTGTTACCGTGCGTTCTCTCGCTCGTTTCCACTAACATCATCATTGACGCATCGTAGGGCCAGGTGATGTCGGTCGACGGAGGAGCGATCAGTCCTTCTCTATAAGCGATGCAAACTCGATGTTTCTATGGTTGAAGCTGCGAATAAACATTGTATGGTTTCACTTTTAATTTGTGTTCTGCGAACAGAGGCCACCTTGTCTTTTTCCCGGACGACTTGAACATCTACGTAGGGTGATGTGACTCAAGGTCAATTAGTAGGATCATAATCCTGTTGCGGCGCGAAGATACTGATGTGATTCGTAGCTGGTCTCTTAGTAGCAATTGACAAAATGGCATACGCTCCGTAAACCACCACCTCCTGCTGTGTCTCAGGGAACCATCATCCTTCGATGCACTGCTTAACAGGGTTTCATGATATCTCCACCATGACTTCACAGTCCTGGTTGTAAACTATTCTCGGCGTGGGCACAATCGCCCAGCAATTCCTCCCCGCTAAATTTATTCATTCCAAGTTTCGAAATCGCATGCCTCGGTGGCTCCGAGGTTGAAGACGCTTTGCCCTAGATCTTTATCAGAGGATACTGCAAGGCGGATGCCAGGGAGTCATTTTCCTCATCATCATCATACCATTCACGGACATTTCTAATGCAACGGAATACTCCTTTCCTAGCCTAGAAGTCTCCTCCGCCAATCCTCCATTCTCGATGCTGGAAGAACCCAATCGCCCCCCATCGTCCCATCTGCCCGTCGACCGTGAGCACGGCATCACCACCATACAGGAGCAAACAATGGCAGGAGTGGGGGTTCTATAAGTTCTCACACCAACCTCCATTGGGCCCAAGAACAGTCCTGGGACAAATTTTCGGAGGTAAGTCTGTCATCAACTCAGAACATGACGGTACGCTCAGACGGTAGTCTAGCTACGGTTTGCACTTGAAACTTCAATCGAGGGAGTACTACCTACGGTTGGTGTCTAACGTAGTTCGTCAGTTCAGTCCTTCCCGGTAAAGATACAATAGCTTGATCTTCTAGGATGATGGCGTACTCAGTCTGCTCGTTTCTGCCATCTCGACATAGCCGGTCGTCGTCAAGAACACCCCCTTAGCCATCAGCCGCCCGCACTTACGTCTGAATCGCGCGCAAATCCAAATGCAAAGGAAACTCCCATTGCTCCAAGGATTTGATAAACTCTGGTTGGGCTTGCTGGTGACCGTCATAGTCGTACGGTCCTCACTGTGCATGCGATCACTTTTGCTATACTCCTGATTCTGATGGGTAGGTGAGCGCTGAAGCGCTGACTATTGAATTCCCAGCGCACCATACCACTGCCTCCAGACCAAAAGCTCAGCTCAGCCATCAAAACACTGTACTGCATATCTGATGTGCTTGGTCTTCGAACTCACCTGTCACTCGATGGCACATTAATATAAGCTACTTTATCAAGCCATCTTTGATGCATCCCCGTCTCTCCCGAACCCCTGGTGGATTCGAGCATCATCCATGGGTAAATCTCTATCCATGCTCCTTCTACTTATCGCTGGTACGAGTTTTGTCTTAGCGGATCCCTTCAACGTCACGGTTGACGACAAGTTTGGGCCCTTCCCTCAAATTGGAAACACGATACATTTCGGTGAAGGATAGTTTGAGAGCGGTGTCGATTTTTGCCCTTCCCCAGGATGTCACGAGGCGGTTTTTCATCAAGCCTTCAACCGTAACTACGGCACCCACCCTCCTCGTCCATCTTAGCTGACCAAAATATGAAAGAAACTTGGAAGCGTTCGATATATCAGTCACAGGACCCGACAGACAGGCCAAAGGTTGCAACATTCTCCTTCAAAGGTATGTTCTACCGTTCTATGCTCTTAACACATACAATCTTTGCTCTAGGGACGGCCGTCTACGTTAATACCATAACAAATGTGCAAACAGGAGCAGGAGTGCCGTGAGTTCACCTTTGTATCAGTTTAGGTTTACTTGCAAACTTGGGTTTGATGGGCAGAGGCAACTCTGATATGACATTCCTTTTGGACGACCAAGTATCATATTTTATCAGCAAAGCCCCAGGTTTTCCGATTGCCCAAACAGTCTTCTCAGCAACAGGCCTCGTTGATAAATATCATAATCTCACCATTGTGAATGGGCACCCGAATAGTTCGTTTGCACAAGTGATGATGTTTTTGGATTCTATCATCTACACGTGCTGTTGTCCCCGTTCTTCTTTTCTGTCTTGAATTCTCATGATTCCTCCTTAGGACTGAATTTTTACCTTTGGCAGGCCCAACTCGACCGAAGGACAATGCACCCTCCCGGCCAAATATACGACTAGTCATCGGAGTCTCGGTAGGCGTGGGCGGACTTATCCTCGGCCTTCTTTCTTGTTGGTTGTTCTTACGTGTCAGAGCTCGCAAGGTGAAAGCGCGACAATCAATTTCCGCGCTGGCATTCGAAGCAAGGATATCCTCAATGCAGCGTGTCGCTCCCTTCCTAGCTTACAAGTCCCCTATACCAGGCCAGCCGGAGACCTTCGACGGCAGAGAGACGGGGACTCGGTCGCCCCTAACAGCCTTGCTACATCGACCGGAGACCATCGTCAGCATAGTACCTCCATCCTACAGGAGTAGACGGTCTGCTGGCGGTGTCTCATAGGCTCTGAGCCCGACTTCTGTTGTTGTGATAGCCTATTACAGTACATGCTCCAATGACTCCTGATCGCATCGTGCAGCACACGTTGGAGGTCATGTTCTTAGTATATCTTTACAGAGTATGTCTGGTACAACATCGGTTTATCTATTCTTTCAGATTGTCACAATTTACTCTTGTGATTAGATATCTAATTGTGATATTCCCTCCTAGTCACCCTCGCGTAACAGCGGTGCAGCGGAGACGCAATTTGTTCCGAATAACCTACAGGGTGACTCACTTTTTGGCATACAAGTCTGTGCTACCTCTAGGCCGGCCGGAAACATTTGATGCGAGAGGAGGTGATATAGAATCAAGGCTCAATTGCCCCCAATATCTCCTACTTTGCGGCATCGACCAGACACGATTGATAGCACGGTACAATCCTGGCGGTACAGGGGTATAGGGGTACACGTGACTACTGTAGTATCGTTTCGCGCGCATGTGTTCTTTTCTTTATGCGTTTGCTGGAGTCCCAGTCAAACGGAATACGCTACTTGATTATTCGGATATCGTGCGACCCTCGTCAGCTTACTTCAACACCGCCATCATACAAAAGTCGGTGATTAACTGTGTGTGTTTTCTAAGCTCTGAGGCCCCAGTGGTTGGACTCTGAGACACCCTTACTCATGTTCTGTCTATTTCTTCTACTTCACGACCTTTATTCATTTCAATGCTGACGTGGGACTGCTGCAACGTAGATACTAGACGTTATTATATTGTCAAAATCTGATCTACTTCAAACGTTCAACATTAACTCCTCTCCGATCGACATCCCGGATCCCCCAGCAAATTCAAGAAAAATCAAGGTTGTGAAGTGACGAGACGTGAACTTGATCAGGGACCTGAATTATAACCAAATTCTCAGCATCAGCTAAGCTTCGTTATCAGCCTACCGACCAACAAATCAGAACCATCGAGATCAAGCAATGATATGACGCTGTTTCTCTGTCTCGTGAGTCTTTGATCTCACTGTCATGAAGATATATACGCACTCTGAATACAAGCCTCTCGACTCACTGGCTACACCAATGTATCGCTACAAGGTTTCAGGATCCCTTCTGCATACGTTCAAAAATAACGACGATTTCCTTTTTACCCCTACTACACCTGCCCGCGAAGCGAATGCCAGACAACCGCTTTCCTCTTTAGCAAATAATCAAAGGCTGCCGTTGATGCAACGGGTCTATGGACTCGTCCTATTCTAATTTCTAAGCTTACATTCGCCCTTACCTTCCGACCATACGTGACCATTCAATGCGAGAGGCTCTGATATAGAAACAAGATCTCAGTCACTCCCAATGCCACGCCGACAGGAGACCATCTGCAGCACAATACAGGGTCCGGAACGGTACTACGAACTTAGTTGTAAATAATGGCACCGCGGAGATGAAATTTGCTCACGGCGCTCCATGTGGATCGCTCTTCCACCCCAACCACCACCATGGCAGCGGACATCCCTATCGATATCTTGGACAATGTGCTAACGTATGTTGACGATGGCAAGTCTGAACTAGGGGCGTTTTCTTTGGTGTGCAAATCATGGTGCACGCCAACCCGGAGCCGAATGTTCAGCACATTCGCCTTGAACTACACCGTGGACGATTTACCCGGCTTTCAACAATGCACAAGGCTTCTCAGCCTCTTGAAGGACTCGCCTCATCTGTCTCAGCTCTTTCGACGCATTGAGCTGCACATACACACAGCATCTCCCCTCGTTCATGATCCCATTCTCCACCAACTTCTCAGTTACTTTCCAAATGTACGCACCCTCGTCTTACGCGCATTCGCCGACGCTTGGATCTCGCTACCTCCGGATCTTGTTAATTCCCTTCGACTCATTGTATGCAATCCCTTATTCGAGCGACTCCATCTAAGTCGTTGGAGATTCACGCCCGGAGCTGCAGAACTGGCCCACCTCCTCAGTGGCTGCACGAATTCCCTTCGATATCTATCGCTCACTCACGTGTCGTACGATGTTCATAGTGGCGGGACTGCCGCAGTAGACACGTTGCTCGTAGCTGATCTCCCGAAGCTCGCAGCGATGAACGTCTTTGGATCTTCCACCGATGGCCATCTTCCATGCAAGATACCTAATCTTCAGCAGTACGCTCAGGTCACGGATATCTCCTCTGCATGGTGGGACAGCGCACCAAGGAATGTCGTTCATGCGTGCATCCCATGCGATAGCCCCTTGAATATATCAGTTACATTGCGCCTCCCCGTATTCTGTGCGCGTCCCTCCTTCAAAGATCCTTCGCTGTATTTGACAGGCATTCTCTAGACATGGGCCCTAACAGAATCCTTCAGTTTCCCAATTTCTGGGAGTACTCTGCCATGCGAAGCCTCACACTCGTGTTGACGACCAGTATCGACGATGCCTACCGTTCCACGCTTCTTGTCTTGAAGCAATTCTTCGCGTCTATACCCCCGAACTCGCTTTCGCATCTCGAAGAACTTATGGTCGTGATACCTTTCCACTCGCCGGTTCGTTCGATAGATTGGGATGATGGATCCGCGTGGGAGAAAGCGACAGATAGTCTCGGTCCGCTTGTGGATGTGGGCCACCTGCGAAGCGTTACGCTGGCCCTCAATCTTTCAGCGCGCGGTACCGACGACGTAGATCCGCTCGTCCGTCATATTCGTTCATCTCTCCTTTCACTTGATATGAAGGGAGTGCTAAAAGTTGAGCCGGTGAACGATTACAAGCTAAACGACTATAGCCACCCGTAGCCTGAGGCTAATGGCAGACGGTAGACACGAATGGTAGGCACCATTCCAAGCTGTATCTCCCAGCAATGTTATCAGATGGTAATCGAAATACATCGATGACTATATTAATACCGGCTAGGGTTGTCAACTCTATGAAAATAACATCGTGACAACACAGTTCACAGTAAGACTCATTCACTGTAACAATTCGGTACAAAATATCAAATACTCACCGTCTAGTCACTCCTTTGCGTGAGCGAGCTTTCTATGATTTCTCTGCTGGGGCCATACAATCTCATCATGAAGCGAGAGGCCTAGCCTAGCTTCGATGATTGAGGAACTCCTACCTCGTCAACCGAGTGGAGGCCTTGCAAATTGGCTCACCCATCCTCCTATCATCAAGATGCTGCGAGTACTGACGACGAAGGTTGGTTTAGGGGTGGTGTAGAACTTGAGGAGACAACACGGCGTGTTCTCAGCAAGTAAATACGTCTTTCTCTACTTTTCTACTCCGTTCAGGCCTGTCGTAAAAGGGGCGTCAGACCATTAGTTTACACACCATAACCTTACCATCGCGGGTGAATACCGATCAGTTCATCTGGAGAACTCCTGGTGCCACTTGACCGGATTCTGTGGTCTACTTCTAGTCATTCCCAGTCAGTGACGATCGCTCCGCCGAGTCAAAGTAGTCAGGGCAGGTCACCAACCTAGGGCTTGCGTCGTTAATGAACCGCGCAGAGTTTGTAATTATATCCCTACATAGACAACGGTGTTGTACAATTGTGATTTACCTGCACGACTTACAAACATATTCAGCCCAAAGACAATAATAAACATAACCACAAATAGCGTACTCAGGCCTGAGCATCACCTCGCTTTGCTACCCTTGAATTTCTCTACGGCGCACATGAACGCGGCAAGGGTGTCTACCTCCTCCCGCCCACTGACCACAATCTCTTCCCTGAAATGTCTCTCCACCATCGTTGCTATTACCCCATTCAGTTCCTCTAGATCCACCAATATTGGTGTCCTCGGCGTGTATTCGTCTACCAAACGCAGGCTCCGTCTCCTATGTTGCTGCTGCTCCCGGGGGTCTCTACGGGGTCTGTTCGCGGGTGTGGTTTGGGTAGGGGGACTCGGTGGGCGTGAGCTGTGTCTGAACGGATGGGCAAGGGTTGACGGCGGCGCCGGGTCCTCTGGGGATAGTGGTGAGGGCGTAATGACGGGGACGAGGTTAAACTGTGTCATGTAGCGATACAGAACCGAGAGCGGCATGGTCGAGAAGTCCACCTGTGAGCATTAGCAGTGAGCCTCCGTGTATGTCGCGCAGAAAATCCAGAGTGCGCACCAACGATGTCTTTGCCTCCGTTTCTCCCCCATCCTTCCGTGAGGCGTTGCTGCCTAGTCCAGTGTTCCCGTTTCCCGGTTCCACGCGCTTCCTCTTTGCCCGGCCATCGCCATCAGCCTTGTCTACTGCGTGTCTCTTCACGCCCGCTGTCGAGTTGCCTCCACCGGGCCCGAAATACCCAGCCTCGTCATTATGCTTCCTCCTCGCCTGCGTCCGTGAGCGCCCACCGGTGGAAGCCGTGCCAGAGCCAGACATGTGTGAAGTAGTATTGGAGATATTTGGCGAATGCTGAACCCAATATTGGGTCTTGGGTGAGTGTTCGTCTTCAAACGAATTCAAGGCCTGGCGCGAATGTCTTGTGCGGCGAATCTAAAAATAAGCTGATCACGCGTAGGGCATCACGTGTATCTGCCGTGACTTGATAAGATTTCACTCGACTCTTGTAATCGACTGTCATTTACTGATTCGCCTGTGTTCCCCAGGCTACCCATCGGCTGCAGCAGCATTGCGAACGACGCGGAGATATCCCGCTAGCTAGAGAGATCATTCTTCTGGACTTGATCCATAACAGCCGGATTCAACGACCACCCGGGGTATATAAAGCAAGATACAATCCGAGGCCCACTCCCCTAAATCCCCACTGCTGCTACGTATTTCGCTCGTTCAAAATGTCGACATTTGGAAAATTGTTTCGCGTGACTACCTATGGGGAGAGCCATTGCGCCTCTGTCGGTGCAATCATCGATGGGTGTCCCCCGGTACGTGCGGATTTAAGATCTTAAAACAACATAACGCTCAGTCGCGGGAGAACAGGGTTTACCTCTGGCACCAGAAGATGTGCAGGTGCAGTTAAGCCGCCGCAGGCCAGGCCAGAGTAACCTCACTACACCGGTGAGCTTCATCCGGCCTTCTACGTCTGATCTGGCGCTGACAAGGCTGCGATGTGCGCGGGTGTGAAGAGAAACGAAAAGGATCTCGTGCAACTCCAGTCCGGGCTCGAGCACGGTGTAACTCTGGGTACACCCATCGGACTGCTGGTGAAGAACGAAGACCAGCGCCCCCATGATTACTCCGAGACTGACTTGTATCCTCGGCCGAGTCATGCCGACTATACCTATCTCGAAAAGTACGGCGTCAAAGCTAGCAGTGGTGGTGGGCGTAGTAGTGCTCGCGAAACGATTGGTGAGGGATTAACATCGTAGTTGAGAGATGGGAACTCATCTACGTAACGGTGGTTTTGTTACTTAGGTCGCGTTGCAGCGGGGGCCATCGCCGAGAAATACTTGAAGCTTGGCTTTGGGATTGAGGTGGTTGCGTTCGTGTCATCAGTCGGAAAGATTCACCTCCCTTCCCATGTGGCGCCACCCTCCCTCGCCTCTGACAAGGATGCAGACAACGACGACGTGACTGATGCTCTCTCAGAGGAATTCCGCAACCTCTTGTCCACCATAACGAGAGAGCAAGTAGATGCACATCCTACACGTTGCCCGCATCATGAGACAGCTGAACGAATGACCCTGGTGCGTTCCATTTCATACGTGGGCATGTCATCCCAACATATCGTCATCAATCGAGAGGGGCTAATCTCCGTCGTATCTCTTCAGCGCATCATACGTGCCAAAGACAAACAAGACTCCATCGGCGGAACGGTAACCTGCGTCATACGCAACGTCCCTTCAGGTCTTGGTGAACCCGTATTCGACAAGTTCGAAGCTGCGCTCGCGCATGCCATGCTCTCCATCCCTGCAACCAAATCGTTCGAAATTGGGTCCGGATTCCGAGGCACGGAGGTCCCTGGAAGCAAACATAACGACCCATTCGTTCAAAAAACGAATGGATCGCTTGGGACGAAGACGAACTGGAGTGGAGGTGTGCAGGGCGGAATAACGAACGGAGAAGATATTTACTTCCGGTTGGTCATATTTCTCTTACGAAGTGACGTCGTGATGATAATTATACTTGGATCACAGGATAGGATTCAAATCACCTGCGACGATCTCACAACCTCAAGAGACGGTACAATACGACGGAACGCCAGGCGTTCTCGCCGCCAGAGGACGACACGATCCGTGCGTGGTTCCCCGCGCAGTTCCCATAGTCGAGGCCATGGCCGCGATCGTTGTGTTAGACCAATTGTTGATACAAAATGCTCGGAAGACGGCAGCGAGTTTGTTGCCTCCGATCACCACCTTACCTCCTACTATGGTCATGCCACCAAAAGAAACGTTAGTCTCGAAGTAAATTTAGAAGAATCATCGTCATGTTTTACATATACACATAATGTAAGGGGATACAAGCAACATTGGTGACACTACAAGTACAACGTACAACGTACAGCAAGTCTATTAGCGATAACATATCCGTTCAACCCAATATGGAAAACAATAGCAGACACGATAGCAAGGAAATAAAAGCAAAAGAGGTATACACAGGACATCGAGGCACACCTTTCAATACTCGTTGTCCTCATGGATGGTGCAATTGCACGTCACGAAAGGCTCGATTTGCCACCACCACCACTGAGACAAGGTTCTTGAGTACAGGTCATCGAAGGAAATGTGAACCGCTTACACGGCGACTGAGCAGCCTCCCTGGCAAAGGGCCAAATGTCCGATCTACCTCCCTCGATAGTCTCGATGCCTCCGACTCTGCCTCTCTCTCATCATCTGAATCATATGTATCCCCCGGCTGTACGCCCTCGTGTTCTGCATACCAGGATGCCATAGACCGGCGCTGATATGGAGAACCCAACAGCGGCGTGTTTTCATTCGGAGAAGCGAATCTCGAATCTCCGGGGTAAGATGAAGGATCGAGTGGGGGTAATCCGAGCTTTCGCCTCCGCCTATCTCTTTTTTCCATTTCCTGCGCCGGTGTCATTGCGGACCGGGCCTTGCTTCGACATGCAAACAACCTGACGCGTTGACCAAGGGGCCCCCATTCTGGTCTACGCTCGTCGTCGTTCGTGGGCTCAGAGCGGAGGGGGGCGGATATCGAGGAGGACGGTGAGCTAGACAGGGATGCTGCGCCCACAAAGAGCTGGCTGTCGGTGCCAACGTATTCCCCGCTATATCTGAAAGAGTCTGTACGCTGTCGGCTGAGCCCAGAACCAATGCGTACGCGAGAACGAAAGCGCACACGACCACCTGGTCGTGCTGTGGGAACGGACACGGCGGGCGCAACGTCTGTTTCCTCCGACGAATCCGGTTCCTCTGTCGGTGACCTTGCGAGCTCGCTGTCGAGAGCGGTCATCTCGTTATGTGTCTCGTCTGAGTCGACTAGTAGTGAAGGAAGATGGGTGTGACTTCGTTGGCAGAGGTATCGTTCATGAACGAGGCAAAAACTTGGGCGCGAGTCTTCGCCTGCTGGCAACCTTCCAAAATCATAGACGCCGTCCGACATGTCATCCTCTGGATCGCGAAATGGTCATCACACTTGAATGAAGACGAGGTGGAAGTTGCGCTGACCTAGCTCACAATATAAGAGCAATTTTGTCCGGCTGCCGTTACGTGATGTGGCAAGGCTATTGGGCAGAGACACCATAGGCGGAGATGCACTACTCAAGCTAACATCTCTGCAGTCAGTGCCGCTGGCCATGTTTTAGGATTGAAGGAGGGCGGGGCGTGTATTCACAGAACGAATTAGCTACGATTACACCAGTGAGAGATCTTTATCCAAAACTATGATAAGGAACGAGAAGTGGAGTTCATGTGGCCATCATCATCAAATCCAGTAACTATGAGCAAAGGAGGCGCTTCTCCACGGTCTCATGGCCTGCATCGAGGCAAAGACGTCCAAGTCGGATCACCGGCTCACTGACATGGGCATTTGGCTCACATAGATAATTTGAGCGAAGGGCTGTGGGGAGTCAAGTTCCGAAGAATTGAATGGCTAGAACATAACTTTAGAAACCTTAGTTCAAGGGAAATCAACGAGATTTATACTCACGTTCTACTCCGTCGCCCCAAAGGTCGTGGTAGCTAAAGTGAGCCCGACTCATTCCTTATCGGGAGAAACGGAACTGGCCTGGCCTTGAGATGCCCAGCAGCAATGTTATATGGACTTTAAACATTTGTGTAGCCAAGGATTGCCTGTACACTCTGGGGCCCGCGTTTGGTTGCGTTACTACACATACCATGATTCGCGATTCATCGCGGTTCGTGATAGTGGCACTTTGACGGTAGTTCAAGATGGCGAGCTGCTTGTCTTGATAATGCCGCGTAAACAGCCCAATGTAGCTGTGATTCAACTGCCTCTGATGACCATCCCATTTGCGGCGTACATATCAGCCCCTTCCTGGGGCGAACAGAGCTTGCCCGAGGTTGAATAACTGCCGAACAACTGGAGGTCATCATGCAAGAAAAGCTTCGTCAAGAGCCGAGCTACAGGTTCATACATCCAGGACCAGCAATTGTCCCAATGCCCTTTGAACTGATGCTGCATCGAATTTCACCGAAGTAGTATTGCTGGGATCTTGGCCTTCCACTTCGGTACATCTCACGCCCATAGTCTAGAACAAGTCAGACAGAAAGTCGGCACCCGGAAGGTGAGATACAAACCGTGATCTTTGCTACGTCGACAGGTACGGCAGATCCCTTCAAATACACGAGATCAGTAACAAAGGCAGAGACTGGGTATGTCGTGTTGACCCCTCCAAGACCGTACGGCTTGCTTTGGTGATTTGAGTTTAGCGTGCGGACTATGGAGCTTATACAAAGTTATCTTCACCGAACAGCTTGGGATCGGAACGAATAAGTGCTTACAGGATATAGTCCACCGCTGTATATCCACTTGTCTCCCTATCGTTGGTTCCGTTCACTATCGAGGCTTAATCTAGGTATCGCAATGATTAAATTGGGATCACGTACACAGAAGAACTTTGATTCGGAGAGAACGCGAACGGGCGATCGCGGTCGAAACGCATCGAAGAGCGAGACACGGCATGATGCTGAGGGTACTCGCGTCATCATGAGTTATGGAAGAACCTCGCATGCGGGGTACCTTGTCCATAGCGACCCACAGGAGTATACTAGAACTTTGCTTCTCGACAAACTGGCAATGTAATCAGGGTTAGGGGAGGGGTGTACTTCGTGGCCATAAGCATTGATATAGTAAAGCCCTACACAAAGCTAAGTTCGAGGTCTACGAAAGGAATAAGGGTTTTCACTGACTTGTGATCTTAGCTGGTAAGGGTTCGTTGTGATCTTTATCATTGGCCTCGAACATTACATTTTGCTTCCGGGAACGAGGTTCGTCCATGCCATCCGTTGGTGACCATGGCTCAGAAAGGGATACACTGATGGATGGTGGAGCTGATTGCACCGGATGTGAAATTTCACATTGCCCAACGATCTGACCTCCGTTTTCCTATTTGTAGCCAGGATCAATCACCAACGTCAAAGTAGCTTCCATAGGCTAGAAAGAGAACATACCAGTTCAACGGCGATGGTGACGGTATGATTAGTTATAATCACGGGCAGAATGTTGGCCTGGTAAGAAGGCTATGAATATCGCGGGCTCTTTTGGTGATTAAAGTGTGAACCTGACTACTCGTTATGGACGAGAATAGAAAGATGGCCGACGGGAGGGACCTAAAGAAGCCTTGTGCCGCCGCCAGAAAATAGTTCCCAATGCTTCAAACAACAGGTTCAATACAAAAGACGATGCAATCCGAATGCTCTGTGGGTACCTGCCGTTGACAAAAGAGAAATTCTTGTGGGCGCGCTTCAAAAGCTCGCTCTCGAAATATACCAGAAAGCCTGATTGAATCGTCAAAAGTGTCCTGGGAATAGTCAAACGAAGACATCGCTCTACCACGGATGGTTTCCTTCCTATCGTTCGGTATGCCGGCCCATAATGCACTTCTGCCTTCAACTATGTCGCGCCATTGGTCCCGTGCTTCCCTTTCGGTGCAATGGGCCGGGAGGCGGTAGGAGAGGAGGTTCCGTATCGCATCAAGAGGCGAGTTCGGAGGAGCTGAGGGTATCAATCGAATTAACCTTGATCGTATATCACCTACCTCACAGAATATCAGCTTGCTATATCGGGATCGAAGTATAGTTCGTATATTACCGATGGAAGGACCACCAAGTACTCTGATGATCTCACTTGATGAGCCACCATCATCAGAAACTGGTAGGACATAGGACGCATTTCCAAAGGCAGAGCAGATTGCGTTGCCACCAGTTCCACCAGAGATGACCACGAAAGAAAAGTCTTTGCCGTCGATATTAGAGACGTCGTTCGCTGCGGTGAAGTTTATGGGTCTGTCTGGATGTGGCTGCAAAGGCTGGGTAGGTAAGTCAAAAACAGATGATCCTGGACTATCTGGTTGTATCGATAGGGTTTCCAAGTGTCCTTTCGTCCATGGCGAACCACTGGTCGACATGATCGTAGTAGCGGCAGAGTGACCTACAACTTGTCACATTTCGAACGCCCGTGACAGCGGGCCAAGCAGAACTTACGTCCCGAATCACGGCAACATGCAGTTTCTCACGATCCCACATTCCGTGGCGACGATCACGCTCGCGGGCCGTCTAACTCTCACCACAAACATCAGACAAGCTCTAAGTCTTCACTCCTCAGTCGGC
Source organism: Pleurotus ostreatus (assembly GCF_014466165.1). Taxonomy (NCBI): domain Eukaryota; kingdom Fungi; phylum Basidiomycota; class Agaricomycetes; order Agaricales; family Pleurotaceae; genus Pleurotus; species Pleurotus ostreatus. Next base: position 3,583,315 of record NW_023503157.1, on the reverse strand, counting down.
ACATATCGACACTGCTATAAAATGGAAGAATTTCCCGCTTTACCTGGATTCTACAAGACCTTGTTTTTGCACATCGAGCCATGTGATGCCTCCAATTTTCCAACGTGGAAACAGTGCTCATTCAGGACTCGCCATCTAGTTTCGACCGTTCTGCCAGCGGTAATGATATGGCTCACTCATGGGGCTTCTTGGTTTCACCATGAGCTCATTCCACCCTTTGGTTCGGAAGCATCTGCTCCATTTGATGCTCGTACAAAAATGGCCATTTGGCAGCTAGGAAATTGTTCGTACATCACACCTGCAAGGAATAACCATGGTTCATCTTTAATCGCAGGCTACTTTCTCCTGAGCTTACTTTCAAGCTTGGTATTTCGTGCCGCAAGAGCAGCGCTCAAGGGTAACCCGGCTGCCCAAGAACAGATTTTGGGTGCCAGCTTTCTGGCAATGGCTATCGCGGATGTGAGAAATATTCATTGTCTTTGGGAGGGAGTGCCAACATTTCTAACCATCTCCATTAGGTCACACAGTGAGAGTCCATAATACGGAATTAGGCTGACTGATTCATCTCGGTTGAAAGTATTGCGGCTTCCATGATCTGTCTGCCAGGTGATTTGAGGCTAAATCCTGCGTCATGGAATGCAACTACCCATGGAAACATCACATTCGTGATATTCTTATGCGCCGCTCGGTACGGGCCATCATGATCAAATCTTTTGTTTGACCTTTCTCATGCGTAGAATGGATCACGACAGGGTTGCCTGGTTCCTTGGAGTTGGTCGCACGCGGTATTATTATGGGCACCGCAAGCTGAAGTCAGCATGAGCGCCGAGTTTCACGAAGTTCAATTGTTGTATGTACACTACTTGTACGACGACCAGCCTATCAGACGGCCCCCCAATAGAACATGTTAAAAAGTACCCTTCGGGCTACAGTAATACGAAGTTCCTTGCTATGAAATTAGTGAACATAAGTATGTAGGACCTTGGCAATGTAAATGTCCGCCGCAGTCCATGAAACGCGAACCAGCGCAAAAGTGTCCTGGTCACTTAATGTCTCTCAATGATGGTTCATCGTCCTTCGCATGGCGAGAGTTAATGTAATAGCGGTGGTGGTTGGATTAGGATACTCGGCGAACGAAGGGGGCCAATGTTTCGCCCGCCATCCGCCGGTTTTGGAGAGTGTGTCGATTCCATCGACGATACCCGCGATTGCCTTTGTTGCCATTGTTGTACAGCAACAAATGGGTCGCGACGGCTGTAGGGGTCCTCATACTGCCGCATGCTGCCTGGATGAACGCTCTTTGATGCATTCGATGTGTCGGGTTCTGAGACTATGTCTTGTACCGACATGTCTCTCCAACTTGGGTCTTCGCTGCTGCTAGATAGGATGTGCCGTCTACTCGAGGTAACCGACGGAGCCCTGCGTGACGGAGGGGCACTGGGATATTGGCGTACGAACAGGCTTGGGTGCCATGAAGGAGCAGATGTTGGTGGCCGCGAGAATCCGTCTTGGTCCCAACTCGACATACCTGGCAAGGGTGTAGCTGGAAGCTGTCTCGTCCTCTTCGCTCTGAAGCGGTGATAGAGCCATATCAGAATCGCAAGGAGCAATATTCCTCCTAGCACTCCGCAGATAGCAGCGATGATCACCAGTTTCTTGTTTTCAGAAGTCGCTTGAGTTGACGCGAAATTATCGCCATCCGCGTTACTTCCCTTCCGCGGCCTGTCAGCCTTGTCCTTGCCTCGACTACCTTTATCGCTTTGGCTGTCATCTGCGCTGTTAACAGGTAAGCAAGCAGAAAATCTAACATTGCTAGGTACGTACGTATAGACAATCGAGTCAAGGAACACCATGACTTGTTTGTATTTGCTACCCATATGGCCATTCACGATGGTAAGTCCGTGCTCGCCAAATGGCAAATTGTCCTGCTGAAAGACAACTGTGCGCTGGGGCGACAGGGACAGATCCTTCAGCATCTGAGCCACGTTGCCATCCAAAATGAAGGTTAAGTCGGTGTTCCCCCTATTGAAATATAAATCTCTTGAATAGTATGGTTTTCTTGAAGCAACGCACGGAATACCTGCTGCGGTGGCAGGTGCAAGGATGCAATAGACATATACCGCAGTGCCTGCATGAAGGTTCAACAAGGACAACCAATAGTGGCGCCAAGAAAGAAATACCATTGAAGGCAAAGCTGGCAGACTTGGGCTTGTCTAAGTTAGCAGTCGAATCATAGGTGGACCTTTTCCATGTTCCTGATTAGCATCATTAGAATGGAAGAAAATGTTAGTTTGGCTCAAATTTGGGTTGAATGGCCTCACCGTTAGTGGCACCTGCGAAGCTAGCTGCGGACTGGCACCCAGGGCCGCACTCACTCAACCCACTGTCGAACCATCCTTCGCCATACGCGATCTCTGAACCGTCGGGGCCACCGTAACGATCATCGACAGTGACATTGTAAGGACTGCAAATGGCCAGGCAAGAAAGAAGTAAACATAAAAAGAGTGTTGTCAACGAAATAACCATAATTCTCCACTAGGGAGCCCAAAAGAAGTCGAAGGAAGGGGGATCCGAAGCATAACGCGTGGGCACAGTCGCCCATAGTTATAAGAGCGAGGCTGATGGGCGGCAACACGTTGATGAAATGATGATGGTAGGAAGATCTCAACAACTGTCGCAACCGGGTTCGCAAAACATCAGAACTGTTCTGTTGCTCTCCCACAGCCGCGAGGGGAGTTTGATGCTTGGGCATCCCCTGATATAGCATAGTATCCATGTGGAGAATGGCTCTTATTTACGGTCCATCAATGTTTCAACGTCGGAGTGGATTTATAGGCATATCCTAAGGGACCTACTCTTAATTCTTGAGCGAATGAAGTAACTCGGAGATGTTAGCGGCAGGTTTTGGACTTACGGGAACTGATCATTCGTCTGCGAATAAGCGCCGTGAGGTAAAGTGCGCCCAATCAATGACCTTGGAGACTTCAGGCTGTCATTGCAAAAGCTATGAGATATCTATACGATGCGCGAACGGTTGCGGCAGTATGCCAAGTCTCGAATTGCAACCTGACCAGAGCTGCACACCCCACGGGCGCTAGTAGATGGAGTTTGACAATTCCCTTTCCACGTTCATCGAAGACATAAGGGAACATATGTGGCATCCGGGCAACCCCACGAATAGGCAAGGTATTGCAGAAGTATGCTGCACGCTGAAAGAATGTTAGACCGTGGATTGGTGTATGTGACCAGGGTCAGAGCAAATTCCCATCTACTCCGTCGAAACGCCCCTAAACTCCGTGGCCTATTCTTGGATAATGTTCGCCGAAACAGATGCCTACTATGGGAATCGAATCCCTAAAATTCAGTGCAATTCCACCTGGTTGGGGTAGAAAGGCAAAGGTAAATGAAGATTATCATGCTACACTTCATTAGGCCTTGGCTTTGACATTGCTGACAATGAGACTCTGAACACAAATATTAAGCCCTGCGAATTGTGGACCGATCTATGAGAGAGCGCACCTTGTAACTCTGTACGTCACCCATGAACTTATACACTGTTCCATCTCCACATACCCATAACTACCGAAAAGAATTAGAAATATAAATCAAACTATCTCAAAGGTAGTGCCCACCTCTTTGGCGACAGTAGTGATGAACCTCTCGTCGTGTGAGATGATGATCACGCCACCATTCCATGTTTGAAGAGCCAGCATCAAGGCGTCGAGACCTTCGATATCCAAGTGATTGGTAGGCTAGGCATTGATAAGCATTACTGCTGGGTCGTGTCGTGAATGGATGTACCTCGTCAAGCAGCAATACGTGTGGGCGCTGCAACGACAATAGCGCGAAAGCAACGCGAGACTTCTGACCACCGCTTAGCGTTCCAATGGGCTGTAAGCTGAACATCGGTCGTAATAATTGCAGGCATGAAGGCACGGGGCCTGTGTGAGTAATCCACCCATATGAAGGCGTCAGAAAGACTCACCCAGTCATTCCACTGATTTGGAAGTTGCCTAAGTGCTGACGGTATTCTTGATCGACCTTACCGGGGTATCTGGACGCGAGGAACTCCACAGGCGACATAGAAGGGATCAACGTATCTACGTGGTGCTGAGCAAAGTACCCTCTGCAGAGCATTGAATGAAGCTGTCTGCAAGTAATTGAAGTTGTGTCCTCACATTCTCAGACGACCGTTTCGGTTTACATGCCCGGCCTTCGGGGTCAGCTCCCCTGTTAGCAACTTGATGCTACCGCAAAGATTCAATATCAACAATAAGCACATTTGTAACGTGCACCCACAGTGTAGACTTTCCAGCACCGTTGGCGCCAACGATTGCTATCCGCGAGTCTAGCTGAATGTCGAAGTTCACGTTCTTCAATAAAACCCTTTCTGGTTTGTATGAAAAAGTGACTTCGTTGAGTTGTAAGACTGGTGGTGATAACTTTTCGGTCTCAGGGAATCTACAACGAGTGAACCTCAGCGGCACAGGTTGACAAGGAATCCGCGTACTTGAAACTCTCCGTTTCTTCTTCTTCTGGAGGTTGCAGGTCGGGCAACTTCGTACAAAGACTTAGCGCCAACGAATTATGCCACGAATACCGTTGTTACCTTCTCCAATATCTTGATTTTAGATTGTGCCTGAGCAGCTAATGATTCGGTCTACCAACTGGTCCTATGAATTGTAGTATGGCACGTACCACGATTTGCGTTATATCGCCACCGGTCAATGAATGCTTGAAGATGTTTACGGTACTCCACTTGGGCGTCATACTCCTTCCGCAGGTTCTTGTCTCGTTCTGATTTGGTAGCGTAGAATTGAGTAAAATTCCTGAGGACGAATGAATCATTGTAACTATAGGCGAATATTGAGCGAACATACCCTTTGTAATAGTCCAATCTTCCGGAGTGCTGATGCACAATATCTGTGGCCACGGCATCTCTGCAGAATATCAGCTATCACCAAACTGAAATAAATCATTTTCCCTACAAGAAAGCACGGTCATGAGAGCTACAAGGGGAGCTCAGTGCATTGAAAGGGAGCGCAGTGCATAGGCTTACACTACAAGGAGAGTTCCTGCCCATGTTTGAAGGTAATCCTCGAGCCATGCAAGTGCGTTAAGATCGACTGGAGAAGCGGGCTCAGCGAGCGACAGGCCAACGTCACAAAACACTGACTGTGATTAGACGGTTCGTCAAGCAGCAATAGTGTGGGCTATGCGGAAATGGTTCCTCGAACGTAAACAAAGAAAATGAGAAATCGAACCTTGACAAAGAGTGCCCGCGCCAGGGCCAACCTCATACTTCATTTCGACGATCAAGAGTTAGCACCAGTGTCACACATACGAGTAGGACTTACCGCCAACCACCACTAAACGACCTCGTCGGCTGCTTTTGAGCATTTTCATCGAATCCAAGACCTGGGACTTCCAGTTAGTAAGTACAGTGACAGAAATCGAGTCATCAGGACCTGCTAATAATGTTGCTGCTCTAGCTGGACCGCTCTCTGCATCCATTTCAGACAATCTAGCATGCACCTCCGCCAATTTCGCAGCAGCTTCTTCTCGAGCGTCCTCGAAGCGTTTTTCATCACCCTCAGTCTCTAGCTCAGCAAGCTGGGCATTCAACTTCGCCTCTTCCTTGAGTAAGTGATCTCGCCAAACGTCGGCCTTCAAAACCGAGTCAATGGCAATGGTATCATCTCCAATGATCTATAGAGGCGGCATGAGTAATGACAAGGGCGGTCAAGGGTGATGTACCTCCTGCTCCACAAAAAGGATAGTTATATGAGATGGTATAGGAACCTCTCGCATGGCTATATGACGCAAAAGGGTCGACTTTCCGACACCGTTTCGACCAATAAGCCCATATCTCCTGCCATGCGCCAGCGTCAGTGTTGCACCCGACCTAGGGAGGCGTTAGAAGAATGTAGTTAGGAACGTCAAGAGCGCTTACAAAATACGATTTGAACCAAAATTGACGTCAATGGATGGGAGATGAATGTCTTTGCTCTTGTTCTTCGCCGAAGCACCTTCTAGAGGATTGATCTGACTCACGTAAGTGATGTTTCGAATTCAATGCATGAAATCAAAGTACCTTCATGAACAGCTCCTCGTACGTTTGCTAATGCGGGGTCAGACACATCTGTCATTACACGCTACATGTAATATCTCACCTGCTTCTTGTGAGCATCTAGTAGTTTAGAGCCTTCGTAAAGATCCCTTCGAGACCTCTTTTCTATTTTTGCCTGGTGGGATGTCAGTCATCTTAACATATATCTGCGACAGGGTAGATCCGACCTTGAGCTTGGCCTCCTGCTTCTCCAATTTCTTCATGTCCACGCGAGAGGCTCTTCATGCAGATCAAATATCAGATCAACTTGAATGTTCTGGAGCCGGGACTATACACTGTGCTTACTTTCCCTTGTTGATAGATTCGAGGTCGACGCCCTCAGACAGAGCAATAGTGTTGGACATGGCTGATTTACTCATATCCATTACTTTGTCCAACTTCATTAATTTAGGACCAGCCGCCTTCTTTATACGAGCGTTCAGCTGATCTTCAAGTATATCTGCTAGTCGATTCATCAGCTTTTGGAGGACATCTGGTTGGTCGCCGGCCAGGGAATCGAGAAGTGAGCGTGCAACTTGGAGGACATCTTCCTCCTCTCCAGCATCGTCGACGAGGTAACCAGCAAGGTATTGGATGATGATTTCTTCGGTGCCAGGGAGACTAGATCGAATTTCTTCAGCGATATCCTCCGCTGACATACTGATACCAGGGAGATTGTTGAGCTCAACTAGTACCGTTGTCCGGCTGCGGGATGTCAAAAGTCTGATCGACTTCAATTGAAGCGGCCTATCACGTGACAGGCCCTGAATATATGTGTGTAAATCTGCTGTTGTATACTACAAGAAGTATGCTAACGCTACTAAGACGCGGTGTGGGTCCCTATCCAGAGGACTGAGCTAATGCAAACATGTACCCGGTTGATACGGTGAAATTGGGCAAATTGGGGTTGGACCGTGTTTGGGGTAGTTCCCGCGCGAGCAAGGATGTTGGGCATGATGATGATGGTGTTGGGCCATCGGAAACATAGAAACCGCATAGCCATATCAGACAAGGGCATTGCCGCATACACAGAAAGTTTGTAGTCCTTCCAGGACGCACGGACATTCTCAGGTTAAGTTCCTTGACGAAGGAACACCCTCTGGCAGGAGACCGTGCTGCCTAACCTCGTCGTCGTGGTACAAAAATGGATGTAGAAGCCTGCGCGTGGCCAACGAGCCTCAAGAACTCAATCGTGGGAAACCACGAGATGGAGATGGTTTGAGGCGGAACTGTCACGTGACGAACCCGTCGCGTTGAAGACTCTGTGCAAGTTGCATCCTCGTTTCTTTCTGCAACTGCGACCAACCCTCCTTAGCAACCTCGATGAGTTCCTCAGAGGGTGAGAACTTCGATTTTGACAACATTAGCGACGGATCGGACAGCGAGGGCTACGCGCCAGCTCCTAAAGTCAGTTATCGCGTTAGTGGCACGTTGGAAAGACTCATTCCAAGTTGCATCAGGCTACCAAGTCCAAGTCAGCACCCAGGTCGAAGGCAACAACAACTAAAGCCAAACCCGCCGCGACAAAGTCTGCAAAGGGAAAGGCTAAGCAAGTACTCGTCGACCACGATGACAATGCGGAGGACAGTGCTATGGACGTGGATGCAGGACTAGGAGAGTCAGAGGACGACGTACCCCCGTTGCCTGGCCAGAACAAGGGTCCTTTAAAGAAGAAGACCGCGTCCGAGACGTACCAGAAGGTAAGTGTCGCGTTTCATTGGACTTCCAACGCGTCGCTAAGTCGTGCAGCTATCGCAACTAGAGCACATTCTCAAACGCCCGGATTCCTACATTGGGAGCATCGAAACGATTACACAGGCCATGTGGATATTCGATGCCGACGCGAAGCGTATGGTACACCGCGAGGTCAAATATGTGCCGGGCTTCTTCAAGATCGTTGACGAGATTCTGGTGAATGCTGCAGATAACAAGGTGCGTGTCGCGTCGATGAATATCACTGCTATGGTCTCATAGTGTAAATAGGTCAATGACCCGACCATGGACTCGCTCAAGGTCACGATCGACATCGAGAATTGTACGATCTCGGTTTACAACAATGGGAAGGGGATACCTGTGGAAATGCACACCACGGAGAAGATGTACATCCCTGAACTCATATTCGGCCACCTCCTATCCTCGTCAAATTATGACGACGACGAGAAGAAACTGACCGGTGGCAGAAATGGCTACGGTGCTAAGCTCGCTAACATTTACTCACTCGAATTCACAATCGAGACGGCGGACAAGGTGAATGGGAAGAAGTACTCTCAGACTTGGACGAAGAACATGACGCAAGTGGGGAAGGCGAAAATCACGAAAAACTCGCGCAACGAGGAATATACGAGAGTGACGTTCAAGCCGGAACTGACTCGGTTCGGAATGACGCACATTGACCCCGACACTGCTGGGCTGCTGAGGAAGCGCGTGTACGATATGGCCGGCACCGTCAAAGATGTCAAAGTTTATCTAAACGACGAACGACTGAAAATCAAGACTTTCAAACAATACGTCGAGATGTACATAGAAGCCGCAACCGCCGGTGCTAAGGAGAACTCTGGGGGCGCCGCGCAGGCAAAGCCCACCGTCATCTACGAGCAAATCAGCCCGCGCTGGGAAGTCGCTTTCGCTACGTCCGACGGTACTTTCCAACAAGTCTCCTTTGCCAACTCGATTTCGACTATAAAGGGCGGAACGCATGTCAACTACATTGCGGACCAACTTTCAAAGAGCATCATCGCCCACATAGCCAAGAAGAACAAGGCAGCGACCGTTAAGCCCGCCCAGGTCAAGAATCATATGTGGATTTTCGTGAATGCCTTGATCGAGAATCCGACGTTCGACAGTCAGACGAAAGAGACCTTGACCCTCCCTGCGGGGAAGTTCGGTTCCAGACCTGCCCTTTCGGAAGAGTTCATGAAGAAAGGTAAAGTATCTTTGCCCAATACCCTTGGACGTATGCTGATACGCACTAGTTCAAAAGTCGTCTATCATCGATCAGGTCCTGAACTGGGCCAAATTCAAGGCTGACCAGCAGATCAAAAAGACTGATGGTTCGAAGCGCAACAGGTTTGCATTCCTGAATATACCGTTTTCAGTGATAATAATCATTACGCAGGTTGACTGGTATGGCCAAGCTCTCCGACGCCAACAACGCCGGCACCAAGAATGCAGAGAAGTGCACTCTCATCCTCACCGAAGGTGACTCCGCCAAATCCCTGGCAGTCGCTGGTTTGGCCGTTGTCGGTCGCGACAACTTTGGCGTCTTCCCTCTTCGAGGTAAACTACTCAATGTGCGTGAGGCGAGGCACGACCAGATCATGAAGAACGAGGAGATCCAAAATATCAAGAAGATCATGGGTCTACAACACAACAAGGAGTACACCAACGTCTCCAGCCTGAGATACGGTCGATTGATGATCATGACGGATCAGGTACGGTCACAAGGGAGCGTCGTTCGATTCAACGCCTACATTGACCCTCGTTACTAGGATCATGATGGTTCTCACATCAAAGGACTTCTCATAAACTTCCTAGATCACTTCTACCCATCACTACTGAAAGTCCCTGAATTCCTCGTCGAGTTTGTGACGCCCATCGTTCGGGTGAGCAGTTTGTTAGTGTCGTCACTGATGTCGCTAACTTTCGTTAGGTTACGAAAGGTAATCAACGCAAGAACTTCTTTACGATACCTGAGTATGAGACGTGGTTGGAAGAAACGCCCGACTCAAAGAAATGGACGGCGAAGTATTACAAGGTACGTCGCCTTGATATACACACCTCGATATAACTAAGGTTCCCTCTAGGGGTTGGGGACAAGCAGCGACGCAGATGCTCGAGAGTACTTCAGTCAGATGGGCAAACATATGATACCATTTGCCACTATGGAGGACGAGGAACGCGCCCTTATCGACCTCGCCTTCAGCAAGAAGAAGGCGGATGATCGTAAGGAATGGCTAAGACAGTTCAAGGTTCGAAGATTGGCTTCCAATTCAGCCAAACACCTGCTCAACTTGCTCTTTGCAGCCCGGAACGTATCTAGACCATAACATCGACGAAATCCCCTTCACCGACTTCATTAACAAGGAGCTTATTTTATTCTCCATGGCGGATAATATTCGGTCCATTCCTTCCGTCGCGGATGGCTTGAAACCTGGTCAGCGAAAGGTCATCTGGGGGTGCTTCAAGCGCAAGCTCAAGAAGGAAATCAAGGTACGAGTATTATATAGGTGGGTGTTGCTTTACTGATGCTCCCCAGGTTGCCCAACTCGTCGGTTATATCTCTGAGCATGCCGCCTACCATCACGGTGAAATGAGTTTGTCTGCGACGATCGTTAACCTTGCCCAGAACTACGTGGGAAGCAACAACATCAATCTCTTGTCCCCCAATGGTCAATATGGTACCCGTGATCAAGGCGGAAAAGATCACGCTTCTCCTCGTTACATCTACACGGAAATTGCACCTTTGACTAGATTATTATGCCACCCGTCGGATGATCCCCTTCTCAAACGGCAAACGGACGACAACTTGCTCGTTGAGCCCGAGTGGTACTTGCCCATCATTCCGATGGTGCTGGTCAACGGTGCTGAAGGTATCGGTACTGGTAAGCGTACTTCCATTACAAGGGGTACATCGAGCTCAAATGAGACTAGGTTGGAGTACCACCATCCCTTGCTACAATCCGGTGGACATCGTCGCAAACATACGTCGGTTGATGAATGGTGAAGAAGTCGTCCCTATGCTTCCATGGTGGCGCGGTTTCAAGGGTGAAGTCAAAATGGTCGCCAAACACAAATATGATGTTACCGGGATCGCCAAGAAGCTGAACGACACGACCGTCGAGATCACAGAGCTTCCCATATACAAATGGACGCAAAACTTCAAAGCGGAGCTCGAGGGTATGATCGGCGAAAAGGGAGATGGTGTTGTGAAAGTAAGAGACGATTTTTGGGGCTTCATAAAGCTTTGGACAAGTTACTGACGGTTCTTCAGGACTACAAAGAGTACCACGATAACCTCAATGTACACTATGTCGTCACCATGCCCGCTAAAGAACTGGAGAAGGCCGAGCAACAAGGACTGATAGAGTTCTTCAAGCTGACCACGAAGATCAACACGAGCAATATGATGTGCTTTGATTTCGATGGGAAGATGAAGAAGTATGACAGTCCAGAGGAGATTCTTGAAGAATTCTATCCCGTGCGGCTGGCGTACTATCAGAAGCGAAAGGTGCGAACTTTCGGAGCACAAGGTTACTGAACTTGACATATCTGCTGCCGTAGGACTTTCTGGCCAACGAACTCCAGACTGTCTTTGAACGTCTCAGCAACCAGGCTCGTTTCATTCAAATGATTGTCGATAAACAGCTATCTGTTTCCAATCGTAAGAAGGCGGACATCATTCAGGACCTACGGAAGCACCAATTTCGCCCTTTCCCCAAGATCTCCAAAGCTAAGGCTGCAGGTGAGCTCGAGGAAGTTGTCGATGGTGCCGACGAACCTGCGGAAGAAGAGGAAGAAATGGGTTCTGGAGACTCGGCCACTGACTTCGATTACCTTCTTGGCATGGCCATCTACAGTCTCACGAAAGAGAAGGTTCGTACTCCCAAATAATGTCCAACAGGACAGCAGATGACGAGTTGTACTAGATAGGGAAATTGCGGCAACAAGCCAATGAGAAGGAGCTTGAGCTGATGGCCTTGCTAGAGAAGAAGCCGAGCGAGATGTGGAACGAGGACTTGGATCGCTTCCTTGAAGAATGGCATGTAAGTCGAAGGTAACATCCTATGTGATGACCAATGGCTGAACGTTCCCTCAGTCATCCTACAATGAATGGTTATCTCAGGCGACAAAGGATGCGTCCGGCAAGACGATCAAGAAACGGCAGGCCGTTTTGGAGACGCGAAAGTCTATAACTGGTTTCTTCCGCCGCAAGGGGCAGTCTGACGACGATGACGACTTCAAGCCTACGAAAGCTGCTGCGAAGAAGAAAGCGGCCGCTGAGGCGAAGAAACCGGAGGCCAAGAAGAAAGTGGTAAAGAAGAGCGAGAGCGACGACGACGACGATCTACCACCAGCCGCGACGAAACCGACGAAGCGAAAACCTGCATCGAAAGCCATCAAAGACGAGGCTAGCGATGACGATGGCGACGTTCCTATGGCGAAGCCAACAAAGCGCGCCCCGGCCAGAAAACCGGCCAAAGTTGCTAGCCTTCCTGAATCAGACGAAGACGAACCCGTACCAAAAACAACCGCCAGAAAGGCGTCAAGTTCGTCCAAGAAGGCAACCAAGGTTGAGTCTGACGACGAGTCTGATTTCGAGATCATCGAGCGAGAAGCTCCCAAACCAACAGCTAAGAGCCTCCCAGTTTCTGATGACGACAGCGGGACAGGCAAGGGTAAAGGTAAAGCGAAAACCAAGCGCAAAAGGCAAGTAATTTCCATGTTTACAGACATTACCCATTCTGATGATGGGCAATTCTGCAGCCTCGACGACGACGAAAGCAACGACGATGAGAAGCCCGTAAAGAAGAAGAAACTGACTCCTCCTAAACAGAAATCGGTCGCAGACTTCTTCAACGGCCCGCCTGGTCCTTCTGGTGCGACGAAGAAAGTTCCGGAGAAGAGGAAGATATCTCAGAGTATGAAACCTGCCTCGCCTCCCAAGCCAAAGCCAAAGCCAGCAGCCCGCCGCGTGGTCGATGATGATGACGATGATGATGACGATAAAGAGTTTGATGATATTCCGAAACCCCCTGCACGAGGCCCGCGAGGCGCTAGAGCGGCTGCAGCGAAACCGGCGTACATTGAGATTGGTTCTGACGAAGATGACGGTGCTGGCGACGACTCTCTTTTCGTTGACGATGATTAGCGTAAACTTTATTGATAGTGTTGTGACTTTTTAGTGTATTCTTAATGCATCCCGCTTCCTTGAGCATGCAATGTGCACGGCTGAAGTGGTCCTGCCCTGCACCGTATCGCTTCTTAATGCTTTGCGGATGCGTGCTTTAGCCCCTCGCATCTACCCCTGACGACTGAATATTGGGTACACCATAAAATGTCCTAAAACGCCATAACTACTGTACAAATGCGTGATTGAAATAAATATTCTTTCTGTGATTGGCTTAATAACCTGTCCCGCCTCCTAAAATTTGGTTATCCGGGTGCGCGCCTGCGTTTATCGATTAGTGTCTTGTACAATTGTTAAAGCGAGTTGGAACACACCGTGAGCGACCGCTCTTTCCCTTCGTTTAAGAGCCTCAGCTTCCAGGCGCTCTGCTTCAGCCAGTTCTTGACTTTGAAGGTTAATGGAGTCTGCTTCGCTACAACCGGGTCAATGAGTATTAGCATCTCAGCTCTGGAGAATAGAATGAGACTTACTGCTGCTTCTGCAATCCTTTAGCCTTCAGCGCGTTGCTGCCTAGCATGGATCCGACAGCGTGCTCGACCTTGCCTGAGAAACGCTTGCCAGAGCCATCTCGGTGTCTTTCATTGCCGTGGCCCAAGGTACTTGCGGGGGGTATATCTGCTGAACCGTACCCGACACCTGTGCCTGCGCCAGTCACGGACGAGTAAGGATCGTTGACGCCTTGGCTAGCACCAACACCTCCATCTCGTCGCTGAATATTCTGAACAGGTTTGGGGGAATGGTCAGCTTGAGGAGCTTTGGTGGTTGTGATGAGAAAACGTACAGAGCTGTTATGGTTGTACGGGGTTTGGTTTACACCCGACGCCAAGGGTCCAGCGCCAGCACCAGTCCCCGGCGCCGCCATGTAGCCTGCGGCAGCGGGACCTGGACCAGTACCAGTCGTTGTATGACTGGGAGCGAAGCCAGTGGCACCAGCCATATTTGTCGCTTGGTCATGGCGACGAGCTGGCGCAGTCTTCTGTAGAGTAAACATGGCCTATTAGGAATAGCACTCGAAACAAGAATGAGGGTACCTCACATCGTGATGAGATTTTCCGAAGAGAGGCATCGATTATAGGAGGGTCTGTAAAGTTTATATGATTTGGAATGAAAGGAGAACATAGTGAGCCTGATTTATATACCTTTACCGTCAGTCAGAGGCGGTGCTGTTGACGTACCTATGGGAGTGGAGTGGAGGGACTCCTGTACCCCTGATGACGACTCCTCAAGCGACTCTGGTGACGAGGTTTTGCAGGTCATCAAGCCTGGATTGTCAGACGGGCCGCCTGGTTTGCGTCTGGTACTGTGTGAGGGGAGGCCCACATGGCATACCGGCTGACGGATGAATATTGCTTGGGCAAAATGAGCCCAGGCTGCGTCAAGAGGATCCTCAAAAGATATGGTGTAGAGGTTAGCAATTGTTTGGGTTCCCTTCGCAGGCTCTGGCACACTGGTACACAGGTCTAAGTTGAAGTCTGAACAACATGGAAGAAGGATAACTGAGCCAAGCGATGCTTTTGCGGTTCAAGCTCCCACCACGCCTTGAGAATTCACTTTCTGGAAATGTTCTTCGTATGCCTCAATCTCTTCGTTGAGTAGTTGCTCCATATTTCCTACATCGCCGTCAACTGATGCAAAGGCGTTCGTGTTGATGAACCTACTCACCCTCATAGAACCAAGCACTAGGCACCAATGTGCACACAAGTGTGACTGCGGCGGCCACTAGACACGGGACCCATATCAACTTGGGTTGCGTCGATGTTGCCAGCCAAATCACAGAACATAAAAGAAAGAATATCCCCCCTCCCATTGACACCATGGGCAGCTGATGCGGCATCGCTCGGACGAACTGCATAGCAGTGCCCATACTACTCCGTCTTCGAGCTTCATAACTGGGTCCAGCCGAGGATAGCAGAGACGAAGACGAATCCTCAACGCCATGGCGCTTCTCCGCATCCTCCGAATCGTCCACCCTGTCTGTGAAGATTAGATCGGACCGAAACCGCTGGATCTCTCGCATGTCGTCTAAGAGTGCTATCTGTTTCGCGAGCTGATCTTTGATCGTGTACGCATTCTTAAGAAATCGCTGCCCCCTAGGCCCTTGTAGATCGTCTGGAAATGCGGTGCCGCTTCGCAAGCGATGGAATTGCCGTTGCAACCTATCGGCGTTGTCGCGAAGACGCGTAGCTTGAGTCTCCATGCGTTTGACGGAGTGCTGCAGCATGAGCTGCCGGATGACGCCCGTGCCTACGCCGAGGATGTCCAGCGTGAGGCCAAAGAAGGAGACGAAGTTCGTGAAGATCTCGAGGCTGGTGTTGTTCTCCTCTCGTGTCCAGTCGATGACTTGCGCCTGCACGGCGCCGATGAAAGCACACTGTAATAAGTCTAGTCAGCTTGCAGACGCTACGCGCTTGGAACCACTTACCACTGTCATTAGAGAGCTTAAGTTCCCGATGATCGTATTCTTTGCCACTATCATGTCCCCCGTCAGGTCATTCTGTCTCTTTAGGGCTGCCTCAAGCTGCAGGAATGTCTCATCGATTTCGTGGATGTGCTCTGCCTTAGTCTTCGATGCTGCAGGCAGTGAGGCCCCAGACTCCTCTTCAATGGACATCGGACTGGTGGAGTGTGGGTTAGGCGTTGTACCCATTCGTAGGCAACATTAGGCTCATCGCTGCGCGCTCCCATCAAAAGGGCTTCACGGACTCGATTTCAGGGTAACGGAGACAAATACTTCAGGCGCTTGTATCGTAGATGAAAATGCTCCAAAAGGCAAAGAAAGGTAAGACCTTGGTCGGCTCGCTGTCTACCACAGATATAAGAGATATTCGCACCGACCAAACAGAGGTCGTGCCAAAGAGGGGGTATAGCTGGACGGCAAGGTCATGAGGAGTCAGGGATCAGGTATATTTACCTCCTAGTATACGCAGAGTCCCCCTTTGTGCTGATCTTTCCCGAGAAGAGTTCGCTGGATCCTTCGTTCAGTGGGTCCTTTGGTCGGGACGAGCACAAAAGCGGCGATGTGCATCCTTCACTTTTCAGGTCTAGGATGAGCCCCTGTACCCCCTGTACCCCTGTACCGACCATGAAATCGAGATTTCACTAACAGCTAGCGAGTACGCAGTGTGGGCTCTGGGGATGAAGGCTCTGGGCTATATAATGCTATATAAGTAGGTCAAAAAAGGAGATAATCGTTGTAACTGCATCATCCTTGGCGATTAAAATTACAAACCAGCGGATGAGGCTGTTCAGAAATGCTGAGATTTACTTGTAAAGGCCACCAACAAGGCTTGGTACAGAGTGGGTCGCCCACATGTCACCCGAGTAAACCAAAGCTCTCATTCAGCGCTGGTTGCAACTGATTTTGATCCCAAACAGTGGGAGCTGGTTACATGTGGCTTACGTAATACCTCCTTATTGTGCCAGAACAGCGGCGGTGCGATCTTCTTGCTTGGTTTCACTCTTCACGTAGTTCGTTAGTGGTCGTCGTTTGATCAGAGTGGTAGATTTCCTTGCCCCCCTCCCCCCATTCCATTCCCTTTATTCCCCCTTCCCCAATCTTCGAGTTGAACCTTGCAAGAGCCGCAGGTATGTCTAATAATACTCTACACATCAGGGCTTGGCGTTGGGCCGCAGCTGGGCTTAGCGCCATGCACTGGCAGCTCCGATGGTTTCTTATAAATCCTGCTTCCTTTCACCGTCTGTAGGCCGGTCTACATTCCTTCAATGACAAGGCTTTCCTATGTTTTCACGCTCGCTGTCGTGATTCTACTATCTTGGCCCAATGCTGCTCTTGGTGAGTGGAATCAACGGACAATAAAATTCGAAAGACACTGACCTCGCGGCGGACGGTGATTGCGATGCTGTTTGTCGACGGTTTCAGGCTCTAGCGCGCCACCGAGGCCGCTGAAACGACTCGCTCATCCAGAGACTCTGGCGCTCGAGATATTCCCCCGACGCCCTGTTATCCAAGACACACTTATACGCAGAGCTATCCCCCTTCCCAGATCAACAACCCTGCGACACGACGACTCGTTCAGACTCACAGTCTCAGCCTTCAACGAAACCTACCACCTACACCTTCGACCAAACGAACATCTAATACATCCTGCTGCTAGGATCCACTACTACACTACGACCTCTGATGGACGATCAGTTCTCTCGCACACTGTCCCGCTGACGAAGGAGTCAGTCAGGGCGTACTTGGGTGAGGTTCTCCATACAAGCGTGTCACCAGCACGGATGCGGGAGGATGCTGCCAACGTTGCCCATTCAACGCTTCCAACTCTGGGCTGGGCGCGAATCGTAGTCCACCATCAAGGCGACGTAGTCAAGGGCCTCGCGCCCATCTTCGAGGGCGCCTTCTCTGTCAAAGGCGATGTCTACCACATTATGACCAAGGACAACTACCTGCGCACGAAACACCAGCTGGACCCACAGATCGTCCATGAAATTGATGGGTATGAAGTGGATTCATCGCTCGTCATCTGGAGGGACTCAGACGCTATGACGCCTCAAGAGGAGAAACTAGTCGCATCAGGAGTCAAATTAAGCGCAGGTAAGCTGGGGCTCGACGATGGCTCCCGCCAGGCGAGGCCGCAGAGCTGCGCCCACGATTCGCTGCCTTACAATGCGGACATGATGGGTACCTTCGGTCAGAAGCCCCTCACCTCCCCCTCGTGGTATGAGACGCTGGGATTCGGCCTCGGCGACGACCTTGCGCGGCGAGACGACGTTGTTGGGAGTGGCATGGATTCCAAGTAAGTATCCCCCATCTATCATACACTCCCCCTGATATCCTGGGCAAGCTTCGTCAACTCCATTGGCGACACTTCGAGTTGCCCCAAGTCCCAGCGCTTGGTAAGCGATTTTCCAGAGCTAGGATACACGGAACTCCCGTGATGGACTGAAATTGTCTTCCCTAACTAGCTGTACATGGGCGTAGCATCTGATTGCAAGTTCACCGCGCAATACGGCTCGAAAGAGAATGCTACTACCAGGATCCTGACGGATTGGAACACTGCTAGCTCACTGTACAAGGTAGCGTAATCATAAGCCTCGCCAGCTGTCCGACCACTGACATATGTTGTTGTCCAGTCATCTTTCAATGTTAGCCTGGGTATTATAGAGTTACAGATCCAGGACTCGACGTATGTCCATCAGCTCACACACAGCCTCATGTTAATTGCATCCTGACACAACGTAAAGATGCCCGAGTACCCCCGATGCTTCCATGCCTTGGAATGTCGACTGCAGTACCGTCACCCTTAACGACCGCCTGTCCCTCTTCTCTGCATGGCGCGGTGCGAAGGGTGATGACGGCGTCGGCCTCTGGCATCTGATGAGCGGCTGCCCCACAGGCACGGAAGTTGGAATCGCCTGGTTAGCCACATTGTGCGTGTCCCTTCCATTCGCTGAACATACCGATCATTCACACTTGTGAGGAATGCAGGTGTCAGCAAACGTCCTCGGGACAAGCGCCTTCGGTTGTATCAGGCACCGCAGTTTCGACATCGGGGCGAACAGAGTGGCAAGTCATCGCACATGAGATCGGTCATAATTTCGGCGCGATTGTAAGTCGTCCCGTCTTCTTTGCAGCGATCAGTAATTCATGGAAACGGTCATCTAGCACGATGTGAGTGCAGCCGTGTGCCCGTAGTCAATGGCGTGGTCTCAAACAGTGTTCTTTAGTGCGCGGATGGCTGCAGCGGAACGCAAAATTGTTGCCCGCTCAGCGCAAGCTCTTGTAATGCCGACGCGAGATTTATCATGAGCCCTGTTGCCCAAGCCGGGGAAACCAATTTCTCTCCCTGCAGTCTTGGGAACATATGTATGTTATTCGCATCAACCGCTGAGCTGCTGCTGATACATCGACATCACCAGGTTCCCTCATGTCGGGCACAGGCAGCGGCCGGACGAACACATCGTGTCTGATCGATCCCTCCCAATCTACACGGTCAACAATCTCTCTGCAGATGTGTGGCAATGGCATCGTCGAGAACGGCGAAGACTGTGATCCTGGCCAAGGCATCAACTCCCCATGCTGCGACTCCGCGACCTGCAAATTCAGATCAGGTGCCGTGTGTGATCCCGACAGCAGCCCATGTTGCACCCAGCAATGCTCGTTCGCGCCGACAACTCAAGTATGTCGCGCAGCGAAGGATGGGCGATGTGATACGCAGGAAACCTGCACAGGCAATTCGTCGTCCTGTCCCGCAGATCAGTTCGCGCCCAACGGTCAGAGCTGTGGCTCTAACGATCTGAGATGTGCTAGCGGCCTTTGCACGTCTGTCGCCCGTGAGTGCTCTTCCCTTCCAACTCGCTACTTTGGCTGACTCAAGTTGAAGTGCAATGCCAAACGATTGGGGCGTCTATGAACCTTCGGGAGGCTTGCCCGAACAGAGGCGACGAATCATGTCGTGTTTCATGCAAGAATCCTTCCCAGAGCAACTCGTGTGTGCTGCTGCAAGCGATGCTTGTAGATGGCTCGCCTTGTGGGTACGGCGGCACATGCCAGACCGGGCGCTGCCAGGCTGGAAGTTTCATCGAAAAAGCCAAGGTTTGCACCACCCACCCTTTATCCCTCGCGTCCCCGCTAAATACCCTATTTTGTAGGCATGGTACACCCAGAACCTGCAAATCTCCATACCAGTAACTGTCGCCGCCGGTATTCTCGCCCTGCTCCTCCTTTGGGCTCTGATCATGGGTACGTCCTCCTATCCCCCCTCGGGTATCACGAAGTGTTTCAGTGCGCTGATGATGGTCATGGATATTTTCAGCTGTGAAACGGTGCTGCGTTGGAGGCCGCGGCCGCTCATCTACGATGACTCCTGTGATCGTGGATCCTGCGCTCGCCCGGATACGCCATCAACGCTTAGATAGTGTCGACCGAAGCGATCCCTTAGCCGGTCTTCGCAGACCTAGCGGCCCACCCATGAGGACGCCGCCTGGCATGCCGGGCGCTGTGCCAGCGGCCTTGAGACCTGGTTCGATGTTCGTGTTTCAAGTTGATCCACTCATCCATCCCCATCGCTAAATTTGTATATCTACGTAGGGTCGCTCATCAACGCAGTCCGTACCAGGGCGGAAGCACTGATTACACTGCACCATCCTACAACAACAATTACGGTCCCCCGAACTGGGTTGATGATAGGTTGTACAATGGTTCCCGGCCATAGCCATAGCAATTTTTAGATCCCAATGAACATTCAGTTTTTATCTATCTATTGAAATAGCATCGTTTTCTTCGTCGAGATCGTGTACTTTTTATGCAATTCGCTATCATAGTCTATCGCTGTTGAATGTCCAACGCACACCCCTTTAACAGATAACAGATAAAGCCCCCGAGAGAAAAGCAAGGTATATGATTAGGAACCTCGAAATGGTATGTAAATGGCGCACTAGAAGTGTTCGCAGAATATACAGGAAGGAGGGAAGGGGGAAGGAAGGAAGGAGGGAAGGAATGGGAATGTTCATGTAAATGATACAGACTGGTCGTTAATCAATAGGTTTATACAAACTTACAACAAAGATAGAGTAGGCATAATCGCATTCATGATAACCGCCGTCGTTTTTCTTGCTGGAACCCATACCCTTGGCTGGCTGAGTTTGCTGAGGTTGGCCTCGAGGAAGAGCCAACAGTAGATTGTAGTTGGATGGTCTGTACTTCAGTCGTATGCGACGATGTCGACGACCCGCTATACGGGGGTGGCGGGGCGAGGAGATCGATCTCATTAGCGGTAGACGGTGCGACCGGTGCGGCGTTCAGCGGCGTTACGAACGACTGTCTTGTATTCGCCGAGGGGAAGGGGGTCGTATACGCTGACGGATTCGGCGAAGACACGGGAGTAATATTGAATCCACCTTGTGTACCAGCGGTCGTGGGCGTTTGGGGCATCAGTAGGCCTCTTTGTTCGTCGACTTGCGTCGTGACGTTCCCGAAGGGCTCGATCTTGTTCTCCTGCTTGCTGTCATCGCGGCGTCTCCTACGGGACCTAAGAACAAGGACGGCGGTAAACACAATGATCGCCACAATGGCGACAGAGCCGATGACGATGCCAGCTATGGCTGCTGGGTGTATTTTAGTCGCCTGCCCAGCCCTTGCGCCGAATCCGATGCTGCCATCATTGGAACCAGAGATCGTGAAGACCCTAGAACGTGAGATCAGACAGCGATGTGGCAAGCTGGGAAAGGGTATTTACAAGTAGACTGCGGAAATGAACGTAGCGCCGAACAGAAACTCGGACATGCCTTGGTCATTCCATTCCTCGAAGGCACTGGTACACGTCGTTCCATTTTTGAATACGAGTACGTCTTCTCTTAGTGTGACTGAGAACTCTCCGAAACGCACGTCGAGTGTCACTTGCGTATCGCACGGAACAGTGTACGCAGTCGTGGCAGGACTCGAAGATGATGGCTGTGATGAAGATCCAGGGATCCCAGCAACTGTCATGATTTAACAGTAAGCACAAAAACAGCTTAGGGACAGACCTCAACGTACATAGAGGACGCGAGACGCTTTGAGGCAGGAATATGCCCGGGAAGAATGGATCAATAGCGACTCTTTCGTTGGTTTTCGAGATCTTGAGGTCCCCTGCCGAGATAGAGAAGGAGTCCAGGTTCACCACCCAGTCCAAGTTCATGTCGCTTGGTCCAACTGAGAGCTTGTCCTTGACCGACATAGTCCCTTGGAACGCGGAATCGTCGGGCACTACCCAATGCAACACGCCTCCCTCCGTCGATCCATCTGCCCCCAAGGGCTGCAATTGCATCCCATATGAGAAATTAGTCCTGCCTGGATTCCGTGACAGCCACCCGGCAAATAATGTTTCATTAAAGTTGCCCGAAAGAGCGTTGGTTCCGAGACCAAGTAGACCAGAAGCGCCTCCAAAGATGGGACTCGACTGGTTAGCGACGACAACTGAAATAGTACTCGTTATCGAACATCAATCGTGCAGCCAACTACCCTCACCAGTTTGGTTTGGATAAGCCCACGCCGTCCCATCTTCCTTCTGTAATGTGCAGTCTTCTCTAACCAGGTTTCCTTGCGTTGACTGTCCAAGGACCGACACCCCCTGAGTGCCTTCTAAAAGTCTAGCGCTGCTCGACAAGGCAGGATCATATCTGCGAATGGAAACGTGGCCGTCATTCTCGAATCCTGAACAACGCTGGAGGGAGAAACCCACGTTGCCGATCCCGTGCAGTTTGAACATGAGGATCCCAGGACAGATACAAGCCCGGTGCCGGTAGACAGCGCAAAAGTGAGGGTTTGCGGATTGGACGAAGACTATGCAAAGAAAATACCTATCGGTGGATAAGCCCCAAGATTGCAATATTGTTTGCTTACCATGTTGACCGTAACGCCGTATCTCCCATCTCTCGTCCTGACTAAGGGAATATTGGAGCGGACTATGGGTATCAACCCGTCGCGTTGCACCAGCCCCCCGAGTACGCAGGGGACGCCTGCAAGCGCGAAGACGAGGACGTTGACCGGCTTCATCGCGCTGGTGAGTGGGGTAAAGCAACAACCAATAAACGTTTTCGCCTACAAGCGTACATAAAAGTATCCAGCGGGGCTGAGACCAAGGGTCCCAATGTTTTAGAGAAGTCCATAAATGGCTGTAGTTGCCCGTTTCATCTGATCTCATGCTATGCGCCCAGGGCCGTGGTCGCCAATCGGTGGGTATCACGGACGAGATGCCGCGAGAATACACTTGCGCAATGACTTCGCAGCATCTTCGCACCCGCTGGAGCTGGACCCACGCGTCACAAAACT
Source organism: Pleurotus ostreatus (assembly GCF_014466165.1). NCBI lineage: Eukaryota > Fungi > Basidiomycota > Agaricomycetes > Agaricales > Pleurotaceae > Pleurotus > Pleurotus ostreatus. The sequence continues at coordinate 3,560,527 of NW_023503157.1, read as the reverse complement.
TACGAACATCTCTGTAGCTATCTACATATCAATGTTGAGCACGATTTTGACTTGATATGTTCGATGGTACCTTCACCGTTCTCAATTGCAACGACCTGAAACGGGCGGGCCTCTTGCACCTTTGGCCAGCATGGCGATGCGACTCACCACTCGAGGCATACGTAGTGGGGGCTGCATAGGTTTCGCGCGAGAGGGGGATGGCGAATACAATATGACGTGCAAACACTTGGAAGAGTTCCTGCAGATAAATTTAGACACATATCATCATGAGCACAGATCGACCTTGTGCTGATGATCATCTGATGTGGTGTGCTGAGCTCTTGTAGAGTGATAAGGGTGCTTGAGTGGGGCCCTTATAGATGTTTGCAAAAGATACGAAACGGCGAAACAAAGAGGTAACGACGCAGATAGTTTCCATCCAGCTAGCATCACCACACCATTAAGAAGCATCCGTATCAGACCGCGGTCGCTTCTCAAGGATACCATCTACAATCCCAAACTCAAGTGCCTCTTGGGCTGTAAAACAAAAACGAATGAGCGTTGGTCAAGGGGATTACACAATCTTACCCGTCATGAAGTAGTCGCGCTCCAGTGCCCGTTCTACAGCAACAATCAGTCAATCAAAAAAATAGCATCACATTACTGCGCAAAGCTCTCTTACCGAAGCGCTGCATACCAACATCCTTCGCTTCCTCTGGTTTGCTGCAGTGCCGTTGATAGATCCCGGTAAGTAGCTCCCTGACACGTAGAATCTCCTTGGCGTGGATGGCGATGTCTGATGCTTGTCCAGAAGCTCCGCCAGATGGTTCTAAAAGAAGATGAGTGTTGGATTTGCTATATAATCACATAGACACTGTGTGCAGCAGCCCACGACGTCCGAGTAATGTTCGAGCGTTCTCCTTGGGTAGAAGTGCGAGAAAGAGAAGGAAATAAGATATTCCACTCAAGTCATACCCGCCGTAAAGCATCAGGTGCTTGCACGAACTTTCTGTTCTACGGCGGCGGTAACTCAGTTGAAACATCTTGTTCCACTCCCACACTTTCTCTTGTTCAGAACACCCATCGAAGGTGAACATATTGAAACAAGAAGCGTTTGCCGCACGCCGTGTACACGCATAGGAAGATAGAGAAGAAAGTGCACGAACGGTGAATCATGATGCTTGCATTGGGCAAGCAGTGCCGTTTCCCCTTTTCACCTTCATATAACCTTGTTAGTCGTTCAAACAACCTTGTACCATACACGACTTACCTGCAGCAAGCAGGAGTGAACCCATCGAGCAAGCCTGGCCAACGCAGTAGGTATGTATGGGCGACGAGACATACTACACAATTAATTGAGCGTGGCAACGGCACAGTCAGAGTTATTTTACCTGCATCTGCGACATATATGGTAGTCAGCATGAGAATGAACATGGGGCTACGGTACGGTGCTTACCGTGTCGTAGATTGCAAGGCCAGCCGTCACGCTGCCGCCTGGCGAATTAATGTAAAGGTGAATTGGTTTGGATGTTTCTTCCGCCTCGAGAAACAGTAGCTGAGCAACGATCAACGCGGAATCTGTATCCCGAATCTAGGGTGCACGCATAACATAACTTGAATGGCTGCCTATTTGCGAACGAGATGAAGTGACAGACCGGTCCATAGAGCATGATGACGCGTTCCCTCAGAAGCCGCGAGAATATATCATATGAACGCTCCCCCCTTCCCTGTGCGTCGATAAGAACACGCAGGAATCGGGATTCGGCAGGGAACGTCTGCGCACCGTCTGTTCAATGACCATTGGGATCAAGTTGCTAGATGGAGGCGTCGACCATGATGTTCCACCAATTTGGTGAAAGCCACGACGTGCTGTGGAGCATGGAACCACGCATTGTCCAGGAGCCGAAAGGAAAGCTCGATTTCCAGGTGTGCGGAGGAAAGTGCGGAACATTTGCGTTTCCGTTAAGCGCCCAAAGTCGCCGGAGTCGCGTGATCACCTGCACACGCGTCAACATGAACAAACAGTTTCTTACATCGTCCACGACGACGACCACAACGCATTCTTCATTTCTGTACTAATTGCGCTATTTCTTGCATAATACCTCCATACCACCACGGAACTTACGAACTCAACCCTTATCTGATCCTACCACGATGTCTCATCTGCGAAGTGCACGCTCCACAGAGGCACCAATGGACTGGGATTACACTTCACGGAAATCGGTGGAACCAGTTTGGGCGAGGAAAGATGACCCAGCGACACCCAAGAAACGTAAATATCCTTCATTTATCTATTGGTTTCAGTTTCAAAACGTATGAGCAGGTCCTTTAACCGATGCAAACTGGCAACCTCCTCCACTACAACCCCCTTCATCGCCTATGTTCGGTGCCAATCGAAATGTTCCCTTTATCTTCAATGCGACACCATCCACGCCAGCACCGCCCGTGCACCCATGGGCACCCCCTCCCAATTTCTCGCCAACTAAACCCATATTCGAGCCTGAAGTACGTGATGTTGATATGAGCGAAGCAACACCCCCACAAACCGAGGAGAAGCGAGGTCGTTCTGTTGCTGCGGGCGCTTTGCGACGAGTCTACAAGTCTCGGACTAAAGCCCGAGCAGAAAAACTACGATCACAAGGCGTCACAGAAGAGGACGCGAGCGACTCAGAAGATGAAGACGAAAATAAGAGAGTGGCTCCAATTAGACAGAGCACTTCGAACCACTATACACTGCATATGCCTTCACCGCCTGCTCCGCAGTCTGATCTTCCATATATTCTGTCTGGGTATGTCCTGGTTATTGTTATTCCTGCGCGCTTCTGACTAATGGTACTGCTTTTCATCAGGTATTTGCAGTTCTTCTTCAACTTAGCGTTGATCCTGCTGTTCCTGTACCTCGTGGTTCAGTTTATCATTACAGTCCAGCGTGATGTCCAAGAGAGGATCTCCGAGTACTCAATGGGTAAGTCGGCACCTCTACGCGATCGGGAAACCAATAGCACTGAACAAATTCTTCGCATCAGATATCGTACAGGAGATTGCCATGTGCGCGACGCAGTACAAGACCAATTGCGGTACCCATACGGTTCCTGCCATGTCGCACCAATGCGGAGTTTGGGAATCGTGTATGAACCGTGACCCAAGCATTGTTGGACGTGCCAAAGTCGGCGCCGAGCTGATCGCGGAAGTAGTGAATGGGTTCGTAGAGCCCATCAGTTGGAAAACTTTAGTGAGTGCTGTTCTGCCCTTTTTACTCGTTCCCATTCCCTCCGAACTCATCGTATTCTTCTTTTTGTGATGATTGATTATTGTTATGATCGTGTCGGCGCCACATTCAGACCTTCACGTTGACTTCGCTATCCTTCTTGACGGTTTTCATCAATACGCTATTTTCCATCTACCGTTCACGGCACCAACCCGGGACTGCCGCACCGCCACTTCACACATCATATTCCATGCCCCCTCCCACGCCGTACCAGCACTTCGGAAACTATCTGCCTCCGGCAACTCCTACCCCGGCTTGGGGTAAGTCCTGGTCAGATCCAAACGTGGACGACATGCAAAGTCCCACTCGACGAAGACGTATCGAAGGCGGGGGATCTGTCAAGATTAACTAGCTGAACTCTACATTTCATTACTGGATCGGGTTCGCTACTCTTACGCAGAATTCAAGAATGCTCAAGGTCTATCAATCATAAGTTGGCAAATCGATATCCTCTTGATCTTTATCTTTCTCGCAAGACGAGAGAAAGTATGTTCTTCGTTTACCTCCGTGCTTCGAATGACTATCATGCGGTAAATGACGGTGGAAAGCGGCAACCCGCCGCCTTGTCTAGCACCATTAATTGGTATGGGAAGAATGATCCTAGGGGCTGAAGAAGCTTCTTGTCTACGTTAAGCCCAAGGCTGTCAACGATTCATCACCGAACAAGTGACAGACTCGTGGCCTTAACTTGGTTTTTTAAATAACTGCCTTGTCCCAAATGGCTCATCATCTCCCACCTCCTGGCTCCGCCATTGCCAGGGCCCCCCTTCGGCAACTTTGTGTGGTCAGATGCTACCAAGATGGCTACCGCCCCATCAACCCACATCTAGATCGCATTCTTGTGTCTATTCTCGGCCTGTCTTCCTGGATGCCCACAGCCGTGCATATGGCTCGTTTATTTATATGCCAAGTTTGACCTTCTCTCCCGCTCAACCCTCGGTAGTTCCAGGAACGAATTTTGTTGGGCGGGGTCTACGCCTGAGAAGATAACCTCGGATGGTGGACATCAATGGGACGCTTCCCTCCTTCGTTTGGGCGTTTACAGAGTCATAACCTTCCAATCCGTCAACCCAGTTCGCTCGCCTGCCGGGTTCGTCGGTGTGTATAAACCCTACCTGGCGTGCATGTGGGGCTTGCATGCTAGAGTGACAGAAACGGGGAACGAGTTAACGATCAGTTCCAGCTTCATTGAAATCGGGTCCCACGAAGTAAGCCGTAGCGTGAGATGATGATCAGCAAAGTAAATAGATAGGCTATTTGTGACGACAGTATGCCTCCGCCTGCAAGCAAATGACAGGTGCATGTGTTCGGTCCCTGCGGCGCAGAACAAGATCCTTCCATGCAGACATTTGTGCAGGATCGCATCGGCCTTTCGCGGTTATATGAGCTTTGTCCAGCGACACACACATTTGAACCTGGTTCGGTCGCCGAGATTGTGCCCGATTCTTCATTGGGTGCCTCCAAAATTCTTTAACAGACAGGGAAGTTTGCGGCATATATCATGGCGGAAGTAAACTTGAGCGTCCATCTATATGTCAGGGTGGAAGAAGCTTCGACAACACCCATTTGGCTGGATTGTCGCACCACCTCAACGCCCGAGGAGCTAGGAGAAGCCAAGGGCACACGGTTCATAAAATATCAAAGCCGGCGTAACCCCAATAATTGAACACAGACATGGATGGGTACAGAAGTAGATAGAATGAAGGAGGGATAGTCTAGCCACAGTAATCCCACCAGAGTGGTTGACTGGGTCCAAGAGGCGCTCTCAATTTAGAGGAAATAGGGCGGTCTAGCGTGGAAGAACAATATTCCTTCCACGGGAATTGCTGTTATTTGCCGGAGGAGCCAGCAGCGGCTTTTTCCTCTTCCTTTTTCTGCAACGTGTACTGTGAGCTAACTGCAAGGCCACAATGCCCATATATGAAACTTACTTTCTGCTTCGCACGTAGTGCCTCAGCATCACTAGAAACATACAAGGTCAAAGGGTGAAGGCATCAGCAGTTCTGTGAAAGCAAGGAAGTGCAGCGCAAGCAAACGGATACGCACGCCTCCTTGCGCTTTGCGAGATTGGTAGCACTCTCTTTTGGCTTCTTGGCAGGTGCCTTCTTCGCCGCTCGTAATCGATCTTGCTCGCGCTGGTTACCACCTGGCCATCGTCGAGTCAGGCAGCGTGTCGCCGAAGCACATTTACAATACTTACGGGTCATAGTTGCTGAAACCGAGAAATCAAGGACAAATGGATATGAGTGATACAGAAAGTGAAGGTGGTGAAAGTCGTGGGTCGAGAGTGCTCGTTATCGCGAGGTCGTTGTCGTTGTCGATGTCGATGTCAAGGTACAATCGCGTTGTTACCGTCCCCACGTGTGGTAGTTCAGGCGGAGATAGAGTCATTCAAGTTCCGCCAACTATCGATCACCTAGAATGTTCGACACGAGAGCCTCAGGGTATCAGATTAGGGCGATGTGATATACCGCACCGCAGGAGCATGCTAGAATTCCAAGGTAACTAAATTAAAGACCTCTCCTATTTGCTACGCCCTGACGCTTGGCTCGTAGTTCTTCCGCCGTTAGCTCAGTGCTCCCGGTCAGACCGTGACGGACCTGCGAGCTTCCCCGTTGGCTGCTAAAGAAGGTCGTCAACGTTAATGCGAACGTTGCACCCTTCCCAAGGCCCAAGTTCTAGTTGATCGGACCAATTAGGTCACATCTGGCATTGGGCATCTCTGGCATGGCGTGCATCATCATGGCTCGCATCTAGATAGTGCACATATCCGGTAAGCAGTGTTCGTTGACACCAAATTGCAGTCCTAATCCCTGGGTTCACGTTAAGTCATATACGTTCGCCAGCTAGTCTCATGAGCAACGAAGCACATGCCGTGCGTAGCTTACCTTATTTTTTCACACTACTGCCGATTTGCAGAGAACATTTGGAAGTTAAGGTGGGAACCACTGCCCACGGAAGCGGGTCGTTTGGAACGCCTTGGCCGAAGGGAGGAAGCAAAGACAAGCCAGCCAATAGCGGTAAGTGCTTCTTGATGCACAAGAGTCCGCAGGGTGTAGCAACTAACCCGACACGTTTCAACCGTAGAAGCATGCGGATGTGGAATTGTGGAACGATGCCCATGTGTTGGACCGCGCTGAGAGGGGTTAGCTGCGGCTAGTCCCCCTTTCCCCTTATCTAAACTAGGGGACAACCATCTCCCTTAATGAAAGGGCTCGGTGCATGGCCCATGCTGGCCCATGCCCTTTCCACGAAACAAGGACATAGATAGTACAGGAGATACATCAGCGGCTGTGATGGTGGTGGCGGTCAGGGTTTTATCCGAGGTTTACAAGAGGTATGTATGATATATACTCCATCAAGGTCACGAATGACGACGTGAGTTGTTGATGTGGATGCAGGACCAGGGAAAGGGACCTGATGGAAGGCCGAATGGGGTGTGCGACACGGCGATAAGTCGTTAACGGTATGTTTTGAATGCTTCGACCCGAGTGATTGGTCTCATGGAGTCTGATTGACATGTCATCCTCGTTTGTCAGGCTATGTTATTTATGTCGCTGGCGGCTGAGGGTGATGATCTGTGGTGATGTGCCTAGATGGGAGGAACATTTAGAGGTTCCGATTGGTTCTACGACACCCCCGCGCGTGCGTTGCTTTCCAGACCTTCGAATCTGTGAACGCTTGCATAACACGTATCACCGCCATCGAAGCGACCATGGGCGGCATAAACAGTGGGAATCGTGATGCGACGACCTGGGGTCATGACAGATTCATTATGCGCGCCCCGGCTACATATCAAGCGATTCGAAAATGGACACATTCCAGCGGACGTCACGGCTTGCCCGAAGGCTCAAGATCTCAAGAAGACTTGATGTGCCACGGCACGGCGGCGTGGTTGAATGCTGACCCTGGGAACGGAGGAGATACTTCTTCTATAGTCGTGCATCCAGAAGAACCGTTCCCAGGCGAAGTAACGTATCCATATAAAGGGACCCTTTTCCGCGTAGTCTGTATAGCTGCCAAACAGCCTGAGTGTGCGCGTGAGTAGGTGGATTTAGTAACTTCATTTATCAACTTCCCATATCGTTTATCGTTAACTATTCGTAATGTTGTGTGACTTAGCCTTCCTTACATATGTGCTGCATGTATTGCATTCCGTCCCGTCGGACTACCGCCTCAATCATCTCGCCATTCACTCAAGGCGTCACATCCTTCCTTCTTCCCAACTCGGCTGTCTTTACGGAGACAAACGGTGAGTCCGCGCTTCGTATGTATGCATTGCACAGCAATTCCAGATTAACTACGATAGCCAAATCCCTTGCCGCAGCAGTCCACCCCAGCCTGCCATGGCGTCCGATCTGCCCCATCGGGTCCACGGAAGCAAATGACCACGGCCACGACTCCCTAGCCTCCCATGTATGGGCACGATTAGAACTGATCCCTATCGGTTATGTAGGGGTGGATACTTAGCGGGAAAGGCTGTAATTAAGGTTTGTATAGGAGATGCTGCCTCGGTGATCAGCCCGTGTGCTATTAGGCAGGCCTATCACTCTTGACGTTCACCAACGAGAATTGTATTACCATGATCCTTGGCCTTCCGGAAAGGCGACTCTAAAGTATATACTACGGTTTCATCATTCCGCGCAAATGGAGCCTCGTTCAATTAATTTGAATTCATTACAAGCCAGTGCCTTTATATATAATAGCAATTTGTGGAGCAGGTGTATCACTGTTCGCGTTCTTGTCTCGAGGTAACTTCAATCACATCCATATCCATAAGGGTGTCAACGATGTATAATTAAGCACCTACATAGTAATACACCACGCAACGGCGCACATCAAGTGCCGCAGAAGCGGGGTTACCCGTAGCTATGTACATACCACGTTAACGTGTTGCGTCAAACTTGCTTCTTATGTACAACCGCCATCACTACACACTTGAAATGTTCCGGCTGCGAACTCAAACACGGTTTGACTGCTATCGACATCTTGATTCGAAATACATGAGACAGGCCTCGGACGGTGATTCATTTGCTCGAAACGTTGATTGATATCCATGACATACGGACGTTACCCACTTACTCAAGGACCAACCTAGTTACGGACACACCGAGACAGGTGCGGCACCCTTCAAAGCTTCACCGGCACTCTTGCGTACCCCTTTCTTCCATAGGATCCTTCGGCCCGATCGAGCAAAAATTGGTCCTGGGAGCACGGCACACGAGTAACGCTTACCAGTTTAGCGAAATGTTAAAGAGATCAAGGTCTGGACTGATGTAATAACCCCACAGCTGTTAGAAGGCCTTCTAGCAGTTATGTACGTCTCCATAAGTTTCTCACTACGGGGGGAAGGGGGATATAAGAAGTCCCATTCGGTGGGTGTGTGGAAATGATTGTGGCGCTGAGGGGGCAAATGCAGACACCATTTCTGCATGTAAAGTTAGAGGTACTTGGAAGGGAAAGTAGGTACGAGGACCTCAATGGGTAATGGTTCGTGCATGGTCCGCGATACAGAAAGTTGAGAGATGTTTCAAATTCCAACCAGGAACGCACTATAACTGTCCTCGATCTATACTATGATCTACATCATGCACTCCGCTTACACGATGTTTGCGGCATTGCCCAGTGGTCCAGGAGCCTAGTACCTGCTATATTAGCAATGTCAATGATGAAAGATTGACTTGCTGTACACTCGTTCAATGCACGGCATGCTGTGACCACGCTATTTCTGCCCCGTATCTATCAGTTGCTGGGTAGGTGATCCACATCTGATCATTAAATAAAACATTAACTCAAGCGCTCCGGGGTGAGGCTGTTCGAGGTTATACATATACGTCGCATCGAGATGTTGGCATGTCACGGATGGAATAGCCTTTTGACCCCCTTATATCAGTATTCAGTCAAACCCTTCTGGGCCCTGCTGTGGCGAGACCGCATAGCCGATTCCCCAGTCGTCGAAATCGTGTCCGCGCAGGTCCACGCTCGGCTCGTGTCGTCCTTTCAGCGATTGATCATCGACCCCAGTGTTGCTTAGTTTGTTCTTGCTCGGGGAATGCCAGGGCATGCCATCATGCAACCAGCTGACCTGGTGCTTTGGATAAATAGCCTAAGCGAACGTTGTCCACCTCCTTCCATTTCACGGAGTCTGTATCCAGATGATACAAAGGCCTTGTGGACCAACCCGCGGTTACATACCTGGATGTACCATCAATAAAATATGATCAATAGAACAGAACCATCCTTGTGTACACGAACCTCCATTCTAAAGTTCTATTGCACATCAACACATTCTTCCGCCGGCAGTTTCTTTGACAAACCGGGTACAAGGGTCCCTACGACCTCTTTCAGCGCTTTCAGCACTGAATCTCCGAATAAGCACCAAGTACAAACCGTAGTTGCCTTGGCATATATACGTACTGTACGCTCGGAACCTCTATATACGCCCAAGCATGAGCGAAGCGAAAGCTGAAATCGCCGTCGACCCGTGAAAGGTTTGATCCCGAAATAGGAATAGCAACCTAAGGGTAAACACTGTTAGCACCACAAGGTGTGTCCGCCATGCGCGAAATGGGTGTGATTGTTGTGCTTGCAGTGCACCAGCTGTGTTGTGTATCAGACGGCCGTGGCACGAATGGCGTTTGTCCAATATGGTCCAAACTCGCCGGTGATCAGAATTGATGCAACCGCGTTTCGGATTTCGAGTCGTTGGCTCCGCTGATCTCGAAAGCGCAGAATAACAAACATAAGGGGTCGGCAACTCATTGTGGCATTCAGGGTGCGCCCCTAATCAACGCAGTGACAGCTGTTGGACTGCGTACCGATTGCGGAAGAGACCGGTATAATGAACCTGTCAGTGTGGGAGCCAGTAATCAGCGGGGCTGCATGATCGATGATTGATAAGCCGGAATAATTGGGGAAGGAAGTATTTACATATTAATATTACCGATCATGTGCCTGGAGAAAGTAGATCTGGCTGACATAATACTACAGGATGGAAACGGGGCTGGAACAAGGTGTGAGTTATTCGGGAATGATTAAACCGAAGATTATTTTGTATGGATTTGGCTGGGAAATAGGATAGAAGCGTCGATTAGATTCTGATCAGGATCCCGGATAACGGATGGATTCGGACTCCGTCGTTCGCGCTGATTTTAAGCTATTAACAAAGAACGCTGCCAATTTGGTTCATATACGGTGGGGTGGTAACCAAGCAATCTAGATAGACAGGTATATAACTTATGTCATCCCTGCATGAGATCCGATCTGGCCCTCCATCTCTTTCAACCTGATCGCCATCCCATCGCACGATCACCCGCCAACAACCATGCCCTGATTCCACATCTCCCTTCCTGCAAAATCGCATTATATATATCACGTACCTTCCGAACCAGTTTAGTCTTTTTCTCGCCCCCCTTCTCCCACAACAACTTTCCCTCCTACCCCCTCCCCTCGACGTCGTCGACGATGTCGCACAGACTCCCTCGTCAGCAAGACCGTGATACTAGGATGCATGAGACGACGCCCGGTCCAGTTCATTCCCAGCTTTTCTCGCATTCCCAACCCCCACCTCCACCTCCGCCACAACACCATCCCCATCTCAACGGGAACGCGGCGCATCCGACAACACCCCTTTCAAATGGCGCTAGCCACTCGAGCGCCATCGTTTCCCCGACCGCTATCCCAAACACTGTCTCAAACGGCGTGGGGTCATCATCATCGATAGCCCACAAATTAGCCGTTGCCAATGAGCAAACGTGGCTATTGATAGGTGTGTGCTCAATCCGTCCGACGGCTTGGATACATCAACACTAAAGCCGCTTCTCCATCTTTCTCAGGCCGAGTGGCTGAGCAGATGACAGACTTGGACCATGCGCTTTCGGCGTATGAAAACGCACTGCGGCACAACCCGGTGTCCCTGGCTGGTCTCACTCAGGTTGCAGGCATTGCTCGGATCAAAGAGAACTATCCCAAGGTAAGTTTGTCCATTTTCATCATTTTTCCTTTCGGCCGTGCCTTCTCGATGTCCGCGGCGCTGCACTTCCGCCGACATTGTATTATCTCAGATCCGTCCACGTGCTCACTATGACGTTTCTACCATATCAGGCTATCGATTACTTCCAGCGTGTACTCCAATTGCAAGAAGACAACGGCGAAGTCTGGAGCGCCTTAGGTACACCATTCTTCAGCGCTTCTTATTGCCGCCGTCACTGACACCTGTGACATTGTCACAGGTCACTGCTACCTTATGCAGGATGACCTCCAGAAGGCGTACTCCGCTTACCAGCAGGCTCTGTACCTCCTGCCAAACCCAAAGGAGGATCCCAAGCTCTGGTATGGCATCGGCATACTCTATGATCGCTATGGTTCCCTCGACCATGCCGAAGAAGCTTTTTCATCTGTCCTTCGGATGGACAAGGGTGAGCTTCCTTGACCCATCAGCTATTTCCCAAACGCTAACCGTATTTGTTCTAGATCTTGACTTTGACAAGGCAAACGAGATACTATTTCGCCTAGGTATAATTTACAAGCAGCAAGGCAAATACGAAGAATCGCTCGCTTGCTTCGATCGAATACTCCGAAACCCGCCTAGCCCTTTGGCCCATGCAGACATCTGGTTCCAAATTGGCCACGTCTACGAGCAACAGAAAGACGTAAGTATCTCGGAGTCAATGTTTAGCTCACCTTCTCACTGTCGTCTTGCTTCATACAGCATGTCCGAGCCAAAGATGCCTACGAGCGGGTGGTGGCGGATAACCCTAGCCACGCCAAGGTGCTTCAGCAGTTAGGTTGGCTCTACCATCAAGATGGTTCATCGTTCCAGAACCAGGAATTGGCCATCCAATACCTCACGAAGAGCTTGGAAGCTGGTCAGTAGATTTCCCCTCTCTCGGACCTTCGTTTAAAGTTAACCTAGCATCTGCAGATTCTTCTGACGCTCAAAGTTGGTACCTCTTGGGTCGTGCCTACATGGCTGGCCAAAAGTACAACAAAGCATATGAGGCATACCAGCAGGCTGTGTACCGGGACGGTCGCAATCCGACGTTCTGGTGTTCAATCGGTGTTCTGTACTTCCAAATCAACCAGTTCCGCGACGCACTCGACGCATACTCGCGGGCAATTCGTATCAACCCATATATCTCCGAAGTTTGGTTCGATCTCGGCAGCTTGTACGAGAGCTGCAACAACCAGATATCTGACGCCATCGACGCCTATGCGAGAGCCAGTGAGCTTGATCCCGGCAACCACGTTATCTCCCAACGCCTGCAGTTACTCAAGACTGCGCAAGCTACCGGCGGTCAGTTGCCTGCTGCGCCGGGTCCACAAGATGTACATCCTACCGCCTACGCCAGTGCTGTTATCCCGCCTCCCGGACTTACTGGACCCCCTCTCCTTCTCCAACCGACTTCGCAGCGTCCACCGCCATTCAGGACCGATTCGAGGGGCCCTCCTAATGAAATCTCTTTACCACCTCCCTCCCAAGTCGGAGCTGGACCCTCTTCACCGCCTTTCCGTGGAGGTCCGCCTCCGCCTGTCGTTCTTGACGAGTCTCGGCACGTCTCCACTCATACACCTTTGGCTCCCATGGACGTAGACCGTCCTATGCATGCTCGCGATTACCCTCCGCCATCGTCTCGCGACCTGCCAAGCCGGGGTCCAGTGGGGCACACGTTGCTACTACAGCATCCCGTCCCTCAGCATCAGATCGCTGCTGAGGAAATGCGTAACGGAGCACATACCAGTCAACATGGGGATTCGTACTTCCAGCGTCCCCGTGTACCTTCGAGGTCCCCGACGCCACCGCAGCAAGCTAGACGTTCACCATTCCAGCCTTATCCTCCCCCGGGGCGTCAACAAGTCGGCCCGGCTCAGCCAAGCGCTGCTCCTGCTCAGCGATCCCCTCGAGTCTATCCTCACAATGATCCAGCCCCCCGTCCAGTGGAACAGGATGGAGGATGGGGTCGCCGTCCACCTCCTGCTGAGGGTCGAGAATGGGAACATCGCCATCACTCACGACAAAGTGGAGACTACCCTCCGCACCCGTCACAAGCTTCCTTCTACCCTCCTCGCTCCCCTGCAACCAGCAGTGCTCCACGCGTGCATTCGCCCGAGCCCTCTCCACGATCCACTCACTCCGCTCATCCCTCTCGTGCATATTGGGATCCCAAGCCATCTCCGTCTACCGCCCCAGCCCAACCCTATCGTCCCTCTCCACCGCCACCTCCCCCTCCTCAGCATCACGAATCTACGCCATCTTCCCGTCGTTATGATCCTCGTTTCGATGCTAGGGATCAGCGCGAGTACGATCGAGACCGAGAGCCCAGTCAGCACGAACCCCGCGGCGAAGCGCGATACGCTGGCCCTCCGGAGACCCTGCGTCACCCACCTGGACCGCCCCAGCCCACACTGAGTGGTTCCGAGAGTCCACGTAACGGCTCTTCGGCTCCTGAGGGCTCAGAGAAGAGAAAGCGACGATCTGCGAAGGAGAAAGAAGCTGACTCCCCCATGGCTGTCGTCGGAGTTCCCGAAGCCGGCAAGAAGGAGACGAAGAGACGCAGCAGAGCGAAGAGGACGAAGGATGATTCGCGAGACGAGACTCCGAAGCCTGTTGGCGAACGAGGTTACAAGATGGGGCAAGGGTATAAGGGAGTAGGATCGCCTGAACCGACGAGCTCGAACGGATCGGGATCTTCTAGGTCCGTACAACCTTCGCCAACGTCTGCTCACGCGAGACCTTCCCGGGACCTCGACGAGGATTACGACGAAGGGGTAGCCGAGACGTTAATCGGTTTAGCCTCATTCCGCCCGGAGGCGGCAAAACCTACAGATAGCTCAGCACATTCACCATCAGTTTCCACCGGCAGCCGACATGACCCCTCGCCTAGACCTCGTCACCACAGGGATTCGATTTCATCAACGAGGAGCCACGCTTCGCCGCCGATTCCACCAGCGAATTTGAAACGCCCTCTCAGCCCGGGTTCCGATGAGGTCAGCGACTCTAAGCGGTCGCGAGTGGATGCAGTCAAGCGAAGAGCGTCGTCACCTTCGAATGGTAGACGAACGCCTACACAATCTACGCGACCTTCACCCATCCCTTTCCGCACGCAGCCCGCGACTCACTCTCCGTCAGAAGCAAGGCAAGTTGTTGAGCCCTATCCTCCGAGCCCCTCGTTGCCCGCCGTTTTGCCACCTCACCCTCGACCAATCGGCTCGGGACACTCGACTTCCCATTCAGCAAGCCAGCAGATGGCCTTACCACCGATCGCAACACTGTCACCTGCCTCCACAGCTGCATCGCCTCCTGCACCTTCTGAACGAGACAGGGATGATCGCATGCAGGTAGACAGCGATAGCCGATCTATATCTCCTGCTGCTGCCCGCGGTAAGATGGGCGAGACGACGCGATCACCCAAAGGCTCTCCCGGCTCAAAGGCCGCACCGACGCCTTGATCGATTGCTGCCTTGTCTCTTGTTACATCTTGCTGCGCTTTGATGCTGTGCTCTCCATTGGACGATTTGATACCACACTTTTTGTTACCATCTTTTGCATGCCCATTATGATCGCTATGATTAGACTCTTTTCATGATTTCTATCACTTATAAACCCAAGTCATTTCTCATTGTATGTTTCTACTGCAACACATAAATATATGTAGTCCTTGACACTCTACATTTCTTTGTATCTTGTTACTTTTCGCCAATACGAATCTATCGACTTAGTCGCCGTGCGCTTTTGCTAATACTGCCTCGAAATCAATATCCGTGAGATCAATTTTGCAAGTTCCCAAAAAGGGAAAACAAACCTGTTCAAACGCATACTGTGCCTCTCGCGCTGAAAACTTGCTCTTGACCACCAACTGATCGTTCTTACATTGGGCCGGAACTCTAGAAGTTTAATTAGCATGTCATGACCGAAGCTCATCATGACCTGCCGTCTTCTGAACCAGAGCCGCGTGCAGCAGGACTTGTCGACACGCCTTTGCCCCACGACGACAACACCCACAATCCTGCTTCCACTATCGCTGCTTCAACCGCAACTCGTGCTTTAATTGACTCAACGGCTGATAGCGCTTCGACTTCTGGAGCGGAACTGGGACCTGGACCTGGACCGAGCTTGGTAGATAATTCGAATAATTCGGAGGGTGTTGCTGCTGCTGCTTCGTCTCGCATGTTGACCGTAGAAGAGACAAAGGGTTCGTTTTTGGAGCTGGCGCGGACGCCGGAGCCGGATTTAGAGGCGGATGGGGAGGACGAATATGCACCGAAGGGTGATATCAGGGGGGCGCGACGAGAGAGTGACCAAGAGGCGGAGGTGGATGGGAACACGAACTCTTCGAACGTACCTGAACCAGCGGCAGACGGTATAGCTTCACGCACGGATCCGCAATTCGTGACCTCTACTTCTCCGGCGTTACAAGGTACGACGACGAGCGGAAACGATTCCGGGTACGAGGTGGAGGAAGAGAACGAAACCACTATTCGTGACGACTCTTGGCATCCTCTATCGCCGCACGTACCTCCCAAGCAAGAGAAAGGAGTAGAAGACGATGAAGAAGCGGTTCACAGTGGTCAAGACATGACTATGGTCGTCGAAGAAGGGGATGTTGTGGATTCACGTGGGCGACTCATGTATTCTGTTGACGAGGAAGTGGACGAGAAACTGTCGGCGGTGAACTCACCAAGACGAGCGTCACATCTTCGTCTGAATCTCAAAGCTTCTTCCCCACAGCCTTGGGAATTGGTCGACCCACCTGACAGTAATGGTCACCAGACAAAGCCTGAACATGAACTCGAATCACGGTTCCATTCATTGCAGAGTCGGTGAGTCGCATGCGATTCACTTTTGGGGAAGAAATCTCATGCGCGCTCAGGCATCGATCGCTTGTTCCCAAATCTTCTTATTACTTTGGCCCACCAGCTCCTGATTCGGCGTATGGCACTGCACCAATAGGGCAGATAGGGCTGCACCACCCGCGGGAGATCTTACGCATCGAACGTGACTATACTGGCGGCGAACTCATCCAATTTGCGCCGATATATCCGTTAGAACTCGAAGGCCGGGTGTGTCCTTTGCCGTGTTGTTCCCCCAACTGCATGCTCAATGGAATCCCTAGATAACCCCAACGCAGTTTCTAGAATCCATCAATGCCATGAATGAGCTTCTAATTTCAGCACACAGCCTCCGACATTCCTTTTTCGACAATGTCCTGGCTGTACTCACTCTACAGCTTTCAAGAATTGTTACTACTTCGCATTATGAGAAGGTCAGTAGACCTCGCATATTTCCGACAATTCGCGCTATCGATCATAACGCTTTTCATTTCCTAGGAAATGCAACGGCTACAACAACTGTTTGACGATCTGAACGCTCGCCTGTTCAATCCTGTCGGCCTTAATCTTCTGTGGCCTAGAAAAGTTGCCTTCCTATACGTCTGTATCTATCTTGTTGGATCGTGCGCTCGTGACACTGACTACATCTTCTCTCACAGCTCGAGATCGAATATTATGTCCGTGTTCTACAGCCTCGTTTCAGCAGCCCTCGCTAACCGTTCCTTTTTGTGATATAGTGATCTTCACCACCTCACTCGTTCAGCATTTTCTCCCCTGGTCCTATTCGTTCGTATGCCGTGGATTGTATAATTGGGACACCCCTCCATCCATCCATTCTTCCCGTTGCGTTGCCTGTATATAACCGCATGTTGATGGCTCTCATCTTATACACTCCCTACCTCTCGTAGGTTAATCACTTTATAGGATTGGCTCCAGAATTTTGCTCCAAAGAGCCACCCTCAAGTTTGCCGTCAAGCTCGGAATATACATTGGTGCAGCTCAACACACCCATTCAGAAGAAATGACTCAAGTTCATCTTACCAAGGCACTTGATGATATCAGCGCCCAACCTACGACACGTTAAGGCTATGCTTCCATGCTCGCACCTCGACAACTATCCCCACGCACTACAAGGTCTCCTTCATACTTCCGTGCTTTTCCTGGTTTTCTTTGTCCCGCAACAAAAGATGCTCGACGAAAGCGCATCTCAGGGTCTTAAATGAATACGGTGGGTTAGCTGCAACAGGCAAGTGAGTTTAGGACCTCAGAACTGTGAACAACCTACATGCATGTGAGCATGAAGCTGCTTCCTCGTTCCCATGTCCATATCTGCGTCCTGCAGGTCTACCGAATCCTTGTACTCCGGACTATCGGCTCGCACGAAGAAAGTCTTATCTGCCTAAGTGCTAACCCCGATTATTCAAATTCTCTCAGGCAGTGTCGAGGGGAACAACACGAAGCCACGAAGATGAACACTTGAATGCGCTCTTCGCGCACAATCGTAGCGGAGGCGGACACACCTAGACACTCGGCATGCATATCGATCGAATTTCTTGATCGTGTTTTTCAAGCTAGGTGTCGATCGTACATGTGCCTTCCCAACGAGTCAACTTTCGCGATCGCCGGCGGCGCTAACTAGTTGGTTGGCTCCCCCAGGGTCCCCCGAAGCAGCCATTGCGATAACTTCGGAGAAATCATCCCTTTACCCCTGGAGCTTGTCGAAAGTGACTCATGTTCGGTACAACGGGTGTCTCTGTGGCGTTGTTCGAGCCAACACTGCTCTCGAGAGGGTGATTACTCAAGCGCAGTTTTCTAGGAGCTATTGAGAAAGAACTGCAGCAACTCCCTGACCTCGGTTGAACACCGCTCGCCGAGGAAATGTTGACCTTCCATGGTCAGTCGAGCACAATAATGTACAAGGATGACCCCACCATCGGCCCCGGATGTCCTTCTCGAGGTAATCGGTGTTTCTAAATTCCAGGCCATCAGACGACGACGACCGTATGTAAATCTCCCCGTGTTGTCACGTACTTTGGTCCATGTGAGTTCTCGGTGAGAAGCCCTAATGTGGGATTCTGGATCTGCCGGCTACTAGGAGGGTTCCGGCCAACATTACTTCTGCTCACTTCTGGCAATCGGGGTCCTCCCGGGAGTGCCGGATTGAATGTCTAGTGAGTTCGAGTCGCTCAAAGTTGTGCCGACTGCCTGAATTCAACCACTAAAAATATGTTGCTCTTTCCAGGATGACCGTCATAAGGCCACTTGCTACACCAGCACCACTGGGATGGCTCCTATCGCTCCCGTTGTATTATCTCGAGGGGATAATAGGAACACTCGCCCGCACTCATGCACCGTGGGTTTCCGTGGTGACAGTCTTCCTCCTTGGCTACTCTAACTGTGTACCATTTAAATTTGTGATAGAGAAAATAACTAGGCCGATAAGTGGCTGCACGCCACCGATTTCAAATTCATGCGCCCTTCAGATTGCAGCCGACGTTTGAGCGGGCGGGTTTGAGCGTCGGCGGCACTGCGGTCGACGACAGCTTCCACGATAATGTTAAATATATGTCGTCCTTGGCCATCCACCACGAGCGCGCTTGCCAATACAACCCAAGAATTTCCTTCTACTTCTTAGGCTGCCATGCTATCGCGGAGAACCAATGGAACCGTGATCGCAGTACACCAACGTTCATCGACATCAAGTTGAACCCTAGACTTGTAGAGGCAGGGTGAAGTCGGATTTCCCGGAACATAGATCTGGCTTAGAGTCATCGTGCGATTGTAAAATAGGACGACGGAGACGCCTTTCAGCAGTAATTATTAGGTGGAGAAGAATTATTTACGGATCTGCGGAGTGGTCTTATCCTAAGGATTTGACTCCTGGGCCTCATCAGGAGGCGGCACAGCTCGGCGTGATTGGTTCGTCTACGCGGCCCGTGGCCGCGTCATCGTTCGATTCGCACGCACGCAGGTTTGGCAACCGCGAATAGGATGAATTACATAATTCCAATATATAGGGGAGATATTGATGGCTTTGTAAGACTCCCTCTCGCACCCACACAGACCGCGCTCTGTCCGTTTCCTGGCTCCCTACCACGATCTCCACTGCTTCAGCACAAGTGAGCAGCTTGTACATCTACCCCCGACACTGTTTTCGACGGCGACGACAACTGAGCTCTCCGGTCGACTAGTTCATATCTTAATACCCAAGAGCTCGTACATGGAAACTCTGCACAACATGTCTCCTATGGTCAATTTCTCGCAAGCGTCCTCCTTCTCCCAGTTGCCCGACGAAGACTTTTTGGCGTTGCTGCAGAAAGAGTTTCCCAATGGCTCGTATGATTTCAGTAGTATAAACCCACAGAATATCCTCAACTATCCGCTGCCGACGCTCACACCGCCTTCAGAGGACAGCAGTCCAAGTCCACCGAGCACGAACAACGATTCGAATAGCCCGACGCAAGCAGACGACGAGGGGGCAGATCAGGCTCTGAAACGCAAGGCCAGTGATGAGGATCTTGAAGAGGGGCCAAGCCAAAAGAACCAGCATACACGTCAGTGCTTTCCGTATCATTGTTGGTTGCGATCCTTAGTTTATGCGGTGCAGTTTCCAACAAAAAGGGCGCCGCGACAACCACACGGCGCAAGTCGTCGGGGTCAGCGCCGGTTAGTCCTGCGTTTCCAGAAGTTTCTGATGGCTCAAAACTAACGCTTTGACGCTGATTTGTTTAGCCCAAGGATGAATCAAGGTTGATGAAGCGTAAGGAACAGAATCGGGCAGCACAGAGAGCGTTCCGTGAGCGCAAAGAGAAACATGTCAAGGATGTAAGCCATCATGTTCTAGACATTATCTCAGGCATTGACTCCAAGGTGTAGCTCGAAGATAAGGTGGCCGCTTTGGAAGCAAAGAACGAGCAAACGCAATCAGAGAATGAGAATTTGAAGGATCTTCTCTCCCGCCTCCAATCCGAGAATGTTCTGCTTCGGTCGTCGACTTTCACATTTACGATGCCAAAGGCTGCTATCGAAGGCACTCCTTTCAATCAAACATCTACGACAGACGCCCATATGCCCATGTACAGTTCTTCTTCCAATGGACCATCGGCCGCTGTATCACCAGCCGCTTCGTCATCCAGTGCTTCACCTAAGCCCAGTTTCCCTTCAACAATCGATTGGAACGCATTGACTACATTCGATCCGTCTATGCTCACTGTCCCTGATGAAGCCCCGCAATCTATGAGCTCCGATAGTTCAATTTTCAACTTCGGTGACAGTTCCAGCGCCTGCAATACGCCTTACACTACCATTGCTAGCAACCCAACGTTCATGTCCTATGCTTCCATGTTCGACAGCACGCCCACTTCTGCCACTACTGAGACTTCCTCATTCACATACGACATGTCAAGTGTAATGTCGACTTGGAGTCCTCCACCACCGACGAATGACACCAACTCTCTCGATGATCTGTTTGGAGGCATGCTCAGCTCGCCGCCTTCGACGCTGGATTTCAACGTCTTGCTGAGCCATTCACCGTCATTAAGCCCTATCTCGCACCACACCAGCGTCAGTGGGCGCTCTACGGGGGACTCTCCTCCATCAAATAAGGATTCACCATCGGATGGCAACACTGCTCAAACAGAGAAACATGGTGAAGGATGCCCCAAGACGAAGGCAGACCTAGCCCAAGTCATCAAGAAGCATGGAGAATCACCGTTTGCCCCATCGTCATTGACAACCGACGCTATACGGGATGTCTCGCCGTTTGCTCCCTCATCGTTGTCCACTGTGCGGAAGAGCTCTGACGCCGCACATAATCCAATGGTCGCATGCCAAGGCTCATCCTTCCCTAAAGTTGACAAGAGCGCTGACAACATCGAAGTCCTGAGCGCTTGGAAGACAATAAGATCACATCCCCAATTTCAAGTTAGTGGCAGTTATTTCCATTTATCGCGGTTACTAATTTGTCTTTTAGGACGCTGATATCAATGATCTATGTTCCCAGTTTGCGAGTAAAGCGCGTTGCGACGGTACAAAGGTAGTTCTGGAACCTCAAGGTGTGCATACTATCATTGAGTCGTTGAAGTCCAAGGCGCTGTAGTGGCCAAATCGCTCATGGACCGTTACCTCGCATATATCGCGCTATTGCCACCAGCATGAACCACGCGCTTCGCACGCACAACCACGTCGGAGGGGTATACCGCCAAACAGCAAGTGGAGTGGAGAGCGGCAGGCGGTCATCGCGCTTTGTAGATTGGGACCACCAGATTGGTTTTTGCCACAATCATCGCATCACGGTTATTCGAATTTCTCTTGCTTTGGTTTGTTACACTACTCTTATTCAAAGTCTTTATCCAGATTGTATTTGTGCCTTGTTCCATACCTTATCTTCGAAGCTCTTGCTCGAACTGGTATATCACTGATAAACGAAGCAATGTGTACTAGGAATGTATCGCCAGCTTTGCTCCATTGCCGCGCTAGTGTGAAGCCCTCGGCCAAGGTGAGATCTAAGCAACACACGTCTATGTTAAATCGCAGTGATGCAATTGGAGTTCAGTCTCTCCTTCTCATAGTCTATGTCACAATCTGCCGGTTCAATGCTTCGCGAATGACACGCCGTGGCCGGTCTTGCGGTTATAATTGCCTTCTTTCGCCAGGTTGATACCAAACCTGGCGCAACGTAGTTCCCCGTTCTGGCCTTCTCAGGCCGCAAGTGCAGGTGCATGGGAGCGAGGGGGGGTTAACGGTCAGGCAGCCTTGCCCACATGATGATCTTTCTTTATGCTGCTTCTAGCGGCTAAAATTCGAAAGTTCTACTACCTTGTGTCCCCGCTTGAAGCAATACCTCCGCCAGGGTTTCTTTGTCCCTCCTCGAAGCGACGAGCCATCCCTGAAGCAGCAAGTATGCTCCCCGTTCACCATTTCGTTATTGATGTGCACCTTATAGCCTCGCAGCCCCGCATGGACGGTCGTGGAAAGAAGGTAACTGAAATCGCGGGCATTGAATGTTCGCGAACCCTCTTCTTGGAGGACCTTGTACGTCAAGAACCCACCCGTGTTCCAATGAGCTACGGGAAACATCGCCCATTGGCTGGCCGCCACCATCCTTCTCTCTGGGTCTCAACATGTCTCAATAGACTGATCATCAATCGTCTGTATTGTTCTGTGTACTTTTCCAGCCCTTGAGCCTGTTATGTGCAAATTTCAGTCCCCAAAGCGGCTGGTGTCCCACTGCCTGTCGTGGGTCTAGATAATCAGGAAGTCATTTCAATTCATGAATGTGCGTCATCGTTAACGGGCTATATGGCTATGTTCCTTACTTCCGAGGACGACACAAAGCTTCAGCGGCAGTTGATAGGCGAAATTGGGCGGGCTAGCCAACGCTTCATTGAATGTTCCGTGCATTCATCCCGCACGGAAAGCAGCGCTGAGCCTGAATATTACGGCGATCCTTGCTTGCGGTATTTGCCTTGTTCTATCGCCCGTTCGACGTACCCTTAGCAGCAGGAATCATCCACGATTGGTAGATTAGATGTTATTCTTGGTCTCATCACCGCTCACGCTTGTGGTGAGGTTATTGCGCAGGGAATCGACGCCACTGGGATTGATCTTATTTAGACCGTGATTCAGTTGGCACGATAAACGGCTGTTCAAGTGGTTCCACTGAGGAGGCGGCCGTGTCTCCTTCGGTCCGCACTCAACAGGGGGCTCCAGGCTGCTCCCTGCTCCCAGGGCAGGAAGTAAATGGGTAGATCTCGATCTTACTTGGCATTAGCATAATCGACATTATGTCATGCCTTCCTTATATAGTATACTACTATGTCAGATGCACGTGACTCGACCCTACATTTTCTTGGAAATTTGGAAATTAATTATCACACAGTAAGTGGCAGCGACAGTCCAATTTACTCAAGTAAGTAGAAAAAGTAGTAGTTATGTCCAAATCGCCTAGACACGCGCTTGATCATTGTTGGTGCTTGCTCTCGAGTCTGAACTTACGCTGTTCGAATTGATCTTATGAAAGATGCCGCTATGTGCATGGAGGTAAGGTGGTAGCCGAAGAAACTGTCCGGGACCCATACTATGTACTACAAGTGCTACATTAATCTAGGTTGGGAGCGTAAGGTTCTACCAGCATTTTGCTAAACTCTTGTAGCTTCTCCGGACCACGCACTTCCTCCGTCAGGAGTGGGAGCTTGATGATATGGAAGAACTCGTCGTACAGCTCATGTGCCTCGTTCAAGTACTTTTGCTGCATGTTGTGACGCACGCGACAGTGTTCGCAGTTGGACGCTGTGAAGGAAAGAAACAGTGAGATTATTGCTCGTATATCTAAATGAAGATCGGGGTTGCCACAGACATTTCTTAGGGAAGAGTAACTGGTTCACGACGATGTTGTGGGTATCGATCTCGTATGCTGTGAGTTCCTGAACCAGCCGTTCGGTCTCGTACAGCGACAGAAACTCGGAGATGCAAACGCAAATGAAAGTGGTTTTTTCCTGTGACGATTAAGATTCAGCATGTCCAGACGTTTACTGCATGGACGCGTGCTTACGGGATCTTTGAACTGGGCGTTGACTTCGCTAATCACAGATCTCATTGACTCGAGCTTAGCGAACATGTCTTCTTGTGACGTTTGCTCGCCTCCCATCATGCTTGACATCTACATGACGATAAATGCACAGTCTCACGGAGATTGCAAGGGAAGAGCACCGGACCTGGCTAATCATGGGGCCGAACCTCGACCCAAGGGTGCTGAGCTTCCCCAACGCCTTCTCCAGCACGGTTGGGAAGGAGAGGAAGCGCAAGGTGTGGCCCGTTGGAGCCGTATCAAAGACTATCACAGAATATTCCATGGACTTGACATACCTAGACGTTCAATGAGGATGGAACGAATGACGAACAGTATGAACGAGGCTCACTTCATGATCTCCGCGAAGCTCATAGCTTCGTCAACGCCAGGTATGGCGAACGCAAGATCTTGCATCATGGTACCCATCATCCCATTCGAGTCGGCTGTTTGCGAAGCGTATATGAATAACAGGCAGCAAACGGGCAGGGCCAAGGATATGATACGCACATTGGTCAACCATCTCCTGTATAGCGCTCGTTGGGTCGATCTCCATCGCGAAGAGGTTATCGAACCCGTTCACTTTCGTGGCATCTTTTGAGAACTTCTGGCCAAATGCATCCGATAAATTGTGTGCTGGATCGGTAGACTATATGACCACGTCCCTGGTATATGATCAGTGCGTCGTGCACGCTGGTAATATCACGCACGATCAAGAGAACAGACTTGCGGCACTTGGCCAGTTGTATCGCAAGCGAGCAAGATGTGGTCGTCTTTCCTGGAAGGCGAATGAAACTTAGGCGACCTGACGATTCCCTCGTAGAATTGATGTCTTACCGACACCCCCCTTGCCACCTGCGGCGTACTGTGAGCGACGTGACGCGTATATGATGAATGAAGCGCACCGCAGAATATCCACTTCAATGAATTCTGATCTAAGATGTTCTGAAGAGTAGGCGGTAGGTCTGAGGCCATTATTGTCGTGTCGTGTCGTATGCAGTAGTGGAACGTGAACGTGGACGAAGAGTGATGAAGTTGAATTGGTGCGGGCCTTGTTATATTCGGGCCTGGCAGTCAAACGTGTCACGGTAAACTCTCCATCATTCCACCACCATCCACGAGCCTCTGGAAATCCCTGGCATACGCGACTTCAAACTCAATTTTAGTGGAATTGTGTAAAATAAAATACTGCAGGGCCATGGCTAACATCAAGCTACGAGGTGTGTAGTACGTGAAATTCATATGATCTCAGGGTTTCATGTCAGTACAGTGCTTCAATTAGCGAACGAGCAGAGATCAGCGTATGGGCTTCGCTACAATGACTATGAAAGGTACAGGTATGTAGAAAGCTATTCATTCATATCGAAGCGACAGACCGAAACGGATTGCAGAAAACATTGCGCCAATCGAACGCATCGGTTGAGATCGTCTCTGAAGATGACCCACGGGAAAGGTCGCGAGTTCAAGAAACTCCCAGAGGTGCCTACGGAGAACCTAAAGGCTGGGCAGTGAGTATGTGAAGAACTTGCGATGGTCAGAAATTGATCGCTCGTGCAGTTTGGAGTTGCTTCTATTTGAAGCGGAACGGGCATGGTCGTACTCTCAAGAATTACTTGCCTTGGTCCCCAAAAAACCGGATGCCGCACGGGGGTTGAAGCAAACTGCCAAGGGGCGATTCCGCCGTGCGGTGAATTGGGCAACGCAACTGTTGTCTCGCTGCCAAACACTCTACGCATCAGGAGCACTTTCGGCTGAAAGCTTCCTCGAAGTTCACATCTACGTATTAATCCTTAATGGCCGTTGGCTGCGTCAAAGATACGAACTGGACGATGCACTCATTCAACTCAGCGTCGCGAAGAGTCTACTAGATGAACTTGCGGCCACCGCGCCGACTAGCAGAGATCAAGCTCTAGCCGTCCTGTTCGCGGATGAAATCAGCCCAGAGATCCGCTACTGTGCCCACGAACTGGGTCGCGCAAAAGCGTACGATATTGAGGGCATCGTAAGCGAGTTTGCTCCAAAGCACAAGAATGAACTAGTCGAGGATTGTGACAAATTACTCGAACGGTTGAAGGAAGAAGCATCATCTGCGGGTGTGCATGAAACGAGCAGGAAGTTGAAACCGCTCTTCTGGGAAGGCACACCGGTCCCCATCCGCAATCCGGAATTGGTCGATGTCTTGTTGAAGGTACAGGATGCTCAGGCGAGATTAGAGGGTGAACCAGCGACATCAGAAGGTACCGATGAGAAGGGGAAACGGAAGGAAAGCAAAGCCAGCAGCTCCAAGAAGGGGGTGGCCGCCTACGATGCGATTCTTCATGCTTTAAGCGACGCAGAGGAAGTTGCTCGGAAATTAGTAGAAGCCCAGCAGGTATGTTGTCACATGCACTTACATCCAATGTGATTGTTACTTACAGTAACCTAGTCGAGCGGGACATCATCCAGCACCGTTGGCACCTCCAGAGATACGCACTTCGTCCAAGCATACATCGTTTACCAGCTGCTTTCCCGCCGTATCCAACGCGATCTCCTGTTGACATCGAGTCTGCTTGCGTCGCACACAACCTCACGAAAGCCCCCTCTGACTACCTTGAGGACATCGGAGCAGGTTGATGGCAGGCTGTACCCAGCAGTTATCAAGCTCTACGACACCGTCTTACAGAGTCTCGGTCAAATGAGAACACTAAGTATAGTAGACGACAATCCCGACCTCTCATCAGCTGTCGAGGCCCGTATATCCTTTACAAAGGGCCAAAGGTCTGTCTTTCCCGACAGTGTCGCCGTTTGACTTGTGGCTAATTACTGTCGCAATATGTAGATGCTTCTACCTGGCCAAATGCTACATCCCAGTCAAAAAATACGCCGAGGCCCTCGTGCTCTCCCAAAAAGCCAATATCCATCTACGTGAAGCTCGCTCTACATTATCCATCATCGGGACAGACCCTATCAATACCGGGTCCCCAGCATTCTATCCGCTAACCAACGACGAATGTGGCAAACTCGAAGCAGACCTCGCTGCCGATGCATTACGCTTCAAGAAGGAATGGTTCGCTTACAACGGCGGCTCTGTAAAGGCTAGCAACGCCGGGTTCAAGAAGCCGTTGTTCTTCGATATTGCCCTCAACTATGTTGAGCTGGATATGGATAAGCTCCAAGAGAGGGCAGGCAAAGCCCCTCGACCACCCGTACCAATTGCCGCGCCTCTGCCGGTGTCTGCCAAAGCCACTGAACCAATAGGGAAGAAATCGCAAGCAGCCAAGGTCGTTGAGGAAGCCCGTCCTGCTACTCCTGAGCCTACCCAACAGCCGGCACGCGGCGGACTTAGCAATCTCCTGGGAGGTTGGTGGGGGCGAAGCTAATTCAGAACGCGATCACAGCACAAGGAAAGAACATCATGTATTCGAATTTAGAGAATATTTCCAAAGAATAACATATGACAAGGAAATTAAAACATCGCTCTAATATTACAGCTACATAGGTTATACAGAGTACAGACAGCAAGCTCGAACATGCAAGAACTACCCTCGGAAGAAAAATGTATCTATTCATCGTCACTCGGAGTAAGATACTCGTCTTCACTGACGATCTGCTTTCGCCCAGCGCTGCGGCCTCTCGTGGGTGGTGGGGGCCGATCATCATCGTCCATCGGCGTCAGCGCAGCCTCGTACATGTCAGCCAAACCATTACTGCCGCTTCCAGCTTCCGGCGCACCAGGGAAGCCAGAACCAACCATGACCCGGTCAAATGAAGCTTTGAAGACCTTCTCCATCTCCTCAGCATCAACATACACCCACGAGCCTTCCTGATTGTAGGTTCGAGCATTGTTGAACATGAGTTGCCAATCGTCCTTGAACATCTGTACCGTCTTATACTGGCCTGAATTGATTTTTTTGCGGAGCTGTGCAATGGCGATGGGTCGATGAATGAGCTGGTAGTAGTCGGGGTAGTCCTATGAAAGCGTGGGTGAATCCAAGTCCAAAGGAAATCTCAATATGGATGCTTACGCGTTTGTCAGGCAGGTCTTTGAAGAGTTCGCAGCGCCGACGACCGGTATCATCTTCGCAATTGATGACAGCTTTGAGACATTCGTTAAATGCCTTCTTCATCTTGTCACGGACAGCGGCAGGTACATCAGGAGCCTTCGTTTTGCGGCGTTTCTGAGAACACGGCGGTCAGTCAGCCCATGGTCAGTGACATTTAAGCACACACCTGATCACGATCGTCTTCATCCTCGTCCTGCACGGAAGGCGTGACAGACATTGCTTTTCCAGGACCACGCTTGCGCTTGCCACCAGCAGGAAGCTCGTAGTCGTTTTGGACGGCCTTTGTTTTGCCCTTCCGGCCTCTTTTCCCGCGGGAGTCAATGTCCGATGCTGGAGTTCCGCGAGCAGAGGTGTCAGGATCGCGCAGTAGTTTGTTGCTGCGTTTCTCCCTGGTTCTCTCAGACAGTTCCTGAAGGTCCTCCCCGTCCTCGAGAGCCTTGCGATCGTAATCTTAAATAAGAGTCCTGGATCGGTTTTGGGTGGAAATACTCACCATTGCCCAAGTATCGTCGTCCAACCCATCATTATAGCTGACCACATTACGACGCCGCTGACCTCTACCTTCAGCGAGCTCCTCGATCTCCTTGACTTCGAAGGGTTCTTCCGTCTGGTAGCACTCCGGCAATTCCTCGAGTTGGATGAGTGGAGGGGGTGGTTTGCCTCTGTTACCCTGGGCGCGCCAATTCTCCAGAGCCTCACGTTCGCGTTGGTTGTCCATTTCGCGGTACAGTTGTGCTTCTTCATCGCTACGAGAGATTATCAGATTCAGTTCATCGTCGTTCATATCACCGGCTTCTTCGTTCTCTTCTTCTTGATCGGCTTCGAGAATAGAGCGCTAAACAGCACAACTCGGTTCAATAGCTCATTCAGTGAGAAGACTGACAGGGGTCGCACCAGAAATTCCTCTTGCTCCTCCTGAGTAGATTTGTTGTCGAAACGACCGGCTTGAATGACCTTATCATCAATATCGAGCTTATATCTTGCGCGAGAGTACATGGCTTCCTCGACACTCTTCTCCGTGATGAACCGCAAAATTAGGACGGCTTTTGTTTGACCAATACGATGGGCACGATCTTGTGCTTGGAGATCGGCATGGGGATTCCTGCAAAGGTTATCAGCTGGCTAATATCAACGCATCATCGTAGCTACGTACCAATCACTGTCGAAGCTGGGTAGAGGGAAGAAGAAGTAAGCGCAAGAACACGGAAGTAGAGAAGCAGAGCATGTAAGCTTACATGATGACGGTGTCGGCCGTTTGCAAATTTAGACCGAGGCCACCAGCACGAGTGGACAGAATGAAGACCTTGATTTCCGACTCCTTGGCATTGAAGAGCTGCACGTATGAGGCACGCTCTTCGGTTTTCGTACCACCATCAAGACGAAGGTATTTCCAGCCCATCATCTTCAAGAAATCTTCCATGATGTCCATGACCTTCGTCATTTGGAAGAAGATGAGGACCTGTAATATCGTCAGTATGTTGTTCTATTTCGAAGAAGTGAAAAGACGAACTCTGTGGCCAGTTGCGAAGAACTTGGGTAGGATACGGTGAAGGAGTTCAACTTTTCCAGAAGTTCGTACAATCTTCTCGTCGATGAGACCACTAGGGCTGATCTTGTCTTCAACGCTCTCGAACAAGAACGGATGCTGACAGATCTTTCGGAGCTGCATCAGCTCGTTACTCAAACCTTTCACACCTCCTTTCCTACAAGAATGTCAGTTTCAACTTCACGCAACATAGAACACAACACACCCTTTGCCATCCTTGCCATCCGCAATCACCTTGAACTTCTTCATCTGCTTGTACAGCTGGCTCTGTAGGGCACTCATTCTAATCTTGATCACCTTCTCCACCTTATCCGGCAGCTCGCTCTCCACATCCTTCTTCAAACGACGCAGCAAGAACGGCCGCAGCACCTTATGCAGACGCCGAATAATGAGTAGCGCCTCTTCTTCGTTCAGCTCGATCTTGTCGCCCGTACCCGAGTTGGCGAAGGGCGTATTGAACCATTCATCGAACGATTTCACGGAGTTGAAGATTTTTGGGAGTACGAAGTTGAGGAGGGACCACAGCTCCGGGAGGTTGTTTTGGAGCGGGGTACCCGTGAGGATGAGCCGATAGCGTGAGTGGTAGAATGTTGTGAGTGTCTGCACTAGTTTACTCTGCGTGTTCTTCAGACGATGACCTTCGTCGATGATCATATGAACCCATTTGATCTTTGCGAGAATTGGGCGATCCTTGATAATATACTCATACGTCGTCAGCAAAACCTGGAACTGTCCCATGCGAATGTCCCCTTGCAACGCCCGACGCTGGGCAGGGTTGCCCTTGTAGGCAATCATCCGCACTGCTGGGGCCCACTTCGCGAATTCTCCAGACCAATTGGTCATCGTAGAGAGAGGAACAATGACTAGGTACGGCCCGCGTTGTCGTTTTGTCTCGATGAGGAAGGTGATCAGTGAGATGGTTTGAATGGTTTTACCGAGACCCTACGTATCAAGTGAGCGACACGCAGTAACGAGCGAGAAACAAAGACTTACCATCTCGTCGGCGAGGATACCGTTCAAACGATTGTTGTACAAACTGACCATCCATTGCAAACCCTTCAACTGGTATTCCTTCAACGTCCCACCAACCAATATCGATGGTTGCCTCGATATCTTCTCCGAGATTCTGTGCGAAACGGCATAGTAGTCAACCTTGCCCTTCTCGTCTTGGGTCTCGGCGAAAGCCTGTGCACCAAAAGTAGCCTCCGAAGTAGGTCCGTCTTCCATCTCCCCATAAATTGGGAGACTTGGGCCACCCTCGTCCTGTTGGGCTACGACGGCCTGAGCAAGGGAGTCGAGGAAAGTGTCCGTTTGCCTAAGCAGGTGTGTGATACGAGTATCCTTAGCTGTGTCGATGAGCTTCATGTAAGCTTCTTCATCGTCAGCCTTAAGGGCCTTCAAACGCTCCTTGGATATACGCTCGATACGTTTCTGCTCTTCCTTCTCTGTATGTATATGGAAGCTTAGAACGGCCTTTCCAAGCCTCACGACGCGATCCTGGGCAGCACGATTGACTTGAATAACTTCGCGTCCGTGGTTGCAGATGACCATCAACTGCTCGACGTGCTTGTGCTTCGCCCGCTTCTCGCGCTCAGTCCGTTGCCTGCGTTCAAGTTGCTCCGTCATACGAGCATCACGAAGGGTAGGTTTACGGGCACGTCGGTAGTCCGTGCGATTGATTGGAAGGTTGGAGCCATGAGCAAGACGTTCAGCAACTGACTGTCTGAGTGCGCGCTGCTTCTCGAGGAGTCGGAGGGACTTGAGTTCAATGACAGCACGTAACTTTCCGTGAGTGTTATAGGGCATAAGAGCGAAGCCCTCGTTGTCCTCATTTTCCTTTTCGGATTTGAGTCCATCCATGCCTTCGACACCCTCAAAGCCTGCGTCCCCAATGGTAGAGGGCAGGACTTCAAGCTCTTTGATTCGCTGCTGGATGCGGGCTTCTATGAAACGTTCCCGTTCGTCGATGATTTGGTGGGCATCCAGACCTGGGGGCATTAACGTCGGGATAAGAAGTCGCTGGAGACGAGTATTGAAGAGCTTGGGATCGCTCTCAGCAGGACGCTTGAGGTGCGTGAGAGGGTGCCGGTAGGCATTGTAAGGGTAGATCCCAGAGTTGACGTCGTCCTCAAGGAAGGGCCCTTTTGGCAAGTCCGCCGGGTTAATCGAAGGGTCCTGCTCTTCAGCTTTGATTGCTATCGCCAGCTCGGGTGCAGGCTCTCCCTTCGCAGTCTTGACCGCGTTGTCCACAATCCGCGACGACACATCGGGCCCTTGAAGCAGTTTCTCCAGTTCTGGCACCGCTGTATTCGGAACGCGTATAGCTTGCTGAACGTTGTCTGGGACAGGAAGTCCTCTAGAAATGAGCTTGAAAGCGTGGATTTGGGCCCGTAGTGCAGTGATTTGGTCGTTCGTGAAGGATATTGGTGTTTGAGAGGTAGGTGGCAGCGGCGAATTGGGAATTGGGCCTGAAGTGAGCGAAGGGGGATTCGAAGCTGCGTTGCCATTGAGAAGAGGAGTCGCATGCCCATTCGACATTTGTTGACCATTGACCATTTGCTGGTGCTGCCGACCTGTAACTCATTGTGAATATGGACCGAAACGATAAGACTGAGACGCACTTTGGCTTAGGGCCTGGATATACTTCATAAGATTCTCCAATTCATTGGGATTCTTCTGTTCCGTAGGATTCTTACGCAAGAAGTTGGCGCGCTGAAATGAGTTCGGGATGAGAGCAGTATTGCGGTGACATTAGAGCAAAACATACAATCATTAGGGACTGCAGGTCAGCGTTCATTGGCTGTTGCAAGGGCCGCTGCGGCTGCCCGGCCATGTTCATGTTGAGAGCGCCATTCTGAGGAGGATTGTTCGCGAGCATTGGATCACGGGCAAATGCTGCCCTGGTCGGGACGCGAGGCGGGACTTGTGCTTTCCGATAATAAAAAGTCACACTTCAGATTCACTGACTGGTGCGCAAGGCGATGAGGGTGGGAATTTCTCGCCCACAAACAAACAAATGTTGGTCAGCGCTGTGGCAAGCAAATATGTACAAAGTCACATGTACCCCCTTTTCAGCCCCTCGGGACTCAGAGCCACAAGCCTATTGGAAATGTGAAGCGGAGGTAATCCCAGCGATGCGCAGTATGTATCCAGTCTACATCCATTAATCTATTAGATGTACGTAGCTACTTAATCACTTGTAGATTACGAGAAAAACTGAAAAGAAAGTCAATTCGTAGCTACGAGGCGGTGAAAGAGATGACGGACCTCCTCAGCTTCAGACGCTAATATCAGTGAAAGGCCACCATGCTCCTTCGCTTCTGCTTTAGTGATGAGGCTGAGCGTCTCGTTGTGTGTTTGTACTGCCGACCAGAAGGCAGAATTTCCAGGCGAGGATGCGCAGACTGTTTTGAGGCCCTTCAGGAAACTGAACAACGAAGATGAGCCCAGACCAAGTAACATAGCAGAGCCACGACCTACCTATTCCAAGCGTCGATCTCATCTTCCTATATTTACCAAGTACCATGTTTTAACATGCTATGTTTTGGTCATCAATACGGAATGTGGCTGACCTTCAAGCACGTCTCCCTTAGAGCCTCCATGCATTCCAAAAGCTCTGCCTTCCTCCGCATAGCAAACGGCTTGACAACGATCTCCTTAATCACTTCACCCAAGTCTTCGACGGCTTTGGTAACGAGATCCCCGCTCTCCAAATTCTGCCGAAAA
This sequence comes from Pleurotus ostreatus, assembly GCF_014466165.1. Taxonomy (NCBI): domain Eukaryota; kingdom Fungi; phylum Basidiomycota; class Agaricomycetes; order Agaricales; family Pleurotaceae; genus Pleurotus; species Pleurotus ostreatus. The sequence continues at coordinate 3,527,570 of NW_023503157.1, read as the reverse complement.
TCCTTTAACGGGAATGCAGCACCGATAATGCGACCTGGAGCCCGACCGGGGTCAGGGGACATCGAGCGTGCAGGAGTGGGCAATGGGTGATTGGATGGCGGCTTCTTGGCAGCAGGGTGCTCGGCTTTGAATGGAGCGGCGCGGTCGAGCAGCATTTCGCCATCTGACTCGTCGTCTTCCGTTTCACTGTCTGGTGGCTTTGTCTCCTTCGCCTTACCCTTGGGCGATGATTGAGCACTTCGAGTCTGCGTGGGGGATTGCGTAGCCCCTTGGGTTTTCGTAGTTGGTTTCTTGTCGAGGAGGAGCATCTCGTCGTCGTCGTATCTGGCGTGAACGTGTCCGTCCTTCCGCTGCTTCGCGACACGCTTAGGAACTGACCATAGAGAGGTGTGTCAATATGTGCTACGCGTATTGGGATGTTATTCTCGCACCTTGTCTGACCTTAAACGTCGCCTGGCATTCTTCTATCGCGTCTTTCGCATATTTCAATACCCTCTTCGGCGGATCGAAATATTTGAGCAACTCTGGATGAGGCGGGGGAAGGGGATTGGTGGCGATGTCGGTGACTACTGCACAGTGAAACATGGCTTGTTTAACACGATGCACTGCCGGGTTATAAGACAATCGTGTGTCAAACCATGGCTGTCTGTTTCTGTAAAAGAGAAAACACAACGGATGAGTAAACACAGATGTAAAACGTTCAGATGAGCATTACCCGTCTTCGTCCTTGTCGCCAGCCTCCATCAAGTCCATCGCGTCCACAAATTTATCCATAGCCGCTTGCTGCTCTTTCGTCGGTATATACGGATGCTCCGTAATCAGCTCGCCTCTCTTATTTATCAACCTATCCAAAGAGGCGAACGTATACTTCCGGATGTCGTCGGCGAAGGGCATCTGGGCCCACAAGAAACACTCCACTTTATCGAACATAACCGGTGAAAGTACACCCATCTTCGGGTCCATACCGTCTTTGGTGACCCATCGGGCGATAGCCATGTAACCTTTCTGAATCATCGCTTGGACAATCGAGGACAAGGCTACTTGTTGTTGTGGCTGGCCTGGGTCAGCCCAGATATATTGTATTTCGCCCATGGAGAGTTCACGACGGAACTATCAAATTCTCTTAGCAAGAAACATACTCAGAGAGAGCACCACTCACGTTCTTCGCTTTGAAGAATCCACAGATATCTATCCCCTTCCTGGTGGGTAGTTTCGGGAATTGACCGTCAGGACATGGGGCGTAAGTCGAACCGTACTTGAAGCCTCGGATCAATTGCTCTTTCTCTACGACTTCCAAAGCCTTCGTCTTGTCCTCTTCGTCAACCTCCATCTTTACACCGTCCTCGTCTTCCCCAATATTTGGATCCAGGTGATACTCTGACCTCATTTTCAGTTCCGCGTAGATAGCTTGCCTGTCTTCTTCATCCATGCCGTCCTCCTCATCCATTGGCCGCATCGCGAATTTCTTCCAGCTCTTCGCACGCGCTATGGCTGTGCATTTGCTATTCTTCACGTTGATCTCGAAAGCTTCCTCGGGTCGAGTATCAGTATCACCTAAGCGGAGGACAGTGCCCATCAACGTAGATTTAGTTTGCTTGATATCGGGCTTCGTAGTTTCTCGCAGGGCAAGTGCACATGTCCCAATAATCCCTGTTCGCAAGGAAGACGCAAATTGGGTCAGGAATTCCTCATTGGCTTTCTTGATGCTGGATTTATTCTCTTCGTAGAACGGCAGCTCGTCATCGTCGAAGTCGACACCCCTGATAGGAGGTGTGAAACAGAGCAGCGGCCAGAAACACAATGTACATACACAACAGTGAGCCAGACATCCAGAGTGTCCATTTTCTGAACGATAGCCTCCCAGTCCTCCGTCTCCATAGGACTTTCGCCGTCGGTAACGAGAACCACTTTCCTGGTCCATGTCTTCTTGGATGCGAGGTACGTATTCTGAGTCTCCACGGCCACAACAAGCGCGTCAATAGCTAGAGATATTCCTCAATGGGACGTTCGGCTTCTCAGACGGGCAACGCTCACGGTCTCCAGCGACTGACGATGGCTCAAGCGCATCAAGTTTGGCAAGCGTACTGGCATTAGGCTGCCCGATCGGTATGTATTCGGAGACATGTTCATACCCTCCATTCTTCTCGTTAACAATATTGTCGGTCTCTGATAATGGTATGAAAAGCTGTCCATGACAGACCAGGCGGGTATGCATACCTTCTGACCCAAATACGATGACCCCACATTGGTCTGTCTTTCGACCATTGTATATCTTATCTCGCAGTTCAGCCCATGTATAGCTTACTTCCCAAGCGGCTTCACTCACCATTTCTTGAATCTTCAGCTTGACGAACTGGAGTCCGTATTCAAGGTTCGTGATTTCGGCCGTGTGCTGGTCTCCATTGGCGTCTGGGGGAAGTTCGACATTCCTTGTGGTCCCCATTGAAGGAGACAAATCGACCAGGAACATTGTTACAGTGTATCCCGCTCGTTCAGCGGGCATGTTGGCAATTGGCAAGAGGTTAGAATGAAAGGTGGAACGAGTCAAACGGCGGCGCGCTTTGCAATGAACACGGTCATGTGACTACGTGTCACTGGTCAGTGTCACTCCCATATGACGCAACTTGAACTGTATTACATATAAGACAAGAACTTGGATCAGAGTTCAAAGGATAAAAATGATTGTGTGTATAAATGACAGTTGTAGTAAAGATCGGTTGAAAATAGAAAACGTGTGTACGATGGTGCAGAGTACGGCCTCTGAGCGAAGTCGAAGGTCCCTATTAACACTCTACCATTTGCTGAGAAGTAAAGGCACTAAAACCGGCGCTAGAGATACTGCGAGGAGAAGCGCATAGAGGTCCATAGAAGGTCGATGGCATGTTGCGATAAACCTCCGGGTATAACGACTCGGTGCTTGGATGAAGTGGGCCGGTATTGTCACAAGTAAAGTCAGGATATGGGTCCTCGCCCTCGTCGTATGAATCGCCGGGGGTGATCTCAATAAAGGATTGAGGGTGGCGTAGGACAGGGTATGATGACACCCACGGCCTCCATGGACTGATTGTTTTTCGTTTCGCGATGGAGTCCCAATCTCTAACGGACTCAGATTTAGCAATAAGTCACACAGGAAGCCCAATTAACATACGTGAACCTAAAATATGGGTGCCATTTGATCGTGTCAATCTCTGTCATGCGTTGCGAAATGTCAGGGCAGAGGAGACGGCGGATAAAATCCTCTGTAGCTCGGTCGATGTCTTTTTCTTCGGGGAAGACAAGCTCGTCTTCCGAGATGCTCTTTCTCACTTCGTCGATCGTATTGCCTCTAAACGGGAGCTAACATAAGCAGTTTAGTTTCCTGCTGATGAACATCATCGAAATCACTCACCTGTCCTACCACCATCCTGTATAGAATCACGCCGACACTCCATAGATCAGATTCAAAAGAGTAAGCCTCTCCAGCAAGTCGCTCGGGGGACATGTATTCCACCATGTCAGAGGCAGAGAGAGGTTCCTCGTCCATCGTCAAAAAGGACCCTTCGACCGGCTCGTCTCCCTTGGAATCCTTGCTGAAGATCTTGCAGCGTGCTAGACCACCAAGGACGACTTGGCCGTCTTCACGTAGAAACACATTGAATGAAGTCAGATCGCGATGTATAACATGATGCTCGTGAAGGACTTGGAGAGCGGAAAACTAGCAAAGGGCAACATAGCTTAACAAGTGGCTCAGGAGGTCTGTATGAGATGACTGCTTACTATTCCAATAGCGTAAACACGAGGGCGACAAACGTCAAAGGCGGGTCCACAAAGCGTGTCAGCAAGGGTTCTGGGATAGTATACCTATGCCGCCGATAAAAATCAGGTCAAAGCTGAGCACAGCAGGCGACCCACTCACTAGTACGAAATAGAAGTGTTTCCTGTCATGCCAGCTGCGAACCAAACTTGTGAATTGAACATTGGTGCACACCCTCCCAAGGACCCATTGTTCGTCGAGTGCCCGAGATAATTGAGTTTCTGAGCAAGCCGCCTTGTCAACAACTTTCAAAATATAGCGATCATCAGTCTCCGTTTCGGTGACGAGGAAGACTTTGCTATTTGGCGTTTGGTGGAGACGTTTGAGAACGGTGTAATCCTCGAAATATACTGGTGGCGGGACAATGGCGTTCCAGTACCATGAATCAATTAGCGAGTCGTCCAAAGATCCTTCAGAAGACATTTCGGGTAGTCTGTGGGGAGAGAGTAGATAAAGAGTGTAAGGTAGGGTAAGGAGAAGAAATGAGGTAGGATATGAGCTATTCAGAGCGTCCATTTATGAATGGCTAGCAGCCGCGATCGCCAGCTAAATTTAGACCGTCCATCGAAAACCCTGTACGTCGCCAGAGTCTAGTACTTATTGCTTTTTGACTCGGAAGAACCACAAGCTACTCATAGAGTAGGGAGGCCAGAGAAGAGGGAATCACCAAAGGCGACATAGGTAACGCAGAACTCAGAGATCGGAGGAGCCCGCAATTTGTCGACTCAAAGTGCGATACAGCAGAGCTTGTCAAGTTAGAAGAGCTAGAGCCCGGCTGAGACAGAAGGTGCCAGAGGGCACGATACCGCCATTCGGCGGTTGAAACCATCGCAGTTTTACTGAAAGACAAGCGTCGTCTTGCTCACTGCTGTCTGTCCAGAAGACGGCGTTCCATGGTGTGTGCAGTTTGAATCGGGTTCCCCGGAACTAGTACCATTACGACCCAACCTTCTCGGAGTAGCCAGGATGCTGGGTCGATTGGGGCGCCATGGTTTGTATTGTGAAGCGCGTGCTGCAAGATTTTTCTCATTCAGACTCACTGTGGTGGAGCATCGGTCGGGAGCCGAGGAGGCGACTCAACGCCAGCACTGTAGGTGAGACGGCTGATTGTCGAGAACAGGGCTTTATATGGCGTGCAGGCATGTGGCCATTGCTGTATACAGAACGACGAAGTAATTGAGGCCACATTCAAGTTGGAGACAGTGTGCACAGGCGTGTATTGTGGGAATTGCAATCGACAAAACGAGCTGGAAAACGACAGGAGAGTGCACGAGTGTGCAACACACAACTCGCGGCGGGGCTCGTAATGCATGAACAAGACGCGATCTATAAGTTTTATCCGTGATGTGAAGGAGAATGACAGTTGGAGGCTACATACAACTTATGACAAAGTCTGAGTGAAAAGCAACGGTGACAACGTCGAGCTCGGTCATGATGACCCACCTACAGAGCATCTGGCCGAGCTCCACGAAGGGGACACAGCGTTTAGGCGAGGTGGACAGGGCGCCTCAAGTAAGATGTGCTGAAGATGGGCAAATTGAGAACAACATCAAATTCAAATAGAGATCAATAGCAATACGGGATGACATAAATAAGTAGATAAAAATAAACCAAAACTCCATCATCAACTAGAATACGCCGGGGGTGCGGGGCCAACAATCAACACGCTCTGACCCGAGAAATCTGTCGAGCTTCTGCGCGAACTCGTTTGTCTCGCAACTTGTTCGACGTCAGTATTCGCGCTCCTCTGAGCCGCTGACGACGACGGCGGGCTGACTGTAGCAGCTGAACAGGCAGTAACAGCGGGGGTAGTAGATATCGAAGCGGGGGTCGGCGACGGCATGTCTTGCCAGGGGCTTGGTTTGAACGCATCAAAAGGCCTTGGGGAGGTCACAGAAGCTCGTGCACGTCGAACTCGCTTGAAGAAGTGAAGTGCAAGGCCTCCAAGAACAAAGCCACCCAGAGCAGCGCAGATAGCAGCGATGATGACCACATGCTGCGCTACTCCGTTAGAGGTCCCCGCTGGCTGCGGCTGGCCTGGTTGGTCGGGCGGCGGCGGGGAATTTGAGGGAGGCTGAGATAACACTGAATCGTCCGTCCTATAGATGAAACACACATCATGAAACAAAGAGTCAGACCCGGTGGAAGCATGACGTACGTATATATGATGGAATCAAGAAACATCATGACTTGATCGTATGCCCCGTTTCCCCTGCCATTTTGGACGACCAGCGTGTGCTCTCCCGGGGAAAGGTCCGTCTTCGCGAAAACGTTAGCCCGATAGATGTATTGCTGTGGTGCAGGTTCCGCATAATTAAGGCCAACTAGGCCATCGATTGAGAATGTGATGTCGACATTGCCTCTGATAGCAGCGGCAACCATGAGGGCTTTATTTCAGTTACGAAGACAAGACTCACATTACGCCCGTGACAGTACTAGGCCCCACTATACAGTTCACATACACCGCAGTACCTAGAAAATATGTCTAGCGAAGCGATGGAGACGCAGCCAGAAGCGGGCGCACCGTTAAATTTCAGCGTTGCGGTCTTCGGCTGGTCACCTTGCTGTTCGCGGAAGTAAGAGGACACCGTCCACGACGCTGATCGCCGCATAAGCGGGCGACCACAAAAACGCAAACCCAGGACGCACCATTCATTGCCTGTCTGAACGGCGGACGACATTGGGGGCAATTGCTGAAACCCTCCGAGAACCACCCATCGCTGTACGTGATGTTGGCCCCGACGCGAGGATACGCCCCGAACGTGTCGTCGACCGTCACATTGAGAGGTGTGGCGGCGGCGATCGCGGCCAATCCTAAAAGTACGAGAAGGAAGGGCATAGTCACGGAATGCGCAGCGATTCGGGGGAAAGAGCGGATTCATACCAGTACTTACTCCAAGCCTTATCACATTAGGCCCGGGTCCTTGTGATCAGGCGAGTGAGAATCCATGCGCTCCCACGAAATCACACTTCGCCATTGATACATCCGAGCACGGCGGGACGAGATACAATCATTGAATCAAGCGCGGGGGGGCTATTGTCCTAGACGGGGTGGCAATTCCGTGAAACCCGCAAAGGACTGTCTGATTGCTGCGTTGCAGGCTTGGGGGAGATTTCGAAGGTAACTTCGGCGTCGACATTCTTGGAAGTGTGCCACGTGAAGAGGTTCTCACACAACGTAGTAGTGACCGACGCGGCGCCCAGAGCTGCCAGTGGCAATCAGACTCACTCAATGCTAACGAAAAGTCACGGACGAAGTCAACATATACACAACAGAGAACTGTCGGAGGCAGGCGACAACGGGCAACGGACTCTTGTATATTTCTATTCAATACTAATTGATAGGCATGGTGCATGGACCAACTATCCCCGGTCCACATGCACAGTAAGAGATATTTGAGCCATCTGGACCTACTTATGGTCCGCTATTAGATGGAACTTTCTCCCCTCCCACCTCGGACACCCGATCACTAGTCACTTCAGTCGTGAGGGCAATGTTCAGTGGTCTGCCCGGTGACACGGCCCTCGAATGGAAGTGGAGGCCTGACATCGTCTCGTGGACCGGGCGGAGGTTGAGGCCGACGCGAACAATGATCAACGTCGGAATAATTCCCTGTTCGGCATGCGTGCGTAAGCAAATAATTGAGAGTACACCGAAGGACGGCATGTACCACAAGCTGTGACACAGCGAGATAAATAACGTACTGCCGGGCGGTTAGCGTGAACACGAAGGCGTATGCTGTGGGACGTACACTACGCGGGAGTTCGCAACCATAGGCGTCCGCAGGGACAGTCCGCCTCGTCCCAAGCTCTATTCTCGACATAATCAAGAATACCAGTAACGACAACGAATAGATTGCACCGGACTCGAGCCTAGAAACGCAGAAGAGTGAGTTTCAGTCTCTTAAAGAGCGAGGCATGGCGATTACACGATTGATGTAGCCCTAGCATATTTATCCAGATGATGCGGACCAAGGATGGCAGCGGTTTGCCTCCCGCCCCACCAGAGTCGTCCGGCTAAGAAGCAGTTGAGCCTGATACTCCACTGAGTCAGTGAGGGTTGCCCACCTGTGAGCCCTGTAACAATGATGTTTGTGGCAAGAGAAATAGATATTGTCCCCACGCTGAGGCCCATGGTATACCCGTACACTGAAGATAGTTAGCGGGTTCGGTAACCAAAGATGAAGACACTTTACCGGTCGTAGTGATAACCAAAATAATAGGCAGAATGAAATACTTATTGAATCCCCACACAATATAACACCTGTATATCTGCGAACCACGGTCAGACGATGAAAATGGGACCCAAACGAACACGAACAATGACGCTGTCTGCGATGGCACTGCCCGATATACGATATACGAGTTGATTAATATGCGAGGAGACGTTCAGTTCATTGATCCCACCTATTCGTCAAATGCAAGTATACAGCCGCGATTGCCGTTGACTGAATATATCTCCCTGTTTCGAGGTCCATCCCCAAGGTGGTGATAATATCCAAGATCATATGAGCCGTCGACAAGCTGAACATAAAGACGGCGGAGAGCTGCAGCAGGAGGTTTCGCGCCTTCCCAGCCGTCCAGAAAATGTAAACGGATATCCCAAAGAGGATGACGTAGACACCTAAGATGTATTCGCGATCAGTTAGGGTGCTCAACATATGCCTACATGCTTACCATATAGGAACGTAGCAAGCTGGATTTCGTACATAAGGGCAGGTCAGCGGTGCCAGTAGGTGTATAAGTACTTTGCCGCACCCAGAGTCCTACGAGTGACGACTGAACAACGATACGGTCAGCGTAGAACCACAATGGGCATCAAACAACATACTTTTCGCAAGATAAAGAGCGGCTGTCGGTCATCAAAGGCAACGGCAAAGTCTGCGAGCTGAGCCATAACTGAGTTACTGACCGACAGCGCGACTCGATGTATTTAAGAGTTTGAAACAAATATGATGGCCCGTACAATCGACGTCGAGGTGTCAATACTGAGGGTGTAATCAGTGATGAATGCTAATTATTGTCGTGGAGTGGGTGTATTGATGGGGATGCCGAGGATGAAATTGAATCGTTGACGCTTAAATGATAGAGTGGGACGAAAAGAGTGTGCGTTTCCCATCCTTCTGTGAACGTGTACTAGAATCTCGTTATGCGGTAAGATTTTCCATGGGATCATTCTCATTCAAGGCCGTGATCCGATGTCGAGATGAGGTACCAACACGTTAGTAGAGGACGGGCGAAGGGTATACGGACGGGCAGCGAAGCATTAATGATTTCCAACAGCCCAGACACCACCTACCCAGTATTGCGGGCTGGCGGAGGCAACATATCTGAACGCCACATCCTGTTGATAGTTACCGTATACTTAGCCATCGGGGGTACCTTGATTGCTGACATGAGAAGAATGCTGGCCATTCGATTGAGCTTCGAATCGGACTCTTTGCCAATGCGGGGTGCTGCGACGTTCGACCCGAGCGAGCAGTGACTTCGCGACTTCGCATTCGACAATTTCGACCCGTCCTGCAGGTACCTACCCAAGAATGTGCCATGTGGTTCTCCAACCCCCGACGTGCCAGCCGGGTGCTCGTAAATCGTAAATTGATGTTTCAAGAAAATCATTCATAGCAGAAGAGCCACGGGGAAAGATGCGGCTCCCAGGCCTCTCCCGCTGTCAACGAGGAAGCTGATCGTAGTATATAATATACACGGAATCTGGCAAAAGCAGCGTGAGTGTTGTTTTGACTTTTCGAGCACTCGACATCATGATGCAAAACTTGCTGCCAGTGTGCTGATCATATGGCCAGTTGTTCCCGAATTTGCACGACCAACGTGTATCCATGGCTCCGCAGTATGTGCCCGGTCCTTGGTTGGATTATCCCAAGACGAATGCAATATAATGACATTTGCGGCTGGCGGTATGGTGGTAAGGATTGTCGACTTTCGCGCTGGTTGGACCTCGCCGGCAGAAGCTGTCTCCGACTTGCTAGCACTTCGTGTTTCAGGATGTAAGCGCTGAGTGGAAGATGCAGCTGTACAATGGTGTCCCAGTCATGTCGGCTCGCATGCAAGAGATATGAGATTGGTCTGCGCGGGTCATACTGTAAGCGGCTAATCAACGTCAACGTTTAACGATGGAGTCCAAACGAGTGCCATGGATCAGTACGCCTGCGCCAAGGGTCCGATGGGGCCAAAAAGACAAAAACGGTGTCATCATGCCTCCTACCCGATTCGAACGAGTGATCTTTGCATAACCTTGTGTTATACAAGTGCAACGCCTTACCGCTTGGCCAAGAAGGCTGGTAGACGACTTCGCTTACAGGTGATTGTGACGGACGATCGTGTCACAAGTTCAACGCGAACGTCGGCAGAAGCACAACGAAGCGATACGCTTCAATTACTAGGAATAATCTTCTTGAGCCATGCCCTGACATCATTCAGCTCCTCCGTACTGGCCGAATGCACTAGACGAGGATAGCTATTGAAGTTGAGACCTGTAGGGTCTTCTTTCGACGCTGCCGCAGGGATACCGACCTCCGCAATGAGGAAATCCCTAGACGCGGAGCCCCATTCGAAAGCAACCAGCGGATCCGCCTCACCATGCCCCCAGAAAATCGGCACAGACGTCGCGTGAGGAGATATCATCTACCCTGCGTCAACTTTGGAGAGGAGCCACGGTCAATGGCATGTACTCACCGATTTGATCTTATCCTTCAGCGGAAGCCGACCGCTCAGAACGACCAGGCCAGCTAGCTTCGTTGGCGAGGTCAACCCAGTGAGCAAGGTCATCGCCGCGCCTTGGCTGAAGCCGCCGAGGACGATTCTACCGGGATCGAGGCCAGCATCGACTTCCGCTTGAATGAGGCCTTGGATCAACCCAACGGTCTCCAACATCCCCTTCTCGTCTTCATCCTGGCTAAATCCAGCCCGGAAGGCTTTGATATCGAACCTGGTTGGATCAAGAAGGTCGTCTCGCGGTCCAACGATAGTACATACCAACTAGGCATGACTGCGCCCTTGTTCGCCGTGACAGGTCTTGGTGGACTAGGTCGTTTGATTTGACAAGAACGTCGCCACGGTGGAGGGCGGCATTGTACTTACGCGTGTGGCAGAATCCATTTTATGTGCTGAAGAGCCGGATCTGTGTTTGAGTTGTTGGCAAATCCCTCCCAGCCAAAGCCAGTGTCACCGAGGCCCTTGATGAGGTTCGGAGGGTGGTTCTTGGGATGGCAAAGAGGGTGCGCTTACATGGATGAATATGATCGTCGCAGTATGTTTCGCCACGGCAGGAATGGTGAAGGACATCGGTATTGCCCCTGTGATGCCCCTGTGATGCTGTTGAGTGATTGGGGCTGTGTTCCTGCTGGTTCACTCATGGCGCGAAGCTAGGTGCAGTCAATATCCGTTGGCGCTGCCCCTGTGTTCCTTCTCCAGCAACCACATCCATCGATTTGCTTCACGCCCTTTCCTGCAATGATGGGTCTTTTCAGCCAGGCCGGTTCTCATATCCGAGCCAAGGCACGCGGATACACCGAGGACGACTCGGCACCAGTTGATACAGAGCCAGACGACACCTCCATCCTGTTCGTTTCTCCTGTCTTTCTCTGCCCAATCCCTTGCTGAACGACGCCCAAACATGTGGTCCTACTCCTGCGACTCTGACGACGACGGCTACAACAGAGACGAAAATGAGGGCTCCATCATCACCTCGTTGATCTCGCAGCTACGGTGAGTGTCCGCCCAGCGCTGCGTGCTGCATTCTGACGCTGGTTCAGTGTAGGGATGGATCTTTCGCGGGTGACGTTCCCGACGTTCGTCTTGGAGCCCCGCAGCATGCTCGAGCGCATCACAGACTTCATGTCGCACCCTGATCTCATATTTGGGTGCGTCGCTCTTCGGCCTGCCCCCTGACAAGTGACCGATATGTTACCAAAATTCTCTCCCCCTCTCGTTTCCACCACTGGCCACGACGAACACGCACTGCTCACTTGCGGCACCGACCCCTACGCTCTCATCGGCGCGCGTTTCCTTACCCGGCTTCCCGGGCTTGTTTCGACGCCATTTGACGCGAATGCTTACGCACCACCTCCGGCTTCGCAGAGCGGAACACTGCAACGACCCTGAGGAGCGCTTCATCCGTGTGCTGCAGTACTACCTCGCCGGATGGCACATCAAGCCCAAGGGCGTAAAGAAACCGTGAGTCAGCTCGCGTCACGATACATACCCGTTTGCGCTGGCGGCGCAGTTACCTGGGATTCCACCGGGCGTCCGGGACCATGACTAACCTCGGTGCGCAGATATAACCCCATCCTGGGCGAGTTCTTTAGATGTAGATACGATTACGAAGACGGGACGCAGGGGTTCTACATAGCGGAGCAGGTCTCCCATCATCCGCCGATCTCGGCGTTCTTCTATACATCGCCTGCGAACGGAGTGACGATCATCGGCGAGCTCAAGCCCAAGTCGAAGTTCTTGGGGAACAGCGTATCGACGACGATGGAGGGCGAGAATAGGGTGACGCTGCTGGGTGCGAAGGATGATGGCGGTACGTCGCTCCAGTCCGCTGCACCGTGCGTCCCGGTCTGAGCTCACTCGCTATCGCCCCCCTCCCCCACGACACTCGCCCCATATAGAGTACATAATCACGATGCCAAACATGTACGCACGCGGGATTCTGTTTGGCAAAATGGTCTTGGAGCTGGGGGACACTTGCATCGCCAAGAACGAGAAGCATGGAATGTACTGCGATCTAGAGTTCAAGACCAAGGTGCGTTCTTGTATATCTTTGGGCCGCGTGCCCGAGTGCAAGGTCACTGACTGACGGTCTATGCTTGTGCCGGCTATCAACGCTCCCTCTTACCATATCATGTCAACGTGCGGTCGCGATCCAAATAGGGATTTTTCTCGGGGACATATAATGCTATATCGGGTCGCATTAGACGCAAGTCAAGCGAGGTCGGTGAGATATCTGGGCGATGGAGCCATATAATGGATTTCAAAGACGCGAAGGTACGTACGACCGCTTCGCCCCTCCCTCTACCCAACCTCATCGCGTCCGATCTACCAATCGCCACACTTTTTCTATACTTCCACACAGACGGGGCAGAAACGCGTCTTGTTCGACGCGGTCAAGGACGGGCAGCACATATGTCCGAAGTGGGTGGCGCCCGAAGAGGAGCAAGAGCCCAACGAATCGCGCCGGCTGTGGCGCGACCTCACGACGGCGATCGCGCTGAAGGACATGGAGGCGGCGACGGCGGCCAAGTCGGCTGTGGAGGACGCACAGAGGGAGGAGCGGCGGCAGAGGGAGGAGAAGGGCGTCAAGCACGTCCCGCGGTTCTTCAAGCTGCTCGACGGGAGGTGGATGCCTGAGTGAGTTGCCCTTTCCGTGTGTGGCTGATCAGTGCTTTCGTGGTGTTTACCGATCGGTCTGCAGTCTCCCCTCGGATTCGCAGGACGCTGCGAAGATACAAGAATGGATATGGCCAGCATCGGCGCCAAAGACATGAGCAGTCCTACTCGCGGGCGCGCGTCATCTATTCGCCATCCCATGTATCACCTCCGTAGCCGATATTGCTTACATCCTCCCCCACCTCTCATTTCCTTACACCGGCCCGACTAATTGTAGAATTATGGTAATTGCAGTAATCCGAAATCCGAAACCTCCCTGAGTAATGAATAATGGTGGACAGAAATATGCGTGTACAGATGGTAAGACAGCGATGGCACGCGACGTGCGAGTTTGAAGGTGCGGATGGACGGGGTATATGTGTACGAAAAGACAGCAATGTGTGTATATAAACGAACAAATTGGAAGGCGGACGAGTGGAGTAAATAAGCATGCATGTGGTAGCGTAGGATGCAACAACTAGAGATATATACCGTAAGGAACTGATGGTGCATATAGATGAGTATGTATTACGAGGCAGAAGGAGCGTGTCAAGGGCGGGCGCCTTTTGATTAATTTGATTAACTGTACCATCCGTCTTCACCCAGCGTGGGGGCTTGCGAAACGATACTGGGCGTCGGCGAAGCCATCGACGCCCGGGACAGCTGGCTGGTTTGGTTTGGTCGGCTTCTTGGAACCCCATTTCCGATAGCAGGATAGCGGCTGGGGACGGGTGAGTAGACGCTGCTGTTGTAGCCGTTATATGTCGCGGGAGCGTGCATCGAATCCCAGACACTTTTTTGGTTAGGAGGCGTATCGCTGTCGTTGCTTCGGGCTTGGGAGGCACTTCGTAGGTTGGGTGTGACAGCCCGGTTCTCCCCATACACGGTACTGGAGCGGGAATCAGGGCGAGGCGGCACGTGAGTGCCGTTCGTCAGTTTGCGCAGTGGAGTTGATGGCGGGATTGCTAATCGTTTCGCTTTGTCGAGTTCACCCTGAAGCCTAGCTACCTTAGACTCAAGAGCAGCGATGTGCTCGTTCAGCTTGTTCTCCCGATCCTGCATATTGATAAGATTTGGAGAGACATATATAGACTTGGCGACGTACCTTAGCTAGACGATCGTCAGCCTCACGCTCGTCAAGTTGAAGTTTCGCAAGTGAGTAGTCAGCCTCAAGTTGCGAATGGGTTTGCTCAGACTGGTCCAATTGGGTGCGAGTCAGTTCTAGTTGCCCTTCGTATTCTTTGGCGCGCCTTTCCCATTCAAGAGCTCGTTGCTGATTCTGTGCAAGGCTTTGGCGGAGCTGGTTGTTAGCTTTCTCCGTGTTTATCGCTTTACTCTCTTGATCCCTGAAGCGCTTGAGAAGCGAGCCGTGTTCAGATTCCAGAATCTTGCTACGTTCGCGAACTTGTCGCAACTCTTTGAGTTCTTCTTGGTCGCCTTGACTAACGAGCTTGGTGAGTACGTCGAGTTGCGCGGAAGTAGCTTTCAGCGCGTCCCAGTGGTCTTGCTGAGAGGTCAAGTAGTCGTTCTGCTGCTGGATGATAAGTAAGGAGTGCTCGACAGCATCTTTATCGCGTTTGGAGAGTGTAAGTTGAACGTCCAAGGATTCGCTCTAATGGTTCATGAGCAAACTGTATCCACCCATATTACAGCGAGCATTACCTTTGTCTTCAGTGATTGTTTCTCTGATTCTAAGTCCTTGTTATCTTTCTCCAGTTGGGCGATGTGTTGTTGGTACGCTTGCGAGGCGACGTCGGATGCCTGTAAGCGAGACAAGGCTTGCTCTAAGGCTTCTTCGAGCTCTTTATTCCTCGCTTGCACTGGAGACACTTCGGCGGTTGCAGCAGCAGCCTTCTCTTCAACTTCCGCAAGCTTCGCCTGCAGGCGCTGGTATTCGACCTCCTGCTGTTTGAGTTTCTCGCTGAGCAGGTCTTTCTCCACTCGTACTTGGCCATGCGAGCTGCGAGCCTTAGCAAGCTGTATCTGAAGCTCCGTATTCTCCTGCTTTAATTCGTCGACATCATCACCACGCTCAACTTTCTCTTCGACGCGAGTGAGATGCTTCATTAGGTCTTCGTGGCCGACACGGATGAAAGTAGAAAGAGCTTCCGTGATATCCTTGGTCTCATTAAGTGATGCCAGCGACAAGCGATCTCTCGCCTCGCTCATACCCATGTCAGTTTGGACGGCATCGAGGGATGACTTGATGATCTTCATGGCTTCATTAACGTGGTTATTGTCCGTGTCAATGAGCTCGGCGCGAGCCTTTTCTACTCCATTGAATACCTCAACCGTCGCCCTCAGTTGATTAGCCAGAGAAGTCAATCGTTCGGTAATCGTCTTGCTCCAGGCGGTCAGCTCGGTCTGCCCATTGGTCATTGAGTTTTGTTCATCGTCGAGCTTAGCCAATTTCGTGGCTAAGTCGTTCAATGGTTCGAGTAAACCTGAGACGCTTTCCGTCACCTTTGCACCAAATGCGTCGATGCTCAGAGCCTTGTCCCGAACGGCGAGGCGAGAGTCCAGTCGTTCAACCACCAGATCCGCTACTTGTTCTTTAATTTCGAAAGCGTCGATAGGGGCAATGGCACGGCGGATCTCGGTTGTTAATTGGAGTGTGATAGCGTCGGTGTCGATGGCTTGGCTACCAGGGAGAAGGGGGACAATCCGGTCCACAATCAGTCCTGCAGTTTCACGTTTGTCGGAAGCAAGATCGATGAGTTGCGAGATGTGCGGCTTCACAGCTTGACTGAGTTGGTGAGTGAGGAGCTCGTAGTCCACTGGGTCTGTGCGCAGGGACGATAGCAATGGAATGAGTCCCGTCATGATCTTGTCGACAAGGGAATCATGCTCCCTCGCGGGTGCTCCACGTTCGACTGTCTCAAGCCTTGCAGAAAGCTCTGAGATAGCTTCGACGACAGCGTTTACTGTACGCATGCTGAACGACTCGATAAGAGGGAATATCTCTTGCGATGCCATTCCAGAAGACGTGTTGCTCGCAATAGAGCGAAGCTCCCTCTGAATCAACGAGAGCGACTCGTTCTGGGCCTGTTGAATGGTATTTCTGATCAAATCGAAGTCTAATTCTCCCCTGGCGTCCAAGCGGCTGTCATCCATTCCACGAATAGCAGTTTCCTTCAGTTGAGCTCGGAGTAAAGCAATTGCCTCCGAAATTTGCTCGCCAGCCGATGAATCGAGTGGGCGGCCGCGATCATCCGTCAATTTGTTTGCCAGTTCATTGGTCAGGCTGGCAAACTTGTCGTCGAGCAACATCTCAAGCCGGTGTTCCAATTCGTGGATTTCGAGACGTCCAGATCCATCCATAGCAGGTATTGATATTCCGCCAGATGTCATTGACCCTGCGCTGTTCAAAGGGAGCGGCAAAGATGACCGACGACGTTTATGCTGAGCGATGTTTGAACCGAAGACATCATCTTCAAGGTCTTCTGCATCCACTGACGATCGATCATCCACACCGCCAGGGCCATTGACAAGAAGACTTCGGGAGATTTTCCGTGAAATAGTAGGCATCTGCATGTCATCGAGGGAAGGTCTGCGCGCCAAATCAATTTCCCGGGAGCCAAGGCGTGATCGAACTGTGCGTCGGGTGCGCTCTTCGGTGTTGAGAGCCTTGAAGAGACCAGCAGGGACCGTGTTGCTGGAAACAGGATGCTTGAAGTCCAACGGTATGGGCGCGCGTTTCGGCTTCGATGCAGAGGGGAGCACATAATCCTCAACTTCCGGCGCACCGTTGGCTGCCCTTGCCGTGCTATCGTCATGGAGAGATTCGTCGACATTGCTCTCGCTCTCAATGGTCGCCAATGGTTCTTCCTGAGGCTGCGCTTGTTGGGGAATGAATGGTATACCACCAAATGTAAAGGGTTCAGCACTCGGGTTGAGCATCGTTGATTGCTTCTCGTCTTTCGGGGTAGACGCGCGGCGCATACTGCTAGTACCCTCCGAAGGGGGGAACTTGAACGATTGCATGCTATCTCCTTCCTCAATGGGTGATGCCGCTTCGTCGACGCGTTGTCGCTTCTCTCTACCTTGCCTACTGGCCCCAGAGATGGTGTTGGCAGGGATTTCAGGTAAAGGTCTCGGTTGTTCAGGAGCTGGGAGTGGTATCTTGACCAGGCCAGGAGGCAGTCGAAAGCTGAACGAACCAGGCTTGAACTCGGGAGCAGCCACGTTCAGTGGCTTTCCAAACGAGGGAATCCGCGTATGACCAAATACAGTAGACGTAGACTGCTGGGGTGGCACAGATGAACTGTCGACAGACTGCGGTGTCCAGGAACCAGACCCTCGGGGTGCGCCGAAGACGAAGGGCTTCGCAAAAGGATTGAGCGAATCGCGGCGAGAGGAGTACGAGGGTTGGGATTGATGGGATTGTGCAGGGGGGTATGTTGATTGTTCCGACCCTCCACGAGAATGAGCATACGCTGGGTCATGAGTGGAGAGCTGAGCCACTGATGTAGCACGAGAATGAGGAAGGGGAGGAAGAGGACGCGGTGAACGAGATCCAGAACCGGAAGGTTGAGGCTGATATTGGTAATATTCCGTCCCATCGACGCGAAGGAATTCAGTTGCCTGCTCACGGATACGCTCCTCTTCGCTGGGATTAGAGATGATGTCGTCCGAATCTCTGCGGAATGCGAGGGCAATGGTATTCTCGGGTGGCCGGGGGAAGTTCGGCAAGCGTCTCGGTGTTTGAATCTCGTGGTGTAGGGAGCGCTTGCGTGTACGACGCTCAAGCCGTCGCTGACGCGCGCGCTCTTCATCAGAAGGATTGGACCATTCACCGATACTCTGTAAGGCAATCAGCCTGGGTATCATGACGGCAAAGGGGAATACACACGCACCTCATCATCATCCGAACTCTCGTTGTCCATCTGCAGATCCTCCGATCCCGTCCATTCTTCAATGGCAGCATCTTCGTCCATGTCTAAATCTTGATCAAGTGGTCGCCTGGCGCTCTCAATCTGTGCGCGCTCCAGCTCCTCGTCTTCAGCCAACCCACCAACAGAGACCAGAGTGAGTGCACCAGATAACCTAGACACGTGTCTGGAGTGAAGCCGGCTTTGTGCCACTGTTGATACTCCATCCCTTTGTCTGAATATCCCCATTTCATCCGTATTGTCCTCAGTTGGCATATTGTCGTCGCCGTTATGGCTGATGTCAGCGTCGTTGGTCACGAAGCTCATGTCCTCGAGTGACTCTGTATCATCGTCCTTATAATGATCATCCTGATCCGCCTCAAGGTTATGCTCAGCCTCGTGGACTTCTTCAACTACACGATCAGGTTCCTCCTCTGGTTCTTCCTCCTCTTCGGGAATATCCAAACCGAAGCCACGGATGAAATCTGGCCTACTAGGCGGCTGAACGGCTGATAACGGGGGCACCAACGACGCTGGTGTGATCGGTACACGGCCTTGCGGTGCATGGAGGTCGAATGAGTCGCCTGAAATATCTAAACCCGGTATCCCCGGCGAAGGCTGAGAGTAAGGTGTGTGATCAGATCCAAGCAACGCAGTTGGTCCAAAGGGATTTGAGTTGTCGGCGAACATCGGCCATTGTTGCGAAGGTGGCTGGGCAAGCGAAAGGCTGTGACCATGTCTATTAGAGACAAACCGAGGGGCAGCTTGATGGGGAGAGGGCGAAAGGCCGAACGGGGGTGGCTGCGGAGAAGACGAGAGGGAATTAGTAGCGGAGGTCGATTGCTGCTGGTGAAGCTTATTTAGCTTGAACATTAGTAGAGCAGGATCTGCGGGAGATGATATCTGCATGTGTTCGAGCCGACCACGGGTTAAGCGTACGGACGAAACCAGAAAACTTAAGAAGACTGACCGAGGCAGCTCGTGCGTGGGGCGCGAATATATGAGGAACGTTGCTACCAGAACCCCTTTCAACACCCAATCTCTCTAATTTCTCCTCTATCGCCTTCTGTTTGAGTTCATCCCAAGCACGCTAATGGACGGACGGTGAGAGCAAGAAATAAGAGGACGTATTTACAACGTACCTTGCCAGGAAGGAAGACTTCTATTGTATCTGGAAGATGATCCCTTTGAAAATCTGGGGGATATATTTCTGCGCTGACCATCTCAACAGGGAGGACGTCGTCAGGTATGTCTACTTCAGACATGGGTATAGGATAACGTGCCCATGTTGGGCGTTCTTGTACTTCGCCGTTCTCTCCCGTAACAGTCTCTTTGGGAAGATTCAAGACTACCTTCTTCGCCTTTGGCTGGGGAGTGGCCGCGGCGGCAGCAGCTACGGGCACAGGCAACGGACTATGATTCCGCCCAGGCCCTCCCAGCGTTGCCTTGGGAGGTCCACCGACGCTCATCTGCTTGCGATGTTTGCCTTGGAAAGGCTGTCCTGGGTGACCGGGAAAGAGCTGACCGGGACCCATGGCCATTGAATGACGAGGGAAATGGCCTCCAAGAGGTGTCATCGCGAATCCACCTGGTGGGTGAATACCAGCTGCAGCAAGCTGGGCGACACTTGCTTGTCCTTGTCTATGTGTAGGACGTCCAGGTGCGTTCGGAGGTTGTGGATTGAAGAATGCTTGCATAGGTGTTTGCATACTATTATTCATGGGAAACGGTGGGTGAAACCCGGCCTGAATGGACGTGGGGAGAGCCGGTGAATACATGGCGTTTGGCTGCATCCTATCAAACGCAAAAGGCTGTTGGAGGTTCAAGGGCGCAGGTATATTCAGCCGGGGCAAGTGATCGTGTGGTCGAGCCATGCTGGCAAAAATGTCGACGGTGGGCTGCGAATGAGGTGTCGGAAGATTTTGATTTGGGCAGTGGGACGTGATGGTAACGGTCCAGAAAGCTCGACCGTGAGTTTGGTGGCCAGGAGAGCTTCAAGAAGCGAAAACGGGCCAGAAAGCCTTGCAGGGCCTCCAACGACGGCGAAAGCCTGGTGAGCTTGGAGGGAAGTGTTCGAGTCGAAAACCAGAAACAGATTTTGGCCAAGGGACCGCTTACGCCCACGTGCCCTTCTTCATTGTCGGCGCTTAGGTAATACTTATAGGAGATTCATTAAATTCATCAACAAGAGCCGTCGTCCAGAGCTGGTACAAGTCGGCAACCACTCAATTGCTGATAGACAGCGATAGTAACCTCTCTGATTCTCGAGTGAATAGTTCGAACAACCCCACACTCTTCGTGATGAACTCTCAACTCCAACGACCATCGAAGAGTGTCACTGCTTCATGCCAGATCCAGGGAATATCAATGGAACTGATCGGTACACATGCCTTCTTATTGTTTAAGTTTATTCCTGCAATTCCCCCCAGTGGTGTGCTTTCACTACACGATCATAGAGTCTTGCTCTTGCTTTCTTAGAGCTCAGTGTCTGACATACTCTTCATCCTGGACAGAGTCGTCGTGCGTCATCTTCAACGTGGTCCTACAAAACGGGGTCGATGATGGGAATAATACTCCCAAGGTATCAGCACAGACGTTAGATTCCATCATCCACATGTACGCTCAAGAAGCGCCTCTTGCCTGCTAAAAGCTGGTGTAAGAATCCTGTGCTTGTCATATGAGGATATATACGTACTTGTTCTGGGGCCAGAGAGACATTGGACGCCGCGCTGAAAGCATTAGGGGTGTCGCCCGTCCTAAATCGCGACTTTCAGCTTCAACTTTTCACGCGCATTTCAGAAGCGGCTGTGACGAGCGGTCTCGCGGGAATGGGGATTATTTCGCTCCCGTTCTGGTTTTGCATCCGTCGAGAGGCAAACGCGCCCTTACCACCTTCGCTCACTCAGTATTACGACACCCAGAACAAGCACTATCGCCCAGTATTCGAAGCGATCAAGCAACTTGTACTCTAGTGAATCTACTATAAGAAATAAATCACGATCTTCGACGCGGCGATTCGACTCGGACCGATTATGCTCTAGTACGTTCTTCCCAGTCGCCAGCGCTATGGGCGCAGTGCCCATGTGTGGTGTGTAACTCGCGCAAGTCCACAGTGATAGGGGCGCACGGAGCCTGAATCGAACTGAGAAGGAAGTGGCGGAGGATGAACCCAAACAGGACGAAGGACGAAGTAGTGAATTGATCATGACGACGTAGTAGTTAACCACATCCATGATTTCCCTTGTGCCCAGAGAACTAGCAGGCAGACTCTATATTTTCTGGAGGTGGCTGCAGCGGAGTGTTGATGTCCTGGGGACTCGCCACCGCGAGAGGGTCATTGACTTTTGCGAAAACGGCATATCCGCTGTATTCAACGAGTAGCTCTGACGAAATTAGCATTGGTTAGTTTGAGTGACTTCAGGGACTGCTACCGTGCTTCTCCCAGAACCCCCGATAGTCTCCCATGCCTCCACTAGGTTCTCCGCTTATAGCCTGGATGCAGTAAAGATTACTCATGGAGATTCAGCTTGATTGTCAGGAAGTAGACCTTGCTTGCTCATTTTATGCCCTTGGACCTATCTATGATCGACTTGCATACGAGGATTTCCATCACCGTGGGATGACAGTATCTGAGGAGGATTTTGGTGATATAAAAGGATTGCTGGGCTAGCGGGTCTTATGGAGCATATGGTGGGAAGTAACTGAGCATGGGGTGAAAGATATATCAAGTGCACGCATGTCGAGCTTGTACAAGTCTGCACAGAATAGTGACAGAGTACTCAATACCCAGTGGGGGCTCCCCTGAATCACGTGTGTGTGATTAAATTGGTCACCGCCGCTTTTGACACTGCCAGAGCAGTGAGTGTAACAAGCTCCTTGTTCTCTTTCTCCACCAAAGCCATGATTTCCTCCTCCGCCAGGCCGTCTGGCTCTGACCTGGCCTTTTTCTCATCCTCAAAGGCCAAATCTTCAAAGCCCGTCACGCCCTCCGTCGTTGTCACCACGCGTCGAAGGCTCGCCACACGGACGCCAATACTTGCCACCCAACCTCCCGCTCGTGTCGCCGAAATACCCACCCCGATCCTCTCGAGCAACATGAAGAAGCGCAAAGCCCCCTCGGCCGCCAAGACGCTAGACGGGCCCTCCAGTCTCGGTGTCAAACGCCTAAAGACCGAAGAACAGCCCCGAAAACGCGCCTCGTCGTCCTCGAAAGCCTCTTCACGCGCTTCAAGTCGGCAGAACACCCTGCCACCGTCCCCGGAGCCGATCTACAGGAGCAGCCGCTCGCGTTCGACGTCCACTTTCCCCCACGACGAGGAGCTTGCCTCAGCGAGACAGTGGGTCACCGCGGAGGAGGGGACACCAGGCCCGACTTTCTGGAGCTCAGAAGCTGTTGTAAAGCGCTTGATGCGGACATATGTTTCTTGTGAGCTGCATCCACCGTTCTCGCCGCTGCAATTTTCTTATCCCGGATGTAGACTTCCGGAACCCACAAGACTCCAACGACCGTTCCTTTGAGCCCCATCCCACAGATTACCCATACGCAGAGCTAGAATACCCTAATAGTGGCGCAGTAGAAAGGTTTGCTTCATATCTACCGTTCGTCACGCGACCCTCATCGCCTGCCAGATACATCCTGCTTCAGCCTAAAGACAAGGATCATTATAATCCTATATTATGTCTTGAACGAACGCTTACTACGATAATTGAATGTGCGTTATCCATTACAGATACGATATGAGCTTATCTAACCGTACAGCAGGCTACCTCACTCCAGCTCAGCAGACGCTTTTCGGTACAATACCTAATGACGTCCTCATCGAATCAACATCTCCGCCCTCTTCACCAGCTTCTTCGCCCCCGAGCAACCCATCACTCCCACTGCCGTCAGAATCAGATACCTATGCCAGTACCCCACCCCCAAAGCGCACCAACCTCCTGCGCACTCTGCACCGCGCCATCCACCTTCGAGACGGACCCCTTTTCCTTCAAACCCTCTCTTCCATCAATGACCTCCTGCGCAAACTCAAATACCCTGAGCCCCCTTCGGATCCCCTCCCTGCCGCTCCTCAGAATGCCATGATGGCGAACGCACACGGATGGACCAAACTGCCCAAGAAGGTCCTCATGCGCCTCATTGAAGAGAACTACCAGCGCAGCGTGGGCCCGCACGTGCAGAGCCTGAAGAACTATGAAGCCTTCTCCAGCACCGTGTACGGCGAATTGATGCCTTCGCTCATTTACGACATCGTTCAGTCTACCGGTCTGACGGAGGACTCGATCTTCGTCGACATGGGCAGCGGAGTCGGCAACGTCGTGGTCCAAGCAAGCTTGCAGGCAGGATGCAAGAGCTTCGGCGTGGAATTAATGCCCGCACCTGCGAAGATCGCGGAGAGACAGTGGGAGCAGTTTAAGATCCGGTGCAGGATGTGGGGCTTGCGGGCTGGCGATGTCGAACTGGAGAAAGAAGATATGCTAAAGAGCAAGAAACTCGTGGAATATTTACCGAAGGCCGACGTCGTATTGGTTGATAATAAGGTGTTTGATGAAGCCTGTAAGCCGTCGCGTTGTTTTGGTTTCCTTTGGATGAGACTGATTAGAATGGACCAGTGAACGAGAAACTGCGCCCGATGTTCCTCGATCTCAAAGATGGCGCTATCGTGGTTTCGCTGAAGCCGTTCTCCCCCGTCAATGCCCGAGTCACCGAGCGTAACGTGCGTTGTTCTCTCGGCGTCTCAGCCACGCACCTGTGCTTATATTCATTTGTCCAGGTCGACGACATGACAGGTATCTTCGAAGTGACTGAACGGCCGTACCACTCCGGCAGCGTCTCGTGGGGCCCTAGCGGCGGCGTGTACTACATCCACCGCGTCGACCGCGCCGGGTACGCTAAGGTCAAAGAGCGCTTCGAGAATTCAAGAACAGTCAGAGGATCGCGGAGGAGATGCTAGACTCAATTATTCAACAATCCAATTTGCGTCGGGACGTATTAACGCTTAACACCTGTATACCAACAACACTGCAACATCATTATTCGCTTTCGCGCTAGCTTTATCAAGAAACATCCCCGGGGAGAGATAAATCAATTAATTGCAAGACGAGGAGGAGGATGGACACCCAAAACAACCAACCTGCATCGTTAACAAGATACAAGCGGCTCGTGCTACAAAGGATTTTGCACTTGCATTGTCTCACTTTGCTGCCACCTTTCCCTACGACGCTCAACCATTCAATCATTCCACACGCAATGCACACTGGTCATCAACTGATCATTCAAGGCGGTGCCCGCTAAAATTATTCAGCCGATTATTGCTCTCAGCACCCACGTATTTATCAACTTTGGATATTCTTGACTTATCGGTTTACCTTGGCAACACCTTTTCTATTAAATCCTCTTCCGAAGCGATTGTACTTACTACTTACTGTCCTTATACAAACATCCCCTTTGCGATACAAATTGTTTGACTCTTGGCTTTCTCCTGCCTCTGTTCAGTCGCGGCCGTTTTACATTGCCATTATGTCTGCCGGCCTTTATCGTCCTCGGTGTTCGACTTGCCGATTGATCCTGATGCAGTACGTCCCTCGTTTCTCCTGCACTGGCCATCACTGAATGTTGGACAGGACGTGTGCACACAGGAAGGATGATATTATTAACATGTTTCTACTGACGAAATTCGCGATCCCATCCGATATTTCTCACCCTCGAACACCATAGGAAATTACAACCCCGGCAGTCCTGCAATTTCAACATCCATTACGAAGCCGTGGACTCGAACAAACGCTCTCGCCCTACGCGCTTCGGTATTTTGATATTGGTGTGTCTCTTTGGCGCTCCTGACATCACCCCCTCTCATAGTAATCAATCCGAACAACACCCCCCTCATTTGAGACAGCGGCATGCCTTTCTGTGCTTAAGTTCGCTTCTTATCCTACTGGCGGGTCCGGCCAGCCCCAGCCCTAGGCTGGAGATTCTTGAAGTCAGGGACTGGCATCGGCAGCCTGCAGTTGTTGAATATCACTAGGCAACCTCCTTTCCATCGATGATTCTGCTTAATGCATTACATGGAGCACGGTTACATATCCGAACAACTTTACACTGCCTGTGATGAGCTCGAACTCCAGCGACCATCGAGTATCACTACTTGATTGATCCGCCGACGATACCGAGAACCAGGAAGACATTGTTCGTTGCCACACTGGTTTTATATCTTAAAGTCCCGCCGTCCGTGGTCCCCCTTGACCCCCCATTAAGCAATGGTCATC
Organism: Pleurotus ostreatus; assembly: GCF_014466165.1. Lineage (NCBI taxonomy): Eukaryota > Fungi > Basidiomycota > Agaricomycetes > Agaricales > Pleurotaceae > Pleurotus > Pleurotus ostreatus. The sequence continues at coordinate 3,502,256 of NW_023503157.1, read as the reverse complement.
CTTCACTGCCTCATCCTATGTCTTTCTCTCCTGGATGTCGTCGCCGCTGCCGCCATTATCAACGTGACTCACGACGATTCCCAGGATGAGAGCCTCGACTCCGCCGTGATATCGTACCTTGGCCCATGGTCTCATCAACAGGTTGCGCCTTGCAATGGCACAGATCAGTGCACTGACCCACTTTCTCGAACAAGGAATGGTGCGTCCCAAGCTCTTACAACTCTATCGTCGCCAATTCTAAGCAACCAATCCAAGGGACCTGGTCATCGTCTATCTATGTACAAAACTCTCGATTAGATGACCAACCCCCATCGGTGATGTTTCGCTTCTACGGTAAGCATTGGATCCATGTTTGCCCTCGTCCCGCTGCTAATTTTTTGCGCAGGAACGGCTGTGTACGTCACCTGTGTATTAATTCCGCACGACATGTTGGGCATTGAGTGAGTACGACACCTTGTCACAGTGCGCGTATTGACAATTGCTCCTTCCTAGTGCCAATTCAGACATGCTCTTCATGTTGGACGGGGCCGTCACTGGTCGATTCGCTCGTCAATCACCGACATCCGGTAATATATCACTCGCTACTGTTTTGACGTATGAATCGCTTCCGAAGGGATCCCATACGCTCCGCATACAGAACGGAGCAGAGGACGGGAAACAAACCCACAACGTATCAGTGCTAGCGTTGGATTCCATCACCTACACGTAAGTACGTTCAAGACGCATAAATCATCAATCAAACCAGCACTCGTAGGACCGAAGAAACTTCCACTCCTTCCCTAGCGTCCAATAGCTTCGATAATTTCTACCAAGAACAGGTATAAATCCCTATTCTATCTTCTTCGTCACGAAAATCTTACACCTTGTTAGCGGCGGAAACAGAAAACGCACATCATCTTAGCTGCTGTGATGAGTAGTCTGGCGGGAGTCGGGATTATTGTTCTCTCGTTTTGGTTTTGCCTCCGTCGCACGCAGCACAAGCCCCTGCTTCCTGCCATCTTCCGGCATCTATCAACATCAAGGACTGTAACTCCATATTCAAAGGCATCGAGCAGCCTAACGTCGCTTCGAACCCCTTCGCCGCAATCTCGCCATGCCGACGACGACACTCATTCCGTCCTCAGCAGCGTCCCTCCGTCGTACCACTCACGGTCGTCCACCGTATCCTAAAGGCCTCATATCTCATCATATCCATCAAATCTGCGGTTCCTCTTTTATGATGCGTCATCCCAGATACAGACATTATATTGTACTTTCTTTGAGGCTACAAATTGTAGGTAGTTGGTACTCGTTCAATCTTTTGTAATCAGTTGCGCCAGGCGTGACTTGGCGTTCCTGGTGGTAAACTGCAAGAAGGTCGCCGCCTTTGTTACGAGACCGTAATGGAATGGAGGCTCGTTAGTATGAAGTGCTCTGAAACTTTGGGACAGGGTCCAACAAGGAGCTAGGAACAGCGATCTCATTGGTTCGGCCAGGATTTCTCAGCCCGCTATTGGCTGTCTGGATGTTTGTCTTTATTTGCTCCAAAAAAAGCTCTTTCTCTTCTGATTGGCTGGAGTGAGCGCCAGACTTCGCTGCAAGTAAGTGGTCATGTGAGCCCCCTTGATACCCCCTGATAGGGCATAAAGAGGGCACCCAAAACTAACCAGGGGCCAAATGAGGCCAACCGTAGGTTGGGCGATGAGGCCCAACCTGCAAAGCAGCACTTAGAACAGCTTGAGAGAGAGTAATTAGTGTGGGAATGGCCTACAATAGTTGCCAACATCCCTTATGCAGTGCAAGATGCAACAAAACAAGGTATGAAGCAGATAGTTGCAATTGGGGATTCTGAACATGACCCAGATAAATGTGGCCCAAGTGTTGAGTATGCACCAGTCTTCAACGGTCTCGTACATGCCGTGCTCCTAGCATCGGCCCTCAAGCCCAAGTAAACTGATATCGTGTTGGTTGACTCCGTAAGGCAACGTTCCCATACGCTTTCCAAGTTTAACCTGTGTCACATTAAAAGGCTAGCTTGATGTTCTTCGTCAGGAACGACGTTACAGTTCTCCACACCGCTACTAGTTCAGCACGCAGTTCATGCTGATTGGGAACGGAGACCCCGACCTCGAGCGTTACTATTCTCGGGGCCCAATCAATACACGCCTAATTCCTGTCGAAATCGCCGACCAGATCATCGCATCCCTCATCGACGGCGACAACAACAAGACGGAATACCAAAAGGGCGTCTTGTCTACTCTGAAGGCCTGTTCTCTTGTTTGTTGGACGTGGAATGAGATTCTACCCGGCTCCTGACCTTCGTTCCTTTCAGTCAGGGATTTTTCTGATTGTCCTCGCCTCGGCGAGTCCATCCGCCCCTCCTGCTTGACGATCGTGTTTCGCCTGTCGTACCACGAAGAGTCACGATACCTCCCCATCTTCTCATGGATTGAGAGTTGTCTCAACTGTCTGCCGTTCCCCCGTGGCCTTCATAGTTCGCATATTCAGGTCTTCAACCTTCTAGCGTTCCCACATACCTTCAATTACCCTACTCGTGCGCACTACGAATTATTGCACCGAGCTCTCCGGCGTTTTCATGCGCTAGACCGTACAAATGTCACATTTAACTTCCTATTCTATTCTATTCAACCACCCCCATACGATAGTTCTGAGTTGAAGGAGGTATTTGGTCCGCCGTTAGAAGCCAGTAAACTAGTGGTTGATGTGACTTTTCAGGAGTGGTCTCACAAATAGTACACAGTGTTGCATCTGGGACTCATGTATGCATCCCGAAACAAATCTCCAGCGGTTTGAGCGTGCTCAATGATGCATGGACAGCAATACGATTGGCCTACGGACTCGGTTATGTTTAATTTTCCATTGTAAATGTAATCCTACGCTCATTGCCTCATCGCCTGCTACTACGTACATCATCCTGGGCCATCACAGCCTGTACGCAAAGATCGCTATTGATCTTCCTTACCAATTGGCGCGTAACCTGTCACAGTAACCTATTTGCGAGTCAGACTTCTTCATGCTCAGTGTAGAAAAGAGCTCTGGAGCGTACTGATCACCATCAATGGACCCCTAAGTTCTGGACCACCCCTATGTTTGTCTTACCCCAGTCCCAAAGTCAACTGAAGCGAGCTACAAGGCTTCGTTGACTTGTGCGCAAAGCAGAGTCCTTCAGAAATCTGGCATCGACAAGAAATAGGGAATACAGAGTTGACTCGTGGTAAAGTAATCGGGGCGTCCAGGAAGAGCATACACATTACATCGAGATAAAGAAAGGATACAAAAATACAGCATCAAAAGTCCGTCTATAACATACATGCCACGCAGGAGTCTTGTGTGTCCATTAGCAGGCGACCATTCGGTGATATGATGCATGCAGCGACACGCTCTAGAAGCAGCATGGTATAGGGATGATGTAGCACACTCCTCCTCCCTATTTCCGCACCTTGTAAGTACTCCATCGCTATCTGTCATCGACGCTAGATTCTACTCACTGGGCACGGAATGCAACCCCCTCGGAGTCTCTTCGCCCCCTCTGACTGGCCATCTTCAGGCTGGGCCGCTTTCATGGTAGGACCGGCACCAGGCTGCGCAGCAACTACTCTGGCAGAGTCGGTGTCTTTCATTGATGCATGTGCAGCAGGTGGGTAGGCTGGCATCATTGATTGCGAGGATGGCATGCTTGTTGTGAATTTGTGATGTGTGGATGGTTGTGGGTGCGGACGGAGGCGTGGTGATGCACTGGGTGAGCGGCTGGCTAATTCATATAGGGATAGGGGCTGGCGCTTGTGCGGGTGACGTCGTTAATATAAATAAACTTTACCGCCAGAAACCCCCAGGCACTCGTCGGAGTCAATGGTGCCAGTTATAAAAGAACTAGACAGGCAGTCGATGAGGATCTGAGCTCGGGACCGCGAGCGCTGCAAGATATGGGGAGTACTATATGCTTTGTGGTTTCTAGGTACACGGTGTTCTTGGATTACTAACTACATAGTATACCATGGATGAGACACTTGCTAGCTCGTCACACACGAGCGGTCTCGCGATCCACCATCGGAGGCGTAGCCGCGTCAGTGTTCTTCGCCCTCACATCCTTGGGGACACCGCCGACATGTGGACAAAGTCAGTATTAGCAAGTCTCTACTCGTCAAAGGAGGATATGTACTCACCAGCGGGGCCGCCGCCGAGACAGTCACCCACGTCTTAAGAGCCGCTGTTGCCAATCTACGAGAAATTCAGAGATCAGTACGTAGTACGCGCGTGTGTCAAGACTTATGGCACCGCGTGACCAACTGCGAGGTTTCCCTTCTACTCAGTGGCCGACGGAGCGTGGCCAGCGACGCAGCGCACTCAACTAGGTCCCACTACTTAGCGCTTAGCGTTTCGCCCTGGTCGACACCGCGCCCGACTGAGAAGATGCGCCAGCCGCCTTCACCTGCTGCAGGAGCGTAGGAAACCAGGTCCTACACCCGTTGGCGATTACACGCGGGAGCTGGCGGAATGCAACCAGTGGGCACGATCATCCAAGGCGAGGTTTGCCAGAGGCCTGGGACGATCCTAGTTTGTTGTGGCTACAGCGCGTGGAGACAAGGCCACGGTCTTGCACTGCCTCCCATAACGCGCTGTAAACTGCGCCTTTTGATCCTCCTTCTTGTCGGCCGCCCTATTGAAGGAGAGAGTGAGCGGGTGATATGACGCCAAGGCGCGCGATGATTACTTACGAGGATGGTGGGGAAGAACAAAGGAGTGCATACCAAGGACCCGCCCTTAGATAACGACCCATTGTTTGCCACCGGGGTGGTCGGGGAATGCTGCCTCGTCCAATGAGACTGAGTTGTGAGTGGTATGTCAGCATCGTCGGCGGGGGTGGTCGACCGACTGTGTTTCGTCCTGTTTGGTTTCGTTCGCTACTTCCTTCCTAGTTCAGTCTCCCAGTTCAGAGTGATAGAATTGCTTGCTGCGTCCCTGTACGCCCATACACTCTGAGTCACTAAGCGAGTCACTGAGAGGGGTCTCAGTTGTCCACATCCGTAGGGTCACAGTAAGGAGGTTGGACCATCATGACTGGGAAGAATGTGGTCTTAGTAGAAGATAAATAGTCGGAGTTGAATATTGAATAAACGCGTGGAAGTGACACACGACTTATTTTTGTGAGTACCGATGAACTCCGTTATCACTTCAGCTTCGGTTTGAAAGACTGAACTCGGTTGCCCTTGCTTCGTATCCATTCGTCTCCAGTCAGTCACGAAATACGATGCGCTCAACGTTAAAAATACACGCGTCTAGATTAGAACTCTCATCGATCCATTGTCCGACATACACTTAAGACCCGAGGGGCCGATACATAATGCGTGAATATACGCAAGTTCTGCAGTTTGATTCATGTCGACGACCTCGGACTGGCGCGCATATATCGACGTGACGGGGCAGCTTCACCATAAGTACACTCATCGTGTCCTGGCTGATGAATCATAGGTTGTTGTAATCCACCCCGATGATGCCATTAGGGCCGCCGAAGGGATGGCCAGTTATGCAACTTCAGTGAGTCGTATGTCATCGATGATATCTCTGGAGATATCCTACTTACGAAACACTGTTATCTATGCCTGCTCGAGATACAGCAAGTTCCATAACGGTACTGGGTCAACCATTTAGGGCTGCCGGGCTGCCGCCGCCACTTGCCGTCCTCTATGCGACTAGCCATCGTCACTCAGCCTCGCCAATATTCAGATGCCGGCGTAAACACCGGTAAATGGCGGACGATAAACAATGGAAAAATGGAAACACGGGTATGCCTGTCGTTATATGGAACTTGCTGTAAAGAACGCACATGCCTGATCCTCCACACTGATCGGCGAGGTGCGACACCTGTGAAGACGCCACGGTGCCCCCCCATCGGTGTGGGATATCCTTTGGAATGGATACATACCGCTGTATCTGTAATCAATTGCAGAATTGGGGACCATAGTATGCCACGGACTACTACGACAGTAGCTGGAGAAGGAACTTAGTAGTACGTACTTTGAAGTGATTCTGAATTGTTATGAGTAGTGAATACATCGATAGATCTTGGCATCATGACAGATTGTATGGATGACGGAATTTGTAGGAGCAGTGAAACACTGCCACAGTAGAAGACTGTCGGATGAACCCAAACATAGTCGCTACACGTTGCCTGTACAGCAACTCCCGTCATCCATCTGGCGTACCTGAGACGAGAACAACACGGTACTACCCATCGTTTGGCTGCTCCAGGACATAGCAAAAACCTGATATGTATCGACACGATTTTTGCCATCCACTCACAGCAAACGCCTACCGGTACGCATCTATCACAGAATATACGCTACACCGAGCCACGGAAAGGCATCTCCACTCACCACCTCATCTAATCAAATCAAAGGGATAACAAAATGAATCTCCTTCTAATTTTAATCGTGCTTCACGTACCTCGAACAAACTTTGAATGTAAAGAAGGTCTCATACCGGAGCCTAAGTTCCCAGCGAAAATGGTCTAGGTTCCATACACAGTCAATTGGATAAAAGGCTGGCAGTCATTCGGAGCATTGCTCTCATTGCCTCCGAATCTGACCCAAACCTCGATAATGAAGGTACTCCTCAATACATCGCCCGACCCACTAGGAGGACTACCGATAAAACCAGTAAGCCCATTGCATCACTCACCCTTTATGACCCTCATCGAGCGTTCTACATGTGCTCCAGGAGCTACAAACTCAGGATGTCGCAGTCAAAGAAATTGTCCACAAGTTCCTCACGGAGTGTGGCACGCAGTACTTCACCGTACCCTACTCTTATGACCTCCATGCGTTATGCATCCAAGATGCTATCAGGCGGGGTTGTGTCATGGACGGTGAATTCGGCATGCAGCACTGTATCCCTGGGGGCGTGGTGATGGCTATGACCGCTTTCGCCCACTTGGATAACCAAGCCACTAGGATACTCATAGCATTGTACACCGCCTTCTTGATTTTCCTCGACGACTCGTTTCCGGAGGCCATAGAACTAGTCGCCAGCTTCAATTTGAGATTCATTCGGAAGGAACTCCAAGGACACGCCAGTCTCGACGCATTCGCTCAGATTTTGCGCGAATTGCCACACCACTTTGGTAGTGTCTCGGCCAACATCATGGTTTCATCGTCGTTGAACTTTGTCACTGCGTTGTCCTTGGAGCACGAGGTGCCATCAATGACGGTGATTTATTCCACTGAGAATCCCATGATATCATACGGCTAACAGAAATTGGCTAGATATCCCCCTCCGCGGGCTCATTTTCCACATTCTCCCGTGTCATGTCGGGTGCCTCTGAATGCTACGCGTTGTTCACATTCCCACCCGAGCTCCCATTGAACTCGTTCGTACAAGCCCTCCCGGACATGATGACATATATTAACAACGGAAAGTCAGTAAAAGTTCCCGACATACCTTCCAATCCACTCATTATTGGCCTCCAGTGATGTCCTATCATTCTACGGGGAAGAATTTGCCGGAGAAACGTCGAACCGAGTGTCCATTCTAGCGACCTGCGAGGAAGCTTCCAAACATGACATCCTTCTCCGCCTAGTGGCGGACGCGTCAGCATGCCATCATCGGGTGCTGGGCATATTAGCTCTACACCCAGCGTCTCTGGAGGCATATGGAAACTTTGCCCGCGGTTATATTGGTTTCCATACTTCAACCCCGAGATACAAGCTAAACGACCTTTTCTGCTGAGGGAGGCGTACTAGAGTTGTTTTCAAATAAGAGTTACGCGCTCTTAGAGTGTAGTATACAGCTAGTATACTACAGGAGATAATTATACGCTTCTCCTCACCCTTTTCGAACGATGTGGCTTTGAAGCAAAATGGTACCATTTAAGGTAAGTAGTGTTTGATCGCTCAGGCACACGCTTATGTAACTTCTGTTCTTATTCTTATCTGATCAATGCAGCCACTGACTCTTCTAAATCGACTATCACAATGGCACCGTCAGAATTCTCATTGAGGCTCCAGCATGGTTCGCTTCCTTGCTTAATTAGAGGAGGCCTCATCTCCCAACCTTCTCATCATAGGTATTCAAGGCGGATTCGCTCCCCCGACCCCGAATGCCGTTCACACTGTCACGAGAGCCAATAGCAACCAGACATCGCTACAAATCACCTCTGCGGTGCGCCCTGACGGCACCCCCCATCTTGAGGATGCTCTCCCAAAGAATCTCGCACACGATGACTCCGTTGATGCGCTGGTTGGAGAGCTTCATGGGATCCTCAAATCTATCCCCACTGAACAGCCTCCTGGCAGCGAAGATATCTACGGGCTGGATACTAGCATTGCTTGGGGCAGTGAGGATCTGATGTGGTGCAATGGTGGGCCTCAAGGCTGTGGAGGAGGCTCAAGTGAGGTTCAGCCTAGTGATGAGGAGAAGGCCAAATTTGCGCGTGCAGTAGAAATTGTCAAGGAGCTCGTGGCCAAGGCTGGCTGAAGCAATATCGCTTTGCACGTGCCCTATCATACAATGTATCAATATACATCACACTCTGTTCGATTTATTGCATGACATGTATTCTCTGAACCCGTGTAAGTATCGCACTCACTTGGAGGGAAACGAATAAGGAAGGTCTCCTGCTAAAGTTGGATTGCTGTCACAGTGACGGTGTCACAGCCTACAGGCCATCGAAGGAAGGATGTCGGTTGGTATTCATTATCTCGAGGCCATGATGGATGTCGACGACCCTGTCACACTGGCTTCAGAGGACTCGCTACAGAGAATAATACGCCTCCCAACCCCAGTGCCCCCTTCAGTTTCGTTTCCTTACTCCTACGACGAACATCGCGACCAACAGACACCGTTGATCATTGACAATGGGTCAACGTACTTGCGGTATGGCTTTGCGACGTCGTCCACTCCGCGAACAGGCCTCAACGTAGTCGCTAAGTACAAGGAACGCAAATCCAACAAGCCACTGCTCTTGTTCGGAGAGGGGATAGATGCGGAAAGCGGCGCACGGAGTCAGGCTAAGATGCCATGGGAAGGAGATGTTTTGCTGAACTTTGATGCCTTGGTGTGTCTCTGGGGCCAGCTCCCACTAACTGGCATATGGCTGTGGATGCTTACTCTGCTGAAACTCGAGATCTAGGAAAATTCTTTGGATTACGCGTTCATCCAGCTCGGGATAGACACGCCGACCGTAGACCATCCAGTATTGATGACCGAGAGACTATGTTCGCCACTACACTCCAGGGGCTGTACGTGGTTAACCTATAAACGACAAACGCACGCGTTGACACGATGCGACTCTAGTGACGTCCGAACTAATGTTCGAACAATACTCTGTGCCCTCGCTGACCTACTGTGTGGACGCGGTCATGTCCTTCTACCATAACAATCTGCCTTCGACTACCTCTGATGGGCTTACAATCTCCTTCAACACCGCTTCAACCTCTGTCATCCCAATTCTCGACGGCAAGGGTATCATGAGCCATGCCAAGCGGTGAGCTACCCCTTACTACACCCATTAACTGTTCTCATCCTTTTGAGCGAAGCATTCCTTGGGGAGCGTCTCAAGCATCGGAGTACCTCCTCAAACTTATACAATTAAAGTATCCCAACTTTCCCACTCGAGTAACTACGCTTCAGTCCAATGTACGTCCCATCCCCCTCCACACAGGATCTTGATGGTGAATAATCCCCAGTGGATGCTGCAAAACTTCTGCGAGTTCGCAACCGATTATACAGCGCTGTTGCGCAAACTCAAGGATCCCCTGAACATGCGTTCCGCTGGGCAGATCATCCAATTCCCTTTTGTACAACCAGTAACCGAAGAGAAGACAGAAGAGGAGCTTGTACGTATCGCTGAGAAAAGGAAGGAACTAGGAAGGAAACTGCAGGAAATGGCTGCAACGAAGCGAATGGAAAAGGTAATTGAGACGCTTGCCTTCTTTTGGGGTCAGCTTACGATGAACATCTTTAGCTGGTACAAAAAGAATCTGACTTGCAGTATCTTACCAATCTCAAAGATAGCCGAACAGAAAGGAACAAACGAGAGTGGATGGTGCGTATCTTTGATACTACAAGGGCTTCGACTAAACTGTAGCTCCAGAACAAGCTCCAGGGAGAGGGCTTCGAGGATGAGGCTAGTCTAGACGAGACTATAAAGAAACTCGAGACCGATCTCAGAAAAGCGAGGAAGAAAGACGTTGAAGGAGATGACCCAGCGGTATGTCCATGAAGGCATGCATTTACTGTTGCTATTCATATGGATCCCTAGGAAGAGCCATCGTTCCCTCTTGTTGATGTTCCTGATGCTGAGGTATGTTCCCTGCTTCTGCTTCAGTGGTCCTCGGTCGTCTGACGGTATGTGTTTAGTTAGACGAAGAACAGATCAAGGAGAAGAAGAAGCAAAAGCTCCTGAAGGCTGGCTTCGAAGCGCGTGCACGAGCTAGGAAAGAGAAAGAGAGAGAAAGAGAGGAGAAAGAAAGAGAAGGCAGGAAGGACGAGGAAGAGAGGTTGAATGATCCGTCAGCATGGGCGAGACAAAAGAGACACGAACATGAGGTTGGTTCAAGGCATGTGTTGTTATCTCCCCCGTTGACAGTTATTCTGCAGACTTTGATGACGCGGATCAAGGACCGCGCACGGAGGCGAGCGGCTCTTAGTGATAGAAAGAGTGCTGCGGCGCAGGCGAGGATGAAGAGTATAGCAAACCTTGCTGCTGATGATCGTGTGCCTAAGAAGAAGCGAAAGGCTGGAGGGGGTGAGTTCAGTCCGCCCGTTCGGCAATGACTTTGCTGAATGAGAGACGATTTCACCAGAGGATATGTTCGGCGCTGATGATGCCGACTGGGCCATCTACCGCAAAATAGTAAGAACCTTCTATTTGCACAACTGCTATTTCAATAAATTAATCTGTATCAGAATGCCGCAGCTGCGTCATCTGATGAGGAAGAAGACATGAACCAACTACATGCCGTCGAGGCTAAGCTCCTTGAACACGATCCTAATTTCACAAACGAACACACCCACGCCTCCTTGGCGTCCCAGCGTTCAGCCCTCCTGTTGGCATTTCGCCCCGTTTATGAAGAGGGCGACATCGAAGGTATGGACCGATCTATCCATGTCCACCACTAGCTCAGACTGATCTTCAATAGGTAATACTCGAATACATCTTAACACCGAGAGATGGCGTGTCTGCGAAGCATGGTTTTCTCCCGGAATGGCAGGTGTGGACTCTGCTGGCCTCGGTGAAGTGGTGCAGAATGTTCTCGCTCCATTCTCTGAGGCTGAGAAGGCACGTCTAGTGAATGTGCGTAGAACCCGTTTGTGAGATATTTCGTTCTTGCCTGACGTATGCACTCGGTTCCTAGAACGTATTTATTACTGGGAATCCCTCTCGGTTACCAGGGCTGGTGCCAAGGTTACACGCAACTCTGCGACCTATCATGGCACCCGAAATGACCATCAATATTAAACAAGCAGGAGATCCAGGATTAGATGCATGGCGAGGCATGGCTGATTTTGGCAAAACGGACGATTTCAAAAACAGCAACTTTGCGGTGACGAGAGAAGAGTACGAAGAATGGGGAGGTGAACGAGTGAAGAAATGGTGGGGTGGTAATTGGTCTTCAAGCTTTGTTCCATGATCATGCTTTTACGCAGTCCGTTTGTATGGTGTATTTTAATCTGAGAATGCAGCGTGTTCGTAACCAAGGTTTGAGATGTACGGTCAGGGCGGCGCCGGTCCATGGACTAGGGCTATGACCCACGTGTTCCGCGCCGCCAGGCATTTCACTGTCAATACTGTTGCACTTCGTCGGTCACCTTCTTCCATCCTTCACCTCGTCGTGCAAAGGCCTACAGCTTTTGCAAGGAATTCTCGTCGACCAGCTTATCTTTTCCCGAACACCTTGCGCATCCACAATGCCTCCTCCACACTATGATTTCCTCATCAAGGTCTGTCTATATCCTTCATGACTTCTTTGCGCAGCAACGCTTAACTTGTATTCTCTTAGTTGTTGTTGATTGGCGATTCTGGCACGACCGTGGTTCTTAGACTCTTGAACGGGTTGCGATAACTGTGATTTTTAGGTGTTGGGAAGTCTTGCCTCCTTTTACGGTTCTGCGATGATGCATGGACGCCTTCCTTTATCACAACAATTGGTATCGACTTCAAGATTCGTACGATAGAGCTCGACGGAAAGAGGATTAAGCTACAAATCGTGCGGAGTCTACCATTCTTCCAATACCAATCACTGACTCCGTATGGCGTCGCTTCTTGCTTGTATCCTCGCAGTGGGACACCGCTGGTCAGGAACGATTCAGAACGATCACCACGGCATATTACAGGGGTGCCATGGGTATTCTACTCGTATATGACGTTACAGATGAGCGTTCATTCAATAGTGCGTAGATACAGCCCTTCTGACACTCCACGCTGTACTGACACATGTGCAGATATCCGCACCTGGCATGCCAATATTGAACAACACGCTTCTGAGGGCGTCAACAAGATTCTGATTGGGAATAAGTCAGACTGGACAGACAAGCGAGCCGTGACCGAAGAGCAAGGGCGAGAGCTGGCAAGCGAGCTGGGTATCAAGTTCATGGAGACTTCTGCCAAGATAAACGAGGGAGTGGAAGAGGCGTTCTTCACTTTGGCCAGGTAAGCACTGACACTTCGACATTCACACTAGGTCCTAATGTTACACCGTAGGGATATCAAGGCCCGTCTCATCGATTCTCAAGGCGACTCGAGTCCTCAAGCTGCGTCCGGAAACGACGGGAGTGTTAAACCTGGTGCTCCCACTGCCCAATCTCAGGGCTGCTGCTCATAAACCTACAGCATCATCGGAGGTATATTTGTATCCTTGCCGCCTTCACTTTTGTGGATTTATAATATACTCCATCAACATGCATACTTCTTTCTTCTGGCGCGACGGTCTGTTCCCTCTATCCTTGTTGCTTGCCGTATGTATTTTACTTGTAATACACCTTCAATGGACCTTGTCTCTGGATGAATGGTAGGTTGATCCAAACGCGTCAATAAGGTTGCCGGGCGATCGCGATCTGGCCACTTGGCGCTTGCTCGACTTCTATTCCCAGAGGCCTGCGCCACACTAGCTTTCCTTTCTCTATCTTTCGAGCTCCTTATCATGCGTATAGCCTTATAGCCCCGTGTCGACCTCCGCAGCAGGACAAAGGACTTCTCACCCTCTGGCATCATATACAGAGCCTTTCCTACCATGATGGACCCTGTCCGACCAAGCATGGCCCCAGTTCGCAAACATCTCGACCCCAAATTTTCCAGCCCGTCGTCTTTCTGTACGCTCGAGGCAGCGGAGGACTGCATAGCAGAGTTGAAAATAATTGCGACGAAAAACAATATCAAGGAAGTCATCGAGGGACTCTTGGTTTGTGGCGTTCAAGCTATCGCATTATTTCTATCGTGTAGGTCCTTCATCTGATGTGGACGTGCCTATTGATGCTCACGATCATATCGTATCTAAAGCTGTAGAGACCCACCACAGTACTTGGCTCTTGGACCTCTTTCCCGCCAAACCCCACCTTTATTGCTCGTCAATATTCCCAGTTCTTCTGTCCCAGATTGGGGACTTACTATGTTTCAACGACTTTGACAATGCCGACAGAAAGGATATGGTTGAGACACGCCGCATGATTAAGAATGCGCCCGAACAATTTGCGACACTCTTGTCTCTCGAAGTTCCGGACGCCAAAGGGGACGGCGATCTTCAAACCCTAGAACCAGAGTTTGGCATCAAGCTCACTCAAAGGCAAAGAAAACAAGCCAAGAAGAAAGTCAAGGGGACGGTCGTCGTGGACACAAAAGTCTTCGAGGATTGGGGTTTGCCAGTGCCCAAGTCCAAGATGGATGCTGAGGACTCCGCAAACATAATTCTCGAAGAACTGAAGGAAATTTGGGCGGTTGGTCTTCGTATCTCTCCTGATAAATCAACCTAACCGAATGGTTTTAACTAGGATTATCTACATATTTGTGCGATGCCCACCTTTCAACTGGCGTTGAGGCCAATTATCTTTCCCGCCAAACCCCCCTCTCCTGCACGCAATACCTCACCTCCTACTATCAATGAAGGGCAGATAAATGTTCAAGCTGGTGAACTTCCCGTAGCGATTTCAGAGGTGCAGCCGTTGAAGTCGTAAGTTCCGTCGCTCTGCTGAGGCCATCGCTTCTCATGGCTCGATGCTACAGCGCGTTGCAATTTGAGAACGTGGAAGGCTTCGGCAATTGGCGGGTCCTCATATCAGGGCGCGCAGACGGCGACTTAAGAGAAGCCAGGAAGAAGGATCGAGAGTCGTTCCGCATCATCATGAAGAAGATTAGGTGCGCACAATTCGACTTTCCTTCGAAAGGAAATTATTATCCCTGTTTTGTAGGGAGCTCTCGCGCGGACACTTCTCGGAGGACAACCAGAAACGCTTGACAGGCGCCGGCCCTGAAGTGCCTATATTTGAAGCGAAGATGACACGCGATTCGAGATTGGTGGTACGTCCAAGTTGAGGTTCATATCCTAGGATCCTACGGCTTATGACAACCCTAGTACCAAATCGACTGTATCAGTGATATTGATCACGACGTAAGTCCTGCTCATCAGCTGGTTATGCATCCACTCAACTATATATCCTCGTCAAGGCCGAAATACAAGGTATATACTTCGTGGCTAGCCGCTAGTCCTAGCGCAGTACTTACCTCGCACCCTATAGTCATCCGTGTGTTTGGTATATACACCCACGCACAAATAGCCCACTCCCGATTTTGGGACTCCCTCGCGCGTCACATCGGCAAGAAAGGCAAGGAGTATCGAGACCGATGCGTGTACCGATTGCCTCAAGCTTCTAAACGGGACAGAGTGTACGACCCGGCATCATTTCCTCCTCGTGAGGAGACGGATGTCATTACTTACGATCCTTTGGACTTGCCAAAGGAAGATCTTGACGAGGTATGTCTTTCCGTAGTCTCAAGCTTTGTCCTACCCCTGATGGTGAGTTGTGTTATTTGCACAGCTGCATTCCTTAATGATGTTGGTGTTTCTTTTTTTTACGTGCGTGCTATCAGGCTCACAGAATGGTTGCTGTACAGTTTAGGGAAATTCATCACATTCTCTCGTGTAAGCAATTTACTTCGTCCCGAGTAGCTTGTGCTGATCGTCCATGGTAGCCCGTGTGGAACAGTGAGTCTGCTACCTACTTGCCTATTGATCATTCTTAGCGAACTCGGCAGGTATTATCGCGGATCTCGATACGACGTTCCCTTTTGATCTGTCGTATGTTACATTTAACCGATGGGGACGGTTGAAGATATCTAATCATTCGTGTTAGACCTCGCGAGATGAAAATTATTGAGTGCCCAGCATCCTGCTACGTACTTGGCCGAAGCGGTACTGGGTTAGTGCCATCGCTAAAACACATCGCTAATTCGTCTGACTCCTTTAATACAGGAAGACGACGACGATGTTGTTCAAAATGGTATGCGTGGAGGCAAGCTACGATGTTATGAAGGCGACAACTCGGAAACCTCGCCAACTTTTTGTTACTCACTCACGTGTTCTAGCCACCAAAGTTGCAGAATATTTCTCCAAGCTCACATCATCGCTGAATCTCGCCTCTCGGTCGCTTCAAGAGTTGAAGCTGCACAAGGATGCTGTTCACCAAGATATTGGCATGATCGATACGGAGGAAGAAGCTGCGGAGGTGGACTTGCCCCCTTTGTTCAGCCAACTCAAGGAACAACATTTCCCGTTGTTCATTACGTATACCCAGGTACGCTACTATCGCCCCCATGCTGCATTGCCTCCTAAATCGACCTTACCAGTTGTGTGCTATGTTGGGGGCCGACTATACTGACAAAGGGTTCTTCACGAAACGCTCTGGCACTCTCGTAACATATGATCGCTTCCTCAAGGAATACTGGGCACATTTCCCACAAACATTGACCAAGCGGCTAGGTGAGTCTGCACAGGGCTATCACCTCTTTCACCAAGCCAACGCGTGCATGTAGATCCGGCGTTAGTTTACAGTGAAATCATGGGTTAGTGACCTGTCATTTAGTCTTGTGTTCGTTGTTGATCTGATTGGCTATGACAGGGATAATCAAGGGCTCTGAGAAGACATTGACATCCCCAGAGTGGTTCCTTGATCATTCCGCTTACATGGGTCTAGGTCATCGCGCGTTCTCAACATTTGCAGATAACCGAGCCACGGTCTATGAAATTTTTCTTGCGTACACTAAACAGAAACGCGCGAATGGCGATTATGATGCCGCAGACAGGTCCGTCCGATGGATCAAATCATGACAGTAGCTTTGTCTCATATTCTGTATCTAGGTCTCATGACATCCTGCAGGCTATTCGGAACCACGACGTACCCGGGAGCACGATTGACTATCTGTTGAGTTGGCGTCTTGGTACTCAAAGTAAAGCTAACAACATGAGAATGCTAGATATGTCGATGAAGTTCAAGACAATCTCCTTATTGATGCCCTAGGTATGTCAACTGTGATACACCCATGCTGATCTTGAATTAATCTCGCCCAAGTGCTCCGCTCAATCTGTTCAAATCCAAATGGTCTGTTCTGGGCAGGGGACACTGCGCAGACAATCTCGGTTGGAAGTTCGTTCAAATTCAACGAGTTGAAAGCACTCTTATATCGAATAGAGGTACGTGTATCTGTCTTACGTGTATATCTGTCTTCGACGTTTAGATAATCCTCTCGTTTTATGCTTCCAATAGAAAAAGCGCGTCAAGGACAGCCGTTTGGAACCCGACAAGCCCGCATCATTTCAACTAGCTGTCAACTACCGTTCTCACGGCGGCATCGTCAACTGTGCTCATTCTGTGGTCCAACTCATCATGCGTTTCTGGCCCGACGCAATCGATGCTTTGCAACCTGAACATGGTGTTATTGATGGTCCAAAGCCCGTATTTTTCAACGGATGGGATAGAGATACGATGCGTTACGAACAATTCCTTTTTGGCGCATCGTAGGTCCCAGGCTATTGGTGAAGTGCCACATCTACTGATCCGACACGCTAGGGGTCAATCCATCGAATTCGGCGCGGAGCAATGTGAGTCCTAGCACCCCGAGCCCGTTCACGTATTTATCATTGCTCCAGGTATCCTCGTTCGCGACGAAAATTCCAAACTACGACTAAGGGAGCAAGTCGGCGACATTGGTATCATAATGTAGGTCGAAAGCAGCCAACACCTTTAACCTGGTGATGATTGCTGCTATAGGACGGTCTACGAAAGCAAAGGTCTGGAATTCAATGACGTACGTGCACACCCTCTCGACAAGCTACTACTGAGTTTTGAGACGTCCGCACAAGGTGCTTCTGTATGATTTCTTTGAGGATTCCACTGTGGAGCTATCGCGCTGGCGGGTTGTCCTGAATGCCTTGGAAGGTCAATCTGCCCCGGACGTTGAAGCTAGGCATGTCAGTGTCTGTGCAGAGGTCAGTCTTCGACTCTTCCGCGTTTCATGATGCCTAACTTGGGTACAGCTGAAAAGCCTATACGTGTCAGTTACTCGCGCACGGAAGAATGTCTGGATCGCGGATTGTTCTGATAAGGGTGAGCCAATGAGGGTATGTGATGCCTGTTTGTCCAGGACGGCTTCTCCAAATTTACAAGAGTCTAGGTTTATTGGACGAGTAACAACTTGATCCAGAATTGCACTCCAGAGGATGTCCCCCATCTAGCAGTTAAGTCCACAAAGACTGAATGGGCCAACCAAGGCAGATCCCTCTTCGATAATCGCAGATATTACCAGGCAAAACACTGCTACACTCGTGCCGAAATGCCTCGCGAAGCAGCAGTCGCAGATGCATATTTTCTGCGGGACCAGGCTCGGAAGGTTAGATCCCGTTCGACAATTAAATCTGAGATACTGGCCTTTGAATCCGCCTACCGTCTTGCAGCTGAGCGGTTCCAGGGGTGCGCCCTCGATCCGCCAAACCCGAGGAACCGTAGGCAGTACTTCGTCAACGCTGCGGACTGTTTTGAAATAGGTGGCGACTACTTCCGCGCCGCTGAATGCTACGAACACGTAGAAGAGTTCACGAAGTCTTGTAGGTTATATCGCAAAGCAGGCAAATTTGTCCAGGCCGTCGATATCATCAATTCTCACAAGGGACAGATGGACACGGACGTTGCTGAAAGTATCATGGACGTTGCTCGTTTGTTCTATTTCACCAAACATGACCTGAACTGTGTGCTGGGTCACCGTTCCTGCAGACAAGGCGATTCTGACGAACATTGCGAACATTTCGGGAAAGCCAGAGATCTGTTTTCATCTGCGGAGGAGGGCTTGGAGTACCTAGAAGATCGAGACTTGGATGTGGCCAGAGCGACCCTAATGGCTTCAATTCCCGGTAAATTATCCGAGGCCGCTGAAATCCATCTAGCGGAAGGGCGGAGTCTGGACGCTATCCGGCTCTTCCTTCAAGATGAACGAAGCGATACCGCCATGCGCCGGGCTTCCAAGTCACTCCTGGAAGGCCTGTGGCGACAAATGTCGTTCGGAGTGTCGGCGAGTGAACCCAATGAGGAGCGGGACACACTCTTAGGTTTCGCTGCTAGCATCGACGCCTCGGCTCTTGTCCTCGGTGAGAAACTCGAGGTTAGTTGACCTTTGTTCGCTACGTATTGGAACCTCACCAGGCATACAGATTTCTATGTTCCAAACAATTTCCCGCTGGGCTACGACAAGATCCATCACAGCTTCAAAGGAATTACTGGATTTGAGCTTGAAGCTCTCAGTCGACAAACGTCCAGCGGCAACACTTCTATGCCTCGACCATTACTTTGCACAGGGCTCGTTTACCTTCGACGGTCTGAACGCTGCAGGAGTCGCTGAGATTCTCTCTCATTTCATCCGATATTCAGAAGCACTCTGCGATGTAGCGCTCAATCGTGACCCATGCAGGTCGAATTCCGTTCGGACACTATTTGGCATCAAATTATCCAACGAGAATGTACTCCACATCCCCCGGGACACCTATCTCGGGTCACTCGTCCTTGACAAACGCATCAGGGTTCTCCAGCCCACCGAAGATGGCTATTTAATCAGCAATTCCATCCTTTCAACCGCTTTTCGGGAGGCGCTCTGCCAAAGACTTGCCTCCAGAATACGAGAAGAAGAAGCGCGGTGTCGGGGACTTGCTGTGTTTTCTCCGTGCCTTTCCTTTGCCATTTCCAATGAGTGCCGCCGTCCCAACTGTACGGATGAACATCGATCAGCCGATATGTTCACGAAGGAGAGTTACAACCAACGATTACGGATCCACCTCCTCCAAATATACATATGTCACTTTTTGGATGATGTGGAAAATCCCAAGCGAAACCTTACGGCTTTGAAAAGGTATGAGGTCCCCTATATAAATATTACTGTGTGTCTTGACGACTCACCCTTTGCAGCTTCTGGACTAACCGGCTATATGAAGCTTTCAATCCCCCCTATCAACTCTTGGGCACTATTTGCGCAATCGACAGAACCCGCATCCCCAATGTTGACAAGTTATTTGCCGTAGCCAGGGTTTGGGTTCGCTTCCTGGTCTACTCTCTGCGCCACCGTGACCCCCCAGATCCGCCATTCATTTCGAATTTGATGCGCAACGTCGACCTGGCATGTACTTTAGACAGGTATCAGACCGACTCCTATATCTTTCGAACACCGTGTTTGATGGATCCAATTGAACGGCTTCCACGCGATTTCGTTCGTATGGCCGGTCCAAACCAAAGGAAGCCGATCGTGGGTGATTTTCTAGAATACAAGTATGGGCGGAAACCATGGTCCTTGTTTGCAGGGTCCGTCTTCTTGAAGTGGGTACATTTACATCTACGTTCGGTGTATTCATTAACATACCCCTCAGGACTATTATCGAGAGGCGGCTCTATATCAATTTGACGGTACTATGCGACTTCATTGAATCACTCTGTGCGGCCCTTGTCATCCACAACGCGTATGAATATCGACGAACGTTGCACGGTGTTGTACTCCCTCGCAGCTTGATTGCAAAAACACTGCAAGTCAGAATCTGGGAACAAGAATCAAAGCGGCATGTACCCTTCAGCATATACACGGATTCCGTGATATCCCTTTTGGAACCTCTGTTTGCTGGCGCCAACCGCGGTTAGCAAATGTCTTTCTGATGCTCGTTCTAGATAATTAATATCCCACTAGACATTTGGCATCATCCTGGTAGCCGTAATATCTTCATCGCTCGTATGTAAGTATGTCTATTTTTGAGAGGGTGTTCTGTCTGACGAATCCTTAACAGATGCAGATCTTTGTGTTTGTGTTAGTCTGCGACCATCGTGTTCGCCCGCATCAACGACGCTGATAACTACCCTTCCAGTTGGTTACAATGTACGTGTGGATCGCTTGCGACAACAAATCCTCCGGGGGATCACTGCCCTGCGCAAGGACGGTAGACGATTCCCCTGGCTATATGCTCAGTACGCCCACTATCCTTCCTCACTAAACATGTCTGATCAGACCGCCGAAGCTATGTCAACGCTACCTCATGGGATGGGCTGGCCCGAGCTTTCAGGCAATCCATCAGTGCCTCGCCTATGGACGAAATGGTCAAGCTAGTGCACGCAAAAGAAAATCCTGGATACGTCTCCTCAACCATTCGAAACGTTCGAAACGTTCGTTATGATAACGAGGACGAACTCTGGAAGCTCCTTGAACATACTCGCCTCTACCCAACTTCCGCTTTGTCGGCCGCCGCCGCACCATTCATTCCATACAAGTCAATCGTAGCGAACCTCCCCGCCCGAAAAGCGGGCCCGATCCCCCCACATGCCACCGTGTTAGAAACCCCGAAGGATCTTGTAACTGCAATCGACCCCCCCACTGATGACCGCCCCGCGCCAGCCCCAATAGAGGCGGACCAAACAATTCAGATCAGCAACCTCTCTACCCCAGATTCCAACCCTCAGCCGCCCGCGCCCCAGGACCAGGATGGTTCTGATGTCGATGATGATGAGGCCATGGAAGAACCAGACAATGTCCCTTTGGAGGAGATGCCAGAGGAGCAATATGTAGTCAATACGTCAGAAGAAACGAAGGCTGCGAAGATCATTCAGGCCGCCTGTCGCAACTGGTTCAATCGTCGGCGCAAGGTGACTAGAGACGACGGGTCTAATGCGGCCTTACGACATTTCTACCGGGCCAGTTTGGAAGTCGCACAGAAGAAAGAGTGGACTAGTGCTCTACATCGAAAGATGTTCCTCGGACCGCTTGTTCACACCCGCCTCTGCCTTGAAGGTCTGCACACGCACCTTCGCTCTCATAAAGAGAAGACCAAACTCCGCCTGCACATTGCGCAACACGAAGAGCTAGATAACTTAGGGCCTCGCCTAACCTTGATCAAGTGAGTGAATAATCAGTACGTTTGAACGCTTACAAACGAGGCAATTACCGCAGCACTACCTTCCGAGCAGTTCAGCGTTTACAGAAGGTCTTGGATCCTAAAAATGTGTTGCAAGAAGATGCAAGCATCGAAGGCATCAAGGCGACGGTGACAGAATGTGAAACCATTGTTCAGAAAATTGCTGCAACCTTGAACGTCCCTTCGAGGGTGAAAGAGGATCTGGACATCGGTATCAAAGGAATCTTGAAGGTCGCTCCCCCCAAGAAGCGAAAGCACAAGAAGGTCAAGCCAGGCCTAGTCATGGACGACGATATTTACTATGACGATGGATTTTCTGCCACGGACTCGGAATCCGAAGCCGAGGGCGGCTACACCTCGGATAGTCAGACTCCTTCGTCGCGCTCGTCTCAGGGGAGCTCTGGGATCTCAGAGGAGCTATTATCAGGGGAGGTATCAGGGGATGTGTAGCGAGACACCTCTTTTCAGTTACGTATCTTCTGTTTCATTTTGTGTTCGATGGAAAACCCTGTATTACTAGTATAATCAGATTTGTCAGACAATAATGTCCAGTACAACAGAATTAAGGCTCAAGAAAGACGAAAAAGATACACTACGAAACAGACATACGGTGGTATAAATGAGCAGGGCACTATCTTACCCGTAAACATATAAAACAACAGAATACCTTTAGGGAAAAAAATCTAACGAACAACCCAGTCACCTTTTATAACGCTACAAAAGTATTAGAGTAACTGCTAACCCTTTTCGTGGCAAGGAAGGTAGGAAGGTCTTGGTGTTCTGCTCGCATGCAGTCGATTGGGATTAGACCGGAATGTGTCTGTCCATCATCGACAAGCTTCTCGACAAACGCCCAGCCATCGTCGAATGACTGGACAACTCGGACCTTATCGCCTGGGCCGACTCCAAGTTCGTCACCGAGCGTGGGGAAGAAGGGTCTCTGAATGACTTCGACTTCAGCGAACTCGCCCTGCTCAATTCCAGCTACCTTCTTTTCTCCCGATGGATCGGCGAACGGATTCTCGACTGTCGGTACCGGCTTGCGTGTCACAGTGCTGTACCGAGTTGACTTCATACTGGTCGGTCGGCTAGTGAAATCTTTCTGGCTTTCCGACCATTTGCTTGAACGCTTGATAGGTGGTTTGGGGAACGAGAAAGACTCTGAAGGAGAGAAGGGCCGAACGGACATAGGCGTGGGCATATCAGTTGGCGTTGCTGTATCTGGTGCTAGTAAATCGGTCCTCGGCTTCGCAGGAACATTGGTAGGATGGATGACAAGCCATTGGCCGTCTTGCTCGCTGCTGTCGCTATGGGCGCTATAGACCGATGCTCTGCGCTCGGTTTCAACATTGATGAGTAGTGGACGAAGTGATACTGGCCCTCGTGCAGTAAGCGGACTGCTGTTGTTAGGTGAGTTGCGTATTTCGGCCATAGGTGGTAGCTCGGGTATCAACGATGCATCGAAATCTAGTGTGAGATGGGGCGACAAACCATGGTCGAAAGTTGTCGCGAAGCTGCTGCGAGCCGAAGCCGTTCCGCTCCCAACCCCAGCTGTGGCTTGCGTCGATTCCGGGGAATCAACTTGTCTGTGTTGCCACCAACGATCTCTCCGCTGACTTCGGCGGGCGATAGAGCGACGGCGAAGCAAGAACACCAACAAACAAAGGAGCACGATCACCAGTGATGCTATAATGCCAGCAATCGCGCCTGGGGATAGCCCACTGGACCCAGAAGATCCAGCAATGCTACCGGAAGCAAAAGGAGGGTCATTTTCTCCTGTGCTCCCGTTGCCATTCACCGTGGTACTCGATCCTCTTGAACCAGTTGTCGAGGAGGATGAAGCGCTTCCAGCGTGCGGGCCGCTGGTGTTTGTTCCAGAGTCCGAGTTGGAGCCATTTTCCGGAGAGCTGCCGCCGCTGCCATCTGAGGAGCCTGTGGATACATTGACAACGCCCGGGGGACCTGCCTCATCCGAGGAACTGCCTGACTGTCCACCTGCGCCATTGGACGAAGTCGGCGCGCCGCCTCCTCTTCCAGCATCAGAACCCCTGCTGCCCGCAACTCCTGTGCTACCCCCCTGTGCGCTCTCCCCGTTGCTGCTCTGGCTTGGGCTCCCTCCTGTGCTACTGGCATTTGACGGCTGGCCTATCCCACCAGTATCCCCTTGATTTCCGCCGCCTTTGTTATCGCCCCCTCCGTCACCACCGCTGGCCGCGCCCGTATCAGTCTCACTGCTGCCATTGCTACCACCACTTCCACTGCCAGTACCATTTCCCTCACTTCCTCCGTCACTCCCACTATTTCCTCCACTACTTCCTCCGGTGCTACCCCCACTGCTGCCTCCAGTGCTACCCCCATTGCTTCCTCCGGTGCTTCCTCCGGTGCCCCCTCCATTTTGGTTCCCCCCTGTACTGCTGGTGGGAGTCGGTGTTGGTGTTGATGCTGGTGTGCTCGATGTCGTTGGCTTCCCCGCAATTACATTTGTCAAGATCGGCGCCAATAAGGGTATCGAAGGCAATGGTAGTGGTATTGGTAAGTTGATTAAAGCTGGCTCTCGAGCGTCGAGATCCCCTCCACCGCCTCGGAGGGATCGCATGGCTTGGGCATGGCTTCTAGGTTCGCGTACGGCGCGCATGATGGTGATGCTAGGAATATTACGGTCACGAAACGAGTGTTGATTGTACAAAGGAGTGTGGGTCTGCGTATTTACAGGACGAGGGGAGAGGTATAGGGAGGATATGGTATTCACCCGAAGGGCATGGAGGGAGAAGAAAAGAGAATATCCGTTGCTAATCAATAAATCCTTGTTCTATCATAGGATCCAGCTTTGTGTGTGATCGAAATAATTACCCTCTCACCGACCACGCGCCTAGTTGGGCGTTGACACAATTGAATACCCGACCAATCATTATCTCTTCCCACTCCACAACTCGTTTGATCTCATAAGAGTTTGATACAGTTCACCAGCGTGTAGCAACCATCCATCTGGTCCATCATCTGGAACTGCGTGTGGATGCCTTGTCCCACTCCGAGATACCTGCGTTGTAGTGGTTGGTGCTTCTGGCGTAGCTTGCCAAGACCTGCTAGCCGGTAAACAGTCCTGAGCATTATTACGGGACGCACCGTACTAAAGTAACAAGGCGCATCAATTTTCCACTCTTACGCCGCTGTCGCTGGGCTGTCATGACTTCTCGTATTTCTCTGTTCAATATATACGAATAAAAGTGGTCTTCTCTCACATACGTGGTCGTGTCTGGTCGTGTATGCATATGTTCATGGAGCCCTAGGACTTCCTTGTCGTGCCAATCAGCCGATTGATGCGGGAGACCTGGAGTAATTCCACCGTCGGCGTAAGTACCAGCGTCTATGGTATGATGAATTACCTACTTCGTCAGATTTAACTATGCCGGTGGCTGTGTCGCCCTTCATGCTTCATGCTCCTTCATGTTGACGTTGAGGTCAGAGGTAGGCACAGGTACCAACGCTATGAAAGGCGTCGCAACCGCATTATTTTTGTCGGTTGTCGCGACGTCGGGACCTTGGAGCACTCAATGCAACGAGATCGAGTTTGCGGTTCCGCCTCGGAATGAGAGCATGACGTTCCCGTTGCAACGCCTCCCTGATACAGGGGTACCTCTTCAGTCCCAACTTCTACTATCTTCCCTGGCAGGTGTAGGTCGGGATGAAAGCTGCAGGTCGACGTGCAGTTGTAATCAAGGTAGTCTGCGATTGACCGCGAGAAAATCACAAGATTCGTATTCCATCAAATTCTGCTTGTACCATCAGTAATGCATCAGTCACCGCCGCATCGCCCGGACGATGGAAGAAAAAACTGCTCAGTATTATTCCAGACGTATCGCCGCAATGAACTTGTTCGATACCTAGGAATGAATAAATCACGAGTGCCGACAAGTGGCGCAGATGAGCACATACTGGAAGATGTATGATAAAGGCAAGAAAGTAAAGCAGATGTAAGGGAAAATCCCCGTTTCGCGTGAGTGGCGAGCCTTCCGTGTGGGTGTGGCTCTCAGTTGAACTGGCACCCACGCCCACCATCAGCAACCGATATCCGGTCGATGAGTTGGTCCAATACAGTGTGCCGGACACGGGCACAGTAGGTGTTTGACCCACGCGGTCGACGAAGATGGTCAAGAATGGTTTAGCTTATATGTCGCAATCCGAAGATATACCACGTACCATCTTTTTGCCGTTTACGACGAGATGCGAGCTCGGTCCGTCGGGCAGAAGCAGCGAACTCGAGGACCGGGAGTTGTACATGGTGCACAGAAGTCTGGGCGTGGTCTGGGACACGCAAGCTATAATTTATCAACCGTTGAGATATTCGACCAGAAGCCCCCGATGGTCGGAAACGCTAGAATCTGTGGGATATCATTAACCATCACAAGGCAAACGCGCATCCTTGTGTCCGTGGTATCCAGCAGCAGAGAAGAGCAGGACAATTTGATGAAGCGCCCTAATAACGCATTTCTCCAACATCATCCTGAAGTTCCCAATGAGGAAGGATAACAGAGAAAATCATGATCTTGCCTGTGTGACTGAGCAGCGGGGAAGGGAGACAAAGAGAGGTCTATATCGATCATGCTAGATACGCGATACAAATGCTAGTCAGCAGTGACGCAAGTAGATTAACCTGATTGTTGCTCAACAAGTTCAGCCCACTAATGATCTTTCCTTGACCATGTTCAGTGATCCTCTTCTTCTCTTCCGAGTAGACTGTCCGCTGTATTGTAGCCCCAAGGAACGAGTCAACCATGCTTCCTCCCCCACCACCCACGACGCCCCAAAATATACATTCAGCGGTTAGGGTAAACCAATCCGCCGCGCAAGTGGAGTTCTGGAGAATGACACTGGCAGCCATAGTAATGCCCATGATAGCGCCACCGATAATCGAGGCAAGCGTTCCCCCGAAGGAGATCCCACCGTTGGTCCCTGGTGGTACGGGCTTCAACGTCGTGATAAGCACAGGTTTTGATTGAGAAAGTATCCCAAGTTCTGAGGCGAGGGTGTCACCCAAACAGCAAGCGAAATGCCTGCAAGTAAGCAATAAGACAATGGCCTTTACGGTCACAAGATATCTCGGTGTTGCTCACCCGAGAACACCCATGAGTAGGGCTCTACTCCAGCCCACCTCGATGGCTTTGTCCAGCGGACACCATGCACCGTCGTACACGGTATTCGACGCGCTATTGATTCCGAAGGATTTCACCAGGACAGACTCGAAGGAGTCGGGCATAAATGATACCGTCCAGGCGATACTGGCAATCAAAGCCCACACCGAGTTGCACAGCACTTGCGAGCCGCTTCGGTACCCAGCTTCCTCGTACCCGTCCTCAAGCAGTTTCTTCTTTTGCTTGCCGTCTGCGCAAACCATCAAGTCAATCGGCTCCACGTTTCAAGGACCCGCGCGACAGGCCACACGTAGTACGTACATTTAGTAGCACGACTCCCCGTCAAGTAAAATACTATCAAGCTCACGCCCACAGCGCGGACTTTCACGTTCATCATTGCCCATCCAACGATGAAAGCGGCGAATGCGCCCGAAGGTGACAGGGAGCGCTTTCGAAGTCCATGACCACTAAGGAGAAGCGCGAAGAGGAGGGGGGAATTGTTCTTCAGAAACTCTAACATGCTCCACACGGAGGGCGACTCGCGAGCAAGCCGCTTTGCACGGTGCTCTCCACTAGGCGCTGGTTCGGGGCAGATAGGGGCTCGACATCAATTCAGAAATTCGAAAAGGACTAGTTTGTATTTGTTACTTTGAAGGAGTCTCTTTTTGGAGACATGATTATGTCGCTCCCTCGACGGCTCAGAGTCGCGACGAAGTAGATATAAGACTAGATTGATCTGGGGATCTGGGCTCCTCCAATGTCCCAAACAACCACTGCCTGCCTTGACTCCATTGACGGTTGCATCAATTAGCTGGGGGGCGAAGATGTCTGTTTCCAGAGAATAGTGATGTTTATCGCCTGGATCGAGCCTTTGGACTCTAAAGTCAACTGGGGTTGGGAAGATCAACTAACATCCATCTCCTCGTTGCCATCCATGGCTGGCTGGTCTTCGCCGGGTTTCTTTCTCGTAGATCTTCTCCTACCAACTTGTTCGGATTCAGAGTCTTTCTTCTTTCCTTTTCTCCGAGCCCTTTTTGGACCATCGTCAGGATCGGCAGCTTCAAAAGATTCGTCTCCAAGACGAACGTCACTTCCCGCGATCCGGTCCACCAGATCCACATTATCAGAACCACTCAGAAAGGAAGGCAGAGTGCTCGTCGAAGCCTTTTCTTTGCCTTTGCCTTTATCTTGGGTCTGTTCAGGCTGTGCATCATCTACCGTGCTTTTACGCTGCAGTTGAACTTCTTTGAAGCGGATGCGCTGCTCTGTCGATCCGACATGATGAAGAGCTCGCCCGGACGCGTCTTCACTCAAAGGGGCAGTCAGCATACGCCGGGTGTGGGGAGCGACGGCACAAACCTTTCTCTTCCATGAACAACAGTTCCGTCCCGAGTAGCAAGTCATGTTGGCCCTTAAATATTGTACCAGATAACTGCAGGAATGGTGTTGGTGTATCGAGACCCTATTATACGCAGATGATCTTGATTGAAATACACTGCAAAGGCAACTAGCTCACAATCAATCTGTATTCCGCTGAGCTTGGCACAAGAGTTGGCTCGATAACTCCAAGGTCCAAGGTAATGTAGGAAACTTCTTCGTTGTATTCCTCGTATTCCTCTTCGTCTCCAAATGCATCGACGTGCTTGTAGCCGCTGAGTGAACTCGCAGAAGGCATTCTCTGCACGGAGCCGGAAGCAGATGTCACGGTATGAAACCTAATGATCGGGGCAAATGAAACACGCTGTGTCACATATCACGTGGTATTATGCGGGGAAAGAGTGACAGTCTAACTTTAGAACATGTTCGACTCGAACGGGAGTAAAATCATAAGCTTCGTGCCTTACCACCATCATCCTTTGCCACTCGTTGCGCACTGGGACTGAAAATCCACTAGTTACACCAGTTTCAGCAAAGTTATGTCAAATCCACAAGTTAGAACGGCTTCTTTCCAACCGACTGCAAGCGATTTCAAGCAGCGGACCAGCGAGCTAGCAAACACCGGTTCACTGTCATACAAACTGACCCAGGGAGGAACTCAAGGGTATGTTGGTGCGATAGCGTTGTAAATTGGCTTGATTAGCGAGCCCGTCACTGACAGACTTCTCGTACGAGCAGGAACAACCCACTCGGCCGCGTTCGCCAGATAATCGAGATAGTGTCCTCGGATGAAGAAGAGCGAGTTGCGAAACCCAATCTGACTTGATCCTCAACTAACTTCAGCTATCTCAGTTCGTCCAGCTCTGCGCCAAGCACGGCTCCAGAGGAGGATGTCTTCTTGCGGGCGAGTCCACGTAAAGGACCTTCCGGGCGAGTCCAAAGTAGCGCGAAGGGACAAGACATAAGTCGGGTTATACCAGAGGTAATAGAACTATCTGATAGCTCTCCTGAAGCACCACCTCGCATCCGGAGGAAGCCCCAAGGAAGTCCCAGCAAGGGGGACAAACTTTCGCTCTTTATTGACGACAGTGAGGGAAGTAGCGATGATGATGGTGCCATCATGACTTTGTGAGTGGATTATGTCCGGTAATCAACTCGCCGTTTATGTTTGCACCAGCGACGAACCCCCGTCAGCGCGGAAGCCATTGAAGCTTCCCCTCATAAAGTTCAACACGCTCAATATTGCCGATACCCCACCTAGCAGCCCCAAGAAGCACAAGGGTGTATCAGCTACCCGGCAGGATGCTACATTAGTCGAAACGCCCTGTCCACGCACCGATCCCTCTGTTAAGCCCGCCTCTAGCTCTGTCTCGACGCCATCATCCGCATCCGTCACACGAACGGGCTTGCAGGCAACCCGGGTAACGAAGAAGGCGCAGGCCGCCGCAGAATTGACGAAGCGCAAACTCTACGCGGAGGATCTATTCGAAGAGCTGAACTCGTTGGTGTTCGATCGGAAATTACCGTCTAGTACGCAATTGAAATGGAGCAAGCGTTTAACGACCACGGCCGGGAGGGCGAAATGGCACAAGTGAGTCACCCACGACGATAACGAAACTGACCCCCTGAGATTGACGACTGGCTATAGGTCTTCTGCTGGGGTACATACGACGGAAATAGAACTTGCGGAGAAGATCTTGGATTGCGAAGGTGCGCCTCCTGATGTATTCAACACACCTCAAGGGATCGTCGTTCTTGACATATTATAAAGAACGCATCCGCAACACGCTCTCACATGAAATGTGTCATTTGGCATGCTGGGTCATTGACGGTTGTCCCAAAGAAGGGCACGGTCAGCTGTTCAAAGCGTGGTATGTACGATTTACCATTGTAGGTGCTGTAGGCTAAGAAGTATGTACTCGAGGTCCGCGAAGGTGATGCTGCGTTGTCCTGACATTCATATATCGGTGAGCTGCAGACTCCGACTAGGGGCATTGGGCTTTCTTAATGGTCCTCGGCACCCGACAGACGAGACATGACTACGAGATCTCTTATCCATATCAATGGGGTACGTGTGTATTTCAAGTTTCGAGAGCTCAGAATCCATCAATCTGAGTCTAACGATTTCCATGCAGAATGCGAAAAATGCGCCAAGATGTACGTGCCCCGACCCCTTCCTAACATTGACTAACCACAATGCAACCAACCACTTCAGCTACGGTCGGTTCAGTAAATCCATCCGTCCCGACGAGTGTGGTGAGTAAATTAACCCCCATCCTCCATAGTCTACAAACACGGAATCTAACCAATCGACCGAACTGACTTCCCTTCCCAGTATGCGGCGCATGTAAAGTCGGAAGGCTGCGTCCGCTTTTCAAGACTAACCAAAGGGCCCCGAGGACGCCGAAGGTTGCTCGTATGGCGGCTGCCAAACCCCAAGGTAAGCAAACCCCAACCCTCACTATCCCTCAGTACTCAGTTCTTAATCCTTCGCCCGCAGATTCCCCAAGGTCACTACCTCGCTCCAACTTGAAGCTATCTACATCTTCGTTGTTCATCGATCTCACTGAATCATATGGCGACGGAGAAGCCTTAGGGAGCCCTGTTAAGGAGCAACAGATATTGTGCCAACATGGATCTGATTCAGAGGGAGAGGGAGAGGAGGATGAAATCGGAATTCTGGCGACGATCTTGGAGTCGGTGTCGCTGACACGAGACTAGAGGGAGGGAGCCCAATTTCTTGCAACGAACGTCCTATGACGAGTCATGGAATTTACGTTTGGAGATCATTATATCTACCCATGCACTCTCCTTCCGCATCACGTATCAGGCATCCTGATCTTGCTCATAGTATTAATGTCATCACATCTACCTAAATCTACGCACCACACTCGCGAATGAGTTCGTGTTTGATCGGTCCGTGTCGATCAAAAGATGCGTCAATCATAGGGCTCAAGATGGGCTCTATACGGTTCCTACTTACATATACAAGGTAACAACACTTGGACGATACAGCTACACAGTAAGAATACGATAAGTAGTGTCAATGAAGGAGATGGTATCATGATGAATATACTATATACGATAAAAGAAACCATCATCTTGGGCCACATAAGAATCCCGAGATATTAATTATACTAAGCTGACAGAAAAGTGACGATCTCGTCTTCATCCGCAATATGGGGTGACGGTGATCGGCAGCTTGGTTCCTTCGTCCCAATGATCCTTGACGTACGGCCTCGTCAGAATAGCGTTGAACTTCCTGATCTCCACGCCCTCCGCCGGCGAGAACACAAAGTGCGGCAGTATACTCGCAATGAAGATCTTCATCTCCAGAATTGTGAACTTCCACCCGGGGCACGAATGGGGGCCGAACGAGAACGTCATCACGCCCGCGAGCCCGGGGTGGCGCGCCGACGCCGGGAGCGCCGTCCAGCGCTCGGGGTTGAACGCGCGCGCGTCCTTCCCCCACACGTCCTCAGAGAAGTTGAGGCCCTCGATGGGGACGTGGATGTAGCTCCCCTTCTTGATCTTGATGTGCTCGTCCTGGGAGAGGACACGGCCGTCGCGCATGTGCACGGTGCTCGAGACGGGGATGAGGTCGTCCTGCGTTGCGACGCGGATGATGCCGTGCACGGGCGGGCACAGCCGCAGGGTCTCGCGCACGACGGCGTCGAGGAAGGGGAGCGCGTCTATGGCGTCGCAGTGAGCCGCAGATGAATCACTCGGGATGGTCGAGGATGGGTGCGTAGGCGGAGCGGGAAGAGGGGAGAACGTTTCCGCAAACCCGGAATCCGGTATGCAATCCGCCTTCAGCGCGCCACCCGTAGGAGAAGCTCCAGTTGGTGAGGCGATGGAAAGAGAGGCGATTTCTTCCCTGAGGCGTGTTTGCATTTCTGGGTTGAGGGAGAGGAGGTGCAGGCACCATGAGATGGATAGAGCGGTCGAGTCGGAGCCGGCAAAAAGGAATGTGGAGAGTTGGTCTAGTAGTTCAACATCAGAGAGCCGCTTAGAGGATTCTTCAGAGAGGTTCTGTTTAACTAGAGTGCAAAGTCAGTTGGTGTCCGTCGACATGTTGGGGGAGGTGACGTACTGAGGAGACTCAGGATGTCTTTGTCGTCTATATCTTGCGCGCTGGCCTTTTCTGCCAAGATCGCGGCTTTCTTATTCGCTACGAGTCGCTTGCCAGCCTCGTTGATAGTGCGCAGACTTTCTTTCGTTGTACGCAATCCATCGTCGGGCTAAACAACCACGTAAATCAGCTAAAAGAAGTATCAAATGTGATATACGTACGAAGAGCGTGTTGATGATCGGGAAGAACAGCGACACAATGGCCTTGAGACCCGGCCCTTTATCCTGCACATTAAACATCTTGCGATATGCCAAGTACACGTCCTCGGATTCATCCTGGAGGGCGTGGAAGTGGTAGTCGAATCCCGCAAGGCCGATAACGTCAAATGTTGCGCGGGCAACCCAGTGGGATATATCAATCACGGATTGACCGGCCTTGTTTGTTGAAGGAATGGGTTGCTGTTGCTGGACGGCGGTTGGTGATGTTGAGGAGGTGTGAATGAGGGCGAGCCATCGGTCCCTGAGCTCTTCGGCCTTCTGAAAGAAGATGGGTGCCATTGCTTTTACGGAAGAGGTTGAAAACGCTGGAGCGATGACACGCCTTTGGATCTTGTGTTCCTCGCCTTCCATAGAGAACACGCCTGCGAAGGAGCAAATGCGTAAGGATCCCATTCACGTTGATGAGCAGAAACGTACCTCTTCCGAGCAGACGGGCAATGAAAGTACGCGTTTGCCACGGTTTTTCGTAGATCGGCGAGTTGAGGATGTGGGACAGGGCACGAAAGTCGAATGCCATCAATCTGTAGTCGTGCTGCACGTCGAGGTAAATTTCAAGCAAAACGGGGTCATTGGAAAGAAAAGACTCACTCTGCCAAAACCATGGAAGCGAAACATCTTGCCGTACCGTCCGACCCAGTCATGATGAGTATCGGGGCTGATGTTCGGGCTGCCAGACAAATTAATCAACAAATATACTACTACAAGCAGTACCGCGAGCAGAAAGACTCACTCCATGACTTCCCGAAAGTGATTTTGGAGCGCAGGTGCATCAGGTCCAGGGAGCTTCCTCAATGGATCGAATGGTGGCGCAATGACCATCATATGGGCGAGCCATAGTACGCCTCTAGCTAGCAAAAGCAGGGCGACTAGGGTACCGACTCTGACTGCATCTTGCAGAAGCAGCAGGAGTGTGCTAGCACTGAGAACTGCCATCGCGGTTCAGCAGCAGAGTACCTAGAAAGAAAAAGAGATGGATGGTCAGTAAAAGCGAGTCCCGCCTGAGATGGGGGACACTAGAAGGACTGTGGGGGCAAGCTGGCTGTTCCGTGCTTCATCTTGTATGGTCAAGAAGGGAGAGAAGGACCCTGCGTCGAAGTACTAACGGACATCCATATATGGTAAGTCTGATTGATCGGCGTCTCCCTTCCCCAGATTCGGGTTTGAAATGAGTTTAGAGTTGCCACGGATGAGCACAAGGAGGCTCAAGGACTACTGGCGACAAGGTCATGGACACAAGGCTACAAAGTACATTAGAATGGGTAGTCAAGGTTGCCCAGATCCCTTGTGTACTATAAGAATCCATTTTGCAACCTCAAGTACAAGGGTACTCTGATGTAGTCCGTATTTACCAGCGCGGAAGCAAAAGAAAAAGGAGATTTCATAGCCCACCGCGAGGGTCGAACTCGCAGCCTTCAGATCATCCCGCCTAAGAGTCTGACGCTCTATCCGATTGAGCTAGGCGGGCGATAATAACAATTTTCCTAGTAGAGTTTCCAGCCACTGGTACTCATCGGACTTCGAAAGACTCAAGTCAACTGTACAGTTGTTTATGTAATCACTCAGCCAATATTTTCCACTACGTCTCGAGATCATCGTCACAAACAGTGAAGGCGTATATCCGGCCAACAGTGAGTCCACGCTCCCTCGCTTTGCCGCTATATCAACTAATCACCTTACATCTCCTATCCTCCCCGTACCCTCGCCTACCCACGTCTCCCAGACCACCGCATCCCTCAAACCTCAAAATGACACACGACGCCGTCTGGTTCTCTCGTCCCCGCAAATACGGAAAGGGTGCCCGCCAATGGTACGCATGCGTGCCAATAAATGCGGATCGTCACGCTCACTGAATTACATGGCTTCCAGCCGCCTCTGCGCCCATCAAGCTGGTCTCATCCGCAAGTACGGTATTGACCTCTGCCGTCAGTGCTTCCGCGAGAAGTCTGCTGCTATTGGCTTCTCCAAGGTATGTTCATTATATCCCATCAGCCCCGCGTCTCTCAACTCAAACCTTTGTGCGTTCAGAACCGATAAATATATGTCCATGCGCTCGCTTCCTCAGCTGTCTTTCTCTACATTATCATTGGCCCAAGAATGACTTCCTGTATGCATCCATCACTATGAAATAAAATGCTATGCGCGAGTCTCCAAATCCCACATCCGTCGATCTACCACATTCATTCGCTTCATCAAGCACGAATAGAGTCGCGAGTAGTCGAAAAAATTCCTTGATTACTAGGCTTACACTGCGCACTCAGTTGTACGTATACTCCAACGAATGAATCCAACGACACAGCAAATCCAATTTGGCTACGAATCTAAATAAAGCCACTTTATACAAGGTAGTTTGGAGGGGGACAATAACTACAAAATGACGGCGTGCAATAGTGCAAATGCGGCAAGGATATGGAGATGCTAGTATTAGACAGACAGACTGTGTGCGAGTATAAGGGGGGGATGGGGAGGCGGGCGTCATAGGTGTATATGTATGGTTTTGTGAGTTGAATGAAAGTAACCTGTACAAATGGCCAAGAAGATTTTTATATAACAAACAATTTGAATGAGGCGAATAAAAACACAAGTTGAAGCATAAAAGCGTAGGTGGCAAACATCACATGTGTCCGGGATGGGAAGGAGGTTATAAAAGCGGTGTAAAGGTAGATAGAGGCAGAGGGTTTCGATGACGAGAGTTAATGCTTGCGAAGAATACAATGCATGGTGTGGGGTATGGTATGGCTGAAGTCAACTGTTCGGATACATTTGGGACCGTCCGAACGAATAGAGAGAGATCGAGCGAGAGAGCAATAAAACGGGAGTCAAAGTACGAGGGGACCAGAACCTTGAGGAAACGGCGGAATATCAAGCAATGACTGCGGCGAGTAAGGTAGGGTCGATATGAACGAGTGGTATAATCGGCGATTATTGATTAACGATCGACGAAGAGGGATGTACAGAGCGAGTACGGCCATGTGCGTGCTTCCATGCCGTTTTTGTAGCCGCGAGCCGGGTGGTGTCAAGCATGATCACTTTACATCCCGTAGCCAAAGGAGGACCTCTGGTACGGATCAGCGATAGGGCCAGCAAGGCCAACACCAGCGAAGGGGCTTACGCCTGCAAAGGAGTTCGAGAATCCCCCGAGGTGGGCAGGCGCGGGAAGCCCAGAGGCATGCGGGGACCCGCCTTGAAGGACATATCCATCGATGCCCTGCGCTTGGAGCGAGTGCATTTGCGGCGTCAGATGGACGGGGCTATACGACGCGGCGCCTTGCTGCATCTGGTACATGCCATTTTGTGTAGCATAGAGCTCCGCCGAAGGGTGCATCGCCTGGGGAACATGGCGCGCTGCGCCGTGTCCACCAATACCTGAAGTGCCCAGTGCCATGGTGAGCGCCTGTTGATTGAAACCTTGTAATTGATCCATCTGCTCACGTTGCAGTTTGTTCTGAATGCGCTTGCCGTACGGCGTATTGCGAATCAGGGGAAGGACAGGTCGGATACCTTCGACGAGGAGTGCGCGTTGGTTCGGTTCAGCGTAGTCGAGAGCAGTCTGCAGCTAATCAGCACGATGACACAGTACGTGAAACACACGAACTACTAACCTGTACGCAGTAGTTACCATACGAGTCGCGGAGAAGCTTCTCCAAACGCGAACGATTCAGGAACTCTTCGATTAACATCTTGCGCGTGCTATGCTCTGCAACACGGACGCATTTCTCGATAACGTTCGAGCTGAACTTCTGAACAGACAGGGCACAAACATTGCCTTGGAACTGACGGATGACAGCGTCACTGAAACGACTGTCGTTGAGGTCCAAGATATACTGGACAACCTGATAGCGGAATAAGCCGATGTCATCCACGCGAAAAGAAGACGTCGACGTACATAGTTGCCGTAAGGGTCTTGGACGAGTGTCAAGGCGTTGAAGGTGATCTCGTTGACGAGCTGAATCCGCTGGCTCTCAGACGCATGATCGATGCAGCGCTGAAGAACGCAGCACCCATGACGATGAGTAGCAACCTCGACGCAATTTGCCGCGACAGCATTGTAAATGAACTACAAAGAGCAGGAAAGGTACAATCAGCAGTCGAAACATGACGCAAACACGGCGATTGCTGCCCTAGAAATGGACGCACCTGATTGTCTTCTGGTGCCAATTTGTTCAAGCATTTCTGGATAACGTGGTTCCCGTTCAAATCCTTGATCAGGACAACGACATGCAAGCTTAGCGCAAGAATGATAGAATGGATCTGAGCATTGTATCGGTGATCAGTCTGCGCAGTCCTGTAAGTGGGATAGGTGAGATACAACTATTACGAGACTTGCCTGGCGTCGAGTAGAGAGGAAGTCGATCATCTTCTGAACGGCGCGCGTTCCATGCATGTTGAGTGAGATATTGACCAGATCTTGTGCAACGGACTCGCAAATCAAGTTGCGTTGTTCATCCGTAGAATACTCCAAGAGCTTCTGGCAGAGGTAGTTACCGAAGGGATCTAAGATAGTAAAAGAAAATTAGCCTCCAAAATGGATGCGAACGGTTTGTCATAGATATGCTTACCAGTCATTAGCTCTGGGAAATGGTTGAAAGTCTCACGGAAGATCATATCCCGATGCTCTGGTACGCCTTCTTCTAATTTTTTCTGTAGGAAACGGCAGCCGTGTTGATCCTTGCACATAGTCGCTATTTCCCCTTGGAGATCTTCCAATCGAGTGCCTGCAAAGCGGTTGACTGGGGGTCCGGGTTAATTAATTGTGCTGGGAATAAGCGACGGAAGAACTTACATTCCCTGTCGATGTCTCCGCGCTTGTGTTTAGGGCCGTGAAGCCCACCCATCTTGCTATCTGGGCCACCGACACTAGGCCTGGCTGGAGCACTAAGACCATACCGCGAGCCATTGTGGTGATACAACGCTGTTGAACCACTCTTCGTGCTGTTCGCAGATGTGGCACGCCCGTACGCACCGCCGTTCATACCATACATAGAATCAACGCCATACTACGTGGCGCGATTAGCTCTTGGAATAGACAAAAGCCTCTGAAATTTGACATACCTGCATGGAGTCATCAAGGGCTGAGCCATTAGGACTATAGCTACCATCAAACTGGCCAGACGGAAGGCGGGACAACGAAGCACCTAGGTCGCTTGCACTGATGGGGCTATGGTCACCAAAGGAAGAGCCATGTGAAGTAATGCGAGCACTCAACACTCCTGTATCAGGAGTGCGTGGGGTTCCCGGGGTCTTGAGAATGTGAGGCACCGCGCTAGGGATACCTAACGGTGTTGCAGGGACGGATCGAGTAGAGGCAAGTGTATCCAAGAAAGAAGGTGGAGATCCACGACGAGACGATGGTAGAAGAGACGACTGCGAATGTTGCTGCAGAAGGGGTGTTGCCGATGCAGAAACCACGCCAGCAAGTTTCATGTCGTGTAATGGAACGTTAGGACTAGTGACATTCCGACGTTCGTTGCGAGATGAAAGGCCTTCTGGCGCACGAGGGTTGCTTGGGAAAGGTGGCCATTCAGATGATTTCTCACGTGGCTCCGCTGACCGAGAAGAGTATGAAGCCTGAGGAGACGTTGCCTGCGAGATGTGAGCGAGGTCAAGAGCAGCTGATGATGTCTACGCAGAGGGATCAAAATTAGTGAAAGTCATCACACATTGCATTCAAATCTACCTTCTGGGGATACGAGTTGCCAAACTTATCCTCATCAGAAGTAGGGAGGTGTCTCATCGCATCTACCAAACAAGGATTAGTGTCACGAAAAATCAAGCAAGGGTTTGGCGGTGGCGCGACGTACTGTGCATCTCTTGGTCAAGCTGCTCATCCAACATCATGCCAGCATTATAAGTACTAGCGTAGCGAGCACCTTCATCGTGTATGAACCGGCTACTTCCCTTGGCTAGGATGGATGTGGAGATAGATCCTGGAACAGGGGAAGCTCTGTTGGAGCGATCGCCACCGAAAGAAAGTCCCTGCAATTGACTAGCTAATTCTTCATCGTGACTACTAGCGGACGTTCGGCGACTAGCAGGCATGCTTTTAGCACCGGGATTCCGTGTGAACCCGTTGGTCGTGGTCGCAAGGTCGGGCGAGAGGTTGACCGAGGGTGCGTAAGTGACCGACTTGCGCTTATCAGCAACTGCACTGCCCACGGCTTGCGAGAGGCTCTCAGCGTCCAAAGGCAGTTGCCGACCCAAACGATATCCATGGCTAGCGTCGCCGTTGAGAACTGCGTTGACGCGGGGGGGCGTTGTGGGGGCAGAGACAGCGAAGTTGTTACCATTGACGGATGGGTCGTAAGGGATGCTCAGCAATTCCTGCGCCTGCTGCACCTCTAAGGCGCGCATTTGATCCTCGAAGAACTTGCGTTGGAGAAGGCGCTGCCTCTCATGCTCGAGACGCTTGAGTTCAACCCGCTACAAATCGATAGCATTAGCATCAACGCTACAATCATCATCCCGAACGACCGAAAAAAAAGTAAACTAAAGAACTGCCACTCGCGCAATGTGATGGGGAATAGGGCGCTTTCACCAAGTAAAGACTACACGTACCGAGTCTGCCAGATCTAAGAATGCAGGGGGGCTTTGCTTCCTATCGTCGGAAGCAG
The DNA here is from genome assembly GCF_014466165.1 of Pleurotus ostreatus. NCBI lineage: Eukaryota > Fungi > Basidiomycota > Agaricomycetes > Agaricales > Pleurotaceae > Pleurotus > Pleurotus ostreatus. The sequence goes on along the minus strand of NW_023503157.1, from coordinate 3,463,373 downwards.
AACGATTATCAGAGGACGCAATCCCATTTTCCAAAGACGAGGCGTTCATTCTGAGTGATTATATATCCGAAAGAGGCGGTTTTCTTCCAGAACGAGGAATGACAGAACAGAAAGCGAATGAGTAAGATAACGCCTGAAACAAGGATACTATAGTGGCTGCACTGTTAGCGTCGTCGTTGCCATCGAACATCGAAGGAACTGACCAAGTTTTGAGCCCGTTCTATTAAGGACTGTTGGTACAATGCGGCAGATATAGGCTGAGCAGGGAAAGCAATGGGTGAAAGCAGAGCGAGAAGGGAAGGCTGAGCGACAGACCCTTTTAAAGACTTCAGAATGAGGCTAACTGAAGAATTGGGAGATTCAGCGTATGGAAGAGTATTATATGGGGGCGGTCACTGGGTGCGTAGCCTGGCCTTCTGGTCCCTGAATAACGAAACTCCCACGGCAGAAATCCCTTTCTTTTTACAACTCCGTCCACCCTTGAACGCATCAATAAACCCTCCCCCCACTTCACATATTTCACTTATGTACGCTGGTCAAATTCAGAGGCGAACAATGAAGGCTATCGTACATATGCTGCAAGGTTGTGTACTGTATTTTCGTTCGCAACTGGGACCACCATTATCATTTGTTATAATAATATAATAATATAATAATTTAGTTACGTGAGGTTCTAGTATTGTACCACTCTTCCCCATGTTGCTATGCCACGACCATCACAGACGGCGAGCTCAGATACACATTAGCGAAGGAAGTAACAGAAGCGCTACCCTGGTCACTTAGGTTTGTTAATTTTTTGCCTCCACTGGTGCTTTTTGGTTGCACTGTTCCTGGTACCGACTCGATCAACTCACCATATCGAGTTAGTAGCTGGCATAATTTTGACAACGGAACCTTCTGAGAAGGATCTAAGCACGACAATTACTATATGTTGGTCGCGACTCGCGCTTTTGGTCGGCAGAGATTCAGGACTAATCACTGGCGCACGACGTTGATCAGGCCCCGATTTACTTGGCCTTGGAAAATATTAGGCGTTCAAGGAATGATACACAACGATTTCGGCGTAGCGAATTTTATGTGATGAGGCCTTGAGGATAGCTGTCTATTAGATAGATTGTTCCATTGTGCTGATAGCTCATGAATATAGATGCTCGTGTACGGTGTATACACATCGGCCGTTGCAAGCTCTGCCCAGATAACATGGACGATCAAACGTCGAATGATCCCATCGGTCACCGTCAACTGTAAAGACCACCATGTGCTCTCGGAGACATCAAACACGGAAGGGGCTGACTTACTCAGACGTTGAACTTTTACACATGCAATGCGCATCATGAGCAATCATTCGCAGTGATCCATCCTGGACGGCACTTCGATCGTGGTGATATTGATCAATGATGGACCTTCCCGTACAAAAGTGTAGATGCATGTAGGATTGGTATATGTGAGAATAGAACGAAACGAAACGACTGGGCGGGCCCGACGGGGACCGAAAGGATATACGGTTAACCTAGCTTAGGGACCAGCAATACACGTCAATAATAAGCCGACTGCGCAGGTTGCGTCGTCGATGAAGGTGTGGTCGGAACAACTTTCTCCATCTTCTCGCTTGCTCTAGTCGCTACGATGCCCCTCCCTAAGCCCTCTGGCTCCTTACTCTCTGCTCCATTTACTTCGATGCCTAAACCTACAGGGGCTCCGCGTATAGTCCTGCGATCCTCTTCATCCTGCGTATCATCCGCTTCGACGTCCTCGCGATCCTCACTCGAATCCGACTGCTCCCCAGCCACTTCTGTGGTCGGATGCGCGGAAAGGCCGTCGCCATCCTGCGTCGAGACACCGGATTCAAAGATTTCTTTCGCTGTGGGCTTGTTGACACTTGTTGATGGTAGGTGCAACCTAAGGAAACTCGACAAGGGTGCAAGGCTCAGATATGATGACCGAGTCTTTTTCTCAGTACCGTTCAGGGACGCTGGTACCGTCGGCGTGCTCGCGCCACTTGCAGGCGGCGTAGTATTTTCGACGGGCAGTTCTATGAGGGTAGAAGCTTTTGGAGTCGTGCCCCCGACTGTAGCGTCTCCATCCGGAGTAGATGGAGACTCGGGCGGAGGGGACTCTAAACTCGATATCGATATTACTGAGGAAGGCGGCCGATGGATGTTCCTGAATCTTGAAACAGATTGGGATAAGCGGCTGCAAACGTTGCGAGGGATAAAAAATGTTACCGAAGTGGTGTTTCGTCGCCCGACGTTAGTGTAAGTAACAAGTTCTTCAGATTCGGGAGTGTATGTCGCATATCGACTGGGCGTAGGTCACGATCCACCATGAGCTAGTTAAACTATCAGCAAGAGAAGACACCCAGATGTCCTTTACTTACCATTTCGATGTTTTTATTGAGTAAAAACACCCCGTATTCAAAGCGATACGTATCGACGCCTTTCGAAAAAAGAGGGAACCTACAATGTCGTTATCAGTGCGTGCACCACAAATACACAACCAGGAGCTCAGCCGCTTACATCCGCGGGCCTACCATAGCAGAAATTCCGTCGCGCACCAAGCTCCTGCTGCCTATACAAGTTATGGGATAAACAAGACCTTTACCGAGATAGGCAGCCAGCAGCTGCACCACCTGCGCTGCATATCCGAGGGAAGTGGCCACGACATCCTCGTTGATATCCTTATGGTTGGGCAGGAAGAGCGGAGGGGCAGGGTCGTTGTTTCCCATAGGAATAGGGAGTGGCACGTCAAGTATCGTATACAGAAGATCGGGAGGAGAGGAAAGCTCGATAGGGAAAATTGACCCCAGAGTGGATATGAGGAATGTCCGAGTAGGTTCAAACCGAGACCGGAGAGACTGTAGACGGTGCCTGTTGCAGTAAGTCCAGTCCGTAAGCTACGGAAAAAAAGAAAGATATGTACTAACTCCTCTTCTGTGACCTGCATTGCAGCGTCGCTGTACGATATGATATCGTCCTTGAGCTGTTCTTTCGCGGCACTTAGGATATTGCGACGATCTTCTAGCACTTTATGCCGTGCGCGAAGTTGATATCGTACTATTAGAGCCAAATTAAAAGCATATGTTATGTTCGCCCGGCCATGGAATGGCATCACTCACATTCGTCGGATTGTCTTCTCAACGAGCCGCAACTGGATCTTAGATCATCCACCCAGGCTTCTCGCTCCGACACTTCGCGCTTCTTTTCAGTTATTGAGTTCATGTAGCACCAAGGGACGGAATTTGAAAGAAATGAAAGCGTGGCACAGGGACCCGCGTTGTGGATTGAAGTGGAGTGGAACGAAGATGCCGACTTACCAGTTTGGAGAGGACGTCCGAGTCTATCGATGCCTCAAGGTTTGATACAATTTCATTTAGTGACGCTTCCGTATCAACGATGCAAGACTGGAGAGAGACTAGTCTACATGTTGTATTAGAGGTGCTAATGAAACGAGCAAGCGATAGGACACACTTGAACAGATCCTGCCATTTCGATGTCTTCGCGAAGTCTTCGTATGCATCGTCTGTTTGTTTGCGGTGCCGTCGTCGAGATGGGGCGGTACTTTCGGACGGATGAGCTGACAGAGGCGGCGAGCCAGCACTGTTTTGTTGAGTTTGGCGAACTTCAAATTCAGGATCGGAATTGTAACCCGCGGAAGGAGACGATGATCGTTCGCGTGGTGTCGCCGGAGGGGGGATGTAGTAATAGTCACCAGGGGGCGAGAGCAAGAATACGAGCGTATTTGGAGGTAGTAGTTCAGTGTTATCTTTGACCTGGAGAAATTATTAGTGAAGGGTTCAAGTGACCAAGAGGACACCCTACCTCCGATGGAAGGGGAAGTAGATCGTTGAGATTAATTTCCCACTCATGGAAGATTTTCCATTCCGAGTTCGTCAATGGCTCGTCTTGCTGTTTCGCTTTGCCTTTGCCCTCCACGAATGTACTCCGTGGGGAGACCTTGGCAGACTTAGCCCACATTTGGATATTAAGCTTCGTCCCGCTTAAGTTAGTCCACTCCGCGAATTGTTCTGTTTGAAAAACAGGATTCGTTGAGGGCCGGTGGATATCAGAGAAGTAATTGGGGGTGGAAGCGGATGGTGCAGGAGAAGTACAGCCGGAATGCGAATCTATGGATAATGACGAAACTTTGTGTGATGAGGTAGACGCTTTGCCGTTGGGTTTGACCACAGGGTGGGCCAACATGCGCGTATTCGGCAGGATAGACTTCGGGTCTTTTCTCGTGCCAGCACCGTTCGGTACTTTCGCCTGCCTGGGGGTAACTCGGGCCTTGTCTTTCGGAGAAGGAGAAGCAAGCGGAGTCGACGGACGCGAATTGGACGCAGCGAGGGTGTGTTCCGCACCTAGAGCTGGGATGGCCGGTGGAATAGTAACAGTAATGAATGTCTCCACTAGTCGGGAATTTATAACCTTCTCGAGGCTAACTTGTGAGTTGTCCGGCAACATCGCGGAGAGCGACTTAGAACCTGAGGCCGCTGAGGAGGGAATTACGGCGGGCGGATAAAGCGCACCCATTACATTGCCAGCGGACGAGGTAGACATGATAGATGTTGTGCGGGGACGCCGTGGTCTGATAGTAGGTGCCGATCCAGAAGTACGGCCAGACCGAGAGGGTGAGATCTGCTCAAGGGTAGCTGGAATTGAGGATGGACCTGCCGGGGAACCGACCTTTACACCCTTTCCTTTCCGGCCTCTTGTTTCGCTTGGTGAACCATTCGCCACAGTCGCATCTCCGATGTCTGACCTTATGGTATGCGCAGAGTTAATCGAGCTCAACGATATCTTCCTGCTTCGCCTTCTATTCAAAGTAAGGTCAGAGTCATCTGAAAGATGACCATGAAGAGTGAACTGTGATCGTTCAGCGGGTTGCGTAAGTGCTGAAGCAACCGTGTCTCTTGTGGGGAACGGGGAAAAGTTGCGGACTTGAATGGAGGATACATGGCGAATCCGTGGCTACAAAATACATCAATAAGGCACTTTGAGACTCAGGCGTTGCACTCACTTGCAATCCTCCTGACATTGTGTTGGTCGGCAAACAAACCAACTGCCCAGTGACGGTACTTCAAGTCAGGGCCACTGCTCGAGTGGCTTTCTGGGCAACCGACACTTTCGCCAGTGGGCACTGCGTTCCGAGGTTGCAACGCGAATATGGGAAATTTCGTGACAGACTGAGGTTTGTGGAAACAACTTGGATTGAGGCGGTGGCTGTGTCGAAGTGTGATCTATTGGGTTAAGCGCTCAAGCGCTCGCCACCCAGAACGATAACCTACATCTACGGATTGCACCCTAGGAATCGAGATGGTTCAAGGAAAGACCAAAGGGCTTCAAGCCAAAGCATCTTCATCTAGACATGCTGCAAAAGCCGCCGCAAACACAAAGAAAGGGAAAAAATATGTCGCTCCGAAAAAAGCGATCCTTGTGAAGCAAGCCGCCATGCATAAAGTTCGTGCAATCAATGCCGATAGTGCCCTACTTAGCTGAAGCTACTTGTACAGGCTCTCAGCGCCAAGATCAACAAGTCAATAGAGCAGCAAATGGTCTCAGCTGCTTCTGCAGGCAAACTGACAATAATGAAGCACACTGCACCGGAGCCGTGAGTGATCGACGCGCTTTCCTCGAGCTCGAGACGATCTTACCCAATTTCTTCAGTGATAAGGGCGGGAAAGTGGGGAAATCTTGACACCGCATCTTGATTCGTTTGGAACATCCTCTGTATATAACCTCTTCACAGAAAGTTCACGACTTATATATATACGAGCCCTCAGGAATATGACGGTTCAACATCATCTACACCGTTCTTCATGTCCACAAACCTCCATGAGGTTCCAAAATAATACAGCGAATGTAAAGCATATGTACGCAGCTAAACTCAAGTCGGTATTAATCCCGCAACCCTCGGCATCTAGGAAGATACACTTTAATTACCAGGTATAACCTTCTTCAACCACGCCTTGACATCGTTTATTTCCTCAGGACTAGCCGAGTGGACTAAACCACGATATCCATTGAAGTTGAGACCCTTAGCATCTGCTTTCGACGATGCTAAAGCAATGCCAACTTCCGTGGATAGGAAGTCTCGGGATAAGGTGCCCCATTCGAATTTGACCAAAGGGTCCGCTTCTCCGTGCCCCCAAAATATAGGCAACGAGGTTGCGTGAGGGGATATCATCTACATCTCGTCAATCAACGAGGTAAATGAAAGAAAGATCATATAAACTTACCGATTTTATCTTCTCCTTCAGCGGAAGCCAGCCGCTCAGAACGACCAAGCCACCCAACTTGGTAGGGGTGGTTAACCCAGTTAGCAAGGTCATCGCCGCGCCTTGGCTGAAACCACCCAAGATGATTCGACTGGGGTCGATACCAGCAGCCACTTCCGCATCAATGAGGCCTTGAAGCAACCCGACAGTCTCTAACATCCCCTTCTCGTCTTCACCATGGCTAAAACCTGCACCGAAGGCCTTGATGTCGAACCTAAGTAAGAGATCACTGTGCAGTCATAGAATAGAAACAGGAAGATACGCACCAGCTTGGCATTGCCATACCCATGTTCGCCGTAACAGGTTTAATCGGGCTAGGTACATTGTCGGGGATGATAAGAATGATGAAGATGTCTTACTTACGCATGTGGAAGAATCCACTTTATATGCTGGAGAGCGGAATCACTGCTTGCGTCGTCTGCAACAGGTTCCCAGCCATAGCCAGTGTCTCCAAGGCCCTATAAGAGATGATGAGCTTGGTGCACTTCTGACGGAGGTTGAGTCCTTGCATGGACAAATATGATAGTAGCAGTATGCTTTGCCACGGCTGGGACAGATAAGAATTTCAAAGCTATGGAAGACATGGTTGCATTTAATTGAGCTTCGAGAGTCAGCCCAATATGGGATTTAGACGCCGTATAGTAGAGATTAGATCAGATTAGATTACGTCGAGCGCCAAGTGACATACTTCCCAGTCTACGACATAAACACTTGCTATCTACTTATATGATTCTGCGTGGGTGTTATCGGGATTAATGACTCCTCTGCAAGTATGTGGGCAACTATCCGAGGAGATCGAAGCAATTGTCAGCACTCTTTGACTTATACATACAATTCTACACCGCAGACCGCTGTGGAGTTCGAGATGAAACTTCCTTTCTAGCATCTTGAATTGTAATATACGGCTCATTATCTACAATAAGCATGTCATGGCTTTATGCTTTAGCCGAAGCACTCATTATAGGACGCTGGAAACTACAATTCTGGAATTACGCAAATACTACAGTCGACTTGGACGTAAAAATAAGGGCCACTGATCGAGCGCCACCAAGCCCGCCATAGTCATTTCCTTGGACCCACAATACCCGCCCCCGCCCCCGCCCCTTTCGGCGCAGCGTAGCCACGATCACGTCAAACAGAATTTTTAATTAGTACTGACTTGGTGATCGTCTATGGCACTGTATTAAACCCATCATGTCGAGCAAAGTAAAGCTTTAGCTTGAAGTAAATGGCGCAATGCTTCATTTACATCCCACGCGCACGTGCCGTCGGGTCTCTCATATCAAACTCCGTGGCATGGCTCCCTGAGCGGCATTGGGACTTGGACTCGTCCTCCATGTCGTCGCTGGATCAGCGGGCAGCCTCCGAGTCCCCGCCAATATCACCAGTATCGACCTCACCAACTTCAAGCATTGTCTATCCCATCAAGTCCTTGCTGACCGGCAAATTCCAGAGTACTCGCCAAAGCAGTGGCCTTACGGAGTTGTCGCGCTCTCGCTCGGAAGACAATATTCACGGTGTACTGGACGAGAGGCCCGACCATTTTGTATGCGTATCAGCTACTGAGCTCTACGCATCTCTGACCGTCTTACAAACAGGCTGAAAATGGCTATATGTCGCGCAACTCCTGGCATGATGCGACAATGACTGCTCCAACAACATCAGACCGCGATTGGATTGCCCCTGTACTTGAACGGCGCCATTCTTCGAACAGTCTCGACGCTATTACGGGAAACTCCAGCAGTCTTGGTCATCGAAAACGCACACCTTCCCCAAACTATCGACACTACCCTGCTGAAGATAACACCGACTTTCCTCGTACGTTTGCCACCACTAGTTCTTTCATCGAACAGGACAGGTATATATCGCGGGATACCCTCACTATGGAGACCTTGTCGAGCGTCATGAGTCAGAGTACCGAGCTCATGTCGCCTTCCCTAGCCGAAACAGATGCCCCCGAGACAGGCAATATCGTCCCGGAAGCTGCTCCGGACGCCTTCCTGTTATCAAGCGAAAAGGTCAAGGTTTCAAGCCCGACTGCTTCCACATCGACTTTACCTTTTAACCCGTCGCAATACGGACTAGTTCATCTGGGTCCACTCTCTACCGTGCAAAGTAGCTATTCCCGCAACTCGTCACACTCGTATCCCGGTCCTGGTTCCGTTTTTTCGTCGGATTCAAAACCATCCACATACTATAGTGCAAACACACATCAGACGGGCTCTGGTCACGCATCTCCGGCACTCATCGAGCATGTACCGAAAGGCTTGCTTCTTGTTTCAGAAACCCTAGATAGAGCGGCTTCCCATCTACACCTTTCATCCTCCACTTACAGTCAAGGTAACATCCCCTCTGTAATAGCCAACAACAACTAGCCTAACTCATCTCTCCTAGATTCGTCCGCGGTCCCTAGTCTAGCGCCTTCGCCGACAGAGTCTGACCCCCCGCAACAAGCCTTGTCCACCGCCGAGTCGTCCCCTTTGTCCCTTGCCGTCCCCGATACAAAATCCGATTGCGATCCAACGCCTGTTATAGAATTATCAGTGCTTGCTACAAAAGCCAATCATGATGTTGACCCCCCTTCTGAGGATAAGGAAATCCCTTCCAATACGCCTCATCATCACCATACAACTTTTCGATACAAACACGAGAAAGATGAAGATGGCCACCACGTTATTATAGGCAGAGAAGGTACTCTATACAAGTGCGAGGACGAGGTGTGTTCTTTCCTTACACCTGCGATAGAGTCGTTTGCTCACGGAATCCTCTACGACGAACTGACCAACGTTTTCTTGTTCCGTTGTCTTATGTATACTAAGCCGATCCGAACTCCCGGTGCAGTTCAAGGATTTGGTGTTCTCATTGTTGTTGAAGAAACAGAAGACGCGTTGGTAGTACGACAGCTTTCCGAGGTCAGTGCATTACCAGTGAATCCATATGCCACATACTGGATCCTTTACTCTTCTAAATTGCTGCGGACCATATAAATTCTATATACGCCCGATCCGACCTCGTCTTTCCCAATGCCTTTTTTCGCGCGTTTTCAATTTGTTAGACTGACGGCTTTTTAGAACTCAGATGAACTTCTGGGACTGCCTGCCAAATATCTGTTCTCCTTAGAATGCTTTACCGATACCTTACCCGATTCGCAAGCTAGCCTCCTTTGGGATAACATCCAATTTCTTCACGGAGGCGTTCAATCCGACGAAGACGATTCGCCTCATGTATTCCTGCTTAGTGGCTTCGGTGCCCCCGATTCCGAGGAGGGCACTAGGCGATCCTGGACGTGTTGGTGTGCAATACATCGTCCCAAGGCTTCAGAGACGACACTCAAGAGATTTATCGTAATGGAATTCGAACTCGAGAAGGACACTCTTAACCCGCTTTATCCGCCTGGTGATCCCGACCTAATTTCGCCGATGGAGTCGACATCAAATAATTCGGCAGGCGATTATGGTTGGAATCTTACCTCATCGTCGCACATGGGTGGTCCCACTTCAGAAAGTTCTTATAGCAGCTTTAGCATATCGTTGGAGCCTGCGTCGGACGAACATAACCCCTCCGACGATGTCGACGACCCGACAAACACAACATGCGCCGATGACATCGTTGCGAGTACTACAACCTACTCGAAGCCTATTCCAGCCTTGGAGCGTCTACGACGAATGGCACAGACTAAACCACTTGCTGAAACTAGTCGCTCGCGTCGTCAAGGGAAACGTGGACATACAGACAGTCCTGGCAGAGGTTCTGTAGGCATGATGGACGTGTTTGCTGTCGTCTCACAGATAAACGAACAATTAGGAGCTGCCGGCGATCTGCTGACGTTCTTGAATGTTCTGGTAGGAGTGATCAAGGACTTGACCCAGTTCCATCGGGTAATGACATACCAATTCGATGAATCTTGGAACGGGGTTGTAGTTGCGGAACTCATGGACTGGTCCAAGGTGCAACAACTGTACCGTGGGCTTCATTTCCCGGCGTCTGACATACCTGCGCAAGTACGTCTCTCCTTTCTCTTCTATCTGAATGGTGATAGATATCTTGAAGGCGAGGACCCTCTACGCAACCAGTAAGGTTGACACCTGTTTTATCAAAAGCATAGCTGAATTTGCACAGATAAGGTTCGTTTGTTGTATGATCGTGCACAAACCACCGCTAGGATCATTGTACGGAGCTCCGATGATTTACTTGAACCTCTCGTGAGTTACACCACAACTTTATCTCTTCTCGAATCGGTGTCATTATTTATCAGGACATGACCCATTGTTATTTGCGTGCGATGAGCCCCATTCATATAAAGTGTAAGTCACTTGTTGTGCGACCATTTCTTGGTACCGATGAGCGCGTCCCATATAAGACCTCGCCAATATGGGAGTCAGAGCATCAATGTCTATCGTAAGCTAGTCCTGATTCTTGCTCATTGTTTGTACGCTCACCATGAGGGCAGTCAATCATGGCCTTTGGCACACTTTGGGGTTTGGTAGCTTGTCACTCCTTCGGTAGTCACGGCATGCGCGTGTCTTTCCCCGTGCGCCAGATACTCCGCCTTCTTAGCCAGTCGATATCTCGCAATATCGAGCGCCTGAGTTACGCCCAACGGTTCCAGGCAAGAAAATTGGTATGTCCTGGCGAGTTACATCCGTTAGGAACCAGTGCATTGATTCTACACTATCATATAGATCAATACTCTTTCCTCTCCCGGTCATCCCAGTGTGAGATCAGTTACTATCCTTCTTTCCGGACTACATCGAAACACCCTTCATTTTAGACTGGCTACCTTGTCAGTGACGCAGACGACCTATTGAGGTTATTTGACGCCGATTATGGGGTTTTGGTCGTCGGAGATGGCGCTAAAGTTCTGGGTCCTAACCAACACGGGCAAGACATACTCATTGTGGCCGAGTATTTGCGCTTGAAGCAGTTCGAGCATGTTGTTTTGGCCTCCCCGTTAAGCTCGGTACTAACATGATGCACAGTGCGATTCAAGCCTCTCAATCTGTTCACAGCGATTTCTCAGACTTGAACCTTTCCACAGGTGCCTAGTATGCGGAGTCATAGTCCCGATGCGTTGCTGACTTCCGTCTACTCCAGGTCTAGAGATCATAGCAGGGCTTCTCTACGTCCCTCTATCTACCAGTGGCCACGATTTTATCGCCTTCTTGCGCAAGGGCCAGCTTCGCTCCGTACGCTGGGCAGGCAAGCCCCGGACGAAGGACGACCCAACCCCGACCCTTGAGCCTAGGAGCTCGTTCAAAATATGGTCGGAAACGGTCGCTGGAAAGTGCAGAGCTTGGACCGATGAACAATTAGAAACGGCTGGCGTCTTGGCACTAGTTTACGGAAAAGTAAGTGTCTTCCTTAAGAAATTACCTTTTTGAGGTGACCGCATCTGTCAAATAGTTCATCGAAGTATGGAGGCAGAAACAAGAGGCTCTCCACGCGACGAGGTTAACCAACATACTGCTGTCGAATGCTAGTCATGAATGTCAATAAGTGTTTCAGTTTAGCGACCACTTACTGACGGATTCTGTTCAACAGCCCGTACTTCGTTGAACCATATCATAAAGTAGGTCTCTCTGTTCCTGTACTCTATGAACGTTTTGTCTCATCATTGCTATCAGTTACCTAGAGATGGCGATGAATGGCCAGCTAGATGGGGAGACCAGGGATAATCTAAGTCGCTCGCATGCTGCTTCAAAGGTGAAATAACATTGTGATAAATCGGCGGGGTTAATCATTAAGCTTTCAACAGAGTCTGCTCTTTACCATCAACGACCTTCTCGTGAGTGAATCGACTGTGATATATCATAAGCTGGGATCGAAGATTCTGTAGGATCTGACGCGGCTGGAGAGTGGCAACGAGACCTCTTTTCACGAAGTCTTCAACTTGTCTGAAGTTGTGCGGGACGCCGCCTACCTATACAGCAAGGAAGCGGAACGTCGTGGCATCGCTTTTGCCGTTGACGTCTCCGAATGCCCGACATTTGTCATTGGAGATGCAAAGAAAGTTAAGACTGTCATCCAGAATCTAACTGCCAATGCTTGTGAGCCTATCGATTTATTCTAGACCGTCCGTTAATCAGTTCATAGTGAAATTCACTGAGAAGGGAAGCATCGAGGTTTCTTGCGCAAGATATATGGAACCAGAGGGTCTTCGGAGTGCGGGCCAGATGGCCGTCAATATTGTTGTGTCTGATACAGGGTGCGGCATCGCTCCGGAAAAACTCGAGTCCATGCTACGGGAGTTTGAGCAAGTTGAAATTGAACAACCAAAGTCTAGCGCTGGTCTTGGTGAGTGCTTGCCGCGCTACGTATGTCTACTCCACTCACATGAATTGAAGGGCTCGGGTTGGCGGTAGTCGCGAGAATAGTAGAGCAGCTAGGCGGCCAGCTGCGAGTGAATTCCAAGGTGGACGAAGGAAGTCGATTCTCCTTCTTGATGCCATCTACATTCGCTGGCGACGACCAACACACCAGTTCCTCTGGTTCTTCAAGGTCATCTCTTCAGTCGTCCTGCCCTAGGTCGCGAAACAGAAGCCGTAGCTCGAAGGGCAGCGAACTAGAACGTCTTGTCGAAGCCATATCCACGCATCACATGCACCCACAATCGTTGTCTCCACGCAGCTCTGTACCAGATTCCTCCCTGCCTCGACCAGTGAAGATCGACGATGGACAGATGGACGTCGTCACGCTTCCTGTGGAACATGCCAATTCTAAATCGTTGCCCGTACCACTGCTGATTCCCTCCAAGGAGCATCACACCCCATCTCAGGCGCCAGAGCAACTCAGAATTCTAGTCGTAGAGGTTTGCCATCCTACCAATTTTGTGGACGGATTCTCACCCGCTTTGGAATAGGATAACGATATAAATCGCGTCATCCTTTCGAAGCGTCTGCGAAACGATGGCCACGCCGTGGTGGATGCTACAAACGGCCGCGAAGGCCTTGATCAAGTGGAGGCTGACCGCGAGTTCGATCTCATTCTAATGGATATCCAGTCCGTACCTATCCTTTCGCCTATTCAGTAATTCTAATTGTGTCTATACTAGAATGCCCATACTCAACGGCTTCGAAGCTACGCAGAGCATCCGAGCGCTTGAGACGGAAGATATGGGTATGAGACGCCCCATGCGCGTTTCCCACCAACTTAACGGTCGACTGCCGATATTTGTTGTCTCTGCGACGCTCACCGAGCACCAACACGACGAACTCGTTAATTACGGCGTAGACGGGTGGATTCTGAAGCCCATCGACTTTAAGCGGCTCAGGACGATTATGAAAGGCTTGACGGACCTTCGTCAGCGGCGGTCGGATTTATACGAGCTGGGACGCAGCTGGGAAGCAGGCGGCTGGCTCCGTCGAGCATCGGCATAGAACATTGCAATATTGCGCAACATCCAACTAGACCTCTGCACAGTGCTTTCGTTCTTACTTTTTATGGGTTTTATGGGTTTCGTCGCCCGGCCTATCACCGACATAATATCTGCCCTTGACAGAGGGTGGACGATAGATTGAACATTTGCGACACTGTTATGTAATTTTATCATGTGTATCGTATGCTAGCCAGCATGTAGAGTAGAAGCCGAACCCGAGAGATACGCAGATATACACACTCTCGTTCTTAAAGTGGGGTGGGTCGCCTGGATGCGGTGCGACCTGGAGGGCACTTACTGCAAGTGCATACTTCTTGAACATAGCTCAATGGTGGGAGTGACACCGACATCCTAAGCGATGAATACATCCATACTCCAAGGACTATGGCGATGAAGATCCTTGTAGATGATTCCCAACATTAGTGGGATTATTCTTCGTCGCTCGGAGTGCGCAATATATATTGTAAGTTTCCGAACCCCGCGATCGTTCTGCTGCGATCATCACGTGACTCTTCGCTACTGGCAATTGTTGAAATTGTGATTGCCTCTCTCCTCATCCAGGACCATAACTTGACCATAACTTCCCGCAAATATGCCTCCCAAACCACGACCCATCCTCAAGCAGAACTCTGCAACTATACCCTCCTCACGTTTGAAGGAGGAAGAAGCAGCCAAAGCCATGCCTCCTCCCCCCGACCCACCGAAGCCACCAAGGATATTAGAGCCTGAGATGAAGGCATTGTCCTCCTGCCTACAGGTAAATTTCATCTCGTCAATGCTTGATATACGATTGTCATGGCTGGTACAGAATGCTGCTGTCAAGACTGCCCAAATATACAAGTTCTACGCGGATACACACAAACTGTGCGTCACTCTCAATGATGTTTGACATGATCTCAGACGCGACGGTCCTGGTTGTAGTGGCGTTCAACAATACACGCCTGGTCCACCGTCGTCTCTCACTGCCTCACTGGGACGTGAGATTGAGAAGTATGATCAGCTGTGCGATGCTATCGAGACACAATTAGTGAGTGCTGCAGTCGTGACCACGTACTCGTATCTAAGTATGGCCCTTCAAGCTTCGCGCAGTTTCAGTTCTGCAGAGAGATCTAGCCCGGGAGGAACGTCGCGTAGAGGAGGAAGAGGCGGCTGCGGCTGCGATCAAGGCAGCGAACGACAAGCCATTGCTCACTTCCATCACCACGGCAGATTCAGCCGACGGAGAGTCAAGTCAACCGAAGACACCTACAAGGCCTTCGCCCGGGAGCAATGCAGCGAATCCGTTGAACAGGCGGCCGTCTAGTATCTCTATCTCCTCCCTCCATCGCGCTCCGTTCCCACTCAAGTTGGATCTATCTTCGCCCTCTTTACGGACATCGCCAGAAGATGTAGCGTTATTCTCAGGGGGATTGGCCTCGCCTATTGTCCTTGGGCAAAGGCCGTTGATGAGTACTGGTCCACCGCCTGAGTTCAACCCTGAGCTATTGTCTGCCTTTGCATCGTCGGCACCTGACGGGCGAGTTGATATCGACCTAACCCTCGCTGACTCCGACAATATGGTAGTTGGAGGTCAGGAACTGGCCAACATCGGCAATTCAGCCGACAAACCTATCGAACTTGATCTGGAATCTATGGATATCGAGATGGAGAATATGCTATTTGGTCAAGGCCGCGATACCACTGTCAGCGATAACCCCTTTTCTTCTGCAGACGGTATGCAGGTGGAAGACGATTCTAGCAAGGGTGTAAAAGCTGAAGAAAATATCGACGCTGACATTCTGGACGCCCTTACCGCCACTGCGCCCCATGATCACGACAACATCTTTGGGGACCTCTCGCAAGAGAACACAAATACGGTGATGAGCGACGGTTCCAACGCCCCCACTAACTTGGATAATCAAGCTGGTGAGTCCCCTGGGAGCATGCTTCGGAGCTTTGAAGCAGCAGCAGCCAATCTGGACGGTCTCGACCAACCTACTCTCCCAGGCGCTCAGAATATACCTGATGGGGGATTCGACTTCTTGAATCCCGAGTTCTTTGCCAGCACGCAGGATCCCGACCTTGACGACCTATTCAGCACCATGGGCGAACAAGACGGTGGGACACATACGCAGACAGACGAAGCCAAGCATTGAAAGTACGATGCGGTTCGTGTTGGGATATAGTGTGTATCCGCACCTCTGTAATGTACATCGAGTTCCTGGAATTCTCGATCGACATTGAACATTAACAACGCACGTTCATCCCCACTTGCTGCCCCAGTCAAATCCGCGCGAGTGCAAATCGTTGACGGCCTTCCCTAATCTTCTGGTACAGTCCACGTTCCTGCTGGTATTCTGAGACAATGCAAATATAGTACTCGTTCCTCAATTTCAAGGACACCTAGGAACAAAGAGGCTCAACGGTACGCGAAGCAGCCGATATAGTGCTCCAGTAATAAATCACACTTTCCCTCGACCGTGGAGACATTCTCCCATATGAATGGTCCACGTCGTATGCCCTTGTCAGTAACATGTGGTCGCGTTCTACGACCCAATTTGCGCTTGATAATGATCAACACGCATGGTCAAGTGTGGATTATAGATAGATGTGGCATCGGTTTGTATTTTTATCCTCCTTGTCCTGGGCCTGTGTATAAAGAATGTTGCGGAGGGGGTAGCTCGAGAGGACTAATTCCCTCGCATTGGCACTGACTGACATGGTTATTTCCTCTTTTCTGGCCGTAATCGCCCTTTCCACCGCAGGCGCACACGCGTGGGGTGCTTCTGGGCACCAAGCCGTAGGGTATGTGCCCGTACATTGTATATTTGTGACGAATTCGTAGCTTACTTTCATGATGTTCTTCTACTCTAGCTTCATTGCAATGGAGGTTTGTGCTAGTTCTCATGACACACAAGTCAAATTTAGTAACAATGGACACTAGTTCCTATCTCCCAGAGCCCTTTCTTTCGTTCAAAATTCCCTCGGCGATATGTACAATAGGTCTCTCGGACCAGCTGCGACTGTAAGTCGACACAAACTCACGAAGCTCGCAACCATAACCCGCCGTTCAAGTGGGCAGACGAAGTGCGATCTATGCCAGACTTTGCATGGCGAGTTTCTCGCTTGATTGCAAAGCATGCCCCTGAATAACTCCTGAGACAGGTCTGCCGATCTACACTTCGTCGACGCTGAAGGCAGGATCCAATCTGTAGGGGATAACGCGGGTTGTCCACCTTAAGTTGATTTATAGATAACCCGCCTTCCTCCTGCAATCTCAATGAAACTAGAGATTGTGCAAATGATTTCTGTGTCCGTAGGTGGCATCTCATGGCAACGGGTCGAAACACAACCCGTTGAAATGCAATTCGAACAGTGACTGCCATAGCGAACTACACGACGAGAGTGGTTGACACGCGTCTTGACGCCGAGCAGCGCCAGGAAGCTTTGAAGTTCCTCGGTATGTGTCTACCATTCGGGTGTATCGATTTGACTCAATGTCCCTAGATCACGTAGGCATTTCCAAAGGTCTCTACAATTTAAGCTAAAGTATACATAGTTTATCGGCGACATTGGGCAGCCTCTGCACGTCGAGGCGGACGCCCTAGGCGGGAATCGAATCTCTGCCAGATGCAATGGTGCCAGTACAAATCTTCACTCTGTAAGTACCATGGAAAGTATTTGTTACTCGTATACTGTACTTATGTATACGACAACGTACAGGTGTGGGGTCAGTACACTTCCCCCTCAAAGCGTCCGTAGTTTCCGCTGACTATTTTCTTTCCTGCAGACTCTGGGATAATTAACAGATTGCTTCAACAAAGCCATGGGAACTCAGTTGCAAACTGGGTTGACAATCTCGTTGCTCGCATCAAGGTCAGCAAGTACTTCTTACTACAAGCCCATGTCTGACTGTGTAGCTAATCATCCAGACGGGCTCGTTTAAATCCCTCACAAGCAGCTGGTTGAGCTGCAGTTCTGTGACGCAGCCTTTGCGACGAGATTTGGACGTCCAGATTAACGAGTTCCTCAGTACACGAGCTGTAACCCCACTTGAATGCCCCCTGGTTTGGGGCGGTGAATCGAATAAATTCGTTTGCGTAAGTCCATCACTCAGAGTCAAACTCATAGAACTTATTTGTTGTTAGTCGACTGTTTTCACCTTTTCCACTGGCGAAGATCTATGCACTGGGAGTTACTTTACAAACGCCGTCCCCGTGGTAAGACCTACCAAGTCCGTTGCCGACTATACTAAAATATCACTAGATTGAGTTGCAGATAGCGAAGCAAGCATTCCGCTTAGCCGCTTGGCTCAATGTGTTATTTGACGGAGCAACAAATCTCCCATGAAAACCCAACCATTCACTCCACAGCACCACATGTACATACCTTACCAGATGTATTGTATCGTTCGGATATGCACTCCCTGCTTCGTAGACTTGATCTCGGCTCGTAATATTCCCACCCTGGTATAAGAGCGAGCACATGTATCGTGGAAGAATAAAGCTTCTCTCTTATCAACGAGGGTTGAAATGTCTGCTATGTAGTGTTCATTGCTTCGACCGCTGGCACCATGATAGTCATCAAAGCAGGCATCCTGGCCTTGATATGGGCCGCATTTTTGCTCGTGAACGGACAGCCAAGTCCCGAGGAACTTGCTCCGTTACTCGCTGGTCTCTTTGACAGACCCACTCAGGAGGCTAGTGGGACTGCCACGGATCTGCAGAAGAGAGTTCCCTTGATGACTGATGACCCTACGGTTGCCCCTCTCATCGACCTTCAAGTCTTTGCGCCACCCGTTGTACCGAAAGGCGGGACAAGTTGCACGGTCAAACTGCTTGAACATTCATTCGGCGTGGATTCGTTCAACAAACCAGCTATAGTGTCTTACCTCCCGCCGGTGTCGCCACAGTGCGGGAAGGTCGGGGAATGGGCAGCTATAAGCCTAAACCTTTCTGTGTTCTCGTGGGTACATTCTTGCGTTGAAGGGATAAAAACATGACGCTGTCACGTAGGATAGGGACACAGTATGATCGACTTGGTGTACGTCGCAAATTGATATCAGTCCCCATTGAGATATTCACTGAGTATAGGCTATCTACTTGTCTCATACGGAGAGTGCGTACCAAATGTGATACACTCAGACCCCAAGCTAATTTATCAATTAGTTTGGCGCACGTCGAGTGCTGAGCCTACGAAGACGGGAACGATATGGACTACGTACGATGACCACCAACATACTCTTATCCGTACAGAAGCTAAGGATACATAGCATCAAGGATATGACCAAGTATACCCCTTTGTTTGCCAAACCAGGCGACTTGATGATGGATTTTGGTAACATCGTCGACACGAGCCTGTATGTGGATAGCATCCACCTATGGCTTTCCACTGACTAGTATCGCTCAGGCTTCTAGATGCTGCGTTTGACGGTAAGCCATAGTCTGGCCATATTCTCTGTACCTCGCCTCACGTCTCCGCGCAGTAACAATCACGGCAACGTTCTATGCTCCTACGAAAGCCTTCCCAACCCCTGACGCCCCTGATCTCATTATTCCCCTGTCCAACTTGTCACCGACGCTCCCTAACTTCTTCACAGTCGACAACGACGCAGGAGCTACAACGGTAATAGACATACCAGACACAGCCGAGGAGGCGTACGTGGAAATAATCTGCTCCGGAAACTCGGCAGAAGAATTTTGGTATCTCAGTAAGTTCATGGCAAAGTCATATTGCATGCATCGCGTGAATATCCTAACATTTTCATCAGATACGCCAGACGAGTTCATCGATACTTTCCCTCCCGATGCAGGACTCATAGGCAAAGGACCTTTTCGCGAAGTCCAGGTCCTGGTCGACAGACAGTTGGCAGGCGTTGTTTGGCCCCATGCAGTCATCTATACGGGTGGTATAACACCGTCGAACTGGCGGCCGTTGACCTCATTCGGGGCGTACGACCAACCCACCTACTGGATATCAATCACACCCTTCATCCCACAACTCTTAACAGCAAACCGATCCCATACCATTACGTTACGAGTCCAAGGCCAAGGATCCAACCCATCAATCAATTCCAACTGGTTTGTTTCAGGTAGTGTACACATCCGGAAGGGAAAGGGGAAGGTCACGGGTAAGCTGACGAAACATGAAGTTGGTCCGCTGGAAATCAAGACGACTGGCGGAGCGACAGCTGGCAACAAGACGCTGCACACCAGGGTCACTGCAAAGAGGAAACTTGTGGTGGAGGCAGAATTGAAGACCTCCCACGGGAGACAAACGGTCACTTTCACGCAGGACTTGGAGTACACCAACGAGGCAGATTACGAGGACGAAGGGTGGATTCAAGTATGTTGTTTTAACGTGTCTGAAAAGCTACGGCTAACTCAACGCGACCAGCGAGGAGCACAGTCGACCATAGGAACGACAGAGGCCCGGCACGGTGTACGACTGGTTCTTCGAGATGCGTTTTCGTACCCATTGGCCGTATTTTCGAATTATTCGCTATTCACTCAGGAACTCGGTCAGTAAGACTTGTGTCTGCCATTGTGTCGATACTCAACTACCCCATTCGTAGGCGGTTATGGCTCTGACATTCATCAAAACCACACTAGGGCTTTGCAGCCCCCATTTGGCTTCCAGAGAAGTATACATTCGGTTCAGCACGCCAAAGGTCAAATAGGGATGGATGATTGGCCTGGGCTGAGACATGCAATTAACGGCACGGGGGAGACGACGCAGTTGTTCGCATACAGTGATGGGAGGGGGGAGACATACTTCAGGGACGTGGCAGCGATGAATGATGGTTGGGTTAAGGACGAGGTGTGGGGGACGTTGAAAGATGCGAATCCACCCGTACCGAGGAGTCAGATATTCGGACCTGGCGGAGGACCTGGCTTCAGACGCATGGTCGCAAGAGGCAGAAGATAACAATGAAAGAATAAGTTAGACGGGGTTGTAACATACTGTTGCCTAAGGAATGAAGCATTTGAACCGGAAGCACAACTTACGGCTAAGATGACTAGTCGCTAGAACTTCCCGTATCATCACAAAACCAACAGTTTGGTAGAGGTCGATTGGAGTGGTCAAATAGAGGCTCATGTAGCCGTAAGGTATTTTTCCAGCCTCCTTCTCAGAGGATGACTAGGCTTCACACCAGTAACCTTGAGCGCCTTCGAAAGCGCCGTGGCCACTTGTGTTTTGTCCTCCGGAGTATGGTCTTTAGAAGATAGGAATTGTTCCACGGATCGAGCAAGACGTCCTTTAGGGCCCATGAAGGGTGCCACACCGTTGGGTGGTTTCGTCGTTGGAGCTTTCGGAATTTTATGCTTTACCTTTGACTTGGCACCCGAGCCGATTTTGGGAGTGATGAGAAGCGGCTCAAAGAAATCGGTCCTAAAGCGCCGGTGCGCGAGAGAGATAATGGGAACCACACGGTCTAGCGAGCTTGCAGTTTCGGCGCACGCCTCCGCTTCGGCTAACGCTTCAGGCGATCCACCATCAAGGTAACCCCATTTCTTTAATTCCTCTGTTCGTCTCTCCTTCATTTTGAGAGCTATCTTCTCTGGGATCGCGTCCATTCCCTTCATCAGAGTTGCAATGCTCTGTGCCTTGCTGTTGGCAGGAGATAGTGCAATACTTTCGGTGTGGGTCGAATTAGGATCAAGGACATCGCGAAGACGAAGCCAGCCCATGTCCTCGTCCACAGCGCGTTTGACGTAATGTCGGTTAAAGTAATTGAGCAGGCGGTTCACAGAGTGGACCCCGGCAGAGTAGCGAGTAAACGACGGGATCACGTAGTGTATGAGAGTTGTGTCATCTTGAGGCGCAGAGAGGAAAAGCTCGCGCACGACCTCGGAGAAATAGCGATCGAGATGTTCGTAAAGTTCTGCACCGCTGGCAAGAACAGCATCATTTGCACGTGGGTCCGCAGTGGCACTTGCGAGTTCATTTTGTGCCGTGAAACTGTAATCATGCGTTCGCTGTTGTCAACAATGAATTAACTTAGATTTAGGAGATAAATTTACTAATTGTAACACGCAGTGTGAATGCCCGAGTAAAAATTAACATCGATGGCGGGGGCCTTGAGTGTCTCGTTTGTAGGCGAGCAGACTATGTGGTCGAGGGCAGGTCGCATGTAAGACCATAGTGAAGGAAACGATGCAGCAGGGTTTGCACTTCCAGTGGCAGGATTTGGGAGCGGCGGGACTGCTGGTCGGTTTCCAGAGAGAGTGGTGGGCGACAGCTTTCCCTTTCCCTTGGACTTGGACTTGGACATCGCTGCGAATCCGGGAAATTGGGAACTGTGGCTTCGGAGTGGCGAAATGGTGGTAAGACAGAGTTGAACGAGTGGTAGTCACTGTCGCCAATGTTATCTTGTTTGGCCGTATTTGTCTTAGACGCCCTCGATCAGCCCTCGATCGCAACACGATCAACCAGGTTTCACCATTTCTGAAACCACCACTTGCGGCACTTGGCCACTGCCCGAATCCAAAAATCCAACCATGCCATATGCCAAGTTCTTCCTAGAGCTCCTTCCAAAGCTACTCCAGCAGGAAAAGATTATCCCCCACGACTATGCTGGCTACAATACCTGTCGCTGCGTATCGGCCAAGTTTGGGGGACGTTACACTACTTGAACCGTTTGCACTCAAAACAATCCCCATGGTCACCGGCGCAGCTTCACTGATTGTGGAACGACGCTTCAGTGTACTTGTTACACATGTATCAGTATATAAGAGGGGTACCTCGCATTCGGGCAACCCAGCTGCGCTCACTCACCCCCAAGCTACTGGTTTGCTTGGAACCCTTCGCTGCACCAGCTGGTCTGTTAAGCTCTACTAACATAGGCTACGCTTACATCTATAGACTCTATATCTCCTTTCCTTCGATATGTCTATCATTCCTACTCGCTTCATCCTGCTTTTTGTTCTAGCGGTGGCGAATGCTGCACTGCATGCGATGGCGGCTCCAATATTGTGAGTTTTGAGAGTCCCTCTTTCCTCCCGTTGTTCATCCCCGTGCTAGCTACCCTGGGGCAGCTAGTATCAGTGTTCGTTCACAGCATCTCGATAGCAACCGAGTGTTGGTGCGCAAACCGCAGGACGTGCAAGACTTCCTGTCGGACGAGGACGACGGTGACGACGACACCGGGAGCAATGTAACCGCTCCCATACACACTGGACTGCCTGAATCTACGCAGCTTCCACCTGGTGGCGCTAAATTCGGCAGCCCGCCCCCAACTGAAGCGGATGAGAGTGGTGAGGACGACGATGAAGTCGAGGAGACAACTTCATCCACATCGACAACTTCATCCTCGTCGCCCACAGCTGCGCCGACCGATCCTTTGGCTACAGATGAAGACGATGAGGCTGAAGATGAGGAGACTACTGCGTCTACATCGTCTGCATCTACGTCATCTACATCAGCCAACCCATCTCCTACAAATAACGATGAAGGAGAAGAAGATGATGAAGACGACGACGAGACCATCACGCCCGCGTTGGTCACTTCATCCTTGTCATCTACCAGCACGTCGGCGTCGTCAGTAACGTCAAGTTCGTCTACCTCTGCTTCTGTGTCTACGTCGACGTTTGCTTCCTCTTCCTCTACACTCTCTACGGCTACTTCTTCGTCCTCGAAGACCTCTTCCTCCGTATCTTCGTCAACCATCTCTTCTTCCTCCATCACTTCCCCCACCTCTTCTATAGCCTCTTCCTCCTCAAGCACTCGATCGTCTTCTACGGGCCCCACAGTATCCACAGCCTCCACCACGACCACCGATGATTTGAAAGGCACGACAATCATCCTCACTTACGGTAACACTGCGACGCTCGGCCTTCCGTCTGGGGTACCCACGCCTGCTCCTGGACAAAGCTTGAGCGATGCAATCGGCGACAAAGACCTTAACGAAATCATCAACAAGTTGCTCGGGGCTCCAGAGACATCGACGGACACTCCCGCAAAGCCTACCGCTACCACAAACATCGCACCAACTTCTCCCGGAGTAGGAGCTGATGTGGACTCAGACGTAGAAGATGATAGCGATCCCGATGATGACACCACGCCCACAACAGCGGTGACTTTGCCGGGTCAACCTCCTATGCCGACACAATTCCGCCCACTACCTTCACTGCTGGGTCAACTTGCACAACCCCAGCAGCTCACGGACGCGCCAGGACCAACGTTCACTCCGTTCTTCCCCACCTCAACGACTTCAGCAGATCTTACTGAGGAGACGCAGAATGATGATGACGATGGCTCCGATAATCGACCGCCATTCGCTGTCACCAACCCATTCGGTGATAGTGATGACAACAATGCGCCCACTCGTCGCCCTGATCCAAGCAGTGGCTTCGATACTGGCGGGAACCCCCCGCTGCCCGTTGATAGACGGCCGCCCCCACCCTCGGAGGCGGCTGGTAACAGCAATGGAGGCGACGACGAAGATGACGGAAGTCGTCAACCCGAGGATGACACGGATGACAATGCTGACGGGCCTGAAGATCCTGAGCTTCCCGAGCCATTTGACCCCAGTCTACCACCGGTTCGCCCTGGCAGGAATGGCGGGGCTCCGGCGATAATCAACATACGAACGTCGTCAATTAGTTTCAGTGCTACCTCGACTGTTCCTGCTGCTGCCACCTTCACAACTTTGGACTCAACGATACCAACGCCAACGCCAACGAGAACGGTGAAGATCAAGATAACCATTGAGAAGGAGGAGTAAATTAGTCCATTGAAAGTATATCATGAGAATACATTTACATTTAGCCTATCTTTCACGGCCACTGAGACAGTTGCAGCCTCTAGCAGTGCCTTCCTAGCCAAACGTCGGATTAAAGGAACACTTGACGGGGAAAAGACGACCATAGAATTTTTACGCCAGCGAAATATGTACGACAGCGAAAGATACAAAACGACTAATTAGTGTCACCAGTCAATCTACATCTGTACCATCAACAAGTACCTCAACCGAATTTGCGAGGGGTCATATACAATGTACTAACGTAAGAGTATTAGTAGGTGAGGCAGTATTTCGAGGCGAACGCTTACTTCATTGTACTGCAAGTATACACCTGGAATATCCACACTTTGGCCCGGGCTATCTGGCATATGGCAACCCTTCAACTCTTCGTTATCGAGGGCTTCGCCGGCATCCTTCCACTGAAGTGGCTGAGTTTTGCCGATACCTTTGGTGGCGCTGGGTTATGTGACAAAGCGCGTTGGCTGGGGACTAAAAGACAGAGTGGATGAGACCTACCGAGCATTGGCAGATTTGCAGTGAATATCGGCGTCATATTGCTATCGGATTTGGATTGTTGAATTGAGTGAGTACATGATGACGGGTTGAAGACGTACCGCATCGGTTCGCTCGTAGAACGGCTTCACTGCAACCTCGCACAGGAGCAGCAGACCAACGTTATTGCTCAGGCTTCAAACGAGAGTTAGGGTGAGCGAAGAAAACAGAAAATGTAACGCACTAAGAATAGCAGTAATTGGCAGACTGCAAGACAATGTAAAATGTTATTCCAATTGATATTTGTTGGTGTAACAGACCTTGGACATCATCTGGGCAAAGTTAAAAGAGAGGTTAGCTAGACGTCAAACGCAGAGTGCAACAAACATACGTCAGCGAAATAGACACCCTTTCCAAACATGTAACCAGTGACAGGTGCTAGACGGGGTAGGGTTTTATAGGTTGTCTACGCTACGAATTCAGCAAAACATACCTTCTGGAGGAGCAATTCGGAGGCCTTGCTTTAGGATACCTAGAAACAGGAGATCGAATTCGTGCAACTGGCAACCATAGGTCTTCCCGTACCAGCAAAGTTCGTCGTTCGAGAGCCATGCCACAAAAGGAACCGCTCGCCATCTCCAAGCGAATTAAACCCAGCATTATTCCAGGCTTCTGCTTCGGAATCGCTGCGGTGAAGGCAGCATTAGATATAACTGCTGCCTCACAAGAAAACCTGCCTCGTACCGCTCCACTCGGTAAATATTCTGCACATTGACTTTCAAGTTTTGGTGAGTGTGTCCATGGGTGTCGTGGACATACTTCTGCAAGCAGAGGAATTCTGAGGTGCTTCTGTCGACATGTTCCATTTTCGAAAGGGCAAGAGAACGGAAATGCGAGTCGATGGGGTTGAGGGGTTTGCCATCGTCATCAACCAAAGTGGTACTTTGGATGAGTTTCGAAGCAATTTCCTGTGAAGCACCTGTTAGACAGAAGAATATAAATGGAAGGAAATATGACTCGCCATATCACCAAGCGCGTCGACAAGGTCAAGTTCCTAGACTTGACATAAGGATACAATCTCATTAGAGTATATATCGTTTACCTTCTTCAAGGCGACTGCAGTAGAGATGACTGTCGGCCTCGTTCGCCCAAAGTCATGGGGAATGATCCTGTCACAAGATGAGAGAGGGCACAGTGAGGGGGTAGTGTATAACCAACGAGTAGTAAGCACTAGTAAGATGCTCGCAGGCTGCTTGAACTGAACCATATTGGTTCGCGAGTTCGCTGTTCGGTTTGTCGATAACCTCAGAGAGATTCTGGCGAAAGGCCGTTGGGATTCTGTCTATGCTTGCAAGTACCGGTAGCTCACCTTCAATGCCTCGAAGCCCTTTAAAATAGTGGTTTTGGCCAATTTGCCTTGAAATCGCGTTAGATAGAAACGGGAAACAGCTTGAAGCGGGAATACCCAAAGGGAGCTTCTTAGCGTCATAGTTCATAGACGAAAGATGGGCATCTATCAACGACGTTGAAAACATCAAATTACAGAGATCCTACAGGAGCAGTCAGTGGTGGTTGAAAACAGGACAAGCGATTGGAGAACTGACCTGAATCTCGGGGGCCAGCTTTGAGTCGGGGATGGGTTCATCCTTTTTCTTGCTGGGGCCTGCTTGAGCATCCTCTTCGTCCTCTTTGTCGTCGAAGTCGCGCTCTAACGCGAATCAAAAATGTCACGACACGGTCAATAGGCAGTATGCACGAGACGTACCTAACCACATATATTTCCCTTCTCTACGTTAGTAGTTGTTGGTAACAAGAGATCATAGGTATCACCTTTCTTTGCGACCATACCAACTCTGTCTTCCCATGCCACCCCCGCTTTCGCTCTGAACTGACTCTTGAACTGACGGACAGCGCTAGCAGCGTCCCAAGGTCCCTACTTCGTGTAAGTTACGGATATCTTGCTTGTAATTTGGCGTTCCAACTATACCTTGACCTGCGTTTGACCATTCTCACCAACACGCCCCCAGCGAGTGAACAGCACACATGTATTGTTGTTGCTGATAGGATGCAACAGCTGAATGACATAGAACCTTAGAAGAAACGCGTTATTAAGACATACGTAGCGAGGAAGAAGCTGTGACAAACTTGTTCTTATTGCTTCCTCCACTGACATCGGTCTGGTTCAGCATAGCATCCCAAACACCTTCATCATTGGCCAGGACCTGATGGGTATCTGCATTTTCAGTGTGAGTAATTTATGACTTGTACTCGTAGTAGCAACTCCTATCCACCTACCAACTTTGCCGGACATGGGGTCCACTGGAGCGGCCCCTCGCTTAATCACAGTGACCTACGAGTAGCATTAGTGTCAAGGATCAAGCAGCATCGTAAATGACAGTACCATCTTCTGTGGCACGTCTGCCGGCGCGTCGTCTTGCGCTTCTTCATCTTCATCCGCGTCGGGGGCATCTTTCACTTTTGGCGCGTCATCCTCCGCGTCGTCCGTGTTTTTCTTGCTCTTCTTTCGACTGGGCTTGGGTTCGTCGTCTTCTGCATCGTCAGCCGCAGCTGCTCTTCCGCGCTTGGCCTTGGGTTTCGCTGCAGGGGCAGCGGCCGCCGGTGGTTGAGCTGTCTTTTTGGTTCGAGTGCTAGACCTGGTAGCCTTGGGAGGATCAGCGGAAGACCCACTGGCGTCGGCGGCGGCAGCTTTCTTGCGAGGAGGCATCTTGAGGGGATTGTTGCAAGGATTTGTGAGAAGACAAACCCCTGCAGACTCAACTTATATGGGGTCGCGTTATTTGATGGTGGCGCTTCCGCTATTACCATAGTAGGAAAGTCGGCGGGTTTCCCGACTCCCGACGCGCCTCGTGTTCTGGGCGGTGACTCACATTGAGTCGTTCTTCTCACATGGTAGGATACCGAGTAAAAAATGCATTGCAAATAAAAGTTTCGAAGACCTGACTAATCGTACACACAGAGGCAACATCGATATTCCAACCTTTTAGATGAACCGCTCTTTCGAAGTATTTTAGAGTTTAGCGTGTTGCAAGACGTAAGGAGAATACTTCTTCGCCTTGACCTTATCAACATCGTGCATGGTGATAGGTCGGTACTCATGGGCGTGGTTGTATCCCAACCTGGGGTTACAAATGTTGGTGACTGGCTTAGATAGGTAGAACACACTCACCTGTCGCGTCCATCACGACCACCAGGTTTGTAGAATTCGGGACGACGGAGGAGAGAGATGACTACGGCACCACCAAGACCGAGGTTGTGGACGAGTCCATACTTGCCACGACTGTCGGCGGTGTCGAAGAGATGGCCAGCTTGCATAGGACCGGCCCCTGATGTGCATTGTGAAGTTCGTTATGAATGGGCTTGGAATAGAGTTAGAAGGACTTACATTCACGGAGTTGCATGGCGATGTAGAAGTGCATGCCAATACCGGTAGCACCAAGGGGGTGCCCTTTGGCTTCGAGACCACCACTGGGGTTGATGACGTATTTTCCACCATACTACAGAACGTCAAGGGTCAGCCTCAAATTGAGAATGTATGTATATCCGGGTGCCTACAGTGTTATCACCGGCGTCCACCATCCTACAGGCATCTTCCTCCTTGCAAAGTCCCAATGCAGCATAGGTAATCAGCTATACAATCGACGTTAGACTCTAAAAATCTCAAGACGGCGAAAATCCCTACCTCGTTGGCGGCGAAGCAATCGTGGAGCTCAACAACACCAACTTGGTCACGGCCCTC
Source organism: Pleurotus ostreatus (assembly GCF_014466165.1). Taxonomy (NCBI): domain Eukaryota; kingdom Fungi; phylum Basidiomycota; class Agaricomycetes; order Agaricales; family Pleurotaceae; genus Pleurotus; species Pleurotus ostreatus. The sequence continues at coordinate 3,434,752 of NW_023503157.1, read as the reverse complement.
ACCAGGGCGGAAGCCGGCCTTTGAGAAGACGTCGTCGGCGCATCGTTTAGCCATGTCATAGCCAACGACATCCATAGCACTGGTGGTTTCGAAGGTCGAAGGATAGTCAGTGCCCAAAGACTGCGCGACGATCTCAATGGCCTGGTTCTCAAGACCATGTTTGTGGACAAAGTCCTCAGAGGCGATGATGGCGCAAGCACCACCATCCTATACAGAGAAAATATCAGTAAATTGCAAACTCCTCGACGTATAGGGTGACTAACCGAAGTGGGGCTGCACATGAACTTGGTGAGTTCGTTGGTAATCTTGGGGGCCTTGAGGACTTCCTCGACCGACCAACCATCACGGAACTGCGAATAGGGGTTGTTCACTGAGTGTCTGTGGTTCTTGGAAGCTAAAAATCCCAGCCAAGTAGTGAGTAAACGAAGGATCACATCGGCCGTTTGTGCATACCAATCTTGGCCAAATGTTCGACGCCGCCGCCGTATTTTCTCAGATATTCGGAGCCTGCGGTTCCGAACATCCTGGGTGCGCCGGGACCGTGGTTAATAGCATCAGCTTTCTTCTCGGCATCAACGACGCGTTCGTTGAAGAGCAGTGTAGGCGAAGGGCGGTCAGGGAAGTTCGTCCCAAGGCTGCCAGGCTTCATGCGCTCGAAGCCCAGAGCCAAAGCGCATTCGACCAGACCACCTTTCACAGCATTGCTGGCTTGGTACAAGGCAGTGGAACCAGTCGAACAATTGTTGTTCACATTGGTGATAGGGATACCGGTCATGCCCAAGTTATAGAGGGCGCGCTGATATCACACTTTAGTGAACTCACAATGCTCGTGAAAAGCACCACTACATACCTGACCGCTGGTTGAATCACCATAACAGTATCCGACGAAGGCTGTCTCAACTTCGTCGTACGTGATGCCTGTTATAGAAGTACGCTTCAGTGGGAATTAACACGCGACAAATCAGAGGACAAACCTGCGTCGAGCAAGGCTTTCGTGGCGGCCTCAAGGCCCATCTATGGTATTCAAGTCAGGGCATGTTCCCCCCATAATCTATGCACTGCTTACGTCTTCAGTGGTCCTCGTCGCGCGGGGCTATTGGGGTAAGTTTCCGGATTAGGGTCGGCATCGGGGCGGGGCTTACCTTGATAAACGCGGTGCAACCGCATCCTACAATGAATGAACGTTTTCCGGGTGCCATGACGGTGTAGACTTGATTGCAGATGTGGGCGTAAGTAATGAAGATATGGGGGTGGGTCGCTAGTGTTGAAACTGGGGAAACTGGGGTTATAAATATGCCGGAGTTATTTTTGCCCGGACCCGGCCAAGACTGTGCACCTGATCGACTGTATCAGACTATGAGGAATATCAGACTATCCACACTGGTTCACGGGGTTGTATATGGCCGGAAATCGACAGGACGAATGGCAGACCATGTCTATTCGACATACAGGAGATGTATCAGTTGTGAATATCAAGATATTGACGCTATTGCCAATAAGTCGAGAATTGGATTTTGTAGATAAACCTTCAGGTCATCAGTAGAACGTAAGAAGTGAAATAGGCGAAGGAGCTCCGTGAGTGAGAAATAGCGCAGTTCAGAGCACGAAGAATGCCCATTGCAGTGGGGCCGCTGATGGCCTGAGCTTCGAGGAATCCATGGCTGATTCATGCGGATAAATATAAGTTTAAGTTCGTGTTCAATGTGAAGAGCCCAAAGCTTACGTCCAAGTGCCCGGTCGCCTGCATCCTGCGCGTTCCATTGGCCTAGCGGTTCGCGAAGTTGTCCCCAAAAGGCAGTGCGAGAACCAAGACGAGTGATTTCTCCCTTGTAAAGCAGTGTGCCGTGGGCTTTCCTTTACGACTATATCGAAGTCTGCTCAATTTTTGGAGAATACTCGACCTGAAATCCTATGTACCGCCGCGTCATCATGACCAAGAAATTCCAGTGAGCGGAGACATTGGCGGTTATCATCTATGTTGGGAAACGGGACTGAGTAACGAAGGCTCCAGCATCCACCAATCTGAATCATCGTGACCTGGGGTATGCCTTCAGATCCGTCCGTCGCCCGCGTTTGCTGCCGGAGGAAGAGATAAAAGGTGACACCTTCCTCACAGAAAATAGTATCGCGGTCTCGATATCGGCATGCTAAATAGTAACGAGGTGAGGATAACTTTTATCGTGTGGCATTCCAGTGACCGAAGGGTGGTTAACAAGGCTTGTGGCGTAGTGGGTGTCTCGAGCCAGGATTGTCGCCCGACAGGTTGATTCGTGCAGGAAGGACGGTTTTGGGTGGGATATCAAAATGATCGGGCTCTTAGATCCATTTTCAACACCAAAAAAAGTTTGGCATGATGGGGGACTGATGGGGACAATAGCCAGAGATCGACCCAGCGCCGGAAGCCAGATACTTTGGAGAGGTTAAGGACGATATGTTGACCTGAACAAGGCCAAAATGTGAGCGCAAATCCTGCGTCAAGGACCGACTGCAGTTGAACTGCAGACTCTTATGCTCGCTGCTACGTTCAGTCCATGATTTGCGCTGTCAGCGTTCAATGTCTTAGTAGCGCTTAATCGTTGGAGGTAAGGATCCGAGAGACTACAAGCAAAAGCACTTCACCTATGCAGCTACAAAATTCCCAAGCGACCATAGCCTGGACTCTGCGGTAAGGTACAAGGAGGATAGCGCCAATACGAAGAACGCCGCCAGGCGCCTACTCTTTTTTGCGAGAGGTCGGTCAGGGTCAATAAAGTTGTGTGTTGGTTTGTTTATCGCCGCTTTCCGCACTGATATGGGTTCGATTTTGCGTCACGTTTTCCTCCTTTTCGCAGCCATCCCAACCTCCTCAGTGCTCTTCTCTGCGTTACCTTACGACCACAACAGGCTGCTCAAAGACTCCCCTTCAAAATCGGTCTCTTGTCGCTGTGAAAGGGCCTTGTCAACCGAGGCATCAAGACGCCTCTCATAATGTCCGCATCCCAGGGTCAGATTACCGACCCAAGTTCAAACGATTTGCCTTTAGATCCTTCTGTTCCACGACCTTCGTCGCCTACAACTTCCCGGGGCAATAGACCAGCTAGAGACAGACACCAGAGACGTTCTTCAGCACACGAGGATACGGATATGAGGTGCGCTTCTCCCCATTGAGACATGCGATCGCTAATTAACTCTTTGACTCCCTTTCGAATCGTCAGAGGAGAACCAAGCTACCGGCAAATCCTGCCCCCTCAGCCTCCTAGACAATACTCCCATCTTCCGACCCCGCAAAGGTGAGCGATGTCTCAGTGGGCATACTGCAAAAGTGATTATGTTGAAACACTATTGTTCAGCCCGAACAACCTCGCTCAGTATGCTCCCCGAGCCCTGTACCAGCCAGATTCCCCTCTCAATCATGGGTATGGCCACATTTATGATCTTTGTGGCTCGACTGGCTGACCATTCATCAAGTTCGCTTCCGATGCCACTCTCGAGTACCTCTCTCAGCGGTCAAAGGACAATGATGGTACACAAGTGAGCGACCAAGCTTGGATAATTGGGAGATTCCTGACGGTTTGTTGCAGTAAGGAACAAGAAGATATAGCGACGAATCACAGCGCGCATGGTTTCATCACTCCTGAGTCGAGGTGCGCCGCTCGTATAACTTTATCTGTATAGTTGGTTGATCAAGGCTGTAGTCCCGTCATCCAACGCAATACCCTCCCGCGGATATCTGAGTTAAACCTGGATATTGGAATGTTCGTCGCTCCCTCAGCTAAACGTTTATTCTGATTGACAACGTCCCTTTGTAGTTCTACCCCGAGATCGTCGAGCTATATCCCTCATACTCCCCCGTACCCTAGGTCAGTAGCACCATCTAACCGCTACAATTCCCCGGCCAGCCTCCAAGCACCTATCAGCTTGGCGCCCGCGCCGGACATCCTTCCATCGCGCGATGCGACTCCTTCTGTCTCAGTAGATATCTCCACTCGCAGCACTCTTTCTTCTCCATTTATGAGTCGCATTGGTGTTGCTGACCGACACTCCAATGCAAGGACCCCGCGCCAAGGCCCTGTGCACTCACCACCGCCACCCTCCTCCCAAGCAGTTCAACCAAGTGACCTCTTCTCCGCATCCCGGTACTCTTCAGCACACACGCCCCCAGTTTCCCCACCGCTGCCCCCAGCCGGTGGCGAGATTGACAGGATTCATCAAGCCATGCGCGCGCAAGCCCAAGAAGCGGAAACTCGGAGGCCTGAATACCTCAAGCGAGTGAAGCGATCTATTTCGGAAGTCGATGCACCCGAGCTTGACGAAGAGCGGCACGCGGGGGTGGGAATTGGGATAACCGAAAGCCCGCTCAAAGGACGACGATTGAAGTTGTTTCAAGAGACGTCAGAGGAGAGCTTTGAGGAGAGCTTGATGGCCGGTGGATATGGGAGATATGTGCGTCACCAGCCGTTTCCGACGTTCTACTTGTGCTGACCGTAGAGTAGAGGACCGCAGAATGGGTTCGGCAGCCACAACCTCTTCCCTCGCCTCAACTTGCTGGACCGTCGAATGTCGTGCCACTACTTGAGCAAGAAGCTGAGCCCACCCAGAAAGAGTTGCAAAAGAGACGCCGTCTGGATGCCTTCCGTGGAGAACGTCCCGCTGTACCTAAAGCGAAGCTACTCACTGTGGAAGTAGAGGGCAAGGGCAGGATAATAGTGGAGGCTTCAACGGAGGAATCTATCCCCCCTCCACCAGAGCCCACTCCTTCCAAGAAACGGAGCAACGCCCGACGGAAGAAGAAGGGCGCTGCTGACCAAGACCTCGCTGTAAAGGTAGAATTAGCAACGGTGCTCGGTAAGTCCCATGAGGGCCGTGCGGCTGAGGGTCCAAACTGGCCCGATACAGAGTTCCCTTGGAAGTTGCGCACGGATGAGCGGTCTCAGATGAAGCATCTGGAGGAGGAAGAGCGGTTGAAGTGGATAGAGAGGTTTTTAGATCGTGACTCGGATGAAGAGGAGGAGGACGGGTCCCCGCCTATCACGATAGCAGTAGAGGAGCCGCTGAAGGTTGAGGAATCTGAGGATACCGCAGAGATTTTGAGGCGAGGGCGGGGGAAGTGGGTACCACTACAGACCAACTCGTCGGAGAACATGCAGACTCGCAGGCGCACCTTCTTTCCGACCGATCCAGCAGACGCTCGCGCAGCGCTGCTAGCCAAGAAGAGCATCCGCATGTTATCGTACCGCCAGCAGAAGCGTCAGAGGATAGAGCGAGATCTGGACGGCGAGGAGGTCCTTTGTGTCTGTCGCGGCCATGACGATGGTCGAGAGCTAGTGCAATGTGACGGCTGCCTGACCTGGTATCATCTCCAGTGCATAGGCATCAAGAACATCGCAGAGCTAGGACGTGAAGAGGACCCGTGGTACTGCGAGGTTTGCGAGGCCGAGCATGCTTCGACGGGATCGGATGATATCAACATGGCGGATGTGCTAATGTCGGAACCGACCTTCGCGCCCTCCGAGGACGAACCGCGCGACGCCCAGCACTTCAGCCGCACCTCACCTTTTTTTCACGAGCCCGCGCTTGATGACTCGCCCGTTCCTTCGTGGTCGCGGGCCCCGAAGACGCCTACACGCACAACAGTAGATCCTAGCGAATTCGGCTCGGGGATGTCCTTGGCTTCGATGACCAGCTCGTCTACGTGGCCGGAGTCTTCACGCCCAGGTCCTTCGACCCCGCGCCGCTCGGCTCACGACTCCTCGCCGCACCAGGCACTTCCTTATGGCTACGACGAGTCGCCTTTCGATCCCACATCGACGCCATCTCGGGGCATCAAGTTCGGGGCATCCTTTGCCACCCCGAAGAACAACCCGTGGTCTAATCGGGGTTTCGGCGGGCGAGATCCCTCGCAGCACCTGAACCGTTCTTCTGATCCCTACGAGACCGTCCACAACGCCAGCCCAGCCCGGCCCACCTTCTCTTACGAGGAATCACCGACTATGCGGACGCTCGAGAAGCCCTCCCGCCAAAGCTACGGGCGGCGCATAATGGAGCCACGGGTCCTGCCGCCGCTGGCGGAGTCGCCGATCCTCAAGGGCAGGGACGTGATCAATGGGCTGCGTCGCGATTTCTTACCACCAAGTATGTTCGCTCAGAACATGTAAATGCAACCGAGATGAATTTCGCAACCCTCCTTATAGGTTAACTTACGAACTGTGTTATTGTTTTATTGTCACCCCCCTACCTCTATCCGCGCGTCACCTATTGTCTCATTATCCTCGCCCCATGCTCCATGTACCAAGTGGGCACTCTTTCATTGCGCTTTGATTGGATGTTATGGTACATAGCTGCTTCATGTTTATGACGACCGTCTTAGTCTGTACTGCGATAGTCGCTGTATCGAGACAAAAGAAACACTACCTTTGCTGCTTATATATTAAAATATTTCTGCCTATTACCTTGGGAGCTGAGAGGGGAGACCGTCGCGAACATACAGAGTGAAGATAACAGAGAGGTACAATGCAGTCGTGCTGCGTCAGGCAATCTAGATACACCAGCTGTATGAATGTCGCAGGTGGGGCAGTCTGCTTGTTCGGAGAGAATACTATGTGGTCAAAGAGTGTATGAACGCGACGACAGGCTAAGACCGGGTCAGATGCGAAAGACGTCGCCGAAGAAAGGCAAAGTCCAGTGTGCTCGTGGGTGGGTGGTTGCGAGCAACGAAGGCAGCGGGTACGGGTTAGGGCGCGTGTGTTTGGTATAATTGTCGAATCTCAGTCATATACTCGTACACGGCGTACGAGTTGGAAAAGGAGCTAGGCTTCGCAATCGATGTGAGCGTGTCTGTTTCGCGCAAGTTTCGCGCTGAACCTCGAATTCTCACCCAAACATGCAGGTGCGCGATGTGCGTTGCGGGATGGCTTGTGCAGGGCCGCGCCTGGCAGCAGCGGTTCATGCAACCGACGCTAGAGACAAAAACATAGACATATACGGAGCTCCTACGACTAACAGTTGGTAGCAGCTCCCTATTTCAAAGTAGAAGTCTAGCCGTCGTGAAATCACCGTTCCTTGTCCGCTAACGCTCCTTCGCGACATCTAGACAGGACTAGCAATCTCAGCGGTGTGAACGAACACCCGTCGTCCTTGAACTGCTACCTCGATTTCATTGCGCTTCACAAATTGCAGGAGAGGGCTATTCGCGTTGGGGACGCCTGGGTTTTGGAGCGGCGGTCCACAGACTGAACAAGACAATTCGCGGCGATGGGCTATGGGGTATGCGAGGATCGTGCGTCTTGATGATGAGTGGCGGATGTCAGTGGCGGTCGCGGTGCATCCGCAGAATCGTTGCCACCCTCGCCTCGCCAGCAGCCCGAGATGGCTAGAGGCCGACTTCGGCCACAGGAAAATCCGCCAGGGAATACTGCATAGACTTACGGGGGGAAGCAAAATCCCAGGTGGGTAGTTCGTGCCGATTGTTGTTGAATTGCAGCCAGACGATGAAACCAAGCAAGGTATGGTCATGGCGCCAGCCGCGATAATCTAATTGCGGGATTATCCATCGTTTGGATCATACAGGTTTAACCTCAAATTCAGTCACGAAACCTTGATATTTACTCTTTAAGTCAAGACGTAGTCATCAAAATTGGCGCAAAGAAAATACCATATTCAATAAGTAGTACATGCACTGAGATGCACTGACGACGGCGCTGGATACGTGCTGGTAACGTACCCAGTATGTTACCAGTTGAGGCTTGACCGAATCCACTGCTTTATGGCGACCCCCAAGTCGCGTGCGGGCACGGCCACAACGCGTAATGAAAGGTCGATCGCGTTCGTTTACGGCCCACAGTCTCACGCGAAAGGTTCTCAAGGAGGGGGGGGGAGGGGTCAGAATGAAGACATGACTGACGACAGTCAATTGACCGGGCGCCGGTGAGCACTTGACCGATGCCCGACTGCGACATGTGACAACGGACGTGCGTGACCCGACATGAATGTGACTGAATTTCCAACGGTGCAGTGCCTAATTCAGGTCTGCGCCCTCCTATATTCCAACCCTTCTGTCCCTCCCTTCATGATCGCTTAGCCAGCTTTACGACCAGAACTTCTCCACAGAAAAAAAAATCAAAAAAATCAATCGCGTAGCAAACCGACGTCGGACTAGAGGTACCGCGGAGCCTTTTTACATTTTAAGTTCTCACCAATTGGATAGCTGCGATTACGATTACTAGTGAAGCACGGAAGAAGTCAACTTTCTAGAGTTTGGACTTCATTTCCAGACGTAGATGGCTGCACGACGATGTCGATGCTAAACGAAGAAATCCGGGATGGAGACCGTATACGCGTTGCAATTGTTAGTGATCCTGCAGATTTACCATAAGGCCAGCCATCTGGCCGGTTCTCGCGACGCGTTTCGGGGTCATGACCATGCTTGAATCAATTTAGGCCCTAGTCGCGTTGAGATACAAGCCATCTGAGCAATCTTACGATGGTGCGCCTTGTGGTCGTTCTCGAAGGCGGAAACAGAAGCTAATTAATCGCATAGCCTATACGCTTGACTTGAGGTCTCTTTTCCGATCACCACAACGCGGTACTGATGATTACCCCGCTGAGAAGAGATCAGAGAGTCCCTGGCGCAAACGCGCTCTTACTTTGGAGAAGAATGTATCCGAGCTTCAGGCTAAGTATGATAGCGAACGTACTAGTGGGTGATTTTCCTAATTGTTGTCATATCGTTCAATTCTCTCAATGGGTCTGCTTCGAAGAGGTCCTAGAGCTTACAACAAAGACCTCGACAAGCCAGAGCGCCACCCCGACGCCTCCGCCGCCGTCATCTTCGAAGAAAAAGGGAAAGAAGAAGCAAATTCCCGAACAAAACACGCGTTCCGAGCTCGACTCGGTACTTGAACGTCTAGGTACACACCTGTCGCTCAATATTCTCGATACCAGGCATTGATTATTATCTTCATCCTCATTAGTGGACGTTCCGTCTGCTTCCCGTCCCCTTTCCTTTCTGCTGTCAACTTTTACTGACCTTACCCAACTTACCTCCATTCTTAATACTGGCCCTGTACCTCTGGCAGCGGATGACTTCCGACTTCTGCTTGCAACTACGGATCGGGCTCTCGAAGCTGTCGGAACCACACTCCTCCCGTTCCTCACACTGGATACAGAGTCCGCGCCATTGACAAAAGGGACCAAGCGCCAACATCAACGACCCTCGGATGTACTCCAAACGCTAGCTGTCCTCCTCTCGCATCTAATCGAAACGGCCTTACCCCTGCTTTCCCGGTCGCATGATCACCTGGATCATCATGCCTCTCAGGCTCACGTCGAGGACCAACCGAATCCCATCGACATCGTAATCAACAATCTGATGCGGATTATCTTGAAGCCCATCTGCCAGTCGTTCGCCCCGCTCTCCTATGATTTCCTCCATTTATGCCTAACGTCCACCAATACAAATGTTGTCGTCGGTCCGAAATCTGACGTCCGCCAAGAGCTGCTAAGCCTCGTACGTGTTGTGTTGCTTTCCATCGGTCGCCTATGCTCGAAACATCTCGTCAACATCTTCAATAACGGGGAACCCTCTTGCTTCTCCTGGCTGTGTAATTTACTTGCGTTAGAAGCTATCAACGAACTCCAGGAACTCTACGATCTTCACAAACCTGGCGGTTTTCAGAAGTGTTCAGCCACCAATGACAGGCGTGCCGATAATAATGACGGTACAAATTTATGCCAACCGAATCCGGAGCTCAGTCTCAGTCTCCATCAAGATACTACGACGAATGCGGGCGGCGATGTGGATGGCAATCTACTCCAGGGCTACGCGCCAAACAAATTTTCCAGCGGCAGTGCCAATGCCAACGTCCCCACTTCCATCTCCCAGGGTGGTGGACGTACAAACAAAAGTCGGACCGAGGAACAATTATACGGCATCCTCAAGTTTGCCGACGCTGCTAGTCCCAATCCCGACTCCAGGAAACTCAGGGTCGCCCGACTTGCGAAGAAAGATGCTCTCTGGTTCCTATGCGCGCTTCTCCACATCGTTTTCGAGCCACCCTTGGAAACGGAGGCGCACAAGGTCGAAAAAAAGAAGGTTCCGTCGTCATCTTCAACAACTTATTCGGCTCCCGAAACTCATGCTAAAAACACGGCGAACAATCATATTGACAGAGAAGGCTCTGCTAAAACAAATGGTACTGATAGTAATAGTAGTAACGGAGCGCTGGCGAAGGTGCCACGAGGAAGAGATAGATGGTGTGACGCAGAGACGAGAATACGAAAGCGGATTTTGACTGGTCTATGCGACCTTGTCAGGCAAGTTGGTGGTTCTCCTCCTAGTTTGGGTGCACAAGGATTATCTCCCTCTCCTCTACTACCGCAACCGCAACCGCCGCCGCCACCATCAATATCATCATCAGTACAGGTACCACTACTCACCAAAGCACACGAACCTTCTCCTCAATCCTCCCACCTATCCTATAACAACCACCTTCAGCTCCCGAGCCTCACGCGAGATGCCGACGGACTGGGTGATGGTGCGGTAAAGGGACGAAAGCCGGCGGGAAGTCATAGCGGCAACGCTAAAGACTTAGTTGGTGGTGATACCGATAGAGTTGAATCTATCGGAGGCGCTGGAGGGACATGTATAGGGATACAGTGTGGTGAGGAACAGGCGCAGGGAGGTGCGGGAAGAAGGGGTAATGCGGATGATGTTAAAGGTAAGTGTGGGAGTGAAGCCGTCGTTGGTTGTGCGGAATACGATGGTGATTGGCTTGATTTTAGGACTGGGATTGGGCAGTGGCTTGAAAGCGGGAGATAGCACCGCGGATGACGAGAGAATGCGGATGCATTCGCCGATTCAGATGAGGAACCATATACATAACGTTACTTCCAACAACTCTATTGGACAAGTCAAAAACTTCCACAATAAGGGCGGCAGCGATGGTGGCGACTTGTCATCAAGAAGGGACTTCGGTATACGTACCACTGATAACGGCGATGATGGTCTTGGGCGAGGGCAGTGTGGTAATGGCAACAACGGAACCGGATTTGGCGGATTGAGGCCGTCAGGTGTGTTGCCGCAAATACGGTCGAGGCGGAGGGAGGATGGTGATAAAGTCGCGCAAGGGATGTTGCTCGTGGTGCTGGAGAGATACTGGATATGGACATCTAATACTACAACAGATTGACGGAATGTTCATGACATGTCTGTCACAGAGAAACAAAGTTTGCTCGCATCCTGTGAGTGATTTCTCGCTGTGTTAGGATACCCATGTTCATAATGAAAGACACTCACGCATTGAATTTGCTCGTTCGAAGCTGTAGTCCTGTCATTGGTCCGGCGTCCATCATACTGCGATGCCATACATATACCCTAATTAGAACGCGATATCGTCACGGCCTCTCCGATGCATATGCTTCATGGCGTTAGAAAACACCAACTTCCAGCCAACTTCCAAGTATAACCTTCTTTCTTTGTATGTCACTGAAGATTTTGTGATGTGTTCGTAACCGTCGTGGGTATGACAGGCTCAAACTTGGTGTTCCATAACACATAACCCACACTCCCCACAACCCGTAACTCCATAACGAATCCGGGACTCGTCCTCCGGGATCTAAAATGCGCATCAAGCGGACGCGAAGGGTGATCACAATATGATTCTTGATGAAGGTTACCGATGGCCCAGCCAATGGTTTGCCAATAGTAGCTACGATCAGTCATCAATGCATCCAGGAGTTAGTGTTGGTGTATGGAAGACTCAACTTTACAAGTAGGAACGTATGGAGTGTTGACATCTTGAGCGCTTGCATTGAACTTGCTTAGGAAAGAGGTAAGAGTCGGATTTGGCGAAAAGCTTGACCTTACCTATCTGGGTTGCAGGTCGCCTGCCGTTGAATGATGCCCGTCTCGGCGAATGACTGCTTCCAAAGACAATGAATTGCTTCCCGCCCACTCCAAGCCCGAATTTACCTACCTGAGTCGTTCATAGGTCGATCTCTATCCAGACGTTAACACTCATCTCCGAATAACTTGAAGTGGTACTTGCGAATCGAAGACTTGGAGAATGATTACTTCCAAAGACCGGTCAAAGACAACGAATGTTTCCCGCTCGTACTCTCCATCTATCCATGTCCCTGTAACCTTCTCCTCCCAGGCCCGCCCCACGCTCCCACTGCTCCTTCCAATTATCCTTCTCCAGCCCCGTTCCCCCGTTCCCTGTGCCCCGTTCCCCATCCTCCACAGATTTTCCTGTCTGCCTTCTTACTCGTCCCTATAATTATCATATTTGCATCAAGAATCGCATTCCTATATATATCATACAATCATCTCTCATCCTCCATATGTTACTCTACCAAACCCCAAGGAACGAGCAAATTCCCGACTTGCCAAGGCGTCTAATGTCCACTATTCTAACGTACACCTTCGGTACGTTCCGTCTCTACTTAGACATACTGGGTTCCAGTTTCCCAGCCTCTCGCAGCCTAGGCCCCGCGGCCCAGCACCCAGTCTATGTACGACATCGATATCCCGAGTCCCAGATGGCAAAGAAGCACAAAGAAAGAAAAGAAGGGTGAGCTCACTGATAATTAGACTGTTCTCAGACCGCCGGGGCCTCGTAGCCTGTCGCGATGTTTCCGAAGTCCTCGAATCAGCTAACCGCCTTTATTGCTCCTGCTTGTAGGCCAATCACCCAATCATATATACGTATACCTCCTTCTCCAGACACTCGGCAGGCTCGACTCGATATGGCCGCACACCTTCCTTCTTTGGCGGCTCCGTCTCCGTCCAGCAAATCGCTCAGAATGTAGACCCCATACTCCATCCTCGCGTCAACACATCAGTGCATCAAGATCAGAAACGAAACCCAGCAAATCCGCTTCATCCATGATACGCGCATCGCAGCGATCCCCATGGTACTCGCCCAAGCTGTAGGCACCCAAATGCTCCTACCCAAATCCAAATCCAAAACTCCCAGCTGGCAACCAAGTAGTAATTAGTAACCAGCAACTCCCCATCGCGGCACAATCACCATCGTGGAAACTTACTTGCGGCTATGGACTACCACTTGAATAAACATCAAAGCCTCAGGCCTCATTCCCCATCCGTCGGTGTCGACGAACACGCCGCACCATACTCTTTAATTTCCCGTTTCCACCACATGGCGCATGAACGCACGAGCGTCGTAGGGACGTCGTAAGGAACATATGCCGTATGCCATACTACCTACTTCCCACCAACGAGCTCCGGTGCGCCCTTCAGCTTCCCTCCCAAGATCCCACCTCCAACTGGCAGTTATGATGTAGCGCCACTCCGCCACCGCTGATATAACTATAACTCTCTACGCGCTGCTAATACCGTATCCGCGGAGCAACCACGCTAGCACATACGCATGCCCACATAGCCAAGTCCACCCACGCACAACGGCACTACGGAAATACACGCAAAGCACCGAGCGCACATAGTACGCAAAGCGACATGGCCCACGCGGCGACCGATCAGACATCAAAACACGTTTTTTGAGTGAATAGAGTTCGGGTGATGCTGTGATGTGATCAGCCGAGGGAAGTAAGTTCGCAGCTATGTTTTATAAGTTGGTGCGGTGTGGCGCACGGCGTGTTGGCTGAGGAGGCCTCGTATAGCTCGATCCTCTCATACTCCTTCCGTGCTCGATCCTCCCATCCGGTGCCATTGATGTTAATGTATGAAGCATGAAGCGTCATCATCGGCTTCTTCCCTTTCCTCCTATGGAGAGCAGTGCTGGTGAGTGTTACGTCCCTCTAACGTTAAAACCCTTTACGTCCCCTATCCCCATCCCTGTTCCCCTGGCTCCCCTGCTCCCACTGCTGCTCCTTCCGCTGGCGATATATTGATAACGAAACGTGTTGAGGTTATTATCAGGTTGCTGCCTACTCGGCGCGAAGCTGTCGTTGCGCTGCGAACAATCGATCAAGCTTCATGAATCGTGGGTGGATCATTGCGCATGCTGCGAGGCTGTTGTTTGTGCGATTCGAGCTCTAGTACGGGTTTGGAGGACTCAGGCCTCAGGCTTCGTACTGGCACCTACTTACCAGCACCTCGTCCCGATGCTTTCGCCATCCTGTTCAATAAGCAGTGGTCTGCGGCTATCTTCAGTACTCGGGTGCATCTGAATCGGACGTTAGATCGTTTGCGCGCCGCCGGAGGTCCTGTTGCCTGTGTCCAGCCCAACGGCAAGTCGAAGATTCAAGAAGCTGTACCTAGGCTAGCACTAGCTGCCGCTGATAAGATAACTTCGGAAGCTACGTGATGTGATGTGTGATGCTGGGATCCGGGGTGGTTACGTCCGGCCCTCTGCCTCTCTTTCGAACAATCTTCTCAAAAATCAAAAATCAACGATCAACGATCAACGAACCGGCGTACTCCACGGTTCTCGAGCGCTCCTCGTACGTCGGCCAGCCTCCCAACACCCAACGTTCAACACCCAATATTCCCAACACCCAATATTCCCAACGCCCATTCCCAACACCCATTCCCAACGCCCAATATTCCTATTCCTCAGAGATACCAGTCTAGTACCGTACAGTACCTGCATCTGCACCTGCATCTGCATCAGTCAATCAGCCATCCCGGAAGGCTGGGCGGTCGAACTCCTTTCTTCCATTCCCTCGCGCCCCATCCCGCGCCACCCAGCGTGCCGTATGTGCTGGTATTCTTAATAGCCGTAGAGCGCCCGCCCGCCCCCCGGATCCCTTCCGCCCGTCCGTGGGGCGCGTCCCACGCTCATATACGCGATCAGAATCAGATACTTACGAGAACATAGCAATAGCATGCCATCCGTACCTACCATACAACGGAATACCAATACCAATACCAATACCAATACCAATCTCGGTGTTCAAGGTAATCATAAGGCGGGTGGGTGGGTGGTGAATCGCTCGAGCTGCAGCCCTCCGAGCAGGCCTTAGGAAGGGAAGTATCCGCCTCGCGTGTGTGGTAAGAACGCCGGCGTGTTCCCATATTCCTATGTTCCTATATTCTGTCTTTCCTCCCCTCCTCAGGCTGTAAGTGGACGCTATATGTATGATTCCAGGGAGTATAAGAGCATAACGTATAATCTATCTAGACTTTATAGTTGGCATCCGCAATTTCATGTGGGGATAGCGATAGCAATAGGCAATAGGCAATAGGCATTGCGTCGGTACAGCCATTGTATTTATTCAATATTCAATGCTCATTGTATTGAGATCGAGGAGGGTGATACAATGGAGAATGGGTGATCGCCGGGCAGATACTCTTTCGTCTCCCTCTCCCTCTCCCTCTGATACAAACCCATCACAGGCTCTGTGATACCTCAACTTGAATTCGAACTCGAACACCTGAACTAGTACTTAGTACTGTACGAGGAGTATCGATTCTGCTCCATATTCAGGATTCGAGTCGGCGCTCGAGTGGTTGGCTTGGGATTACGACGGAAGAAAAATAAAAATAAAGATAAAGATGAAGATGAAGATAAATATAAATATAAAGATGAAGATAAAGATGAAGATGAAGATAGATAAAGTCCGTGCTTTGGGGTACTTACAGTTACAGCACGCTGAGTGGAGGTCTGTGGAGGTGGTAGCAGGGAGGTGGGGTAGACGAATGGGAGGTGGAAGGATGGATGGATGGAGGTGGGGTGGTTAGATGAACGGGTGGAAGGATGCGTATGCGTAGAGCGTTTGGCGTTTGGCGTTTGGCGTTTGGCGTTTGGACGCGCGGGGGCGTCGCTCGAGACTCGGTCGATATGTTGTTGGTCTCTTGATATGTTTTGGTTTTGGTTTTGGTTCGTCTCACACAGGGTCTTCCAAGCTCTAAAGCTCGGAGGGCGACATGGGCAGCTTGAATGCAATATGTCATAACTGCATAACTGCATAACTGCCATAACTGCCGTAATCGTCACGGTCGTGCATGTCAGTCGGACGGGTACCGTGGATAAGATAACACGCACTTGAACTTGAACATGCACTTGAATGAAGATGTCACGGATGTCATATATTTATTATTAGATGGGTAAACACCGAATTCGATGACCGTTTGAACGTTGGATATCTGGATGGCCACAACACCACAATTCATGCGCGCAGGGAGACGCATCTAGACGATAAACCACAAACCACAAACCACAAACGATAAACCACAATCGATAAACATTTAAATGAACATTCAATATTCAATACTCAAGTACTCAATGTTCAGTGATAAGTAATAAGTAATAAGTATACCGAGCCACGATACCACATGTACACTCAGCGAAACTATCGAACACGCCGAGCTCGCACTCTCACCGTGACAATACCCACCAACCACCAACCACCAACACCAACTAAGTATGCACAATACGATATATACGATATCCTACGAGCGTTGTTGCAATTACTCTATATCCGGGATTCAATATTCAATAGTCATATCCGTGCGCAACTTTGAACATATCTGAATCGTACCGCGTACCGCGTAATCATTCAGTCACTCATTCACTCCCACAGGACTACTCGTTCGAACGGATTCAACGTCTACTACTAGAGTACGGAGGGTAACAACAAAACCAGGTATATACACATCACCCAACCTACCCAACCTCACCTAACCCCTAGGCACGAATTACAGATAATACAAATGACAAATGACGGCGCGCATGTGTGTGAGTGTAAGAGAGCATGAGTGTAAGAGAGCATGGGTGTAATGACAGAGGAAATGAGAGAGGAAGGGGAATGGGAGGAAATGGGGGGGAAGGGGAGATGGGGGGGGGGAGTGGTGTACAGCAATAAGAATAAGTAATATAGACGTATAGAACGTATGAAAAGTATAGACGGGGTGGCGCGGTCGAGGCAAGGAGTCGAGTGTTCGAGTGGCACTGTCCTCCTCGAGTACAGAGAGAGTATCAAGTCAGGAGGGATATCGCAGCGAATAACAGCAAGCAAGAGCAGGAGAAAAAGCCGGAAGAGAGGGTTGGTGCTTCAGAAAGGCCGGACCCCCTCCTCTGCCTCCACCTCCTCCCGCATTTGCACATGCAGCACGCGCCGGTACCTAAACCCCGCCTCGTCGCTCACGATCTCGCCCAGATCAAAATAGCCCCTCCTCTCCGCCTTCTCGCTCCACGCGGGATGGCCCAGCGGCGAATGCAGCGGCGAGGTGTGCAGCGGAGAAGGAGAGTGGAGGGGCGAGAGCGGGGAGGTATGCGAGGGCGAGGACGGCGTGGGCGTCCAGCGCCCGCCGCCCATGGCCTTGCACACCGCCGAGTGGCGCGTGAGCGGGTACACGGAGAGCGGGTCCTCGGACGCCGGGGACACGGCCCCGCTCCCGCGCCCGGTGTTGGGGGTATTGAGGGCGCGGACGGTGTGGTGGGGGTGCTGCGAGAGCGAGGAGAGGGCCGCGAGGACGTCCGCGGGGAGGGTGGGCTGCGTGGATGTGAGGAGCGAGATGCGGCGCTTGCTCCGCGTGCGCGTGCGTGTATGCGGAGTGGGAGGGGAGGGGGCGAGCGAGGGGGAGGGGGAGAGCGATGGCGACGTCGGTGTTGCGGGGGCGTCCGCGGAGGCGGATGAGGAGGCGCTGGAGCGGGAGGAGGACGACGTGAGCGAGGAGATGGAGGGCTTGCCCTTGACGGACTTGACGAGCTCGGGGGTGCGCTGGCGCTGCGGGATGCCGTGTATCTGGTCGAAGCAGGCGGTGCACACGCGGGCGTTCTCGACGACGGGGCTGTCCTTGGAGGCGTAGACGGCGATGGGGGTGCGGTGCGGGGGGTGGGTGAAGGGGAGGAAGGGGGAGGAGGTGTCGAGGAGGGCGGTGGTGTGGGACGTGCAGGCGGCGCAGAAGACGGAGCCGCACTTGCGGCAGTGCTGCATAGAGAAACGCGAGGTGAGAAGGGGAGAGAAAGAGCAGGAGATGGGGTACTCACGTGTCTGCGCTCGAAGATGGAAAAGCGGACGCGGCAGTAGAAGTTGTCGCACGCGGATGCGAGGGCGTCTTCTTTCCACAGGTGTTTCGGGAGGAGGACTGCGAGGTGCTCGTTTGCGCGCAGGTCCATCGAGCTGGAGCTGGAGGTGGAGGAGTCCGCGGAGGACGAGGAGGTGGAGGCTGTGAGGGTGGACAGCTGCGACGACGAGGGCGATGACGAGGGCGGGGGCGATGCGGCGTCGGCGTCGATGTCGTCGAGCACGGGTAGAGTGGGGAGCACCGCGGAGGGCGGGGACGGGGGATGCTGGGCGTCGTATGCGGCGAGGGACACGGTTAGAGCAGACATGGTGATGGTCCCGTGATGTTGGTTGATTATCAGTGGAAGGGAGGGGGACGGGCGAACGGAGGGGTGATCAATGGGACGAGTGGCCTTATGAATGCGACGTCCCTCCGCGCGTCACAATCCATATCCCAATCCATCCACCCAACACATCTCCCATCTCAGATCTGCCCTCCCACCCAGATCCCATCGGGCTCCTTGTTTGCACATGTAGCCGCTTGTTTGCGCACTGAGCGAGGGTCGTTTTTTCGATTTTTCTTCGGAAGAATCGATGGCTTTGGCGATGGCCCGTGTTTGGTGTCGCCGTTTTGTTTTGGGATTACTTCCGTGCTTTCCACGTGTCGGCCTCTTTTCTCCCCTCTCCTTTTCTCCTGACAGGCCTCTCCCCGGCGCTTCCTCGCCTCGCCTCTCCTCACTCCCATTCCCACACCCAGCTGCATACGGTCCGGTCTGCACACCGCACACTACGACCCCCCCTCCATCACCCCTTCGACGCTGCCCACCGTCCCCACCGCCTACCCCCACCCAATCCACCCATCCCGCTTACCGTTTCCACCTTCTCCAGCGAATCCGATGCAACCCATCACCGATTCACCGACACAGCATATTCGGCGCACGCTATTGGCTGGCTCCCTCTCCCAGCCTTCCACCGAGTACGTACACCTCTCTACGCCCACGCATGTCCTGTACGTCTGTACGTGTGCACATGTAATAGCCTCTGCTCCCTTTACCTCACCGCCCCCCTTCTCGGGTCACCCTGTGCATTTGGATTTGAATCCGAATCCGAATTTGATTTTGAATTATGAATTATGCATCTCTTTAACTTTACGCCGTTGCCGTGGACGCTGACGTTAACGTTAACGTTGTGGTGCATGCCGCGGTTCGCGCTTGCCGACGGTAGCAAGTGCGCGAACTCTAAGTGTGAACAGCGAACAGCGAACGCTGAATGTGAAGTGCTGCTCGCGTGCTCCCATACATGGGAGCGGTTGTCGTGTGCACAGCGACCGCCTAATGCTCGCGCTCATTCAGGAATTCGGGAATGGCAACGGCGGCGGGCAACGCTAATGCAAACCCTAAAAACGTGAAGAGTCCTCGTCGTACCCTTGTGCATCATGGCATGCGTGGCTGGTCGCACTCCGATTACGCGACCAAGTGTCCCCGCTTGCCGACAGTGAGTTCCGACGACGACGTTGATGCAAAGGCTAAATGTGAAAGTGAAAGCACCCGTCGTCGCCGTCGTTGTCGTCGCCGTCGTCGCGTGCACCCGTGAGTAGTAACTAGTAACTAGTGAGTACCGGCCTCGTGGATTCTGGTTGTCGTCGTCGTCGTCGTCGTATAAACACCCGGACGGTGATTAAAGCGTTAAACATTGAACAGTAAACATTAACGCTATGCGAATGTTGGTTGTAGATGTGTAGCCCGTGGTCGTGGGTCGTCGTGGGTCGTCGTCGTCGTCGCGCGCACATGGATATGCGCGTCGTCAAGGCACGTCCGACATCGCACGTCCGACATACGTGCACATGCACGTGTGGCACCGTGCGCCTCCAAGTCCAAGTCCAAGTGAAAGTGAAAGTGAAAGTGAAAGTGAAAGTAACGTTGATTCCGCATCCGCATACCCATACCCGCCCGCCTGAGTGATGTACATATGTACATCTATCCATACGTACGTGTGTTGGGCACGGGTACGGACACGGATGTGCGAGAAAAGAGCAAAGAGCAAAATCCGGAGCTGCGGAAAAGGAAAAGGTACCGCAAGCATAGCACGGAGAAAAGGAGGTAAGTAATACTAAGTGGAACGGCGGGAGGCGCGTGCTTCGCCCCTTCGCTCCCGAGCATTCAATATTCAAGTTTACGCATTATTGGTACGCCGACCAATTTTCAAAGGCATGTGCCCTGCCACCTGATTCTGCGATTCTACGCTCCTACGCTCCTATGCTCCTAGTTACATCTGCATGCACTCCTTCCAGCGCCGAGCCAATGAACAGGCGTGCATTGCGCAGTGCGCATCATGTGTATGAATGGATGTGATTGGATACTCTGGGAGACGCGTCGGTGGAATGAGACTGGGATCGGGTTTGGGATTGGGATTGTGAATGGGCGGAAAGACGGAGTGTACGCGTCGAATAAAGTCGGACTAACGAACAACGAATAACGAACAACGAATAACGAATACCGTCGGAATTCAAATAACCTTGATATACTTTATACTTCATACTTTACACTCCATACTCCATACAGTCGACTCTCTTATAACCCATGGCCCTCGTAACCCATAATCCCCCATAACCCATACATTTTGGCGTCCACCGGCTTGGTTACCAGGGAAATTAGCAAAATCCCCCATACTCCATAATCCATACCTTTTTGGAGGTACCAAAACCCATAAACTCTCGAATATACCGAAATTCATACCTCTTTTAGAAGGCCATAATACATATTTGTACTGATATTTACGGTAAAACTTTAAGCTATGCATTGAAAAGTTAAACCACTGCCCAAGTTGCACCCCTGAGCTCCGCAACCGATACGTTGCAACCCTTTTGTAATCCGTTACACTTTTATAATGTTTTCCAAGCAATCTTGTATCATTTCTTGCTCTCATATACTTGATTGTGGATGCTTTTTGCTACCATACATTAATTGTAGATACATCTTAATAGGCTGTAGAATAGCGTACATAATGTCCTTAATTTTTTCGTTGTATATTTGGCATAGACGCCCAATAAGCACTCTCAAGCAACCCATACTCTCTAATAACCCATACTTTTTTGTGTCCACCGACAGGTATGGGTTATAAGAGAGTCGACTGTACTCCATACCCCCCTCGCACGCGAGCCGCACAGTCGCAGAGCCGCATAGTCACACAGTCGCGTAGTGGCCATGGCGACCGTATAGTTATAGTTCGGCGTAGGGGAGGAGATGGTGGATCCGAATGAGTGTGACGGATTCGATGACGGATGATGCATTGATGTATCAAGCTCGAGTCCGAAGTACGGCGAAAGTATATTCTCGAGCATACGCCGTACGTCGTACGTATACACCGCGGCTAGAACGCGCTGGTTCAAGTACGCGTCTACTCCGGAGTCCGAGAGTATGTACGATCACCGTAGTGCCGTAGCACCGTAGCGCCGTAACACTCGGACGGATGTAGTCAACAGGATCCACTAGGATTCAAGAATAACGCGTACACTTGCACACAAGGAGCACGACCACGGGCACCGCCTATCCATGCCTTTACATATTACATTATATATATATAGTCTGCGTGCTGTGTACTGCCAGTGAGGCCGGCACCTACGCGTGCTCGGCGTACATACGATTGCAGGAGCACCGTGAGCCGTGTGTCGAGACCTAGACCACCGAGGCTACCCCATCAATACTGTTAATGTTAATGATCCCCGACACCGACACCGATATATTTACTTATATATTTATGTGAAGATGTAAAGTACGTTGTACGCCTACGCGTGCACAGAATGCCAACACCGAAACCGAAACCGATAGTACGCGTGCATATGCATATGCATATGCATATGCCTCCATGTCCACCGACACCGACACCGACACCGAGTTGGGTCAGCACGATCACGATCACGATCACGACCACCGAGTGCCCGAGTGACCGAGTCTCCCGCCCTAGCCCGCCCTCCCAATTCCGCCCAATTCGCGCGCACCATCCGAGTCCTTGTTCCGTCAAATTGACTGCCGGATCTATCGCACTGATGACTCCGTAAGCGTATTTATATACATCATATTATATATTGTACTCACCAGTCGCCGAGTCCCGTACACCCAGCTCGTCCGCGGCCCCACAGCACCGACTCCAATACTCAGAACTCAATATTCACCATTCACTACTCATTACTCAATATTCAATATTCCCCATTCAATAATCACCATTCGATAATCAATATTCAATACTCAATACTCAATATGCAATATGCAATATTCAGACTTCGATGGTAGTTGCACAGTGCCATAGTGGTGGTGGTGGTGGTGGTGGTGGATCCGTCTATCGAGTCTATTCGAACCGTCGTGCATCAGGGTTAAGTTAAGATAGTGAGATGGTGAGATGGTGAGCATGTACCGCGGGCGTACCTACGGCCTTAGGCCTTAGGTAGGACGTACGTACGTATTATAACGATAAATGATGAATGATATAGTATACTATACGTACGTACGTACAGGCTTGCATGCAAGATCCCAAGGTACCAAGGTACGGTACATACGATCTCCCATCTCCCACCTGCTTCCGTTCCTCTGTCCAGCAATCATCAATCATCTAACAGTCCGTAGTGATCACCGCTTTCCGAATCGGCGTCTCCACCAACTCCACTCCTCCCCCTCCTCCTCCTCCTGCTCCTCCTCCTGCTCCTCCTCCGGGTTCAATATACAATATCCGGCCTCCACTCTAGAATATATCAGTGGATATCAGTGTTTATCGTGATCTGCGCCCTCCTCCCTACCCCCAAAGGACCCAAAGCAGGAAGGCGCTCTCCACCGAGTCCACTCCCCGTCTCCCCTACTCGTTTCCCTCTTCCCCTTATTTTCTATCCGTGCGGTCACTTTACATCATATCAGCCTTTCCGCATCAACCTTTCCCCACCCCGACGCCTCCTCGGCGCCCCCGGGTATCCTCTTTTCTCTTTCTCTTGCTAGTTTTCAGTGCACACCACCGCGCCTCCACCGCGCCCGATCGTGCCGCGACCGCTGATCGCCTCCCGATCGACCCCCGGAACCAAAATCCGTGCAAGATCCCTGGGAGTGTGTAGTGCGTCCCGCGTAGTGTGGGTGTGCTGTCTAGAGTATATATGTAGTATGTATGTAGTATGGAGTATGGAGTATGTACTAGTAGTACGTGACCGGCGGTATCACTAAATACATTTTCTTCGTTTAGCTTTTCTGACATTGACACCTCCCCCATATTCCAAATCCCAAATTCCAAATTACCGCCGCCGAGTCGCCTTCAGCAACACCCCCGTGGGTGAGTGGTGGCGGCGCGTGGGTGTCCGCGGAGCACTGGACTTCGGGCGTATTCGAGGTTAGTCCTTTAGTAGACTTTAGTGCGTAGTTTACTTTGGGCTCGGGGGCATTGGGCTTCGGGATAGGGAATTCGCGATTCGCGATTCGGGGGAGGGTTTGGTGGTCGTTATGTGGAATGGTGGTCGTTATGGTGGGATGGTGGGATGGTGGATCCGCGCATCGAACTACGGAGTGTAAGTAGGAGACCGTAGGAGACTAGGAGGGAAAGGGAGGTGGGAGGTGGGGGCAGATCTAAGAATTGGCGCGATATTCTCTGATGTGGAGGTGGAGATTGCAGGCGGAGCGGGGGCTGGGATCATTGACATTCTGGTGGGTCGTGAATGGTAATATAGGGATAGATGGTGAAGACACCGAAGGCGCTCCCCGCTGATCATCTCGCTAAACCACTAAATATTCACGATCCCCTATGCTTCTCCTCAGACTCCAATTTCCTATTTCCTATGTCCCATTCACCCTCGACCGCACACAGGAAAACGAAAACGAAAACGGCGGCCCATACCAAGCGTCGAGCGCCGAACTACGCAGCATACCAACGTCTCTGCGGGCCAGCGCCGCCAGGTCGTTCCTCTATGAGTTTGTGAGGTAGATGTAATCGCGCGAAACGGTCTGGCGACGCTTCAGAGCTCAGTGCGTGATGCATTGACGGGGTATGTGTTGAAATGTGCTGTACAATATACATGATGCGTTGATTAATATTATCAGGTCTCATCCATGGGGGATATGATGGGACAATCATGTCGGCGGCTGGGGGTGGCGCACCGTAGATGATATGATACAATACGGGTTGTGTGGGTTGTGTGGGATGGGATGGGATGGGATGGGATGGGATGGAAGAACGGGGAAGAGGTCTCCTTGATTGACTGATGCATCATTGAGTATCGAAATATTGAGTGTTGGGATGGTCTATTAATATCGTGTTACTGTTTGTCGGTTGTCGAGTAAAGAAGAGTGTCGAGCAGGAATGTCGGGACTTGGCCGACATGCGAGGAGCGCTCGCGAACCCATTTCCCACTACGGGCCTCCCAGTGGTAGACTGCGCGCGAGTGCGCCCGGGCTCTTTGTCTTGCGATGAAATGATGGCTGAGATACACAACCACGTAACCGCTGCGATGTGATGTGGATATGAATTTAGAGAGCAACATAGCACAACATCGATATGGATATCGCACGCAGAGACTGATGATGCTCAAGTACTCAACGGAACGCTCCAAGGTCCTTGGAAAGACACTGTTCGGCGATCAACCTTGCACCCATTCGGGGAGTCGAGTCGAGTAGCGGGTATAGGAGTAAGGGGCACATAGGAGCGATCAAGGAGCCTTGATACTTGATATGAGTTCGTGATGCTGATGCTGATGGCAGTGAATGTGGTTTTGAAGCCTGTTTCGTTCGAAATTAGACGGGCGGGAGATGGTTAGAATAGGCTGTATTTGGGGATTTAGGACGTAGGACGTAGGATGGAGGATGGAGGATGGAAGATGGAAGATGTAAGTAAGAGGTGGTCAAATTGGGCTGTGATTGGGCAGTGGAGATTGAGTTTGGTGGGCGGTATGTGATGGTGGGTAAGTAATCGGACGCTCGAGTCCTATCATCGGTAAAGAAGGAGGAGGAGGAGGAGGAGGAGGAAGGAGAAAGACGGATGAGGAAGTGATGAGGAAGTGTTTGAATTAGAGGGAGAGGGAGACTAAAGAGTATCTGCTCGGCGATCAACCATTCTCCGTTGTATCACCCCTCCTCAATCTCAATACAATGAGCATTGAATACAATGGCTGCACTGACGCAATGCCTATTGCTATCGCTATATGAAATTGCGGATGCCAATTATAAAGTCTAGATTATATGTTATACTCCCTGGAATCACGTACTGTCCACTTACAGGAGGGGGAGGAAAGACAGACCATAGGAACACGCCGGCGTTCTTACCATACACACAACGTGAATACTTGCTAAGGCTTGCTTGGAGGGCCGCGCGCCGAATCCTGCATCCTGCATCCTCCAGCTTGAACGATTAACCACCCACCTTGCCTTAAACACCGTTCCTTGCTGCTCCTCGGCGTACCTGTCACGACGGATGGAGGAATGACAATGCCAATAATACCCTTGGCGCTCTAACGTTGCATGTTGGTGCCCATCTTCTGCTGAATGGTATTGGTATGCCGATGTATGGTAAGCACGAGATGGCATGGTATAGATATGGTTCTGTCGTAAGTATCTGATCCCGTATATGAGCGTGGGACGCGCCCGACGAGCGGACGGATGGGCAGATGGGCAGACGGGCGGAAGGGAATCCGGGGGTGGCGGGCGCTCTGCGGTTATTATAAGAAATATCAGTACATGCAGCACGTTGGGTGGCGCGGGATGGGAGGAAGTGGATGGGGCGCGAGGAAATGGAAGAAAGGAGTTCTACCGCCCAGCCTTGCGCGGTTAGTTGACTGATGCAGATGTAGGTACTTGGCTGGAATCTCTGTAGGAATGAATAAGACGTTGGGAATGGGTGTTGGGAGGCTGGCCGACGTATCAGAACAGAATAGGAAGACTAGCCGGAGGACATGGCTAACTTTTGGAAGACATACCATACGACTTACGACGCAGTCTACTAACCTCTTCTCCTCCCTCCCGTCAATTCTTCCTTCCTTCCCACCCATCCTTCTTTCCACCCACCTCACGTGTATTCCGCATCGAATCCAAGAGCCTAGCCTTTATTTAACCGCTCCAACCATCCAACCATATCCAACCCCCAACCCGACTCACCCACGCGGATCGAACCACGAACACTCCTTCTCGAGCGCCTTTCGCTAATCGAATAATCGACTAATGGAACAGCGGCGGCGGGTGTAATTTCGGATGATATACCGTCCTTGAAGCTCTAGAGCCACACCGCCGACCGGAGCAGGGCACTCCAAATCCAAATCCAAATCCAAATATTGCACCGAATTCGAGGGGGGAGCCTAGACGCATCCATTTATCGATATCGAGTGTTGGTTCCTCGGAGTGGGGAGGGAGCTATGAGAGGAGTGGGAGAGTTTAGATTGATGAGTAGAAGGTGGTTACGTCGGGGGTCTGGAGGAGTGGAGCTCTGTCGTGTGTGTTGCCTTATTTTGTGCATTTGTGGTACTGCGCAGGGTGTTTCTGTCACTGGTCTGTACTTGGAAAGGTGCTATGGATACAGGGTAAGGGACACAGGGTTTCTATCTGAGTTAGGGAGTATTGAGTTAGGGAAAGGGATTTAGGGATCAGTGGATTAGGCAACGAGGAGAGGAGAGGAGTATCCGAATGGTTAGCGCTGGCATACTTTTAGCCTTAGGGATTCGAGAGGGGAAGAGATGAAGTGCGAACAGGGGACCTCCTATCTATCGAGTTGGTGCGAGGCAAGAGGAGGAGACAGGCAATCAATCAATCATATACATAATTCTAGGACGAATTGTGACGGTACATTACTGTGAACACGGTAGATCGTGTGCGCCGCCTCTATAACACTCTACAACTCTTCAATGTGCAATGTGTGATCGACCGGGACGGGCGATCGACGAGGCCTCCGGGAGAGAGGGAGGAGGATGAGGAGGAGGTAATTGTAAATGGTACTCATACGGAACGAATCAATACAGGACGAATATACATTGCAAGACGAATCGTATACGTCGGTACAGCGGTACAGTGCGTGGCCGTGTGTGATCGACGAGGGATCGACGAGGCTCCTGAGAGGGTCCACACGACGACTGATCATATACATACAGAGGACGAATTATGTCGGTACAGCGCATGGCCGAGTGATCGAGGAGGTAGGGACGGGGACGGGCGATCGACGTCTTCGGGGGCCAGAGGGAGAGGGGAATGGTGATCGCAGACTAACTATAGGCTGAGTACACCCAGTAGAATCCCGAGCATTACTGCATTGCATGTTACGCTCCGGTGCCTAGTAGCTCTAGCAGTGCGCGGGGCAGTTGCACGCCCGACCGTAAGTCTCCGTAAGTTCGATCGGTATATATTGAAATAGACGATCGGCGGGGACCCGGGGACGGGCGATCGAAAGGGGAATAGAGTGTAACAGAGGGCGGATCATCATCATATCATATCTTGAGGACGAATGGCGTATGTGTATAAACATGGGCTGACCAGTAGCAGTCCTTGGATTCGTATGATAATTTGTATTTTGAGGCGGGCTACGTGTTTTGGTGTAATGTAATGCATACTGTGCCTGCACGTGTGGTGTAGAATATCATGATATCACAGTGGTAAGGATAATACCATGACATAGCGAATTCGCAAGCGTATGTTACTCCTTTGTTACACAACGCACTATGTAAAGGCGCACGCACATCAAATGCACATCGCACACTGCACATTCGCACATGGCTCTCGAATAACCTTGGGATTAACGCGTAATTCACGAGTAAAGCAAGGTAAATGTGAATAAATGGGCACCCACATCGTCCAACAAGTCCCGCATGCGCGCGTGGCGCGTGCGGACATACGGGCATGCGAGGGCACGACGTTTGGCTTGGCTCCTGCGGACCTCAAGGCCGCACGCTTAGGCCGATTGACGGAGGATGGTGTACGACGGGGACGGTCCTCGAGGCGCATCGTGAGGCGTACCATAGCACGGGCAATATTTGTATTGAATTATGGTGCAACTTGATGGGGTGGACCGCGTATGCACATGTCTGATATGTCTGGTGAGAACGATTCAATTCAATTCAATTACAATGTACTTCTGCTCAGATTATCATTATCAGTGATCGTTGTGAACAAGGCGTACGATTGAATGAGATGGTCACGGGTCGAGGAAGGACGTCGAGAGAGACAGACCCACTCTAACCGAGGGGTCGCAGCGATCGCAACTCCGCCGTGGACGCCCCATGACCACTGCTGGACTAGAACGAAAAGAACGCTTGAGAACGACGCAAATAGCGGCGGCAGAGACGCGGACCCGGAGGGAATAACGGAATTCGAGAGAAGGAAGATGTCTGAAACCATGCCGCAATGTTAATACATCGCCGAGTGAGTGTATTGAGGGTCACGCGAGCAGGTGGGGTGAGGGAGCGTCCGATAGATGGTCTCCAGAACTCTCATTCGAACCCGAACTCTTAGAATTGGGGTGGTGGGGTTGAGTTGGGGTATCTATTGATTTCTGATGCGTGTATGTATGGGTCGATGTATAATGCGTGTATGAGTTGATGTGGTGTGAGTTGATGTGGGTACGGTGTGGTAGACCGTACGCCGCGGGTCCGGTCGCGTGACGTTCTACGAGACTCCTCCGTGTTCTCTCCCATGTTCTCGTGCTCCCGTGCTCTCCAAATATTCTCACCAGAGCCCTCTCCCGTGTTTCTATTCCCCTGTTTTCGAGTTCCTCAAGACGATCTGATCAGAACCGCAGAACCGCAGAATTGCAGAACGTTCAATGCAGAATGTAGGGCAGGGCACACGACCGAGTACGCCAGGGGGCTGCTGATCGTGAACCTTGCAGAATCTGTACACCCGGCGGAAGGTACGAGGGTCGCGATTAGAAGGATTATATCGAAGGAGGACGAGAAAGAGTTATGTCACCGCTACTCAGTGCCTGCGACGACGACCGTACTATCACCCACTGTTCAATCCTTTGTATTCTATGTATACTCTGCCTTTTGTGTTCTGTATTTGCGTACTCTGTAGTGTGGTTTTTATGCCATCTGTTTTCTGAGGAATGGAAGAGGGGTATAGGAAGAAGGACAGACTTTGACAAAGTATGATCGCATCGCGCGTCTCTCTCGACTCCGGAATCCGACAATTGAGCATCAGTAATCATTCAGTATATAAATCAGTATATAAATACGAATCTCGAAACGATCACTAATCACCTCTAGTCTAGTTTACATCTAGTAGCGGTATCAGTCAACGAGCACACGACGCAGATGTTTGCCAAACAACTCGATTACGGCTTGCCCATGCTTCCTACCCCTATCCTCCTTTCGCACTCTGTCTAAAAGCACCAGAAAAGCATCAAAGGGTAAAAGGGTAACAGAGTTGGCGCCAACGAAGCGTCGCTTCCCACCGCTAGACCCCCTACGTCCAGACGTACTCGAGTAATTAATACAGCCCTTCTAATCTCTGGATAATTCAGGTAAGTAGAACCTATATCCTATATATATATTAATGGTGATAAGGCTAATACGAGGCCAATGTGGGACTGGGACTGAAGGACTATAACCACCGAAATGAAGCACGAAAAGAGACCCATTCAGTCATTTGGACACCATACATCATCATGAATCATAGTGTCCTTCGAGTGCCCATAGCGATTAGTTATCTCTCAACTATCGACTATCTAAGCCGCGAATCGACCTCGACTCTAATTCTCCAATGACTCGTGCACGCGTAATGTTTGTCCTCCCCATGATCCAGGCTTGAAGGTAGGACACCGAGAGAGGCGTGCTGGTAAGGAAACACACTCGAGTCGGAGTCGGCTATGTGACAATGGTGCACACCCTTTTACGTCGCCATGAGAGACACATTGCAGCCCTTGACGCTCGTAGGGACGAGTAGATAGACCGGTCACCGCCTCGTGTTCTTGAGTCATATCATCGTCGATGCGTGACATACGCTTTTGTCGAGGTCCCGGTGCACGCTACACTACCTCTATGCTACCCACGATACCGCAGCGCTACTCGAGCACCGCAGCACGCCTCACATTGTCACATTGCACCGGTAACGGCTACGATCGCCTCACTATCCAGCGAGATTACAGATTGGAGATATCAGCCTCGTGTACCACCACACACATCTTCGTATCGTGTCCGATGACAATGGACCACCCCCAACCGTAACACCAATATCTGGGCATCTGGGCTGTAGCTAGGATGACAGGGGAGGCAGGGGCGACAGGAGGAGCAGGGAGGGTGGAGAGGGGATAAGGGGCGAGGCGCTAATATAAGGGGCTACCGCCTCACCTCTTGCCTCAACGCCGGGGGAGGATGCTAGGGGATCTGTTGGTCTAGTTACTGCGATCTCTCATGTGAGTGATACTACTAGGTTTTGGGATGGTGTAGCCGACAAGGTGTGGCTTTACGTTTACTATTCATTATTCACGATTACCCCAGCAATGATGCCTCCCACTATCTGACCACTATTTCGCGTAGATAAGGATGAACGTTGGATGCACAGTCGCTAGATGCACAGTCGCATATTAATACCCATATCAGTAATTATGTACCTTGCTGTAATACAACCCCAATTACCGCGCATGCAAATGAAGCGGAATGAAGGGAAATGAAATCGCGAACTCGCTATACAGCGCATGATTTACGCTAGTAATATCGTCCTTTTGCCTTTCCTTGTTCTCGGCATTCACCTTCATTCATTCATGCATGGACATCCATTGTTACTAGTTTAGTGTGAGACGGTGTGACCTGAAGAGCTTGCAGCTGGAGATCGGCGCAGATAATACACACAATCCCTGTGCCACTGCGTTTCATTTATGTGCACTCATACACATTAGATCGAAATTGACAAACCATATCATATAATGCTAACGAGGTACGAGGTGTCCTGCGGAGCTGAGGCTTTGAGGCGTCGTAATCTACGTTCGGCTTCGTTCGTTTGTGTTTTCGAGAAACACGATTATCATCAATCACTAATCTCTACCCATCTCCAACGGATCGAACGGTGGAGATTGCACTTGCACCTACCATCCCTGAAGAAGTACGCCCACACGCCCACGAGCCACCGGAATGACACTGTGTAGGCTTCTGGAGTAAGATGAGCGTGTTAACGACTAGAATACCAGATAGTGGATGATGTAGCAAGGTATCTAATAGGCTTCAAGAGGCTTTAACGCCACGAAGGCACAGGGCCACATGAGTACAAGGCCACAAGACGTCGATGGGCGTTTATGTTGAGGTACGATGAGGCGATTAGATGTAGTTAGTCACTGGCACGAGCAGTATACTGATATCGATCACCGATCGAACCAAGAGCTTGAGTTCCGATTGCTGATTGCTGACTGAGAAGGCGAAGGAAGGAGCGAATGAGTGATAGTGGAATTTGGGGTTGAACGTGGGGGTTGGGGTGGAGTTGCAGAATTAGGGCGTGTAGCGTGTAGCGTGTAACCATTGTCCTTGAATTTGGGAATTTCTGGGTTCCTGGCTCAGACTTCTGAGAGCTAGAGACTGCAGGGCGAGGCGAACGTTAAGATTGATATTGATCATGATCATAGAATGTTCGGAGTGAAGGGTGGGGAGTGGGGAGGTAGAAGCGGAAGTATAGCTTATGTTTTGTATGGAAATTAGGATTCAACGACCGAAATGAAGAGAAGACCGATGTTTTACTCATCCTTCAATTGTGTTTATTCTTCGTGTTCCCGTTCTTGATGAAACGTCCAATGAGGGGGCGAGGGAATGAGTGAGGTGTTATGCATGTCATTGTGGACGTTGGTGGTAGTGGTCTGGATCTCCAAGAGAAACTCAGGCGAAATTCGAGGGTCAAAGTGTAAGCGCCTTCGGAAACTCGGGAGGCTTCCCCCTCAGCGGTGTGGGTGCACAATTAAGCCCCCATGGGATAGTCCTCTTTCTATCTCAGCGACGGAGAGACTAACCGAATCGCTGCGCGTCGCCTCGGGTGTGCGCGTCAAGTTTCAAGAACCAAATGGGTGGTATAATACCAGATATATACAGCGATGAACCCAATGAGTGATTCTGCACGATATACGTTGATTAATGATGGGTGACGGGTGATGGGTGTCCATTATGGATGATCAGTGATCAGTGATCAGAACCGGAACGACGACGGATAAGCAAGTAATCGATCTTCGGTATCTACGCTTACCGGTTCGTTGAGCACACGTACAAGATGAGAGACGGACGCGCTGCATCTCAGGACGGATTAGACGCGTTTTCGGACCGAGTGTTGCCAGAAATGATATTTGGGAGTTTCGGTGTCGCGCCGCGGGAGGATATTTGACAGATAGTACGCGAACGAGCGTCGAGGGAGAAGCAAGGGCGACGATTAGTGATTCCCGGGGCTGACATTGACGTGCTCCGAGAGTCTATGTTATTTTGGGAAGAGGTAGGGAGAGCGGATGTCTGGGTGATAAATTGGATCGGATGTGTGTACTATGGACCGACAGAAGGCACCAGTTTGTCAGATCTAGCTGCGAGAGTGGAGCCGAACTGGACGGCTACAAGGTACCTAGCGCAGTTCCGTCTACCGAGGTTTTCTGGAAGTACATGTTGCCTGTTGAAGAAGCACAAACAGTCCTCGAAGCAGCTTCTGTCCAGCCGCATGCCTTGTCTGACATGTCTGAGATGTCGAGGACCTTGTGCTATCGTTTCTGTCTGAGTTGGTTTTCTGACATACCAAATTCGAAGGTCTTCGGAGGCCTTCGAGGAGGGCACGAGGGCTTCCGAAATGAATGATCAACGAGAAAGAATCGACGCGACGCCAGCCGCGGAGGTAGTTGGAGGCACTGGTATGGGAAGATATGGATGTCGAGAACCTCGAGAAGGCAGGAGTTACCGAGGTCACGCGCCGAGTCGCGTATCGTCCCAGGGACCACAGTGCTACTTTGTTGGTTGACCATCTGCCAGTGGGATCATCGATCATTGAGGATGTTGTCCGTCCCGAGGCCGGTGTGGAGGGCCGTGGTCATTTTGTTGGTTACTGATCAGAATCACGAAGAACAATCAGTTTGCAACCAGAAGAAGGTATACGAGGCGTGTGCACACTGGAATGTCTAGAATGCGGTAGAACATCGCTAAGCGATGTATTCTGAAGAGAAAGAGAGTGGAGTAAGTACTAGTCTTGCTAGTTGAATCGAGAAGTAAAGTGACGACACGAAGGTTACATCTGCAAAGTTCAAACTCCATCGGTTCGGCGCGGGTTGTAAAGCGCTTGATACAACATTGGCGGCCAAGCAAGGTTAAGCTACGGGCCCTCGAGGCAACGACTTTGCGCCATCCAGTGAGATCAGAGATAAAACATACTGAAGGTGTGTCATAAGTTTGGCAGGCTGACTGACGATCAATCGATAAACCCGAACCGGCAGCAGTTGGCGCGAGGTGGCTAGCCTCAAGGCAATTGTTTAGAGATCCGGTTGAGTTACAGCCAGTCTAAATATACATAGGGAGAATGAGATTGTTTGGCCGGGGTAGTGAGACCGAAAGCGTTCTGCATTTCGGTGACAATAAAGTCGACTCCTATGTGGCGATATCTCCAGCATACACGAGGTGATGCTTGCTGTAGTATCTTGGTGCGCGGGGAAACATATGGGCCGGTATGGGGCCGCCCTGTGCTTGATAGTGCAGCCCGGACACGATGAGATATCAGCTGGCCTAGGTAGACTAAGTCCTCTGCTGAGGAGGGGGCCACGTCTTCGATCATTAGAACACGAGTTTCGAAAACAAGACAATGTGCTTATGCGGCGTCACCGTTGCTCTGTTTGCATCGTGTAGGAAATATAAGAGCAGTCTCCATGAAACCATCCGGGGACTCACATGTCGAGCCTGCTTAGGACATGAAGACGGAACCAGCCACGTGTAAACGGATGAGATGAACAGACTCGGCGCCACCAAGACTGTTGCAAGGGGGGATGTGCGCCAGGTAGTGCACAGCAATATCAAAACTATTGTAGGTTATCAACAGGACAACCTACTTGGAGAATCAGGACCACACGGGCGACATGGAGAAAGGAGTTGAACATGAGGCTTTCTTGGTATGATGCACGATGCCCGACGCGGGCTGCGGTGGATAATACCGAATGTTCAGATCGCTCCGAGACACCTAAAAATGGGAGATATGAAACGACGCATGATGCAAACATACGGTATGGTATGTTGGGAACAGGAGAAGCACCTATATTAGCGTGTGTCGTGAGCCACCATACTTCATCACTGCACCACACTGCACCGCACCAAGGGCCCACCTCCAGAAATATGTTGCTAACATGTCACAGTGATCGTTTGAATGTTTGATTTTTTGAATGTTTGCGAGTGATCGAGCACGATACCTGTCGCTGGTGATGGCGGCCAACCCCTGGGTGGAGTGATTTTGACGTCGAGTGTCACTAGTTTATGGTTGCCCTGATATCTGATATACCTCCGCGACGAGATGGCAGTATATCATATTCGGAAGCATCCAGGAGGTGTACCTATTCGAAACTTGATGGGCGTTATGGCGCTAGTACTTTGTTGATTGGCAATCCAGGTTGTGCGATAAGATACAGCTTGAAGGAGACCTCCAGTGGTAATTTGGCCAATACAGGTTGGTCGCAAATGAGTTTACCCTGCACATATCCTGAACCATACGGTGACGATGCAACGAGTCAACGACGTCGAGGTCGATATCGAGAAGCGCGCTGATTGGCCTTTCTGCCGGGCGCTTCAGGGCGTTGAGCCCTTGAAATCAACAAGGCACAACAACACCAACGAACGCGTCGCAAATCGCGGCAAAAGTTTTGTGACTTTTTCAGGAAATCATGTTCGCGCTCCGGAGGGTATGTGCGAAGCCACTCACTTATACCGCTAGACGGGGCAATGCGACGGTCCAAGCGGCCACGGAAGCCACCAGGCCTTCAGCCGCCGCCCCTCCGCCACCACCCGCCGTTGAAGGAGCACCGAAGGCTGCGGCACAAGCAGAGGGAGAGGCTGCACCGAAGACAGGGGGGAGGAACGTACGCAGAAGAAGACAAAGGCCTAACATCTCTCTGGAGAAACCCAAGGAATGGAATCGACCGGTAGCAAAGGGTGTTATTCCTGCGTACGATGAGGCGTTGAAGGTTATCCAGAAGGATAGTGAGTTGCTCATGGCGGAGGCCGAAGAGCTGCGGGCGGACATCCAGAAGGCAGAGACAGAAGTGGTCCGGAATGATGAAGAGTTGGAAAAAATGAGGAAGAGGTTGAACATCTTGGAGGTGCAAAGTCGAGCGAATCTCCCCGAGATTAGGTGGAAGTTTGTCAATGCCATGGGTGCTTATTCTGCAACTCGTACTGGTATCTCATGAACTAACTACTATGCATATATAGGCGACATGTCCCAGCCTGTTTATCGTCACCTTGCAGAACAACGGTGGCGGAAGGATGGTGACCTCGATTTGCTGGTTTGTGGTTTGTTGCCGTGGGTTGTGATTGTCATTGAGCTTCCGTGACAGATGGAGCGTATTCATCAGATGAATGTGGTGCCCGACGTGCTCCCCGACCTCCACCCTTCCATTGATGTGCGCCTTACCGTTCCGTCGACTCTGAAACAACTCCGAGAGGGACAGAAAGTGCATGCCCCAGTGGAGCCAGGCGCCTTTGTGTTCCCACGTCAGGTTGGTCTCCTCTTATCTACTTCAGACTTTTGACGTTGACGTCTGCACCAAATTCTCTTCCCCGAACCTTGTGGAGAATAGACCACAAAGCGCCCCAATGTCTTCACCACCGTATTCCATCCGGAAACTAAGCTGTATACTCTTTTAATGGTGGATCCAGGTAAGGACCTTACAGAGTCATAAAGGCATTTTACTTACCGATTTACAGATGTTCCCCATGTGGAGACTCAGACATTTACCACCTATCTCCACTGGCTACAGTGAGTAATTCCTAGCACCTTGCCCAGCCCTTCGAAGGCTTACGACTTGTCATTAGGCCTAATATTCCCCTTTCTGCTACTACGCAGTCACGGCTAATGGACCTCAATACCCATACTCCGTATATCCCTCCCCACCCCCAACGTGGAACACCTTACCATCGCTATGTGCTTCTTTTACTCCCCCAGTCAGATCCAACAAAGCCACTGGAAATACCAATTGTCGCCGACTCCGATCGCTTGGGCTTCGACACTCGCTCCTTTTTGCAGCAATGGGGACTGGACGGCGCGAAAGGTGGAGGGGCGCACATGTTCCGTGAAGTTTGGGATACGGATGTATCAAAGATTTATTCTCGAGTACTTCGTGCGTACCTGTCTTCTTCCTTCCATGCACATTCATTTACTCGGATGTATTTGACTGTTTCTGTCTTGTTTTCTGATTGGCATCGGTTACAGGTGCTGTGGAACCCAAGTTTGGAAGACCACCCAAGTTCGATCGGTATGCAGATGTCAAAAAGGTCAAGAAGTACGTTTAATATTTACTACCTTGACCCTACCTCTCGTCGACGATCACCCGGACACGTATGTTTTGCTTTCGGTATCTATCTGTGGGAAGCATATGTGATGCAATTACAACCACCGTTCCGTTGTGCTCCATGCGCACACCTGAGGCGTCATGTTCCATATATGTCGTATGTTTCTCTCTCCCCGGAAATACTACCCCGCTTGTTTACAGTGATCGCGCTATAACTTCGGGCAAGCTGCCACGGCCTCTATCCACCGGCGCCACAGCCATGAAAAGCGCATACGATGTTCTTCAGCTGGTGATGGATTCTGATGTTTTCATTCGTCCGTCTTTTTTGGACTTCGTCACCCTTGAGAGTTTTGGAACATCTGGGGTAGTCTGGGGTAAGAGAACAACACAGCATGACAGACAGCTTCTCCGAGCCTCTACTTCGGCGCAGTGATCCATGTTCCGGTGACTCAAAATACTCGCAAGGACTTTCCTACCATGAGCGGCCGCCTTGCAATACTCATCAAACCCGCTTACGTCCCTCCGCACCAAGTCCGCATTGTTGCTCGGGGAGATCAGTTCTCTCAGGCGGAGGCCGATGATTCGTGGGAGCCGGCCAAGTACCTTACGACGAAGCCTCGGCCGATCATCCTGCTGTGGAAAGTCTCAACGCTTGTACTTACCATTCTCGCTCTATAGGACCCATCTTCGCATGCGCCGAGTCGCATTGAGCTTCGTCGGGCCCATCCCTTCAGGTCCCCAAGGCTCAGGACCCGACGTTCGTATGGAACGTGCGTTTGTTTGTGCTACTTCCTGCGATGCCCGCAACATCTTCGGTGTTGCCGCCGCTTTCTTCTGAGAAACCGGGTATGCGGTGGTTTAGGAGTTTCTGAAGGAGTTTTCGTTTAATTTTCCGTGTTTAACGTCTACCTGGTGGCGCACCTTTGCCATGCCAAAGATCAGCGCAGATCTCGATGGTGGTTAGCGGGGAAACTTCCAACTCATCCTCTCTGATGTCTGTCGCCCTCAGGCGCTTTTGCAAGGCCGGTTGCAGTTTCTGGCAGTCTCACCTGACTTGGGTATTATATACGCGAAGACGGACGGTTTCTTGACAATCAATCACCCCACCATGTTCTATGTCGAAGGCTGAATGTCGGATGATCGCCGTTCAATAAATATGATGCCGGTATGTACCTCTACATCGATTACTTGGTGCGGAATCTTTTCTTTCTGTTGACATAGTATGAAATTTCTCGACAACTTACAGGTTCGCATGCTGTATGGATGCGTTGGCCGGGATGTATATGACGGATACAATACACCCCAGCCTCGTTTTGCTACACTCTAGAAGTCTCGGACTCTCGGTGGACTTCGTACCTTTGATCATATCGACAAGGCATACATACGTATGCAGATCAGGTACATCGAGGACGGTAAAACTACGGTATAAATTTGCGCTTGAATTTGCGAAAGGGTGGCAATTCGATGCGGGATAAACATCGGTGGATACAGTGAAGCAAGAGGTTCCAACGTTCACAAAGTAGGTGACCGGTGGAGTTGGTAGGATATGAATAGTTGGCCGAAGGCGTGGACGGAGGCAGAAGTTGGGCTGATGGTGAATCTATTAAGAAGGATGAGGTCACAAATTCTACCTTAGAGCAATTTCTGTATTGCCATATAAGACCCCGTTTGTGTGAGCCAACTCAATGCCCGTACAAGGTATGGCTCTCAAGGTATGTAGGCCTGTAGCGGAAGCAAGTATAGAATGCTACAAGAGAACGGTATAAAATTACTATATGGTATGACTTCGGCCTGTATATCGAAGGTACACTACTAAATTTGTCGAGGGGGTCAAGACGCTGAAGTTGCAGTAGCTACTGTGAGCTCAAACTGGGAGGTAACTAAAGCGCTCAATCAGAGGTTACATAAGCGTGAGAAATGGCTTAGCGCCCGAGTTCTGCGTCGTTCACTGATACAAGTCATAACTTTAGTTGTACCACTACTTACTCGAGGCGCTCCGAATGTCTGAAGATCAGCCGAATAGCTTTCTCCACCAAATAGCCATCAAATTATCCCGCGCACTGAACATCATAAACCCCAATGACCTCCTTGCGCAACGAGTGGTGGATATCGCGAACACCAACTCGGTAGAAGGATTCATGAAAGGTCTGTTGAGTATTGTATTCCGCTGGTGTTTAAATCACTAATGGACGTATTAGCTGCGAGGGCATTCGGCAAGTTTCAAGACTCCTTTCTTGCTGAGCTGCATGCCGAAATATTGTCGCATGCACAACAGGAAGCCAGCGGACATGTTCCAAAACCGGTTGAAGGTATAATTGTTCACGATAGCGAAGTCTTGGAGCCGGATCCCGTTAGGCAAGGTGGATTGATGCGTAACGATGCCGTAAGTGTATTCTGTTGACTGCATGTACTCTCGTATTTATTACACCAGAGGCATACCTTCCGACAACCAGCCAAACCCTTGGAACCCCCGACTCCGCGCACTTCCGTACTTGGACTGGATCGTCTCGCTAAAGAAAAGAGACTGGAAGCAGCAAATGGTGATGCTGACAATCGGAAGAGAAGACGTCTAGACGATGATGAAGGCCCAATGTTCAAAGGTATGTGGGCCTAAACTGCTGCCTTATCAACATAAACCTAATGCAACAACACAGTCCCTAATCTTCCTGCATCTCGCTCAAATACAATGCGTCAACGCGGCGAAGAAACACCATCACATCCGGGAGGTCTTTCTGAAACGGGGCGCCAGCGATTGGAGGAGCACCGACGAAACAGGGAAAAGCAAAGAGGTGTGCCTACTACTGTTATATTGGCATCATACGTTAACGCGCTGTATATAGAGGGTATAGTAGCTAGGCAAGAACCGAGGCCCGATGCACCTAAAGGTCTCGGCGACTTCCAGCGTCGTCTCAACCGTGACCGTGATCGTGGATGGGGCGGCAAACGTGATCACGACAACAAGCGCGGCCAGTCTTGGGACTCTACCCCTCAATCAGTAAGAGGTGTTCGGGATGCACCGAGTGTCCGTATTCCCAATGCTGGGTGGGACTCTACGCCCAGGATGTCGAAGGGAGGTGATGATGCGGATAGTGGGTGGGGCGGGGCACGAGGTCGTCGCTGGGATGCACCCACGCCCCGCGTTGCAAGAGGCGGCAGTCCAGACGACAGTGAAGGTGCGTTTGGTTTGGACGCGCGAGAGTGGGAAGAAGAGCAAGTGAGGTTGGATAGGGATTGGTATACTGGTGCAGAAGAAGGTGTCGTTGCGGGAGATGAAGAACACAATCCCTTGGCACAGTACGAAGACCTGAGTGCCTTGAAGGAAGCAGAGATTGCTACGAAGCAAGTTGTGAGTATCATCTACCGACTTTCTTATGAGTGCGTCGCTAATTCCCTACAGAGAAAAATATCTGCTCGGCAGGCTCAGTATAATGCCGATAACGACCTATGGGAAGCCAATCGTATGGTCACATCCGGTGTAGCTACACGAAAAGGCGTGGATCTTGACTTCGAAGATGAATCCGAGTCAACAGTACATGTGATGGTACACGACTTGAAGCCACCGTTCTTAGACGGGCGCACTGTCTTCACAAAGCAGCTGGAACCTATCAACCCCATACGAGATCCAACAAGTGATATGGCCATCTTTTCGAAGAAAGGGAGTGCTTTAGTCAAGGAGAAGCGCGAGCAGGCTGAGCGAGCCAAGGCTGCCGCGAAACTAGCAGCCTTGAGCGGTACTGCGCTCGGAAACATTATGGGTGTTAAGGATGAAGAGGCGGAAGCCGAGGGTAAGTACAATTCCTACGGCCTGTCTTATGGGTTTTCGTGGATACGTGGGTTGGACATTCACGAAGGTTTTATTTCGTTTTATTTTAACAGCCGAAGCTGAAAAGCAGGCCAAAGAGAAGGAGAAGAGTGGCGAGAAGGAGGATTACAAAGGCGACTCTAAATTTGCCTCTCATCTGAAAACTTCCGCCGGAGTCAGCAACTTCGCCAGAACTCGTACGCTAAAGGAGCAAAGAGAGTATTTGCCTGCTTTCGCATGCCGGGAAGAATTGATGAAGATTATTCGAGACAATCAAGGTATGGATTTACTCTACAATCGTCATGCAATTAATTCATACTGGTTTATTCTAGTCGTCGTTGTTGTTGGTGAAACCGGGTCCGGGAAAACTACGCAACTGACGCAGTTCCTCTACGAAGATGGTTATTGTCAACATGGACTGATCGGATGTACTCAGCCTCGACGTGTGGCCGCTATGTCTGTGGCAAAACGAGTGAGCGAAGAGATGGAGGTCAGTGTGATTCCTATGGCTACTCACCTCTCTAACTTGTGTGAATAGTGCAAACTTGGTTCGACTGTGGGTTATGCTATCCGTTTCGAAGATTGCACATCTTCAGAAACCAAGATCAAATGTAAGTACATCGCTGACTGGGGACTCCCTTTGTATTAAATTCCCGTTTCCCGCTAGATATGACAGACGGTGTCCTCCTTCGTGAATCTTTGAACGAGGGAGATCTGGATCGGTACAGCGTCATCATCTTGGATGAAGCTCACGAGCGTTCGTTGAGTACGGACGTGCTTATGGGCTTGTTGAGGAAGAGTATGTATCTTCTCCCATGTACCGTTCTACTCAACTTACTTATCGAATGCAGTCCTGTCTCGCCGACGCGATTTGAGGTTGATTGTCACCTCTGCTACTATGAATGCTGAGAAGGTAAATGTCATCCTTTGACCATGCATTTCCTCCCTAAACCTTGCACACTAGTTCTCCAAATTCTACGGCAATGCACAGTGCTATACTATCCCTGGTCGCACGTTCCCCGTCGAGATGTTCCATTCCAAATCACCATGTGAAGACTATGTCGACAGCGCTGTAAAGCAGGTTCTACAGATACATCTATCTCTCCCTCCTGGCGATATCCTCGTCTTCATGACAGGACAGGAAGACATCGAAATAACATGTCAAGTGGTCCAGGAGCGCCTTGATCAGCTTGATGAACCAGCACCCCTGGCGGTCCTTCCCATATACTCGCAAATGCCCGCTGATCTTCAAGCCAAAATCTTCGAAGCCACTAGCGACGGTCGACGAAAAGTTATCGTCGCCACGAACATAGCCGAAACGTCATTGACTGGTGAGTTGACCTGTGGATCTGCAGCTCCTGTCGTGGACTAATAAGTGTAGTCGATGGTATCCTCTACGTGGTCGATTCTGGGTACTCCAAGCTTAAGGTCTACAACCCGAAGGTTGGTATGGATGCACTGCAAATCACGCCGATCAGTCAAGCCAACGCCAACCAACGGACTGGTCGTGCCGGCCGCACGGGAAATGGGTATGTATTCCTGCTTTACTACGTATCGTGTATAATGCTCAACGGAAGGTTGACAGCTTCTGCTACCGGCTCTATACCGAGATGGCGTACCGCAATGAAATGTTCGAGAACAACATCCCCGAAATCCAGCGTACCAATCTCGCCAATACGGTGCTTCTACTAAAATCCCTCGGTGTGAAGAACCTCTTAGAGTTTGACTTTATGGACCCTCCTCCCCAAGTAAGCACACTATGCCATCTCTTTTAAGTCGACTAACGCAGTGCTCGAAAGGCAAACATGCTGAACTCCATGTATCAACTGTGGGTACTAGGGGCATTGGACAATGTCGGAGATCTTACACCTGTTGGTCGTAAGATGTCAGAATTCCCGATGGAGCCTTCGATGGCCAAAATGTTGATTGTGTCGGTGGACTACCAGTGTTCTTCGGAAATGTTGACTATCGTCTCCATGCTGTCAGTGCCCAGCGTGTTCTATCGACCCAAGGAAAGGATGGAAGAAGCCGATGCTGCGAGGGAAAAGTTCAACGTACCCGAAAGTGACCATTTGACCCTGCTGAACGTGTTCAACCAGTGGAAGAGCCACGGGTCTGTATTCCGCTATTCTGCCACGCAACTTGCTGACCAGTAGCACAGATTCCGAGATGATTGGGCTATACGGCATTTCTTGCACCCCAAGCTCCTACGTAAGGCCCGGGAAGTGCGCGTCCAGCTGGAGGATATCATGAAATTCCAGAAGATGGAGATCATTTCTGCTGGGACGGACTTCGATGTTCTGAGGTAAGTGAGAACGCTGGTCGCATGATGTGCCCACTGACTAACAAGGCTTCCAGAAAAGCGATCACCGCTGGGTATTTCCACCAAGCGGCCCGTGTCAAGGGCATTGGCGAGTTCGTCAACATTAGATCCGGGCTTCCGACCCACCTTCACCCCACCAGCGCGCTGTACGGGCTTGGATGTACGTTCCTCCTTCCCTACCCTTGTTTCTGATCTCATGACGATTTACAGACACCCCGACCTACGTCGTCTACCATGAGCTCATACTTACGTCGAAAGAGTACATGACTCAGGTCACAGCTGTCGATGCTTACTGGCTTGGTAAGTCGCACACTCGCTTCCCTTGTGTGTTCCAATATCAATGTAAATGCTATTCAGCCGAGCTGGGATCTGTATTCTATTCGGTCAAGGAGAAGAACTTTGATGGACGGGGGATACGTAAACAAGCTGATCGCGAGTTCTCAAAGCGAGCTGAGCTAGAGACCGAGATGGCTAGACAGCGAGAGGAGTGAGTTTGATATTTTGCGTGTCCTAGTGAGTGTGCTAACGAATGAATGGGTTGAATAGGACGGCCAAGAAAGCTGAAGAGGAGGCGCTTGCTAAGAAGGCGGCTAGCGGGAGCAGTGCAAAGATCATTGTGCCCGGTACGCCTCGGCACACGGGGATTGGAGCGGGCGCGAGGGTTACTCAGACACCTCGCAGACGAGCGGGTATATAGTAAAACCTTACACCCTCGCTTGGGAAGGGTTTCTATCTTTGTTGATTTTGTACCCTCTCAGGCCTTGTATTTGCTGTGTTAGATTTAGAGGAACCCGACTCCGGGGTCATCGACGAACATTCGCATTTTAGGAACAGTTCGTCATTATAATTTCGCAATGTAATGCTACTATTTCATTTATTTGGTACTGCCTAGAGACGTGAATTCAAACACCTAAGCTTAGGATGTTTGTACTTTCCGATGCTGCAAGTCGTTATAACGTAGACCCGGTACCCAGTAAAGACGAACTGAAAGGTTGCCACTGCGGTAATATCTACAGTAATTGATTTGATTTAGTCAAGGAAGGATTTAGTGATATAAATGTGAGCTAAGCCAAGCTCAACGACCGAGTTCGCGCCTTCGCCGAGGACAACATGCTCTTCTTCTTCCACGACTCCATCGCGAGGAAAATACACAGCTAAGATGGCAGAAGCAACGTCCAACGACGCAAGCCTGTGGAACCAGCATTCCCCTCTGGATACACTGGTTCGTAGGACTTCGTCAAAACGGTTCAAGCAACGGACAGCTGTAGGATATGTCGATCAACAAGGCGGCCAGGGTTATGGAGGCTATAATGAGCAGTACGATGAGTCCGCAGCTTATGACTATAATCCACCCGAACCCTCGACTCCGGAGAGAAATGGTTCGCAGCAGTTGGCGACCTCACCGCTGCTACATAGCCACTTTGCTCGGCATTCGACCGCGACCTCATCGTCCAATGGCGATAATTCATATTACATCGACCGGTCGTCGATGGGCTCTGCTGCAACCGACGGCGTGTATCCGCCATACCAATACGACGATGATGCCAGTGTGTATTCTGACGCCCCGGCCTTGAGGGAGTCTTGGCAATCTACAACAACCGCCAGGCTGACACAGACTGGCA
Organism: Pleurotus ostreatus; assembly: GCF_014466165.1. Lineage (NCBI taxonomy): Eukaryota > Fungi > Basidiomycota > Agaricomycetes > Agaricales > Pleurotaceae > Pleurotus > Pleurotus ostreatus. The sequence goes on along the minus strand of NW_023503157.1, from coordinate 3,390,666 downwards.
ATACTACGATAAATGAGATACCTGGGGCAAGAGCTCCTCCTCGTTCCCCATCGCCCAATGAAACTATGCCCGTAGTGGTCGTTTCGTCTCCAGGCGGTGGCCAGACGGCTCGACCTGTTTCGAAAGGTGGGCGCGCGCCGATAGCTGCGAGTGCACAGCTTACGGCTAATTTCTCAAGACCTGTGCGGCCACCCACTTTACCCCCTGTCAACGCCGAAGAACAAAAGAGGCTTGTGTTGGAAAGAAATGCGGCGCGTGCCCGGTCCCCCTCGAATCCCTCACCTCAGCCAAACCAATTCAGTACTCTTCAACAATTGCCACCACTCCCCAGAGGATCATCGACATCATCCATGGGTAGTCATCCTAGTTCATCAGCACAGGCGCAAGATTACGGCGCACCGCCGTATCTCACAGACCGCTCAATCAGCTCTCATTCATATCGACCGCCCTCACCGAATGCGTATATCAACCCGCAAGCCCCTGCTAGTCTTCGATCCGTCGCATCTTCCCCAAACCTAAACCCAATGGCAGGACCTTCGAGGCCACCACAGTCTGCACCTCTTTCTCGAGGGGCCCCTGACGGAAGGTCGGGCTCTCCTACTAGTGTATACTCTGGCTATTCTTTCTATCAACTTCCCCCCACTCCGTCAAATGAGCTACCACAACCCCAACTCCAACTCTCTCAGGGCAATGCATCAAGAGCGCGTTCTCCGCAGCCTGCTCCCCCTCCGACCATAACTGTCACACCGTCACCAAGTTATCAGAGTCATGCACCTGCACCTCCTGGGCCTCCCAATCTCGACAACCCTCAAACTCCGCAAGATTACTTGCAGCTGGGGATACAGGCTCACGAAGCCAACAAATTACGCGACTCTTTCGATCATTTCGAGCAAGCTGCCAAGTTGCAAGGGGGATGTGGGGTTGGTATGCTGATGTATGGATTGTCGTTGCGGCACGGATGGGGATGCGAGAAGAATGAGAAAGTGGGCTTCAAGTGGCTGCGGAGGGCTGCGGAGAGCGCGGTGGAAGACTTGGAAAGCGCAAGAGCGAGCAAGATGATGGATGTTGGCGCAGTTCAGGTGAGCGATCCTCGTTTCCATTCAGCATCCTTCTGACAGAGTTGCTTGGCAGAGTGAACTTGTGCTAGCAATCTACGAAGTTGGGCAGTGCTTCTTCCAAGGATGGGGTGTGCCGAAAGATCAGAAGATGGCTGTGGTGAGTGTCTATGGTCATCTAACGCTTTGGTAGTGCTCATGTCTGCTCCAGAGCTATTACAGAGTTGCAGCGCGGCTGGGCGATCCCGATGCACAGCAAGACTTGGGCTTTTGCCTTGCCAATGGCAAAGGGTGTAAGAAAGACAAGAAAGAGGCAGCAAAGTGGTATAGAGCTGCAGTACGTGTGCCTGCAATGACTACATCTCCAGATTCTGACATAGCATTTATAGGTTGCACAAGGTATCAGCGACGTTGGTCTAGCATGGATTTTCAAAGAGAAATATCAATGACATGGAACTCTTGTCTTTCTTTGTATGTATTGTAACTTATTATACCCAGGATTTCCATTATTCTCTCCAATCATACGTAGTCTACTATAAAGTATCTCGAATGCAGCATGCTTATCCATGATTATATTCGGACCCCGTGGGCGCTAGCGCACTGTCTCCCATTTCACTTGCACAGTAAACTACTTAGTATGGCCATCGTCGCTTGGGAGTTCTACAGTGGCATAGGTAAGATCTTTGTACGTATGTCGCAGACTACGCTAACAATTGTCCAGGAGGCCTCCACCTAGCACTCCAAAGAAGCACGATCGACGGTAACGTCGTTCGCGCCTTCGATTGGGACCAGACGGCCTGTAAAGTCTACAGCGCAAACCACGGGCCAAATGTTGTGCAAAAGGTCTATTTCCAATCCTATCCATGAGATTTGTACTCATAGTGGACTTGTATGCAGGTCGATATATCATCCTTGACCTCTTCGGTACTGGCCTCTAGTGCTACTCCCGCCAATCTCTGGCTACTATCTCCATCATGCCAACCGTACACAGTCCTAAATCCAGAAGCAAAGGGTGCTTTAGATCCTCGAGCGCGATCATTTCTCCACCTGATGCAGACCATTCTTCCTGAGTTGGTCAAACTGGGTACTGGTGTCCATCCCACACGACTCCTGATAGAGAATGTCGCCGGATTTGAGGTGCATCTGTTTCTTGGATCAAGTCATCGTTGGAGAATAATCGATAATCCTGGTTCAAGACATCCACTACGCGTCAAGCTCTGTTAACCACGCTTCGTTCGCTGGGGTACAATACAATGGAGTTTCTCCTTACGCCGTTACAGTTTGGGATACCTAATTCGCGACTGCGATACTATCTCCTCGCCAAGATGGCACCTCTTGGCTTTCCTACCCCGACGACAAGCCCAAGCGATGGGTGGATCTGGAGGCATATTCCTGGCTGCGATGACTCCGATTGGGTAGATCCTAGAGACTCTGCGTCGCCGCCTAGCCCCATTTCCTCAGCTGGAAGCCAGTCATCAGTCGCCAAGCTGAGGCAATTCCTTGACCAGGATGGTGCCCCAATACACGTAATTCCAGACCGCGTACTCTCTAAATGGGGCCGACTTTTCGACATCGTCCTACCCTCAAGTACACGAACGTGTTGCTTTACAAGAGGTAAATCCTTCGTGTCAATTTCTACACGGGCGTTCCTTACGGCTTCTCGGTATGCCAGGCTACACTCAGCTAGTTGAACGCGCAGGCTCTATCCTACAAACGAACGAGCACTTGGACGTAAGTTTCGGGCTCCCTACATTGAACACAAATTTATAACATATGAACCAGACTACATGCATCTTCGATGAATTCCTCGAAGCTCAAGCTAACAATAACCCCAGCGCTATGGACATCCTTCGCCCCCTTGGATTGCGCTATTTCTCACCGACAGAGCTCCTCCGCCTGTTCTACTTCTTGCGACCTGCCTCTCAAGATGATTTTATATGGCCAGAAGGTTTGTCTGCGAAGACCAAGTATCGACTTATTGGCAATAGTGTCAATGTTTTTGTCGTTACCGAGCTGATAAACTTCTTGTACGCTGAATGGGCATGACCTATCATTAACGCTGTCCGTGCCCAGAGACCTTGCTTTATTCAAGTCCATAAGGCAGAATCTCGGGGCCTTTATATATTTCATTGCCAGTCGAGCTATCCAATATGTATGCCGTGCTATAATATATTAGAAACCTCGGGCTCTTGTCTCTCTGTAGCATTATTCCAAGCGTCTCATCTCCCCAATCAAATACGAAACCCATTTCAAGGCCGTTACTTGAAACTTCGCAAAGCCCGAACTTACTATTCCAGAAACTCAGGGTCGCCTTTCGGTGGCGGAAGACGCGCTGACGGCGGACGCGTGATACAATGCAACCACTTCTCCGCCTCCCATCATATCTCAATGACGTCCAGGACAGTCTAATAATTGCTTTGTCTCGGTTCTTCCCGCTATAACCTTCTCCGATATCTTCGTTGAAGAATCATATATAGGTGGCTGCGATCTTCCGCACAGCGCTACGTTTCACTCCCACTTCGACCGCTACCACCACCATGCGACGTTTCCGACAGAAAGCGAACAAACGTACCAAACGGAAGGGGACATTCGATCCCGAACACCCCACCAACATCAAGCACACGCGTCTGGGCGTATGGGATCTCTACGATGAAGTCGCGCCGGAGCTCGCGAGCGTTCCAGGTTCCTCAAGCTTGGAGAAGTATATGGAGATGGCGAACAACCTCCCATACGTCTGGAGGATGCTCAAGGATATTGTGACAATCCCGTCGTGCTTGCCCTTGCTGGTGTCGTACTTGATACTCGAGTTTGCTGTAGCTTTGGTGCCAGCGGTTTCTCTGTGGTGCGTGTCTAAAACACAGGAGGTCTAACGTTTGGCTAACTCAAGTTATAAGGTACTCGAGCCAAATGTTGATAATAGTGAGTCGATTAGACCATTCACGGGAGGCAATTCCTGATGGTTGTGCGCGTGGAGGTGCAAACAGCCGTGGACAAGAGAACGGTAGATACACGACTACTGTCTCAAGTCGCTCTCGGTCGATTTGGATGTGCAGTGGTCACCCGATTGGTGCTCTTCGTGAAGTTCCGCATCATGACTCCATTGAACACGCGAATCAAGCTGTTCTACTCGCAGCACGTATTTCGCGCGAATGTACGCTTGGATGTCCCGACTTTCGATGACGGGGCAGTTCAGCGCCAGTTGGAGGAAACTTCTCCCCAGAATTCTCGATCCAGCATCGCTTGGGACACGGTCGTTCTGGCCGCCCGTATATCGAGTACTTTCCTCCGTCTCTTCTCCGAGGTGACCGTGCTTGTAACTGTTCTCCACGAGCAGCGGGATGGGTTGTTAATGGCTGCATTGTGTTTCGCGCAATCCGCGGCTGCATGGATGTCTGTCAGGAAGACGATGCACCCAGGGGGCGGTATGTTGTCTTCGTGTTCAGCTATGTACAAGTTATCGATGAAACAATAGTCTGGGCGGCCACGACGAAGAATGACGATTATATCAAAATGCAAGGTCTGAAGCAGCTAGTCACAGCACCCGAACACCGCAAGGAAATCGTTGCCGGTGGTCTTTGGGAGTACTGTGTTTCTTGTGGGTATTTCTTGCTATGATCCCTCGTTCGCAACTAAACGATCCCTTCCAGTGTATCATTCTTGCCTGGAGAAACTTGGTGACTCAGCTGCCATGGACTTTTATGACGCACTGCACCACTTCCGCACTAGCGATCGTCTCAGTATCTCATCTTTCCTCCACGAACCTCTGAAGGAAGCCCCTCACGTAGGTCAACATTCCTCAAAGTCTGCTGTTCCTGATGGAGTATTCCTCTGCAGATTCTATTCACCTTGCGCGCCGTGCAATACCCTGCATCGATACCCGTTTCAATAACGTCCCTCCATTTAGTCATGAACACCACGCAGACATTTATCTACGGGCTTTTTAGTCTATTAGACGAAACCCGTTCTGTTGCGGACCAGCTCTCTCGGATACGGAATATCTACGAAGTCGGAAATATACCCAACAAAATCGCTGATGGCAAAGAGCCATACCCGGAGAATCAGCAAACCCTCACAATGGGCATGGCCATCGAGTTCAGGTACGCAACTGCCGTGGCACCCCTGGAATATGTCTAAAATGGCTCGGATAACAAACAGGAACGTCTCGTTCAAATACCCAGGAAGCGAAGGGTATGCCCTCCACAACGTATCCTTCAAGATTGAACGAGGGCAACTATGTGTGGGTTTGAATAATGATTTCGCTGTAATTTCTCGAATTAACACGGCGTAGGTTATCGTTGGTTCTAATGGTTCTGGGAAAAGTACTATCCTCAAATTAATTGCTCGTTTGTATGACCCCTGCGAGGGCGAGATCCTTATTGATGACCGGGATATACGGACGCTCAAGCTTGCGGACTTAAGACGTGCTACGTCTGTTTTATTCCAAGACTACACTCATTTCCCCTTATCCGTAAGTCCCGATCCTATACGTTCAGTGCTTCTCAAAGCACTCACTTAACATTATTTTTGTATATAGATCAAGGATAATATCGGTCTGGGTGACCCAGATAACGCCAACGATGAAGACATGATCATGCGAGCTGCTACCCTCGGTGGTGCGAAGGAGTTCATCGACAAGCTGCCCGAGGGATTCAATACATATCTCGAGCGCCCTGTTAGGGATTATTACAGCGGCCTTCCCGAAGGCACGAAGACGCTGTTCGGGAGGCCGGTGGATTATAGCTCAGTAAGGACGTTCGGTAACATAAGTTCGAGCGGGTCCATCGGTTTGTCGGGCGGCCAAATGCAACGTATTGCTTTGTGAGTCGTCCTCGTAGTAAGCTTGCAGGAGAGGTACCTAATAATGCAACAAAACAATCACAGGTCCCGGACATTCATGCGCTCACTTGCTTCAGAGTCCAAGGTGGGGTTGCTCCTATTCGACGAACCCAGTGCATCACTCGATCCAACGGCAGAACATGGCAAGTACTTCATATTCCGGCTAAAACCTTCGACTAGACATTCCTGCAGATCTCTTTGAACGATTGCGCCAATTGCGTGGAAATAAAACGATGATCTTCTCCTCACACCGATTTGGGAATCTCACTCGGCATGCCGACCTAATATTGTGAGCTCTTCTGCACACCCTTGCCCGAAGTATTATTGACTCATGGATGGTCTAGGTATATGAACGACTCCGTTGTTGTGGAAGAAGGCACCCACGATGGGCTCATCAAGAAGAATGGAGAGTACGCGCGTATCTGGATGTTACAAGCACAAGCTTTTCTCCCATAACATCAAATCCACGAACCAATTTGTGTTTATATCTTGTCTTACCATCTCTGCAATGCTATCTAGAAGTATATAGTATCTAGAAACTTGCCCTGTTAATGCATAATGATAATGATGCATACTGATTCACTTCCTACGTCTGTCGTCGAACTTCGACGAGACTGGCGAGTCCCAGGTTCCAAATGGCATACAACGGTTCAAATACACTTGATCAAAATAAATGCAAATGGTCCGTGCGCGCTAGGAAAGTATAAAACCCCTTCGCTGGCTTCTGAGCAACTCATACTTACCTTGATGGCGTAGATCCCTTCAACTACCTGGGTTTACGGGCCGTGGGGATCCTCCATAGCACGGCGACCCTGTCCATACAGGGGATGCCTTCGGCTTGTATGGGCTTCGGCTCATGCACCGTCTCTATATTTTCCTGTCCTGCATCGGCCACTCTGGCTGGGCAGGCCATTATTTTTTGATCTTCCGCTGCTCTAACCCTAACCCTATGCTATATCTCAAAGAGACTTATACTGTACCTTTTGTCTTACTGTGAGAACTCTTCAACTGATTGTGGGAACTTATTAAGTCAATACATTCGTGGAGCGCCTGCGAGACTTGTCATAGAACGTCTAACGACCAAGTCAGGGAAACCAATGGCAGTGATGATGTCGATGTGTTGCGATATTCCTGCTTGTCAAGAACCTGTCGTTTCACGCTGGCTGCAAGTCTACAGGGCTTGTGGCACCTGTACTCATCGCGTCTCTAGAACAAGGCGACTGTGGTTCAGCTAGTCGACAGCGACTGTTCAAAACGTACTTTGACGGAAATCCTCTCCTGGGGGTTGCCTGCGGATGCTCTGGAAGATGTGACTAGACCTTTCAGCTTCCGTTATCATTATATCAACAGTGGTATGGTGCTTTGCTGTCGCCCGTGCATTCATACTTACCTCTCTTCTCATTTTGTTTGTGTTAGGATCGGGAAAATGCGCCGCATCACTGGGGCGCGGTCTTGTTGCTTTTGAAAGCACATATACCGTGGGCGCTACAATGTACAGGCTTGCTTACATTGTGACGTCTGCAACCTGACAAGTGTCGACATTGGTCAGTTGCTAGCGGAGTGGCAGGCCTTTATCCAACATCAACATGACATCGTTCCCGACGTTTGGCTGAAGCTTCCCTGAGGTCCGACGAAGCCTTCAAGCCTCAGGACGGGTATAAAGGCGGGTATACCTACTCCCAAATCTTCATTCGCTTCTTCACTTCCCAGTCCTTTACCACTTCGACTTCGTTCCCTTTATTCTATCCTCTTTCCCATTTTGTGCATCTTCATTTACTTTCCTTCAACTTTTTTTAAGAAAAAATTATTATGAAGTTCACAATCGCTCTTGTTGCAGCTGTGCTGTGTGCCTCGGAAATCCTTGCGCTTCCTGCCGGATACGAAGCTCGGGGTTATCAGGTAAATACAATTCGTTGTTAGCTGAAGCTGCAAGCTAATGTGTACAATTTATGTTAGAAGCACCCTGCACCAGTGCAAGCTTCAACCACGCTAGTGGAATCGACCGCTTCTGCTTCCGTTACCACTTACGCTCCCCTTCCTGCATCTACGGACGCTCCGCCCCCTGCGAGCAGCGAGGTACCTCCAGCTTCGTCAGCAGTCACACAACCGTATCCTGCATCCACGGACACTTCGTCTGCGGCAAGCAGTGACGTACAATCCGCTTCATCTGCATCCACGCAGCCTAATCCCTCTGCCACCTCCGATGCCCCGGTCTCGCAGGCCCCCACCCCCGCGATCTCTGACTCGTCAACTCTCACAGCGAGCTCTGCGTCTGTGGCTCCGCCCGCCTCGACATCTATCTCACCTTCCGCCCCACCTGCGAGCTCTGAGGCTCTAGTTTCTACGCAGCCTCCTGTCCCTTCGAGCTCAGCGGTCGCTCCTCCCCCAGCATCCACTCAGACTCCAACGCCGCCCATCGATGATTGCCCAGCTGCATCCAATTCTGTCCCCCTTCTTCGTGGATTCGACGGTCTTGCGGGAGATCACTTCTACACCACTGATGCCAACGAAATGAGCAAAGCCCACGGGTACGCGAAGGAAGCTCACGCTGGCAAGGTGTACCCCACCGCTGCGAAGAATACGACGCCACTCTTCCGTATGTTCAGCGGGCACGCAAAGGATCATTTCTATACCACGTCGGAACAGGAGCGCGATAACGCCGTTCAGAAGCTTGGTTATCAGAGCGAGGGGGTCACTGGGCATATTTTCAAGACTCAGATCTGTGGAAGTGTCCCGCTGCACAGGTTGTACAACCCCAGTGCCAAGAACCATTTCTACACCACCTCCGAGCCAGAAGCAAACAACGCTGCTGTCGCACTTGGGTACGAAAGAGAAGGCGTTGCTGGTTTTATCCTTCAGTAGAGGCCCAAACCCGGAGACTGACTAGGCGAGTACACGATCTCCTCGAGTATCCCCCAACATTCTGACGCCCTAAATAGATGACTGAGACAAGATACCCGCATACTTTCACGACCATATTGAATACCTTCATATCCTTTTACTACTTTGCTCAGCGATTGGACGACGCTCTGGATTATATTGGACCTCTATTTTTACCTCCTTACTGTACAAGCGGCTTGCTTACATTGGTATATATACACTTCGTGTGCTTTGCTAGGCTACCGGTTTATAACATATATGGCATTGTACAACAGCGGTGTACATAAGCTTGAGGTCGCGTGAGCATTTTCGACCCCCGTTTCTTGTGCATCCTTCACATTCTTCGCTTGAATATTCCACAGGAAACCCTATCGCGCGCACCATATTTCCTTGCCATTAATCATTCGACAACGAGACGTGGGTATTATTAGCTTACTCCATCGCCGCGTTGGTATCGTGCATATCAGCGAATGGAGTAGATGCATTGAGGTAGTGCCGGTTCAATGATGCATCAGAACCATCATTGCAAATCCATTCAAGCCCGTTGACAAGCAACGACCCCGAGTACGCCGGGGGTGCAAATGATGAACATTTTGAACTCCTCAATTCCCCAAAATTCTCGATGACTTTCCGACGTGGTAACAATGCGATGAACACGAGTCTTAGTCAAACAAGGTTGCTAATTTCGGCGTTGGCTGCTCGGATTCGAGGAAGTAAGTCGTTCATGTTTGTATAGCAAGTCGTTACCAAATATTGCCACGTGGAAAGAGTCATCTCAAAATAAGTTTCTGGTCGCTCAAACATCCGAATTGTCATTTTACTCAACGTCTACACTACGCGCCATGTGTAGAAATGACTACCCAAACGTCGCAACAGTCAACGTCAATGACGGACAAAGAAGAATTACCTAACTTCCAGAGGTAGTGTGGTAGGAAGCGCGTCATGAACTATAGTACAATAACTCGAAAATGGGGGCTCTAAAATGCAAGACAACAATGGGTATGCCAATGGGCGGACATATAAATACTAACGCAGATGCTACAGAACGGGAACAATGAAGAAGGGGGAAAGGCTTTCAAGTGACAGAAAGCGCTTTACAGCTGCCTGCGGGTGAAGAGCATGCGGCGGCCCCTGCCTCCGTTACGGTTGTTGTTGTTCTGTTGTTGTTGGCCACGGTTCTGGCCTTGAGCAGCCTGCCCAGCTTGTCCGTTCTGACCTGCTTGTCCGTTGCGGCCAGCCTGTCCGTTTTGACCAGCCTGTCCGTTGCGACCTGCTTGTCCGTTCTGGCCGTTACGACCGGTCTGTCCTGCGGCACCAGCGTTACCGGCAGCACCTGCGTTTCCACCAGCAGCCCCTCCGGCGGCGGCACCTCCAGCAGCGGCGTTGCCTGCGGCAGCACCTCCAGCAGCAGCACCTCCAGCGGCGGCGTTGCCTGCAGCGGCACCTCCAGCAGCAGCACCGGCGCCAGCGGCCGCTTGACCGTCAGCCGTCACAGTGAACTAATGACAGAATCGTCAGGACATATTTACTGGAAAGACGCTAGATTAGATACTCACGTAGACAGCGTCATCGAGAGAACCGTGTTGAGCAATCGGGACGAGGACAGGCTGATGGTTAGCGGCGGAGTTGATTGAGGAAACCTTGTAAACGCCGGCTGGGAGACCCTCCGTGACATCAGCAGTAAGGATACCATTCTGAGCGGCAGCGTTGAGACCCTTGAAAAAGGCGAAGACCTTGGGGTTGGTGGGAGTGGTTTGGTCGAGGGCTTGGAGCTGCTCAACAACGACGTGCGAGTGGCCTTGGATCTGGCCCCCACCATTAAGCTGTTGGGGCGCGGAGAAGTAGTTGTTGTTTGCGTTGACGAAGAAACCGGTCTGCATTCCACGGATAGCCATTTGGATGGTGAATGCTTTGTCGGCCTGGATGGTATCGCCGTTCTTGGGGTTGACGAACTTCGACGAGGGCATGTTGTCAGTCGAGGGGAGAACACCCATAGGTGCGGGATTGCAAGAGCCTCCCTGGACCTGTTTACCGTCGGTGATGGGGAGGTTGGGAACAGTAAGACAGAAGTTGATGAAGTTATTCGTGGAGGTCAACGAAGCAACTTGGCCTGAAATTCGGCTTATTTAGCAGCAAAACCTGATGATTGGTTAAGGTACAAACCATCAGCGGGAACATCCTGTCCGTCGTTAGCAAATCCACCAGCAATAACCTTGGGGTCCAGCGTCAACGAGGTTTGGGGATCGCCACCTGCTGCACCACCAGCACCGGCTCCAGCGTTGTTTCCGGCACCGGCACCGGCGTTACCAGCGTTGTTCCCGGCATTACCAGCGTTGTTCCCAGCGTTGTTGTTGTTATTGTTTCCGCCCTAAAGTTTTGGGTTAAGTTGAAAGGCAAAGGATCAAATACGAGTCGCCTACATTGTTGTTGTTCTGGCCCTGGTTAACATTCTGCTGTTGGTTGCCCCTGTTCTGGCCAAAGCCACCCTGTCCTCCTCGGAAACCGTTGATTTGGTTCTGGGGCACAGCCGAAGCAGCCAAAGCGATCGCGAGCGTAACGAAGAGCGAAAGGTATTGCATTTTAAAGAGTTTCGACGTTAAGAATGAAAGTTTGAAAGTTGTAACGAGAGTGGGGACACCAGGTCAGGTCGTTGAGTGTGAATGGACTAGCCGGTACTACGATCACTGATCGCACGGAGGAATGAGCGATTCCGAAAAGTAAAGTGAGGAAAGGACGAAGGGGTGGAGGTGTGGAAAGAAAGAAAGGTGCATGATACAAAGAGCTTATATAGGGACCTTGGCTCTTGTTTGTTGCCGACTGATCAATCCAGCCGTGGCAACCGTCACTTACAGAAGAGCTATTTCGGCCACAGTGTCCAATCGCACTCTTTCTCACCTCGCAGGAGGCGAGTTTTCTCCTGCTATTTTTTGGTGTATACCATTCGTGTCCCCTCATCGATTAGTGCGTTCAGCAATATTATCTGTATTTTTCTTTCTCATTTCATGAATGGGAGCAGTGAAGAGCGTGGGAAGACTCTGCCCATCTGCCAATCAGAGACGAGCGCTCAGAGGGGCACTCCACCCAGGACCATCAAGCCTTGCACAAAATTTCGTTTCCTATCAACGGCCGAGATTCCCTTCACGACCATCGATTCTCTTGCGGAAAGGAACCCAGTACAGTGGCAGCACGTTGAAGGCACGTCCCAGAATTCTGGGAAATCAGTGGTTGTGATGATGAACGCCTGCAACTGATGGCTCTAAAATAAACACCAATTTCTACCGCCTGCTCGGTGAAGTCGCCTCCAGAAGGGTGGAGCGGTTGCATGGATTCTCTTCCATCAATGATGAGGGGATATAGCCTCCCTTGCCTTGCCAATAGGCTGCGCGTTTGAACCCCTCATTCAAGTTCAACCAAGCAGTAAGTAGGACACTACCGGCGACTCTATGCTGTGAGGGCATCCAGATTTGCGCTCAACATACAGTTTGGGGCGCCCAGCTTTTTTTAGTACTCAAGGCACCATCTGCGCAACATACGTGCTTGCTCGGAACATCTACATATCACTCTTAGGCCGTCGGCACTATGAAAAGTGTCGCTATTTTTACCACCGTACGTTTCAGTTTGTTCAATCTCGCCGGTGACAGATTATCACCACATTTGTGCACACGGCCTGATGATGCTGACATGGAAATACTATAGGATGAACGAAGGACATCATACGGCATATCACTCCGCCCGCGTGTCATGATCCTTGTCGAGCCGGCGCATAGCGCCCTCCATTGGCACGAATGATGCGCTCTCCTTGCTGTCTGCGTTGTTTCACGCCACCAGCCAATGCAATCCTTTACCAGAATATTGGTTGGAGATCAAGAACCCGTTGTGATCAACTACTCTCCAAGCCCACGCTAACGTGAACACCCTCACTTAAAGGCGAAAACCAGCACAAAGGTTGCTTCAAGTTTAATGCTACGCCGGGATCAGTCCCATGATAGGGGAATATCAAGCCCACCTCTTCAAGGGGGTTCATCAACGCCGTAGTTGTGCATCGAGGGCATCATCTATGCGCAGCGACGGGTCTTGGCACGCAGGCCCCACGCTACCTGTGAGTAGGAATAACCTCGGTACGAAACCTACACAAGTCGATTTCATCTCGTCACTACGCCTCAACCAAACACTCCCTCACCTCCAACTCGCCTTGTGTGCTACAAATAACCACAGGACAACCATATAGGGGCTAGGCCAGCCGCTTCTTGTAGTCTGTGTACTCGACAGTCGTTACCTCATCGCGGTTGGTAGCGAATGACTTAATTCTAACCCCAAAGCTATAAGTATAGCTCATTTATTTTTTAAGTGTGTGACTTAGGACGTAGTCGAAGCTCAACACGCGTCCGGTCTCGTTGGAAACTCAGCAAATATGAATTGCCTGGCGTACACCTAGTGTACATTGACCCTCGAAATCAGCAAACTCAAAATTAGCAAGCTCGAACGCTCGGATCAGGGTGGTTGACGTGGCAAAATTACTTGCTACTTACTCTACCACAGCACCCTACCCCTAAATGAATAAGATCAGAAGGCACTCGCCCCCTTCTGTACACCGCGCTTCCATATTTAGACAACACTTGATTTACGCGACGTGCATTCCATGCCTAACGGTCGGGTGAAAGTTGGCATCTAGCAAAGGGTATACTGATTGCAGAACAGGGTGCTGGAGCAGTATGGATACAGTAGTGCGTGCTGATATAGCGACGGCAATAAATAATCGTGAATAGGGATCATCTTGCGTCATGAAGGCACCGGGTATATCACTTGAACAATATATGATGGTCTTTCAGATGATTACTTCCCGGCAGCCTTTGCTTTCCCAGCTGCTTTCCCGTTGCCAGCAGCCTTAGCAGTGGCAGCCTGAACATTGGCCTTGGCTGCATTGCCGTTGCCTGCAGCGTTGGCACCAGCAGCCTGGGCGTTCGCCCCAGCGGCTTGTGCGCCGTCAGTCACAGTGAACTATACCACAAGAAAATCAGTGAAAATTCGAATACTATTGGGGGTAAGCCTTACATAGATGATATCATCCAAAGATCCGTGCTGAGCGACTGGGGCGATAGCCGGTTGGTGATTCGCCGCACTGTTGATAGAGGAGAGCCTGTATACGCCTGCTGGCAACCCATTTGCGACGTCTGCAGTCAGAATACCACCTTGCGCCGCTGCATTCAAACCCTTGAAGAACGCGAATTGCTTCGGGTTGGTAACTTGAGTCGAAGTCAATGAATCAATTTTCTCGACCACGACGTGTGAGTGTCCTTTGATCACGCCTTGTCCGTTCAACTGCTGTGGCGCAGCGAAGTAGTTCGCTTGAGCATTGACGAAGTTGCCTGTCTCGAGATTCTTGACGGCCATGGAGATGGTGAAGGCCTTGTTGGCGGGGACGGTGCCCAAGTTGGGCGGGAACGTGAATTTCGACGAGGGCATGAGGTCAACACTGGGGATGACACCAATGGGAGCTGGGTTGCATGATCCACTCGTAATTTGTTGGCCGTTGGTGATGGGGAGATCAGGAACGGTCAAACAGAAATTGATGAAGTTGTTCGTAGATGTAAGGGATGCGACTTGACCTGGAACCAAAAATCAATCGACGGGAAGTGAGATGGATCACTGATGGTAGAGTATGTTTATCGTACCGGCAGCCGGAACATCTTGACCGTCATTCGCGAAGCCATTCGCAATCACCTTGGGATCCAGAGTCAATGATGTCTGCGGGTCGTTGTTCGCATTGTTGCCTCCTGCGTTTGCCTACGAACAAGACGTTTCAGAGATTAACTATCAAAATCGAGGTGGATGAACTCACGTCGACGGCACCCGTGGCAGCCAATCGAGTAGCCAAATCGTCAGCCGTAGTACATTGAACCAATGTTCCAGGCTTGTTATCAAGAGGAATGGCGGCGCAGCTGCGGCGGTCGCGTAAGTGGGCGCGTCCACACAGAGCGAAGCGTGTTCAACCTACCTCGTTCCTGGAGCACAAGCTTGCGAGAGCAACTTGCCATTCACACATTGTGCGAACCTGTCGCCTACGCATTTGAGTTCGCCTTGTTGACAAGGTGATCCTTCCTTGGTGGTCTTGAACTGATTGCTATTGCGGCAGTGCATCATTAGCACCATTCTATTTAAACGTGATCGAGATGTACTCACTTCAAGGCAATGGCATCTTGGCCATTCTTCAAGTCGAATGCGGCGCGACGGATGCGATCGAAGGAAGGGCGTGCAGAGGCGGCTGCACTAAGTACCGAGATGGCGATTAAAGCGTTGAACTTCATGGCTACGAGGTTTGATTAAGGATTCGAGTAAATCAGGGAATGAATATAGCGAGTGGCGGGACTCCGGGTCGAGCGAGTAAAGAAGGGATAAAGTTAAACAAATCAAGGGAGCCTAGCCCTTGGTGAAAGAAGTGGAGAAGAACGAAAAGGAAGCGGGGAAGTATTAAAGAGAACGAAAGAAGAAAAAGCCCTAAGACACAAAGGCCATTCCACCCTTTGTTTTATAGTGTGCGCATCGGCTTGCCGAAGGTGGCCAACGAACGGCTTCTGCAGTTGGGCCATTCGGCATCAACATTGCGCTTCGCCACTCGACGCGATAGTCGTGTTTCATCAGCTCTCTCCGATTCTCTGATGTGTTGGGAGACAACAGGGGCAATCAGCAAATGCGATGATGATGAACGAAGATGGTACATACCAATCCACGTGGTATCTTGTTCCGCCTCCGACCCGCATGGGCAGAGGTAACCCCGCAGGGCCGGCGATCCGGCTTCCCATCCTATTGCATTTCGACTCTTCGAGGAGTACCTTATCTGATTGTTTTGCTCGCTCGCCAGTATATGCGTTATGTCTGACATCAAGAAGCTCTACGTTGATGCGGTTAGTCTTGGACCCCATAGTTCATAGTTGAATGCCTCATGCGAAATAGATATTGTTTGATATGGATGGGTCTGTGGGTTTTCATCAACTCGCGTATCGGCGAACTCACCGACGTACTGGTATGCCCCCATTCGCGACATCAAAATCGTTTCCCCAACGTTGTTTTGCTTGGATGCTCGGTTGCTTCGGGGAAACGTTGTAGGACACTGATCGATTCGACGCCCGGTGTGCTAAAGGCATGGGAGCGATTCTGCGAGGACTACAACCTCGGCAACTATGTCGAGGTGTCCCATGCCACCCACGGCAGGCGATTGTACGACACTCTGAAGGAGCTGTGTCACATCAGCGACGAAGAGACTCTCCAGGTAGGATTCTCATACCAGTGTCTACCATCATGCCGTCTCTTGGCAACGATTGCGCTCGATTGTATTCCCCGTGGTACAACATTTCTGTTACATCTGACCGGGTCGCGTAGAACGAGATTGATCGGTTTGAAGACCTAGTCATTCAAGGCGGACCAATACAGCTTCCCGGCGTCCATAACCTCCTTACGCAGGTAGATTGATATCTATTGAAGATACAGGCGCCTATAAACTTGAATACCTATACTAGCTGCTCAGTGAACCACGGTCCGCTTCGAAATGGACAATAGTCACCTCTGGTACGATCTGTTTGAGTTTGGATGACTCTAATTTCCGACCTCCTCCGTGACTAGCAACGAACAAGTATGCTCCGCGTGCCCTTGAACGATGCGGCGTTCCCCTACCCCTCTGCGACTATATCACGTCGAATGATGTATCCAAAGGGAAGCCGAACCCCGATCCCTATCTTGCCGGGGCACAGAAGTGTGGTATTGACGCGACGAGATGTGAGCTCAGTCCAACGATCTTGCGCGCGCAGGCACGTCTGCTGACCGCGGCCACGCTCAGGCCTTGTTGTAGAGGATGCTCCTTCTGGGTTAGCAGCGGGTCGGGCCTGCGGTTCAAAGGTTCTCGCGGTTGGCACAGGTATCGGCTGTGAGGCGATTGTTGACTCCAAGGTTGGCTTTGATTATTGTGTTAGGGACTTAACAAGGTGCGCCTTGTAATGCGCCTTCCATGGTACCGGTCACTGACCTCGACGACTATCTCTAGAGTATCAGTTAAAGCAGTGGAAGGGCAATTGGAAGTTACCATAGACGAAGCCATGATATGAACGGTCACGAATGGCTCACTGGCTTGTGCAGATAGAGTCTTAGCTTATCCATTAAGGGTCTACCGAAGCGTCCATAATTACAGCGTTTACATTCCTTCTGCACAACTCTCCATGGCTCGAATTTTCGACAGCCTAATCATGGCTTGGTGGGCTCGGCCTGTTCAAGTGGTGGAGGGCCGTCATCGTCATCGTCGGAATCCTCCACGCTGGGACCGGAATCCTCATCTCCCCCGGAGGCGGGGGCGCCACCCATGCCGCCCATCGAAGCCATCATCTACGAAGGTCTTAATGGAGAACAGATGGAGAACCCGACGAACGTACCTTCTCAAAGTCCATGCCACCCATACCACCCATACCACCCATACCCGGCATACCTCCCATGCCACCCAGGCCTTCCATTCCTGGCATGCCACCCATGCCGCCACCCATGCCACCCATGCCCTCCATCAGATCTTCGTCCACAGCCTCGGCGCCGTCCTGCTCATCTTCATCTACCCATCGGCTGAAGTCAGTCTTGATGAAAGGATGCTTGATCTTTTCCTTAGTGAGACGAGGCCAATACGCTTCTTTCGCCTCCTTTTTGCGGAGGACGAGAACCAGGGAACGCGTAGTCAAGCGCTTACTTGATTTCTACAAAAAAAGCTTCTCAGTATTCTATGCGATCGCTAGTTGACTAGTTTCTCACTTCAGGATCGATCTCTTCGAAAAGATCGAGAGCAAATTCATACTCCTTTTCTTCGATGCCTTTGGTCGATCTACGGGGTAGTGAACGTAAATCGCCGTCCAAAAGGGTAAATGTGAACACATACGCTCCAGCCGTCGCCTTGAACGTGAGTTTGGTAGGCTCTAGCTCGCAAACCAACGTAGATTCTTTGATCTCTGTTAGATTCACGGTGAGGTAGATGACATTCTGTTCAGGCAGCAAAAATCGCGACGCGTTCGCAATCAGTGAATGATCGCGACCAGATAGAAAGTGAACCGACCTTAGTCTCGTCACTTGCTGAGCTTCTTTGTGCCCACAAAACCTCAGGATGGGAAGGCATAATGTCTAGTAACAGAGGGACAGACGATGTTGCTCGGATGGGTTTTTGAGGGGAAGACCTTGGAATTCTCCAGAATCTTCACGCGCTTCACCTGAGGGCGCTTCGCCAGTGGAGTTTCCCCGGTCACGTTTCCGTCGCCGCGTGGTATCCGCCGCAAAACTTCTCCGAAGTGCTCTACGACGACAAGCACTGTTGCGCAACATGTGGTACGTGAATTCATGTCTTGCCCGGGCCTTTCCTGAATTCTTTATGCTCACAGGTGCACAAGGTGGTTTCTGCCATTGCTGTTCCTCCCAATCCCAACAGCATCACCTTACTTCTTGGTTTTGTTTATACTGTCCTTGACAATGCATGCAAAGCCGTGGTATGTTCGCCTTGAAATATACTGAAGAGCTGACTGGAACCAGAATTCTAGTTTTTACTGTATAATCCTCTTGACCACCCTATTCATCTCCTCGTGTTACTGGCAACCGTTTACCCTCGACACACCTCTTGCAATTCCTTGGTCGGAGAATATCACTACCTTCGGCGCAGCCCTCAACGCTACCCTCTCCAAAGACTTGCAGAATATCACCCTCCCATCAACTATCCGCGTAATCGATCGCTGCTGGTGTGACTTCTCCACCAACGGCTTCTTCGAGCCATACAATGTCACGCAATGGGAATGGAACAGTGTAGACAAACTCAAGACAGATCTAGAGAAGCAGGCCGCTGCGACGCTGATGTTGGAGTTTGCGGAGAAAGACCAAGATGGTGAACTTGCGTCGCCGGCTGCCTCGCTGACTACATCACATGTGGACATGCCCCGTACCGCCGCCCCCAATCCCGCCTCGCAAACGCCTACCCAGTACTCAAATAGACCTACTTTCCTTCGGCAGGTCCTTTGGGTTCTGCTATGGCCCTTGGTACCGAAGCCGGAGTTCGGAGTTCCCGTACATCTCCCCCATGGATTTGTTCCCCAACCAGATCCCTCGGAAGCTTCTGCTGCGACTTTCCCCCCCGAAACAGAGTCTCCAAAATCCTTGCCACTGCTCCGAAAAGAGTACGATCTCCGACCGTACGGACTAAATATTACGATAGACTTTGGGTGGTCGCGTGCTGTTCCATGACCTAACTTATGCATGTAGCACACTCATAATGCAATATACCACTTCCGACAATGTATTCCCCCTACTATTGTACTCATATTTTAGAAGACAATCACTTCGCGCCACTCCACACCTCGTTGCGGCTGAGGGTTGCTCCTGCCTGCTCCTGACCAATCTGTAGGACGGTAACAATGCTACTATGTATTGCACCGCGATCTGTAACATAATTCGGCGGATCTACAATGTAACCTCCAACGACATGCAGGCCTCGTGTTGACCGTTAAAGAGGCAACCTCCATCTTCGAATCGAATCGTATAGTGGTCCTCGTCGATGCCCATCGCTCCTGGCGGCGACCAACGAGAGCCATGGATGCAATTTGGTGGTTTATACCGCCCAATCAATGACCTCAGTCAACCGTGGGTCGCTTCACCAGTTGTCACCACGCCGCAGACTCTGCCACCAACCAAATCCGCGCTACCTGTCGAACATCGTGCCGGTTCATCGTTTTCGAGGATCCCTATCGCACAGCCAGCGATAGATAGCGGTGGAAGTAACCCTGGAACGAATAAGCGTCGTAAAGGATGGGGGCTCTTGGAACGTTTTCGAGGTAAGCAAGCCAGCGCTCGTCCCAAAGGTGCCAATCAATCGTTAATGATTGCCTAGGATCGTCTAAACGGAATGCGTCGGGGTCGTCGACGTCGTCGGTTCCAGCCACTGAGTCGGTGGTGAATGACCGAGTCCCTCTTGCTGAATGGAAAGCATACGGTTACTATGCTTGTCCGAACGTTGACGGTGTCACGGTAATGAACTTGTGTGTCGTCTCCCGTGTGCACCAAGTTCTGACTTAGGTCTATAGGGAGCAGCCCCTTGGCCGGTGCCCCCTGATGTCGATATTCAAGGGATGTTTGACTCTTTACGCAGTGTTGACGGCGACCATCCAGAGCGGTGGATTTCGGGGACACAGCATACTGCGCTGCCTCCTCGTCCGACAAGATGGAAGGTGCCGAAACCACACGAACCGCTTCCCTTTCCATGGGAATGCCAATTAAATCCTTTTCTCGAACACCAGCTATTTGGTCCTACATCCTTGTGGTTCGACATAGGTCAAGATCCTTCTATGCTTTGCTACGGCACCGTCGAAACTATGATACCCATCTCACGGGCGGACAGGATTCAACCAGCGACATACCCATTTCTCACTCACATGTTCATCAACGCTATCGGCGACGACCCCATCCAACCTTTCCTCTGGCCTTTCATGGTCCGCAATCCTGAAGGAATCAAATGCGAAGATATATACAACGCAGTATACGAGAATTTTCAGCAATACGTCTCTCAATCGGAATACTACGATTGGCCGCAGGTTCGCCAGATTCAAGTCACCAAAGCGTACAGAGCAAGACTGTCCTCCCGGTCAAATCATAACTCTGGTTTCGTAGAAGGGATACAACGCGTGGATTACCTTGGGGATAATATCATGTTTCGAGGCCTCGAGCCCAACCCGAACATTGACGGATGGGTGATGTTCGTAGGACGGACATGGTAAACTCGCGCTTTTGATGTCGGGTCACGTTCCTCCATCAGACAATTCACTTCAATACTGTATGCACGCCAAAGATCACCGCTTTGGGGAATGGAATTTCAAGTCATGTCGAGGATCGTGCAGCACTTACTCGTGGGATTGAGGCCGCATCACTAGCACCGTAAGCAATTCACCCCTGTGGGCGGCCTTGGGCTTCTGGCGAAGTTACGTTCAAGCAACCTTCTGATGCTTCGCGGCCAAAGCCAAACTCCCCAGCGAATTGAATTAGTACTCAGCTCTCTACCAGGTCCACACCGGGGGCTGCGGTTGTGTTCGCTTAGTTTCATCCCTCAATATGTGGACATCGTGGACTGCGAATTGGAGGTCATCCTACTGGTTCATCACGGCTGTCGTTGGCTTAGGTTAGCAGCCCTACTTTGGTCCATAACATAACAAAGGGATACTCAGCATCCCCCATTTTCCACAGGAATTCTAACCGACCTTTTGGTATACTCCATAGTAATCTCAGTCATGTCATTTCACCTGGAACGCTTGGGTTATAGTAGCGCTTCTTCATTGACTGGATGGCTTCTGTTCGCGTATGTAAGTAGATGTTCTTCTCCAAACGTCAACGATAGAGCTGACCCCTCCCCCTCAGTCTGCAGGCATCGTAATTTGTACGTGCGCTTCGGCATTCTCACTGCTACCTCGCCATGCATTGATACACGCCGCGAGACAGTAACCATCCCGACAAATAACGTCGCCTGTTGCAGGATATTTACCGGACAAAATAGGACCGGAATGGGTACTCCCACTTGCGCTGTCGTCAGCCATACCATGGTGGCTACTCATGATCATAGGCAAAGAACTTGGCATTTTTATCACCTTCTATGTCTTCGCAAGTACGCCATCGCCTTAGATGGTTGCTAACTAGTCTGATAGAATTCTTTGTATCCGCGGTGGTATCACCCGTGACTGATTGTGGTGTCTCATGTCTACCTATGTGCAGTCGGACCCATAATTGGTGGTCAAGTATATGATCACGTCAAAAACTATGGATGGGCGATCATCTGTGCATGTTATTTGTTGCTCCGTTTCTTGTTTTTCTATAGAGCGGTGATCTACCACTGTGCAAAAGAATGAAGAATCAACTAGCGTGCTGGGGCCAATGTCATAACTTTCCTCAGCATAAGTAGAATATTTTACTGGTGGTATATGTAACCATCTGTATACAATGTCAGGCTTTTATTTTGGTCTTACAGAACCTCATTGACAGCACCCCGAAGAAAGCTTGTAAATTTCGCCTGCCCTGCAGCCAATCCTATTATCATGCCCGTAAAAGGAGCGTCGGCGTACTATTCTGCCTTCCTTTTGTGGCTGGTACACGAACGTTCGCTCCGGACGATGTTTTATACGGTAACTATTCCCATCGGCCTCATGGTATAAGAAGACATCGGGCTGCGTCAGACCACCTTGGCGTGGGCTCGTATGCCGCAATATGACTCCCAGGCGCCGAGCCATATATAAGTTTCAGCTTCAGGCGTTTGAAAAGTCGACATCCCCTTTTTGTCAGACTCCCCAACGGGTTGAAAGCTTATACCTCCCGTGTCTCTTTTAGATTTAGATTCACTATCAAGGCCGAACATTGCAATTGATGCATCGGTGGTCTGGCCAGACCTCATAGATCGATATGTTAGCATCGTGGGGCACGAAGTGGAGATCCTCCTACTGGTTCGTTACGGCCGTGGTAGGCTTAGGTCCGTAGTGCTTCCTACTTAGTCTTACAGCCAAAGGCTAATCATCCCCTAATCATTCCAGGAATCGTCACCGACCTTCTGGTATACTCTATAGTACTCCCGGTTATGCCGTTCCATCTAGAAAGCTTGGGATATACCAATGTTGCCTCGTTAACTGGATGGCTTTTGTTCGGATATGTAGGAATCCGCGATCTACGACTGTTGGCAATGATTCTGATGCTTTCTTCTTCTACGTCAGTCTGGAGGCTTAGTGGTCGGTGGGTGCATTTTCCCATTATCTTGCTCCGTCGTATCTACTGATCCATGATACAATGTGATACAGCGACGATCCCAACAGCCATGCTGTCCGAGCGTTATAATTCCAGAAAGGCTCCCCTGCTTTGGGGGTTGCTCTTCCTTATTGGCTCGCAGGTTATGCTTATGGAGGCTCCTAATTACCCTGTAATGGTCGTTGCTCGTATATTGCAAGGATTGAGCTCGTCCATGGTCTGGGTAGTCGGCCTGGCACTGTTGTAAGTGGCTCTCTCCTGCTACCGATTACTTCGGCTAATAGTTGTTATCATAGATGCGACTGCACTCCGAAAGAAGTCATTGGTCGTAAGTGTTCTAGGTTATGGAAGGGCGTTACCCAAGACGCTCATTATGTTGCCAATAAATAGGTCAACTTGGGATTGCGATGACAGGCCTTTCCGTAGGGTGATGCTTTACGCGCCATTGTTGGTTGACCTGCGGTGACTTACGCTATACGATGTAGGGTTATATTGGGTCCCCCACTCGGTGGCTTGCTTTACGATCGCTTCGGTTTTCGCGGGCCTTTCGTTTTCGGGATAGTCTCAGCTTTTGTCGACCTCGTCGGTCGCCTGCTCATCATTGAATCCAAACTTGGCCTTCTTGAGTCTCCTGCCCCTGCCCCTGCCCCGACAATTACACCACCGATACCCATATCAGACACAATCGTTTTCCCGAACACTAAGGATGCCAACGACCACACAGGTGCGACCTCTATTCCCATGACGCCACGCACATCGTCAAGGGCGAGTCAGCCCACCGACGTCGACTCGGAAAGCCAAGAGAAAGCCCATTTATCGCTGTGGCAAGTTTTGGTCCAGCTAGCCAAGTCACCCCGCGCTTTGTCTGCGCTGTTTGTAACACTTACCAACGGGTATGTTGCGGCGATTCGTTTTCCGTACTGCAGGGATACTGATATGTTATCTTTGACGGTCAGGCTTGTGTATGCAACTATAGAGCCTGCGCTTCCACTGCGTCTCCAGGATGTATGGCACCTGGATTCTACTCGCGTTGGAATAGTTTTCATCGCTGGCCTTGCACCTTCGTTATTATGTTTGTCTTACCCACTGAAGACTCCATTAGCAAGACTAATCACCACACAAACAGCGGCGCCTATTGCGGGATATTTGTCCGACAAAATGGGACCCGAATGGGTACTGCCCTTTGCATTACTGCTCTCCATACCATGGTGGCTACTTTTGATCATTCGCAAAGAACTTGGCATGTTTATAGCCTTCTTCGTCTTTGCAAGTACGCCCTGGTTCTCTCATGGCTTATCCCCCTTCTGACAAGATTGATAGGCTTTTCGGTCTCTGCGGTGATATCACCCGTCACGGCAGAGCTTGCCACTGTTTCAAGACACATCAAAGGTATCGGATGTAAGCAAGCATTGAAGTTTGTTCCAAAGATTATTGCTTAAGTGACCGCCTCATTGTAGTCGCCCACGTATACGGCGCTTTCAACGTGGCGTACGGTGTCGGCTCTGCCCGTAAGCTATTTAATCTATCACTCAAATTTTGCTTCTTACTTCTACTTCCGTAAAGTCGGACCCATCGTCGGCGGTCAACTTTATGATCATGTCAAGAATTATGGATGGACCATCATCTGCATATTCATTGCAGGCATGTTAGTAGTGGGCCTCCCTCTCGTCCTTTGGTGGAGTGGCGATTTACCACTTTGGAGAAGATTGAGGAATAAACTAGCGTACCCGGGGCCACGGCCACAGCCTTCCTCTACACCACAAGTAGCGCATTAAAATGTCCGAAACTGATGCTATAACCACCACCACCACTCTATCTACAAATTCCTGTTCTGCAAATGATCTTCTTAGACCTATAACCTGGAAACGGATGACAGTACGATCAAATCTGTTCATCATAAGGGCATCACATGATTGAAGGACCTGGGACCGAGGTTACGTAAGTATATAGTGGCATTGTCCCGAAGCGTCAAGTGCTCTCTTTACTGCCTCTCTCTTCTCCCCGACATCCACTTCTCCAATATCGTTTGCGACAGTGCGTGGAACTTAGGGAGTCTCTTCTCGGTGCGTGTGCTGGCAGAAACCGTCTAGTTACTCACCGGCGAATCTGCCGGCTCGCAGTGATCATGAGCAACAGTTCATATCCATCGCCCGTCTCTGTGAGACCTTCTCCCCGTGTCCGCGAGCACTCGGGGAGCGGTGCGCCACCAAGGGATCCTTCCGCAACGCAAAGGAGTCTTGCTCAAGCCTCTGCTTCTTTGGAGGCTGCATATGATCGCATTCGACAAGTTCGACTGAGCCTCATTCAATTACAAGAAAGCTACAATAGTTTCGCATCAAGGTTCCCAGATCAAGTTATTGGGCCTAACCACGACGCGATCGTCCTCACTGGAGATAGCACCTCTGAAGAACCTCAGTCACCCGCAGGCCAACTTTCTCAATATGAAATCGACTTCGAAACCTCTACTAGCTCAAATGCGCCCGCGCGATGGGATACTTATTTTCCTGACTCATTCACTACTGCACCAACAGATCCACTCGCTACTCGTAACAGTGTTGCCTCATCTGTTAGCCTTAACTCCCCAGTCAGCCCTCATCGCAGCTTACCTTCACGCCGCTCCCTGCTCGATGCAAATCCTTCTCAGCGCAGAGAATCCGATGATCCGTCTACCTCCCTCGGAAGACAGGTTGCCGCTCGGCAATCTAATCAATCCTCACCCTCCCAGAACTCACTTCCTGCCGATATCGTAGCTCAGCAACAGTATCTCCGCGAGGCCCAACAGACGGTTCGCGAACTGGAGAGGATAAGTAACGAGTACCAACGGCGCTTAGGTTCCATGCCAGAGCTTCCACCTTTGCAAGAGCTGTCTTCAATGGAACCAATCCTCGAGTATCCGAGACCAACACCCGCTGAAATCCTCTCTCGTCGAAGCTTGGATGCCAACGTCCTACAAGCTACCAATCAAACTGTCCAATCTTCACAGACTAACTCGTCACTTATGCCACCCCGCTTAACCTCCAACGGTCGCAGGTGGCCCCGGCTCAGTCGTGCGGATATTAGACAAGGCTCGATTCAATCGCCTTCTTCTTCTCGCTCGGACGCAACTCGTCTCTCGATGTTGTCTAACTTTTCGATCAACAATATGTCGACACCCTCCAGCGCTGTCAACCGTGACCGTCCCCTACTATTTGACGAGCCGATGAGCTACGAGCCCGGCGAGTTGTTCCCATCCCAGGCAGCATTGCAAGACCGCTTTGATACACTGGCAAGAAGGGCCATCATGCGAAGGCAGTCGACAGTTGAGGCTCGCGAGTACGTCCATTGGTTTTCTTATGGCAATGAAGGCACTGATGGTCGACATGGTAGTCATGGTCGGACGCTTCAGCAGGACCTTTCACATTATGTCCTCCCTCGATTAATCTCCCCTACCATGGGTGCCACAGCAGACTTCAGTTCGTTTTCCCCCACAGATACCACTCAAGAGCTTCGGCAATCCAGCGGCGGTGCTGCTTCCACGCATAGCCGGACACGTAGAAGAGGCTGGGGTATGTCTTCTCACAGATGACATAGGTGCTCTTACTGACGTCACGTCTTTGGTAGCCCGTTTGGACGCAGACGGTAACGAGATACCCTCTGACGAAGAGGAGGAATTGGAACGTTTGCGCTCTGAGCAACGTGTTCGAGCAAACAACGTCGCTCGCTTGACCCAATTGGCTGAGCAAGTGGCTATGTCGGGCGAACGACGGACAGGTTCCAGCGACGCAGAAGACACTTCGTCTATCCACATACAGCGCGCGTACGACAGGATGGGTCGCCTTGTTGGCAGCCGGTATAACTCAGAGCCCAAGTCTCGTGGAAATGATGTCCCGTTGGTAGACATCGGTGAAGTCGGCTATGAACCCTTCAAACCTTCCCCGTTGCCAATGCCACTTGTCAAGATGGTGTCTACGAGAGCAACAGCACAGACCGGAAGGCGGATGTTTGTCCTCAAAAAGAACCAAACGCTCGATGATAGATGAATGATCGTTGTCATGTTCCTGTTGTGACGTTGTCCATTCTTTTATTTTCTTTCGGCGCGCTCAAAAATATTAGCCAAAAACCGTTCAAGAAGTTGGCGGATATGCTTTCCTTTATGGTGTAGTGGTCCTTCATTCGTCTAAATTATATTTCCTCTATCCTTTGACCATAGAACTTGGTTGGAACATATGTATTCATTTTGTAACCATTCAATGTCTTATTCGAACAGGAGAGATGCATTGGGTCGTAAAATACAGAGATGTTACCTAGGATATATACATCATAACACGTATCTAAAGTCTCTGTTCTGGATGTCTGTAAGATCAAGGAACTCTTTGTCGACCTTAATCTTGACGCTCTCGCCCTCTTTCGTGACGCTTTCGACGTACACCTCGTCGTATGTGTCGTCGCGCGGTTCTTCGTCTCGACGCTTGTTCTCTGCTACCAAAAGGTGGCGGATGATCAGCATGAGAGCCATGCAGCAAGCATAGCAGATGCCGATTATTATCCACGGGACATGATTGCTGTTTGAGAAAGAAGGTAAGCGCAAATAGGATGCCACTAAGAGATATACTTACCGAGGTTTATATTTGGCTTGCCACATGAAGGGGCCAGCCGAGTTGCCAATGCAGTATGCGGAGAGCATTATGGCGTTGGTCGTGACTCGTTTTGTATGGCCAGAAGTAACGCTGGACAACCAGGAAAGCGACAGGACAAATCCGGTGGTACCGACGCCTAGAGTAGTAGGCAATCAGTAACTTAGTCGACACAGTGTGATGGACTTGAAGGCGAACCCGTAAGCCAGACGCTGAAGAGGAGGCCAACTTTATTCTCCCAAGGCAGGAAGTTAATTAAGAAGACACCCAGGAGGTTAGGTACCATATATATGACGGCAACGTATGCACGGCTATTTGGAATACGAGCAGCGATATTGACACCGGTGTAGATGGTGACGATTTCGACCACACCATCTACGCACCCCAGCAAAGTGGTCTGTAGAGGCGAGAAACCAAAGGAAGAGACGATGATTTGGCGCTGGTTAGTCAGAGAGTTTGGGATGTTGTCCAGAGCTGAGAACAGCGCGAAAAGCCATGTCTTGGGATCCAACAGGGCTTCGATCATCCTACGTGATCCTGCTGAGTGAGACGCAACGAGATAAGGGGCCAGACTCACTGTTCCTTCTTGAAATGTTTGTTCTCTACTCCGGTTTGATTTTCCTATTGGGATTTGCGGTTAGCCGACGTCCAACTCGAGATGCTTCGATGTGATACCTTGATACGTTGAACAGCTTTAATCCGTTCGTCCGGAGTCAAGAACCAGGCATTGGTTGGCGAATCTGGGAAAAACAGCCTGTGAAATAAAGATGTTAAACTACACCCGTCTCGTTGTACTGAATGCGATTTACGAACCAGAACGCTACCGCTGTAAATAGGGTTAGAATTCCCGTGATGATCATAAGCCTAGAAAATGTTAGTCAGTATCATGGTAAGGATGATGAGAAGCATGGTTCTTACCACTGCCAGGGGGCAAACCCTCCAGTTTTGATGTGGAGGGTACCGAAGCTGATAAATCCGGAGATGATTTGTGCTGTAGAACTTCGGTTAAGCGACATGACCTCGACTACACACGCTTGATCGACATACCGGTTCCGTTCATCAAAACTGTACAGCCAAGATTATTACCATCCACGGGAATGAGACAAGATTATTATCATCCAGAGGAATAAGATAAGAAAAGGACCTACACCAGTATCCAACCCGTAATGTCTGTTCCGTTCTTGTGTAGAACATGGAGCTTACAATCATGAATCCGGCCGTGATGGATCCTTCACATACGCCAAGCACAAATCGGACGGCAAACAGCCCACCGAAATTCTTGCAGGCTGCATGAGCGCATAATGCGACTGCCCATATAGAAATGTTCAAACTACATAGCGTATCAGAACGGATATAAGACGGTGAAAGCATTCAGAACTGACCTCATCCATTTGCCTACTGGGAAACGCTGCAAGGCGAGGTTCTGGGGGTACTCGAAGGCAAGATAGCTCAGATAAAATATTGTCCCAAGCCTAGTTGCTTTGAGATCAACACTTGTAACAAAGTCCCATGAGACGGTAGCACAAACCAGTTGTATCTGAGGGAAGAT
Source organism: Pleurotus ostreatus (assembly GCF_014466165.1). Taxonomy (NCBI): domain Eukaryota; kingdom Fungi; phylum Basidiomycota; class Agaricomycetes; order Agaricales; family Pleurotaceae; genus Pleurotus; species Pleurotus ostreatus. The sequence continues at coordinate 3,361,957 of NW_023503157.1, read as the reverse complement.
ATTGAGTGACTGTGTATAATGTTGAACATGTACGTACTGATTGGTAGTCAAATGCGTTGCTTCTCTGTGTTCAGTGGTAAGATCGACAGTGCCAAAACTCGAAGTCTTTTTGAACAAACCGAATGCCAAGTATTGCGGAACTACCCAAAGTGGTTTTGTCCATGAACTGGATCCTAGTCCGCGTTGAAATGGTTGACAGCGCGTAAAGCAAAGCAGGGAGCTTACCAGTAAAGTACTACATATCCACCAGCGGTTCAGCCACAGTTCTGGGTATTGGTGAACGTACTCACTGCACATTAACGGTAGGATATTTCGATCAATTTTCTTCCTGGATGTAAGTTAGTCTGTGGCCATGTTACTTTCTCAACCAGATGATACCTACCTTATCCTCAAAGCCTCCGCAGGGTCAAGCTCGGCGTCTCCAGCAGACACCAGTGCCGCTCCGGTATCAACCTCGCGCGTCGAAACAGAAAAGAAATTGGCGTGCTTCTTTTCATCCGGATAGTCAAACTCAGAGGAACCCATGGTGGACGACTGGAGCGAGTCAAATCCTACGTTCAGGTACTTCGCATTGGTCTTATAAGATAGCTGAAAATAGCCTATAGGCTCTCCGAAGACCGTATGCTCCTAGGCCTCTCCAAATCCGCTTCCTGGCTTATCAGTGATGGCGTGGAATAATACTGGTCTTATGGGTAAAGAAGCGGATTTGCCGAATGGTCACCCGATACAAAAGGTCCCAGAGGGGGGACAGCGCTTTGATGGCGCAAGCGGCCAAATCCACGCCAAGAACATCCTCCGCGACCCTCGGTATGATTGGTTCGAGGGCAATGTAGCAACGAGGTAATGGTCATTCATGGAGAGGAAGAAGTTAGAACTACTTGGTCAAATGGTCTGATCGAAGTAGGAAGTTAGTAGTGCAAGGTGGTTGTTTGGTAACCCACCGTCAGCCAAATAATCTTGGTCGTATAAACGGATCTCTAGGATTTTCCCTTCCTTCCTACACACGCTTTTCGTTCAGTCTTGCTATTCTCTATCTCCAATCAGGGTATTCAAGGCGTTTCGTTCGAAGCTTTCCTCTTTAGTAGGGTACCGACCATCATGGTAGGGCGCTCTAGGATCTAAAGAGGTGGTTTTGCGTGTGAGATCGATTGTTGATGTTGGATGTCAGTTCTACGCGCGAAATCCATGTTACTCGGCATTAGGACCTAGACGACATCGCACACATAGAAATTTTTGGTGGTCTGTAGTAGTTGTTTGCATTGTTACACATAAATGAGTGAATAAACAACAGATTGCGTGCAAATCGTGCTTGTATCTACTTGAAGTCAAAGGTCTATGTAATCAGAGAGATAAAAATGTTATGAGACCGAAGGAGTCGTACTGAGAAAATGGTCCGCGGAATAGGTAGGCTAGAAGTTCAACTTCTGTCGCTGCTACACACAAGAAACAAGCCAATGATATGAGTCATGCGACGGCGCAGCCCATCTCGGTGCCAAAGTTCAATCCCATACGGGATAACCATGATCTGAATTTCCCGGTGCTTCCAGTACTTCGCACACTTCCCAAACTCCTCGTGCTGCGTCCCCCTGTGCTCCTCACGCTCCTGAAGCTTTCCAAAGAAGGTGCCATGCGTAGGGGAACCGAGGAGGATATCGAAGATGTTCGTGAAACGGAAGCCAACGAAGAAACAGATCTAAGGCTTGATGAGTCGCTAGCGAAGGGGAGGGGAGGGAGCTGTTCGGGTTTTGATTGGGGCTTCATGCTGCCAAGAGCGAAAGGCCCCGATATGAATGGGCGGGAGGATATCGGAGACGATCTTCGTTGTAGGAGCTTGCCTATGCCGCCGGTTTTATTCTTCTTCGTCAGCGAGGACCTTCTGACCACCGATGGAGTGTTTATTTCCTCATCTATCATCACATCTTCTTGGGTGCAAATATCCGTGCTATCCACGTCGTCCTCGTCCATGTCCCAGTAACTGTCGCTTGCATGGTGTATTGTCGGCATTTCCACGAATTTTACGGATTTATTGCAGGAAGCTGACATAGAAGAACTCTTGGTGGCGTTGGACGACGTGCGGGTCAGAATCGATCGCGAAGGACCTGTATGCCTATGTCTACCCCGAGATCCTGGTGATACTGGCGTAGCGGGTCTCGAGGACGACGCAGCTGTTGTTAATGACGAAGAAATGGAGGATACCGAGGAGGAGCGGGGCTTCGGAAGAAGTCGAGTTTCGAGCATAGGAATGGATCTTTCAAGTTTAGACCGTGGGCGGATCCCTGCACTCCACAAATCCTGTTGTTCGTCAGAATGTAGTTGCATGGAGGTCTGGTGGTGTTCGATGTGGTGGGCTGTGGGAGGGATTGGTAACGGGGGCAATGGGGGAGATGGTATTACTGGTTTCGAGCGGGGATAATTCGGACGACGATATAGCCATTCAGAAGGATATGCGGGTTTGGGAAGAGGGAGAGAAGAGGGTGGTGGGGGCGGTATATATATGTCGTTTGGAAGAGATTGCGAAACAGGGAAAGTTTGGGACGGAGGAGTGGGACGGCGTGACCGTCGAGGCCTTGATGGGGATGTAGGTACAGGAATCGAATTTGATGACTGAGACTCCAATCAAGGTCCGACCAAGTTATACAGTCGTTTATGTACTCACCGTGACGTGTGTCAGTTCTGTCCGTATGTAACTGGCGTCCTCGATGGAGCTCTGGGTGGGGAATGGTCTTGGTGCGGACTTAACTGACTTTAGACCACACCAGGGGAAGAAAGAAGATAAATCTCACCGATGAGGGAATATTTATGGGGGGCGACCTGGAAGACGACGGCCGATCCCAGTCCTTTGGCACACGAAGCGTTAGAGAGAGAGACTGACTGAGACGAATGTAAGGACTAACATCTGAGACGGGTGTGATGGGCACTGGAATGTCAGCATCGATTCCGAGGTTCAGCCAGCTAATTTCTTGGATAACAAGAGGGTCTACGTCCTTCAAAGTCGTGAGTACCAATGTTGAGAGTAGGAAGGTGAGAGCATACCGTCATATCTTTGAATTGCAGAGCGCACACGACAAGAGGAATAAATGGTTCGGAGGTCGAAGTCGTATACGTAGGTGAAGTAGCTATAGAGGGTAGGGCAAAGGGGGAGGAGGTATTAGTTTTCTTACCCCCAAGAACTTGTAACCGGCTGGTGAGACCTCGCGTTCCACACGTGTAGGGTGATATAAAGGTTCAAAGGTTCACTCATGCAATACCCCCGGCTGGTGTCACGGTCGCGGGAGTCCAGGCTGGTAAGGTCCACAGGGTTTGAGTCATTTCTGTGCATCATGGCATACACGCCCTTACACGCCCCCCTTCAGTGTGAAGCCTTGCCTTACACGTGATGGGCGGTGAATGGAGGTGAGTCCAAGGTTGCCCGACAGGTGTGAAGAAGCGTCAGTATTCCTGGGTAAGCCTATGTTGGACACCTGAGAGAGGTGCTTTAGATTCCGGCATATGTGAGAACGGAAGAAAACCGAAAAACTCACTTGATTAACGGGTGTATGTAAATGGCGGCAGGAACGATCTTCAAGTGATGTCGATAAGTCATCAATCGATAACGGAGGCCAGTATTTAGATCTTTATTGATTGCACCCGGTCCGTGAGAGGTTAGGCGACCTGTTTGCGGTCGCCTCCCTCGATTCCACTGTTGAAAGGGTGACGAATGTGAGTAACGTCCCGAAATGAAACCTGCATAGCACACTCACCCAGAAACTAATGACTCACAAAGGACACGCCAAGTCCTTACTACGAAACAACAGAAGTTACTATTAAACTGTATAATGACATGAATCAAAGGATAATAAGTACACAAATAGTTCTGTGATTTGTATCATAATGTAACACGTCTATGCCATCAAAACGTTGGGGGATCGCCGCCTCGTAATGTACAAGCAGCAAACGGGGCAGAAGTGATGATAACGAAGGAAGGTGAAATGAGTGCCAAGCGAGGAAAGTACCGACAGAAAGAAAGGAAGGAACCGAGGGCTATCGTGGTGCTGGGGTCGCCGCGGATTGCTGGTACACGTTGTAATATGGTGTTTGTTGCTGATAAGCCCCAGGTAATAAAGGGGCGGGCGTCCCAGGTGTAGGTGTCCCAGGAGCAGGTGTGCCAGGCGTGGAAGAGGGTTGGACGCCTTGGGCGGCGGAACTCCTAAGGTGCGCGGGCAACGTGGGCTGAACGACAGTTTGTCCAGCAACCGGAGGCTTCTGTGCTGAATACCCATTAGCGGTGGAAGGCCAGAGAGGCTGGCCGCCCTGCTGCTGGGTTTGATAGCCTTTGTTCGTGACGGTATTCGCAACAGCAGGGGTTCTCACAGGTTGAACCGGTGCTGCCGATGTTGATGCAAAAAAGCTGCCGTAAGAATTCGCTGTCGGTATCTGAGGCGTTTGTGTAGGTGTACCCCGTCCAGAGTTCGATCCACCCGCCACGCCTGTCGTATATTGAGGGGCATAGCTATACCAGGAGCCGTAAGACATTTGTCCTGTCGCAGCATAGGGGTAATTCTGGGGAGCATATGCTTGAGGTTGCTGAGTACCCGGCTGCTGCTGGTTGGCGTACGCGCTCGGATAGTAAGCGGCGCTCGATGCATGAGGCTTGAAGGTATACGATGTTGCGGCTTGAGGAGGTCGATACTGTTGAGCTGCGGCGCCATAAGCACCATATTGATAGTATGCAGGGGTGGGAGTGGATGGTGCGGCAGGAGTGGCTATCGTTGGGTTCACAGTTGTAGCGCTTGTGGTACCTGCCCCGACTTTGACTTTCACGGTAGTATTGTCATGCAATGCCATCGTCTTCTGTGCTGGAAGAGTACCATACCAACCGGGTGAAGCGGAAATTGGGATGGTTTTATACAACACTCGGAGTAGGGCGGGTGGTGGAATCAAAGGTGCTGACTCCGATTTGGACGACCTGGGTCTTAATGAGGCTAATAATTCTAACGAATCCATTATAGCTTTCGCTGTGCAGCGATTGAGCTCCTGTGGTCACAACTGCGAATCATTGGACTCACCTGTATCGAGTTCCTCTGATCCCTCGGCTACAACGTACTCCCTATTCAACAGACGCTTTCTTTGCAGCTTTTGCAATCGTACCAGGGCACGAGCATTTCGATCTAGTAACTCTTGCACGGCAGCCTCAAGTTCGAGACTATCCAAAGCTGACTTGATAACATCGACCTCTTCTGGGGGCAACAACTCTGTCAAAGCTTCCTCTAGTTCCGAGTCCTTCGACTGGCCTGCTTTGCGTAATTCGGGGTCAATATTATCGTCGTCGTCAACTTCTATAGCCGTAGCCCTGCTCTCCATATCTTCTAGGATATTGGCCTGGCGCTCTCTCCTCCGTTGTTCCTTTCTCCATAAAAACTCACCGAGCTGTTGTCGGCCCACCTCAGCTCCATCTTGACTGAACGTCGGAGCGAAACTAGCACATGGACCGTAGTCCAGAAATGAGCCTGTCGTTTTCACTCGACGAACGGGCCATGGCTTGGCCTTCAATGGGGGTGCTTTGAGATAGGTATACGAGCCAAGGCTTGGAACAACTGATGCGGTGGAGGAGGTTGATGGCTTGGAGGACGAAGCGGAAGAGGGTGCGACTGATATTGCAGTAGGGGCAGACGGTGTTGGTAAACTGACGACAAGTTCAGAAAGTCCAGTCGACAGGGCCTTGAGGGATTGAGGGTCCGAAGAGTTGTTGGCTAATGACGTCCACCACTCCCCTGTGGGGAGGCGCTGCTTCAGTGCGTATCTCTTTTGTTGACGCGGTGGTGACGAGGAGATATCTTCCTCGTCCGACTGAGTCTCCGGTAGGAGGGAGACCATATCTGACGGTATGGTAACATTATGGAATGAGGCTTCTTCAAAAAGAGAAAGCGCGACGTCGCAGAAACGGCGTTGCTGTATGGCGGGTTTGGAAGGTTTGGAACGCGACTGCGATGATATTGGAACCAGGTGTTGAATAGCAGACTAGAAAAGGCGTGAGAGTAGGTCAATCATTCGAGCTTTGGCGACGTACCCGTAAGGTGGATAATTTAGGACGTGGCGAATCTTCCTTCAGCAGCCAACGCAGTGAACGGTACTGTGGTGGTGATGCTCCATCTTCACTTGGAGAAGGAAAGACCCGGTCGAGCAGCCCCTGCGAATCAATCCTGGTGTTATGCCAGTCAGAACAGCTGACAATTCATGACAAATTTGAGCACTCACGTCTCCAATATGTCTGTTATTTTCTGTGCATCTTCTGGCGTAATCGGTATGTCTCCAGCAAGTGGAAGCACAGGTCGTTGGCTTGTTTGAGGCCGAGCTTCAGGGTGCTCTTCGTCTGGATGAGGTTCTGTAATGTCATTCTCCTCCTTTATCGCTGCGGAGTCAGTTTTGTGCTGCTTCGAAACAGGTTCATCGGAATCCGGCTGGTTGGGACGTTTGCGTTTCTTTGAGCCCGTTTTTGGGCGAGGAGGTGATGTGTTAGTCGCAGGTGTGATGGTGGTTGTGGAAGAAGATTCCTTTTCCTGGTTTTGGGTAGTCGACCGGGTTGCACGAGCCATCCTTATGCGAAATTATCGCCCAAAATATGAGCCGATGTGAGGAATAATGAGAGAGCAAGTCGAAGTGGCCTCGACGCGTTATTTGGTCGATCCCCGAGACGCGTCTGCAGAGATGAGTATAAACGCCGTGCTTGCGAGTGACGCTATTGGACTCGACGGTCTGGCAGGCAGATGACCGCAAACGGCCACACATCAGGTCACTTCACAAGCGGAGATTGTAAATTTCTAATGGGACACTACAAGTATTGAAACTCCGATTACTAGTGATTTTGGCATTAGTCTCTTTGGGCTTTCGTCTTCACAACATGGCTTCAGCAGCGAGGAAAGTCGCCCCAGCCGTACCCATCTTCAGAGCCCAGTTGCGCTCTCGGCAGGCGAATGGACACTCGATATTCATCCCACAAGTCCGGAAGCTTGTCTTCGAGTTCTGTGACAAGTGGCCCTCCTCTGCCAACACCCGCACCTACCTCCTCAACCACCTCGAGGACCTTGCACGCGAAAATCCGCACGTGGAAGTAGTGGTTAAGCAGCGAAATCAAAATGAACCTATTGTCCGTGGATTCTATCGTAAGTAATGGGCATATTCTCTACGCGCTCCGGTTTATCCAAATGTCTACTTTCTAGTCAACGGTCGAGATAAAGTCATCCCCCTCAACGAGTTCGAGGTCACGGGCATTCAAAAGAAGGTCCAGCTTCTACTCGACTCGTCTGGCGCGAAGATAAAATCACTGAAGCGTTCAACTGTGGAAAGTACAACGGAGGCAGCGAGGGGAATATGGAGCGGGCTTCACGCAGACAGACCGCAGTTGTAATTCACCCCTTCATATCTTACGGACTTGATCCTCGCAGTGCACCTGCTCACGCAGGACGATGGCAACTACCTCAGACTGCAGTCGAACTCTCGATCAATACAACCACAACGGCTACAAATTATAGATAGGTAACAAACGCGTCAAATTCAGTGACTGCCTGCACAGTGGGCATTCAGGCTGTAACGAGGTCAATAAACAATATCCAGAGACATGTTCAACTCACCTTTTCTCGTCCCCATCCGACAATGCAACTCCAACAAAACAGATGTCCACACTCCGTCGCGCAGCTATCCGTCCGCTCCTCCAAGCAAAGTGTGCAGTTCCGCGATGCCCGTAGCTCGGCTGGAATTGCGCGTATGTCAAGCATTGTACGTTCGTCTTCCTCCGCGGGTCGTGCCGGCTCAGCTTCTGGATCGATAAATTCCAGGAGAGATGATACGGGTTGATCGTCGATGTACAGTTCGTTATCCCTGTATGACGCCTGGGTTTTCCCCTTTGTTTGCGGTTGAGCACGAGCGGAGCGAATGTAAGTCAGGAGCCTGTAACACAGGCGGACGAGGATAAGGACTCCAAGTAGGGAATAAGAGGGCGGTCGGACGTGAGGGTTCTCGGGAATAGATGATAACTACCCTGGAATCAGTTTTTAGAGTTCAGTACCATGAACGGTATACGTACATGTCGTATGCCCAACACCCGCTTGATCAGGTCATGGTAAGACCCCTTCAGATAGAAGATGGACAGGTTGAGGTCTGTGGCAACTTCGATGTATATTGGAAGGGCTCTCAGCATGCTGGAAAGTTTATGTGGCAGTGAATCCAGCCGTGAACCGAAGCGGGCGATGATGTATGAAGGGAGTGTCGACAAGAGGATAAGAGCGGCGCGTGCCCGTGCGGTTGGTGCTCGTTCGGTGAATGCTGAATGTTGCCAGATATCCGTATACTCCTCGCCCAGAGTCTGCGTGGCTAACGTATTGTGAAGTTGGACACGATGATATGGTGCCGGTGCTCACCTCGCCCGGTGGTCAATCCATAATATGCTAAATTGACAAGTAGATCAACCTCCTTGTCCCAACGTGTGAGCCATCGACTGCCTATATTCCCCCGTCAGTCTTCACAATAGTCGTGGTCCTTGGAAGCTCCTGCCTAGCCATGAACGCAGGACATTATCTGTCTGATTCTTGAATGACGATACATGAATCAGGTCCCTCTGGTTGGCACGAACTAAACACGGTTTCAGCATCGGAATATGTCTCTATGACATGGCTCACGCACTAATCTGAGCTTGTTGCGCCGTAGGAAACGAGGAGGGTGCGCTTTGGGACATTTAGTGGGTATGGTGGAAGGAAATCATGCACTTGGCCGAACTGAGCCGGAGCGCGCGTGAAACAAAGTTGCGGCGTTTTCCCAAGTCTCTCAGTTCACTTACCAACTACAGCACCTCCAGCAAATTCTACCTCCTTCAGTATGCCTCCATCAATGGTTCCCCACTCAAACGAACCGTCAGTATGGCAAAAACGTATGTACAATAAACCCAATCATCCCAAGAAAATCGCGACCTGACTTTTATTTATAGTAAAGTTGGTAGTACTTGCTCTTGGTCGTGCAGACCCTATTTTGCTCACTGTACCGTCACAGGATGGGTGCATTGATGGGAAGTGGTGTCGGATTGACCATAGGCTTCATCTTTGGTTCATATAGCATCCTGAGGTGAGTGCATGCAAGTTTTCTCAAAAGAACCTCTATTAATATCATGGTAGAGGGGGAGCAGGTCCACGAGGAGCACTCTCGACACTGTCGCAATACATGCTTAGCAGTGCTGCTACGTTTTCTTTCTTCCTGGCTATTGGCTCGGTAGGTCCAGTTCTTGCGTTCAGTGGAGCCGGTCGGTTTATGTTGAATAGGTCATTCGCACGGACACATTAATTCCACCCCACCTTCAAGCCGTCCAGATGCAGTTAACGCCTGCAATGGTCCTGAGGTCGAGAATAGACGGCGCGAGGCTAGTGCGCGAAAGATGGGAGGCAGAAAGGAAGCGCGAAGCTTGAAGGAAGGCGACGCGGATGCTGCAACTACTGCAACACGGTCATTCACACCAACAAAACCTTTCGCGGCTTTCACGCTTGAAAGTAACGTCCGTCTGTGCCCTAATACTTAATCTTTATGTCCGCTTCTCACTTGCGCGTGAACATGAGCAAAATTCAGACAGTTCCGTACCGGGGGTCATTTTGCAAGGGAATAACGTAGTTTGTTACAGCATTTTACGGGTGAATGGAACAGATTCATGCTAAGGGTACAGGAAATTACACAATCTGCTGTATTAGCGTGATATTGTCTCCCTTGAGTAGAATACGTCCTGGATAATTGTGAGTGATCGTCGTCTACTCAAGAGTAGGTAAAAACAGACCCAAGTCCCGTCTGGGCTTCGCGTCCTTGACGAATACCTCGGCGGCATCATCTATCACTAGGTTCATGAATTCGTCAAATCCCTAGATGAACCAAGACCGTTAGCACTGGTCCTTCCTTGTCCCGACGCAGAAAAGGGGAAATGCCGCTGGCATATGTATGGGACAATGGTGTCAACAGGGCATCGCCTTCAATAAACCAATTCAACACCATTGGTGGTGTGCCAGATGCGAAGAGATTAGACGCACAATAATGGTCCCCTCGATACGCATCTCGATGTTATCGTACAGCCATATGACAACTTTGGTTCTCTACAGACAATGATCGATGGTCAGTCTCGCGTTTGGGGTAAAGATTCGTCGGACGTACTTGTTGCAGATTTTTGAAGATGACGTTCTAAAGCAAAGGTTAGCCAATCATGTATCATAAAGGCTACGAAAAACATACGATGGGCTGAACCATCACGCGTTGTTGACGTCCCGACATGGCTGGATTATGTTGAACGGGACGAGGACGAAAGTGATGAGTCGAAAGGGCAAGTTGCTTGCATAGGTTGAGGAACGTCTTACGTAACACAAATATGCCACTTTTGTAGGCGCGTTGCTAACACACCCTCTCATCCTTCTGCCAGACGCGTCCGCGTGCAGTAAACATGGAGGTGAGTAGCTCGTTGCAAGCTTCTCGGTCATAGACGCGCTGATACCTTGCTTCATAGGCCTTCGCCTCAAACAGCTCGTCGACGGCAGCCGCCGTGACATTCATCACATTTGTTCAAGACCTCAAGAAGAAAACGAAAGCATGGGGTCCAATGATAGAACTATGCGCCAGCGGAGAGAAAACGTTAGAACGTTTCAGATACCAATTTCCGGACGACTGGCTGTATAGCGACCAGCTTCGAGGCGAATGGAGTGCATACAACGAGATATTGAAACGGAAGAACGACTCCATTCAAGAACAACTTGGTGTGTTTCATTCAGATATGAACAACTACATAACATGAAACCTCTTCCAAAACATAGCTGGGTTACAACTGAAGATTGTTGCTGAAGACAAGATAGTCGAGAACAAGATTAACGATGTCATTGTCGAGTGGGAGCAGAGTCGGCCCGTGCAAGGCAGTTTGCGCGCGGATACGGCTATGAATACTATCAACGTACTCGAGGGAAAGATCACTCGCGTTGCGGAAGAGTACGACCTCGTCTGCCGAGCGAAAGAGGCCCTTGATCTCGAATTAACGCGTCATACCCGCTTGGAGCCTGTCTTCGAGGAATTACGCGACTTGAAGGCCGTCTGGACAGCGCTATCGGGTGTATGGAACCAGATTGGGGAGTTGAGGGAACTTGCGTGGGCGACGGTGCAGCCGAGGAAGCTACGTCAGCAAATTGATGGCCTGCTCTCGTCGACGAAGGAAATGCCAACACGGATGAGGCAGTATGCCGCTTTCGAATACGTGCAAGATGTGTTGAGGGGTTTATTGAAGTCGAATTCATTGATTTCGGAGCTGAAGAGTGAGGCGTTGAAGGATAGGCATTGGAAGCAGCTCTTCAAGGTGTTGAAGCTGCCTGCTCAGATCAGTCTGACCTTGTGCGTCACTCTCCCGGATTACTTTGAGTGTTACTGAAAGGCGAACTAGAATGGTGTTAGGCAACGTTTATGACTTGGATTTGAAGAGGAATGAAGCTTTGATCAAAGAAGTGATCATCCAAGCTCAGGGAGAGGTGCGTCGTCTGTCACTGGGGTCAACCTCCTTACTGACTCTGTTTAGATGGCCCTCGAAGAGTACATCAAACAAGTCAAGGAAGTTTGGACGAACTACACTCTTGACCTGGTCAACTACCAGAACAAGTGCCGTTTGATTCGGTAGGCCAATCTGTCGTACTTCAATACAAGTACCTAACATTATTCTTAGCGGATGGGATGATTTATTCACCAAGTGCGGCGAGAACTTGAATTCCTTGACGGCGATGAAGCTTTCGCCCTATTACAAGGTGTTCGAAGAAGAGGCGAGTTCATGGGAAGAGAAGCTCAACAGGATCCACGTCCTCTTCGACGTTTGGATTGACGTGCAGCGCCAGTGGGTTTACCTCGAAGGCATCTTCTCCGGCAGCGCCGATATTAAGCATCTCCTTCCCGTCGAGAGCGCTCGTTTCCAGAACATCAACACCGAATTCCTCACCGTGATGAAGAAGGTTTACAAGTCCCCCTTCATCCTCGATGTCATGAACATCCAAGGCATACAGAAGAGTCTCGAACGTTTGGCTGACCAGCTCAACAAAATCCAGAAGGCTCTTGGAGAATACCTAGAGCGGGAGCGTTCTTCCTTCCCCCGCTTCTATTTTGTTGGTGACGAAGATCTTCTCGAAATCATCGGTAACAGCAAAGACATCCTACGCATCATGAAGCATCTGAAGAAGATGTTCGCGGGTATCTCCAATGTTAGGCTCGACGAGGACCTCACCCAGATTCAAAGCATGTCGTCGAGGGAAGGTGAAGAAGTGCAATTCACGGAGCCCATCTTACTCAAGGATTACCCGAAGATCAACGACTGGCTAGCCAAGATTGAGTCTATGATGCAGGTTTCACTCGCTAACCTGTTGACTGACGCCGTCACCGAGCTGGAAACATTCTTTGGCAACGGGTCGAAGCTACAAATGGAACCATTGATCGAGTGGATGGAGAAGTATCCCGCTCAACTTGTCACGTTGGCGATCCAAATTGCTTGGACAACCTCTGTCGAGGCATCACTAGAGGCTTCCCAACCCCCGGAGGAAGCTCTCGACACTACGCATCAAGCACTCGACCTCCTGGCTGATATCGTCCTCCGAGAGCTGAGCGCCGTCACCCGTCGCAAGTGCGAACATCTCATTACCGAACTCGTCCATCAGCGTGATGTCATTCGATTGCTTATCCAACAACGTGTCCTTGACTCGAAGAACTTCACTTGGTTGTACCAAATGCGCTTCTACCTGAACAAGTCCGATGAGAACCCCCTGGAAAGACTCGCGATCAAAGTCGCTGATGCTTCGTTCCCTTACGGCTGGGAGTATCTTGGTGTCCCCGACCGACTCGTCCAAACCCCATTGACGGACCGTGTTTACTTGACGCTGACGCAAGCACTAGATACTCAACTCGGAGGCGCGCCCTTCGGACCCGCTGGAACTGGTGTGTTTCTAATATATTTCTGTCTGTTGTATTGTCCAACATATACCACAATAGGCAAGACCGAGTCCGTCAAGGCTCTCGGAGTTCAACTTGGTCGGTTTGTGCTGGTGTTCTGCTGTGACGAAACCTTCGATTTCCAGGCTATGGGTCGAATCTTCATTGGGTTGTGTCAAGTCGGTGCCTGGGGATGTTTTGACGAGTTCAATCGACTGGAAGAGCGCATTCTTAGTGCCGTTTCGCAGCAAGTTCAGACTATCCAACAAGGTCTTTCTTTGGTAGCGAAGAATCCCAATACGGAGATCGAACTTGTTGGCAAGAGTTTGAAACTCAACAAGAATATGGGTAAGGGCAAGTTCATTTTAGCCATGGACACAGTGCTTATATTTTACCAGGTATATTCATCACGACTAACCCTAATTATGCCGGTCGTTCTCAACTCCCTCCAAATCTTACGAAGCTCTTCAGACCGTAAGTCATACTTCGAATTGTCAGCGAAGCCTCTAAATCCCACTTCAGAATGGCCATGACACGACCCGATCGAGAATTAATCGCCCAGGTCATGTTGTTCTCTCAAGGTTTCCGTACCGCCGAATCTCTCGCGTCGAAGATCGTCCCGTTCTTCAACCTTTGCGACGAACAACTCTCTCCTCAGCCCCATTACGACTTCGGTTTGCGGGCGTTGAAAGCCGTCTTGTCCAGCGCTGGTATCCTTAAACGTGAACGCCTGATAAGTGACAAGGCTGCCGAGTCCGAAGATCCCAATTTCGGGGGCCTCTCCGACATCATTTCAGAGCAAATTATCCTCATTCAGAGTGTCACTGAGACAATCGTTCCGAAGCTGGTCGCTGACGATGTTCCTCTTCTAACAAGGTACTACTTCTATAACAAGTGTTTTTTCTATGTTTAATCCCCTCCCAGTCTCTTAGCAGACGTGTTCCCGGGCGTTGACTACGAGCCCGTGGATTTAGATGCCCTCAGGCAAGAAATTCTTAAGGTCTGCGCTGACCGCCGTTTGGAGACAGGAGATCGTTGGATTGCGAAGATTCTGCAGCTATATCAGATCCAGAAGATCCAACATGGACTGATGATGGTTGGCCCGTCTGGAAGCGGGAAGACCCAAGCTTGGCAGGTTTTGCTTGCGGCATTGGCCCGACTAGATGGAACAGAGGGCGTGTCATATGTTATTGATCCCAAGGCCATGCACAAGGATGCGCTCTACGGCACATTGGATCCAACTACGCGAGAATGGAATGATGGTCTTTTCACGCATATCCTACGTAAGATCGTCGATGATGTCCGTGGCGAGAGCAGCAAACGTCATTGGATTATCTTTGACGGTGACGTTGATCCAGAATGGGTCGAGAATTTGAACAGGTACGTGATTGGTTTGGGGTTAAAAGCTGGAAGTTAACTCGTTCATCATAGTGTTCTGGACGACAACAAGCTCCTGACGTTACCCAACGGAGAACGTCTGAATCTTCCTCCTAATGTACGGATCATGTTCGAGGTCGAGCATCTCAGATATGCAACCCTCGCCACCGTCAGTCGTTGCGGGATGATTTGGTTTAGCGACGACGTGGTCACGCCGTCGATGGTCTATCAAAATTACCTGGCCACATTGTCCACGAACCCTCTTGATGCAGACGATGAAGACGCTGCCGACACTCTCCGCCGTCGTACTGAGCCAAGCGCCACCGATGCCGCGTCATCCCCGCACCTCAACACGCAGAAACTCATCGCGACTATCTTGGAGCGTTACTTCGAACCTGGCGATCTCGTTAGCTCGGCTCTCGAATTCGCAGAATCAATCGAACATATTATGGACTTCACCGTGACACGCGCCCTGAACACTCTCTTTTCGCTGATCAATAAGACAGTCCGCAATGTCATCGAGTACAACATCCAACACTCCGATTTCCCTCTGGCCCCTGAGCGTGTTGAACAATACGTTACCAAGAGGCTTTTGATCAGCATCATTTGGGCCTTTTCTGGGGATGCGAAGTTGGACCTTCGCGCGGAAATGGGCGAGTTTCTACGCACTCGGACTGGCATTGATTTGCCTCCAATGGCCTCAGGCAGTTCTCTCATCGATTTCGACGTTCAAGTTAACACTGGAGAATGGGCCGGTTGGCAGTCTCGAGTACCCAGCATCGAAATCGACTCCCATGCAGTTACTGCCTCAGACGTCGTCGTACCTACGATCGACACGGTCAGACATGAGGAAGTGCTATACTCGTGGCTATCTGAACATAAGCCCCTCATGTTGTGTGGGCCACCGGGTTCCGGGAAGACCATGACGTTGTTCAGTGCTCTCAGAAAGCTGCCAGACATGGAGGTGGTTGGCCTGAATTTCTCCAGTGCAACTACTCCGGAGTTGATTTTGAAGACATTCGAGCAATATTGCGAGTATCGGAAGACTCCGAACGGCGTCCTCCTTTCTCCTGTTCAAATTGGAAGATGGCTTGTCGTGTTCTGCGATGAAATCAATCTTCCAGCTCCAGACAAGTACGGTACCCAACGCGTTATCTCTTTCATTCGCCAGCTCGTAGAATGTGGCGGCTTTTGGCGCTCTAGCGACATGGCATGGGTGAAACTCGAACGAATCCAGTTTGTCGGTGCCTGCAACCCTCCTACAGACCCCGGTCGAGTGCCCCTTACGCATCGATTCCTCCGTCACGCCCCTCTTGTCATGGTGGACTATCCTGGCGAAATCTCTCTCAAACAGATCTATGGAACGTATAATCGTGCTGCCCTTAAAGTTCTACCTTCTCTGAGGGCGTACGCGGAACCCCTTACAGACGCCATGGTGACGTTCTACCTTGCATCTCAGAAGAGGTTTACCACGGACGTACAAGCCCATTATGTGTACAGTCCTCGTGAGCTGACACGGTGGGTGCGAGGTATATATGAGGCGATCAAACCCCTTGAAACACTCTCGGTCGAGGGTTTGGTCCGAATTTGGGCTCATGAGGCTCTACGTCTTTTCCAAGATCGACTTGTGACCGAGGATGAGAAACAATGGACCGATGAAAACATTGATTCAGTTGCGACAGAACATTTCCCCACTATCAACCGTGAGGAAGCGCTGGGACGACCAATTCTGTTCTCCAACTGGACATCCAAACACTACATCCCAGTCGACAGGGAGACGCTTCGAGAATATACGAAAGCCCGCCTCAGAGTGTTCTATGAAGAGGAATTGGACGTACCTTTGGTCCTCTTCAATGACGTACTGGATCATGTCCTGCGGATTGATCGTGTGTTCCGACAAATACAAGGACATCTTCTGCTAATCGGTGTCAGTGGAAGTGGCAAGGTAAGCAACTTTATGTCACACCATCATTGATAGTGACGATTTCTTTAGACAACGCTCTCCCGTTTCGTAGCCTGGATGAACGGCTTGAGCATATTCCAAATCAAGGTTTCGAACAAGTATACCGGTGATGACTTTGACGAAGATCTTCGGACGGTTCTTAGACGTGCAGGATGCAAAAGCGAGAAAATTTGCTTCATCATGGACGAGTCCAACGTGCTCGACTCTGGTTTCCTAGAACGCATGAACACGTTATTGGCGAACGCAGAAGTTCCAGGTCTATTCGAAGGGGATGAACATGCGGCGCTCATGACAGCGTGCAAAGAGGGATCACAACGTGACGGCTTGATGCTAGACTCGCACGAAGAGTTGTATCGTTGGTTCACGCAGCAGGTCGCCAAAAATCTGCACGTCGTGTTCACGATGAACCCTCCTGCCAATGGCTTAGCTTCCAGAGCCGCAACCTCGCCAGCTCTGTTCAATCGCTGTGTTCTTGATTGGTTCGGAGATTGGTCCGACCAGGCGTTCTATCAAGTCGGGATGGAGTTCACCCACACTCTTGATATGGATTTACCATCCTACAACCCCCCTGTCAACTTTCCTATTGCCTACAGGGGCTTACAAATTCCACCCACCCACCGTACCGCCGTGGTCAATGCTCTCGTACACGTACATGCCTCGCTGCACGCCATTAATCAACGACTCAGTCGACGTCAAGGCCGGTACAACTATGTTACACCTCGGCACTACCTTGATTTGTGAGTCTCGCACTATCTGAAATTCGAGTAACTGAACCCGCCAATAGCATCAATCACTACGTACGACTGTACAATGAGAAGCGCGACGAGCTAGAAGAGCAACAACGCCATCTACACGTTGGTTTGGATAAGCTCCGCGATACTGTGACTCAGGTCGAAGAGCTGCGGAAGAGTCTTGCTTTGAAACGCTCCCAACTCCAGGCCAAGGATGCTGAAGCTAATGAGAAGCTGAAACGCATGGTAGCCGACCAACAGGAAGCTGAGCAAAAGAAATCTGCCTCCATTCAAATCCAAGCAGCCTTGGTAGAGCAAGATCGCCATATCGAACAACGACGGGCCGTGGTTATGGCAGACTTGGCCGATGCGGAGCCTGCAGTGCTGGATGCTCAATCAGCCGTCGGCAACATCAAGCGCCAGCACCTTCAAGAGGTTCGTGCTATGGCTAATCCCCCAGAAGCTGTCAAGCTTGCCATGGAATCTGTCTGCACCGTCCTCGGCCATAAAATCGATAGTTGGCGAACCGTGCAAGGAATTATTCGTCGAGACGACTTCATTCAGCGGATTGTCAATTTCGATACGACAAACCAGATGACCAGGCAAGTTCGCGAGATGATGAAAAAGGATTTCCTCAGTAGGCCATCGTTCAACTTCGAGACAGTCCAGCGCGCAAGTAGAGCATGTGGGCCTCTTGTCAAATGGGTAATCGCCCAGGTTCGGTTCTCCGAAATCTTGGATAAGGTGGAGCCACTGCGCAACGAGGTGCAATCATTGGAAACCCAGGCAGAGACGACCAAGAAACAGGCTGCTGCCATTATCCAGATGATAGCTGAGCTAGAGGCGAAGATCAAGACATACAAAGAGGAATACGCGCTTCTCATCAGCGAAACGCAAGCTATCAAGTCGGAAATGGAGAGGGTACAGAGCAAAGTAGACCGCAGCATGAAACTTCTAGAGAGTTTGTCTTCCGAGCGTGGCCGATGGGAATCCGGAAGCCGTACCTTCGATGCTGAGATGAGTACTATCGTCGGAGACGTCCTTCTCTCTGCTGCTTTCCTTGCGTACGGCGGCTTCTTCGACCAGCATTATCGCGAGGTCATGTGGCAGGAATGGTCTAACCACTTGGTCGAGGCGAACGTCAAGTTCAAACCTGAACTCTCCTTCACGGAATATCTATCCACTGCGGACGATCGTTTAAGTTGGCAATCCAAGTCGCTACCCTCTGATAACCTCACTACCGAAAATGCCATCATGCTCAAACGTTTCAACCGATACCCTCTCATCATCGATCCTACAGGCCAAGCGACGAAATTCTTGCTTAATGAATACAAGGAGCGCAAAATCACTGTCACCAGCTTCTTGGACGACGCGTTCCTCAAGGTTTTAGAGAGTGCTCTTCGTTTCGGTAGTCCTCTCTTGATTCAAGACGTCGAGCACCTTGACCCTATCCTCAATGCCGTTCTAAACAAAGAGATCCGACGCACCGGCGGTCGTGTCCTTATTCGACTAGGAAACCAGGACATCGATTTCTCCCCATCATTCACAATGTTCCTCTCCACTAGGGACCCATCGGTAGAGTTCTCCCCAGATATCTGCAGTCGTGTGACGTTTGTCAATTTCACCATGACGCGTAGCAGCCTCCAGAGTCAGTCCTTGGATCAGGTACTCAAGGTTGAGCGGCCAGACACGGAGCGCAAACGAACAGATCTCATGAAGGTTCAAGGTGAATTCAAACTACGTCTTCGGACTCTCGAGAAATTGCTTTTGCAAGCCCTCAACGAATCGTCGGGGAACATCCTTGATGACGACAAAGTCATCGACACCTTGGAAACCCTCAAACGAGAAGCAGCGGATATCACCGCCAAAGTAGAGGAAACAGAAGTTGTCATGAAAGAAGTAGAGCAAGTTACGGCGGAGTATCTTCCATTGGCCCAAGCCTGCAGTTC
This sequence comes from Pleurotus ostreatus, assembly GCF_014466165.1. NCBI lineage: Eukaryota > Fungi > Basidiomycota > Agaricomycetes > Agaricales > Pleurotaceae > Pleurotus > Pleurotus ostreatus. The sequence continues at coordinate 3,342,995 of NW_023503157.1, read as the reverse complement.
GGTGTTCTTTGTCTTGGAACAGCTGAACCTCGTGAACCACTTCTATCAGTTCTCGTTGCATTTCTTCCTCGACATCTTCGACTACGTCCTCCACCACAACCCAAATCTCAAGAACGTCTCGGACTATGGTCAGCGCCGGGATATCTTGCTCAACGACCTCTTCTTGGTCTTATACAGGCGTACCTCAAGAGCGCTTCTCCACCGCGACCAGGTGATGTTGGCAGTACTGCTGGCACAAGTGAAACTTCGCGGCATCGAAGAGATTGGTGACGAACTTGAATTCCTTTTGGAGAGTGGGGAAGGCGTCGCGACTACCTCAAACTCCTCTACTCAAAGCAACGTCCTTACCACTGAACAAATCCACCGACTTGATAACTACGCGAAACACTCAATCTTCAAGCCCGTACAATCACACCTCATTGAAAACGAAGATGCTTGGCTCCCTTTCTTATCTTCCGCCGTACCAGAGAGTTGTGTGCCAACGCCGTGGTCGCCTGGAACTCGTACGTAGTCAGTTCATCATTCACGATCTACGTTGACACTAACACCCAAACCAGCCGTCATGGAGGCCATACGCGCGTTACTGATCATCAAATGCTTTAGGCCCGATCGCTTGCTGCAAGCTACAGCAAATTTCGTTCGAGTAGCGTTCGACCTCGACCTTTCAGCTGAAGCCAGCTTCGACTTGGGTAGTATGGTCACGGATGAGGTCCCCCCTACATCGCCAATAGCGCTGGTCTCTGTCACAGGCTATGATGCAAGTTATAAAGTCGAGAATCTCATCAAAAACACAGGAAGCCGCTCTGCTTCTGTGGCCATGGGCTCTCAAGAAGGGTTCACGCTTGCTGACCAGGCTATTGCTACTGCATCTCGACAAGGAACTTGGGTCTTACTGAAGAACGTCCACCTCGCGCCTTCGTGGCTAGGTCAACTTGAGAAGAAGCTTCAGACGCTTAACCCTAATCGCAACTTCCGTCTATTCATTACCATGGAAGCCAACCCTTCAATTCCGGTCAACATTCTCCGTCAATCCCGTTTAATCATGAACGAACCTCCTCCTGGGATCAAAGCGAACTTGGTTGACTCGTTGCGCTCCATTCCTTCTGCGCGATTATCTCAAGGACCTGCTGAGAAAGTTCGCCTGTACTTCCTCCTCGCTTGGTTCCATGCCGTTATACAAGAACGACTCCGCTATGCGCCCTTAGGTTGGAGCAAGATCTATGACTTCAACGATTCCGATATGTCGGCTGCTTTTGGCATGATCGACACTTGGCTCGCTTCTGTGTCAAAGGGTAGAGCAAACATCAATCCAGCCACAATACCGTGGGATGCTCTTCGGTCTCTTATCAAGCAGTCCGTCTACGGAGGCCGAGTAGATAGTGAATTCGATCAGCGAATCCTGGATGCCTTCGTTGACGGGTTATTCACCGCATCAGCATACGATGTTGATTTCGCTTTGGTACCAAGCCTGGGTAGAGACGAAGTATTGGGCATTCCCGATGGCACCAAAATGGAGCACTTCCTTACTTGGGTTCACGGTTTACCGGATCGCGAGCCACCGTCCTGGCTTAGCTTACCTCCGACGGCCGAACGAGTTATAGCCATCGCTCAAGGTGAACTCACTTTTGTTGCAGAAAAGAGCGTTCTAATCTCTCTTCTTCCAAGGCAACGAGCTCCTGGGGAAACTTCGTAAAATGCGGATGTTGACTGACGATGATGATGGGGCCACAGTCAGTGGGCCTTCAAAGGCGGAATCATCACAACAACCTGCTTGGATGAGAACATTATATGAGCGTTGCCGTGAATGGCTTGGAGTGCTGCCAACGGTGAGTATTTCATCTTGCGTTAGCCTGGATGTTAGACTGACTAGTGCCTCTAGAAATTCAACACTCTCACCAGTCAGAACGCTGAAAGTCAAGATCCTCTCTACCGCTTGTTTGCTAGAGAAGGTTTCATTGGACGTAAACTTCTCGACCAAGTGCAGAAAGACCTCAGTGACGTCACCAAAGTTTGTCAAGGGGACCTCAAGCAGACGAATCACTTGCGAACATTGATGAGTACCCTTACCAAAGGCAAGTTCTCTATACCGAGGCACGGACAGCCGAATGAACTAACATTGTTTAGGTACAATCCCCGACCATTGGCGTCGTTATAAGGTCAACAAGGCGATGACTGTATCAGGATGGGTCTCGGACTTTGCTCGCAGACTTTCACAGTTGGACACCATCTCTGGCCTTGAAAATCTTGACAACGTAGAGGTCTGGCTCGGAGGTCTCTTCTTCCCGGAAGCCTACATCACGGCGACTCGACAAGCTGTGGCTCATCGAAAGAGATGGAGTCTCGAAACATTGCATATGCGACTTGATATCGAACGCGTTAACGACCCTGAAGCATTCATCATTGATGGTATGTATTCGCGGGCTATCGTTCTTCACCGTATTCTCAATATTTTATAGGGTTGGCATTGGAAGGGGCTGCTTGGGTGTCGGATAGGCTTGAGCTCAATGATGGAGCTGCCGTCAGACTGAATGCCTCGCAGATCCGTTGGGTTCAGGTCGACCCCTCATCCAACGAGAATCTTGTCAATCTCCCGGTCTATCTGAACGCAGATAGGAGCGACGTCTTGTTCACCATAGACTTGCCATTCGACCTTAGTGCTGGCGCTTTGGTTTCCACTCGCGCAGTTTGCTTGACTGCTGGCGGTTAATTTGTATCAACGATTATCAATACGGACGCACGCCCACTACTAGATCTTTCCTTTACACTTGCATACCCATATCACGATACCTATCTAATGACTTACTCATGATATGTTACGGTTTACGGTTTAACGATACATACGAAACGGATAATGCACCCACCGCTTTGCTGTCCGAAATTTACCCGCGATGGTGTGAGCGTGCTTATATCTACGACCTAAAGATACACAAAATGTTGCTTTATGCTTGAGATACAGAGCTACCTCCAACCACCTCTAGTAGCTTCCATTCGATCTCGACCGATTTCTCCTTGAAAATAGCACGAGCATCCTCGGCAATGGATTCAAAGCCACTGGTAGCCAAGGCCAATATCGTTGGTCCTGCACCAGACAAGCATATTCCCAATAGACCTGGATGGGTAGACGGAGTGATGGATGATGTGACCTCTGGTAAACCAGGTATCTAATACGCCGTTAACGCATCAATGACATGAAGCCAGCGACTTGGGAACATACTAATGCTTTGCGATATGGTTGGTGGACGCGATCCTTCATAGCTTCGTATATCAATCCCGGGTCAGGAGGTGATTGCCCCAAAGCCGTCGTCAACACCGCCAGACGTTGTAGATTAAAAACCTAAGACGGTATTAGCTGGTTTGGCCTTAGGGCGGACTTGAGGTCATACCAAGTCTTTGCGGGAGTACTGCTCAGGCAAAACTTGTCTAGCCTTTGCAGTGCTCAACTCAAATTGGGGGATAATCGCGACAGCTTTAATCTCCTCTGCCCAGCCAAACCGGATATAATGACCGATCCCAAGCGGCGGTTGAGGAGGGTGCAAACCCCACTCTTCGCCAGCGTCTGGTGGATATTCAGGGAGAACTTCACTCAGGGGCACACTCGCCGCCTCTGTTGCTTCCCTGTCGAGTTCCTTTAGGTAGGAGCCGACAAATCCGCCAACTAGTGCGGCGGTAACATTGTCCGGATGTCGTTCGACCATCAATGCGAAATCGAGCAGGCGTTCGGTGCTGAGGCTTAACTGCCCCAGCTCGCTTCCAAGAAGGACCCCAGCTATAACAGCAGCACCAGATGACCCAAGACCCCGTCCAAATGGAATTTCGTTATTGCAGTGTATTTTCAGGCCAGATGGGAATGATCGGATATTATGGCACCGTAGCACATAGAGGGCCACGCGGGTGGTGAGGTTCTTGTAAGCGTCCAAGGGTACTTCGTCAGCACCTTCTCCAGAATGAGTTATCGTTGGGAGTGTGTACGGTTGTTCGTCAGGGGGTGCGACGGTTACAGAAAGCGTCAGGTAAAGTGATAGCGAGAGGCCGACAACGTCAAACCCAGGTCCAATGTTTGCAGAAGTAGCAGGCACGCGAATAGTAAATTGACGTGAGCTACCTGGAGGCATCTGCTTGTCATCTATACAATTCTTGCGGCCAGGTAATTTGCGACACTCACATTTATGAAGGTGATCGAACACAAGCTGCTAGACTCCGATCTGCCAGCACATGGCGTTGTTTGGATCCAAAGATGTCAACTCTAGAAGATAAATATATTGTTCTATCGCTACGTATATGATGTCGAAAACCATAAATGTAAGTGAATAAGTGAATAATATGGTACATCTGGGATTGTGTTTATGGATAGCTGTGCTAGGTATTCTTTATAGCAAATCGAAAGCTCTTAATTAAAGAGAGGGGCAATCGTTACAGCGACCAGACCTTTACGGTAGAGTCTTTGCCCCCAGATACAAGGTACCGGTCCATGTATCGAAGGCGCTCGACAGGCCTGGTGTGTCCATTAGTGGACAGCATCGAGTGCTGCATGCTAGTCCGATTGTAAATCTACAGGTTCTGGCTCAGTCTTAGGTTCAGCGAAAGCAGCGCGTAACTCACCTTCACGCCATTTTCCCCAGTGGCCGCAACGACCTTCCTACTGTCGAACTGAAGGGCCGTGACAGCGTGATCGTATTTAAGCGTCTCGAATATGCCTCCCGTTCGCAAGTCCCAGATCTATTTAGACAGGATCAGAGTGTGAGTGACGTACAAAGGTTGATGAACGGACCTTGAGAGTCTTATCAAGACTACCGCTAGCAATGTGTAACTCGTCGAACTGCAAGCAAGTTACAGGCCCAGTATGTCCGACCAGCGTGCGATGTGACTGTCCGGTTCGCACTAAATGATCGGTTAGAAATAAGGACAGAGATTATGATAGTCCATAAACTTACTATCCCACATCCTGACAGCACCATCTCCACTTCCGCTCACTAAACCGTAGCCCCAGAACTGAACTCCTCCAACGAAGTCCTGGTACATATCCCAACTTCCGTCGGCGTAGGGAGGAGTGGGGACCGCGAATGTTCCGGCTGCTGCTGCTGCGCCAGAAAAGAGGGGATTGGAGCTGCCCGGGAATGTTGGCGGTGGATGTGAGATAGCCCAAAGGATGTCCATTGTCATCACACACTGTCCGGTTTGAAGATCCCATTGACGAAGTGTCTTGTCCGACGCACCGGTCACCTAGAAGCGCAACGGCTCAGCTACATAGCAAAACGAAAGCAACAAAGAATTACCAGGCAGTTGTCTTCAAAATACAACGAAGTGACGGCCTTGCTGTGACCTTCTAGGACTCGGACACAAGGGTCGTTGTCCTTCGGAGTAGCACCCACTTTTCCGTTTCTGATGCCACTTGACCTACTCTCGCCCTCGCTGGAGTTTTCGATGACCCCAAACTCGTTGATATCGCCTTCCTCCTCCTCTTCCGCCACGTCGCTCAGACTAACCATCTCCCCTTCACCACCCCAACCTTCTTCATCCTCATCAACCCTCCGCAGATCCCACAATCGTACGCAGCCGTCTTCTCCTCCAGTTAGGCACACATGATCTTCCACTTGAACGCACTTCACCGTCCCAACGTGACCCCGCAGCCGCCCTATCTCAGTACCGGAGAAGAGGTCCCAAACGCGTGGTTGCGGGTCATCTTGCGAGGCGCTCACTAGTGTACCATAGGGTTCCGAGAAGTCAAGGGATGTGATGGGAGTGGTGTGGCTTTCCAGAGTCTTTATAGGACAGTTGGATTTTTGAATAGCAGAGATAGTAGACGAGACGTACCATGAAAGCTACGCCTGGGGGTAGTTCATCGTGTTCAGAGGGGAGGAATGCAGGTCCTTTGCGACGCCGCGAACTCTGTGGGAGCTGCAGCGGCTGAGCAGACGCTTTCTGGGGTTTATGTGATGACTCTTCGAACTCGAGTCTCTCCCCAACTCCTTCTACTATGGCAAACGCTTAGAGACGCGTGTCCTAATTCTAGACATCCAAAGACTTACATTCATCATCAAGCTCCAAGTCTTCTTCCTGCAGCTTAAGCAGGTCTTGCTCGAGTTTGACTCGTATTGAATCCAAAGCTTGGATTTTGCGAGTGATTTCATCAATTTCGTTGTTGATCAAGCTCTTCATAACATAACTGGCATTAGCACCACCTGAACCAACAGTAGAGGCTACGCACCCTTTTGACATGTATGTTTTCTTTGTCTTTCATGATCTCTTTCTTCTGCCTGCTGAGTTCATCCCTCCCAAGCGTCTTAGCCGTACTCAAGCTTTCCCTCCCCCTCTTGCGCCTCTTCCCTTTGCCAGCCTTCCCAATGACGACAATATCCTCCTCGCTAGCAACACTCTGGCCCTCGTGATCAGCATGGTCCCCATCATCTTCATCCCCCTCTCTCAAGAGGCCTCTGGCACTCATGCCCATCTTGCGTAATCCAAGCTTCGGTGTGTCCACGTTCCGCATTTGCCGTCGCCGCGAACGTCCTTGCTCCGCACTGGGTATCGTCGCCTTGAAACCACGCAATAAACTAACACTAGTTGCCAGACCGTCAGGCTCAGGAATTTCGGTTTCCAAAAGCTCATCCGTTGCTTCAACAATTTGAAGGTCACGCGAAGTTATGCGCCGCGTCCCAATTCCAAGTCGAAGTGGAGCACGGCCCAGTGTCGCGAAATCCATACGTGAAGTCGAGGATCCCACCGAAGCACGCGGTCGATTAGAAGACGATACCGTACTCATCATACGCGGTGTCATGATTATAGGTGCTACTGCAAGTACGACATTCCACAGAGAGAATATGACGATGTCAAGTGGGGTTTCTAGGTAATAACAAATAGAATCACGCACGGTCTGATAATATTCGCGTGGAATCGTGCTTCCTATGACTGAAAGGAGCCATAAAGACCTTTTGTACAAGGCTCAACTTGCTTGTACTTGACTCCGAATTGTTCGAGGTTTCCAATGGAAGACGTTCGGGTCGTGGTTTAGCATCTTCGGACGATGGACGACTACGCGAGTCGGATGCCATGCGGCGATTCCAACGTCGTGGTGGTGAAGAAGAAAACCGAGACGAGAACGCTTTGACACAGACGGGTAGGCAACAGCGACCACCGGCGTTCAACTAAACTCGGACATGGCAGGGAACTTGACCGGCCAAACACAGCAATATCCTCCCACGAACATTGTCACCTTGATCACATGACTTCAATCCTATATGGGTCATAACCAAAAAGGAAAAAGACCATCAAGAGCCTTGAAGGTAATTCTAATTTCTGGCGACTTCGCCCAAGAGCAGACACTGATGGAGATCACAGCCAATGGTGTGACTAAAAACTCCCCGGTAAGCCAATTACATTCTAGTCACTTTGCACAACTATAAAGCCTATTTAGGCCACTAAAATCAGGAGATATGCAGAAGGCACGGCTTCTGTTGGGTTCGGTGCAGAAGTCGGTCACGACGAACAAGCCGACAACGATCTGTCGCAAACTGTCGAAGGGGATCTAGATGTTGACGTTGCCGAGCTAAGCCTTGGTCAGCGACTGACAGCACTCTCAGGTGGAAAGCCAACCACTTCATCTGAAGACGAGGACAGCGATGGCGGCCAAAAAGCCCCCAAGTCGGGTCGCGATGCGAAAGCAAAGGCGGAACCGCTAGTGCCCGCGAATTCGCTGACACGCACACTCATTCAAGCACTGCACTCCTCAGACGCTAAACTAACCGAGACCTGTCTATCTCACTCCGATCCAATTCTCATCAACAATACCGTTCGACGATTGCCCCCTCAATTAGCTGTGTCACTTATCGACGCGTGTGTCGAACGGCTGGGCAGAGGAGCTAGAGGGGCAAATGTGAAAGGACGTGGGGGTGGTGCAAGCTCTCAACGTGGCGCGGCACTCATAACTTGGATAAGAACGGTTTTGATCATCCACAGTGGCCATCTCATGACTGTTGGTCCTTTCCTTTCCTCGAAAAGATAGATGATCCAATTTTTGTAGATGCCAAACTTGATTGCTCGACTCTCTGGCCTCCACGCGACCTTGACACGGCGGCTTGCACTACAAGAAAGCCTTCTATCATTAAACGGGCGACTGGACATGGTGTTGACACAAATCGAAATGCGTTCATCAGTTGCTCCTACACCTCTTAGCATCCCACGAGAGAAAAAGGCCACGAAACAGAGGGCGAGGAAGGCGAGACAATACGTGGAGGGCGAGAGTGAGGAGGAAGGTGTACAAATGGATGTTGAGGTGGATGCCGACAGCGGCGACGAAGGTGGAAGTATAGAAGATGTGGAGTTGGGTGGTGGCAGCGACGAGGAAGATGAGGAAACGTCAGAAGAGGAAGAGGACGAGGACGATGGAAGTGAAGAAGACGACGATGAGGATGAGGAGGGACCGACATTAAATGGTTTCATTGATGACGAGGCTGAAGAGGACGACGAGGACGACGAGAGCGACTAAACGTCGTCACAAAAATGAGGAAGATGCTTTATCTTGCTTTGTTCATCTGGCATCATATTCCCTCCACTTGCGTTGATCTACATAAATTATAAACGTGCATATCGGTACTTAGATATTGTGATTTGCATAAACTGTATATTCAGTAATGAAATATTACGACTGTCTAGCACGCTTCTTTGACCCAGGATTTGGCTTGGAGGTCTCCTGGTTCTTGAAATGCCGAGACGTACGACGAGGTGGCTGTCGCTATCCTTCCTAGTGAGGGTGAACGATCTAGAGGGAATATATAATTTACCTTGCGCTTTGCCTGTTGTACAGATTGAGGGTCTTCCATGTCCGAATCGGTTAAGTCTGGTAAATCACTCTCACTACCCTCTTCAGCATCCTTTACACTTATACCTGGTTTTCTGAGCGGCTGAAGCTCCTCAACAAATGCTGAAGTCCTCCCTCCAACTGTCACCCATTTGATGGTAGCCAGACCTCCTGAAGGCTAAATAGCCGCGAAGGAATAAATTGATAACTCTATAAACCAGATCGATGCTGGGCGTACCAAGTTGAGAGTGTGAGCTTTCTTTTTGCCTTTGCCCTAATGGATGCAAGAGGGTGAACGCCAATAATACTGAAATATATTCAAACGTACCCATCTATGTTTCATAAGCCAATCCTCGGGAAACTTGGTGTCGTCTGCATTGACCGCGACGGCTAGTTTGCAGACTTCAGCGGTGTGGTGATGAATGGCAGCTATATGTTCTTCGAGTAACGTGTTACACCTTTGCTCGGGGTGTACGCGAGCGTGATAAAGAATTTCATCTGTAGGTCCGTCATGAATTTTCGCCAACTATGAAATACACAGCAATCCACCGACCAGCAACCCAATTCCCAACACCAGCGGTGAACGATTGGTCAAGCAACAACGCCTTTATCGGACACGTGCGCTTCAACAATTTGGCTTGAAACTCGGCGAGAGGAGGCATCGATATTATGGGATCGTATCCAAGGTCACATATTGGAGGTTCCTCCAGAGGCGAAGCACAGAGACGGATGCGACCAAGTCGGCGAGCATCTAAGAACGCCAGATGGGTTGTCTCTCCAGAGACGGGGTCGTGTAGATGTAAGATGAACTACGCAAAAGGATTCCCATTTAAGTGGATTCGTGAAAGTAGTAGGACTGCCATCTCACTTTCATGAATCGTGGCGGCCATTGTGTTGAAGCTGAACGTGGTGTTTCCTTATAATATGTCGCTAATTGACCTTTGACTTGAAGCATTCCCGTCATTCCAAAGTGGAGAACAGGTAGTCTGCCCTCGCCATCGAGTTGAACGTAGAACACTTTCCCTATAGGAGTACAGTCCGAAGTTAGAACCTGATAGTTAATTCAGGGGTAGCTTTACCGTAGCGCCTTGCATCTTGAATGGTTCGGCCAGTGATTTCATGAGCCTAAGATCTTTCCATTAAAGATTTTGCGTATATAGAGGAAGCTTCATGTTCCTTACAAATTCGTTGTGGCTTATACCGGAGAAGACGATGTCGTCCTGAACGGTCTCAACGCGGTCTATGCGCTTTCCTGTGCCAATTTCGCGTATGAGAGCAGCAGCCCGTTCAACTTCTACTAATGGTCAGTAAGCCCTGAGAAACGCCGCTCATTGTTGTCTTACCTGGGAGTTCTGGCATTAAACAAGTATCCAAGTATCCAAGAAAGTTGAGCAATGGTCAGAACTTGGCGACGGCAGATCACGTGATACGTGGTTAACTCAGACTACTCGGACACAGAACCGTAAGTAAATTCTTCTCAAGAGATAATTGCAATTGTCTTATCGCCCAGTAATTTCATCATTTCTTACGAGGACATGGAGGACAGGAAGATATTTGACGTTATACATGGCATTATACATGGCGGGTAGCAACATTGGAAGAAAGTCGCTAACTTCTTAAAAGTTGCGATGTTATTCCCGAGCCTGATGTCACGCGGAGGTCAACGCGAACGGCATGAACTTCTGCTCGTTGTCAGCATTTCGCAGCCCATAGGCCGTACAGATAATCATGACGACTCGGGTACTCACCGGTCACCCTTCGCCTACGCAGACTCACATTGTCTGCTACAGGAACGTCGATTGAAACTCTCCTCGTGGAGAGGAAGGGCCAAACAGCCGTGTAGTTAGCATACGGTCTGGATTATCACGAATGAGCGACGTACCGGGGACAACGGTCCCCCGAGCATTCTCCCCAACTTCTCCCCCCGCCGCGGTCGCGCTTAGTCTTGACGTCTTGGAATCGAGGCTCGAGGCCCTGTGGAGGTCGACACGAAGAGCACATCCCTGCTCGTCGTCAGCATCCCGCAGCATCCAGGAACAATCACGACTCACCCGTCCTCCCGACATATCCTACAAACGCTACCCCCGCGCAAACTCACACTGACTGCTACTGACACGCCGAATGAACCTCCCCAACGCAAGGCAAGGCCAAACAGTGATGCACGGTAGGCCAAAATGTACCCGAAGGCCACGCCCGCTGCTGGTACGTGCCGGTACATGGGAGCCACCTCGCATCCTCAGGATACGATCAGCGAAGCGCGAAGGCGGTGACAACGTCGCCCTCCTGAAGGCGGAACACTAGTCAGCATGGAATCTGGATAACAGCGGTTGGACGACTTACTGCGTACGAAGCCACCCGAGCTACGACCACCCGCGCACCCTCCGAAACCGTTGACAATCCACGCCGGGGAACGCACCACATAGTGGACGAACCGAAGCGCAGACGACAAAGGCGGGAGGTGGTTGCTTGGCCCCATCCCCAGGCAGTACCCAAAGGCGGGGTGGTGGAATAGAACCGCAACCCTCTCCACACGACGTGCTCAATTCGCGGCCGCCTCCACCCTAGAGAAATTTCAGTTGTCTTCTCATCCTCCCGCCGAGCTATGGACAAGACGTAAGCTATGGCGAGGACGATGAGACAGGCGTGTACTCACCGATGAGCGAGAGTGGGCGAGCTAGAGGGAAGGGGAAAGGCGTCAGTGCTTGGGTGGAAAGGAATGGATGGTGGGGGTTACCTGCAAAGACCTGCTGAGGAAGGATGGTGAAGCAGCGAGGTATTTATATGTTGTCGCTGGCGGGAATCAAAACAGACCATCACAATGGCTCGCCATGCCAGCCTCCCCATGGTTGGACGGAAGGAAATCATTCGACGTCATTAAGTCGTCCCCGAGTAGCCATCGGTAATCCGAGGCTGACCAACTCCCAAGGTCTCCTCGTCTATGGCATCTAGCTACTCAGGCGGGCTGTATAAGTGTGAAATGCTTGTCCCGCCTTGCAGAAGACTTGCTGCATGTATCAACTACAACGTCAAATGATTCCGCCTTTTGTACGCTGTTCTCGATTTTCCTGACGAACGCAATGTTTACTTCCCGGAATTCCTTTATTGACAGGAGTTCTGTTAGGAGGACAGGGGGTGAATAATTGAATGCTCAAACCCTCACAATTCATCAGTGCCTCAATTAGATCCGGTTTCTCAGACATATTGATACGGTACTGGTGCTCCTCCCCTTTGTCGCACTCTACAATTTTGCCTCTCCCACCAAGTACCAGTAGCTCCCTTAAGGGGCTCGAATGACTGATGGATCGGATCGGAGTTTCAATCATCACTACATAATGAACTCGCAAGACACGCTCAATCATTACAACCATGTTCAACGAGTACCAGCACCAAGATTTCGACGTCGTGAGCACGGTCGATAAATTCGGCGGCGTCGAGGAGCTCGCTCCCAAAGATAACAACTTGACCGTGAGCTTATCCCCTTCAATCCCTATATTGTTTCACCATTATTCGAGGATCTAACGGTCGACCCAGCAGACTCGTTTCTTCAGAAAGTCTTTGAGCCCCGGAGATGAGGAAGAGTTCTCCAAACTGTAAGGCATTATGTGTCCTCTCCTTGCTCTGCGTATTTTCTAACTACCGGATAAAAGGATGGAGTTTCAGGAATTCATTATGAAGGACGGGTGCCACGGCACTATTCACCCCATGTATGAGCACGACGGCCTCAAGTGGGTACTGATGTCTGTACCCTCAGAGAACTTTGAAGCTAGCGGCCTATCTGGACTCTTCTGATCGGCTGTTACACATGTCTGTCGATGCGATTACAAGGTCATTATGTGGTGTATGTTGCATAAACGTCAAACGTGCGAACATTTATCCTGCCAGACGGCGAAGCTGGAGCGTATCAGCCAAAGGAAGTGGCTAACCTACGCATCGAGGATCATACGCACGGAGGAGTGTGTGTCCGTGCGTCACCCTGACCCGAAGAACGTCAATACGCAGCGAAGTTGTTTCTATGTATGTGCCCAAAGCGTCGAGAATTATTAGTAACTACAGTGCCCATGTGGGTATCTGACGAGACATCTAGACTGGGGACTTGACTTGATACTGGAGGTGTGCTTCTGGATGGGAATACAGCATTCCGTTACCCCTTTGTCCAAGTTCCGCCGCGGTGGAATCAACTTCTGGTAAATTCTACCTTCCATCAATTTCTATCTTCCATTCTCCAACCCTTATATAACTCCAAGGAAGAGAAGACAACGTCACGAAACTGCCGGTACTCCTTTGCACCTCAAGGCATCATCGGTGAGAGCACCTCGCAACTCACCTCGCTTTGACTGGCAGTAACGCGTTCTCTCTCATGCATCTAGTTATGTCGGATGTCACCTTCAGATACAATTCGGGTGGCCCAAAGACTCAGATACTGCTCGCGAAGGACAGGATCAAGAGCAACGAGGGCCTGGGAATCTGGCATGTTGGGATTTATGCGTGGAAGGTCTACTCCACCACCAGCCAGCTCCAGAAGTTGAAGGATGACTATCAGAGGGCGGACGTGAAGGGCTTGCCCATGGGCAAGCCGCGTTTCACTCAAGGGACTGTCCAGCAGGGCACCGGGAGGGCCACTGAGGGCTTTGCACTCATCGTCGATTGGGTGGATGGCTCTCCGTTCGATTTCCATCAACCACCAAGACCCTTCAGGAAGGCACTTGAGACACAAAATATCCCCCATAGCAAATCCGACAGGGATTATACCAGGTGCGTAACTTATCTTTCTTCTTTCTCTGTTGCTGATGAATATTGGCGTGGCGCGCTGATGTGTATATGTCTATGCACAGAGTAAAGGGTGGATGCCAGAGTGCAGAGAATATCGGCTTGCAGGACTGTCAGGGGTTCGTGAAGCAGGGAGCAGGGGAACCCCTCATATTCATTGATGTCCATACATCGTGGAATCCCCAAACCCAGAAATACGGCTCCAGCCGGCAGGCGGCCGATATGGTCAGTGACATTACAAACTGGGGTACTAGTCCTTGACATTCGCCCGAACATGTAATGATATGAGATCGTCTACTTAATTACAACAACAACCGAACTTGCGATGCATTACTTTGCTAAGGAGATATCGACGTCCGCGAATAATGCTATCCGATCCTTCTTCTGCTTTGGTAGCTCCTCAACCCCCAACGATGCTGTATTGAACAGCTCCACCTCCATCTCTTTCAGCTGCCTGAGAAACCCAGCATTAGGCGAAATCTGCGGTCGAACGCGAACAATGCGCCCGAGTGCCTCCTTCAAAGACATGCCTTGTCTCTTCATCAAGTACGCAGCAACTACGGTGGGGGAGCGTGAGATGCCCGCTGAACAATGTACAAGGATCTTTCCCGGGCCCCCATTCGGATTCTTGGAGGCCAATGCAGAGTCAATGATGTCGCAGGCAGAGTCGACTATCTTCTCTATTGAAGACGTCGCCGAGTCGGTTAAGGAGAGGCGATGGTATGCGACAGATTCGACTGTGGCTGCGGGGGTGGTACCGATGCTCAGGACGTGTGTGATGGCGTTGGATGTGAGGAAGGGCTTTGACGAAGCTGCTGAACACGGGCCGAGATAGAGAGATGGGGATAGGACAAGGGAAACAGCATCTGAAGAGGCTGTGGAAGTTTGCCGTTTGCCCATTGCAATCAGTATACAGTGAATACCAGCGGCGCAGGGTGTTGATTCATTCGGAATTCCCAGTTTCAAGTCACAAAGTCAGTTTCAGCTCCAGTCACAGAGGGGATGCGAGAAGTCAAGGTCGGGTCAGCGTTGACGTTGCGGCCGTAAGAAAGCGACTCAACGATCTCGTCGTTGTGTACCGAACGATCTTTAGCTTGACTTGTGAACAAGTACGGAGTTCATTCTCCGCGCTAGTTGGCTCTGGACAAACAGGGGCAAACAATACCGCTGAAGCGCCTCAAACAATATTTCGTCAGACTTTCTACTTTCTTTAAGGTTCAACAATACGGACTTCAGTTAGGTTTTGGTGCGTGTCACGTCCTCGGCACGCTACTCAAATGTTATGCAGCTCGTGTACCCTACCCTTCTATCTCTCCAGCATACACCCTCAATAGCAATACAGCATTAGACCTCTGCCTTGCCAGGAAATTGGCATGTAAATGACTGATTCTGCAAGGGCCTCCTTTGTTTGTTGGCTACGGTGTGGCAAAGTGAGGCGTTCGACGGTTCGACCAGCACAACACTTGTCTCCGTTTGGTAACAACCGTAGTATGCAGTGTGGATCACAGTTGCTAGCATAATTCGACTCCGTGAGGCGCGACCTTTTTGTTTTATTTGGCGCTACGATATATCTTTTCTTGGGGCGTTCGTGCGTGCCATATGAACCTGCGTACCTAAAGTATGCTTAGTGACAGATTGCTTGATCCTTTTGTCATGGACATCTCACGCCAAAGTTTTCTGTTTCGGTGGTTTAGACATCGATATTAACCCACAGATTCCAAGATCGCCGCCTCTGTAGTTGGAATCCGATGTGCCCGCCGTTGGCTATGACTCTCGTTGACTTGCCTGCATACTCGACTGCGGTTCCGCTTGAGACATCGGTGCATCAAAACGTCAATAATCACTTAGTTTTACATGGAGCTCCACGATTGAGACTGGCGGAATGGTGAATTTTCGACAAATCAGAATTCTTGAGTATATTGCCTAATACGGAAGTTTATATATAATTGTGTCGTTCAGTTAGTGGGCGTAGTCGCCTTCCGTTATTCTTCTCCAGCAAGACAATCGCAACGCAGAGGTATATAACAGCGTTGCTTCAACCCGCCTTCCAAACTCTTTATCTTACCCCTTCTTATCATGGCCCAGCGTGAAGAAAGAATGAATTATATACAAGTGCGTCTCTTCACAATCTCCGTGCTCCGTGCGGGGCGCTGATATTGTTCCACAGCTAGAGAAACTCGGTACGTGCTTGCACATCGTAGGGCGCCGTCTCGGAGGACTGACTTCTCGTTGCTTTAGGCGAGGGCACCTATGCAACCGTCTACAAGGTGCGTATCTGCTATGCCGAGATCGCCCAAGTCGCATCGCTGACCCTGGCGTAGGGGAGGTCGCGGACGACGAACGAGATCGTCGCCCTCAAGGAGATTCACCTCGATGCAGAAGAGGGCACACCATCCACCGCCATCCGCGAAATCTCGCTGATGAAGGAACTCAAGCACGTCAACATCGTCCGCCTATACGACGTCATACACACAGAAACCAAACTCACTCTCATCTTCGAATACGCCGACCAGGACTTGAAGAAATACATGGACCAGCACGGCGACCGCGGCGCGCTCGACCCGAACACTGTTCGCAGCTTTATGTTTCAATTACTCAAAGGAACAGCATTCTGTCACGAAAACCAAGTTCTGCATCGAGATCTGAAGCCGCAGAATCTGCTCATCAACCGAAAAGGAGAGCTGAAGTTGGGCGATTTCGGTTTGGCGAGGGCTTTCGGTGTACCTGTCAATACTTTCTCCAACGAAGTGAGTAAACCGATGCTGTTCATCTACCGCGGTTCGCCGCTGTTTTATTCACCGCTCATGCACTAGGTCGTCACCCTTTGGTACCGTGCTCCAGACGTACTGCTTGGTTCCCGTACCTATAGCACTTCGATCGATGTATGGTCCTGTGGTTGCATTTTCGCCGAGATGATCTCTGGGACGCCTCTCTTCCGAGGCAGAGACAACCAAGACCAGCTTCTCCATATCATGAGGGTCATTGGCACCCCAAGCGAAGCAACCCTACGCAAGATCGCGCAGGACTCAGTAAGCCTACATCGTTCGCCTCGTTCTGACAGTAGTTAATCATGCCCAAAGCCTGAGGTTACGTTGAAGCAATTCCCTCGATACCCTAAGATGCCTTTCCAACAAATCCTTCCCAAGGCGTCACCACAAGGTACTTTGAATCACCTCATACTTTGAATAGGTCTGATAGGTAATGCTAGCTATCGATCTCCTGGAGCGTCTGCTCAAATTCGACCCTGCTGAGCGTATTAGCGCTTCGGAGGCCCTTTCTCATCCCTACTTCACCTCTACTACCAGTCAAATACCTTACAGCCTTAACACCGCCCCAGGAGCCATGGCGCCTCCCAGCTTCAACTACGTCCATCCCCATCCACAGCAGCAGCAACAGCAACAGCAGCAGCAGCACATACACCAGCAACCACAACAAATCCCCCAGCAGATTCCTCAGCACCAACAACAACGAGCAGCGGCAATCCCAGTGGCTACGATATACCCCCAACAGGCCCAGATGCAGGCCCAGATGCAAAATGCGCAAGCAACTCAGCAGCAAGCCGCGCTAGCCCATGCGCAACAGATGCAGGCTCAGGCTCAGGCGCAGCAACAACAAGCCTACCAAGCCTACCCACCACAATATGCTCACCCCGGTCGGTAGTGTGCTGTCATGCATGGAGATTGTCGGATAAAGGACTCTTTTGTTCAGGGAATAGTACATATTATTTGCCAGTTTTATAGTGTATTTTCTTCCAGAGAACGAAGCCAGCAGCACTCTCTTTTGTGAATGTACTTCGTGTAATCTTACTACAGGCTACGGTCCACTACTGCATTCGGTACCAAATTTGTTGTGGTTAGCAGTCGTGCGAGGGTGAACTTCGGCGTTTCAAACGATCAAGAGTGGACATTCAGAAGGCTATAACTATATGTAAAAGCTAAAACTATTAGATCTGACATCGCTAAGTGCGCAGACGAAAAACAAGAAACACAACAAGACCAAAGACCAGCCACCTCCGATATACAGCAGTTGCAGCTCCAGTTCTTCGAAGTATCGAAGCAAGAAAAGATAGATAGTCAAGATAGTGAATGTACTTTTGCGTCATCGAATCAGATCGAGGAGATCAAGGTCGTCGATAATCAACTTCGCGGCCTCGAGAAGGTGGGTAGTCTCGCGAGCCAGCGCGCGGAGGAGCCCCATAGCCGGCAGCATATGGATCCCGAGGAGGGCCAGTTGGATACGGAGGTTCGTACGCTCCACGAGGAGGGGGACTCTCCGAGCGGCGTCTACAACAAGAGCGTCAGAGCCTATCATCAGAGAAGAATTGGCGCCATCATACCTATACCGAGTACTAACCTCCACGCTACCAGTCCTTGCATAGTCAGGAGGGTAACGCGGAGGTGGAGGAGTGATTGGTCGACCACGATACTCAGGGTAGTCCCTAAAAGTTTCGTGTAACTAAAAGAGCCTTCGCCAGAAGCAAATGTACATACCTTGGAGGAGGGGGTCGGTCATAATCGTCCCGAGCATGGCGAGGGGGAGTACGCGGGCGTCCTACTGGAGTAAGAGGAGGAGCAGGAGGCCCTACATAGCGATCCACAGATCTTCTCTCATATCGGTCATAAGGGTAGGATGCTGGAGGAGCAGCATAGCCACGGTAACTGTCAGGCGGAGGAGGATATCGGCTGCCACGATAGTCAGAAGGGGGAGGGGGAGGATATCTATCACGATCATGTACAGGAGGAGCACGTCGATAGTCGTCGTAGTCCCTACCGCGGCTAGACGGGGGAGGCGGTGGATAGTCTCGATAGTCCCTTGCAGGTGACACTGGCCTACGGTAGTCCCTCGAAGGAGGAGGAGGATAGTCATAGTACCTAGAGTCCCTTGGAGGAGGTGGAAGTCGTCCAGATGGTCCATAGTCATCACGATATGAGGGATGGTCTCTAGGAGGCGGATAGTCCCTTTGAATCCGGTCAATAAGAGGAGGCTCAGAGCGACGGCTATGAGATTCTCTTGCGTCGCTAGATGCCATGCATAAGGATAAGGAACATAGGGATCGATATCGGCTACTCACGGAGGCGGGGCATTGGGACACTCCCTGTGACTGAACGGTCAGATCGGGATGAAAATCGTATAAACGAACATGTTACCTTGCCCAATGGCCATTGTCACCGCAGCGGAAGCACGTTCCGGCTTCAGCGGTTGAACGTGTGGCCCTGCCGCCATGGGATATTTCAACACGAATTTTGTTACCCATGAAGTAGCCTTCGTTGTACTTCGCAACGCTTTCTTCTGCGGCTTCGGTGCTATCGAATTCCTACATCAATCTATGTTAGCAAGGGGACTAATGTATCATGTTAAGCATGGACACTCACAACGAAGCCATAACCAATCCTATTATCAATATATAAGCTGCAAAATTTAATGAGAAATCTAGTAACTTACTTCAGTTCAATTTGAACTATTGTCCCTATTTTGCCAAAGCAAGAACGCAGATCCTCGATTCGGGTATTCGTAGGTAGGCCACCAATGTAGACCTTGTTGGGCTGTAGGCGAAACGATGAACACCCCGAAAACTTCGGACAGTCATAAAATAGTAGCGAAGTGTCAAGCCGTTAAATCAGCTGGAGAGATCGCCGTCCAGACCAGCATGGGTGATGGGAAAAGATCGAAGAAAACTTCGCAAGACCCCTTTCAAGCAAAAGCTGCGCGAACTTCAGATCTTGGTTGAGAACGCGCTTTTCTGCTTGCGCTGGCAGCGAGGGCACCCCGGCTCGACGCATAGAACTATATAGACGACTCCATGTAGGCACAGCGACTTGGACGAGACAAGAACAAGAATAGGAAACAATAAGAAGAGACCGAGTAAGCACCTTGGCCTGTCTGTCGCGAAAAGAGTCGCCTTTGCCGGCACCACTGGAGTCAGCAACACTACCGCCTCGAGCATTGGACTCTTTGGACTCTGGCTCCTGGACAGTCGGAGAAGGAGATGCAGTAGTGGGTGGGCGTTCGTTGTCAGCAGCCCGAGCATCAGCACTAGACCCATTCAACGCAGAGTCGGCAGAGATCTTGAAGTTTGGGGTTGCGTCAACAGTCAAAGGTTCCTGCTTGATAGATGGAGGCGATCCTGGCGCCCGAATAGCGAGCGTTGGAGAAGCAGCCATGGTGTAGTGAGGGTTCGAGCAGAGGATATGAAGTTTCCAACAGGGGTAGGTGCAAGCGGAAATTTGCAGCATGCAGCTCCGACTGAATTTCACTGACCGAGCGGCGTACCGTGCTGGGAGAGGTGCTTCCGATTATCTTGTTCTACCATCAATATATCTATCTGTTTGTTGACATTACAACGACTATACACTGTGTGGCGCACGATGCCATGGTCCTGCTGCGTTGGCCTCTGCTTCCAGGTTGGCGATCTCCCGAATGATCTCTTCATCCTGGCTTACATCCAATGGCAACATGTCCCGCTGGTACACTGTTCCAAACAACTTCACCAACGCAGGTATTTCGCCTGCCACCGTTACTTCCTGCCCTTTTGCACTTTCAATGCTTCCAGCCTTCACGTCCGTGAGCCCGCACGCCACGACTTGGTTGAACCATGCCAAAGGCTCATTGGTCACATTGAACGCGAACCCATGATTCGTCAATCGATGCCGGACTTGCACGCCAATACTTGCGATCTTGGTGTGTGCGTCGAGAAACACACCCGTGTGGTCTGATGGGACATGTTGTACGCCGTGGCTCTCTAGGAAGTGACCTTCCATTGTTTTTTGCATGCGGCAGATATAGTCGCGAATGCCCATCGCTGGCGAGTAACGCGAGAGATCGAGAAGGGGATATCCCACTATTTGGCCTGGTCCATGGTACGTCGTCTCCCCTCCGCGCTGGATCAACTGGAAATCAGCCCCAAGCTGGGTGAGGCGAGCTCGGTCAGATGCTGTCTGCTCGGATGTCTGCCGTCGGCCGCCAGTGTATACTGGACGATGTTCCAGAAGGAGCAGGAGGTCTTTATGCGACGGAGGTGAGTTTTTGCGATTTCGAAGCTGGATGGCGTGGAGGCGCTCCTGCAATGCGAGTGTCTGGGCGTACGGCAGGGGTTTGCGAAAGTGGTGGTAGAAAATGGGAGGAAGAGACATGGTCGCCAATTTGAACGCTGAAGACGGTAAAAAAGGTTCCTAGTAGCCCACCGCGAGGGTCGAACTCGCAGCCTTCAGATGATCCCGCCTAATGTAAGAGTCTGACGCTCTATCCGATTGAGCTAGGCGGGCTTGCAGGCAATCAATACTTCAGACATTGTGAATGTTTTTTGCGAGCGCTAAATTAGTGCGGCCTGGTTACCCCTTTTTTCTCACGGCCGACCTGGGCGATGGCTGGGCGGCGATGCCCTATTTCTTTCTTTCCTAACTCTCAACTATCTCCCACTCCTTTCACTTTAATCCTCTTCTTCCTCTAATTCAGCACCCATCATGCTGGGTTCTTTCCGGGCTTTTACTGCCCTCGCCACAGTCGCATCTATCCTTGTCTCTCGCGTCGATGCGATAGCAAAAATCTCCCGCTCAGGCAGGTACCTCTACCAGGACGACGGAACAAGATTCTACATCAAGGGCATTGCCTATCAGGAGCAGGGTATGCCTTGTTTTCCGGTTGAGTTGTGGCCGCTAAATTCATGGGCGCAGGTGCTGTTGTCGAGAGCGCTGACAACGCATTCGGAGAGCCGTCGACCTTCATCGACCCATTGGCCCTGCCGGATGCCTGTAGGCGTGACTTGCCCTTCTTACAACAGCTTGGGGTCAACACAGTCCGGGTCTACAGTGTAAACTCGTCGCTCAATCATGACGATTGCATGCAGACCTTCAGCGCCGCTGGCATCTACACCATGTACGTTGCTTTTCCTCTGACGATGTCTGCCAACTCATGCTCGACTTTTAGCATCGACTTGGCACTCCCTCTCAATGGCTCCATCGACCGCGTGTCTCCTTCATGGTCAACAAATATTCTCGATCAGTATATCAGGACGATTGATACGTTTTCCAAGTACGACAACGTCCTGGCTTTCAACGTCGGAAACGAGGTCGTTGTCCAAGAAGCAACCGGTGTCTCCCCCTACGTCAAAGCCGCTGCTCGTGACATCAGGGCTTACCTGTAAGTAAAGTGCATCGTGGTAGCATTGCCTCCAGACTTATGTCATCCGCAGCTCGTCCAAGTCTTCCTCGGCACTTGTTGGCTATGCA
The DNA here is from genome assembly GCF_014466165.1 of Pleurotus ostreatus. Taxonomy (NCBI): domain Eukaryota; kingdom Fungi; phylum Basidiomycota; class Agaricomycetes; order Agaricales; family Pleurotaceae; genus Pleurotus; species Pleurotus ostreatus. The sequence continues at coordinate 3,321,209 of NW_023503157.1, read as the reverse complement.
GCTATTAATGGCGCGTCTACATGGCGCGATGCGTTAGCCAGTTATCTCACTTGTGATGCCTCCGGTGGCAACTCTGATGCTACGGCTATCGATCTTTATGGCTTGAACGACTACGAATGGTGTGGGGACTCTTCTTTCGAAAGCTCATACGCCGGTACAACTAGGAACTTTGCCAACTTCAATGTCGCTGCTTACTTCAGCGAGTTCGGTTGCATCACCTCGCCCCCACGTCTCTGGACAGAAACCCAGGCCATCTTCAGTTCCCAGATGTCGGACGTTTGGTCCGGTGGTGTCGCTTTCTCATACTTCCCGGCTTCCAGTGTTCAAGGGCAATTCGGCATGGTCACGGTCGACGGCAATACCGTTACCACGAGCGATGATTTCGACCGCTTGAGGACTCAATACAATCAAGCCAGCGGGCCCAACTCCCCGGCTCGCAGCAGTGCCGCCACGACTTTCGGCTCTTGCCCCGCCGAGAGCGATACTTTCGCCGCTTCAACCACGATTCCGCCAACCCCAAATGAAGCTGCTTGCGGTTGCTTGCAAAGTACTCTTAGCTGCCGTTTCACTCCTCAAACATCCAACTACAGCGCCATCGCTGGTGAACTCATTGGCACGGCCTGCAGTCTCCTTGGTCAACAAGGAGGTAACTGCAACGACATTGGTGGAAATGGCACCACGGGCACTTACGGCCGTCTCTCCGGTTGCGACCCTAGTAAGACCACCAACCCCTTTCCGCTCACCATTGCCCGTTACTGATTTTTTATTCAATCAGCCGTCAAACTCTCCTTCGTGATGAGCCAATACTATGAAATCAACAACCGCAACCCACAGTCATGTAGTTTCAGCGGCAACGCGACTGTCAACAGCGCTGCTCCGTCGTCAGCGTCCGCTGCCAACGCCGCTGCTTCCTCGTGTATCTCCAACCCTTCGGCTACATTCACGCCCAGTGCCCCCGCCACAACAGGAGGCTCTGGTGGAAGCTCCGGGGGAGGAGGCAGCAGCAACGGTGGCTCGAGCGGCGGCAATAATAACTCCAATGGCGCTGTTCCTTTGATCACCGATGCCCGTGCGCTTCTGGGCCTGGGATCTATGGCTGCCGTTGGTTTCGCCAGTGCCTTCTGGGTCTTGGTCTAATGCCTCCACCGACATCCGAGCACACTACGCGCTATATCTATCGCTCTTGCTAACTCCGGGCTATTGCATAAAATTGGACTCATCTATGTATGTACGAAGGAAGTGGAGTGGCTTTGTTCGCAGCGAATGAAATCGGACACTACTTAGTGCAGCTATTTCTTTTCGTTGTTACGTGGGGAGTATGGAGCTCGAGAATCAGACTATCTACGTTAAATATATATACCACCATCCTATTCATTTCAATCTTATCCACGCTCCTATATATTGCATGCAGTACCATTTCTGATGATGATACTACGTATCTTGTTTAGGTTAGGAAAGGTTCATTTACGATAACGCTCATTATTTAAAGTGTTCATGTACACATCAACCTTCGGTGTGTGATTGTAAAGATCTAGGTGATGAGCATCATCCACAGTGTAGACAGCCTGAAAGTTGTTGTAGTAGAGCCCGTTTGCACTTATCCGAGCCGGCAGATAGTATCTCTCTCACTTGGGCATCGATTAGAGTGGACGCAAACAGCCATTGAATATTAGGGTACTATGACAGAAAGGCCTACCTGGGTATAGTCGAAGCGACGCTAGACTCGAGGGAAGGCGTCGGATTAGACGCAAGATGCCGGACATGAAACAAACCGTACATTATCTAAACCGCTCAGTGGCGACGCGTCGAGGGTCCCCCTAGACCCCTAATAAGGCTACAGGTGCCGGGAAATCACAGAACATCGAAGGCAACAAGAGGTCGCGGAGAAGAGGCACGCTGAGAGTGCGTGGAACACAACTTAAAGGCAACATTCAATTATTCCAAAATGCGATGTTCTAGAGAGTCTCAAAAATTCCCTTTCGGTGATAATGTATGGCTCCCCTAACTCCTGTCGATCTTCCAGGAAGTAAACCATTGCAGAGCAAATGTCTGGAAAGGCGGGACCAATTTAAAATTATAGATGCCACACGCCGCAATTCTCTACAAGGCGGGGACAAACTGGAAGATACATGAAGATTTTTCCAATAGCCAGGACGCTACAAACTTCGAGGTGCGGCGGTAAACTACCGGTGGCTGGGATCAATGACGTCGAATGATTTCCTTCCGTCCAACCATGGGGAGGCTGGCATGGCGAGCCATTGTGATGGTTTGTTTTGATTCCCGCCAGCGACAACATATAAATACCTCGCTGCTTCACCATCCTTCCTCAGCAGCTCTTTGCAGGTAACCCCCACCATCCCTTCCTTTCCACCCAAGCACTGACGCCTTTCCTTTTCCCTCTAGCTCGCCCAGTCTCGCTCATCGGTGAGTACACGCCTGTCTCATCGTCCTCGCCATAGCTTACGTCTTGTCCATAGCTCGGCGGGAGGATGAGAAGACAACTGACATTTCTCTAGGGTGGAGGCGGCCGCGGATTGAGCACGTCGTGTGGAGAGGGTTGCGGTTCTATTCCACCATCCCGCCTTTGGGTACTGCCTGGGGATGGGGCCAAGCAACCACCTCCCGCCTTTGTCGTCTGCGCTTCGGTTCGTCCACTATGTGGTGCGTTCCCCGGCGTGGATTGTCAACGGTTGGGGAGGGTGCGCGGGAGGTCGTAGCTCGGGTGGCTTCGTACGCAGTAAGTCGCCCAACCGCTGTTATCCAGATTCCATGCTGACTAGTGTTCCGCCTTCAGGAGGGCGACGTTGTCACCGCCTTCGCGCTTCGCTGATCGTGTCCTGAGGATGCGAGGTGGCTCCCATGTACCGGCACGTACCAGCAGCGGGCGTGGCCTTCGGGTACATTTTGGCCTACCGTGCATCACTGTTTGGCCTTGCCTTGCGTTGGGGAGGTTCATTCGGCGTGTCAGTAGCAGTCAGTGTGAGTTTGCGCGGGGGTAGCGTTTGTAGGATATGTCGGGAGGACGGGTGAGTCGTGATTCTTCCTGGATGCTGCGGGATGCTGACGACAAGCAGGGATGTGCTCTTCGTGTCGACCTCCACAGGACCTCGAGCCTCGATTCCCAGACGTCAAGACCAAGCGCGACCGCCGCGGGGGGAGAAGTTGGAGAGAATGCTCGGGGGACCGTTGTCCCCGGTACGTCGCTCATTCGTGATAATCCAGACCGTATGCTAACTACACGATTGTTTGACCTTGCTCGTCCTGGGGAGTGTTTCATCCGGTCCGTAGCAGTCAGTGCAAGTGCAGTGTTCGGAGGATGCGTTCATGTAGGAATTTTGTACTCTTCTCTCTACAGACCGAAGACCGTCCTATTTCTTCGCATGTTGCTTGCTGCCATGTACCATGTGTATCGCCTCTTATATTCTCGCAATCACCTGTTATCTGGGCGATTGTAATACCAAATGCAATCATCTAGTTCTGAAATATTCAGCCTTGAGACGGCGATACATTCATTCAATGTTGGCTACTGAAAAAATCAATCTACGCACCTTCTACTTCAGCCCCAGTCATAGTTTGCTAGAGATTTGCTTGTTAGTTATCGGATATGAAGGTGTAGGCTTAGAATCTAGACGCCCCGTATCACAAAAGCGCACACATTGGGTCTAGTCAACAAGCAGAGAACATGTTCCACAAGCAAGATATACAGCTATTCTGCGAATTCAAAAATACACAGGCGTGCGGGTGATACATTGAGCATGACGAACAGATAAAAACAGATTACAGCACTCAGGCGAGTTCGACGAAATTGGCAGGGAATATGCCCTGTTTCCCGCCAGCCTTCCCCGTCCACCTAGACGCAATATCGAAGTATCAATATCGCCCCCATGACGAAAAGAAAACAGAAAGAAAGGCAAGAGGCGACGTACCAATCATCGCTGCTATCGCTCTTTTTGATCACCGTTATAATATCTCCTTTAGCAAATGACAAATCCCCTGCCTCCACCGCGTTGAAATCATACAGTGCAATGGCCCTCGCTACGCCTTCCCCTGGTAGCAAAGGCCTCATCAGCTCTGGCTTTGGTTGAATGTACGGCTTCGGGGACGTAGTGCTGAAAATGTCTTGTTCATTCTCGCCGTAATCGTCGCCCGAGTCGCTGGAGGGGAAGAAAGGACCCGAGGAAGGGGGGACATGGGAGAAGCTCCTCGAGTGGGATTTGGATGTCGGGCTAAAAGACGGAGAGGAGATGGGGTTCTTGACGCTAGTTGATCGATTGTGGCCGAGGTTAGGGGTAGGCATACCCTGTCCGAAGTCGTAAGCGTTACTAGAGGAGAATGAGAGTCTTGGGTGTTTCATTGGCGGCGACTCGACTGTGTAATCCGAGTCGAAGCGCGTTTCGAAGCGTGCGGTAGGGTTCGTCACTGGCGACTCTGCGAAGGGGTCTGTTGCTTTCCGCTGCTGAGAGGTCGGCGAAGTATGTTCGAATTCAGACGAGAAATAGGACCCCTCGTCTTTCGATGAGCCCCATGCGGCAGGCGGGAACGCCGGCTTCGTGGGTTTCTTTTTCGACAAGATGGATGGGCTCCTCGAACCGATAGAAGGACTGCCCATCGAGCCGAATGCGTAGCCACTGTCGCCGCGCGGCGTGTTGCCCTCCTCGACCCACTTTCTGTTCCCAGGCAGCCCCGTGCACGATTCCAGCGTCTTTACCAGGTTGTTCGCCCAGTGCGGGGGGTCGACGGACCCCGACAGAAGCTGCTTCGCCGTGACGGACGACCCGTACGCCTGGGCGTTCGCGTCCTGCCGCTCGACGATGACGGACCCTTCGACCGAGACGCCCCCAAACAGGCCTCGGGTTTTGGAGTAGCTGTACCTGGGGGAGGGGTGAGTACGCACGTTGCGGGAACATGTAGTAGGCGGGTGGGACATACATGGCGGCGACTTTCCCCTTTGTGTTTAGGGATCCTGAGGCTTCACCGTTGCGGCCTAGGGGCCCCAGTGCTATGCTCATATTGCCACCTAATGTTAGCGAGCCAGCGGCCATGAACGAAGCCTATCAGTGTTATCAGTGCCGTGCACTTGCAACGAACGATCGAACATACTATAGCCTTGATGCCACGAGTGATTAGCTTGTGCTGCTAGTGATAGTGCTGCTAGTGACTCACCGAACGTGAATTCAACACCACCAGAAAGTCGGTGACTTCTGCCCCTGCTTGACCCCCTACACCTACACCCGCAGTACCGATGGCACTTGGTGCCGACCACGCTAAAGTTGGGATTCAGTACGCTCCAGCTGCACGCAGACCAACGGGCTACGCACTTCCATCATCTAGCTTTGCAATCACTATCCCACTCCCTGCTCGCGCAGAGAACAGGAACCCCGCTTTGAATATCGTGAATATCGCAAAGCCCTTCGCATTCTCGAGGATGTGTCGAGGTATAACTCCATCCAGCCCGTTATTGCCGCTATCGACAAAGGATTTAACTGGATCGTTGAGTCGTTAGTCGCAATAGCTGCGAGCCGACCTGATGCGACTCACATATCTTCGCGGCCTTCTCGCATTCCTTCGGAAGTGGTTGTGGTAAAGGACTGTTCAGCTTCATGAATGCAAATGAGCAACGGGAGGGGGTGCTGCTGCGAACTCGGCAGGCTTATGTATTGGACCATCCGGACAAGACGAGGCAGTACAATGATCTTCCCATCCGATTCCGCCTCCGGAGTCGGCCCCGTTTCTCCGTGATCAAGCTTCCTCCGAGTCACCTCCTAACCCACGCTTTGCTCCTTGTGTACTGAACTTGTATGGGCTCAAAATGCAATGGTGAAATATTTCACTGGAATTTCAGTTGATTATTTAGCTGCGCAAACATACGCGTCGCGTCAGCCGTGAACTTCCTATCAACCCGCCAAGGCCGACGGGGAGGAAGGGCTCAGTAATCATACATTCGTCATACTCCTCACAAGCGGCGCAGGCGTAGCATAAGCACGAGAACGTCAACGGAATGTATGGCAAGGGGGTGCACAATCCGACTGTATGAATTGTGGTGGCAGACCGTCGCTTGAGGCAATGTGGTTTTGGAATGCTATTAATATATTAAATATATTATACACAATATAATGAGGAATCATATCTATACATGATGGGGTGATGAGAAAGAAGTAAATGAGAAATAGATGAGAAGGTCCGTGGTTTTGAGTCTACGCCTCTACTTCCGACCATTCGCTTGCAGATTCAACGTCAACTACACTGTCTGCTTTGCTTGTGGCCGGTGATGCAGGCTGAGCAGGGAGTAGAAATGTATCAATGGGCGCTGCCTTCTCCTCTTGATCATGGGCGGGCTTGATAGTAGCGGTAGAAGAGTCGGCGGTAGGTGTTGCAGATGGAGGCGCAATGTCTTCACTAGTTTCGGTCTCGATTACAGGGGCTGGTTCAGGCGAAAGGGGAGCCTCCGAAGGCGAAGGCGCAGGAAGTTCCTGCGACTCGGCAACACGTTCGTCGACCTGGGAAAGGATAGAGGGGATAATATCCTCTGCAGAGACGTCAGCGACTTGCTTCACGTCTAATTCCACAGGTGGCAGCAGCGAGTTGTCGTCTGGGGTGTTGAAAGGCTGAGTCGAAGGAGAGGAGGGAGGTACTACGACGAGAGAAGGTGGCGTTTCGGTCTGTGAGTCTTCAGTTGTCGCGGTAGTTGCCTCGACAACGTCTACCGGAGGTTCCGCCTTATTAGGAGCACTAGCATCCTCTGATGCTTGTTCTTGTTCCTTCGCTAGCTTCTTCTGTCTGATCTGCCATCGGGCGTCGACCTCTCTCTCAAGTTCTTCCAGCGCCCTCTCCACCCTGCCCACAACCTCCTTGCGCCTTGCCCTCAATTCTTCGTTGCCGAAGCTGTCGATGCGATCGAGCTGCGACAGGAGTTCGCCGAGAGCATGCTCATAAAAACGCAAAGGTTGGTTGCGAGCAGTAAAAGCAAGATGATGGATCGCAGAATCGCTAACAGTGGTGCTCTCTGTGCCAGGGAGAGGGGAAACCAGGGTGGATGGCGAGGAGGGAGGGGTGAAGTCCAACTGAGCGGGGAAGACGAATTCGTTCTCGAGGGTAGAGAAAGCGGTCTCGATGCTGTGAACGGTTTGAATGGACTTTGCAACATCAGACACGGTTGGGTCTGGTGTTGCCTCGCTAGCCACTTCCTTTCCTTTTCCCTTGCCATGGCGAGGCCCAGTGTCGGAAAGAGAAGCAAGAAGCGCTTGAATGGTGTCTTTCACTTCGGTGGCGTATTCGTTGTTCAAACGGGCTTCAAGTTGTTCCTTCAGCGACTGCGTTGTAGGCTTGGGAGTCGCATCTTGCACTGGGGTGTGCGTCCGAGGTTGCTCCTTGGTCTGGAGAATCGCGATGTAAGTATCCGACAACGAAATGACATCGCTGATGCTTACCTGTTCGGGCTTCGTAGGAGGCTCGGAGGGGCCAGCAGCGTAAAACTGCGCCTGCGCGGAGGGCTGAACTGGCTTCTGGAATAGGAGGTTGAATAGGTCGGGGAGGCTCTCGACCCGAGTGCGCTCGTTACTGTCAGCCTTGGGTTCGACAGCAGGCTTGTTTGCTGGATGTTCTGCCGGAAGGTTGGACGTCTCGTGCTGGGCGCCCTTTGAGGACGCCGAGGGGGCAGCGGCATAGAACTGAGCCTGCGCGGATGGCTGAGCCGGTTGGAAAAGGTGATTCAGAAGCTCGGGGAGGCTCTGAACCTGGGGACGTTGCTTGTCATCGACTTTGGGCTCTGAGGAAGGCTTGGCCTGAGTGGTTGACGCGGCCGGCTTTTGAAAGAGGATGTTCAAGAGATCTGGCAAGCTCTGGACCTCACGATGCTGAGCTTCGGGTGCAGGACGTTCGACAGGCATAGCAAGGGGCGTGAACGCGGACTTGGGAGGCTCCGAAGCGCTACTCTTAGTAGCATTGTCGATAAGTTGCGTGAGTAGGTCCACGAAAGGGACTCCAGTGGATGCGGCCGCGGTTGGAACTTCGGGCTGGTCACTGCCAGTAGCGCATGGGGCAGTGGTGGGAGCGGCGGGAACCAGGCGACGAGAAGCGTCCGGGGCCTGAGCGTCGAGCAGAGCGGTAAGGAGTGAATGGAGATCAAAGCTTCCGCCACTCGACTGGAGGGATGGTCTCGCAAGGGACCCACATTCGTCGGATGGCAGTGCTAGTCGATATCCGCACTGGCGTGGGACCGGCGCATGATGCACCTGGTGGTGATACCGGAGATGAGGATGTCGCTTGAACTCATGATGTCCGGCGCAAACGCAAGTTGAGTGATTCTGAAGTGGGTGTAAGTGGTGTGCCTTGCAGATGTGATTCATTATGCGTACCTTCGCCAGCCTTTGAGGGGTAAGTTCAGCTAAGGCTCGCCTACGTTCTTCGTCATGAAGGGCAGCAAGTCGATGTTCTTCGGCTTCTTTGTCGAGTCTTTGCTTGAGAGCAAGTGCAGCAAGTAGTTCCTCTTTCTGTCGGAGGAGCTCTTGCTCTTGAGCCCTCGCTCGGGCAGCTTGAGCCAATTGAGCATCTAACGCTGCCTGAAGCCTGGCAGACTCTTCTTCATAGCCGAGATAGGCCACTCGAGGATGGTCAGGATAAGGAGCAGCGTGAGCAGTTGGCTCATATGGACCGTGAAGGCGCTGCGAAGCGGCCTCTGCTGCCAGATACTGGGCTTCGGCCAACTTGGCCTCCGCCGCCGCCGCCAGGTAGCGATCCCGTAATGTTGATGGGTCGGTGCGACGAGTGCTGCCGAAGAAGTCGACCTGAGGGTGCCGGTAGGAGGCATAAGGAGAGGGGTGGTATGGGTATTGGTGAAACATTATTGTTTAGGAGTTGAGTTGATTGGTTTGTTAAAAGTAGTGTTCTGCCCCTCGCCCTCGGAAGGAAGCCTTTTATACATATCCGCTGCTGTGGGATGAGTCATGGGGGGACGGGACGCGCGTATTATTTGACCACGCAATCGCGACCAGGACGTTCGAGAAGCTGAGCAGCTGACGGATTGGCTTGGACGCGCGGCGCACAGCCCATAATGTTCTAGCTGACGCGTCGGGATGCGCGTATGTTCTAGCACGTTCCAGCGCTTTCTCCGCTTTCCCCGCCTTGTGCTGACCAAACTAGATTAGTCATGTCGACTGTCAACTTACTTCCTGGATGAGAGAATGGGAGGACGATAAATGAAAAAATAGTTTAGAGATGGATAGCAATGCAAGGACAGAGTACTGAGATAGCGAGCCTAGACAAAGTGGAGATTCTACAAGATGCTGTTGTATACATATTGTCACAGGGAAACATAGTCCGTGTATGTGCGCGGCATGGAGGATTGTATCGCGTCGTGTATAAAGCGTAAGATGGTTTGTCTGCGGGTTAGCTTGGGCCAGCGACGGGACCTGGTGACGGGAACATAGAAAGCAGGGAAAGCAGATCGTCTGAAAAAGTATAAATCAGCACTCCAAGCGTGGTAGAATAGCGTGCGGAATTTCTGACTTTTGCGTAGAGGTTTGCTAAAGAAGGCGTTCATACCGGCACTCAGGCACAGCTGCTTCGTCGATTCCTGGCAATCTGCGCTGAGTGCTACGACTAGTGAACAGAGTTAGATACGAGGGTCTATCAAGTCAGGTTCGTAACTTACTGGGCAACATCGTCGGTACGTCCCGTTTATTTTCCAGGAAGCGCAGTCGTTTCGCTGCTTCTACACCATCACAAACGGGCATGTCTAGAAACAGAGATGAGTGCGCAATCGACAAGCTGACCAAACAGACGAACGGTGGTCAAATAGAGCGACGCTAAAGAAACCAGGCGGGTGCGCCTGCCATTCTAGATAGGAACGTCAGAAGTGTGAATATACTACGACGTGCGCAGATATCGATATCTACCATTCAAGGCTTCCTCGCCGTTGCTCGTCGGGTAAACGATCAGATCGTATCGTTGAAGTTGTTTGACAATCAGATTTTGCGCAATTGGATTATCTACTTTTTGTCAGCGTCGATGCTATGTCAAGATCAGAAGTAGACGAACCTTCCGCAACCAGTACATTGCCATACAACGTCCGCGGAGCACTAGCAAGTTCGGGCACAGGCTTGGGGTTCGGTTGTACAGGGCTTCCCCCTTCTTTCAAACTCGCGAGGATCTGATACAACCGCGCCTTCCGGGGTGGCTTCGTCATTTTATGGACACCTGGAGTATTGCTGCTGAATATCGACTCTCCAGGTTGACTTGTGGTCGGGGTATACATATGGATGACCTTCGTATTCTGCAAGGTCCTACTTTTTATTGAGTGGAGTAATCGAACGAATTCGTCCACGCGGGTCTCCGATTGGTCGTCTAGGATAACGAAATCCAAAGGCGGAAAATCAAAATTATCAATATTGCGTATCTGTGCCTCGGATTCATGTACTGAGTTAGCGGAGATGATGTTGAAACCTTGGAAAATATTCTTGAAAAATGACAGTGTGGCTTCCGAAGCCGATGAGAGTAGAATGCGAGGTGGCTGTGGCTTCACTAATGACGCGCGCAATTCCTCGAGCTCGAGATTCGCCTGCCACGCATCAGCCAAGTAGCTGGAGGTGGGATTGATGAATGCTTACCATACGCGATTCGTCAGCATTATATATTTTAACCGGAATAGTAAACCAAAACGTCGAGCCAACATTGAGTTCGGATTGCACGCCAATAGCGCCACCCATGAGCTTCACCAATTGTCTTGATATAGACAGGCCCAACCCGGTGCCTCCGAAGCGACGGGTGGAAGAATTATCCGCTTGCTGGAAAGGCACGAAGAGTAATTCTACGTCACTTGATGACAAGCCAATGCCAGTATCCCTGAGGTGTAACCGTGAGATGGATGGACGAAAGAAAGTTACAGAAAGATGGACGGACTGAATAGAAAATCTCAAATGAGCCTCTTCTGTTGTCGACGGATGCGTGTGATCAACCGAGCATATGACCTTCACTGATCCTCCCGAGGTGAACTTGACAGCGTTTCCAATCAGGTTCATCAAGACTACAGACATGTGAGATGTTGTGCGCCAGTGATTGCAGCGTGTACCCACCTTGTCTGATACGAGCATAGTCAGCGTACACCCCTACATGAATAGGAGTAAGTCCGAGTTCATGAGCCAGGGAAAAGATCATACAGGTTGGGACATCGAGCTCGATATTGAATGAGAGGTCTAGTTTCCTGGCCGCCATAGGAAGGAGAAGCTCCATACAGTCCTGAGACGATTAAATATACAAAGGCGCAGAAGACAGAGAAATCGCTTACTGCAATAATATTCTAGGGGAAGGTTTAGTTATTAGTTGTGACGTCACAGTCGTGTTTCGCATACCTCAACCATGAATCCACTGGGCTCCAGTTTCAACGCTTTGTGTGGTTTAGTAGAATTGAATTATGAGAGGACGTCGATCCTTACCAGACGCTTCCAGTTTGCTATAATCCAGAATGGAGTCGATTATCTACATTGAGATCGCTTCAGACATGTCGTACGCAAAGTTGTTGCTACTCACCTTGAGGAGAAGTTCACAAGACTGTTTCGCCGTTTGAACTGTGTATATAATTAGAGCAAGGGAACGATTGCCCGACAAGTATACACATACCGATTTCTCCTTGCCCTGGGTTCAACTCCGTACCGCTCAGCAGATCCAAGAGGCCGTAGAACGAACTGTACATATTTTTAAGTAAACTACTTCGACAGTGATGCGGACACGCACCTGAAAGGCGTCCTAAGTTCATGGCTCATCGAAGCCAAAAAGTTGCTCTTGATCTAGCAAGAGATAAGCTCGGTATTTGCGGGTCCGCGCTGGGATTCCTCACCTTTGTCGCCTTCAAAGCATCTTCTCTGCTCCGCCGCGCGGCTTCAAGAGCGTCTCGCTGCGCCGCGATCATCTTGAGGTTCTCCCTTGTGCCCGCTTGCACCGACTTGAATAGCAAGGCGTTGGAGATACTAACGCTCGCTTGCTGACAGAGCAGCGTCAGTATAGTCAGGGTGTTCTTGGAGAATGGATATTTTGAGGAGAAGTAGATAACACCGAACGTCTGCCCACGATTTCCGAAGATAGGAATGCAGATGACAGAACGTTGCGGCGTTTGACTGGCCTCCGCAGAGAAACGGGGATCTGTAGAGGCGTCCTCCAAATATATTTGATCCTTAGTATTGAGCGCTATGGTGATTGAATAAGATTGTCGTGTAGCGACTTCAACAGCGGACTCACTGTGCTGAATGATAGCTCGTTGGAGTGGATCAGCGATAGTTCTGAGGGGTCGAGCGTTTCTGCTGATTGTGAGTTGTCTAATGATGTATCCTGTTCTATCAGACTCACTCATGAACTTGGCAAGGTTGAGGGGGTGACATGCTCGTGGCCACCGTGTAGTCCCCAGCCTCCCTCGCCATAACAACACAAGTATTCTGAGAAACGGAGGCCTCTACCGATCGCCTGTTAGTTAGCGCTGACATATTCGTAAATAGTGTACATGCCTGTTGCTATCTCGGTGAGCCGCTGTAGAGCTGCGAAAAAATCAGACAAGCGTTTGCAAATTTAGAAAAGAGCTAACCGGAGGAAAGCTGAATGTCTCTAGAAATATCCTGACTCCACTTGAGAATGGACGAAAGATCAGCCTCGCTGAGGGTTGGTTCTTGCTCGTCGCCGTAGTCGGGCTTCGGGTTGCCATAGATAACCAATGGTTGATTTATGATCCCGGCCGCGATGTTTTCAGTTTGGACAGCAACCTCCGACGAGAATATCGGCCGCTTCAGTGGGTACTGCGAGCGAGCGCCGACAACGGAGTTCAGGTAGTTCCTTTCAGCCAAAGATAAGGTCCCAGAGCCCAATCTATGATAAAAATACCAACACAATACCCTGAGCTCCCCATTGAGCTTGGCGTGATATGCCGCGGCGTTGCAATTCGCTCCCCAGTCCTTCTACACCACACCTGACAAAGTGGCAACCTTGCTAAAGGAAACGTGAGAGAAGGTTCAAGAAGATATGATGGACTAACCAAGTACAATGCCCATCCTTCTTCGTGCAACCATTCATTGCTGACAGCTAGTCTGATTCAAGCCGAAAGAGTCAGTGTGCTGTGTAGATCTAAGTATCAGAAGACTAACTTCACTGCAATGTCGTAAAGCTTGAACGCGTCCGCGTATCCACGAATGGCGGCCATCTCTGCATCCTGACGATAAATATACATTTCAGTAGTGAATAGTAGTGAATGATGTCAGGCTCGGGGGGTTCGGGAACGTACTACTATTGCGACCCAGGTACTAGTGTTGACCGGACTTGGCGACAGCCACCTGTGCATCTGGTTGAGTCAAACTTGGAACGATACACACGCTTGTAACGAACTTTCGAATATATTGCTGATTGAGCTCTACTTGCTTGAAGTAAGTGGCGCGATCGTCCTGATCTAACTGGCCGCCTCTAATGCAAGCAATCATGGCCAAGCTGTGAAAGAAGAGGGAGTATCGCACGTGGCGGTGACTTTGGCTAACTTTTAGCGCGATGTAAAGGAGATGAGATGTTTGCGCCTACTTTGGGTGCTTGTCACGGGTACGGTAAACTTCGAATCCCAAGGCGGCACTTTCTCTAATAAAGCCTACACAGTAGAAAGCGACTACCTGATGCCGGTGTTAGTGTTTCACAGGAGAAGGAATGAGTTTGAATATACCTTGAAGGCGTTATACCTACATGCGCCCGTCAACGGCAGGAAAAAAAATAGAAGATAAGGACTAACCAGGACAAAGAAATGGCAACGTTGCCAGAAGTCGTAGAGATGGAGGCAGCATACTCGCTTTCTTTGAAATTCTCAGTATCGAAGACAGTATCTATGGATTGAGAGTATGTGTAACCCCCAAGGACGCGAATACAGTTCAGAATGCCTACGCATATAAGACGTTATCATTGAATAGAAGGTGGAGATGGTTCGACCTACCCTTGGCTAAGATATTCTGGTCGCTGCCGGGAGTCAATAATTTGACATCGGTGACACACTGACGTAAAAGGAACCACGTCAGACACCAGTTCTCGAAACTAGACGAGGCGCCTACCTCTTCAGCAGCTATAACAAGCTCGGATACTAGGAACAATATCAGTATAACCAACATCTGCATGGAAATGCAAGGCGTACGCTGTTCGCAAATATACAGGCGAGTTAAGATAGAGTGAATAGTGGCAAATCCCGTATACACCCTATTTGACGTAAGCTGCGAAACGGATATGGTGAATTGTTGAGACGTACCTATCGCCAGCGCTATTGCCTAAACGGATAGCTTCGTCCATAACGGCGACATTTGCTCGGATATGGCAGCTATCGAAGCCCGACACCATGGAGCAATAAAGCACTTGCGCTCGGCTAGCACATATACATGACCTCCAAATCTGGCCCACAAATTGATAACCACTCACCACCGTTCGCCGCTGGTTCCGTGGCGGTCCGCAATTCGTAGGGCTAATTTAGCCATATCGGACGAAAATCGATATAATTCGCGCTGTTCAGCTGCAGCTGAACAAATTGAGTACACCCGAAGAAGAGATATGCAACGACCTTACCTCCCAAGGCCCAGAAGAATCCGAGTGCCGTGCCGGGGGACATACCAAACCTGAGCATAATTCAGAGAAAACAGTAATGAATGCCGAAGGACGAGGCTACCTAAGCGCCAATTGAATGGTCTGTTGCTGATCATCAACTTCTGATAGCAGCCTAAGCATAATTCAACATACCGTCAGGCCGATTATATCCATGAATGCATGCTGGGACGGATGCCAATAGGCGTTGATCCCTGCAAGCCTAGTATTGAGAAATGAGTCAACGATGTCACAGTGCAAGACATACCAGCGTCATTCAAGAGCGCAATAGCTAGCTCGGTTTTAGCATCCGTGGCACGAGGTATGTTCAAGATCTCATCAAATCCAACCGCGAGTATCTCGTTTTTTACCTTCTCAAACATGGTGTCTGCTTCTCTTTTAGTAGGAGTTGGATTAACTTCCACTCCAAGCAGCTTTAGGGCTTGCAGGGTATCAGTTAGCGCGTCCGCGAACCGACTTCCTAGGAAACTGTTGCGAGATCGTATTCGTAATACGTTCGCTTTGTCTTCATTGCTCTGGCAACGGCCGAGGCATTCTTCTATAATCTTCGTAGATGCCTCGTAGTCCCCTTTCCATGTCGAAAGCCTATCGGATTATCAGTGTGGAGGTGAGCATCGTCGGGTACGCACGCACGCGGCTATTCGTATGAGTAGTAAAAACGTCCGCTGATAATTGTCCTCCCATGAGTTGGGCCTCAACAATGACCGTGCGTTGGTGAACGAGTGGTAGGCAAGCTAACAGTGGGCGAGGTGAGGAAAAGAATTCTTCCATCGTGGGTAACATACCTCATGTGCGCCGCGTGCCCACGCTGATTCGGCTGCATCGATCAAGACATCCAGAAGTTCGTCCCGCTTAGGGTTTTCATGGAGGAGGGGTAAACAACTGAATCGAGGTTAACATACATACACAATCAAGTGGGTGGACCGCTACATACCGTTTTGCGTGCTCCGCTATACGATAGACGTCTATGGGACTTTCATGGAGCATCATGAGGATGATCTAAAACAGAATGAGTATCGCACCATAACCAAAGGCAAGCTGGCGCCCACCCGTAATGACATCATAGCTACGGTGTGAGGATCTAACTTTTCCACCTCTGCCTGCGTAGCCTGTCTGTATCGATCATGTGCAAAGCTGCACATATCTCTAGCTCGCTGTATTAGCCAACCTTCCGTGAGAGCAAGGTTCAGACCCTTCATGGACCCTCTCAGGCCATCGTTCAATCCTTTATCACGAACTTTGGATACAGCCTTGTGAGGGTTCCACTTATGTTCAGCCTCGGAGTCACTGCCACTGCTCCCACTAGAATCCTCCCAATCCATCATGAGAGCGACCTCGGTGACTTTGAAACTGCTATTCCGTCAACGAAACTCCAGACAAAGAAGACAACCAAACGAACGTTTCGCCGAAGAAGGCCGCCCAGTGTAGATACTTCTTCGCCTCTTCCGGTAGTTCTTGGAATTGTGAGGTAAGGAAAGTCAAATCGGTAGGATCAGATATCTTCTGATCGGCGAGACTGGCTTCAATAGATTCCATGTCGTATCTAGGATAAGGACTTAGTTTCAAGACATCAATGACCGTAGCCGACAACATACTTCCAATAGTTGTGCTCCCAGTCAAACTCAATCTACAACGATTGCGTCAGAATGAGAAATGGTCTAAGCCGAAAGTGACCCACACGATGTTGCCGCTGTAATGTTGTAAGGATGCTTCGCGCAGAGAATGCATTACCAGATGAAGCCGAGTATACGAAAGTGGCCAATGGCGCACAATCATCCTTTTCTCGGTGCAATGTTTTGGAGACCAAGGAGAGGACTGAAGAGTAATTCAGTGGTTCGAGGTGAATCCATGTCGGTTTAGCACGACTATGAAACATCGACTTCACTTTGGCCACGATGTCGCTGAACTAACGTATAAGGACACGGTAGCAAAGGTATGATCTGGCTTACTCTTTATCTGATCGTAATGTTGCAAGCACCAGCTAGGATGACATCAGACGAGGCTATGCGACATTAGAGTCTTCACTTACCATCCTGCTCCTTGAATTGACTAGCGTCGAGATGAGGTCCAATGTCCTATATGTACGCATCAGTGCGCCGGGAAATGAAGTGAAACCTATGAGGACATACGAATCATCAGCCTCATGAAGATCGTCCAGAAAGAGAGCAAATAATCGTGTCTCGGCAATCACGCTGAAAACGTTCTCTACGAGGGATTGAAACCGTGCCCGCAGCTCAGCCGTCAAGAGGGACTCGTTCGGCGTCTCAATCGATATGTCGTACTGGGCAAGCAAATCATGCAGCTCTGGGACTCCATGGTATAAGAGGGGAATATTCTGCAGCTGGGGACCTAAGCGCTCTTTGAGCGAAGAAACGAAGCGATGTAAATCGGTATGGAAAACCATCAGCTGTCGCAACACTGATGATAAACAGCTAAGCTATCATGACAGAAAAATATAGGTGAGCAGATATAACAAAAGCATGGGCCATTCACTGACCAGCGCTGCGAAAGGGGCCGACTCAGCACTTTGGAATTTCGCTTGACCCCAGAGGCCGTGGGCTACAAGTGGCTATTGAGCGGATGAAAATCAAAGGACGTATACCCCCGCGTACCTCTCCACTTTGCTTGGTTGGCCAGAATCATGGAGCTCTTTCCAATCCTGGATGACACAGTGAGCATGACAACATGCGTGAACCCTGAAACCCTACCCTGGGGGCCCCACGATCACGACCGTCTGAACCCTGGGGACACGGTGTTTAGTCGATATCCCGACCCGCCGTAAGCCAGATCCGTCGCTGGGCCCCAAGCTGGGACTCAAGCTTGTCGACAGTGAACTGTCGTGTGCTGCGGACCCATCTAAGTTGGCTGTCTGGGGCCTGCCATCAGCAGGACGTTGCGTCGACGACTCACTTGATGACACGGATTCGTTGCTATCGACACCAGTCCCCAGTCCAGTCCCTAGGCCAGTCCCTGTATCTAAGCTACCAGTGGAAGAAATCTGTATTAGACCTCTTGAAGCTGCATGATATCTAGAAAAGCTCGTCGAGGCATTGCGGACTAGAGGCTTATGAACTAGAGCGAAGTCGAAAGTCAACGATGTTACTCACTGACGTTCCTGATCGTTTCAAGATCTTTGTCTCTTCCGAACTGTGAACGTTGAGTCAGGGAAAAGTGATTATTGCAGAGGATTTCCCCACCAGTGTGATCGGCATCGTGAAATCCTACGGACTCGTTCAGAGTGTATCCACTTGTGATTGCTGCAAGTACGTACCATGAATCGGTCACTGATAGCAATGTCGAACGAGGGAATGAGCTGAAACCACTGGGTCGGAAAAACGCCGCAGAGAGATGGACCAAAGCTTACTTCCGAAGCCTCTTCCGAAGCCATTGAGACTGTAGCGAGTAGCCTTCTTTGGCATTCGAGAAGGTCTACCTTGAGCCCGTATGCGCTTTGATATCGATTATCTGGGTTTTTGGCCAATAGCTATCTTGAAATTTAGACATCTTGTCGGGGGTGTCAGACGTCTCTGACACTGACCTTGTCTACAATGGAAGCCAGCACTTCAGGAACGTCTCTTCTTACTTCGTGCACCGGCATGGCTCGCTTCTGAACTATAGCATGCAGCAACTCGAGGGGGCCACCCTCAAAAGGCATCTGACCTCGGCCCACAAGCAACGTCCAGAACATTATACCTAAAGAATATAAATCCGTCCTATGGTCCTGTGTCATAGTCTCGATACTGCCAGTTTGTTCGGGCGCCAGATAACAAAGAGCTTCCTTGACCTTAAGCTTCTCTCGTTCATCGAAGGCGCGAAGGACTAGTGATGAAGGGGAACCGAAATTCTCCAAGGAAATCGCGCGATTGCCAAAGTGCACGAAACGCACAAGACCGGAATGTGAATTGAGATGGAAAGCATTGGCGCGCACTGTAAAGCAACGTAAAACAACAAATTCAATAAAGGTACCGCCACAGCTCACCTTCCCTATGTGTGATACCGACTTTGTGCATGGTCTCAAGACAGTGAGTAGCCTGTATCGCAAACCTGTTGACAAACGACAATTAGATGTTAGTGAGCAGAGGGTGACCGACGCACTCGAGGAATGTAGCCAAATCCATGATATCGAATGCCTCAATTTCTTCGAATACATCTGGCTCTTCTACGCCCATCATATACACGTCGGCATGAGATGAAGTTGGACGTATTCTGTCCACGTCAGCGAGGAGGAGGTCGTTAACTTTAGGGGGCGGTAAATAGCGTCCAAGGACGTTGAGACCGGGGTGTGCAAGGAGGAGTACAACGTGATCTCCGCCACTGGGCGGTATCTTGAGGTAGTCTATCATACGCAGAGTGACAGCATGCCCGTCTGGCGACGCCGCAACCTTGGACAATCTGTTTCATGCCGTTTAATGAGGTCTAACAATGGGGCAAAGCTCAAGAAACGCACATATGGGCTTCCCGCTCCAGACACATGGAACCATTCGAGTGGGCCGGTGATATCTTCGCAATGATACTTGATCCATCCTTGAGACTGCTTCCCTCAGCGAGGAGCGTCATGCTTCCTGTGTCCTCCCATGGCGTAGCCTGAATGAGCTGTAAACTGCGTGCGTTCCGTAAGTGAGGAGTTTAGATCCCAGACCTTCTCGAAAGTGTAGCCAGGAATTGAAAGGACATTGTCACGAAAGTAAAGCGTAGGAAGAGTGGTTGCGAACTTCCTCTTCATGGATCCCGAGCCAGAGCCAGAGGGGTAAGAGGGAACCTAGGAAGTAAAGCAAAGCGGCGGAACGATATGCACACTGTAAGTAACTTTCAAAGCTATTTGACCTTGTGTACCGTGGCAAACAACCGCCGTCATTGTCTCATTGTCAAGCATCAACTCATGATCAGGAATGCCCAAGTGTAAAATTTTCAAAGGTTAACAATCGATGTACGAGTACACAAATCAGCAATAGCAATATAGAAACACGGATATCAGTCTCCTCAAGACGTCACTACACCAGGAATCAGCCAATGCCATGACAGAAATAAGAAAACACATACTGTAGCTCGCAGGATCGATGTGATCCGGCAGTTCTGGTACAGCGACTGTGAATCGCGATTGGATCGCAGCCATGACTTGTTGATCACTATCGGAAGTCACAAATGTAATTGCAAGACCCTTTGTTCCGAACCGGCCAGCACGGCTGTGAAAGGTGTCAGCGACCCCATGAGGAGAGCAGGGTTCAAAAGCCTCACCCAACACGATGCAAGTAACTGTCAGCATCAGGAGGACAGTCATAGTTGATCACGATATTGACACGCTCAACATCGATACCACGGCCGAAGATATCAGTGGCAACTAGTATACGCTTCTCGAACGCCTTGAACGCAGTGTACCGACTGATACTAAAGTAGAAAAATAGTTCAATGCTGGATAATGAATGAGCACCTAAAAGTTGCCTACCGTTCGTCTTGCTGCAGACCTGAATGAATAGCGATACTAGGGAAGTTGCAAGAAACAAGCAATTTGTCCAGCTCAATGGCACGAGCAACAGACTTGACGAAAATGACAACCTTGATGAATGTTAGACGTTTCGAGCTACCTCACTTCATGGCAACATACCTGATTGAATTCCAAGTTATCCAATAGGTCGTTTAACTTCCTGTTTTTCCCACTCTCATCCAACTTCACGTAATGCTGTTGCAGACCGTGCAGCGTGAGCTTCGTTTCGTCGTCTACAAAGATCTCTAGAGGCTACATACTTCATTATTTCAGGAACGCAAATAATGTTGTTGATCACTTACATTGGCCATGAATTTCTTGCATGTTACACGGATGTCTTTCGCGAGAGTGGCGCTGAACATCATGACTTGTTTGTGGTGAGGGGTCATCCGGAAGATTTCTTGGACGTCGCGGCGCATGTCTATTGGGAGGTGGTCGTTATCAGATATTTGCTTCGACACGGATTGGGGCAAGCAGAAAATAAAACAAGCAAAACGACAGGTGGGATAATCGTGGAAAACGGAACGTAAAAGTCGAATCCCTGAGCGAATTCGGTCGCGGTCTTCCTCGGTTGTTTTCCGATACGCAGACTTGCTTCGGTGGTCTCCAGGTCCCGCCAAAACAGCCTCGTTGTTGAAGTTTGTCGGAATGGACTCCCAACCCCAATCAGAACACACCCCTCTCCCGTGCAGACTGGTGTCCAACCAAAGAGATCCGCAGCCAGTGGTCGCTCAAACAGGCGTAACAATCGAGCAATCATGTCGTCGGACGAAGAGCCATGAACTTAAATGGTGGAGGGTATTGGACAGGGTCGAAATCGCATGACTAACCAAGCTGTTCCAGCATTTTGTCACACTCGTCCAGGACGAAGTGCTTCACGTTTTTGGCGTCCAAAACTTTGTCTCTGGCGAGGGCATTGAGACGACCAGGGGTGGCGACGACGATGTGAGGACATTTTGTCTTGTCGCGGAGGAGATCGGCATCCTTTGAAACCGGTGTGCCGCCAAAGAAGGTGCTGACACGAACATCTGGCATGTACTTGGCGAAGCGAGTGTACTCATTCTTAATCTGGAAGGCCAGTTCACGAGTATGACAGAGGACGAGAACGGAAACTTCGCCGTTGACTGGTTCGAGTTGCTGGAGCGTGGCCAAGACGAAAACAGCCGTCTTTCCATGTCCAGATTTGGCCTGGCACAAGACGTCCATTCCGAGGACAGCTTGAGGGATACATTCTTGCTGGACTAAGTAAACGCGTTTAAATCATCGTTCTGATCAAGATAGGTTGCGACAAACCTTCAGAGGGATGTTCAAAACCAAGGTCACTGATAGCGCGGAGAAGCTCAGGTTTCAGGAGGAAGTCCCTTTGAACAAACGATATATACGCGTTTTACACCAACTCAAAAAGATGAGAGTACCTGAACCCCGTTGAATGGATCCCAGAGAAATTCTTCTTCTCTTTACCCTCGCCATCTGTTGCTCCAGCCCCGTTTGTGGCGGAACCAGAACCAGCACCGTTGGTGACGATATCGTGCTCATCCTCGTAGTCAATTAGATCCTCGTTGTCGTTGGCGCTCATTTTGCAAAGAAGTGGGGAGTGGATGAGTTGAACGGGACACAGAAAAGAAGAAAGAGTGAAGGTTGTGGAGGCACGAGTCAAAAAGCGCTGAGCCTGTGGCGTGGTTCAAATTGGCGACCGCGACGGGCGCACGGACCAGTTACGTGATCGTGCGAGCTAGATCACCTACCTTTGAACTTGAAATCCACAACGGCCAGAGCTAGGAGCATTCATCAATACATATGCAGGCTGATATATGCTAATAGACACTGTTTCTAATCTATCCCAATGCCTCAATCGCTCTAGCGAGAATGTGCTCTGATCCCGAATACCTGCGTAAAAATTCTAAAGGCTTGGTCCACAATTCCGTATGGCCGAAGGCATGTTTCTTCAAGAATGCTGCAGCGAGCGCAGTGGCCCATACTACGGGCTCAACACCTTGTCCTCTAGCGTCATTCACTGCCTCTTCTCCCACGATTTGGCGGAGCTGCTCGCTCGAGAAAGAGCCATCAAAGGATTGTACGTGAATCAAGTTTACGACTTCGGTCTTGAGTTGTGACGTTGGTGGAACCGGGGCTGAGGCCGGAGGGGGCTGAACCTGTGTAGAAGCGTCGAATGCCGGAGAAGGACTACGTTGCATGCGTTTATCTGCCTCAGATAAAGGAGGGGGTGTAGAAGGTCGACTTTCGCTCCAGTCGCTCGAGATCCAATCGGAGCGCGACTCCAATGAACTCATGGTTGAGAAAGTCTGGTAAGACTCGTAGCCATCGTCGTGGTCTCCATGTCCATCCTCGTTCTGGTGTTGAGGCGGCTGATCCGGAGAGATCCCCTGTCCAGCGGATAGAAGGGATAGGGGAATAAAAGACCATCTTCTGAACATATCACTGAAAATCGATGTGATGGTCCTCTTGGGCTGCAAATCTCCTGTCGGGATATGAGCAGCTGCGTTCACCGTCGTATTGTGTCTATGGCTTGTCTGGGGGAACCCCTTCGTTCGTATTGGTTGCTCGAACTTGTCCACATCCCCGTCTTGGACTGCGACGAAGGACGTATAGCGGCTCGCAATGTGATACTTCTCGCCTAGCCTGATTATAGCCGCCTTTCGTAAAGCATCGTGAGGTACACCAGGAGTCTCTGATAAAGGAAGTGGTGCACGTCCTTCGATGTGATCCTGCACTAACTTGCGAGCAGCGAGGGTATGAATTGGTGGCTGACCTGGGTCAGCATCTGCAATCTGCGCAACGCGTACGGGGACAACCATCTCGAACGGTTCCCCCGTGTCACTGAGTCGACCCTCGATCCGGACCGTATCCGGGATGGAGATACTTTCTACAGTGAGGATAGCGGTTATGCTGATCCTCGTACCAGCGTGCAAATTCTCGATGGTTGGAGGCGATTGTTGCAATGTCGGAGGGGCACGGAGTTGGACCATTCCCTTGAGGTCGTCGGATGCAAATTTGACAGTAGGCGAGCGTAGACCTTCGGGAGGAATGCCCCAATCGACCGTGACATCTTCAATAAACTGGGTTCGTCCGGCCTGAAAGAGGCGTGCACACCTCCCATAGATGTCTTCGTTATGTGTCGCGAATAAGCAAACCCCGTTGCCTGCACGGGCAATTCCTTCACAAAGAGCACTAGATACACCATCGCCTATGCCCAGCGTAAATACGCGCAGGGGAGCTTGAGTCGTTGCTGCATGCACTGCGTCTCCGACGTCTTGAATCACTATCTGCGTATTGTGGACCTAATGGTAGAATTAGGGCAAGCAGTGAAAATGAACGACGTTGAAACTTACCTCTCCATCAGTGAGCACGAAGACTGCGGTAGGCATTGTCCGGTTACGGGTCTGGAACACTTCTTTGAGAGCCGAACGAATTTCCGTGCCCCCAAAGGACGCATCCATGCCACGTACTTCGGTGACCTGACAAGCCAACGAACGTCAAGTGACAATCGATCTTGAAATGTGTGAAGTGGGTGCTCACTGCCGTGGTCATCGTTGCTTGATCATATGTCAAACTCTGAGGATAAGATCTACGCACTGTACTCCCAAAGCTATACAGGTTGAACTGCGTGCCCTGAGCAGGGAGGAGTTTTAAAAGCGTGACAAGTGTCTCTTTCGCTGTCTCCACGCGGTTACCAGTCATGCTCCCACTTCGATCAATCAAGAATAGGTACTCTTGGCAAGGCAACGGAGGTAACATGGACTTTGGTACCATTGTGAGATGGAAAGCGATCGTATCTGAGCCCAGCCTGGACGTTTTCCTAGCCACCTCTACGAAACAGCGGGGAGCGCCAAGTCCTTCTGCGTGAATAATGAGTAGAAAGTCCTTGCTGAGATACATCTTGGATCTGTATGTCACAGTCGTTCTGCGTCGGGATGTGCGGTTTCGATGTGTCGGGTATCTTTTTTCTTTGATATCATGTCCGTGACTAGGGCTAATAACGCTGTGGAGGCGACCTGACGTTTGGATGTCAATGCTGATGCGAATGCGGGTAGATGTGGAAGTTCCAGCCGCATCGTTAAGGGCGGCGGGTGGCGTCCCATAACGGTCGCCGACATGTTGAGGAAGTTGGAAGCGGATTTCATCGACATTGTCATCATTCAGCAGGGTCATCACATACTGTTCCTAAGTGAGTATTTATGATACTTTGAGCCGCCTCAAGGTCACTTACGACGACCTTGACTTCTATACGTTCTTGGGCAGGGATAGACCCCACGGAGATGGTGAAGACTGGTGAGGCGTCGGGTAAGTGCGACATTGCGAGATATTCCAAAGGAGAAACTGACCATCATCAGTCACTGTTTCGAGTAGGCCCGTAAACTTCCCATCACGGATAGCACGCTCATGTCTCTCCGCCGCTAGGTCTTTGTCCATGCATTTACTAACGATAACTGTGCCATCTGATTTACGCGCTTCGAACGCACATATAGCTGCGCTTGCTGGGACAGGGAACAGATATTTCGCTCGACTCGTAGCGGTGTCGGATGGGTTCGAATAGACTTGGTCAATTGTGACCTTCGCGGAAACTGTTCCATCATGGAAGTTAGTGATAACGTTGAGCGAGAGTTCTTTCAAGCTCACCGTCGAGGAGAAGGGCGTGAACACGGACTTCTTCGAGGGGGAGGTAAACCTTAGTTCCGTCTGTACGGCCAGCATTATGCACGATACCACTGTAGCGATCCATGTCGGGAATCGAATGGTTTGGTCGCGGGGAGGCATCTCTTTATATGCATGCCTCGTGTAGAAAAACAGCATTGCACTGCCAGGTGAGGTACTTGAGCTTGAGGTATCAAAGGACGCCATACTTGGGATGCTGTAGGTCAAGAATGACAAGAATATCAGAATTAAGCTAAAGAACATCACCAGCGACCAAATACAGATACTTTGCGCATCGCCGCAGCAGAAGGAGTCGCCTTCTTGCCTCGAGCAGTGAATCACCCCAGGAATCAATGCGGCGTGGGTCCACGATATACAATGCTGGCCTGTTACAACGACCTTGTTGTACGTAGTCCTAGGACAAGCGAAGTTCAGCGGCCCGACAAGCATTATTGATCTTATCTGATAGTAGTGCCTAATCAACCGATCACACCAACGAAAGCGTAGTCCACATTCTTCTTCTTGAACTGCCGAGTTGGCGCCGTCTATGGGCTGAGACGTAGTCATCCTGAATACATTATGGAAATATGACCATCTCGTATACCTATTGGCTGTTACTTTATGCCGATCGCTGTCTTCATCCCCAGAACCGTTCGTGACGGTAGATGCCACAGCTTCAGTTGCTATTCGGACTCCTCGTACGTTGTCCCAAGACTCTGACCTAAGATATGTTCTGACCTTCAGTTGTACCGTATATATGTTTTTCTATCCTTCTCAAGGAACATGTATTATCCAACGGACCGTCTACGTGGTCATAACATCACCCGCAACAGACCGCGTCGTCGCTCCGCGCGGTGGGGAAAACAGATAAGCGTGTGGCGACACATGTCGCGCGGGAATATGACTTCTCTCATGATCCATGATATCACCGATGGGATGTGATTTGCAAAAACTGAACAGAATTCCACGCGCTTTTCCCGGTCCGCACAGATATTGTGCTTCTCAACGCTACATTTGAATTGGATATCGCTGCTGGTTAGAGACCCTCGTGACTCTTATTCACCACCCCCGCCAAGCTCGTCGCTGGTATCAACCGGAGTCCTTCCATCTTCGTTCCGGTGGCACCAGACACTTCTACCGACCCCGCGCACGCATATAAAGTATGTGCTTAAGTCTGACCTTGTACGTCCCTCAGCTACATGATGGTTCTCTCCTCTTATGTGCTGTTAGCTGTCGCATCTCTCTTACCGTTGGCGCACTCGGCTGTCATCGTTCCTGGTGCTACTTGGACGGATACCAGTGGCAACGTTATTCAAGCCCACGGAGGCGGATTCCTTAAGGTTGGCTCAACCTGGTACTGGCACGGGGAAGACAAGGCCCACAACAGTGCTCTATTCAGAGCTGTTTCGTGCTACACGGTACCATACTCCCTACTAACCCGGCTTTAGATCAAACCTCACTGATTGTCAACAGTCCAGCGATCTCGTCAACTGGTCCAGACAAAATGACGCTCTCACACCCGTCAGCGGGACCATGATATCCACCTCCAACATCGTGGAACGTCCCAAAGGTAAAGACAACCCTTTGTGAGGCGTGGAACTTTCTGACAAGTACTTGGAAGTTATTTTCAATCAGAAGGTTTGGACCATGTAGCTGAACATTTTTAACGAGTTGACCGAGACTGAGTTACCACCAGAACAATGAATATGTAATGTGGTTTCATTCGGATTCTTCCAAGTGATCAACATTCTTCCATGACGGTTGACCACCGCTTAATCCCTTATCTCTAGCTATGGAGCCGCACAAGTCGGTGTAGCGACAGCAAAGTCGCCCTGCGGCCCGTTCACTTTTCGTTCCAGTTTCAAGCCTCTCGGAGCTGAATCCCGAGACATGGGGTTATTCCAAGACGGTACGTTCTTTATCATCAGTTCCATTCTTTCGCTACTTATCCAACTTGTTAATAGATGATAGTGGGTGTGGAATCCGCACCTATACTTCATGATCTTATTCTATGGACATCAGGCGCTCGTACAGCATATCTTTTGTACGCATCAGACAACAACCAGAACTTCAAGATCTCTAGGTTGGACGCGGATTATTACAACATCGCCGCTCAGGTGAACACCATTCCAGGATCCACTCTCGAGGCACCTGGTATTATCAAACGCAACGGTGTATATTATCTGTTCGCCTCTCACACGTCTGGATGGGATCCCAATCCTAACAAGTTCTTCACCGCTAATGTCAGCTACGAAATCCCTATCAACGCACGAATCAGCTAACACCTAGGTTAGTCACTTTCTGGAACGTGGTCCTCTCAAGCGGATATCGGCCCGCAAGCCGTTCGCACATACTTCTCCCAGAATACATTTGATCTACCACTGGGTCAAAATGGTATATACATGGGCGATCGCTGGCGCCCTTCTTTGCTTGGCAGCAGTCGATACATCTGGCTACCACTCACTTGGGCGAGTGGGAAGCCTCAGCTCGTGCAAGCAGACGTCTGGAGTTTGGACTTGAATGCGGGTAAGTATACGTTTCAACGACATGTTGGTCTTACCTTACTGATAAGTAATAACCTAGGGACATATTCAGTTGCCTCTGGAACCTCTTACGAGGCTGAGAACGGGGCCATCAGCGGTTCCGCGAGTATTCTTTCAAGCAGCTCGTTCTCCGGCGGACGTGCAGTCGGATGGCTAGGTAAATTTCTAGCTCGATGATATATTGTGATATCTGACACTTAGAACGAAAGGGAACGGAGGGTCTATCACCATCAACAATGTTCAGGGCATTGGTGCGAACCAATGGGTTGCACTTTACTACGCAAATGGTAAGTGCACTCTTTCCCCCACAGGACACAATCCTTACTCGGCTGTCCAACCAGGTGACTCTAGCTGGCGCAACACCACCGTGAGGTGAATAAATTGTGTAGTGTGCCTTTCGCTGTACTAACATGACTTGCCAGCGTCAACGGAGGCGCTGCAGGTACGTGGAGTCATCTAATTCCGGAGTGCTGGCCGCCTACTGATACGTTGAAATCTGCAGTATCGGTTGACCAGCCAAACACGGGTGGTGGTAACGTCATCTTGTCTGTCCCCGTCAAGCTTAACCTTCGCAGCGGTGCGAATTCGATTACGTTCAGCGCCGGACAAAGCAGTAAGTATCAAACCGTGGCTCGTTCTCTACGATTGACCCATCGATTTCGTGATACGCAGACTACGCTGCTGACTTGGACAAGATCATTGTCTACACTCAGACGTGAACGATCCGCCCAGACCACGAAAGTGTTATAAAAGGGATCTATCTGGATATGGCCAGCACGGTTGGAAGGCTGATCGATGATCAATCATTTCTTTCCATGTACATTGTAATATTAATACGATGTGATATCTAAGCCACTACAGATTGGGCTGATGAGTGAACAAAGTGTGCGTGGTATGTAGGTATGGATATACTCTGCGAAATCTAGAGATCGAAATCTATAAAGTTATGTAAAGCAAGACAACAGGAGACAAAAGGCGGTCGAGTTATAACATTTTCTTCCAGCCCGCTTTCAGTTGCTAAAAGACATCTGTCATTGACCAGAGAATGGGCGCTGAGGTGATAATGCTGACCTCGAAGAAGACGAATAGGAGGACAGTGTTCGGGCCTAATCGGATAAACGCTGGAGTCCAGCCCTTGAACAAAAACCGTGGTCCTTCTTCATGAAGGGATGTCTTCAGAACCTCTAAGAAAGTCGCATTGCCGGACTGATAAATAGGTGTTAGCTTGGTAAGAGCATCTCCAATATCGGTAGACGAACAGCAGCCATAAGTCGTGACCGAAGTACGTCCGCAGGCGAGCAGACGGCTGCAGTCGACTCGTGTCAACTTCCTCAATCATAGTTTAATAGAAGGCTCACTGGTCGCTACCGTACCAGCAAGGCAGCTGGCTACGGAATGCAAAAGCAGTCCATCGTGAAACTGGTAGTCGAGCATCGGGATAGGTCGACTCAACAACGTGCTCTTGAAATAATCATACCTGAAAATGCTCTGGGTGGCATACCAGTAAAATAGAATGCTGAGTCTGCTTACGATCCAACTTGGGATGCCTGGTTATATGTTGTTCAGGGGTAGGCTGGGACAAGATAATCATCTGACTTACAGTCATCAATGTAGCTCTTGCCACATTGGTACCGAGACCTCTTCCCAAACCCTTGATACCCTCTTCTTTTACAAGTGTCACTAGACCCGTGAGTGCGTTTGAATAGCCATACCGTTGCTCAGGCGGTCTGACGGAGTCGCTCGTCATTCGGACTAATACTATGTCTGGATGGGGTGGAATAAGAAGCGTCGATCAGCAAGCAATACCAACGTACCGGCTGGGTTCCCTGCGATGCCTCCGAGTGCACCCGCTAAACACCCCGCGGCGAGAAGCTGTGGTGTCGAAGGCTTGCCGCGTTGGGAGATGCGACGTTTCATTTCCTCATAGCTCCCAAGACGAACGAGAGAGTAGGTCATCTGTCTCAAGAGAGAAGCCGACAGACCGGTGTAGAGGCTTCGGATACCGGATTTCTTAATAGATGTCCGAAGCACCACGAGTGCGGAGGGATGTTTGGTTCCTGTAGAATCCAGAGTCTGCATTCGACTAGATCAGGCAGGATTTAAGGTGGAGAAGTGGTCACAGAGTACGAAGAACCTACACTTTAGTCAGATCCAGTGGGTGTGTGCAACTGGCAGCCACTATCGCGGTAAATGAGCATCCTCTTTAGGCAACGGACATAGTGTGCATACTTGAAGCCGCCACGCCTAGTAGCATGGTAGTCGGGTTAGGTCAGGTTCTTTTCCCGTAATATTGAGCGCGTGCTAACCTCCAAACCTACATAAGGACAACCATGAGGAGAAGAACACTGCAGAGAAAATTTGTCACTCACCAGAAAGGAACATTGCCACCCATTGCCTTCGACTACGCGCAGGAGCACGATTGGAGTCTGGCAGAGCTATGTTATGGGGGTA
Organism: Pleurotus ostreatus; assembly: GCF_014466165.1. NCBI lineage: Eukaryota > Fungi > Basidiomycota > Agaricomycetes > Agaricales > Pleurotaceae > Pleurotus > Pleurotus ostreatus. The sequence continues at coordinate 3,291,482 of NW_023503157.1, read as the reverse complement.
GATGGGAGTCGTGAGCAGGTTGGCCAGCCTCTGCGATGCGCGTAAGTATTCGGCACGTTGGTGAGCGACAAATGCCAGTGACTGGCGGCAATTTGCGGACCGGAAGGGTCGCGGAACCATCGGCACCATAAATCCGTGGACATGCTCCACACATCGCAGGCATGTACTTTCCAGTTCGACGCGACTGCGGAATATTGAAATTCAAGTCAAATACGTGATTCCGAGTCTGGTTCTAACTTAGTCTTCTGCAGATGCCACGGCTGGCCTTGAGGCTTCCCATGAGGCCTGTTCAGCGCCTCGGCGCCTTGTACAGCTACGATGTAGGCCCCTTCTCATAAAAACAGCCCAGAGCATCAGATGTGAAGGTGAGTGAACCCCAAAATACGGTTGATCTGGTTCTCTATTCTACTGTCTTGCAGGTGCACTGCTGCTTCCCTCATGAATTTCACAATCGACGACACGTACGGGGATCCGACGACCAACCGAAACATCACATACTTTCCTAAGGGTGCTTGGAGAGACGGAGTGAAGTGTAGAAATTGCACCGCACATCTAGAGGCAAGTAATGTATACAACGTGAGTTTCAATCGTGTAATCGATCGCACTAGAGCTTCGAAACTGACTACGAGTTAGAGATCTTGGACTGAGTCTCTCTTTGACCCATTGGCTGATTGTGGTGATGATGCTACAATCATACCGTCCGCCTCGGTCGTTTTCAATGGTTCGTATCTGGTTCGATCTTCCCATCCCTCATCTTACTTAGTACCTACGAAGGGACGGCGGTGTACGTCTTGTGTGCAATCGCCCAGCTCGGCTGGAGTCATACTACGAATTCCAACATGACGTTCCTTCTCGATGGACAAGTTTCCGGTTTTTTTTCTCGTGCTTCTTCAGGGCCTGCGGGCTATGAATACAACGTAACTGTATTTTCTCAAACAAACCTAATGCCCGGCGCACACAACCTTACCATACAAAATGGGCACGTCAATGGCACTCGCTCTCTAGTTTTACTGGACGCGGTCTTATATACGTGGGCTCATGGTTGCTCATACTTCGTCCGCGTGTATTCACTGCCTTCTTTAGACAAGATATTGGACAACCCATCGCGGGTCCACCTGGACTAACACCACCTAACGTGATACCACCTAGTACAACGCCAACGCCTCCCAGCAGAACTCCAACAATAGTAGGAGGCGTTCTAGGAGGTGTTGGTGCTCTGCTTTTGCTAGCTATCACTATGTTCCTCTGGCGCTACTATCGCCGCCGCCATCTCGTCGCAGGACCTAGGGTCAGCCGCGACAAAACGACGTGGCAACGGAATATCCCAATCCCAATAACAGGACACAGCTTGTTCCAGACATCATCCCCTTGCACGCCGTTTCTCGCCACTAGCTCGAACCACACCGCCGCTCATCCGGCCGCTGACACTACTGTTGCTACATTACCCCTCAGTCCGCCATTGCCGAAACATTCTCCATCAATATCTCGATCCGGCATACTTATAATGAGCACAGACTTTCTAAATGATCAGACAACTCCAAATAGTGTTGGTCCTGCGTATAGAACGGGGTTGCTCTCAGATGGACGTCCGCCCCCTAGACGTGCCTCTATATCGTTGCCGAGAATAACCTCTGATCAATCTCCTGCTTCAGTGCCGCGAGCCGACGTTCATCCGGAGGTCGACTCAGGCGTCAGTGCACCACTGGGGAGACGCCCAAGATCGGTATCCCACTCTGGCGTACCCGTGTCACGAACTCCCTATCAAAGTGATATGACGCCTCTCAATGCTGTAGGCCCAGGACCTACACCCATGATTGCCGGGGTCTTCTCAGATAGTTATCCTCCTACTAGACATGCCTCTATCTCCTCTCCGCAGCCTATTGCCACAACGCGACCCCTCAACTACGCCAAGAAAATTCCCCGGATTACTCCTGCGATGTCGACGTCGCCCAACCCACCCGAGACGAGCATATTGGGTAGTAGGGTAAGAGAGCCACGACCTTCAGCTACGGCCCACTTGCCCAATCACGTTGCCGACATCCATGGTCGGCCAACAGCCAGAAGTTTGGTGGCTCAAGATATTCCCCGCAGACTCCATGTCCCACCCAAAACCTCTCCCCCACAAGCTGTCGTATGGCCACGATCCACACATAGTCGCCTCCCCGTCAGCCAGGTTGTGTTTAGTGAAGATCTTCAAACCAACTCATTCGCGTGGCTCCCTCTGATCGACGCCCAGATAAATGCTATGGTTTTAGACGGTAAGGTGCCATTCTGAACTAGCTGTGCGAGGTGATCGACGTTTGCCTTTTGTAGTTTCCTCACGAGTATCTATCACTCAAAGCTACTGCAACGAGACTTCATCAGGTACGGGTCCAGCAAAGTTTATGTTCTCGGTTCCGCAAAATGCGACTATATGTGCCTTCGAAACACGAAAAAGCAATGGCGAAGTTACCACTTGGAAATCCCAGGCCTCGGAAGAGGGTCCCCACGAACACAGAATTGAAGGCCAAAATAGTTAGTTTTTAGCGTCCTTTCTCCACGTATATTAATCAGTTTTGTCCAGCATTTATCATGCCTGTTGGATCAATACCTTCTAACGGAACCATCGAAGTCAAATTAAACGTACGTTGATATTCCATTGGTTCCAACCCTATCGCTACTCAGTGCATCCAGTATGTCGAGTCTCTCTTTAGTGATAACATTGCGAATCTCGATGATATTCGATTCATCATCCCTGAGCATGTTGGAAAACCTTCTAGCTCTCATAGGCATTCCACCCAAGCTGAAGGAAGGCAAGCTGAAGGAAGGCCTATTCTCCGCATTCGCGTTGACATTCAAACGGCCGGCCACCTCATTCAAGTTATCAGCCCCAGCCACAGATTGGAGACAAGCGAACAACCATATACCGCCAGCGATCAAGATAACACTTTCTGCCGTCAAAGGACAAGAATCGTATTTGAGTCCACAAAATCCCTCAGCAAGGATTTTGTATTGGACATTCAAGCCGAAGGGCTGGATGCGCCGCGCTGCTTTGCAGAACCCTTGGTCAGAGACGAGCACTCCCACCGTGGTATGGACACGGTCGCGTTTTGCCTAACTGTGGTGCCGAAATCTGTTATCCCGCGCCTGCCGTCGCAAGAATACTTGTTTGTCATCGACCGTAGCACCAGCATGCGTGGATCTCGCATTGAGACAGCAAAAGAGACTTTGTGCAAGTTATTGCGGTCTCTTCCGACCGAAGGGACAAAGTTCAACGTACTCTCCTTCGCCCAACACGTTGATCAGCATCGCCCGCAGAGCGTTGTCTTTAAGCCACAGGCATTGTCTAACGCAGTAAGCATCCGATTGCGCTGTTACTGGTACCTTTTATAACTACTGGAAACCGGCAGCTCACGTATGTGCGAGGTTTGACCACCTATCAGAGTGGTACGAACATCCGAGGCGCGCTTCAAGCTGCGTTCAGACGCGCAAACAGAGCTATGCCAACGTCAATATTTCTCCTTACGGATGGGGAGGTATGCTATGATGTGTCCATGCGTTGATCTCAATGTCACTAAGTCCTACAGGCTAAGGTTGCGGACAGGGAAGCGACACTCGAAGATGTGCGAATTGCAATGCAGGCAGCGCCTACGTCAGCCCCAATACGTGTCTTCACCCTTGGGATAGGTGTCACTGTAGCCAAGGACTTGTGCATGGCCATAGCGAAGACTGGTAACGGCGTCTGCCTATTGGCGCCCCACGCGGATGGTATATGGACTCAATGCACCCGCCTCTTCCACGCCGGTAGAGCTCCAATTATAACAGGCGTAACTATCAACTGGGGAATCCCCCTCGAGAACCTACAATCCAAGTCCCTAGCATGTAGCATGGCAAGCGTTCGACAGGATATTGCGGGAAGCGCTCTTCAGCAATCGCCTTCGTTGATATGCGATCTGCATGCTGGCTCGAGGTTCTGTGTATATGCCATCGTCTCCGTCAAGGAAATCTCCATCCCGCAAGGAGTCACCATCACAGGACAGCTAGGCGAACACGGCGAACACTTCGAAGTCGTAGTCCCCGTTCATATTTCGGGCCTGGAAGATACGGACCCAGGAACCCCACCCATACACACATTGGCCGCGCGGGAATTGATTCGCGAGTACGACGAGCAGCCAATGCGTAACAAAGATAGCATTACACAGTTAGGGGGGATGTACACCATTGAAAGCCGGCACACTTCCTTCGTCCCAACAGCTAAATTGAACATGGTCAACAAGGATACGGAGGAGGTCGCACTTCGGTGCTCTCGATCCAGCGTTGGAAGCTATGAAACCGCCGACACCGCATTCCCAGACACGCGCTCACCTTGGTTTGGACTAGTTGAGCTTCCTCCTGAGGCGTGAATTACTGTAGCACCGAACCTCACTCATTCTGGAGCCTTATATACGCGAGGAACCGTCGGACGTACCCAGGCAAACCATTTTCTTGACATGTTCCCATGGGTTCAATTTTGCAAAGTAGGAATATAATTCATAATTACCACATACGCCCATTCATCTTGTAACTGCATATACAATGCTCGCACCAAATAAGCCTTCTAGCTCCATTAACTCGCTCTTGAACGGAGGGTCTAGGAGTAGAAGAGGGGCGATAAAGGGGAGCTGGACTTAGGCGCTCATTTCTGTCCACTTCATTGAGCTGTCCACGATGTTCCGGTCACTCCGTCTTTGTTCCCGACCTCTTACCCACTACTCGCGACGGCGTATACACGTTGACACAACTGCATTCGAATCTAAATATGCAGAGAAATTACGCCAGCGCGCGTCGGAGTGAGTAATGAATCATAATTCAAGCTGGCGGGAAGCTGATGTTCGCCTTGCTATCTTTCACTATGCGCTGGAGGATAGACGCGGTCTGAGTGTATCTGAACTAAAGCTCAAGGCGAAGGAGAAGCAGGAAGCGGAGCGACTGCAGCTCAGGAAAAAGCTAGAAGAAGAACGCGCTGCCCAAAAATCGGCGCAGGGGTCGGGGTCGACCGCTTCTGCGAGTTCCTCAAAGACCTTGGGGGCGACTAAGCCCGGCAGCTCGGAACGAAAGGATAAATCTCCGATCAAGGTACGATATCCTTGGTTATAGGGAAACGAACGACGAAGCTGACATAGGGGATCATCCAGCCACTGAATTCATTCCTGAATTTGGAGAAGCTACTTTCGTCTCCTCATAAACCCGAGCAAATAGCCTCTCTATGGACTGCGTACCATGCATCACGGTCGGGGGGTACCGGCCGTGGCTATGTCTGTGCGTCGGTACCATTGGATCTGTACCAGAAAATGGCCGACGTAGGTTCTAGATACCCTTCGTTCGTTGTGCCAATACGCCGCCCTAGCACTGGAACAACCACAGAACCGGGAGCTGAGGACCAAAGCGCGTACGAGTTCTACTACCTCCAATGGGCTTTCCACGACGCTCCTCCCCATCCTGCCGTGGCCATCGACCCATTTGCCGGGAAACTCTCAGATGCCACGCCGCCTGCAAACCCCCCAATTTCAACGGTCCTCTTCACGCCGTTGCAAGAATACAAGCTTCGCCAGTCGTTTGCCACTCCGTACTTGATTGCCACGAATTATACGGACCTGGCTGGATCCCACGGGACTGTACTCCTTCGGGGTGAAGTCACGCCAGCTGGCTCTGGCTCGGGGAACTTCATGATCTCACAGGAAGATGCGCATCTGCTGCTAATGGCATTGCAGCGCTTCTACCTATGGGGAGGTGCGAGTGGCTCTCGGGAGAGCGAACCCCAACGCTTGCTCAAACTGTTTCATGAAAACCCAGAACAGTTCAAATGGGAGGATCTATTGAAAACGGTTGATTGGATGCCAGGCTCGCATTAATCTGCTCAGTATCTCATTCTTAATATAATTCATCTGCAATGATCATATGCGTTCTGAGGGCCGAATCTACACGTTGTACAACTACTAATGGGTGAACTGCGAAACGTACCATTCATACCGAGGCTATCATAGGAGCCTTTCTGACCCATTCCCTCCTCTCAATCTCGTCAACGACAAATGCAGCGTACGCAGCTCGAGACAAGAAAGTTCCAATGTTTGAGGCCCCAATGTAACCCGCAGCATATTCCTTCGATTCCCCCGACGTCAAGATAGCGACCCTCATTAGCGTCCACTCCAAGTCATCCTCTTTGCGAATCAATTCCCCCCATGCAACCACATCCTTGTAGGCGTTTCTTGCAAAGGTGGCGACGCCTGCCACGAGAGTGGAGAACTTGAGGCTGAATTTATCGGCGGGGTCTGCGTTCGACGCAGTCCCAAGAGCGAGAAGTCGCTTGATGGATTTCTTCTTCATCATACCAATGATTCGTTCGTACGCCTTAGCTAAGGGCGTTCCCGAAGGATGGAAGGGGCCTTTGGTCACGATTGGTCCCAATACTGAGACGACCACGTCGCTGCCTTCGAGCGCTTTGTCTAGTCCATCTTCATCATCCAATTCGCCTTTGATGACTATAACCTGAGGGTTGGTAGCTATGTCTTCAGGAAGCTTTTCGGGCGAGCGTGCGTAGATGACAACGGTTGGTGACTGCAGTTTGGCGAGGAGCTCGCGAACAATGAGGATGCCCGACGCTCCGGTGGCTCCGAAAACAAGAATCCGCATGACTGTGATGATCCGAGTTGGGACTTGAGATTGGACAGAAATAAGCTCGAAACCCAGCCTATATACGAGATAATGGTGAGTTGATCCTCTTTAGTCAGAAGCTCGACGGATCACATCAGCGCGCTTGCGCAATGCACGATTATTAGTGGGACACCACTGCAGAACAGGGTTGATATACTAATGAACACTATGTCAACTATCAGCCATTGCCCATGTTCTGTCTGAGGGTCAGAGTGTCGATGAACAGGTAGGAAGACTGAATGGCGTCTGACGTTCGGGTGGCGTCGCTGGCACACTATCAGTTTGACTACATGAACCCTCGCGGGGTATACGCCATGTGCTGGGACGGTGGTGGTCTGTAGTATTTACTCGCTTCTGTTGGAGCCATACACCTTCTTGAACGTCAATTTACAGAGCAGAGAGTGACTCCAATAGAACTCTTAAGTATAGGATGTCTCGGACGTTGTGGCTGTGCTGGCGCCTAACCTCCAACGCTTGTCAGTCAGTGTAACAATTCACGGATACAGCGACAACTGCCACGGTACATCAGCTTGCACCGACTGCGTGGATTCAATTACTCACAACTGACAAGGGCACACAACTTCGGACTCTCACTTGGAATTTGAACCAATTTTGAACATTGACGAACGCGTATCCCCGTCAAATTCAAGATTGAAAATTCCAACAATTCTACATTACCAAATCCAACTCGACCGCTCTACGCAACATAGACATATCGACCCCGTTTAACCCCTACTATCCCTCTTGATCTTCGAAATTCCTCTGGCTTCTGACGGCCGCCTGTCTCCTCACGATCTCACTCCAGCGGTATACTTGGTAACATCAAACTTGAACAGCGCCCGTCATGTAAGTATCACTTTGATCGCAGTTCGGTCCATTGTAATTGATGTCAAAGTCTTCTATAGCTCGTTGAACGTTCCATCGACCCTCACCGGATCTGGCCCAAATCAAAATGGCCCCCAATCAGAAGAGTCACCCAGGTATTTATTATGTCCCTTGCCCCGTTTATTTCAGAACGATGTGATACTGACATTGCCTCTAGAACCAGCATTTTATTCGTCTGATGCCGGTAGACCGGAAATCGACGAGTACGATCAGGACCTGGTTATCAGCGGAGAAGAACCACCTGAACCCGGTGCGACTGATAAACCAGTCCGCTTTCTCACCTACTTCTCGGTCTTCGATCCAAGACACCATTCCGAAATGGTGTCGATCGCGGAATTGGAGGAAGTAGACGCGACAAAAGACCGGGATTTCGTCGCTACTGGATTCGTTAGCGCCTTCGTGGAGGGGGATGATGAAGATGAAGGAGAGGACGAAGAGAAGGAGGCGGGAATGCCATTCGTGAGGCTGGGGTCCCTCTTCAGGTATTATCTTGATGCCGAAAACGAGTAAGTAGTCCGGAGTTTCAACACTATAACCCCCACTAACAAATATCTCAGCGCTGTTTGGCTAGAGACGGCGCAGGCATGGTATATTCTCCAGGAACCTTCACCTGGATATGGCCCTTTTTTTCAGCATTTCCGCCACTATACGGCCGCTCAGCCAGCAGGATCGTCTCCACCCCCCTCTCGTTCCGCGAAAGCTCGAGCTCTCAATATTGATTCTTTCGTACTGCTATCAGAGAATCAAACCCCCACTCATGTTACCCCTCTCATCGCACAACTAGCCGGAACTAGTTTTGGTGACGGCCTTGTCGTAATCGGTCCTCGGCTCCCGCCCCCGTCAAAGGAAGAAGAAGACTGGCGCCAAAGGAAGGAATTGGCTAAGGTCAGGTCTCTGATAAGAAAGGCACATCAGATTGATGAGCGACGGCGTAAGAAAAGCATGTACCGGATGGACAAGGACAATAGCTGGTTGAGTGCTATTGATCTTGACGGTGATTCATTCAAGGTAAGTGCCAATCAATAATTGGAGACAGATCAAATCACTGACATCCCTTTCAACAAGGTTGGCGATATTGTTCTTGTAGTACCAGGTGAAGGAAAAGAGGTGAAAACACTTCCATTACCACTGGATGTCCAGGATGTACCACTCGACGCAACTATTGCAACCTATTTCTGGTATGTTTTCAGTAATGATTCATTGTTTCTAACTCTATGCTAAGCAATCACTGTTTAGGTTTGCACGAATCATCTCCCTTAGTGCCGAAGATGACCTTGCACATCTTCGGTGGTTTGAACATGGTTCCTATACAGTCATGGAGGAATTTGCAAACCCCCAGCAATTGTACCTCAATGATTTGTGCAGCTCAGTTGACATTAACTGTCTGATTGAGACTGTCAATGTTCACTACCAGCCTTCCAGCCGAATACCACCACAGGATTATTTCTATAGGTCATACTGATTCTAATTCTTTTTGTATGCTGTTCTCACTGTTTTCTTCATAGTTCAAAATACCAACATGAGACAGCAACAGTTATTGCTGTTGATAACTTGGCTGAAGACACTGCAGCTGCACAACTACCACCTGAAAACTGTTTTGTGTGCATGATGGCAAGAGAGAAGGAAGATGGGAAGGAGATTCGACGCCTTGAAACACCACCTGGTGTTGCATACTTGGGGCATACATATCATGAAGGTGACTTCGTTGAAGTTCTTTCAGAAGGTCCATCTGGCCTCTGTGATATTGGGCAAGTTGTCAGCTTTTTCGAGAAAAGCAATCAAGTTTTTGCATGTATACGCTGCTTTGGGCGTATTTCCAGCCTTGTTCACATTCAAGATTTTCCACCGAACTATGTCAAGGATGAGGTAAGTCAATCCATAATTTTCTATCTTAACTTTGACAAACTGATTTGAGTTAGAAGGAACTTTTTGCCAGTGATGAGAAAAAGGATGTCTCTGTAACATCCTTCATTCAGCCATGTATTGTCCTTCCGCCACATGAAGGGTTTGCCATACTCAAGTGGCACGACTTCATCAGCAATTCCCCTCATCGCTTTTATGTCCGCTACTGCTTCTCATCCCTTCATCCTGCGTCATGGACAGAGGGCCAGATAGATAACTGGTGGGAACGTCGGGTATGTCCACAATGCCCAAATGATCTGGTACAGCTTGAGGGAGGAGCTGTGCGAAGTGACTTGTACTCCAATTTTGTGGATGCACAACTTCAAACTCAATTACGAACCTTGGATCTTTTTGGAGGATGTGGTGCATTCAGTGCTGGCATGACCCAGGGGGCCGCCTTCATTGAAGTGACACATGCAGTAGAGATTTCTCCAAGTGCAGCCCAAACATTCATGTAAGTTTATTTTATGTGATATGGTACTATCTCATCTCATTTCTTACTAGGGGACATTCCTCTGAAGTGAAGATGTACAACAATTGCGCCAATCTCATCTTACACTACTTCATCAAAGACAGTGAGGGGCATGGGTTGGAGACACCAACCCAGCTTTTTGATGGCAAAACACCAGTTCCTGCTCCTCTCAAGCCCGAAGATATTGACATGATGACCATTGGGTTTCCCTGGTATGTTGGTCATATTTCTTCAATTACAGTGTGTATTGATAGTTCCTACAGTCAGTCACATTCTGGGCTTAACAAGTTCAAGAAAGTGAATGACCCCCGAAGTAATTTGATTTTGACTGCATTGTCTTATATTGACTTTCTGCGGCCAAAATACTGTTACTTTGAAAATGTTCGGGGGTTTCTCCAGTTCAACATCAAAGCAGAGCAGGCAGGCAAGCACGCTGTAGCAGGTGGCATTGACATGGGTGGGCTCAAGTTTTTGCTTAGAGCATTGGATGAACTTGGGTGAGCAATTCATTCAGTTATTTTTGATGGAATCCAATGCTTAATTTTCAAATTGTCATAAAGATACCAATATCATTTTGCTTTACTTCAAGCAGCTCATTATGGAACACCACAGCAACGAGTCCGCTTCTTCATCATTGCTGCTCAAATGGGTAATCCTTTACCAGGCTTTCCTCAACCTTCTCATTATTTCCCTTCCAACGACTCTCTCACCATCAATTGTCCAATTGGAATCAAGATATCTCCAATTATACAAACTGTAGGCTCATATGTACATCCATTCGTCACTGTTGGTGATGCAATCTCTGATCTACCACGCTTTGACTGGTATGTCTTCATTTCTCTTTCTCTTCTAAAGAGCTTCTTAGACAAGGAATATAGGAAACACCCTGATCCTGACAAGATTACTGCTGAAGATCATGAACGAAGGCGGTTAGGTATTCCTGCCTTACCATGCTGGAAAACAGAGCCATGGTGTGGACCAACTGGACATGAAGCTGCCTACTTTCATCCTGCAAGGACCACATTCCAAGTTCAGTGTCGCCTCAATGAACCGTCAAACCTTCAGCAGTATACAAAGGTATTCATTCCAGCTACTGTTGCACGGTACGTTCATCATGGTCAAGGTTTCACCTCTCTCATTTCTAATGCCACTTAGAGTGATAAGTATACCATTATGGGCCAAAGCTGATTACCGAGGTAAGCATGCCTTTTACTCTGGCTTTCTGTGCTGCATTCTGGCTGGTATACCCTTGTAGATTTGCCTGTGGATATGCATGAATGGCAAACCTCAAATCCAGTATCAGCCATTGCAAAGAGTGGCTATAAAGCAGGTACTTAATTCAATTCAGCCTTGCCTGCAATCCTATAGTTCAAGGCACTATATTAATCTTACTCTAGGCTTATATGGCCGTTTAGATCAAGACAGATGGTTTTCCACAACCATAACAAACATCAATCCCACAGCAAAACAAAGCAAAGTGCTAAATCCCTATGTGAGGAGCTTATTTAACTCCTACTTGTTTGCAGATATTGACTCCTCTGTAAATACACTAGTGTAAGCGGATGGTCACTGTCCGGGAGCTCGCAAGATCCCAAGGATTTCCTGATGACTTTGAATTCCAGGCCATTGGCAATAACATCATCACTGTTAGCTATAACATGATATTTTGACTCACAAATACTGATATCTCCAATGTAGATGCACCGACAAATTGGCAATGCTGTTCCGTGGCCACTATCAAGAGCATTAGGGCAGGAGTTGGGCAAGGCACTGTATAACAAATGGCTTGCGGATAGACGAAATGCCATCATAGTATCCCTTGACTCTCCCTAGCAGTGTCTTAGAAAGCCATAATACTATACACAACAGCAAACTTGTATGTGGTATATAAAAAAGTGGAAACAGTTCAATAAGTTTATAACTTGTACAAGACTCCTTGCTTCACTCGCAAATTATATAAAATGCTACAATGATACTCCCAACACACTAATGAAGAATTACAACCACCAAAGAGAAACACGAATATTGAATCAATGGTGCTGTGAAGGCCAACTTTCATACACATCATCCATGTCACCAGTGTTGTCAACAGCCGATATCCACGAGCCGTCCGAATCCGCTGAGGGAGACCGCTCTGGTGGCAGTTCGGGGTTGTAATCTGTCCTAGGCGTCACCGCCGAAGGAGGCCGTGCCCCCATTGGGTGTGTTTCGGGAGGAGTCCTGTTGGTATCACCAACATGCTCGATGGCGGGGGCGGTATCCTGCAAACTTCGACGCTGAATAGATACTCGGTGCGGAGTAGGGGATGGAGGGGCGTCAACTGTCCTGGGGAACGCAATAGAACCTTGGGTAGCGGTGGAAGATGTGGATACGGCGGAGTCAATGCCCAAGGGAGCCGAAATACCTGCAGGCGGTGCCGTCGTCAATAATGAAGGTGTTGGCGTGACCTGCGACTGTGACTGCGTTGAAGGATTCCTTGAGTGTGTACGAGGCGGCCTAGCAGGCAAGGCAGGCGGCACATCGGCATTACTACCACCGTTCTCTCCGCGCCCACTGCGAGCGGAAGGATGTATGCTACCAGCGGGTCTATTAGGTACCTTTGGTGTAAAATCCTCCGAACCCGATGTATTCGTATTGGCTTTCTGAGGTGTCGAGAGAGGTTCTTCAACACGCGCTGTGCTTGTACTCGCTGTCTTTCGGTGAGATTTCTGTGGAGTCGAAGGGGCCAGTTGTGAAAGGACTCTCGTTGTCTTTGACCCGTACGCGATAGGTTCTGGATCACCAAGGGGGGTAGGAGGGAGGGGTGCATCGTTCACTGTATTCGGCGAGGGTTGTGAAGATGGAGTAGAAGTAGAAGGGTAGGGATTTGGTAATGAATCATATGGATCTTGGGTAACCGCAGCTGGGAGAGGCGGCATGAGATTCGCTGGCTCCATCCTCGGTGTGCGCGGTTGACTGTGTTCATCTGAGCATAATATATGCGCATGGGTGATCATGTCTTCCATGAGTGTATCCTGCGAACGGGTCAATATTGAGCCTCGAGGCAGGATGAATAGCCTACCTTCCAGGAAGACATGTCTAGCAGCATTTGTCCCATGGCTTTGCTGTCCATCGGTACGGTAGGTCCTCCCCCAGGTCCGTCGTCCTTGGACCCATCTCCAACCCCCATGTTCTCGTCCTCACCAAAGACCACTGCACCGAATACGATGGCGAGATTCTTTGGGCCCATCTTATTCTTCTCTTGCCTCGCCGCAACCCGAGCGAGATGTTCCAAGAGGGCCTTCAGTGTAGCCTGGTGCACAGGAGGAAGTCGCCTCAGTTTTGATCTCAGAAGGGGGAAGTTGTTTGATTTATGCGCGGCTGAAGGGGGAAAGAATGAAGAATAAGTAGCGTGAGGTTGGTCGGGTACGAACCAAGGGACTCAGTATGTTGAATGCGGTCTTGCAGAGGGAATTTGAAAAGAGGTTCAGGCAGCTCTCTCAGGTAGAGTTTGAGTAGCGAAGCAACCGCGTAGATATCGTCACGCGGATTCCTCTTGGCGAAGTCAAAGGAAGCTTCATCCTTCTCGATGGTATGTTGAAGCTTCGCGGAGTGTGTCAGAATGACAAATACACATGAATGGTCTCGACACTCACGTCCTTTATCACTGCTACTCGCCCGCTAACGCGGTATATACCCTCCATTTCCAATCCACGTTGATCCACCTCTTCAATACACATCCGAACAATCTTGGGCACTTCGCCATCACGTAAGCCCTTAGCCGTCGCGTAATCCGAAAGGCTGAAGCCAAACAGAAGGTCCTTGCATTCACCGACTTGACCATGCTAGAATAGAGTTCCATCAAATGTACACCGTGATGGTGTAAGGAAATACCTCGTAGAGAATCGGTTCGGGCACGATGTCTTCGATGGGAGGAATCCTTGTAGCTATTCGTTTGACATCTGTCTCTGGGGACACCTTGTCGACAACCATTCGCAAATGGGTGTACAACTGAGTCTGAGTGGTAGTTGTGGCGCTGGAAGAAGTGAGTTGACGGCGCGAGACAATTGTAGATGCCTTACATGACATTGTCCGCGTAGCGGCCAAGTACGTTCTTCACGATCTGCGCTTCTTCTTCCACAAAAGTGATCAGGCTCTGGTATCCTGCTTCCATCGTCTTTTGCTTTCGTAGCCTCAGCGTTTCGAGCCAATGGACGCCCTTGCGATATTCTCTATCAGCCTCTTCGGCTTCGCGCTTCGCTTTGACTAACTTCAAAGCCCCTGCTTCAGAAGAGACATTCATGGAGCGGACAGCGGTTAGTCCGTCTTTGAGTGTGTCTTTAAACTGGTCCTTGAAATTGACTTCTTCGCCTTTGTTGGAGCCTTTCATCGATTTATCGCGATCGAGAAATGTGATGAAGTGCCCAAGCTGTTTTTTGCCTTGTTGGGCGAGATCTGCAAAGGGAGTAGACGTACTTGGAGATCTATTGCGAGGCCCGCCCGCGCTTGGTCGTGTGGAACCCGAGGGGCGTCTATCTAGAGCACGGAGGGGCTGGGGTGAGGTGACTGTCGGACGACCGCCGTTGGCTGCGAAGGATTGCTGAGGTAGTGATGTAGTGGGGGACACAGGGAAGGAACCAGTATACGCAGGGGCGGTTGTTGGAGGAACGACGCTCAGATTTGCATAGGGATTCGACAAACCTTGCCCGTTCAGATTCCCAGGTTTCCGACCGTCCCCTCGAATTTCTTCAACTTCTGCGAATCGCTTCACGTATCGTCCTCTGAGCTTCGGTAAAACATTCTCCGCGTATTCTTGGTACTTGATCGACGAGTCCTTGAGATCTTCTTTAATCCGCTTTCGTGTTCGCTCTTGAGATTCCCTCAGAGAGACAAGTGGATTGAGACAGTCTATGTTCAAGGTATTCAGAAAGGCATGTCGAGTTTGCGCTTCGCGCTCGACACTATCTCGAGCCTCCGACCATGCTGAACGCGCCGTGGTCAACTGGTCGTGATATACTGAATGAGACTGTGGGGACACAGGAGAGTTGGGGGACCGATCATCGAGGAACGCATCAAGTGATTTCGCCTTCCTATGCAGTCTCATAAGAGAGTCGACGCTAAACCACGAGTTAGCCAGCTTGCGCACAATCGCAGCGTTGCGTGTAGCACCCACTAAGCTTCTTCGATACGTTTGCTTCATAGCTGAGATCAACGCCGGCATTTTGATAAGTTCAATAGAGACACACCGTTCTAGGAAGAAAGCGACATATGAATCTGCAAGAAATTTCAAGTGCAGATCGAAGAGCGGTATTGGTCCTTGATTATTTGTTAATGGGGCATGCGAATCAGAAGAGGGCCTTGACGCTGGGATGTTATCCATGGTGAACCTTAAGTCCTGGACTTCGTGATAGTTAATGCGCAAATCATCCAGGACGCGATTTGTGTGGCATACCTTTCAGGTTACACCGACGATAAAGTATAAGTTGCACCAATGTGCACTGTCGTTGAAGTTCGTGTCCTGTTGAAGGTCACGTGACCAACTTACTGACAGGGGATGCTCGACGATATCTGAACTCCTCTCATGATTCGAAGCTGGTAGGCACAAGAAGTATAAAGCGAAGTATTAGTATATACGGTTAAAGATCTATATCACGTCCTCAAATGGTTGATTTCCCTTCCGCCATGGCGATCAAGGTTTCCCTATCCCCTGACTCATCTACCAAAGCCCGCAACTTGCCACTCGGATTTTTCAAAAGCTCTTGAGGTGAATCAAATTCAACAACCCTTCCAGCGTCGAGGACCATCTAGTTTCACGTTGAGTAGTCTCCACCACTGAGGACGCGAGCTGTGGCTTACAATTTTGTCGGCATCCATGATAGTCTGGAGACGATGAGCAATGGTGATTAATGTGATGTTGCCAAGCTCGTGGCGAAGGGATGATTGGATAACTGAGTCGGTCTTATAGTCGATGGCGGATGTAGCTAGAGAATCGCACTTAGGTAAGTCTTGTATGGGCAACATCTGAGGCTCTCTCTCACCTTCATCAAGGATAAGAAGCTTACTACCACGGACGATAGCCCGAGCGAGTGCCAATATCTGGCGTTGACCAACAGACAAATTACTGCCTCCACTGGCGATCGGGCTGTCCAATGTGATGCGACCTTCGTCATCATCAGTCTGGAGAGAGAAGAGTCCAGCGGCGCGGAGGGCGCTGTTCAATGTTGCATCATCAAATTGCGAGAAGGGATCGAGATTCTGTCGCAGGGTGCCGCTCAAAAGTTCGGGCTGTGCGTATCAAAATGAGCCAACAGATCCTGAAGTCGAGATATATAACTTACAACTTGAGGGATGATTGTTATGTTGGTACGCAAAGCATCAAGGTTTATGGAACCCGTTGGCATTCCATCTAAGTACACCTCCCCATTGGTGGGTATACAACGGAGAAGAGACAATGTCAAGGAGCTCTGAAAGACTAGTCAGTTCCGAGGGCAGAAAGGTGATGAGTCCCTACCTTTCCGGAGCCCGTTCTTCCGACTACCCCGACTCTCTCTCCTGACTTGATGTGGAAAGATACATCGTGCAGGACTTCGGGACCATCTGCCGAGTACTTCGCCGATAGTTTTTCAACCCGTAGATCTCCACTAGCAGGCCAATACGCTGGAGGTGTGCCGTTCTGCGTTGGCTTGGGTTCCTGGTCGATGTTGGTGTACCCTTGGATCCGCTCCAAACTATTTCCTAAATATATTTGAGCGTTAATGAGATTCTGTGCATAGCTAGCAATTGCTTAATGTACGTGCCTTGGACTTCGAACTCGTTGTACACGCGTACCCAGTACAAGATCATGCTACTGAATCCCACTGAAGAGAGCCTAAGCCTGGAGTAGAGTGATGGGCACGAACGACCTACCAGCCATATTGAGCGAGAAGCCCGTATTGCTTGCCCCTTGACGAACGCCGTAAAGTAGGTAGGCAGCCAGGGCCACAGCGAACAAATTGCCGAAAGCGTCGATGCGGATACATATCCAACTATCGTTCGTTGGGCACAGGGATATGATTATGATACTGATATACTCACCGATTGAGATTATAGAACGTCCTGGACGCACGGGTGTACTTGTCGATACGGACTAGGGATTCGGCCTTGAAGGCCTCTTGCACCCCGTAGGCACGAATGGATGCTTTGGTGAATGTAAGACATAATCTCGCTAAAAACAAAACGAAACATACTTATGCCCGCCATGGCTGCTCCGAAGCTTGCGAGGGGAAAATTCAGTCAGGTGGCTCTGAATGATCAGGAGATCAGAGTACGCACTGTCCTATTACGGGGGCCTTGGCATTGGACATCCCTCGCTTGACCGACAGTTGAGACGCAATATACACTTGTCCCAGCCAACCGCCTAGAACGGCGACGAGAATGCCAGGTCCAATGAAAATAGGAGTGAACAGGAGCACGGCGCCAAACTTGATAAGCATCCCAACGGTTAGCTCGGTTAACCAGTCCAAATTCTGGGAGATACGATCATCGACTGGGAGAAGTGAAATCATCGGAAACATGAGCCCGGGGGGACGTGGGACTTTGTGGGACGCGCTTACCAGCTCGTATGTCTTGAGTGCATCTAGTCACGATACGGGATGTTGGAGTTATATCGAGCCACCTGGGTCTCGAATTCAAGGTGTGTCCACAAAACAAGAATCTCAGAACCTACCTGAGCGTAGTTCCGAGGACCGATTCTATAAGTTGCTTGTGGATGGTTCGCGAAGCCCTCAAGGTACCATAAATGTATGCAAGGATTGTTAAGGTGTAAAAGGTCATTGAGACGAGGGTGATGCAGCCTGATCAGGAAAAGTGATGAGACCGCTGTTTTCGGAAGGAGCAAAGGACGAACCATATACACCAAGATAGCTTCGAGCAAATATCAGATTTTGGAGGAACAGTAGGCCACGAGCCACTCACTAGCTTGTCGAGACTTCAGAGGGGTCGTGCGTTTCGTATTGGGTCGCCCAGTGACCCAAGAACCACGTCAAAAACGAGAACGTGCCCTCCGTCATGAGCAAGCCGCCGAGAACTGTAACAAAGAAAATGAATGGATGGTTACCGCCCAGACCAACCAAGTACATTTTGACTAAGTGATAGCGATGTCAATTCAGGCGCAGGGAGCATAGATTGTCCCACATACTCGCAGGCCACCCGACATGTCCAAGCTCGACCTCTTCGGCGGCGATTAACTTGCCTCCAGCGATTTTTGCATCTTCCGGATCTACTTGCGCGTCATCGATAGTTTCTTCAGCCTTTGCCAAAGCCGCTTGCTCTACAGCGACCTCTTGCTTGAGAGCGTCGCTGTCGGCCAGTACTTCGGCCACACCACCTTTGCTGACGATTCGTCCATCAGACCCAAGAGAGACAACAAATCCAGCCACGGGGGTTGCCAATGCCACGTTGTGTGTCTAGAATCTATCAGACACGACGTACAAGAGGAGCGGACGAGGTACGAACGACAAGGATGACGGTGCGATTGTTGATGAGGTCACCCCGGAAGCATTTATCAACAATCCATTTAGACGTGTGGACGCTAGAGGAGGGTTAAGTCAGGCGGAAAGGGACGAAAACAAGTCACGGACTCCAGAGCTGCCAGGACATCGTCCAACAAGATGATCTCCGCGTGCGAGTAGATAGCCCGGGCCAAAGTGATGCGAGCCTTCGCAACTCATTAGCACACTGGTGTTTATACCTTACCGATCGCCTCACCTTCTGCCCACCACTGATCGACGGTATCGAGGTCAAGACGCTTGGTCTCTGTAGAATAGGGAAGGACGAACGCACCTCAGCGTAAGACCCTTCTCGCCTACTTCAGTTTGATCGCCAGCATCGAAGAGTTGGAGATCCCGCTCTAGGCAACATTGATATAGAACCTTTTTGTATCTTTCTTCGTCCAATGGCGCGCCGAACAGAATATTGTCCTGCGCAACGCAGTCAACATATGTCTACAGGCATGTAAAGGGGCGACTCAACTCGAATTGTTTCATTCTGGACCCAGGATTCTTGCGCAGCGTAGGACACACCTCCATCTCTAGGAAGGTTGTACCACGAACTCGGACCAGACGGCATGAAGTGCATCTCGCCTATCGCCCACATGAGATACAGGGGTATACAGGGGGTAAGGAGAAAAACGCACTGAGCAAGGCCATCAACATGGAGGTTTTACCAGAGCCAGTTGGCCCAATGATGATGTTGATCGCGTTCCGCTTGAAGATCAACTCTCCGTCAACCCTTAGGACAAACTTACGCCTCGAGGGAGTCGCAGCTCCGTCATTGATCCTCTTGTCGTCCACAGACCAAGCGAACATAGCGTCACTGAAACCGATATCCTGAGAACGTTCTGCGGGGGGTCGCGAGAGGTACGAAACATCCGAATTGCCGATCGCCATCGCGTTGTTCGTAGACGAAGTACCATCATCACCTGAGGATTCTTCAGCGAACTCGTCAAGAAGCTCGGTCTGCAAGGAAGTTGTCATTTTGACGTCTGACTGTCGATATAAGGACGCACATTCTGCAAGAAGTCATTGATTCGGTCCAGAGAGACTTTGCCTTGTACAGCCGTAGACAAGGTCCAGATCGACATGTGCAACTGTTCTCGCAAAATGTCGAAGACTACCATGGAACTGAATACGACGGAAGCGGTGAGGATTTCTTTCATTATGACCGTCTAAATGAAAGTTAAGTCTCATTGAGTGCTAACGATCATAAGGTGAAGACACCCACACTGAAGGGGGTGGGCAGTATATGAATTAGCAAGGAGCGATGCCGTTGTACGCGACAAACCACTCACTAGGTTCCGTAGGTGGCGACCATGATGGCGACCGGGATAGCATTGCTAACGCACTTTCTTAGAAACTCGTAGATACATATAGCGGGACGAGAACCTACTTGATGCTATTGTTCAGCAGTTCAAGGATCTGCTTCTTCCAGATCCAGGTGAGTTCCGCCTCACGGAACTCGGCGATCTTCTCGTTCACTTTGCGCTCCCAGCCAAAGAGTTTTATCATGCGGATTACGTTCATTGCTAATCAACCAGGGTTATAGATGTTCGGAGTAGAAGGTGACACGAAACAGCTTACTCTCAGTAACGTTCTGAACTCGCGCATCAGTGCGTTTCATTCTCTGTTGCTGATATTTCTGCATGATTTGGGCAACATATCCCGGGGCCGGGAAAAGAAGAAGCATGACAGCGAGACCGACGAATGCACTGGATCCTCGTCAGTCAAATAGACCTTGCTAACTCGCCGTCTGAATGACACTTACCTCCACCCTAGAATCACATACAAGAAGGTTATACCAAGAACCACCTGGATGGGGACGTAGATGAGGAGGAAGATGAAGTCTCGAGCATCGGTGATATTGCTCAGATCGGTGGAGACCAAATTGTTGAGCTTTCCAACTAGATTCCCATCGCCGCTTTCGCTCGAATCAGTGGCGGCTTCTGGTGCCTTTGCAGCGGTTTTGCTAGGCTCCTTCTTTCCATTCTTGTCTTTTGAGAAGCGGGAACGAAGTTTGGATTTGATGCTTCCGACTAGAGTCTTCGCACCGACGCTATCCCTCGTGCTCGGTGTAGGAGATCCGTCTTCATTGGAAGCGATCAAAGTACTTGTGACCGAAACGTCACGTTCCTCATGCCCGGGCTCCGTCCACTCTTGTGCAGGTAGGGCGGGTGTTGACGCAGCAGGTGTAGAAGAGCCTGAGTTGCTCGATGACGAGGCGACTGAAGCATCCTTCACGGACCCCTCGGAGCTGCTTGAGCTCGTTTCGGCCTTGACTCTGATTCGTAGAGCGTGTTCGAAAAGTAGTTGCGTGAGCATGGCCTCTACTCGAACAAGGTTACGCGTCTAGGTCCCATAAATCAGACGCACACCTTCAAGAAAGGTGATTTTATTCATACCGCGACGAAGATATAAGCCTGCCAAGAGACAGACTGTATCATGGGACCGAGGAATAACCAAAGTAACCATGTCCATGGTCGAACGAAGGCGTCCTCTCCCCTCTTTTCCATGTAGCTACGCGAGGTGTTAGATCAGCGAGCGGAGAGAAGTATAACCCGTACTGAAGCAGTCTGTTCACACCGATCGGAGCCGCAAACCCAGCAAGGGCGTATAAAAGGAGCAAGCTTGAAAGCAACGCATACTCCTTGCGAAGAGTCTTCATCAGCTTCCAGAAGAGATGGCGCTTCCTGAGCTTCTTGTCAGCTTGAGGGGAGAAGGGATCGATATTCTATACGTTAGATTAGCGATCGTTGAAGCGGCTAGTGTGTATAGTGCTATACATACCTTAAAGCTCCTGATCCTAAGGTAACTAGACGCGTCATAGTCCGCTAATGGGGGTAATTTCTCGACGGGGAGATGGGGCATCTTGTATCCAAGGAAGATAACCTCATCCAAGAAACCGAACAGAATGAAGGATAGCGGCGAGCATGTTTGCTCTGGTGAAGGATTCGTGCTTGGATTCTTCGGGTCCACAGGAATATACGTCCGGGGCATGATTAACGGAATCACTATGGCGGTCACGAAAAGAACAGCGATCTTGGCCCACAGTAGGTTAACGAGGACCGCGTTCTCTTTGATAAAACCCGCAGGCAAGTCGACTGGGGAGAGTGTGTAGGTGCATAGGGGATATAAATCACGGTATGTGTAGACCCCGAAAGTGACCAGGAGTAAGAGGATGAGGTTGGTAGGAAGCCACGAAATGAGGGGGGTTAAACCGGACTTGACTCTTTGGAATGGTTTCGTAGTTAAGCACAATAAAGCCAGCAGAGATGCGTATAGCTAGTCGACATAAGGGTCTGTGCCACTTTATATTTCGAAATATAACTCACATATGCCATGCACATGGCAAACTGAAGCCATTCGTTATATGTGAGCTGTTCGACTTCCTTTCTCCTTCGATGCCTGCGCTTCTTCCCTCCCCACTTCGCTAGCGTTCCCAACCACCCGAGGGGTACCTGGTCACCATATCCATAGTCTAGCTGCTGTTTGTCTTCCATCTCGTACTCGTCCATGATTAACGTCGCAATGGAAAGACCGAGCAACGACAGGCACCCTACGAGTCGGGCGACCTTATACGCAAAGATGTTCAAGCCTCCGTGCGAAGCTACATGGGCCTTGACCTCTGCAGCAAATCCGGAGGATATTTGCTGTTCGCCGATCTCATTCTGAGCATCATCGTCGGGGCGCGACGAACGCAGTAGTTGCGACACCACCAGATAGCATGTGTGAATTAGCAAGAGTGACGCAGAGAAAGCTGCGAAGTACGCTGGGATGAGAAGTGTATCTTCGTATATTCTGATCGAAATTTGTCAGGCCAAGTTGAGCCGAGGAAAATAAATAACTCGAAAAGGTTACGCACGGATGCTTGGGCTTGAGTAGAAAGTCCTTGAGCATTATCTGGGCGTTCCTGTAATGGGCGACCTGACAGTGGGAGGTTCTACGTTATATGGAACCAACCTTGCTCGGAACCGTCGCGATAACAAGTTTGATACGAGAAGGCGCGATTCCCGAGCGTCGCGGAGTTTTCGAGTCACGATTCCACATGAATACGGCATCACATGACCGCCGCGAGAACACATCCATACGACAACATGAGAAACACCACTGCCATTGACAAACAGTGAGATTTCCAGAGACAAGAATACAACACTTGGAACGACCAGGAACGACGAAGGGTTGTTCGGCGAGTTTCAATATGTTTAGAGGGCCTCACGTGATAGAAAAAGAGGCTTCAAACTATCACACATTGTGGAGTTCAACTCCAGACGTTTGACGACCACATGCACGGCGCTGGGATTCCCTGATTTCCCCAGCAGTCACACAGACATTCCCGCATTGACGCCACAAGAACATGAAACGTCCCCATTCACCATCTCCTGAACTCACGGACACTTTGGAGCCTCCAGAATCCCCGCGTAAATCCAAGAAGCTCAAAGAACTCGACGCGTACTCGAGCACTTCGCCCTTTCCAGACTTTGCGCACCCCACACCGTCTGAGGCCCGGCAGGTCTTTGACGTCCTTGCGGACGCGCACAACGGACGTGATCTCATACGCAAAGCCCCCTCTCCCACCGCTTCGAGCAACTCCGCCAAATCCTGCGGTCACTCCCACAATGTCATCGACGCGCTAATTGGCACCATCCTTTCTCAGAACACCAGTGGCAAGAACTCCTCGACCGCGAAACGGAGCCTAGACACCACCTTCGGGCGTAATAACTTTGCTGCGATCGCCGACGCGCCCAAGTCAGATGTGGTGGAAGCCATCAGGATGGGTGGAATGGCGAACAAGAAAGCTGCGACTATACAAAAGCTTCTGCAGGATATCAAAGCGAAGAGGGGCGAATACTCGCTCCAATACCTAGCGGAAATGGTAGACGGGAAACCCAGGTACTCCGACCCGGAAGTGATGCGCGACCTCGTCTCCTTCGATGGTGTCGGCCCCAAAACTGCGTCTTGCGTCCTGCTTTTCTGCCTCGGTCGGGACTCGTTCGCCGTGGACACTCACGTGTATCGTTTGAGCAAGTTGTTGGGATGGGTGCCCCCAAAGGCCAACCGAGTGCTTGCTCAAGCGCACCTAGACCTGAAAATTCCCGACGAACTCAAGTATGGGCTACACGTTTTAATGATACGACATGGGAGAGCTTGCAAGGGGTGCAATGCAAGCAAAGATGGGCAACAGGGGGGGTGTATCCTCAAGGCTTACCTGAGAGATAGGAATGTCAAAGTAGAACCGAAGTCGGAGGGTAATTTATAATGCGGTCTTTAATATATACGTTGTCTGTGGTAATCTTTATTGTAAATCATGTATAAATACATCCAAGAATCCGGTGGTGGGTTATGCATGGCAGTGCATTGAAGAATGTCGAGCAGTGTGCCATTAAAAGGAATGATATGCCGCAATAGCTTCCTCGTCGTCCATCTCGTCCTCGTCGAACTCATCCACATGAAACGCTTCATGTTTGAGCTCTAGGTCCTGATACCAACTGATAACCCGCGGGTGCGCGACAACCCTACAAGTTACAACAATCAGTGAGTTACTTCCATGTCAACACTCAAACCTCACTTGGACGCGTCGAAGTTCAGCACTTGCAAATGATCCATGTTCGTGGCACGCGATAGCGCGACATACGCTACAAAGGCGTAAGATGATAGCATGAGTCAAGGCAGATATTTATAGCACGGCTCAAGACCTCACCTTGCCCTTTTTCGAAGGTACGCCGTAGGTCAACCTTGACTCTATCCAAGGTCTGGCCTTGCGACTTGTGCACGCTCAGAGCCCAGGCGTGGATAAGGGGAACCTTCCACGAGCCATAAATTAATCCATCAACCATCCCTCCTCAATGACTAACATAATATCTGCGTACCTGCACTCGACTAGCCTCCATCCCCCCTTGCGCGTTGTTCACAGTAAACTCTGCCGGGACACAGAGCATCTCCCGGCCATTCGTGAACCGCACCATGGGCCACAGACGCTCACTTTCAGTCTGTATCTCCGCCTTCGCAGTTTTATCCTCGGGATTGAGGATCGCACCGAGGTTCGTCTTCGCGGTGTCCTTCACCGACGCGAACCGCGTAACTCTGCCCACCGAGCCGTTCACCAGTTCGCCTTGCAGCATGTTCTAGGATGATTACGATCAGGGTGATGGATTCTCGATGGATGAGTGATAAATAAAGAGGTTGAATACCTTAACCAACATTACTTGTGCGTCAACCTTGTAGAGAGTGGGCTAAGGTCTAGTCATCCGCAACATATAGAAAGACCGACCTACCTTGAGAATCACTTCCTTTGGTACGACAAGTCGTTCAAGCAAGCGCGCCATTGCGTCAAAGTGGACCGGCTGTCCATTCGAGTTCGTTCCCGGTATGTCACACGCAGGGTATAGCAGCGGTCGACCGGGCAGCGCGTCCAGACGTGTCCGATTCGCGTTTGACACCTCCGCCCTAGTAGGAAACCTGCATGAACATCAGCATACCGCACCCCTGTGACAACCAGCAATAGCTTTGCGTTACTAACAGTTCAGTAGGCATTATCCCATCGTCATATTCAACAGGTCGCGAAAGTCCCTGAAAGACTTCAACGATCTCCGGTTTGAGGTTCCCAAACCGCATCGCATTCAGCATATTCGCGAATTGCTGGTCTTTCTGCCTGAAAACCTTGGTTAACGTGATCGGGCGGCCGACGCATCTGTCCCAAGACTCCGCTTCGAACGCGAACGCGACGGGCAGCTTCTGTCCATCCTTCCCTGCGTTCGGCACGGGAGGGAGTTGGCAGAAATCGCCGGATAGGATTAGCTGATGATCGTGGTATCAGCGGAGGATCGTCTAGTATGAGGAGTGGTTGAGACTTGTATACCGCCAAACGGTTCGTCGTTCCTCCTCACGAGGCGGGCTATAGTCTCCTGCATGTATACAATCAGAATCCAGACTCCTGTAAATAAATTGGGACCTGGCATACCAGTGTATCAAATAAGGCGCCATCCAGCATCGATACTTCATCACCTCAGCGACCAAAATCGTGTGCAATCAAAGCAAATATGTACGGCACCTTCGTCGATAATGAGATACTTCACCGCGCGCCATCGATCAAGTACCGGCCTAAACTTCCCCTGTCCGAGGAACTTTCCTGCCAGATTCTTCGCTGGCTCGAGACCAAGCCCTATGCCAGCCCACGAGTGCAGAGTTGTGCCACCGATATTGACAGCAGCTATCCCAGTTGACGCTGTTATGGCCAATGAACGTGAATTGTTCCCGCCCAGAGTGCGAATAATCTCGCGCAGGAGGACCGACTTTCCCGTACCTGCGAAAGGTGTCGTAAATTCAAAGTACACATCGCAGTGATGATGACGGGCGAAATTACCAGCAGAACCAGTGAAGAAGATGCTCTTTCCGCTCTTGACCTTGTTCAGCACTGCTGCTTGCTCAGGGGACAGCTTCACATCCGGTGTCTGAGGTTCCAATGGGATCACGTCAGCATCAAAATCAACGCTTTCACCCTCGTCAGGTGCCGTAGAGGGCGTAGCCCTGGGTGGTATGGAACCCAAGTGCCTTCGGCCAGCTGTAATTGGGTGGAATCGCTGTGTACCCGAAAGAGTCTTCGGAGCAGCTTGCGCATCTATCTGAAGGTATTCAATTTCATGGAGTACAGGGGGCGAGGGCAACTTACACGGTACTGGAACCTTTAGCCAGTCCTCCGCCTCTCGTCTTGAGGGAAAGCTTTTGTGTGTGCTTCCCGGAAATCCAGCTGTCTGGGGACACCAATCAGCATCCTCTCATTCGCGCGCTCAACCTCGAGTAACCTACATTAGCTTTGCACTGACGTTGAAACAATAAGGACCCGACATAGTTTGAAATATCCGGCAGAGGAACGCACATCATTCCAAGAATCGTAGATCTTCGGGCCTTCCCTTCCAACTTTGACAGCATAGAACTTTACCTTTGGCATAGAGATTCAGCGTCGTTTCTCGTAGTAGCAGAGGGCTATTGAATGATAAAGCTTTGGAACCTTGAATATTAAGAACGCACTCGGAAGCGCAAGCGGCTGCAAGATGTATGTTAGCATTAAATGTGACTGAAATGTGACAAGTCGCGGTAGTTGCACGTGGCACAGTGGTATCTCGATTCAGTCCTCTCTTTTAAGATAATCGATTGTCATACTCTCGAAGAGAGGCTGGTTTCGGCCAGCCTATCCATGTCCCCTCTGTTGTCATAAAGATACCATTGATACAGATCTACACATAAGCCAGAACTGGTAACATCTGAATGCTAGCCAGCCTCGCCAGTGGCTCGCCCAAATAAAAGACAGAAGATATAGATAAGGTAAGTAAGTATATAGCTACAAAGACAGTACAGGTAAGTATAGTTAGTGATCCAATGAGTGATTGTATGATTGCGCCGAATAATACAAGTGTGCGTATGTAAACGACGGGGTTGTACAACGAAGGGGAAAGAACATCGGCGCATTGTCGCCAGATCGTAAGTCGAAGATATCGATAATAATAAGTCGTAAGTGTTAGTCTAATTCTGTCGCTGGTAAATCTTGACGCTCTGCACTTCCCAGACTGCACGCAATCAGTAACGCCACACATCGATTCCAGGGATCGCACTTACACGCTTGACTAAATGATGCACCGTTCGCTCGTACGAACGCTTCACACGTCGAGAACCCCGTACGCTGCGCACAGCTCTGCTCTTGTCCGGGAATCCCAGCAGCATTCCATACTCCCCCCGCCCAGTCACCACACAATGTCGTGTCGAAGATCAGGTGATGGTTGTTGAAGAACTGCGACGGGTTGCAGCCAGACGCAGGGAACCGCGCTTGAGGCAGCCCCCACAGCGTCGGTTGAGGTGCCCCGGCGGTGATATCGGCGGGCACCGAGCCTCTAGGGAAAAAATATATGGCCACACCATCGCTATCCCATTGCACTACATGATCATCATCAGCAACAAAGACAGGATCAGATATTTGGTATTGTACGCACTAACATAGACGCCGCCGCCGTTCGAGTTGAATCCAGCCCCGAAAGAATTGCTATTCGGCGCGCGGATCCCACACCCTTCGTTGTTCGTGCTGGCAGCAGCACAGTCCTGGCCGGCAATCAGAGACCCCGAGATCTTCAGATTCGAAGTGTCGCTCGATGGGAGACGGCAGCCGGGCGATGTGTGGAGCGTCGCTTGGTTGTTCGTGTAATCGTGCACGCCTTCAACGATGTCGATCTCACCTCCCCTTGGCCAGTCCGGTCCTATCAATCAACGGTCCATTAATTCATCAAAAGTTTAAAATTTGGGAGTTGCTTACCGTTACTCCAGAATGCACTGATCCGACAAGCTTTTGTTAGCTTCGGCCCTCGAGGGAAGAGGGGATGACTCACGGCCAGGTTCCACACCCGGTGGGCATGTGGACGGCATCCATGATGAACAGGCCTCCATTCCAAGTGCTCTGCGTGGTGATGCGAATACTCTTTCTGTTCGCGGCGACAGTGGGAGTAGTTTCGACGCGCATGACGGCGTTACCGTTATTGTTCACCGAGAGGATACCAGCGCTTCGCTGAACAGTACGGTTATGAATGAATATCTCAACGGATTGGAGATGAACTTACGCCATCGGCTTCGTTGATATAGTCAACGATGCCTAAAGTATATCAATAAGTCAATGGGAATGAAGATGAGAGAGGGTCGCGGACCATTCGTGGGGTCTGCGGAGGTGAAGAAGTCCCAGCCGCGGAAGAAATCTGATCCCTCGTGTGACTCGGCCAGCTTCCATGGCGAGGGGGCGACATTCGTGGGGCGAGCAGTAGATGCAGGTCTCGTAGAGGAGCCTCTTGGGTTACCGGAGGACACAGACGTACTATTTCCGTTTCCTACGTTCCCTCCACTGTCTCCCGTGCTCCCCGTACCACTGGAAGTGGGGCCGTGACTCAATCCTGAATTGCCAGGTCCAGCTATGCAATAAACACCCCGTTTCATCAACACCCTCCCTTGACGCTTCTGGGGTGGCACAGCTCCGAATGCCAGGCGAAGATCGCTTGCGAGACCATGGCTGCGACGAAGGGCGAAGCGATGAGCGCGTTCCAGGACGGCACGAGGTCCGGCGAGCGTCAAGGACGCCTGTGCAATGAGAAGAAGTAAATACAGTGGCAGCGATGTGATGTGCATGTCGTAAGTGGCGAAGCTGAAGGTCGTCTATGAAGATGATAGCAGATGGGCGGCGGTAGGTCTTGGCTCAACCAAAGACGAACTCAAGGTCCGAGAGGGGGAGTGACCTTATAAAAGGGAGAAAAGAGATGGGTTTCCGGTTATAAGGGAGGTATCTATAGAACTCAGGCAAAGTCGTTCCGGCCAGCTGCAGGAGGTGAGGCCTCGGATTGGGTGATGCGGAGGTCGTGGAAGAAATAAGTGGCCCACGAGGCGCGTGTAAACGGAACAAATCTAAGAGAATTCGAAACAAGAGCGAAGGGGGGAAGAAATGTCCTAGCAGGCCTCGCCAGCAGCGATTTTGAAGGATTCCGGAGACCACTGGCAGTGGATACCATTGTTCTCGGCAGCCGCGAGCGATTTCCAAACTCCGCAAGCAGCTTGTCCAAAATAAGGTAACGGAAATGCGTTGTCGTATTATACCACAAAATATCATTATTCCTTCTTCTAGGAAACTTCGTCACAAGTGTAGGCGGTACACGGAAAATGTGTTATATCTCTTCCTTCTGCAATGTGAGTCGCAGTCTCACTCTTTCACTTTCAGGCCAAAGCTTGGGCAGAGCCGCCGTGCTTATCTTGGCCATGACACGAGGCATTGTGCAGTGCTGCTGGCTGACTTGCATAAATTCGAAGTATGTTGCTACACTGTCGTCTTGACTATCGTCCTTGCTCTTGTCAGCGAGAACGGATTGTTAGCGGTGTCCGAAGTCAAGAACTTGGCTTCATCTCCAACTCGTGGAAACCACCAGCTCACAGCACTCTTGAGTACGATGCGGTACACATTCCTTCATTTGCTCAGCCTTTTTCTACTTGGCCAAGCATCATGAACTCGTGTTCTCCATAATTATCGCGTCTAATGCACGAGGATATGAAACCAAGTCAAAGCAGCTTTCATCAAACACCCCTTTCAGCAACATAGGGTCAACATTATTGATCGTACAGACACAAAGGGGATAGAGCAAAGAATCCGGATGGCAGCCAGTGTCCCGATATTTCAGTCAAAGTAGTAAATCCTGTCAGCACTGAGGACAACATATGCTCACCGTGGTCTTGATGTAACGGCGGCGATTTATTGTTATATGTATCTAGCCATCGGTGTCTTGTATAGTCCGAACGTGTCTTGTCGCTTTGGCTGACTTGACGGGAATTGAAGACTGAAGCATCAAGCCGAGCACTCTTAACAAAGGTCATGCCAAAAAAAGGGCTTGCCTTCGATGGGTCTTCGCAGATACCCGCTTTGCACCTTGCATGTGCGATGGAGGGCATGGCGAGAATCGTATACATATAAGATGATTGCAAAACCGTAGTAACGGGTAATAGGACATATATATGCAGACGTAAACAGTCTCCAATGCCCCACCAAACCTACCGCCTTCAAGGCGGGCATTGTCCGACTATAAATCAACACAAAAATCGCCAGACACAAGCCGAATTATACAAGAGTACGTGTCCGATCCCACAAGAGACGACTCAGAAGCCACGGCAAGAGAAGAACGAATAGAAGGAGGAGAGGAAGGGATAATAAACAGAACATAATGTGATATGACGGGAAAAAGAGGAGTTACCTAGCAAGATCATCTATGTGAACCGCTAGAGAATGCCTCTCGTACACTCTTCCTGAGTTCTTCGTGTGCCGAGCTCGCGATGGACGACCCGGGCTGCATATGAGAGTGCGAGGCACTTGATGGAATCATAGGATCCGCATCTCCCTCAATGATCTCGATTATCCGTCTTCCAAGGAGCAATATCTCGCTCTGCCCATCACCCGTCTCCGTCTCTTGGAACGACGCAGCACGGGAATGATGTGAGCCGGGCGTGCCGTCGGGGGAGGACGACTGGGAAGGAGTGCGCGCGAGGTTACGTATATTCGGGATGAGGAGGCTGGAACTGCGGATGTTGCTGATAAGTTGAGGGTCTGCCGGTAAAAAGTAAGAGCCGATCAAACAAATAGATCAGGCAAAACCATACCGCCGGATTCCAATAGTTGCACTATTGTCCACACAGCGATGTGCTGGAACGTCACGTCATGACTCGTTAGGAATCTATACAAATATCTATGCATGCCGCCGTCTGGCTTTTCCCAGACGTCGTTGAAGGCGGAGTAGTCGTCATTCGTAATACGACCATCTACCAGCAGTGAGATATAACTCGCATAAAAAGAACTAGAGGACACACCTTTCGAAGAGAGGTTGCCCAATGCTGCTGCGCTGTTGCCCTGAACTTCCGAGCTTGGTGAATTTGTCAGAGGGATGAGCACTTCACAGATGCCCATCTCTAGCAACTGCTGCTTCAATTCATCTGGAAAACATATTAACATGGCTGTTGCGTGGCAAGGACGGCCTGAACTTACCACTGAGCGCCAACACCGCCACACACGCAGTCATTTCACTCTGTACGTTCATCGGGACTTCCAAGACGAGATCTTTGATGGACTGTACAGCCCCTGCTTTCACAATCGCAGTCTTGTTCTTCTCCGAACTAGCCGCTAAGTTACGAAGAGTAGAGATCGCGTGACATTGGACTTCTTCGTTGTCCTTGAAGGACAGGAGGTTGATGAGAGGTTGAAGGAATCCAGACTCGATGATAGGCGACTCGTTCTGGGGATGTATGGACACGTTTCGGACGCAGGCGGCCGCGGAGAGGATAAGGGGAAGGTAGCTTGATTGAAGTAATCGAAGAAGAGACTGTAAACCATCTGCCTTCACGATTTCTAACTGGTACTTCTCATCGCTGGCGAGGTTACGGAGAGCTAACGCCGCTTGGCACTGAACCTTGAGACTCGGACTATCCATAAGAGCGACCAAGCTTGCCACTAGTTTGGGTTCACTTTGGGCGAGCTTCTTCCGATTTGCACCTATTACGATGTGAGTTCCTATCCGCGGACTAAGAAGTGTGGGCGAAGGCCTGCATACCATCTACAGCAATGTTGCTAAGCGCAGTCGTGCAGTAGTATTGGACATCGGTGTCAGGAGAATTAAGAAGGCTGACGAGAACCGGAATAGCTCCTGCGTTCACGAGCTGTTGCCTGTTCTCGTCTAAGAAGATAATAAGACACGCCGGCAACGGAGAAGGTGACTACCATGCGTGCAGACCTACCTGAATGCGTCATATTCAACAGGGCACCGGTTGCGTTTCGCTGAACACGCATATCCTTGGAACGAGCCAAGCGGGTAAGCGGAACCAAGGCCCCAGATTTCGCGATCTTCGTCTTGTTATCATCTCATAAGGGACGGAAATTTATCACCAAAACTCATGGAGAATCAAATAGACGCTTACCATGTGTTGCGAGATTCGTTACGCAGCCCACTGCATTGCACTGGACTTCGACGTTCGGGCTGAGCATTTGTCGGATTAGAGGCTCGAGGCCACCCAATTTGACGATGAGAAGCTTGTTCTCAACTAGAACGCGGGCAAAGTTAGGATGGTGCGAAAAGCCTATTTCCGATATCAGGCCCATGTTTGCCTCACCGTTTACTGCGAGATTGCCTAACGCTGCACTTGCAGCTCGTTGTACTTCCGTGTCATGGCTGCCCAATAAGAATAATATCGGGTCGAGGGTGTCACGACCGACAAGGCGAACCTCCTTCTCCGTTATTTCGGCGAAGGCAAGAGCGGCGCTGCGCTGCAGGTCGACATTGTCGGAGAATGAGAGAGTGGTGAGGGCGTCCAGAGGCGGTCCCTCGAAGAAGTTGGTGGTTGTGCGATCTGCAAGCACGTTGAGCGTGAGCACCTTGAACCAGGAAGATTGGGGTGCAACGCACTCTCAAGGAACTGCAACAGGTCCGCTACGGCCTCTCTTTCGTTCTCGAGCAGTAACGGTTCGTACGACTGGGACTTGCGAGAATGAACTAAACCGAACTCAGCCAAGTGAAGGGCAAGCAACCAAAGGCCTTACAGCAAGACTCGCAGCAACTGCTGACATTACCCATGATACCAGAGTAGTTAGTTGAAAAAGGAAGGTAGATGGATCAAAGGCAAGAGGAGCGAGGTCACGAATTACAGTGGGGGCGAGGAGGACTGCTAAATTCAAGTCGTTCAACGCCGTCGACAAGCGTATGGATTGGTGGAAACTGCCGGTAACCACGTGCCAGTATCACGTGCACAGTTTCCTGAACTTTCTTTAAGTTCTTCTCTGAGTCTCAGTACACGATGGTATCCATTCGTCAACCAACAATGCCAGACAGTCTGATATGTTATGTATACACTGAAATAAAGTATGGCCATTTGGATGAGCATATTATCACCCATTATGCCCATCCTGGCTGGTTGCAATTGACTGAAGCCATCCGCGGCGATGACTTTCCAGTATGGAGGAACTTCCTTTTCTTGGTACGTATGCTTCCTCTGGTCTATTCAATACCGCTCGCTGGATAATATAAGGAAGAAAGCTCAAGGATTGTAGTCAAGCTAAAATTGCTGCGGAGGTGAACAACACTGCACTGCCTTGACAGCCATTTCACGAAGATTACATTACATAGCGTTCAGATCTCGAAACGTCGTGATTTGAGTCATTCGTATCGCAGCACCTCCGCAGTATCCAACCACCGAATTGACGTGCACAACCCACATAGCCTACAGGATACATCGGCTGCGGGAGTCGCGCCCAACGATCTCTTCGGAAGGTCTACCCTTGCATAAGTATGAGCGGCTCTGAAGAAGATGTAGCCAACAAACTCGACCCGTCTACCTAGCCCTACCATGGAAGGCCTACCCCCATTTAAAGTCATTGAACCTCAAGCGAGCCACAGTTCATCCATAATATTTCTGCATGTACGTTTTCGCGACGCGAGGTTGAATGGTTACTGACGGCTTCTACAGGGGCTCGGGCATTCCAACGCTACATGGCATGCTGCTATGCACAAGGCGTTAGCAAGCCAGCTACCGCATACAATGTGGATCTTTCCACAAGCGTAAGTCGCACCACAACCCGAAGATAGCCCGCATACTAACTTTGTTTATCAAAGACCTACTAGATATGTTTCTATGTACCGTTCCGAGCACCCCGCGTGGTTCGATGTGCATCAGCTTCCACCAGGGAACGACGAATTTGACGAGTCGGCAGTCGAACACTCGATAGCACTCGTCGAGCGTTTTATCTTGTGGCAAGTCCATTGCGGGATAGATCCCAAGAGGATTGTACTAGCTGGCTTCTCGCAAGGGGCAGCAACCAGTATGCTAGCTGCCCTTACGTCGCTGCATGATCTCGCCGGGGTAGCAAGTCTATCTGGCTGGCTTCCTACCAAGGCTTTAAGGGTAAGTGAAATATAGTGTCGCAGTCACCTGTGTCGCTTACTCTACTTTTACAGATGCTGCACTCCGCACCGACTACACCGATCCTATGGTGTCACGGAGGAGCTGATAAGGAGATTCCGTTGTCCATGGCTTCTGACGGACTCAATGCGCTGTGCACAGACTTTAAGATGTCGTCTGCCTTAGTAACCTTTAGAGTTTATGATTCCCTCAAGCACAAACTATGTGACGACGAACTCAAGGACTTCGGGATATGGTTGAACTATATTCTGCAATGACACAAACTCATCTGCTCCCTAATAGCTATCCAAGCATGTCTGCGTGTTTATTTATTCTGTGCCTAGTACATTTTTATTTAGTCAATACGAAAACTATCTCGAAGTCTCGACTATGACGCAGTTCCTTGAAGAGCTGGCGCTACACTGGTAGCGCTCAAACCGTCGGACGTAGGAGATGGTGATGACATTGCCCTGAGGTGATCGTGACCGAGTACGAGGGCCAGCTACTGGAGCGTGACGGCCCGCCCATGAGGCAATGCGAATGACACTTAATAGTCCTGAACTAGAAGCCAGAGTCCCGAACCACAATAGATAGATTGGGGGAATAGAACAGTCTCAGAGAGCCCCGCTGCTCGATTGAGGGGATCACTGGGAATATATGAAGCGATAGTGAGGCGATGGACAAGATATTATTTCATGATTGAAGATTATCAGTAAACGTGGACGTGAATTTGTGAAGTGGTGGGCCCATTCAAACTCCGATCCATCTCATGAAATGCCTCCGTCGATCAGGGCAAATCCCTCGAGGTATACCATATCAGGAGTTGACGCGCTGCCTGGGAGAGCGCTCGCCATGAGGCTGCCTTGAGGTGATATTAAAGCGGGGGTCTTGTTTTCTGCTGCTTGAGCTTCGTCGTGGTGAGCAAGGTCAAAAAGGAGGGAGCTGACGATGCGAGACTCTACTCAACTACACAGTTACTTGCATCGTCAGCTCCCCCCCCAACAATCATGCCAGCCACCAGAAACATCCCTGCTCGTCGCTCTCGACGCTTGTCCAAGCAATCTCCCCCTAGCTACAACGGTGATTATATCAAATATTACTCCTTTTCGACCGTCAAACTAATTGATATTTTTTCAACTTAGAAGATGGCTGGGAACAATTTGCTTTTCCTGACTCGCCCCAACCGGGTTGCGTCTCACCCGATATGGTCCTCCGCTACCCTTCACTCTCACCCGTATCACCTCTGATCTCAGAGCCCGACGATACCTCCGTAAGGACCACCCTTCCGCGACCAACCCAGCTTCCCATTCGGCGAGGATCCCACTCCCGAAAGCGCGCGCCGGACCACATCCCCCGCCCTCCGAATGCGTTCATGATGTTCCGCTCTCACTACTGCGTGAAGATCAAGAACGAGAGCTCCCCGGAGAACAATCACGCCATCATCAGCAAACAGGCAGGCGAGGTATGGCGTAGCATGTCTGATGTTGAGAAGTCCGACTTCCATCGTCTCGCTTATGCCGAGAAGATGCTCCACGCCAGTCGCTATCCCGACTATAAGTACGCCCCAAACTTCAAGAAGGCGGCCCCGCCTAAGAGGAGGCCTTCCAAGCGAAAAGATGAAGAAGATCGTTGCATCAAGGTTGCTAGTCTCGTCAGGCAAGGCATCGTTGGTAACGAGTTGGCCAGTGCGATGGTGACCACCGACGAGCCCGATCGAGATGGTCCTGTTGATAGCCCCGCCCAACTCCCTCCCCTCATTCAGATGTCACCAGAGCCCATTAAGAAGGAGTCTCCGGTCGTCGAGCTACCCGACCTTTGTCAATCAACTGACGATTATGTTCCCACCGAGAATATCCCTCCCCTCGACTTGAATGAAAGTATGGCGCAGGTTAGTTTCATCACCTTCTATTCAGTATCCATTTACTGACTTGCACACGGTAGCTTACATTCGAGGAACTTGACACTTTGTTCCCAGTGGAATTCTATACCGCCGAGGCCTTTCCCGGCTTCAAGCCCCTCCCATATCCCCTCAGCAATGGCGGTTCTCAGGGCTCGGGCTTCGACATCCCTCTCCATTTGAGCAATCCATTCTCTGAAGCCTTCCAGCCCGTCACAACTTTCTACAACTATGATACCCCCGCTGCTACCCCGGAGCCCGCAGCGGCCTTCGGTGGCGACTGGTCGCACACCGCCCTCCGTGCACGCGCACCATCCCCCGAGCCTGCCAAATACAAACAGGAGACACCTGCCCCCGAGCATAACCAGCTTGGGAGCGGTGACTCCAGCGCGCCCAGGGCACTTACTCCTTCCCCCGTTTCATACAGCCCTATCACATCCCCAGTCGCGTCTTTTGGAGAGAAGATTGAAGACCTGGGCGCCCTGTTCGACAACGGTTATAACTTTGCCGACTTCTTCTCCTCCAACGAGGCGCCAGTCAACTACAACGACTGGTTCGTCGAGGATGTAACAAACCCTTAAGCCATGTAACATCAATTCATATCCATACTCATACCCGTACTACTTCACGTCCTTTCACATCCTCCACATGTTTTCTATTGTAATATCTATCGTACTTACAAGTGACTCATACCTCATCCGCTTTACCTCTCGTCTATCCCGCATCCCAATGTCTGTACTTCTGTTCCTGTATCTATTAGACTGCATTCTGTACTCTAGTGACTGTATGTAACACGTAACAAGCCGGTTAACAAGCTCCATCGCCATCTGACAGCGTTTTGACAATCACAATCGCCCAGAATCTCGCTATTTAGTCCTTAACTTCTTTGTGACTGGCTCGGAAGGTTGATTGATCTGAACTCTGCCTTCAGCTTTCTGCGTACGTAGCCACGCGACGCAGTCATCCTTTGTTTGATGTGGGTGCCCGAGTTGCCACTCGACCACTTGGGTGAGAACCTGTCCTAGCCAGGGACCAGCACGTTGCGCTCCAAGTGCCGCACTAACTTCGCGACCCTGCACGCAGCAACTGTTGAGCACAAAGCAACGGAGAATGGTAGGTTGAACATACGTCAAGGATTGGCCTAGCGTCTACTGCATCTTGGAGTTTGAGCTCAAGCACACGGTCAACAAAGCAGTTATATATCGCGATAATTTCGGATGCGCGATTAACTTCCACAGGCCATCAACTCGTGGAAGCAAGTTACAGATCGTTGTACGTACCGTCCAAAATATCATTCTCAAGATCGTAATGTGGTAACAGGTCCTGGACGAGTGAGAACAGTAACGACGACGTCCAATGACTACCAGTATTAGGGTTGTGCACGACTTTGTCCCGTAAGCGTAGCCCTACATAAGAGGAGGAAGTCAGTAATTTAAATGTTAGTTTTGCAGTCATATTTAGTACCGATTGCCACGCGATCAGAAGGCAAGGTAAATCTATCGTCATCTAGTCTTGGGAGCCGCAGTATCTCTGCTGCGGCGAA
The DNA here is from genome assembly GCF_014466165.1 of Pleurotus ostreatus. Lineage (NCBI taxonomy): Eukaryota > Fungi > Basidiomycota > Agaricomycetes > Agaricales > Pleurotaceae > Pleurotus > Pleurotus ostreatus. Next base: position 3,254,160 of record NW_023503157.1, on the reverse strand, counting down.
CAAAGCAGGGATTCCATCCAAGAAGTGATTTTGTGTTCCAAGCTTCAGCGACTCCCGGATGGCTGCTTCGACTGCTGGATGGGGCTTTTTCTTCCTATCTGAGTAGGTGATGCCCTTGTAAGGCGTGAGCGCTGCGGCAAGGAATAGTCTAGCTGTGCAAGAAGCGTCTTCTGAAGTCGAGAGCATAGTCGGGTGAACGGAGGGTAGTTTGCTGGGGGAAGGGTGGAGGAGGGTATCAAGGAGAACGGCAGCCTTCAGTCCACTGGCGTTATCTTGTACGGGGCTAGATAACGCGGAAGAAATCTCGTTGGGAAGTACTGAGAATACGGAGGCAAATAGCGATAGATCGTGCAGAAGTTGTATGGCATGTCGCGGATTACGACCTTGAGAGATTACTTATAGCTGGCGAATATTTTGATGTCGGACGCGAATGGCTCACCTTTCACCATCTTTGTTAGTTCCTCTCCGACACGTTCCCGACTAACTTTCGTGCGTAAAGCGGCCTGTAGATATGTCAGGCACTGAGAGGAAAAATCGTCTGAGGCATCAAGTCACCTGAATGAGTGGATCCTTCACAGCAGTTTCCAGTTCGGGTTCCATGGCGAAATCAAACCTACTGGCGAACCTTACACATCGAATGACGCGTAGGGGATCGTCGAGGAATGTCTCCCTCGGCGGTAATGGCGTTCGAACAATGCCATTCTTCAGATCATGTATCCCCTACGGGAGTTCAGCTCACTTCAACGAGATGAACCCAATATGGACGGGCCTTTTCAGTAAAGTCCTCTACTAACCGCGTGTGGATATTATAGAAGAGCGCATTGATAGTGATGTCTCTCCTCAGTGCATCCTGCAACGGTGTGCCGAATGTCTAAAGGCAGGAGTTGAACGCAAATGTATACCTTGGGCGAGGGTCAGACGTACTCACAACTTGGTTCGGTATGCGACTGTCCCCAGTGTATTCTTCACTCCGGAGATTGACAACGTCGATGGATCTATCTAAGATGCGGAACGTCGCCGTCTCCAAATGCTTCGACTGGTCGGGGTTCTTCTCGATTTTGGCGACCTCTGAGGCTACGACGCCTTGGGTCCGAGCAAAATTGACTAGATGCTCAGCAAACGGCTCCCCCATCATGTCGGAGAGCGCGATGTCTATGTCATTGCTCTCCGCGCCCAATAACTGCGTCAACAAATGGCTTCACTTCAGCAAGGATTTACAGGTGGGTGACAGATACAGACCTTATCGCGAACCCAGCCTCCCGCGATTCTACACGTCGTCTCAATCCCCTCCTCGGTCTTGAGATGTTTCGTGCATCCGTCTACTAATACGCAGATTTGCTCTTCGATGTCAGTCAAAATGACTTGCAAATGTTCTGGAGGTTTTACTGGGTAGGAATTGCGAGAAAGAAGCGACATTGGCCTCTGTATTCTAAGTCGAGTTGCAAGTCTTCGCCAAGGGAACATTCGCCGTAGCCAAAGCAAGCGCCCATGGAAGAAGCATTTCTTTCACTGACCATGGAAGCTTTTCAATTACTTTCTCGAGGGGGGCTCAATTTTGATAAAAAGAGATTCAAGAACGACGTGAGACTATTCCAGGTGCGCATCCTTGCATAGAAGTCGTCAATACTATTGCTAACATTCCCTCGTAGGGCTCTGCCTCTATCTCAGTCGACAAAGATACCCAAGAAACTGATGGATCTGAACTACCGGCGGAACTAGACTTCTTTAAGTATGCCCAAGGTGGCAGCACTAGTAAAAGAAAAGCACCCAGCAAGGAGACAGCTCAAAGCAAGAAACGCAAGCTCTCGCCAGGACCTGACGAAGCGGCAGCCCAATCTTTGGTAGCCAAGCAGCGCGTCACAGCGAAGGGTTCAGAGGTTCCTCAAGCTGTTGAAACATTTGAGGAACTAGGCGAACGATACGGCCTATCCAATCAACTCCTCTCCAATTTATCAAAGAATGGGTTCTCAACACCGACTGGTATTCAATCCCATGGGGTACCTATTTTGCTTAATGTGAGTACTAGAGTATGCACCTCCCAGTAATCAACAACATAATCCAGTAGTCTCGAGACCTTGCTGCCATATCACCAACTGGTACCGGAAAAACCATCGCCTACTTGCTCCCAATATTAGGAGCTTTGAAAACTCCTAACGGGAAAGCAGATGGAAGTGGTGTTCGTGCTGTGATTGTCGCCCCTACACGAGAACTTGCGCATCAAATCCATAACGAGTGTCTAAAGCTCGCTGAGGGTCGTAAATGGAGGATTGTTTTGTTCAGCAAAGCCACGGCCAGCACATTGGCTGACAAAAGCGTGAGGGATAAAATCGGTGAGTATTATAAGCAAACCTTAATGCACGTCTATTCAGATCCGTTGTCCTCCTTAGACATCATCATCAGCACCCCACTGCGTCTTGTAGTGTCGCTGCAAGCTGGGACCCTCGATCTCAAAAAGTACGTCACTTCGGCGCATTTCGCTATACTCCTCTAACATCTATACATAGTGTTCGACATCTTGTCCTCGACGAAGCCGATCGCCTGCTTGACGCCGAATTCTTGTCGCAAACACAGGAGATCGTCGCCGCATGTTCTCGTACGGATATCCAAAAGGCCGTTTTCAGTGCTACCTTACCTGCGGGCGCGGAAAAAATTGCGATGGAGATGCTCCATAACCCTATACGAGTGGTCGTCGGTCTCAAGTCAGCTTCCTTTTCTCCTTACTCGATCAAATCTCACTGTGCTCCTGCAGAGATACGCCATTGCCCTTGATTACACAAACACTTACATATGTTCGAGACGACCATTCCAAGCTCCCCAGTCTCCTCCAATACCTAGCGCAGCCATACAACCCCCCGCTGCTCGTCTTTACCTCCACTCAGCCTCGAGCATCGTCATTAGCAGAGGAACTCGTATTGAATAACATTCCGAACGTGGACTGCCTCCACGCGGGCATGACGAAGAAGGAACGAGAGGACGCCATGTCTCGTATGCGGAAGGGGGAGAGCTGGGTGATGATCAGTACAGAAGTTATGGCTCGTGGCATGGATTTCAAGGGCGTGCGAGAGGTTATCAACTATGATTTCCCTACTAGTGTGCAAAGTTACGTCCACCGAATAGGTTAGACACGCACCACTCTTTGATTTCTCCGCAACGACTAACTTGTGTGTTTCTCAGGTCGTACTGGGCGAGCTGGCCGCGAAGGAAAGGCCGTCACATATTTCACAGACGACGATGCACCGCACCTGAAAACGTAAGTTGCACGATGCCATACTCAACCCAAATTTAACCTGTGCCGTCTTTAGCATTGCCAACGTACTGCTACAATCGGGTTCAACAGTGCCTGAATGGATGCTCAAGTTACCAAAGCCCTCGAAAATGAAGAGGAAGTCCATGGGGAAAGTCAAACGAGCCGAGGTAGTGAACTCTGCCAGAAAAATAGGACGGAACGATGCAATCAAGAAGAGGTGAGCAACTATAAGTCGACTTCGTTGTGCTCGCCCGTTGATTATGGACCTTCGGCAGGGATATGGTTGCCGGTTCCAAAAGGCGAGCAAAGAAACCCGCTGCAAAGGATGAGTCAAAAGCAGACTAGTTTTGTCTGCTTGTATGGTCCTAAATAACAGTAACAAGTTACGTGACACATGCATGTTATCAGCATCTGGTCAGCTGCGCGATTGGGTCTCCTACTTTGGATCGGAGGTCACTGCGGTTGTTGAACCATTCTAGTGAACATGCATTCTCAAATAGCAAATCAAATAATCTAGGTCTTGCTACATACAACTTTTGTGGTGCGATCTATAGTACAGTGATGTTTCCCTGCTCTGCCCATTCTCCGAATAATAAGCTAATACTTTCCCCGTTGTGGGTCCTGCGAATTGACTCGGCCAAAGTCGGGCTGATATCTATGGTCAATAATTTTGAGCAGGCATTTTGGTGTTGAGTTTGAGGAATGGTGTTGGTGACCTATAGGGGTGGTCGTCAGGGGAGGGGGCAAAATCATACCGAAGACTGTTGGGCATACCACGAGTTGCTCGATAGGTAGTTCCTCTAACACGCTCATGTTTGCTTCAGAGAAAAGACCTAATGCCGTGGATCAGTGGGTCAAGAACAGCTTACACCCTGACGAATGAAATCGCACCATGAGAAACAACGGCATAAACGGCCTTGGCACCTTTTTCTTTTAGAGTCCGGACAGCAAGGATAAGAGTCTTCCCAGTATCAATCATATCATCAACCAAGATGGCGACCTGATTCCGACATGTCATGAGAAACTTTAGGAGAATGACGGGACGCTCGGGCAACTTTACCTTATCCTTGACATCCCCAACAAGAAGTTCCATGCGCTCCGGAGCATCTTCTGACTTCCCGTCCCGCTTCCGGTGGATTAAGGCGAATTCTACATTCAGCTTGTCCGCGATGGCGGTGACTCTGAGACGAGAAGAGGCTGAGATTATGTAGCATCATTGGGGACGAGTATAGCTCACCGTTTTGCACCGCCAGCGTCCGGACTGACGATGATGCCATCCTGCCAGCCAGGTATGCGATGTCTGATATATGAGAGCATCAGGGGCTCCGACCACAGGTTATCAACAGGGATGTCGAAAAATCCCTGGATCTGGCTGGCATGTAGGTCCATGGTAATAACGTGGTCGCATCCGGCTACGACAAGCATATTTGCCACTAGCTTCGCCGTGATTGGTGCCCGAGATTTATCCTTCTTGTCCATTCTTGCGTACGGGTAGCACGGAATGACAGCAGTGATGCGGCGAGCAGAAGCTGTTCTACACGCTGATATGAGGATGAGGAGCTCCATGAGGTTGTCGTTGACGTCCTTGCACCCGGACTGGATGATGAAGACGTCTTCATCTCGAACTGATTCGGTGATTTTGACATCGACCTCCCCGTTGGAGAAGTTCCTGACTGTGGTGGACACAAGGGGGACACCGAGTCTAGGTGAAATGAACTTCAGAGCCCATACGAAAGGCGTCTCGCTCACCGCTCAGCCACAGATTGGGCGAGCTCGGGGTGACTGTTGCCTGCAAGGGGACGAAGCTCGGTGAGCGTACCGCAAAAGAAAAGAAAGAATATGCGCACCAGTCAGGATTCTAATAGAGTTAGCGTGATACATGGATCGTCAAAAGAGTGGACTATCGGGGAGGAAGAATGAATGAGTACATGGAACAAGCGGTATAAATTTGAGTATCACCGGTACTGCTATGGTAAGGCACGTGATATCCGGGTCCAGTATATAAGTATCATTGAGTGCAACAGTTTCTTAGTCCCTTCTTCCCTCTTCTCACATAACGAAATGGCGATACACCTTATCAGCGTCCTTGTTATCTCTAGTACTCTCGCTGTGGCCGCGCAAGAGCGATTTCCTCAGACACCACTGGTTTCAAAGCGCTTCTCGTACCCAACTGGCTTACCCTACCAGGCCGACTCCGAGAACCTTCTCAGAGGCACCCAATTCGGCTACAATTTGTGCAACTCCTCCACTGAATCTCAAGAATCTCTCTGTCAAACATCATTCCTCAACGCCGTCGATGACTTCTGCCTCTGGGCACCCTCCAAAGCAGACTCCCTGATCGCGGACACCGAAGGCGAGGAAGTCGCTTGGTGCTCTCAACCCGGACGAGGAACGCGGCGTATCCCCCCTGGCGCGCTGAAAGGCGTCCAATTCATGCGCACACCCGACTATGTCCAAGTCGTAGGATTCATCGACCAAACGGCTATCGACATTGCTGCGGGCGATTCGGGCGGCGAGCTGGACCCCCATGGCGCGGACCTCCGTGGAAATCCTCTAGGCGGCTTGGTGTACTCCAACGCATGGTCGAAGAACCCAGACATGTACGAGCAAGTCATCGAATGGCACAACTTCATGGGCGGCAACGCCTTTTGCTTCAAGGTGTGCGACCCGTCAGGCCCCCATGCAGCCAATTACTGCCAGCACATATACGACCGCATCGGGTGTGCCTATAACGCGCCCAACAACGCGAAGGAAGGCGTGTTCGAATCGTGCGAAGGCGAGAACCAGGACTTTCCGGGCGTGTACACGCAGGACGGACGGACTCTGACTTACACACAACCACCGGAAGCTCTTGGCCCTATCACTTCCGTCCCTTATCAACCCCGTGTCCCCGCCAGCAGCAATTGCAAGCAATTCTCGAGCAGCGCCCTATACACATATACACCTAGCAGTGTCATGCCCGTTTCATTAGCCGTTACATCGGCATCCTCCACAGCGTCGCCTTCCAGCACAAGCAAAAGCGGCGGCTCGCAGTCGCAAAAAGACGGTGAAAGCAACGACGCAACCTATGTAGTCTTTTCCGCCATCACGTCTATCTTCGGTGTCTTGTTCTCCGCACTTTTCTTGGCTTAATCCCCGCCTTTGCAATGAATCATCCTCGCTTGACAGAACTCAGCTTTCGATCGTAGATAATAGCTATATATACCAATTCTCGATAGATACACAACGTGAAAGTAACCATTACACCAGATAAATAGGCCATGAATATGATAAATGCGAAAGAGTGGATGGGCAAGCGAGTGTGAGCTCAGACTGAGTGACAGATTCTGCGACAGTAGACCACAGTCCTAATAATGGTTACTGTCTATATGCGCTATAGCTATCTGATGGTCCTGGGCTGTACGCTGGAGGAGGGAGCTCTTGATCCTCAGACGGGTTCTGCAACCGCAGCTTCGCCAACTGAGCCTTCTCTGAGAGCGGTGGGTTGGGAGAACCCTGAGCCAGGTATCCCTCTGCAGGCAACTTTGGGACCACCGACGACCCCGCAGACACCGGTCGTCTTGGCCACGTCATAACGGACCCAGTCTCTGTGTTCTCATATTCCGAGGATGGGCTGTGCATCAGGAGATTTTGCGCGGAGGGATGCCGCGAGGGCGGGGGCGTGAAGTCAAGGGGCGTTGGTCGCCACGACGGATCATCCTCCCGTGGTGGCCTGAACTGCTCCGTCAGGTCGAGGGGGAGTTGCCGTGTATGCTTCCCCCGCATTCGGCGCTTGGTGAAGTATACGGCGGCAAATATTATCAGCACCACGACGACGATGGCGGCTGCCGCGCCGGCAATAATCGCCGTTTTGCTGCTTGACTTCTCGGGCGCTGCCTCGTGTCTGCGAGACGCCGGTTAGCTTTGGTAAAATCAAAACGAGGCGGCGACGAACGTGTAAACGACGTAGTCGAGGATGACCAACGATTTTTCCCCAGCGTGGCCGTTCTCTATGGACAGTGTATGGGCGCCGTAGGGAATGGAGGCATTGACGTAGACGGGGACATCGTAGTCCCAGGTGGAACTTCCGTTCGGCTTCTGCTTGAAGGTCCCAACTTGTTGACCATCGAGCAAGAACGTCATATCGGTGTTAGTATTTGGGCCCTCAAAGCTGTGGCCGAGGATACAGTAGACGTACACCGCGCTACCTGATAACGAGTCGTTCGGGCGACACAATTAACGCGATGGAAATGTCATGGGCGAAACACGCACCAGTAAATGGTACTGAGGCTGTAAGTATTGCACCCGGCGTGGGGTTCGTAGCATTCGTCAAGGCGAAAGTCCCATCGTGCCATGTTCCCATGTAGGTTTTACTCTTGTCGAAACGCGCCGTGCACGCCTTGCATGTCGAACCATCGTTCCAACTGAGTGCCGGAGAGTAAGTCACGAGAGCCCCGGTGTCGGGATCGCCGTATTTGTCGTCAATCGTCGTGTTGACAAAGTCCGCTAAGACTATGCTTGCACCAGAAAACCACTGGATGAGCGTCGGTAACCGCATGGGAATGGCAATAAGTGGTTGATTCTAGAGAGTTGAACGAGTGTTGGTCACAAGTAAGTTGCGATGCAGACTAGCAACCGTGTCCCAGCGTTAGTGACATGCAAGACTGATTATCCATAATTATTGGTAGATACCTGAGACTCCGCTTACCCGCCGGGGGAGGAAGACCGATAAGTTGCGCAGTTGTGGCTTGATATAAAAAGGGTGACTAGAAGAAGATAGAGCCAAACGTTGGCCAAACGACTTTCGACGGTCTGTCGCCCAGTGCGGGGCGTTCGGGGCGTTCGGGAAGCTAAAGAGAAGAGAGCGAATGAGCGCCAGCGCCCGCATTATCGGACTTTCTCTTTTGTCAGGGTGTCTTTAGAAAGTGAACTCAAAGTGATCGACATTCGCGGAGTTCATTTTCAGTCCTGCATCATGCATCATGATCGTTGGCAAACGGATTCGATTACTTGGATCAAGGACCCAATAGCACTGCGTGTTGAATGATAATTGAGAACAGACAAAACAGTTGACGTTGTAAATTATTTGTATAATGAGCGACATGCCTAACAATACAGATTTATCTCATATGGTATGATTGTCCTGGTGCACGACACTGCAACATTACTTGCGAACCTCCTTCTCGAAGTCTTTCTTGGCTTCACGAGCTCCAGCGGCAGCCTGGCTTTGTGTGAAGCGAAAACCAGCTGATACACGGAAGATGTACAAACCTGGTTTGTTTTTTGACCAGCCATGTTTGATGCTTTATCCACTTGCTCCTTCGCGGCTTTTGCGTTCGAGCCTGTCGGTGCGTTAATACACGACCATATACCCCAGAACAACACCGACCAATTGCTTCCTTCGTGGCCTGTGTTGCTTGTTCGCCCGTCTCAATGGTACTGGCGAGCGTTTCACCAACTTTCTTGTTCACCTATCAGGTATATCAATATCGTGCAGGTGTATGAAGATACAGTAAACTCACTGTGCTTGCTACTTCTGATACTTTCTCAACCATCGTTTTGGAAGCCGGGAACGATGAATGGAAGAGTCGCGCATTGCGTGCACTGGCGCCGAACGCGCGGGTGGAAAGGCGGGCAGACGTGGTGATTTGTGAGAGCATCTTGGGTGGGTTGGAAGAAAGAATTGTTTCTGGGATTCCGCATCCACCAAACCTTTATATACCGCACCATAGTAGGGATGACGTGAATGACGTCGAGGAAGGAATTCCAGTTTGGAGACGCGGCGGGGACCACGTGATCGAGTCCCACGGCTTCCCATATATAACCAGCCCCTATGCCACAGGGGACTCGGACATTTTATCACATTGCCTCTATCCTCCGTGCGGTCACCATCTGGGCATCAGGACGACCACCATGGCAGAAACAAAATCCACGGCCTCCGTCCACGACGATGGCCTCGTTTCTCCCAGGAAGCTCCAGGTGAGCGCGGTGTACGCACCTCTGTGGATCTTGCCTGACGGTCACCAGAGATCCAGGATCATGCCCAAACCTGAGAGCCTCGGCGAGTCATCCAAGCGTCGTTCGCATCTCTTCTTAGGGTACGGCACTATCGCGCTCAACGGCGATTACGACAAGGAGCACGCTATTGTCCCAGACTTCGACCCCGCTTCTCCGGAATCCGTCTATTCACATCGCTCGCAGTCATCGTCGCCCATGTCTTCGCCGACGCTAACCACGGCAGAGCCACTGTCGCCCACACCACAGTCGAAGCGGAACTCTCTTCAAGCTTATATGCTGAGATCCGAATACAGTGATTCCCGCCGTTCGGCTGCAACGGTTACTGAATCGACGCCGCTAGTCCCCAAACCGCTATTACTCGCCAATAAATATAACGGCATGACGGATACACATATCATTCCAACGACATGGCTAACGCGTCTTTTCGGATTCCTGTGGCACATCCTCGCCTGTCTGAGGAAACGCACCAAGGCTTCGCGTAGACGCAGCGCTGTCAGCCTCAAGCCTTTGATCCTCCCACAACGAATTAATGGCACTGGTAACGAGGATGACGGGTTGATACCGACAGCCGTCATAAAAAGATGGTGGGGCTTGTTTTGAAATTCTCTATGTATGCTGTATTTCTTTGTAGTTTTGTTCGTTCCCTTGCACATATGTATTTCCCTGTGAAATTGCTCTATATATATATCAATGGCATCATGTCGCAGTGGGGCGTACCGGTGGTGAATATCTCGCGAGACCACCGTTTACGCTACAAGCCTCCTCAGCGAAGCAAGTGTTACAACGACGTGCTCCAAAATTATTATTCCTTTAGTGCTTCTATGTGAGGCTAGGAGCTCTTGGTCGCCCTGGTATAAAGCGATCAGTCAAAATTTGACTTCGAAGCAAAGCAAATTTGTCATCGCATGAACTTGGAAGGAATGGCCGAGAGCCCGGTTTCAATTCGAATCGGCGAACAAAGAGACAGACCCGCCGAAGTCACGATCGTCAACGCTAAAAGTTAAACCATGTATCACGGCCATTCTCAGCAAGAAGGAGATACCTACCTCTTCAATGCCACACGGCGGTGAACTTCGTGCTCTATCCGAACGGAAATATATAGCAAGACGGCGATTGAAGCGGGAATTGTTGAAATACGTTATTGCTTACAGGGGGAAGAAATTTCATCCTTTCAAATACATTGTTGCACCACTAGTGCATGCTAGACCGATGGGCGGCACGTCCAGGCCTTGAAATCTACGTCGCGTACGTCTAACGCCAGATATGCTCGGCGCTGTGCCCGAAGGTGGCTGGAGCAGCAGGGAGTACCGTCGCGCTCTAATTGAAGCGAAAACCCCTCCTCGAAAGTCTCTGTGTAGCAACCAACCGGTCAGCTTAGTGACCCTTTGTGCTGAGGAACTCTTACGCCGCTGTATTAATCGGAAGCCCTTCCTACTCCATTCTGAGCGCTGAGCGCCGAGATAGATTGTAAGCTTGATGTCAGCGGGTCGTCCAAACCTGGCTAGTCTGACCGGTTCCGCCACATACTCTGCGATTCAAGAAAAATCTTCAGCAATGGGCAGACTGTCATCGTTCGCGGTGTAGACCAAGTGCTGACAACAGAATTTAGCGTAAGTCCGTCGGCAGAGCCGCCCGGCACACGATATTTTTGGGCACGGCGCGTTCTGATTGGCTGACCATTAATCGCACCATTTTATGTATACTCAATTCCAAGCTCGTTATTTCACGGTTGTGCATCTTCTCTCCTCACCACCACCACCACCACGATGGCCTCTTACGCCGTCAAGGACCACTCCTCCGCCGCGTCGATGCCCTCGTCGACGTCGGCCCAGCAATTCCACAATTTCTCCCCCGTTACCCTGTTCTCGTTTACTTCCAATGGGTCGGCAACATGGATGTATACCACTGTTGCCATCGTCTTGTCGCTCCTCGTGCTGGAGCAGTCCGTCTACCGATACAAGAAGCGGCATTTACCTGGCGATAAATGGACGATACCTATCATCGGCAAGTTCGCCGACTCTATGAAGCCCACCATGGAGGGCTACATGAAGCAATGGAACTCTGGTGCTCTAAGTGCCATCAGCGTCTTCAACATGTTGGTGATAATTCTACGGTCTCCATTTATTTTTTTGACGGATTCCAAAAAGTTTCATCGTCATGGCCTCATCCAACGAATACTCGCGCAAAATCTTGAACTCTCCAATGTATGCTGAGCCATGCTTGGTCCATTCCGCCAAAGCCATCTTGCAGCCTGATAACTGGTGAGTTACCCTGGTTACTCTCACGTTGTTAAAGCTATATTCGTATCTAGGGTTTTCCTCACGGGCAAGGAGCACGTTGAATTCCGCCGCGTCCTTAACACGCTCTTCACGCGTAAAGCACTAGGGTTTGTCTGAATATGCATCGTCGCTGTACGCTGGAACTCATAATTCTATCTCAGCATCTACGTCAACATTCAGGACGCCATCACTCGCAAGCATTTCACTGAATGGCTTGCCGCGGCGGCCAAGGACCCCAATCCCCAGCCCATCATGATGATCTCGCGCCATTTGAACATGGACACTTCCCTTCGTGTATTCTGCGGTAATCACATCCCTGATCAAGCCTCCATTGAAATCAGTGAAAAGTACTGGGCCATTACCCAAGCCCTTGAACTCGTCAATTTCCCACTCGCCATCCCTGGCACCAAGGTCTACAAGGCCATCCAAGCACGGAAGATTGCGATGAACTGGCTCGAACTCGCCGCCCGCAACAGCAAGATCGCTATCGCCAACGGTGCCGAGCCCGAATGTTTGATCGACCACTGGATGTCCACTATATCCGAACCATCGTACAAAGGCCGTAAGGATTTGAGCGACCGCGAGATCGCCATGGTCGTCTTCTCCTTCCTCTTCGCCTCGCAGGATGCCATGAGCAGCGGCTTGATCTATGGATTCCAGCATCTTGCTGACCACCCGGACATCTTAGCCAAGGTTAGGGAAGAGCAGGAGCGCGTCAGACAAGGACACTACGACAACCCAATAACCCTTGAGCAACTCGACCAGATGCCATACCTGCAGGCTTTCGTCAAGGAAAGTCTGAGAGTTAAGCCTCCTGTCACCATGGTCTGTTTCCATTTACACTGTATATATGAAGATACTCATATGCCGGTAGGTTCCCTACAAAACCACTAAGGCCTTCCCCATCTCCGATGACTACGTTGTTCCAAACGGAAGCATGCTCATCCCGTCGTTCTACAATTCCCTCCATGATCCTGAGGTGTTCCCCGAGCCTGACGTCCTGAATCCCGATCGCTGGCTCGACCCCAATAGCAGCGCCAACGCCAACCCGAAGAACTACATGGTTTGGGGTGCTGGCCCACATCGCTGTATCGGTGTGGAGTACGCCACGATGAACATCGCTCTTGTGCTCGCCGTTGCTTGCATGTCGTTCGACTTCGAGCATCACGTTACGGAGAAGAGTGATAAAGTAGAGTGAGTTATCGTCGCCATCTACACGATTCTTAGAGCTAATCCTTTCCCCAGAATCATCGCCACGCTCTTCCCTAAGGACGGGTGTCTTCTCAAACTTACTCCCCGCCCATGACCGAAGTAAACGATAGAGTTTCTGCAAAAGCACAATACTTATTAGACTTCTATTTAATTCGCCCCTGTACTTGTGGCACACGTGATCGTGTTAGTGTTACATATTTAGTAGACGACTGCCCATATCCGGATGCTTGGAATGAATTCATACTATCCCTGCAAATCTTTCCTATTTGACACGAAACTTCTTGCCTTCGTGTTCTGTCCCAGGTCTGAAGATTGCGGAGTCCACCCTGGGATAGGATCTGCACAGCGCTTTGACAGAGAATCGGGGAGTCCCCTTGGGTTGATTCTCGATCTCTTCCTGAAGCTTGTGGCGGAATGTCGAGGGTGGAGAATCATCCTTTGTTGATTTGCGAGCCGTTTCTTCTTGAGAGCCTGGGGGCGTCTGCGATCGGTCACAACTAAGGGAGTGTTGGTTAGCAAGCTATAGCATGGATGTAGGAGAGCGTATGCGAGGCGGTACCATGCGCATGGGTGGGGAATAAATCGAAGCACAGGGAATTTGCTTTTGCGTTTGAAGGTAATAAAAGGCAGGGGATTGTTCTCGAGCAACTTGGAATTAATGCTGAACGCAGGCGCTTGTTCGTCGTTTGCGGTGGCACGGCTGGAGACGGTGGACGTCGTCATATTTGTGCTGGGCCTTGTGGACCTGACGTTGGAAGCATCGTTATCGGTTTGAATTGAAGATTTTTGGGAGTCTTTGAACGTCCGATCCAATTTATGAGCCCTTGACGGCTCTGACTTCTTCAAGCTGAGGGGTAGCTTGAGGTTGACATGAGTAGTGGATTGAGATTGTTCACTGCCGCCGGGTGTATGGTGGGTGGTCACAGTCTTGACACCTTGAACAGCTTTCATAGTCTTTTCGTTAACGCCCTTCTTCGCCATCGTATTCCGCGAGTCGACGTCCCTGTCGTATATGAGATATTGGTCGTGACAATTAAGGACGGGGAGTGGCTTCCGAGGGCGTGTTATAACATTCTCTGTGGTGTCGGCTTTATGTAGGGATGCTGCATTATCATCCATCTTGGGATCCTGAGCCAACTTGACTATGGGTTCGTCAACTTGTATTCGAGGTCTCTTGGAAGGGTGCATGGTAATATCGATGGCGGATAGATCAGCTATGTCATGTCCGCGCTTCCTGCTATGGCTGGGCTCCTCTACCGCCTCGAGCTCGACAGTCGTAACTTCAGGGGGTATGTCCCGTTCAGGGTTCGGATAGTGAGTTGCTTGACGCGGCATGTTGCGCTCGCAGAAGAAATCTACGAGTAGGGTACGGATATATGCACCTGAGATACTTCTTCGGCGTGTATGAAACTTACCATCCAGAACGTACGGCGCCACGCCCACCAATAAATCTGCGTCGACGGATTGTAGTACCCACTCCGCATGTAACACCTCATATTTCTCGTCTTCTAGGGCGATAACAAAGCAGTAACTCAATAAACTCACCACTTTAGATTGTCGCATTAACCTTCCCAAGTCAGCACGCATATACTTGCTATCGCGGGTGAAGTGCTCACTTTTGCACCCATGGATCATCAAGGGCGCTGCAAATGAAGAAATCTGCTTCGTAGAACTCCTCGTGGGTCCGCACTATCGCTCCCCCGTCACGAACTAGATGTGTCCCGATTCGATTAGCCACAGCATGCGGTCAACAACCAATATGATTACGCACTCCAGGCCTTGCGAATATTAAGGCGCACAGAAGGGCTAAAACAGGCTTGGATGGAGTGGTTATTGTCATAACAACGTAGCTGTATTCACCAGAGATCACCTTTCTTGCCGCCGAACAGCATCGTATGTCCGTAATGATTTAAATGGGGTTTCTGTATGTGATCGAGTTGGGGGACCGTGGTGAACGGAATGACCAGAGTGATCGGTGGCGTTACGCGCGCGCCACAGCCACTACAACTAGGAAACATCAGTTCAATCGTCAAATTCCGTGTTACATTTGGTACCATTCGATGCTATGGATAAATTCGAAATACAGTAGATAATACGAGGGAGGAGGAAACGTGATTTAGAGCGGTAGGTTGCTATGCTATTATTTATACTCTACGGACGAGAAGCGGCAATGAACTCGATCCATGTCCTTTGATACGGGGTCTGATAACAAAACTCTGGAAGGCCTCGATATCATAAGGACTAGCAAAGGAAAACTGGCGAGTAAGAGTGATGATCAGAGCCTGCGATCATCGTCAGCACGGAGCCGCGGGAAGTTCGTCGGGGGCACGTACCTTGATTTCAACCATGGCAAACGTCTTGCCAATGCAACTGCGCGGGCTACGGTTTGCATCAGCGTCAGCGCGCGGAGTCTGATAAATATAAGCTTACCCTTCGCTGAAGGCCAAGAGTTCTCTTCGCAACGATGTTTTTTCCTGTGAAGGCTCACCCCACCGCTCAGGTCGGAACATATTGGCGTCAGGTCCCCATATATGTTTGTCTGTGTGAAGAACGTTCACTGGAATTGAAATGATAGTTCCCTTGGGTATGACAAGCTGAGGCACATCGGCTCCTGGCAGCGGTTCGCTGAGGGATACGCTAATTGTCTCGGCGGCCTGTGGCAACGGAGATTGTGTAAGCGTCAAGAAGAGCACCGGAGTGAACATGCTTACCACATGATGGTTTTCCAGGATAGCAGGATGCAAGCGCAGCGTCTCCAGCAGAATAGCATCCAAAAGGGGGAACTTGTTCATCAATTGTTCATATGATGGATCACCCGGGAAAGACACTTCATCCCGCAACTGTTGTTGTACGTCAGGATGCACAGCAAGCTCGTACAGCACCCACTAGAGGATATGAGTATGTTAGTTAAGGAACCGCACGACCAAGGGACACGCTACGCACTGCAATGACAGCAGAGACTGTTTCGTACGCTGCAGATATGATCGTGCGCATCTGAGCTACTACGTATTCTTCTGTCATGTCAGGTCCGGTTGGAGAGCGAACTGTGGCTCGAAGTCAGCAGATAGAAGCCAAGGAAGTAAGTATAACTCTACTTACGCATCATAGCAAGCAGAGTGTTGCTGGCAGGGTCGTCAGCGGCGCGCGTGTCTGCCAAGAGCTGCGAGGAAATCTCCCCTAGCTCGCGCTTCGTCTGCCTGATCATGTTGCCTTTCTTTCCGATCTTGAGAATACTCGGGAACACCCAGAATAGCGCCCGCATGTAGAATGATGAGAGCCTATTTTCGTTGTTGGTCAGACCATCTAACGCCTCAGCTAAGCCATTGGGACCATCGGAGAGTGCCTTAAAGTCGAACGAGAATGCGGCACGCCCAATGGTGTCAAGGCTAGATGGTATGATGTATGAGTTAAACAGTGCTTTAGTGATATTGTTTTGTGAACTTACGCGAAGCGACCAGCCCAGTCGGTTACCTCGATCTCTGCGTAATCGAAGGTTGTTTGATCTAAAGTCTTCGACCAATAGGAAGCTACGATGGCAGAGGTCTCGTAAAAAACTGGAAGAAAATTGCGAACAGATTGCTGGCTATAGAACGGAATGAGCGATCGAGTCACACAGCCGGGGTCACAGTTCGACCCACCTCAATGCCGGGGCAATATGTCTACGATGTATTTCATGGTGGTCTTTGCCTGAAGGATATTGGTCAATAACTAATCAATAATCTTCAATGGCCTAAGCACCTTCAATCCACAATATGCCTTCTCCTACGAGCGCCTTGAACCAAGCACGTACGCCATGAGGTTTGGGGAAATTGTAGGCGGCCTCGCCAAGGATAAATGATATAGCCCGACGGTCGGTGATGGATAGGACGGGGTGCTATTTTCAACATGTCAACATCTGTTGATTGATTCGAGAAAAACAGCCATACCCCAAATGCACCAATAAGTTTCACGATCTTGCCGTAGCGTGCGTGCCAGTCGACATAATGGACACCTGGACTATCGTGATAGAGGAGCCACTCCACCCCCCAGATCGCTGAGGGCGAAGTTGGTCCAGGTACGTGGCGTAGTGCGAGCCGGGTGGCGAAGACATGACAGATGTGCCTCAACAGCGGGTAGGCAATGAGACAGAAGATACCGAAGAGAATACAGTAGGAGGGGGGGATTATGGCGAACATGTTGTTGTTAGGCAATAATCTCTTGAGTTCTGCTGGGTTTTATAGAAAGAAAATGAGTCACGGACTTGGCCATATTCCTGTGCAAGCTGTTAAAGACAGATTCGTACTATCTGGAGTCCAATGATGAGATTTCAGGACCAACACACGTTCCAGGCATATCCATTCGGGGCTTTGTCAGAAACGGACTACTGGGTGAGGCGTACATCGTCGGCAGCTAACAAGTCAAGGCGACACAGTAGGCCGACGTGGTCATTACCTTCCTTGAGTCAAAGAAGGTAACGGAGAAGAAAATCTGGATCGAAAGCGGCGTGACTTCGATCTGAAAATGCTAAGGCAAGGGATGCATGGGGGATACATCAAAAGTCGGCGTTCAACAAAGCAAGGAGATGATGTACAAGCCAGCAGCATCGCGTGTCGCCCCGCGGAAATCGCCAACCTTGGCTTCCGTCCTGTCTAGTGGAGTAGCCTGGCAAATTCCTATCGCGGTAGATGGAACGGATATGTTGAGTTTATCTTACATATTCCTGACGGGTTTTCCACTTGCAATTGACAAAGTTCCGTGCAAGCATTACCTCTGAAACCTTGACATTACGCATTTAGGCGATATATCCGTCGGGTGGCGATGCAACCAGTTCTTGTTCAGAGATAACGATTATTGGTGAGAGAAATTGCACAGGAAGACTGCCCCATCAGTGATACCGGTCGGACGCCCAGAAGAAACCGGGGCCGTGCGTGACTTCGTAGACCTGTAGTGTGATTCTTGACTATCGCAAAAGAAGCAGGACGCGACCAACAAGTAGCGGCGCCGTAATTTGCACGATGCGTAGATCGATTGTGGCAACGGCGCAGTGACGCTGTCGAAGTTGAGTTCAAGATTGGTTATGGGCGCTTGTGGACTTGGATTTTGACTACACGATCAAAATGACCACGTGTACAATTGACTGCTGAAACGATCCGAACTTCATTCACCTCGTCCATAACTTGCCAGCGCAGCTCGAACGACTTCTCCATCACATATAATCTGACGCGGGCGGGTCTGGTGTCCGGATAATTCTCTCCACCTTCCTTTCATTGCATGTCAGCGCGTCGCAAAGGAGCATCGGGCGCGAAGCTGTCCAAAACGGCACTTTCGGA
This sequence comes from Pleurotus ostreatus, assembly GCF_014466165.1. NCBI lineage: Eukaryota > Fungi > Basidiomycota > Agaricomycetes > Agaricales > Pleurotaceae > Pleurotus > Pleurotus ostreatus. Next base: position 3,236,116 of record NW_023503157.1, on the reverse strand, counting down.
TTCCTCTGGGGACATGTTGGATCCAAGGGTCATGACTACCTCATTAGATGAAATACATATATCACCAAGAACACCGAGGATGGATCAGGATGGCGACGACGAGTTGGAGATGAACCTTCTGGGTGACGAAGAGAGACGTCGGGCAGCGCCTGGTTTCAATGGCTCGGCGAGAAGCCATGAGTCAGAAACCAAACGTGCAATATCCGTGCGGGACAAGCAAGGAATGGTCCTCCTGTGTGTTCTATGTCAGTGTACTATGTTTAGTGATTGTGAACCGCTGAAACTGAGACGGGAACGCCAATAGACCTTATTCAGGGAGTTCCGGTAAGTTCTTGGTCAGAACTATCGTATTTACGAGGGCTAAAGAAACACCATTTATTAGCTGGGGCTGGCTCTCGGTACGTTTCTAGGTAACGACCTTGTGCATTCATCTAACTGTTACTTAGGATCTGTCCCGTTTCTGCTCAAGGAGCACTTATCGTATTCCCAGCTTGGCACCTTTGCCTTGTCAAGCTACCCTTATTCGCTCAAATTGCTCTGGTCACCAATAGTTGATTCCGTGTTCTCAACGTCCATTGGCCGCCGAAAATCATGGATCATTCCTATGCAGCTCATCGTCGGTACCCTCATGATGTATATTTCCCTCAATGTGCAGAAACTTTTGGACGACGTAAGAACATAGTAATTCCATCAAGTAGCATAAGTCTAACTGGGGGCCCCGATAGCCCGGCAACTATGTCACCGAGCTGACAGTCGTATTCACCTCCCTCGTCTTCTTCTCGGCTACGCAAGGTGAGCGTACCCATCTTATCACCGAGTGTACGCCGCTCAACATGTTATATCGGTGCCCAGATATCGCCGTTGACGGTGAGCCTTCCTTCATCGTTGTAGTCAAGTCGCCGATTTAATATTTCTCATCCAGGTTGGGCACTTACCCTCCTTTCCCCTGACTGCTTGTCCTACGCGTCCACTTGCCAAACTATTGGTTTGAATACTGGATTCTTTGCCTCATTCACGGTTTTCTTGGCCTTTAATAGTGAAGAGTTCGCGTAAGTCACCCTCTACCAAACTACCCACTAGTGTTCATTTGCCATTAGCAAGAAATGGGGCGTACCACACCTCACTTTGAGCGGATACCTCAAATTCTGGAGCTTGATGTGCTACGCAGTGACGCTATGGCTCATTCTTTTCAAGAGAGAGGTCAGTCGATATGGCTCTTAACCGTATTTACTCATTCTGGACAACTGGGAAGGACAAGGAGGTTGTGACTGAAGCAGACATGAGTATCTCGGGCGTGTACAAGCAAATCTGGGCTATCTGCAAGTTAAAACGTTAGTGGAGCTTACTCGGGTTTCTATCATCCCTGACGCTTGCGTAGATGTGCAATCCCTTATCGTTGTCCATCTCTTTGCCAAAGTCGCTTTTGCCGCACACGAGGCTTCAACTTCTCTGAAGATGGTTGAGAAAGGCTTCAAGCGGGAGGATCTAGCGATAGCCGTCCTAATCGATTTCCCCTTCCAAATCGCTGGCGGTTGGCTTGCGGCCAAATGGTCTCGCGGTGACCGACCACTCCGTCCATGGATATACGCGTTTTGGCCCCGCATCGGCTTAGCTCTCGTAGCCACCGTGCTCATCAACTGGTTCCCTGCGCCGCCGATTTCCATGGGCTTTTTCATGTTCCTGATCCTTCACACCGTCCTCTCGTCTTTCGCTTCGTAGGTGTCTTTTCCTTGGCACACCTCCTGCCGCTGATATCATGTTTGAAAAGTACTGTACAATTTGTGGGAATCTCAGCCTTCCACACGAGGGTTTCTGACCCGTTAATCGGGGGCACCTATATGACGGTACGACAATATCACATCATCGACAGCCTAATCTTAGTTGTAATTGTACTAATCATGCTTTGGTAGCTCCTCAACACGTTCACCAATATGGGTGGTACCTGGCCGAAGTGGTTCGTCCTTAAAGGTGGGGATATTCATACTGCAGTTGTGGATAAACATTCAAACCTGCGTTTGTTGTCAGGAATCGACACTTTCACCATCGCGGAATGTAAACTTCCTGGAAGTAACCTTGAATTAAAATCAAAAGGTCAGTCCTTCCATACGCCTTCGTCTCTATGTTGGTGTAACGCCAGTCTTTAATAGTTCTAGAGTGTGTTACCGAAACTGGCAAAACAACTTGCAAACAGCTTAGTGGCGAGTGTGTTATCCAGCGCGATGGATACTACATAGTATCCGCAATTTGTATGGTGTTCGGTATCACCTTCTTGCTCGCCTACATCATTCCAACAGCTCGGAAGCTCCAAGGTGCGCTGTTTACAGCAGAAAAACACACAGGATACTGATATTGGCCCTACAGCACTTCCGACTTCGAAATGGCGAATCAAAATGCAGTAGATACTTGGGACTCGCGTTGTGTGCTTTGTTTTCTTGTAATGGCCTACATTGCCGTAGATGAGCAGTTGCTGTCTATCAAACCTGCCCTAAGGTCAGGAGGAACTCATTGAATATAATTGCACGTGTGAACTTGGCGCCAAAGCGTTTGTACCGCAAACAGCAGAATTTTCCAAGCACAAAGCTCATTAGCTACCAGCAACTCCACATACTTCTTGAAACCACCAAGTCGTCGCACAGCAGATATGTCTAGCACTACCATGCACTTTGGCCCCGAATGGATGCGCACAAAGCACCAGCCAGCAGCGAGACCACAGCGTCCGCCTTCTCCGACGCCCAATAATCTTCCCATTGCAACCGGCGCGTCGACATACTCTGCCCTGGTATCTCCTGCGGCCCCGCCACAGCCCGACCAACCAGATGAAACACACCCATTTCGATATTCCAGGGAGGAAATGCTTAGGATCTATAAAGAATGTCAAGGTAGAGGCGTCTTGGGTATTGAAGTGGAGAGGTGGGAGGGAGTCGTGAGGGATATTGCAACAGACCCGGTGGCATGCAAAGAAATGGATGAAGCAGAGAAGAAGGTTAGAAAATCCCCTTTGACTTGTCCCCCTCCCATTCATCATACAAGTTTCCTTCTGTAGCTTTTTGCAGCCCCTCTTAACTCTGAAATTCGTAGACGCCAGTCAACTACTGATCACCCGACCTTCTTGTCCACAACAACTACAGGGCTGGAGCGTCCTCGGTTAGGCCACTCTAATACAACAGCTGCAGCAAGCCCTCACAGAGACAGATTCGGGGTGTTAATGGGGCGGAGAAGGGACTCAGGTATTCACGTAGAGACTTTCTCCAAAAACGTGCTCTTTGACGCTTGCGAATTCCTTAGATGCACCATCTTTGACGATACCGGGACGGAAGGTGTCGGGAGCTCTGCCGTCGCCCCGTGATGGAGGCCTCGTGTCCCCTCGTTCTCGCTCTGGATTCGACGGTGTGTTAAGTGGCTCTGGAGAAGGTTGGTTAGCACGTCGCAAGGCATCAGAGAGCAAGCAACTGGATCCTGGCGACGCATCTGCTGAAAAGAAACCCTCTGGGGCAGAAGACTCGACAGCACGTACCGACGAGGGAGGCCTCAAACCAAACGGAAATCATTCATCGTCAACAACAGAACACGGTTCATCAATAAGTGATACCTCCCAGATGACTCAAGCCGAGGATCATGGCCTGAGCAACGGCGTACGCGACTTGTCGCTGGAAGAGACTAATGGTACTAGCGCTATTAGTGCAGTCGAGGGGGGCTCATCTAGTACCTCTGCGCAAGATTCGGTAGATCTTGCCAGCGTAGAGTGGTCATATTTAGATCCTCAAGGTCAAGTTCAAGGTAAGTTTCCAGTCCCTCTTGCTGTTAGTTTCGTATTCAAGATGTTTAACAGGTCCCTTCCGGGCTGATACAATGCAAAAATGGTACGACGATGGCTATTTCACGCCCGACCTTCCTACGAAGCGAACCCAGTCCGATGCAAACTGGATACGTGTCGATGAGCTGGTAATCAAGGCGCGAGGGGGCAAACCATTCTTGTCACCGCCGGAGTCGCCACCACCGCCTCCCCCTGGCCTCATGCGACACGCGGGCGCGCCCCCCAATAGTATTGGCATACCGTTAGCGAACAATTCCTTTAGTCAACCATTCCAACCAGCTCCTTTAGCGAACCTTCGTACCTCAACTCTTGACTCATTCCTGACCAACGGTGCGGGCTTCGCAGAATCTCCTTCGTCTGCTTTCAGCGCTGGCCGATTTGGCAACAATTCCCCTGATGCCATTGGTGGTAGAACATCTAGTAGGGGATCGTATACTATGGGTGACCCCTCGGTGGGCGTGCGGCCTGTAGGTTATGCTACCGTCCCAGAGTCTTCAGTTACGTATCCGCCCGTTCGTCGAGAACTATATGATATAGATCCCACCTATGGTGTGAGATCTCAACAACCTTATGGCAATACCGCGCCTGGACGGCCCGCAGACATGTACGGTTTCAACGGGGGATACCAACCGAATCAATGGTCGACCTCGATAACCGATCCATCCATTGCAAACGGCTATGAAGTATATGGAGTGCGTGCGGGGCCAGAAATGTCTTTGCCAGCCAGTTACTCTGCTCCTGGCGGTATACCGGGTTCGAGCCAGCCTTCAATGATGCACATGCATCCGCCACCACAAGAAAACGGCTTCAACAACATGAACCCCAATGTCCCTTTTGGAAATACCAACTTTGCTTCACCCGCGGTACCCCCGGTCGATTCCAACGGCGTGTCATATACAGGCCACTTACCACCCATACCTTCGCAGATCCCCATATCTACGCCACCTTCCGCCACCGATAACATCCCCGTTCCGGTGCAACCCACTGAACCGAGCAACGAGTCCGCTGTTGCGCCAGCTCCTTGGAAAAAACCCGCAGACTCTACACCTCGCCCGAGTCCATTTGACGCGCTTCATCCAAAAGCTACGAATACCGCCCCCGCTGCACCCGTCCCCGTTTCTCAGCCCTCCGCATGGAAGCGCAATCCACCCCCTTCCCAATCCAACCAGTCAAATTCGCATGTCAATGATCCTTCGCCGTGGTTTGCGGCATCGCATGTTGCTGAAGATGATGCTTGGAAAGAACCCACTGGGCCGAACAGCCTTACCTTTAGTAATATCGTACAACATAATAATCAGCAGCAGCAGCTAGCGGCCGAAAACAACACTCCTTCTGTCACCCAGACGGCGCAACCACCCGTCGCCACACCCAAACCGTCCATGCCCGCCGAAACTCCAGCTGCACCCGCCGCTGCGGTGGCTCCCATCGGTAATGCGAAATCTCGGAGAAAGAGTACCTCTCAACAGGCTCAGAAACCCGCTGCTGCTCCAGCTGCTCCAGTACCCTCTTTACCAACCAAGAGTCCGTCGCCGCCGCCATCCACGCTATCCGCAGGAGCGAAGCAACCTGCTTGGGCAACGGAAGAGGATTCGAAGAAAAGCAAGCCATCGAGTGTATCTTTGAGCTTGAGGGAAATTCAAGAGGCAGAAGCTAAGAAGGCAGAAGCTCGCAAGGCTGCTGAACGCGAGAAGGAACGGGCTGCAAGAGCTATTGCGGTAGTTGACGAGGCTCAACCATTTTCAGCCTCTTGGGGTTTGCCCACGTCTCAAACTGGTTCTCGTAGTAATCTTTTGGGCAAAGAAGTGTTAGCTGGAGCCGCCGCCAGCAGCTCAGCGCCAACTACGCCTCCCGTTTGGACCACTGCAGTGAAGCCTCCTTCGACCAAGAAGACGATGAAGGAAATCCAGGACGAAGAAGAGCGTCGTAAGAAGCTCGCTGTCAAAGAGACGGCCGCGGCAGCCTTGAAAAGAGGGTATGCTGAAAGCACCACTAAGGTTTGATCCTCCCGTAGTTTGCCCGTCTTTCGCTGCTGATGCAACTGGTGTTGATAGGCCACAAGTCCTGCTCAACCGCCAGCCCAAGCGAGCAACGCATGGTCTGTTGTAGGGCCAAGTGGAAAGGCCGTTCCAGGTGCTGCTCCTGCCCGTCCTCCGATCACTCCCGCGGCTTCTCATGCCCCCGCCGCACCTGCGCCTACTCCTCGACCCAATGGCATAACTACTACCAGACCTAGCGCGGCTTCAGTTGCTAAAGCTGCCTCCAAGATTGATGACTACCCTGTGAACCCATCACACGACTTCTTGAAATGGCTGAGCGATTCGCTGAAAGGCCTCAGCAGCACCGTCAATGGTACGGTCACAGTAATCCTTTAACACTGCTTTTTAATTGACGTATTCCCCAGTCGAAGAAATCATGCAAATGCTCTTGTCGTTCCCCCTTGATCCAGATCCCTCGACGACCGAGATCATCTCCGACCTCATCTACGCCCATAGCACCACTCTTGACGGCAGACGCTTTTCAGCCGAGTTCATAAGTAAGCGCAAAGCTGACGTGGCTTCCCGTCCGAAGACCAACGTCAATGGCAACGCCATGAGTAAGCCGGTATCGATTGCAGACGTCGTAAAGGCCCAACCGAAGCCGACCCAGCCCGAGTGGGGAGGCTTCAAGGTCGTCAACAAGAAGAAGAAAGGTGGACGAGCATAATTCATGTATAGTTCCTTGTGCGACTCGACGCGCATCCACAAACTACACATTATCTATCCATAGCGTAATGAAAGTCATATCTTGTACAAGTACACCCTTATCCTTACAAGAACTCGGTGGTAATACCTTCATGAAGTTTGTAAAGTTTGCGAAGGTCGCTGTGTTTTATCGCAAGAGTCGGCAAGACGTATTTACTTTAGTTAATTGCCTACCATTATCAACTCTCACATATCTCGGTTGCAGAGTACTATTTGTGGTGTAGCTTAGTGCCGTCGTTGTTGTCGACTGGTCGTTGAGATCTGGATAACTTCCGATCCGGTCAAAATTCGAATACAACGTCTATCCTTGTATTCGAAACGCTGCATGTTCATAACTACTGGATTTCATGGCTCGGAACATCGAGAGTACGACCTTCTCTGGAGCTTTGATGGGCAAGCTCTACCATCTCTATCACATTCGTTGCGTCTTCCCATTTGATCTTAGGAGCCGCACCATCTCTAATAACGGCCGCAAGGTTCTTAAACAGATCGATATACGCTCCCGGATCAGTGGATGGCCAGCTGCGTATCAAGGGATTAGCATAAAACAATCTTGTGGGCAGGAGTGTACATGCACGCACATATCTGTAGTGATCTGGTCATCGTCTCCGATGGTTTCTACTAAACCCCAAAGAGATTCGGGTTCCTTGCCAAACCCTTCTGCGTGGATCTCAGTGTATGGGTCGTTTAACGTCTTCAGTTGGCTTTCCTGGACGTCCCCTCCGTATTTGGTGTACGAACCCTTTGTCCCACGGACGAGAAAGCGTAGCTGCGTTGAACGGACGGAGAGGATCTGAGCGCGAAGAATAGCAGTCACCGCGGGATAATGCATATACACGGAGAACTACAAACAGGAAGCAAATGTGTGCAAGTGCAATATCCACGCGTTGGGACGCACTGTATCGTCTACATCCGGGTGTCCTATACCTCTTGCATTTTGGACGAATGCTGTCAGCCTCAGCGGGCGGCCGAAAAGGGTGAGAGCTTGATCAATGATGTGGGTCCCTAGGTCATACAGTTGGCCATTGGCTGGAAGGGGGTGATCTTTCCAGGTTCCCTTTAACACCCTTCGATACCGGTCGTAACTTTTGCAAATTTGTTGGATTGACATTAATCCGGCACAAAAGTAAAGGACCACCTACTGGGCCTCAAACTCGACTATTGTCCCTAATGACCTAGGATCAGAACTTGGGAGCTCGAGTAGTTTCTTGAGAGCAAGGAAGTCTGAATTCCACCGGGCGTTCTGGTACGGATAGATGACCAGATTCTGTGACTTGGCTAGGTGTCCTAGCTCACGAGCTTGCTCTGCTGTCGCAGTTACGGGCTTGTCTACAAGGACTGATAGCGCACTGTGTAACGTGCTAAACACAATGTCGCGCAAGCCTTTGCTCACCGTGCTTGCCGCTTTCCAGGATTCGTTGTGCAAATTCATAATGGGTGTGGCTCGGAGTCGCGACGATCACTAGTTCGATCTCAGGGTCGGCCAATACGTCGTCCAAGGATCGGTGTATTTTGGCGGTTACACCGAACCGTTCGTGAACTTTACCGCCAAGAGTGCTTGGGTTGCGCTCAAGTACAGAGTGAAGGGTGAAGAGGTCTCGGAGTGCGAGAATGAAAGGTATATGGAAAGTCAAGCCGCCTAAACCGACCCCGAGGACGCAGGTGTTGATAGGTGTCACGGTCATCGTCGTGGGCGATAATACGAGTAGACACAATGTGGGAGCGTAGAAAGCAGATAAGATAACGATGCGTGATGGAGAAACGGTTTGCTTCCAGGAGCGTTACCAGAATGGAAGTTGCACTCAGAGAAACAGATTACCTGCTGACCAACATCGAATAACAACCACGGTTCTTCTATCCGGAATCGAAGGGTTCACAACTGACCATGATGTAGGCTGTTTTGCGCTGTTTCGTATTCCATACAACATCGAATACATTCAGGTTTTTTTTGCTCCATGTGCTTCCACACGGAGATGCTGGAGCATCACGATGGGGGGCAGTATACACCGATTGGAGTGGGCTTCCATTTACTGCGCTCATCTAGAATCCTCCAACCCGCTGCCGCGTTCGCCGAAGTCGTCCCTTCTTTCACCGGTGCAGCCGTCTGTGCACCGGCGCGCAAGGAAGAAGCACTGCCATCGTATGTGTCGTCGACCGAGGTCAGGGTGTCAAGACGATGCGCCATGACCTCGAGATCATCAGGACGCCACTCCTACGAACATGGGCAGAAATTAGGTTGAAGTTCGCATGAATCCGTGTGTTTTGAATTGCTTTACCGTAAATACATTCGGAGGTAGGCGGGCGCGCTCACTGAGTGCAGAGTACGTGTCTACCAGATCTTGATCACCTTCACACAGAGTTTGGAGAAGTGCGAAAATGCTGGTTCCATACTTTGAGAACAGCGAAGAACAGGATAATTGCCACAGCACTCACGGTTTCGTCGCCCTGTCGGTCCCTGCGCCAGGCATTATGGCCTGAAGCAAAATAGCTATAATGTCTCTTCGCAAACCGGAATCCTGACGGCCATCGGAAGTTCCATTATTATTATCCACGATCCAAGCCGCCCAGCGGGCGAGACACAGGCTATGTGAAGTGCTTGATCTTGTGTCGCCTGAGACGAGAAATGATGCGGTCCTTTCGCACAATACACGGGGCAGATCAGCATGGTACTGGAATAGATGTGCCAATAATGGTGTCCATAGGGAGATGGAAGACACGGGCGGGTAAAATGTATCCTCTGGGAAGACTCTTTTCCTATACACAAGGTTCGTCAGGCTGTACTTCGAAAGTTTTAGAAGATCGAGATTACTTCTTCGAAAGTGGAACGAGCACGCTTTTGAGCAGAAGTACGTCGCTCAGCCTATCCAGTGCCCATTTCTCCCGAGGGTCTTCATCCTCTGCAGTCTCGCTCCAGTCAATTCCTCCGATCGCGATATTCGCTGCAACCTTTGCATCCGCTATCCACCCTTCAATTTCTTTCAGGACGGTCGATAAATTCGCCTTATACCGAGTGCGCAGCGACGCATCGCGCAACGTTGCTTTTACGAGTGTTTTGTAGCGTTTAAGTAGTGGTAGAAGGGGAGGAAGAGTTTTTGGTTGAGGTTCCGCAGATGTCGAGTGGTTCAGTATCGGGAGGAAGTAGTTGTTGAGCAGCCATGTCAAAGACTATTATTCGAGTAAATACACGCCTGACACACGATATGGTACTAACTTCTCTGGAAGCCTGTCGTAAGAGCTCAAGACTTGGTAGATCTTCATGCGTTGCAGCATGCCTCAGCTCTACTAACCATGCGGGCAAGCCCAGCTGCGCAGCTATTGCAGCTATAGACCTGGCGTACACTCCGAGTTGTAGGGGATCCACAAGTCCATTCACAAGTCTAATCAAAGCTGCTGCGTAGCTCTGGCGCAAGGACAGATACGAAGATGAGTTCGTTTGTGAGTTATCTTGCTGTGTCACGGCCAGCAGGGCTAATGTCGAGTCCAATGCGTGCGGTAGGGCGGTCGTGGCCTTCCATGCTGACAGCTGCAAGCCGTTGTTAACAACGCAAATGACTGAAAATACCAATACGCACCGTTTGAATGGCCAAGATTTTCGATTCCTCAGAGTCGTCGTAGTAAATCCAGATGCAAACCTGATTAAGGTCGTCCAGCGAACCCCAGGGTACTCTCCGTGGAAGCCTCATCGTCTTTGAATCGAACAAACTTCATCCGGTGTGAAAACCACTGAGGCGCTTATCTGAGCCTGAAGCGTTCGAGATTAGATTAGATAAAATTATGCGCCATGTGTGATGCAAGTTCAACTTTTCAACCAAGTTCAACTTGAACCCTTCCATTTACCTCCCGCGACACCCCGTCCCATTTACGCCACTTAACGACCCAAAATCTACGAGAAAACGACCCAAACACTTGAATTTACGAGATACCAATATCGGACTATAATCTAACAGAATGCCTCTTGACGAGCGCGGCCAGATTGCGGCGGCAGAAATTGGGTTCTATGTGCCCATTGCCGCGATCACTATTGTTCTGATGGGCCGCTACGCGTTACGACGCGATGCAGGCTGGTTATTCCTGTTTCTGCATTCCCTAGGTATGCACAAATCATATCTTTATTTTTCTGGGCAGCATGAACTGACCTATTCGTCGGGTAGTTCGGATTGCCAATGGAGCGTTACTATTGGCAGGCCAACTGGTGGAACCTACAATGATCACTCTATTCAGGGCAGCGTATGCATTGGATGTTGCGGCACCTGCATTTCTCTCCCTAGCCATCATAGGCTTCCTTGGCCTCGTGTACGTCGTCCTCCACTTCGTCCTTGGTTCACGATCTTCACGGCCCCCCCAGCGGTCAGCACTCTTTCAGCGAGAGCAATCGAACTATACGATCCTTCAGAGTCATTGCCATACTCGCACTCGCCGCACTAGCTATATCCGTAGCTGGAGCTGTTCAATCGAACGACCCCAGCAGCGAAAGCGCTCAAAATATTGGAAAGATCTTACGCGAAGTGGGGGCTATCATATACGCTGCGTTATGGGTTATCCTATTCTTCACGCATCTCGTTTGCTACTCGTATCGCTATACCCTTCGGCCAGAGCGCAGACCGGTGCGTAGGATGTTCCGCACTTCTGATCCATTGATATTGATATTGTTCTCCTTCCTAAAAGCTGCTCCGAGGGATCACGTTGGCGCTTCTGTTCCTTGGCACGCGTGCTGCGTACAGCATCCTCAACGCATGGTCAGCCGACGACGAGCTCGGGCTTCGACCGTCATCAAATCCTACTCTACGACGGTTTAACACTGCAACCGGCGACTGGATTCCATGGCTAGTGATGGACCTGATAATGGAGTATGGGTTAGTTGTGATCTGTCTTCTGGCGAGTACAATCATCCCAAGGCGGTGGTACGGAAAATTTTAATGATACTCACACTGTATCCGCGTGGGGACCATGTACTTGTAGGTAGAATCCGTAGTAAATTATGACGCGAAATCTTTCATGAAGAATGCAAATTTCAAAACGATGATAGCTGTTATCTAGTAGAGAGGGGTATATTATGGATGATACAGATACAGACATGGCTGTGCAAGCGAGGGACTAGGATCAGAATGTAAATATGAAATTACATGATGGTGGAGTACAATGCTGGGAACGCGAGAATTCAGACACAACAAAATGGTCAACGGTCCACAACCAAGATAGCATTCGGGTCTTGGCCATGCTGCCAGGAAAATGAGGATGAGCCGTAACCGGCATCTATCACAACGTAAGGTCAGCAACTTCAAGGCACCAGGCCAGTGAGCACCAACCGGTTGCAGTATGAGATGGGTATGTCATCTGCATAATGGTTGTATCCAATAGAACCTGATCATGCGATGTCGTCCGCCGCATCGAAGGCTGGCGGCTGAAGAGATGGCTCATGCTTAAAATGAGACGAGCACCCTGGATAAGGATGCCTGGTCAGTGGTGTACTTTTCGAACAAGATGAAACACGCACAGCGAATGGAGGAATAGCGATGATCCATCTAAGTTAACCCAATCAACAGCGATCAGTTCGGCATTCTCCTCACGATCATGGAAGCCTTGAGATGAGCGTATGGTACTTACGAGTATGCAACGCTTGCAATAGCTCCTTTGAGTAGGGCCATGCAAAGCGTGTTGACGGTCAAGATGACTATGAATTGAGTTCCATTAGTACAACGCCGAGCAAGCAAGGCTAAGAGGCGAAATGAAAGGGTTAATAGGTACGGCCACTTACCAAAGGGGGCACCAAACGCCCATATGCCGTGACTCATGAACCGGGAGATTACAGGCTGCCTGCCCCATCCATCACGGAGGGCTTGATAGAACTTGACCATTGTAAGGACAAACAGAAGGCTTTCATACAAAATAGGGGGGATTCTGTGAGAATGTAAGAGTTCGTTCGAAGCGGACGCAGGCGGTTGAGTTCGCGGGGAAAGGGATTTGGGAACTGCGCGAGCAAGACTCGAAGAGGAACACGCACAGAAACCCGGTGGCCGTGATCGGAAACCCAGTGATCACGCAATGTACTCCGTAATCCATGCTGCTCAACGAGATACCGAAGAAAACGGTCATCAAAACGACTTCGGCGAGGAAGAGTACGCTGAGAAAGGTGCGAAGCCAACGAACACGATTGTATAGGGCGATGACTGCGAAGAGCAAATGATGGTAGATGGTCTTCGGACGTTGGAAATCACGTACCTCTCAGAACAAGTAAGACCTGTACACCCATCATCAAGGCTTGACTGGAGATGGCTTGGAAAGATAGCAAGAGTAGGCAAACAGAACGACCTGGATACAGTGGCGCAGCTAATCCTAATGTGAGGATCGTGGCAATCCTGTCATAATTAACAAGCACCGAGGAGGAGATAAGTAGGGCAAGATTAGCATGGAAACAAGGAACAAGGTCGCCCACATACACTTGGGCTATGAGAGAAAAGTATCTGAGGAAGATGTACAAGAACTTTAACCTCGTCCATGCGCTCCTGATGACGGGGAGCTGAGTGCAAAAGGGTGTGCGACAGCGAAAGACACTCACAGCCAGATTTGTTCCACCTGAATGAACGTTAGTGTACCACGCAGACTAACCGAGTAGTTTGCGCCTCACCTCGTCCTCGAAGGACACGACTATGTCCCAGACCGTGAATGCAAGTGCTGCCACTGAAAGAGACCATGATAAGAACGAGACTAGGAAAAGGACTTCGACTCACTTGCGCTGTAATTGCAGGACTGCAGCCCCCGCAGTTGGTCATCCTGCACTATTGCAGCAAACACCATCTGCTAAGCACGACTACAGGGCAACCATGGATATCGCAGACAATCGCTCAAAACGTCAATAGGCTTTATATCTCAGTTCCAAGACTGTGTCCGATCAATTCCATGCTCGAACCCTGGCTTTGGAAAAATTTACGAAGATCCCCGGCCCCCCTATCGGCGTTTGTTCATCAGCCCTACCGTGCTTTGAAATGGGGCGATGCAATTAGGCAGTGATCTTAGAGCGAAACATTGTACGGCATCCGAACAACCGCCTGTGAACCACATTGCACACATTAGCTGCATTGCAAAGCGGTGGACGAGCATTGTGTATATATATTAGGAGAGAGGAAACAAACAACAAAGAATGTACTAGCCGCATAGTCAAGCACCTCCCACTCCACCGTCGAAACCCTGGAAGCCGAAAAACAAAGCTGGGAGGCGCTCCGGCTTAATTGAGCTACGAGTTTGTCTTCCCCTCCAGGTATACCCATGTCGTCTGGAATCAAACTGAGTTACCACGTCGAAGCGTTTGCGCTGGCGTAGTGGTGGTCGGGGTGTAAGAGGTCAGAATGACCGAGCGACGCGAAGATGTCCATTGATTACGTCAGGCACTCTCACGATGTCACATGGGTTACGCTATGGGATGCAGTGACGATCGGTAAACCGCCTTCTATAGGTCTATAGGGGGCAGGGTCACAAAATGCCGGACCTCCGGTTCCACTGGTTGACGATCCATGTTATCACGCCTCCGTCTGTTAGCTCACCAACTCAACAAAGCCAAGATGACCACTGCATCAACCACCGTGCACAACACGAACAAGGCTTGCTGCTCGATCCCCCCGGTGATCGACCACGACTACACGCCCAAAGGGAAGTTCACCTCGCACGGAGACTTTCAGAAAGTCTACGTGACCGGTCCTGATGAGAGTGATAACGCCATTGTCTGCGTCTTTGATATCTTCGGGTGAGTATTATATACCGTGCTAATATACTCCAATGCTAACGAACGTAACTTAGATTCTTCCCGCAGACCCAGCAGGGCGCGGATATCATCGCAACGGCACTGAAGACCAAGGTCTACATGCCCGATTTCTTCGAGCCCGATAGCGCGTTTCCGATCGACGGGTTCCCACCAAAGTCTGACGCAGACAAGCAAGCCCTGCAAGACTTCTTTGGTGGCCCCGCCAACCCTCAGAGAACAAAGGAGAAACTTGAAGCTTTCGGTAAGTTGCTCAAGAACGACGGTGCTAAACGACTTGGCGTGTATGGCTTCTGCTGGGGTATGTGCGTGTCGTACTTCCTAACGTATGGCTGTCAAGACTGGTTCCACAGGTGGAAAGGTTGTCGTCATTAGCTCTGGCGAAGGCACACCGTTTGATGCCTCGTCTATCGTCCATCCAGCGTAGGTCGCCTCACACTCCATTTAGCCCCATTCCCACAGGAGTATCTTCAGAATGTTGTCTGCCGACGACGCTTCCAAATTAACGGTCCCCTTGGCCATCTATATCTCTCAAGACGAGCCCGTTGATGAGGTTAGTCCCGAGTTGATGTCTTGCAGTTGGGAAATAATTGTTCTTCCAGTACACCAAAATCGTAGACATTCTAAGCAAAAAGCCGTTCTCAGCTCAATGCGACTCCAAAAACTACGATTATATGTATGTCCAGCATCACCTATGCTCTCACCGTCATGATGACGTCTACTCAGGTTTCACGGGTGGGCCGCAGCACGCGGTAACTTGAAGAACGAAGATAATCGCAAAGCGTATGCCATCACAACTTGCCGTTGCTACGCGAGCCCTAACTTTGCCCCACAGATACGAAGAAGTATATGGCAAACTCGTCAATTACTTCCAGAACACGCTGGGAGCCAAGTCCATGCTCTAGGGCGATATTACATAGTTAATTGTTACATACATCAAGTGTGTTACATAAAGTCGTTAGCTTCGTCGAGCGGTCGTGTAGGTTTCCAGAACCAGAACGGACCTGTGCGAGATATCAGTAACTGACGAACGCCTTCCGGAAATTGCTCACCAGCTGGATCACCTGGATAGATGGCGAGTAGTCAGCGTCTGTAAGTTCAACGCACAAACATCGACAAACCTTCGTCATGGGTATCGGACGTCCATACGCCGACAACGCCCATAGCACTGTTCACATGCCCGATCTGCACACCTTCCGAGCTACAGAAACAAAGTCAGTCCACCCTGCGAAATCGTTGGGAACGAGGGATACAAACACAAACCTCCACTGCGCATGTCCATCGTAGATAGAAACCTTAAGAGTTCAGGTCAAATTAATTAGTACCAAGGGCATAAGGGTAATCAACATGGCGACTGACAAATCTCCAAAGCGGCACCTTGTCGACACCGAGTCTGACATTGCCTTCGATAGTGGCCTCGTTTCCTATGGAGCCTCTAGAAGATCCGGTGAAGTACAATGTGGGGTAGCGTGGGTCGCTGGTCGACGAAACCGATTCCCCACCCTGCTCCTCCGCGATGTCGTACCCCGCATCCATCGACCCTCGAAATTTGAGCTTGTCCGGGGAGGTTAGTTTTAAGTCGAGGCGGATGAGGCGAGTAGCTTCGCGAAAAGACGGGTCGTTGAAGTAGGCTGGGTTGCGGGGACCGCCGTACATTGACGTGAACTACATGAAGAAGGGGGGTTGGACTCGAAGACATCAATAGGAATGGGGCGGCGGCACTAACGTTGAATGCTAGGAATACGGTGAGAAGGGGGGTAGATCAAATGAACAAACGTACACACCAAATAGCTCCCTTGTGGCGGAGGAGACATATACTATTAATCGCCGACCGTTTGGATAACCTCCCAACTCACTCACCTGTAATCCATGAAACAGACATATCTCGCCCATGAACCTACAATATGTGATTGATTAGTCTATCCTACAGGTGTGCAATTAGGGAGTTACCCACCCTCGACTCCTGCCCAATCAACGGGATTATGAGTCTCCGTAGATGATGAATTCGCTCGAAGGAACTCGAGATTCACGGGCGGGGCGACTTCTTGCGCCCACTGATGGGGGATCTCACGTATATTGGATTGGACTACGTTCATCAGCGCCTCAACATGCACCCAATTGACCCTCCGCTTCGGCGAATACAGATACGGGCCGTAATGGTTGCGTTCCTTATAGTGCTCTAAATTATACGTATACGTCCTGCTGCCAGTACGTCTGGCTTCCAGGCGGGAGTAGACCGACCGCAGCTTCGGGCCGTGCGTGGCTGAATCGATTCCCAAAGCTACGTACGCCCGCAGTTGTGCCTCTAGTTGGTACTCGTCGGACCAGTGCTGATGTGTCGTGATGATCTTGGAATTTCGGAGTGTGAGCGAAAGCCAGACGGCGTTCCGAGATGTATCGTCTTCTTTGGGATCAATCAACGGGGGGATGTCCCAAACGACAGATAAGAATGCCTCCAGAACGTCTTTGCGGCTGAGCTGTGGCACATCTTTGCCATGGGCTACTTGTGCAGCTTGATAGCGTCGAATGAGGACCCCTCGCCAATTGTAGACGGCGCTTGTGTCAGCTTTGTCACCGATCCGAAAGGCCTTCCACGGGTCATCGAACTTCGTCAAGAAAAGTCTGCGCCAAAGTTGCGGCGGCGGGGGGTCGTGCACAATTCGATAAGCTCCCCAGCATGTCTCCGAGAACGATACAACATCCTTCACCCGACACATGGAGAGCGCATGCTCTGCAATTTCAGGGGGAATAATGGCGAGGATGCTGAGGCTCGTCGAGGCCATGGAAGCACGTAAGACAGAAGTGGGAACAGGGAATTTCGTGGATCTGTCATGCTATACGGCAATACCGGCCGCTGCTCTCTAAGACATATCATTGATTCAGGGGGCTTTGTCAGCAACCTCAGTAGCAGCGCGCGCGCGACAAAAGTTGCGTGTTGCCGACCCCGTTTCCCTTCAATATGAAGGTATTGACCCATCTTTGTCTGCTCATTGGGGCCTCGAATGCCTTCGAGTTCCCATTTGCCATCCCATTCTTCTCCGCAAAAGTCCCGTCCGTCCAAGTTGATTCTCCTCCGTTAAATGTGACCCCACGAATTGCTATCATCGGGGCAGGAGCAGGGGGATCGTCGGCTGCATTCTGGATATCGAAAGCAAAGGAACGGTTTGGCTTGGACGTGGAGGTTGACGTGTATGAGCAATCGTCGTATATTGGCGGTCGTGAGTGCGCCGCTTACCTCATCTCTTCATCGTGCTTCCCGACGTTCCAGGCAGCACCGTTGTCTACCCTCACGACGACACAAGTCTACCACACATCGAGCTTGGTGCTTCTATCTTCGTAAACGCGAACAAAAACATGTGGAGAGCGTCGGAGGAGTTCAACCTTACACGCGACGACTTCAGCGCGGAGGACAACGACCTAGGAGTTTGGGATGGCGAGAACATACTGCTCTCTGTGAGTACGTGTCACTACCGTAGCGCGAAAACAACTAAACTCTTGTAGTTTGCTGGTGGATGGTGGGACACGCTCAAGCTCATGTGGCGATACGGCGTGCTCTCTCCTAAACGCGCCCAAACTATGTGGGTATTCCAATGATGTATCTGCCTGCCACCGTCCTGACCCTGGTCTAGTGTTGATCGCATGGTTGCCCAATTTCAACGCCTGTATTCGGACAAGACGCTGAATTGGGACAACATTCAAGATATAGCGAGCTCGTTTGGCTGGGATGAGCTAGTCGCGCAGACTGCGAGCGAGTACTTGCAAAGCAAGGGAATAACAAGGAAATACGCGCATGAGTTTGTTGAGGCTACAACACGTGTGAACTATGGCCAAGTGAGATATTAAGCTTTCGAACTAGGTTTTAGTTGACAACTAATGACCTTCTGTTAGAATGCTGACTTCATCCATATGCTCGGAGGTGCTGTCGGTCTTGCCGCTACTGGTGCTGTGGGAATCAAAGGAGGGAATTTCTTGGTCTTTGAGCAGTTTTTGAAAAGGTCAGGCGCCAATGGGCACTTGAATACGACTGTGAGTACGATAGGGCAATGTAGTTGGAGTGCTGACTTGCTGTTTATGCAGGTCCTGAGCATTACCCACCACGATTCATCCCACGACTGGACGGTTGAGACCACGTCTGGCACCAAACGCTATAGAGGCGTAATTCTCGCAGCACCCTACCATTCCTCGAAAATACAACTCCCTTCTACGCTCGCCTCCCAAATCAAACCCCAGCCATATGTCCACCTACACGTTACCCTCCTTACTACCAACTCTTCTACATTCAACCCAACGTACTTTAACTTGCCGCTGTCTTCCAAAGTCCCGGGGATGATGCTCACGACCGATGAAAATAGACGGCAGGGTGGTAGGGGCCCCGAGTTCAACTCGATTTCATATCATGGTAAAGCCGGCGAGAACGAGTGGGCGGTGAAGATATTCTCCAAAGAGAGGGTGTCGGACGAATGGTTGGAGAGAATATTCCCAGGTTCGGTGACCTGGGTGTTTAGAAAAGAGGTGAGCTGCCTGCCCTTTTCTCTCGATGTCGATGACCGCTTAACGATACGATCAAGTGGGATGCTTACCCCGAACTCCCACCCACGGACTCATTCCCGCCTGTAAAACTCGACACTGGTTTCTACTACGTCAATGCTTTCGAACCGTGCGTATTTCCCTTCTCGTTCTACCTCGCATTAACAAACTTGAATTTGACAGGTTAATGTCAACTATGGAAACCGAAACAATCTCAGCACGTAACATTGTCGATTTATTGCTCAACGAGCGATTTGGCTCGAGCATCTGCGGACGCCGACTATCAGCTCATGCCGAGGAGGACTCAGGGACTTCTGCTCAAGCACCGCTTTCATCTTCGAACACCGATACAGACTTCGTCTATGGTTGGGATTGCTGAACAACTTCATCGTGCTTTCGTGTTCTTGCTGTGCGGTGTATATCTTTTGTATTTATCTAACTCGTTGATGACTCGTATATCTTGATGTCGCAGTACTACTGTGACCATGTCTTATTTTGAATACACGATTTTTCCAACCTAGTGATACTGCTGCTACTGCATTGCAGCATGAAAACGAACAAATGAATGATAACGATTATATAGACTCCACTCTCTATGCTACCCGCCCATAAGAAAGAAAGCATGTCTCTCTAGGAGACACCTCAGCCAATTTTCATGCTGCCTCTTTTTCAGCTATCGATGATAGACGACCGTTTCCGTTGGTGAACACTCCATCAAGGTCAGGACGACCGTGACGATCCCCTGCTGTGACATGTTGAACATGTTGATCCACTTCCTCTTTAGTGTCCGTTGAAGGTTGAGGTGTGTACCAGGACAAGTAGTCGCGGCGAGCCTCGACATAATCAGTCGCAAACTCTCCTATCTACATACCAAGCAATGCGTCATAACTCTGTGATAACGCAGAAGCCTAAGCAATTTACGCACCTCAACCTCGTCCATGCCAAGTTCCTCGCCCTTTGCGTCGTTCCTGAGCTTCAACCCAGGGATGATGTCGATTCCCTTTGCGAGGAGGGCCGTCATGACAAACGTATACGCGCAAGTCGCACAGATGTAAGCGACTTGGATGTATAGTTGCTTCCAATTATGGTCGATCCAGCCGCCTGCTACTTCAAGATTGACGCCGTCGAGGGCAATGACTTCCGTATCGGCGAACAGTGCGTTAAACAAGAGACCAAGGATCCCTCCAACGGCGTGCTCAGCGAAAAGATCCAGCGCGTCGTCGATCCCGACCAAGAACTTAACTGCATAGCTGTCAATCGACTGTTTACCGGTGGTATAGATGCTATGGGAACTCACTTTTTGTGGCGAAGTTACATATTGCGCCAGCAACAACACCTAGAATTAACGAAGCCCATGGGTGGATGAACCCAGAAGATGGTGTTGCGGCAACCAGACCGGCAATAGTGCCGGAACAAAATCCAACCATAGTCCATCTCCTGCCAATGCGGTAATCAAGCAAACACCAAGTCATCCCGCCAAAGGCAGCGGCGACCATGGAATTCCAAGTAGCCATGACAGCACGCAGATTTGCGCCGAACGCGCTGCCACCATTGAATGCGATCCAGCCGAACCAGAGGATGAAAGTACCGAGACCGACATTAGTGACGTTGTGTGGGCGGAAGTTGATTAGTTCTTTTTCGGTCCGTCGGCCGAGGGCCCAAGCATACGCTAGACCGCCGATTCCGCTACCGATCTCAACAGGCCCTCCGCCTAGTGATGCGAGTTCGAGATTAGAGGAATAACCAGGATACGTTGATGCGTACCTGCATAGTCCATCACTCCCCACTTAAATGCCCATCCATTGGCTCCCCAAGCCCAGCAAGCAAGCGGGCAATACACGAGTGTCATCCACACGAACGTGAAAACCATCGCAGGGAAAACCCGACCACGCTCCGCTATCCCGCCCATTAGGATCGCCACAGTTACGCAAGCAAACTCCATCTGATAAAACGAGTACAGCAACTCCGGGATGAGGGGGGAACCAGGAGAAGGCTCCGCGAGTACTTTGCGAAGGCCAAAATGGCGCAGGTTTCCTATATAGCCGTTTGTCGCTGACCGAGAGAGCGCAAGGGAGTAGCCCCAGAAGTACCATTGAAAGATGGTGACTGCATTGCTTGCTGCGACCGCCCACACGAGCGTGAGCGCGGACTTTCGTCTGGCCAGTCCCGAGTACAGAAAGGCTGGTAGAAATGAGAACGAGGAAGTAATGCGCGTTGACAACGGAGATATCACTGACCAAGGCCGGGGATCATGAAAGATACCATCGCGCCTGCAATGATGATGAACGCTACATCGCCCCTGTCGAATCTACAAATCCAGCACAGAAGAGTCAGTGTCAATTATAGGCCCGTATCCAGAGATAAGAGGTGATTGGGGATCAAATGAAACTCACTGGCTGGCGTCTCCTGGGAGAGAAGAAGCTTTATCTTATCAGTTTGCGGACACTTTAGCAGATGCAACGTACTGGCCAGCACCCCTGTCTTCGGGTCCATGAACCTTGCTCGTTGAGGGCGAGGGAAGCGTGTGGCGGACGAGCAACGAGCGGCAGCCTGATGGCTGATGGGAGAAGTGGGATCGCATTTGTCTGGGGCGTGGCTTTATATTTCAACTGGGCCGCCCATCCAGCGCTAGCCGTCCAATCACAGTTCTTCCAATTTATACTAGGTTCGATGTGCAGAACGGCGGCCTCATGAATTCCACAGAGATAAGAGTAGTAGAAACCAACAATGCGACGAAGATAAGAAGGCATATTCCGAACATTATTATCACAAGCAGTTCAAGCCCATGGGTGTCACCTTGACGGTGGTTATGGAGTACCCCTTGGTGTCTTACCCATGATTCGGGACCTCACACATACAACCAAAAGGCATAAAGCAGAAACGACATGACAGCATTATAAAAACAAGGCAACTCTTTGGAGGTTTCCGAAAGTAAGTAGGTCATCCAATCGTAAGGTACGTTATAGATATCGTAAGCGCAGACGTCCGCAGCAGCGTAAATAAACATCTAGATGAATACATTCTAGGTGGCATGAGAACGCAAATTTTATTTTGGACATTGCATCAAGCAACTATCCTCGGTATGTGCAGCATCTAGAACAAGACGGCGCGTGAGCATGCCAGCGGGCTGCAATAAAGATGGACGTACACAAGCATGTATGGCACGACTGAGACTAGCAAGACAGCAAAGGCTGCCCAGAGCATGTAAAGTGCAGGACCAATGGAAACGATAATACCCAACGGTGCCGGTGTACTGCCAACCATGACATCGTTTATAGCGTCCGATTTGTTGATTACAACGGTCCAGATAGCTGCACCGATCAACAGCAACAAGCTACCTATTAATGCGAACGCTGTGGAAATGAAGAAAGTCATGCCATGCCGTATGAGGCCTCTATAAATATCGTAAGTCTCGGGATTATCACCGAAAACACGCACACTCACGTAAGGAAGGCGAGGCCAGTGCATATTGTGCCCAAGAGGATCATGTAGTACGCAGCCCTCGTCGAACCGCCGAGGTACGAAGAGTCGCGGAAGGTGGGTTGCTGAGATTGGAAGGCCGTGTCGAACAGGCCGTCGGTGAGAACAGAATAATTAACGGCCATGTCGGATGTAAGGATGGGATACGGTCTGAACTGCATGCCCACAGTCCTATTCGAGCAGGCTCCGGCGGTCTCGTTTGTATAACCGCAGAAAGAGTAGAGTCCGAACAGATATAATTCTCGTAGGCCGGTTCGGGCTTGGAGGGGGGCAGATGCGTTGGTAGCATGGACACCAACGATGGGGTCCAGGGTGATGATTGTTAAAGCATCACTAGCAATATGTTAGCCAAAGGTCTGACCGGGGGTGGAAAGACGAAGAACGTACTCGTAGCCCGAAGTATTCACTTTTACCTGCGCTTGTTCAATTAGCAGTTCAATCCATACTAGAAGCGGACCTACCATGGAAACTCCCTTCCCTACGGACGAAGTATTAATTTGACCGATCTTGAACGGTGATTAGATCGCAAAGCGACGGTTGTGGTGAAGAACCGTACATGTACGAAGATCAGCAGAATAAGTGAGGCCAGTCTGGTTCGAATATTAGTCAATTGCAGTCGAACCATGTCATTTACTTACGAGAGAAACGAAGCTGAGCCGATGCATACTTCCCCTCGCATATTCGAGTGCTGCAGATGTTCGTAAAAGGACGTTCAGGTCAAAGATGTTGGAGGATCGCAAAGAACCAGCCTCATACACAACTCGTGTCCTTTACGCCAATGCAGCGCCAAGTCCGAGAAGCGTGCCGAGCTGCGTGACTGCATTGAGGCCGTTGTTTGTGCCTATTGGGTTCCAACGGCATCGCCGCCTTTTGATGACCTAATCGGGCTTATCCTCTGTCTTTCGAGTAACAAGCGCTAGCGATCTTCCACAGGACCACATTTACAGGACTGCTGCAATTGGGACGCTGCGGATTCAGATATTAGTGCTACGGACACGGTCCAATGTCCAAATCACCATCACAGCCCGCCCCCAGCATGCCCGTTGCACCGGGCGACACTTCGCCTCAAGCTGTCGACGACTCCGCACAGGAGCAGCCAAGAGAGAACTTATCAGCGTCGACAGGGCTTGTGAAACGTGCGGTAGAGAGGACCGTCGATAGATTTGACAAACTTTCCAAGAGTGTCAGCGGGAAACCATCGACTCCAAGTTCTCCAGGTACAAGCCCTACAGCATCAGGACCCAGACGTATATTTAGCCTAAGCCGAAAGGCCAAGGGAAAGCAGAGGCCTGATGATGTCCCTAATGGTGAGCCATGCGCGTTGTTTCTTTCTAAACTACACTGAATTTTCGTGTCGAGTAGCTACCTACGTCGCCGGTGAGGTTACGCGTTCTCCATCGTCGACTCCCAGCGCTTCGCGCCCTACTTCACCCAAACGTTCCTCTTCTACCGTGGTGCCGAAGAAACATGCAGACGATTCCCCCTTCATCACCCCACCGTCGCCTCTGTTGGTACCGACTAGGCCGTCCTTGTCTTCCTTCCGAGGAGACGGTTCTGTGAGTCTGAAGTCGATCGTAAGTCAGTCAGCATGCTGACATATGCACAGATGCGCGCCGGGACACAAACCCTCATTCAGGCCCTTCAGGCCATCCCCTGGACGGACGATCCCGACAATGACGATGACATAATGGAGCACAACTTACCTGCCTTGGAT
The DNA here is from genome assembly GCF_014466165.1 of Pleurotus ostreatus. NCBI lineage: Eukaryota > Fungi > Basidiomycota > Agaricomycetes > Agaricales > Pleurotaceae > Pleurotus > Pleurotus ostreatus. Next base: position 3,212,087 of record NW_023503157.1, on the reverse strand, counting down.
TCCGAGAGCGACGAAGATAGCAAGCAAGGTGCCGTTTACGCTTACGTTCTTGACACGCTCCTCATCAAGCATGCCTAACATCTACAGCCGAACCCATGGCATCCTCGATTCATGCAATATACAGACCGCTTGCTCGCTCTCGACGAGGTGATATTGGAGCTTCGACGAGGAAGCTTCATCGCAGCAGTTCGCGCATTAGCGAAGAGTCAAATTCTGGACCGGAAAGTCCTTCGGACTCGGAGGAAACAGAGGAACAAGAGGATTTCGAGCAGACTACTCCACAGCTCGTAGGCGCCCCCATGCCCCGAGCTTTGGCTTTGGCTCAAGCTGGGGCAACCTCGTCACCCGGGCCGTCAAGGATCGTGCCAATACGAACTGGTAGCATGGCTACGGTCCGACTCCAGAGACGTTCGCTACTCGCGGAGAAGTTGAGGGAAGTCTTTGAACTAGATGGTATAGAGGAAGTTCTAGCTGGTAAGTGCACTCATAACGAAGTATCGAGTCATCAACTGATAGATCCTCGTAGAAATGCCTTGTTGGCTACTCCGCTCAGTTCGTAAGTTATAAAAGTTTATTTTGTAAGGTACATCCTGACAAAGTCGTGCAGTCCTACAAGGCTACATGTATCTCACGAACTCCTACCTTTGTTTCTTCGCGCACATGCCTGCACGAGAGGTTCGTTATCCCTTATATAGTAAGTTTTAAGGTACTGATCAACACCCACAGGACCAAATTCTGAAATCAGGCTCATTGACCAAGAAAGCTCAGCGAACCAAGCGCTGGATTAAGCATTGGTTTGTCTTGAAGAACGATGCATTGTCGTGGTATCAATCCTCTTCGGTAAGCCCCCGTTGTCCCATTCCAGGCCATGATGTAATGTGATTCTCGATCAGGATCCTTACTTCCCGCATGGCATTGCTGACCTTCGCTATGCCATCTCGTGTGAACCGGTAAACGAGAAGGAGATCAAGCTAAGGACCAATCAGAAGACTATCATGCTGTCTGCCGATTCCATCCCAAGTCGAGACGAATGGGTGAAGGCCATTAAGAAGGTTATTTTCAAGGCCCAAAACATGGGAGATAGTGTTAAGGTACTAGTTACCTTTGTTAAGACGATCCTTGCTGAAACTGTTCTAGATTGCTATACCTTATGCAGCAATTCTCGACGTGGAGAAGTCCTCGGCCATGGACTTCAGTGAGACCATAGAGATCAAGGTCTTCGATCAAGAGGGACAATATTCCTTTGACTCTTATTTCTTTGCCTATTTTAATGACCTTCCTGGTGCTCTGGACCAAATTCGCACAGCCGTACGGACTGCTCGCGTATATCCTCATGGAACGGGCTCGCCCAAGGCCGTCATAGATACCACCGCTATCCGTCCTGCCCCTGCCCCTCACGTCAACAGCTTCCCCCCTTCCGATGCTCAGCTACCGCAATCTTCCTCTTCACGATTTAGATTAACGTCACTACTACGACCATTCCAAGACTCGCTTTCTCTCACCCGTGCTACGACCTCACCAGAAATTTCAGACGATAACGAGTTCACTCACGTTTCCCGGAGGCCTAATTCTTTCGTTCCAATTTCCGGGCCTCTGCAGCGCAATTCAAAGACGTCTCCTGATTTGCACCTTCCTCTTCCAGAGCCATCTATCTCAACATCGTCAAGTCCCGCTGCTACCACGCCGAGCGGCGAACATACGTACCCACCTTCTACTTCATCTTCGCGCACATTTCCTAACAATCCTGAATTGAGCAGAGAGCCACCGTCAACTACCTCGAGTGCTTGGAGCGTTGGTGTTCCATCGTGGTTCAGAACCCCACGCAAGGTATTTAGTGGCATCTCAAACTCCATGCCCTCTTCGGCTTTGGATTCGGCGCAAACTATGCCCGGCGTGAGGGAGGTGTATTCATCAAGCATGGCATCTTCTGGTAGTCGATTCGGCGTTGAGAACATGGCGTACAGTATACTGCAAACTCCAGATACAGGCATCGATCCTGAGGTTCAGGAGAAGTTCAGGACTGCGTTTGCTTACGATGAGAAGGAGACCCTGTTGGGGTGTATGTACACCTTGCTGTCCGTTGGGCTTGCCCTAATATTTTTGCTAGACTTCCCTGGCTACATCTTTCGTTTATTGCCAGTGTATGGACGACTCTACGTTTCCACAAACTACTTCTGCTTCAAGTCTAGTGGGCCTTTGGCGGTCAGAACTCGGGTACGTTATGTCCATATATATTCATTTCATATTCTCACTCAGATTCTCAGATGGCGCTTCCTATCCGTGATGTTCTTTCCACAGAAACATCGAAGGCCACGCGCTTCGGTCATCACGGCCTCATAGTCATCGTTAAGGGTCACGAAGAGTTGTTTTTCGAGTTCGGGGCAGAGGACAAACGGGATGCATTCATGGCTCTCCTTGATCGACAGATCGAGGATTGCCAGAGGAGATTGGCGTCTGGTGATGCCCCGTTGCCAACTCAAGGGGAACGCGACGCCCTTATATTGGAGGAATTCGACGCTCGTCCATCTCCTAGTAGTGATCCTGATCCAAGACCTCCCCCAGAGAACATGACTGATTCGTTGCCCGCAGTCATGTTTACCTCAGCATCCTCAACCTTCCTAACATTTAAACCCAAGGAGTCTTTGCACTTTACCTTCCTAACCATTGGGTCACGGGGTGATGTACAACCTTATATAGCACTTGGTAAAGGACTCATGGCCGATGGACACCGCGTGCGCATCGCCACTCACGGCGAGTTCAAGGAATGGGTGGAATCTGTAGGTAACATGCACTCTCTGTTGAAGCCGAAACTAAGATATCCACAGTATGGGCTTGAATTTGGCTACGTGGGGGGTGATCCTGCAGAGTTAATGCGTATTTGCGTGGAGAATGGGATGTTTACACTTTCGTTCATGAAGGAGGCCATGCAGAAGGTGTGATCATATGCTTGTTTTTACCCCATTCTATATCTTACAGATAACGCAGTTCCGGGGGTGGTTGGATGATCTTCTAAAAACCTCGTGGGAAGCGGCGCAAGGAACTGATGTGCTTATCGAGAGCCCAAGCGCTATGGGTGGTTATCACATCGCCGAAGCGCTAGGAATTCCATATTTCCGGGCCTTTACCATGACATGGAGTCGCACTAGGTGCGCATCTGCTATTAATATTCGATGTGTTTACTGTAACTTTATTTTTAGGGCATATCCCCATGCTTTTGCCGTACCAGAGCGAAAGGTTTGTTCATTCATCATTCTAACCGTATCTGCATATGCTGATATTGTTGTGCATCAAGATGGGCGGCAGCTACAACTACATGGTGAGTCCCACCATGCATCTACCTTTACCCTATAGATTGACGGTTACCTCAGTCCTATGTGATTTTCGACCAAGTCTTCTGGCGCGCCACAGCTGGGCAGATAAACCGATGGCGACGCAACCTTCTACACCTCGGGAGCACCAGTCTAGATAGGATGGAACCGCACAAAATACCTTTCCTTTACAATTTTAGCCCCCACGTTGTGCCCCCTCCGCTAGATTGGCCCGAATGGATTCGCGTTACTGGTAATTGATTATCCCCCGCTTTTCGGTCGCCGTGGCTGAGTTATTTGCAGGGTATTGGTTCCTCGATGACGCCGATGTTAGCGCGAAGAAATGGACGCCGCCGCCAGATCTGGTGAAATTCATCGATTCGGCACATCAACAGGGCAAGAAAGTGGTGTACATTGGCTTCGGCAGTATCGTCGTGTCCGATCCGAAAGTCATGACGCAGTGTGTAATCGATGCCGTTGTTCAAAGCGGGGTCTGCGCTGTGTTATCGAAAGGATGGTCGGATCGGCTCCATGTCAAAACATCAGATGCATCAGAACCAGAAGAACCTCTCCCCAGCTCCATATACGCTATCTCTTCAATCCCGCACGATTGGCTGTTCAAGCGGATTGATGCTGCCTGTCACCACGGCGGGGCGGGAACCACTGGGGCTAGTTTGCGAGGTTAGTCTTTTGTTCTATCTATCCAAGCGTCGACTTACCTTTCAATATAGCTGGAATACCGACAATTATAAAACCCTTCTTCGGTGACCAGTATTTCTGGGCTGATAGGGTCGAAGCCTTGGGTGTTGGCTCTGGTGTTCAGAAGCTCACTGTCGAGACTTTGACTGAAGCGTTAGTCACGGCTACTACGGATGTTAAGCAAATCAGTCGCGCGAAGGTATTGGGAGAAAAGATTCGTGGGGTACGTTTATTGACCCCTTTCGGTTTAATGGTATGCTAATGACCCTTGTGCAGGAAAACGGCGTTGCCACAGCCATTGAAGCCATTTACAGAGACTTGGAGTATTCGAGGTCTCTGATCAAGAAGCAGGCCGCCAACGACGCGACCGATGACCTTGAGGAGTCCACCATTCGGGACCAGGCTCATTCGTCCGGTATCGAGCCACCCTCCGGCTATAGCTCCTCTAACTCAGCTCGAGGAGCCCCGAGTGAGGATTGGAGTGTTATATCTGATACAGAGGACCACGATCGTCGCTCTTCCGACAGCTCTCGGCATAGTGAATGCAAATCAGACCGATGTCATAATAAGCGTAATAGCCTCGCTGCAGCCGTGTTGTCTGTTTTACCAGACTCCCTCAATCCAGGTTCTCCACGCCGTCGTTCTCTATCTATTAATTCCCGCTCTTAATGGCGATCACGTTGTATCTATCGTGTAGTATTGTATATTTCGACTATTGCACCTCTACTCCATTACATTGTAGAGTACATCTGCATGTTTATTTAGACATAGAGTCTTCGTTGTAATGTTCATCGAAAACACGCTTGCTAAATTCTCCGAAAGTTTGTGATGGGGAAAGCTGTTGGTTGACTTCTGGTTGCATGAAGAGGGCGAATGTCTCGCGAGAAATCGACTCAGCATTCGCGCTGCCTCCTACCCGGACGCAGTGAGGTGTTGCGCGTAATTTTCCACCAGTGGCAAGCTGGAGCGCCTCTCCAGTTTGGAACGCCAAGCAATCTGGAGGGATGGTGACTTTGGTTAGATCGCCGCCCCTTGTACGGATGTACAGTCCTGACGAAGGAGACGGCGAAGCCACTATTTTGACTGCACCATTCGCGCCTTGTTCTAGGAACATGGCCTGAGATAACATGGTTAGTCTCCGTCATCTAAACATGGAAGGGAAAGAATTACCGAACAAAGCCCTGTGAGGATAGAATGATCGAGATGGAAGCCACACCAACTGTCGACAGGTTCATCTTCCTTCGGAGTCGTACCTGGGGCAGGAGGGAAATAGTGAAGGAGGCGAGCCTTGGTCGTCTGTGAGTTGGCGATGATATCTGGCAATGATACGGACGTGTCGCGGAGATGTGACAACGCTGGGTTTGAGCGTTAATGACAACACTACGACATAGTTAGATGCAGTCTCTTTACCGAAAGGTTGACAAGCGGCAGCCAATGCATAGCCCACTTTGAGTACAAATCTATGTCACTGAAGTCAGTACATCTACCGATGATCGAACTTCAGAACTGCGTCACCCTCCAAGGTCTTTGAAGGCTTCCTCGAAACCTTCTATTCCTTTCTCCCCTTTCTCTGGCCCTAAATTGCATGTTGAGGACAGACATCCTTAGATGATGCGTAGACTCGAAATTTACAAATGTTGTTGCCGTAGTACTCTGGGTACATGGCCCGTAAGGTTGATGACACTGTAGGCCTGTCCGCAACTGGGTTGGCATAATACGAGCCTTTCAGTAGATCTTCAAGCGTATCGGCATGAGAGAAGGAACAAACTGTAGACTGAAGTATCCGCTTACCGGGCTTCCCGTTCATGATTTCCTGAAACCCTCAATGGATTCAAAACTTCCATTCCATTCCTACGAGTTTGGAACGGGTGCTCACCTTGCCATGAGACCACCCGAAACTTCCATGAGGCAATGCCCAACGTTCATCAGATTTCTTTAAATTCAGCATCTGAGTATTGGTGCTTACCTGTATTTTGAGGTTGGATCAGCATACTTTTCTCTGGTAGGCTCTGGGAGCGTTGCAAAACTATGCGCGAGCTTGAGCAGCCTCTCCCTGTACGTCTGGTATTGAGGTGGTAGGTCGCGAACGATGATGATACCGAGAGATTTAGGGTGAGAGCCGAATGCTTCTTCTACAATACACTTTCAGAAAACATCGAAGATCATCAATAACCAAACCCCACCTATCGAAGCACCCAACGATAGAGGCTCAGACGCCAGCGTGGGATACGAAACGGTGACTGCTCCCTCCTTCGTGTACGAGATCGACTGAGGACGTGGGGCGACATGAGTAGCGTAATTAATCGCGCTTCGAGAGAGGTGCCTCGCCATAGCGTTCAATTCTTCACGAATTCGCGGCGGTCCAATGGTTGTGGGCTGTGGGGAAGAGAGAGAACTGCCCCACACCTTCCCATATCATGCTAATGAATTGCCCTGGAGCACATGGGGATGGGCCTCCACATGGTTGTTCGACCCGAGAAACAAACTTTGTACAGTCTAGGGTATGCTCCATCCACCTGCCCCATAATCATACAATCAAGTCTATCGGGAATACGTAACTAGGTGCCAATGTCTTCTGAATAACGTCCATCAGTGCTAAATCAAACCTGTACTCGTAGTTACTTCATAATGTTCATAATCTGATGGTACATATTCGTAGATGCAGCTGAACTACTCGGATCTATTCTATTTTGTGAAGACTACAATTGAATCGTAAGTTGAGAGTAAGCTGCTGATACTGCAGGAGCTGTGGGAGGAAACTCAACTTGAAACGACATCTTCGTCCTGCACTTGATGCGAGAGGCTGACCTTCTGTGCGTGTGGCGAGAACTTACTTGATTTCCCCCAGACCAGAGCATAACGGAAGTTCGCCGCCAAGGACCGATGGATTCCGTTACACACGTTCTTTCAACCCAGTCAGCATCTGCAGTCTGCGTCTCACGTACAAGAGAAATATCTACTTCAATGGTGGCCCCCTTACGGAGGCAGATTGGGTCGGATAGATCAGGATGAGCACCCCGCTTCTTCGTGTATATCTTCACCAACGCGAGTTCGTCCCAGATGCGATCGATGAGGTAGTCAATGCTATACATGTGGGGCGTGAATTAGAGCGCTAACCAGGGAGATAGATACTAACTTCAGGTCCATCTCACAGCTGATCACTACTGAATGAGGTTCGCGAGAGATCTTGTCCAGCTGTTCCAGCGAAATTGCATCCACTTTGTTGTATACATCTAGGGTGTGTTAGAGTCAGAATGAATGGTAGTCTGGAAGGAGACATACAAAGACACGGCATGTATTTTCTTGTACCAATCAGAACGTCTATAAATTCATCGGTGGTGATCTATAAGGCCATTCCTTAGCTGAGAAAGATAGCCATGTAGAAACCTATGTTTACGCACATCCTCCCTGATCATAATATCGCAATTGTGGAGCTTGTCTTCCGGGTTATCGTGAGCACGCATCACCGGAAATCGTGTCCAGAGGAAACGTACAACTCGCCAAGATCAACCTTATTGTCCGTTCGTCTGTTTTAGTGAGTTTGACAGTGGTATTAAACTAGAAAGGCTAATCAGTGACAGAGGGTGGCTATTAGGATTGGATACACACTGTTATCTAAAGGCAAAAAGTTGGGATCAAGGTCAATTCACACTAATTCCACGCGGTGCACTTACTCCTCCTGTCGTTCGTCGCTTGAAGACAACGTCGGGTTTCGACTTGTTAAGCCTGATCCCAACGGCATCCAGTTCTACCTCAAGCAACCGTCGGTGTTCGTCAGATTTAGTAGCATCCATCATAATCAAGATGAGATCGGCCGTTTTGGCGGCTAGAATATAAATAAGATCAGTTTGAATGTCATAGGACGCAAGTAGATGAAGCGAACTTGAGACTACTTGGCGCCCTCTCCCTCTTCCCTGACTAGCCCCTTCAACAATTCCTGGCAAATCCAGTAGCTGGATGCGAGCACCTTTATATTCTATGACACCAGGGATAGCCTACCACCGTTGCGGAGTGGATCTAAGTACAAGTTAAGATGACCATGGAATGTGCACCTACGTACAGTCAATGTGGTAAACTCGTAGGCAGCCGTTTCCGACTGGGTGTGAGTTACTTTGCTTAACAGCGTTGACTAAGAAATTTATCCCTGCATGAGTGTCGAATCTACAGATAATGGTGAGGTATACCTTGCCGACAGACGGAAAGCCAATTAAGGCCACCCGCGCGTCCCCTGATTTCTGCACGTCAAAACCTGTTCCTGCGGGTCCGGATTTAGATGCAGGCTCGAGTAGTTGCGCTCGATATCTTGCCAGCTTGGCTTTAAGTAAGCCAAGATGGTATTCTGTCGCCTGAAGGATATGAGAAGCTTAGAGGCCGCAAGCCAATTGCTGGATGTACCTTATTCTTCTGCGCTACCGTCGATGTCAGTACATGGCCTATATGTGACTGATCTTGAGTGCTCACTCCTCGCCATCTCCTCTAGAAACTTCACGTAAACTCATTTACGGAGAGTGCAAGCAATATAGCGTACCCTCAATCTCTTTGATCTGAGCGCACCACCGTCAGGACAAGTTCAGAGTGCTGTATATAGTTACCTTACCTTCTCGACAATACCCATCGCTGCTTTGTTTCCCGAAGGCTCAGTACAATTTGGTGCTACGGTGTAGATGAAGTTAACTTTAAGATTGGGCGCTTCTTCTCGACTGTCGGCCGGATTTGGCGGCCCGGCGCGTCTCTCTCTGTTCAGAATCGCTATGCCGTCTCGCGGCGGATTCGAGATGCGACGGCATACGCCAACGCTCTACCCACACCCAGAACAAGACCACAGCGACGGAGACGATGCTGCGTGGGATCACCAGTCCTCGACGCGCCTGGCTGTCCCCGCATCTTCCTCCTATCGCTCACACAAATCTCGCACCAAATCTGCTACTACGGCACTTTCACCCAGTACGAACGGTGGTCATCAGCCATCACTGAGGGATGCGTCTGCAGCTCATGCCTCTTCATCAACTCCCGAATTCCCTGATATTTACTCGCAATTTGTTCGACGGTATCGTTCGTCAGAGCTCGGTATAGAAGATGATCCACGAGATGACCCGGACATGCATTACTACCAGCGTGGCCTCGGCCAGCTGGTAGATACAGGAGACAATAGCGACGACGAGGAGAATCCTCTGGCGGCTGATCCTGCAGTGGTCGGTCTTACGATGGAGGGATCGACCAACTCTTCAGGCATAGAACGCGAACGTTTAGAGTGGCAGGTCATGTTAGCCTCAGTACTCGAAGGTGATGTTCTAAGATCCGAGAAAACGCGCATTGCCGTCGCCCTTGAAAGATCCACAGATGAACAGAACGACAGGTTGAATATCTGGCTTGGTATTCGTGCAAAACTCCACGATCGTACCGTCGAGGACGAACGCAAATATCTCAAAGAGCGCCGTCTGCGTGTTTGTAGTGTCCTCGTGGAAGACATACTTTCTTTCCGCGTCGAGCTTCGAGAAGGAGATATACCGGCTGCCGCGGCAATCCAACAAGTTTCTGCTATTTTACACCGACTCGAGGTTGCACACTCGCTATATCCCACCCAGAAGGCCTTCCACACCAATTTTCCTGAAGCCGATACGCCAAACTTCCATGCTCGTTGCGATACTCTGAATACGTGGTCCACAGTCGTCATCACATTACGCCGACATATCGACCTCCTCCGTCGTTGGACAGGGAGTGATGTTTTGGACGTTTCGCAGCCCAACACGAACCACGAGATCCCTATTGGAAAGCATGGTCCCACGGATATTGCGGACGGAACGAGTTTCGTCGAACGCGTCTTGAAAGAAGAATTGACACAACGAAATTTCGAGAAGGGTTTCTTGACCACCATTCATGGCTTCATTGGAGCAGCCCGTGATGCTCAGGTGAACCTAGCAGAACTGTTCGAAGATATGAATCTCCCAACGTTCGAGGATGAACTCGTTCCCCTCATCTCGTTCCCCACGAAGTTAGCTCAGGCTGCGCTTCGCGTCCGCTTGGAGTATATGCAGAAGGTCAAAGATCCAGAAGTCCTCATCATTGACCAGATGATTGAAGACTTAAAGCTCGGCATTGGCGTCGCATGTACAATGAAACGACAATACGAGGCTTTCCTTGCCCCTGACCCACTTGGCAGGTGGAAGCTACCGCAATGCATAAGTGAAGACTACGAAGACACCATTTTGGAGGCGTTAGCGTGGTTCTTCAAGCTCATACACTGGAAGCTCAAATCCGGGACCAAGGCGATATATTTCAAGGAAACAGATGTGCTGGAATCACAATGGGCAACGTTCAATGATGTGAGCATGACTACTGCGGATGGATCGCGTCTCGTCGCAGAGCAACTATGGTATGCCTTCCCGAGCACTTGTATGGTCTACTTTACTTACAAGTACTCAACTGTTCCTAGTGCCCTCACCAATAAGTTGATGGTTCGCGTTACAAACTACTTTGAGACGCAAGTTAGAGTGCCATCATCGCATTCAAAGGGCAAAGCTGTCATTAATGGGACATCTTCGTCCAACCCCATTCAATCAGCCGGCAGGAAGATGACCCAGGAACAAATGGCTAGTTGGTACGGTAAAATCCTGGACGGCGTACGACTGCGGTATAGGAAGCTCCAACGCTTTGCTAGGTAGTACAGATCGCTCCTCGTACTCGTCGCTCGTACTGAACGAATTCGAAGGATGCTTACCCAGCGGTTCAGCAACTCTGCTGAATACAGTCTAGAAGAGGCTACGCTCAATCAGTTCATTGCTACCCTTGTTGCTACAGACCATGTTCTTGTACTTACCACGGTCTACGAAGAGGACGGCATATACATCGTTGTCCCTCGGGCGCTGCGGGAACGACCTGACGACATTCGAAGAATGCTCATCAAAGTGTTCCACGTCGACGAAGAATCCTCAGACGATGGTTACCGGATATTCAATAACGTGGAACATATTTCGGACGACGACGAGACCGAGCCCGAAGAGAGCCTCTACGTACTCCTCCTTTCCCCTTGCTCACACTTCGTTTGGACGGGCCATGTCCACGTTATGCCGCTGCCCAAGTTTGACCTAGAACTCAAGGACAACCGAGTCAGACTGATAGCAGATGGCCCAAGAGCTAGGTTAGCTTTGGCGAAGCAGACATTCACTGACCTGTTCTACCCATACGAGGACGGCGACACCGAAATGGACGGCGAATCTCCTCCCCAAGAGATCGAAATAGACCCTCCTATCTGTGTCATTGAGCAGCAAGCTCACTTGCCCACTGTGAATCGTGAACTACGGAAAATCAGTCGCGTCACCAATCGGTTGGCAGAATCCATCGTGGACTCCGTGCATCATGTCCGCAACTCGTTAAAGGAGACGGCTGGTTGTCAAGAACTTATGGAGAACTGGTATACATTTGCCTCAGACCACGGACAGCAGGCCCAAAAATACATGGAGCGGACCGCGCTGCAGAAGTTCCAACGTCTTTTGATTAAGCTCGCGATATCTTGGGTTTCGTTTATCTGTGATGATTGTGATTCATCAGATCGTAGGACTTTCAGATGGGCTGTCATGGCCTTAGAGTTCACCCATCAACGTACCAAGCGTCATCATATTCTAGCTATACCTGACGAGCAGTTCCAGACGCTGCGTGTCAAGGTCGCAACTTGTATGGGCTTGCTCGTAGGCCACTTTGATGTTCTTGGCGCCCGGCAAGCTCTCGAAGCAAAGAAGAATAAGGAGCGGCAAGAGGAAGACAATCTCCAAGAGGCGGGAACCGTCCAGCCGGGGTCCACATCTGCGGAGGCCACACCAGAAGACGTAGACGTGAAGTGTAACCCCTTGGACAACGACGCTATCTACGCCTACGAGGACCGAAGTGTGCGCGCATACTGGGATAAGCTCGCTGGCACGTTGGGAGAGTTGGAGATGGAAAGAGAGAGCATCGTTTCCCAGCATCGCTTACTCGGGCGCGTCCTTGATGACGAGAAACCGGAAGACCGCTCGCTGGTGTTCCTGGCGAACTCAACGTCAAATATCCCCATTCGTTGGCAACAAGGCCGGTTCATCGGGGCTGGTGCATTTGGATCCGTCTATTTGGCAGTCAACTTAGATTCTGGTTCACTGATGGCTGTCAAAGAAATCAAGTTCCAGGAGCTCTCTGGCCTGCCTAATCTCTACCAGCAGATCGTGGACGAACTCAATGTCATGGAAATGCTCCATCATCCGAACGTCGTCGAGTACTATGGGATCGAGGTGCATCGTGACAAGGTGTACATATTTGAGGAATATTGCCAAGGAGGTAGTTTAGCGGCGTTGTTGGTGCATGGGAGAATCGAGGATGAGGGCATCATTCAGGTATACACGATGCAAATGCTGGAGGGCCTTACATATCTACACTCTCAAAATATCGTACATCGAGACATCAAACCCGATAGTAAGTTGCATTATGCTTGTCTGAGCAGCCACCCGGCTAACTGGCGTCTCCGTCGACAGACATCCTTCTAGACCATATGGGGGTCATCAAACTCGTTGACTTCGGGGCTGCCAAAATTCTGGCAAAGAACCAACGGTCCATTCAACGGTCCAGGCGATCCACGTACGACGGTGCCTCTGCGGCGCCTGTTGTGGCGAACTTGGGCGGCCTGGGCATGAATAGTTTGACAGGAACGCCGATGTATATGTCGCCTGAGGTCATCAAGAACGATAAGCGGGGTCGGCATGGGGCAATGGATATATGGTCTCTGGGATGCGTTGTGCTTGAGTTTGCTACCGGCAAGAAGCCCTGGAGTAATCTCGATAACGAATGGTAGTTCGCATCCTTTCGTTCTAACCATGCCTAACTCATAACAATGTTTGCAGGGCTATTATGTTCCATATAGGAGTTGCCACTCAGCACCCGCCGTTGCCTGAACCAGGCCAGCTGAGCTATCTCGGGATAGACTTCATCAAACAATGCCTGACCATTGATCCAGTGCGGCGGCCTAGTGCCCCAGAGCTGATGGAACATCCCTGGATGCTTGCGTTCCGTGAAGCGCTGCGGTACTACGAAGAAGATACCCTCGCAAGCAATGGAGGCAGCGTTAGCACCGAGAGCATGCCTGATATGGGGTACGACAATGCCTCTGTGGCGCGCCAAGCCGCGCACCTACACGACATGGAAGTAGACGAGATCACTCGAGAATCACCCTCCACCTCTCCAGACGAATGAGAAATACCACTGCCATAACACCGACAGCTAGTTCAACCTCCACCTTTTTCTATGCTTATTTTGGATCTGATTCCCGCGAACGGGGTTTCGGGACGTTCCTGACGACATCTTTGTGAAACATAGACTTTTTACCCTTACGTTGTACGATACTGCCACCGTGTTACTTACAATACATCAAGTTTGTAGCCTAGCCATTTTCCTTGACGATTTTTCACGATATTATACCTACATTCCGCACGTTCAATTGTTACCTAGGACGGAATCAAATTGTTTCGCCGCGCTGGACCTACCACGGGTGCAATTAGTTGTTTGCCGGTGCCACCAATGAAGCTCACCACTTGGCCAGCGCGATCCAACATTTTGACCGGTTTTAAATCGTGAACTATACCGCCGCCTTTACGAGACCGTGACGATGCTCCCAACAATAATGCCACCATCAAGCCGCTATCTCGCAAAAAATTGCATCACGGCTTGCACGTGTTCCCTTGCGTTCGATGGCTATGCTTGCATGTCGACATGATGGCAAGCAGTGGCGAGGCGTGTCAGGCTAGAGAAGGTTGCTTTTTTCGCCTTCCTACCAACCCGTTTCGAGTATTGACTTTTTTAATTGTACTTGGTGCAGTCCTTCTGTTCCATCGTCACGAGAGGCTCATTTAACCTTGAGCAAAGCTGCAGGTTCGATCTAGGAGTTTCAAGATTCCTGTCTAGGTCGTTAAATTCCCCATTTCGTAATTCGTGTCCGTTTATCTGTGCCGAACCTTGGGAATTGCACGAAATTAGCTCAGGTTGTGTGGGATATAAAAGCGACTGGTTAAGCGGCCTTCTCCACACGAAAAAAGCCCGTTCGCGCCGAACTCTATAATAGCTCCCTTGCTATTGGACCTTCGCACGCGCACTTCTTCGCAACCCTCTCGCACCGCCGGTACCACGCATATCGAATCCCCCGTTGACAATCTGACTGTATAATTGCTGTGATGTCATCCCCCACCTTGAAACAAGCAGACGATGGATTGGACTTTATCTTCCTGGGCACTGGGACATCCTCGAGCTTGCCCCATATCGAATGCTTGACTGCGTTGCCAGGAGAGAAACCTTGTCGAACGTGTTTGTCTACCCTGACTCCGGAGGGGAAGAAGAACACTCGCAGAAATACGAGCGGTGTAGTTCGAGTCAGGGGCAAGGATGGTAATATCGTGTACGCTTTGACCGACATGCTTTCTTAAGGCCCCTTTCGCTCACACCACTTTTGCAGGACTATCGTTATAGATGTCGGGAAAAACTTTCAGGCAGCTGCCTTAGAGTGGTTCCCCAAGCACGGGCTGCGCAAGATAGATGCTGTATTAATCACGCATGCACACGCAGATGGTAGCTTATACAATTTCCTGCTTCGTCCTAGCTTTGCTGAACTTCTCTTCTGGCATGGGATAGCAATGAATGGACTAGATGACCTTCGAGGTATTTCTATCATCTTCTACTCCCAGATAACCAGCAGCTAAGACAGTCACTCTATTGTAACTCCCAGGCTGGACTTTAAATTGTCATATACAACCGCACATTGACGTATATGTTTCGGAGGCAACGTTCACGGAAATCCACCGATCGTTTCCGTATCTGGTGATGAAGGAATTCGCTTCTGGCGGAGGTGATGTATGTAGGGATGTATTTGGTACAGTATGGGGACACTGACAGGTGCTTCTAGGTTCCCGAGTTTAAATGGCACATCATCCACGACAAAGTTCCCTTCGAAATACAAGAAACGGGAATAAGTGTTACGCCGTTTTCAGGTAAACCGCTTGCTTGTGCCTAATTTACCGTATCTGACGCGTGTATTGCAGTACATCACGGCCGCCATTTCTCTTCCAGTCCCCCACCTTCATATCTTCCAACACCCAACTCAACCGTGCCGTCCAGCCCATTCTCGACCGTTCCATCGACCCCGACGGCGCTCTCGAGGTCGCTTCCTCTAACCTCGCAACGATCATCAGAGGCCGAGCCTTCGAAGGCTTCATCTAGCAAAATTCATCCCTACCTCTGTTTTGGATTCAAGATACAGGATGCGCTAGTATATCTTTCGGATGTATCACACATTCCGGAGGAGGTTTTCCCTATCATCCAAAAAGGCAAAGGGGGTGCCCCTGTGCCGGTCTGCGTGCTCGATTGCCTGCGGCTACAGGCGCATACGTCGCACATGGGGCTCGCAGAGTCGATCGCGGCTGCTAGAAAGATTGGAGCTTCCAGGACGTATTTGACAGGGTTTGGGCACGAAGTCTCCCATGAAGAATACGTGACCATCACAGAATATGTGGGTATGGGAGAAACAGCGAGCAAGCGACCGCTTAGCGATGTTGAGAAGGAGGGAATTCAGTTGGTCCAAGGAGGACCGCATGGAATCTGGGTGAGGCCCGCCCATGATGGTCTGAAGGTGGTCGTTGCTGGAACTGGAAGTGTGGTCGATACAAGCTATTTTTAGGATAGTCTTTGTAGACAGGGGTACTTTAGTCATGCGACCAGATCGAGCCTAGCCTGGAGCTGACAATTTCCTTTCATAGCCACGAGCGATGATATAAGCACTTCAAAGTCTTTCCGTCTCTTTTACCCCGCATTCTTCATTCCCACTCACAAACCCTCTCTTGTATCGAATCGCACAGATAATATTACTCTAATTCGCAAAATTCCCTTCAGAACGCTCTCAGTGCCCAAAAACCGGGGTCGTTGGCCATGAAGATCTTTACGCAGTCCTTCCTGTACGAGTGAGTGCAAATGAGACCCGGACGTTCCAAGGCAGCCACTGAACACGAATTCAGCGATCCTTGGTCCATCGTTTCGCTTGCCTTTTTCCTGCGATACCCCAACCCATATGCTGCCCACGTAACGTCTTGTGATGTAATTTCAAGGGACTTTACACCTTCGGGAACGCTAGTCACAACACGTCTCATTTTGAAGAGGGGTAGTTTGCCTCGGTGGGCACCTCAAGGCATAATTTCGCGTGCGGAGTCGTGGGTGATTGAGGAGAGCGAGGTTGACCCTTTCGGGCAGGTGGTCAAGTGCAAAACGAAAAATCTTGACCATGTCAAGGTGATGCAGGTCGAGGAGCACGTTCACTTCTGTCAGACCCCCGAAGGGTCAGTTACAGCTTCACGCACATTAGATCCTGCAGCTCAATGGTTCCCGCATCTAGAAACACGCTCCAGACCACAGAGGCAAGGATAGTTTCCGGGTTCGGGTGGGGCTTGACCAAACGGATTGAGAATCACGGCCTGACACGGTTTAAAGCAAATGTGCAAAGGGTCTGTATTTTCATCTTCCTCTCATCTCATCTTGCTCACACAAATTTCAGTCGCGAGAGGGAGTTTCTCTCATACTGAACCTCCTGCGACAGTCCCGTCTACAGCCGATGGCCCTGGGTGAAGCGGATGTTCCGACTCCTTTGCCCCAAGCCCACACTGATGCAGCTAACGCTCATCAACGACAAGCCAGCGCAGAACAGAACCTTCCTCCCGTGGGGACGTGGTCGCGTCTAAAACAATGGCTCAGACCTTAGTTCGTACACGCGTGCTTCTCTCCGCACATCTTTTGATCCACTATTTCCCCGATTCCCCGCCACTCAGTTCGTAATCTGGTACCGCTTCCTTTGGCTACTGACCTTGCTATTTCGTTTATTGTGTGCAACTTGTATTTGTATCATTAGTTGGCATTTGAGTAACCAATATCAGGACATGCTTTTTGCGAACTTTTGCGTGAGAGACAACGTCGCGATCTTGTGGTAATTTAGGACTCTTCCCATATGTCACCATCCGGCCGCCCACGTCGCTGAAAGTATAAGTAGGTCGTGGCATTGCGCTCACTCGGGTGTCTGGCTTACAAGGTAGCTTTCGAGTGTCTTGGACAGGACCATGTACTTTCCCACATCAGCAGCCAGGCAACTCTCCACCGTTCCCGCTCTCCCCAACATCCCACCCGAGGCTCTCATTTGCCTGGCCCCGAGCCCCAGGAAAGCTTTGTTCGCGACATTGACGAGGAATGGTATATCGGTTTGGCGCGTCCGTGTATGTGGATTAATATAGGCGTTATTTGACATCGGAAGGGCTGACCTTAGACTCGACACAGCCCTCTGCAGTCCTTGCGTTCCTCTCGAGGACCCCTTCGTCAATCATTGATCATGGAGAGAACCTGTCAGCCCACTGGTCACCAGATGGCAGACGAATCGTCATACAGGTGTGTATTGTGCGCATATATGCGCATGTCCTACTAATACTGATGGGACCGACATATCATAGACGACAGAGTCCCATCTCGTCCTAATCTCAGTGGAATATAAGCCCCATGAGCTTAGCTACCAGTCGGCATCGTTGATGCAGAGCGCACAACGGACGTTCCTAGACGGGCCCGGCGAGAGTCTACCTCTTCAATCTATATCGCTGCAGTTCGAGGGAGTTATTCATATTAATGGTGGTCTCCTCAGGTACGTAATATGAGCACACCCCGTATCGATTATTTATCGTAGATGTTCCCAGTGTCTCGCCACGAAAGCACTACATCGTGTTCTCAACCAAAAGCCCGCCTGCCGTTCAGCGTATACCTTGGCCAAATTATGACGAAGAGGACGAAGAGGTTGATGCAGAGAATCCGACGCCGAAACGCTTTACGCAGCACGACACATGGGTCATTGACGACCACGAGTTGCCGTGGCTTGTAGACCCTGACGGTACGACCTCCCACTTTGCAGCATATACGCTCCCCCTCACCATTGTTTAGTGTCTGTTGTTAAGATGGCTTACTCGCGGGCGAGTGGCATTGATGCATGGATAACATCTGATGGAAGAGCATACCTCGTTCGTCTGAACGAGAGACAAATACAGCTGGATGATCCCGTTCCATCTGGACTCGCCGGTGGCGAGGAGAGTGAGGTCAGAACTCTTTTCCTACAAGGGTACTGTGATTCGCATTAATTTACGCATCAGAGTCAGGGCAGGTCAGTCTCGCGCTCCTCCCTCGAGGGGACTGTTGGATGGCAAGGAACTTGTACATACGACTTCGAGATGCCCAGGTGGCTGCAGAAGCGTCGACAGCTTGATCCTGATGAGGAGGGCGAATTAAACGAGACCACGTACGAGAACCCAAAGCGTGCCACAGCAATCGCGGTGAATAGCACATTCTCTCTAATAGCGGTTGGGACCCAAGGGTGAGTGTTTTATGCACATACATGCCGTCCGAGTGATATGATTTATCGACCTTTGTCTTTGTTGTAGTGGCGCTTTATTATTCACGAACTTCCAATCTCAAGATGGGGTTCCTTTTGAGTCGGAAAGTATATCTGTACCGAACTATGGCAAGCAGACGGGTGCTGTACGCGCGATGGAGTGGAGTTCGGATGGATATGTGCTCGCTGTTGGTTGGGACCATGGCTGGGGAATATTCAGTGTTGGTGGACGGTGTCTGGCCTGTGGGTTTGGCGTGGATGATCTAGTGGATGAAAATAAGTGCGTACTGAGCCGGTTTCGTTTACTAACGTTCTATCCTGACTATCTACAAGATTCCAAGACACTTTTATGAATGGTGTATTTAATCTGGTAGGTCCTATCGACCGAGAACTGTGTAACATAGTTTCTGACTTGCGGACCATCAGTTCTGGGCGCCAGGTAACTTCGAATTGATGTTGATGGCTCGCCCGTCGCCCAAAAGTAAGTTGGCATGCCTCCCGTTTCCGTATATCCTGACCGGATAAAGAGATCGACGGTCAACTATTCGTGATCCCATTCGCAAAGAGTGCGACTACCGGACAACAGTCGCCTGTATGGTCGTTCGTCCCTCTCATTGGCTTGCTGACATATCCCCTAGATTATTATAGGATAACACACGATATGCCTTTTTGCAGATGGAGGACCGTGCCTTGGTCTACCGAGGGGCCGACCAACCCGACTTGAGTGTGATAAATCCAGAGTCGGACGTTTGGCAACATATCAAGGTAATCATCAGCGGTCTTGTTGCAATTAACGCACACGTCCTTATACATATGGCCTACCCAGATACCGCAGAGCTACTTGTCGACGAATTGGCCTATACGATACTCTGCGCTAAGCAGTGATGGTAGACTCATTGCGATTGCCGGACGCCGAGGCTTGATCCACTACAGCTCGACCTCGGGTCGGTGGAAGACCTATGCCGATGAGCTTCAAGAACAAGCATTCATTGTCAGAGGAGGACTACTGTGGTTCCACCACGTCTTAATCGCCGCTGTTGAAATCGCCTCATCTCATCAGGTACTTCGCTCATCATGTGCCCGCCCGCTGACCTTGCTAATCCGCCAATGATTACGTAGATCCGCCTATACTCCCGAGATCTCGAGTTGAGCAGCCAGAACATCCTCTACCGTGAAACCCTTCCTGCCCACGTTGTGATTCTGTCGCTAGTGGACAATTCCCTGCTGGTGTATTGCGCCGATAATACTCTCTTGCACTACCTAATTGTCCCAACCGCGGACACCATTAAACTCCACCTTTGTGGGAGCATCACTTTCAACGGCATCATTGCGGTCCCTAGTGCAGTACGTATGCTGAGTTGGATGATTCCAACAGCCCAGAAGCGTGTGTGCTTTCGCCACAATCAGATCGCCGTTTATTCACATTTCCGTAGAACTAGGGGATCCTGTTTTCGACCTGTCGGTGGCTACCGTCCTCATGATGGTTGGTGGCCAACTTGTTCTGCTACGCCCGCGAAAAGTAAATCTCTCGCGCCTCAAATCTCTCGTATAGCCTACTAACCGACGCCAAACCTTAGACTGCAGATCATGAAGTGAAATACGATATGCAAATATTCGCCGATCGCATTGAATTCTGCTGGACACATCTTCGAGGTATAGGCGCTCTTGAAAACTCGCTATGGGGCTATGATGGTCAAGGGATGAGGGTGTGGCTAAATGCTTTAGCTATCGAGTCTCGTGTCACAGATAGCCCCAGTACCGCGCCAGCAAGCGTGAAGGAAAGCGTAAATATTCCTTTGGACTTCTACCCCTTGTGTGAGTCCACTTGCCCTTAGCTCGTCATATAGCATACTTAATCCTTACAGCTGTTCTCATGGATAAGGGTATCCTGATAGGGGCCGAGATCGAAGTCGCTACTCGTTCTAACTTGCCCTTCGCCATGTTCCGACATGCAACTAGCGTGAGTACAATTACCGGCACGCGACACAGTTCTTACTCTCGTTTTCGTAGTCTCATCTCTTCCTTCACCATATCCTACTGTACTTCCTAGAAGCTCGACGGCTCAAGGAAGCCGTTTCATTTGCTTCACAATACCAGCACCTGGTATTTTTTGCACACGCCTTGGAAATCCTTCTACACACCGTGGTCGAAGCAGAAGCCTCTGTGGACGATGATGAAGACGATACGGACTCTGGGGAGTCTTCTTCGAGTGCTGTTCTTCCGTTAGCCGTGGAATTCTTGGACCACTTCGACGATGCCTTAGAGGTTGTAGTAGGATGTGCGCGTAAGACCGAGGTGACTCGCTGGAAGCGACTCTTCCATTTTGTTGGGAAACCTAAGGCACTATTTGAGGTATAACTCAACCTTGTCGGACGTTCTTGAGCTCACAGGGCTTCTTTAGACTTGCCTAGAATCGCAACGCCTGAAGACCGCTGGGTCCTATCTCCTGGTGCTTCATAACCTTGAGCAATTAGACGAAGACAACAGCGATGCTGTCCGACTCTTGCAGCGTGCGATCGAAGGAGAAGACTGGCAACTTTGCAGGGAACTATTACGTTTCTTGCACTCCATCGATGAGACGGGGAACGCGCTGCGAAATGCGCTATCGGAAGCCGATATCATCAAAGTTACGAACGGTTCTGGAGAGGCGCGTCCGACAGCAAACGGGGGGCTTCATTAATCATAAATTGGTACTATGGTCGCGACTCACTGTCTGTTTATTCGGCTGTCTGTTTACTCGGTTTAGCTTTCTGTTCTTACCTGTGTATATACCTACAATAGTTAATGTGTATATCATCGTCAATATATCTATACTTTCTTGCCCTTGGGGTTTGCCGTTGGTTAAATAAGATCACGACCCCAGTAAGAACGAAATGTCTGTTGGCGGAGCAGTATCATCTTCCTTCGGCGAATGAAAACGCGCCGTCCATTCACTTTCCATGTGTCGTCGTTTATTACAAGGCTGATCACTGAAGGGTGACCTCAAGTAACCGTGATATTTGATCAGCGTAGTAACTCAGTAACCGCGTACTGGCCATGGAGTAGGTTCATCCTCGTACCTTACCATCAAGCCGCCGTTTCATATATGACCTCTTGACGGTGGCCTGCTTGGACGCCGTTCAATCAAGCCGTTAGCTCCCTTGCTGGGTCATTTCCGCCGCTCATGCCTCAGTCTGGGGACCAACAGGGTAGACGTTGCGGTAGGCGTTGACAGGGACATCGTTTAGATCAGTCGAGCAGTAGATCCTCCATATCTAAGTATGGGTACGGCGAGGTCCAAAAATCAGCCAATAAAGAGTCGGTGTTATCAAATCAAGACACCCCGAGAGAGGTGTCCAGGAGGATAGAAAGCTTCATTCCGTCATCTACGTATTTCCGCCATCGAGAGACCATGCGGAAGAGGTCGCTGGGGAGCGACGGATCGACGGTCTCGTCGGCGGTAGCGGGAGGTGGGAAGAAAGAAGGATCCAGTAATGAGGATATAGTTACCGAAAAGTCGGGAGGCGTGACGTCCGAGACAAACCATGGGATTAAGTTGGGGCCGGGGTAGTTACCATTAGACATATTGCTGTATGCGGGTCGAAAAGATTGAACATACTGAAAGACGACTGACGAAACGAAAGGCGTGCGTGTAACCAAGAAGTCAGCGAACATGAAATCTGTGAAGAGCTGTGTGCGCGAAGATAGTGGTTATGTGCATTGCGTGGTTGTCCGTTGGACGCTGCCTCACCTCGAATCCGGCTACAGGAAAGCTTCCGGCCAGCCTATCAAATACAGCGTCCAGGGACTCTGTGTCCCGTTGTCTGAGGCAAAATCTATTGGCTGTTATGTAGAGTCTCGAGATGTAACCATACCGCTTCTTCGTCATCTCGGATAATGAATTTCTTGAGCACCCTTTCCTACGGTTTGTAGACGCTCACTGCTCGATACCCGAATGTGAACAGTGACGAAGCCTAAGAAACAAGCTTCACTCGACGCATATACATATGCAAGATCAGTTGTTTGACTGACGGTTGCGTGCCCCCTGTGTATTATCAACTCGGGAGTTCGTTCACATCATTCATCAAAGGCGGTGAACTGAGCTTACCACAGACACATCCAGATCGTTCCTTTGAACAGGACGTCAAGTTTTATAGATCTAACTGGATCGTATCATGATCTGCCTCAACCCGACGGGTTTAGTGATCATCAACCTGATGCACAGGACTCTTTGGACATACGAAGGATTGCCACTTGGCTTTGCTTGAACATACCCATCTTTTGATTAAAGAATGGATGATTTCCCGCCAGTGTTGAGTCTTGCCAAATGGACTGCGAAGCAAGTGGTATCTGGTCTACGTTAGGTACCTGCGACACGCATACGAGTATGAGAACAAGCACTTACATGTAGCATCTATACGCATATATTAGCTTGGTGTGTAATGCTCACGCGTAACAAAGACATACTACGCATGCAACCAAAGCAAACCAAGTGTTTTTGCCTTGCTCAGCCAGAAGGTCTGATTCATCGCTATACGTCTCGATCATAGGGTCTGTATCCTCTACCAGCGGTCTAGGATTGGTCAAAGATATGAATGGCGTCCCTCATTACCGTTCACTCACTCCAAGGGGTGTCCCTGCCCATATGGCATTTCAGTTTACTGATCTGCTCGATAATACCTTTGCTTTCCGTGATGTTGGCTTGAATATCAAGCAGGCCTACAGTCAAGGTTTACTGGACAGAGTTTATCAATGGTGCCTGTGATGATTACCGGCCATCGTTTTACCACTGTCTCGTATCTGGTCCGCATATACAGATCATTCAGTGCGGAGCGAGGCAGTGAATGATTCTACTCACGAAAAGGCACATGAATGATCGTCACGGTGAATATGATAGTTTACGCGCTGAATTGCGTTCACACTTACCCAGGTTTGTTGATGGGGTCGTAAGAAGAATATAGACTCTGGAACATTGGCGATATGGTGGTAGTAGTGAACAACTCGATCTGCTTGACTGGCAGCCCTGGCGGGCCGAAAAGGGGTGTCAGTTGCGTTATCCATTCAGATATCAGGTTATCGTGCTAAGCGTTCACTAGGAAATATAAGCTACATGTTGATATATAAAGCAGACCCATGTTGTCAACAACACAGGGCAAAGTAAGTGTATCAAACAAGGGTTGTGAGAAGTAGAACAGAATGCCCAATAGTCGGTACCGTCCGAAGAAGAAATTACATTACTCTATGATCCACCGCTTGCGACCACTCTCAGAGGTTGTTGTGCTAGCCTGGCTAAGCGATCGCTCGAGGGAGTAGTATTGGAGAGTGGTTGGGCTGGAAAGGATAGTTCCGTTCTCTCTTACAGCTCTGTTCATCCCATGGTCGCTATCACTGCCAAACGTGGAGCGAGAATCGTCCCGGGTATGCGCTACTGTTGGATACCTGACAGATGACATGGATGATGCGGTCTCGAATGGTTCGGAAGAGGCGTTCGAGAAGCGTGGTCCCATGCGGGTGCCGTTTCCAGCATATGGAGGCGGGAACATCTGGCGGGGTACAGGAACCTCATTGCCTTGACCGAAAGTGACTGACCATGTCGGGATGGGTTTCTCATTAGACGGAAACTCGACCTTCTCGGGATCACCTCCTGCGAAGCCGGGGCGAATGGGGACAAAGTCATCGCCGGGCAGTGGCTCTTGGTAATTCACTGGAAAGCGAGATCAATGAAGATCCAGGATCAGAAGGCCTGAGAACATACAGTAACGGGGTAAGCCTTTGCCAAAGTTGCAACGGCATACAACGCCCAATATGAAAGTGGCGAGGGTGAGGGCAACAGAAGCAACCGCCATCATACTGAAGAAGCGCCAAGTAACGAAGGTCCACCGGAAAGAG
The DNA here is from genome assembly GCF_014466165.1 of Pleurotus ostreatus. NCBI lineage: Eukaryota > Fungi > Basidiomycota > Agaricomycetes > Agaricales > Pleurotaceae > Pleurotus > Pleurotus ostreatus. The sequence continues at coordinate 3,187,799 of NW_023503157.1, read as the reverse complement.
TTTGACATAAACATCACACCCCAACCAACCATGTACATGACGGTCAAGCCCAGAAAGACGAGCATCGGCACGCGGAGTTCTCGGCGAACGGAGAACCAGCCCTATAACAACGATCAATCATGGCGGTATCGGGAGTGAAAATGGGGTCTCACTAGAATTAGCCATGGGAGGATGAGCTATAAATCGGTCGGCATCAAATGGTAAAAACATCAGGATCATAGGACTCACGATCAGGGTGATGATGAACAAAATCTCGTAGAGTTTCTTGTGAGCAGCGAGTTGTCCAATGGCACCATTGAAGAGCTGATCAATCCAGAGGCCAACAGTGACAGCTATGAAAAACAGGGATATTTGGATGGCGATCGACAGGGACAGCACAATCTTGTAGACACGGTTGATGGTCAATGATGCACCGACTCGCTTGAAAGTTTGCCAGCCGAAGAGCTAAACAAGTTCTTGAGCAAAGATGTTGACAGAAGACATGGGTGCTTACCTTGATGAGTCGCCACGTGAGGAAAACAGAGATCAAAAGAGCGACGATGTTAAGGACTAAGCTTGGGACTTCGGAATTATGGCGATCTTGCCAATAGTTGGGTAGCAGTTGTACACCAGAGCAGGCGCCTTTGGTGATGAGCTGATTGAAGCTCGACTGGAAACCGGCCGTATGGGATATCTGGAACGCGGCCCAGCCAGTGGCCAGAACGTGAGTAAGGAGCGATGCAATACTAGGGAGCAGTGAGAAGGTTGTCGCACAACGAGCCAAGTGCGACCCACATATGAGGAATAGATTCATTGAGAATCTAGCAAGGACTTCAGTTGACATAACACATGAGATCTATTCGGCACTTACTGCGACGAGGGACATGCCTAATACCCAAAACTGGAAAGCAATGAACACGATATCTTCCCTCTTTGTGTTGTTGAGGCTATATGTGCGCGTATATGTGAGCAAGCGGAAGAACAACGACGCGCGTGACATACATGGAAACAGGGTAGTTCAGTGCCCACAGACAAGTCTTATCGAGGACCACTTGTCTACCATTATACCCCATGCCACTAAGGGTCACCGATACCATGCCATCAGCATCGACTAGAGCCAAAATCTTCGGTTTGTGTCCGTCGCGTGGATTGAGGCGAACGGCGGGAGTAGCAACCTAATTCCATCTATTTAGCTAACGCTCTCAGAGAACACAAGAGTGACTGACTGTTACCGGCTTGTCATCCTCAGACTCACTGCCAGAATCGTCTGAAGACTCATCGCTCTTGACTGCTGACGAAGTGGGGGCAGTAGCAGGGGCAGAGCGTGTGACGGTGGTGGTGGTAGCACTTGCAAACGAGGGCGTGGTAGATAAGGCAGCGGTAACGGATGACAAGGGTACACGGGTAGGGCTGGTGCTGGGTACACCCGTAGCAAGAGCAGCGGGAAGCGAGACTGGGGATGTGATGGGGGTAGAAGATGTCGGTACGGCATTCTCAAAAGCTAAACTGGTTGCAGCCGGAGTACTTGAATTTCCCGCTTGCGCCTTCCAAAGCAATTGGCAGTCCTTGGTGTCTATCGAGGTAGGAACGGAGTCACAAAGATGGAATTCGGAGCCACGGAAGACAGGGAAAGCGTTGCTGGTGGTCTTCGCTTGTGTGACTATGTCCCAAAGGAATGATGCAGCAGTGGCATTGATAGTGAATGCTTTCGCTTGGATGGCAACTTGAACGACGAAATGAGCGAATGAGAAGAGGAAATATCCCAGCGTGAGCCGGGTGGAAGTGATTCTGTCCGACTGCGAAAGCTAGCTGAGCTATTTCTGCGGTGAAAGCACCACCGATCTGTGCTCACCACTAGCTTCAACTTGGCGGGGATTGGAACATACTCCCAGATTTGTTTGACACGCATTGTATAAGGTTACAGAGCTACAGAGGATGAGAATTATCGGGTACACGAATGGCTCGGTTACTCACATGTTTCCAACAAAAAACAGATTATAATACCCTCCGTTTCGACGATGAGAAGAATGGCAAGCGAGTGAAAGTGCCACTAGGGCGCGGGAAGGTCGTCCACCGAAATTCGTTCGTTGGCGGAGGGAATGGACCAGCCTTGAAATGAAAGGAGGAGGAAGGGGGAAGGGGAGGAATGGGATCAAGATTGGACGTTGTGGCCTTCGAACAGATTAAAGGTCCTTGCCACTAATCTCGACATTCCCACGGTCAGTCCTCCATTTCCGTCTCATGTTGTCATGGCGGTGGCCAGCCTCGACCAACCAGACACATCAAACCGCTCTCCAACACCGTAGCTACCACACATTAGCACACATTGTTTGTATCATATGCGAATACCCTTTGTCCTGGACACTGCCCGCGTCGCCTACATCAGCCTACATCTTGTTGATGGGATCATCGGTTTCTCCATGAAAAACATAATGCCAGGAGCTACCCGGTGAAGGCCACCAATCAAACTGATGCGATTCTGGCTCAACGGCAGGCCGTGTACAAGCTCGCGTGCGTAGACTAGATAAATACAAAATAGATACCCCCACACTCCCCCAAATCAACATACAGATCTTATACCATATACCAATGTTTTGAGCTATTAATGAAACAGTATGTCGAAGCCGCCTCGGTGTCGTCTAAACTGCAGATCGACGACATCGGATGATCGACGCCAAGGACATTGACAAAACCATCTGTTTGTAGGGCCCGGAAGACATCATTGATCTCTTGGCCGTCATATACCGGTCGTAGCCGCCACTTCAATTCAGCCTATGTGAATCAAGTAAGTACCTCGAGGAGAAGTGTACAAGACCCCCACGTACCACTGACAAGCCCGGTCTAAAGTGGATCGCACTTATCACAGCTCGCAGCGCTGCATCCCACCCATCTGTAACTTTGTGCCCCGACATGTCGCGCCATCGTCTGGGCAATACCCTCTTAACTGGATTCTCCGAGACGAGCACCGACCAGGCCTTCAGGTGACGGGGCGACACGAGCACTGGTTTCACGTAACCTGCCCAAAAGGCTAGGGGGACCAACGCATCTGTCATTCCCCCGACAAGCTCCAATATATATTCTGAGGAATGGGAATCATCAAGTTGGCCCTAGACAACGATGAAGTCAGCGACCAGGTAATCACGACATCACATTATCCCCGGACATACCGGACGCGCAAGCCCCCTTTCCCCAGCTTCTTGGAGAGCAGTCAATAATTGATGGACAACACTAGCGTCTGCCTCAGACAAGGTGGAGCTAAATATGTCTGTCGCTTCTGCCAAACATGACTGACAGTCCGTCAGACCAGGATTAACTCTTCCACAGGAAGCAATGCTGCCATCGTATGAAATTCCGTGATGACTTGCACGATCGGTTTCGTTGTTGACATTTAGCATAGGGGCCGAAGGGGATGGCGATGCATTGGTTTCCACGTCCATACCCAAAAAGCGAACTTCGATAGCAGTCTCAATGTCATCATCATCTAGCAGCAAAGGCTGATCAGCGGGTGTATCATTCGTCGACTCAGCCACATACCAGCTTTTTTGCTGTTCCATTCCACCTCAGCCCTGGCAGTCCGAGCAGCGGAGCTATCAATCCTAAAATCGACCTAAACGGAGAGTTGATAATCAGAATTACATTCCAACAGACGAATGAATTTCCCTGCTACCTTATTATCGGATACTTGCTGTAACAGCGACATCAAGTCACCATCAGTCCCCAATAGTGGCCACGTCCGCCAGAAGGACTCCTGTTGCAGATATACATCCTCGTCTAGCGCTACGGCGTCCTGAAAAGTGTCAAATGGAATGGGACCGCCCAGTGCATTTTGATTTCTAGAGCACGGTTAATGACTATTCTAGAGCGAGATCGAGACAGAACATACGCATCAGATATTTTGAGACGTCGTCCAGGTTTCTCCCTTTTCGGATCTCGAATGTGTTTAGACAGGATGCCTCGCTCGAGAAGTCTCTTGGTAGCAGATGAGACGGCGTCTTGACCTATATCCCGAAGCAGGTTCGCAGCCATGTCAGGTTTGTAGCGTTCGTTGGGCGTGCCGAATACCATCTGTTGGACGCGTATTATTAACTTAGATCGTCTGTTCGCTATATACGTACCTTGAGCGCTGCCTCTGCGACAAAGGTAGCTTCTGATCTCTCCTCCGGCGTTGACGGAAGTATGCTTCCTTTGCAGAAAGCCTGCTGATACAATGCTTTCTCTCGACCTTCCTCAGCGTCGCCCTTCCACATGAAGTCGTAGGTGGTGGAAGTTACTGGAGGTCCTACAACATCCCATCCATCCAGGAGTTCATCCACAGATTGGGGTATTATTATCGAGTTTGTCGTATTAGTGAAACCAACACGCCTATTCTCCATGAGTATTTACCATCTTGTTCGGTAAGGAGGACGTACAATGCATTCTTGTCGATATGGCTGCGGAGAAACTCGATGTGTTTGGGTAGATCGAAGTTGGAGGCGCTTTGAGGATCATCATCTGGTAGTATGTCGGTACCTCGGTACCTACTCCAAAGGTCGGACCACTTTTCCTCCAGCCGCTTAAGGTAAGCTTCGTTGCCAGGGGTGTCTCTGATATGGACCAACCGCTGGCGCACGGTGTTGCGAGGAACAGACGGAAAGACTTGATCCAAGGCAGTGAGCTCTAGGCGGGGCAAGTCGCGACATCTGACTTTGATGATGACAGAAGCATCCCGGGCAAGCTCTTCGTAGTCATTATCCCATTGAAAGCGATGCCGTCGATACTTGGTGCCCGGCGGTTCGTCGTCCTCTGTTGAACAATTAGATAAATATAACCACGTTACGCATATAATATATCTACCTCCGTCAGCTTTCTCTTTCTTGGGCTTCTTTCTCTGGCGAGTTCGCTTCGACTCCGGAATGGCGGGACCTTGTTGTGCTATCAATTCTGCCACGGATTTCTCAATTAGGTTGTGAACAACGGGCGGGGATAAGAAGCTTGTTCCCTTGGACGGTCCTGAAGATGTAGCTGGAACACTAGGTAAAGTTTGAGTAAGCCTCTTCGCGTGTTTTGAAAGGATTTTCGACGCTGCTAAAGCCGCTTCTCGTAAGGTCTTTTGGATCTCAGCCTCCCATGACCCCATGTCTTTCACTGACACAGCCTGCAAGAACTTCTTCCGAACGGGTCGCAGTCGAATTTCTGCAGAGCCTTTCAGTGGCTCTGGGTACACTCTTGCCACCATGTCAGCCCATTCAGATTCTCTTTGAGCTCTTGCTTCAGCTGCCATATCTGCCAGCAGTACTTTGTCTGCTTCCGATGCCTCCTTCTCCGCTTCAAGACGTTCTCGCTTGAGGCGAGCTTTGGCGATAATCTTAGCGTATTGACTACGAGTATCGAAGAGGAAGTTTTTCACAACGTTGGCAGGAGCAGATACGATCCATGCTAGCTTTTCTTCGTCGACGTCCAGGGGAGTGTCACCGACTTCTTCGATCCTTGTCCCGCCTTGTAGAGCCCGAGATAGGTACTGTCTTTGGTGCCATGTGAGGAAGTATTCATCGGCCCATGACGAAGGCCTGCGCAGGGACTTCGTCAAAGTATCGTTGAGGGGATGAGACAGCGTCGGGCGGAATACATCATCTTCAACCATCTTTCCTTTCTGCAAACATGCCTCACGCAGTTGCGACCAATACTCCACGGCGCCGTTGCTCGAGGACACGGAGACCGTCTTCAGGAATATGGGAGAGGGATCAGACCGCGACCAAGCGAATACTGGTGCCGTGTCCGTGAACTGCCAATAAGACGGTGCGAGGCTTGGAGTATTCGGAGTCCAGCCCTCGAGAGGAGCCGCATCGAACGCCGTGGGATGCTCGCCGTTCGCAGCGCATTGAATCTGAGGGCTAGGAGAGTCGGTGACTTGTAGAGGTATTACTAGCCGGAGGGACATCAACAATCCCATGAGGTCCAGGAACCGCGATCGAGCTCTTGATCTTCCGATCTGAAGTATGCTATGCAAAGGCGGGGGCAGGTCCTTGACTGCTGTCTCAGGCCCACCCTCACTTCGATAAAATTTGGTCAGATCTTCATTGTAAGACAGCACTGCGCACAGTGACAGGTAAAGTCCAAGAGGGAGATCATGGTTGTAGAACGCTAGGTGAACAATGCGATCATGGCGGGACACAACACTGGGACCACTCTCAGGGCTTTCGAGGGCGGATAAGGTCGCTAGATGCATTTTGCGTAACCTTGCAACCTTCCCAACCACAAAACCGTAGAATTGTCCTACAGTGGTGCGCTCCGTTAAGAGGACTTCGTGGATTGTAGCGTCGTCGTATTGCCAGAGTTGATCAGCTCTGTGTTCATTTTTGCTCCAGCGTTCTTGTGCGTCGCCAGGTTCTCTCTCTTGGAGAAGCTGAAGAGGGAGAACACCCCTTCGCTCGTGCCTTTCGATGGCTCCATATTCTATTGGCTCCTCGATTCGCTTTATGTGCGCCGCCGGGACAATTGGAGCTACGTCAGAAAGGTTGCTCAAATATTCAATCGCCTTGGCGGGATCAACATCAGAAAGGCGGGCAACGGTCGTGGGCCGTGGAACGCCAGTGCGAGTCATGATTTGTGTTTTGATCATCTTGATTCTCCCTTTGGACTCCATACTGTCAAGAGTCGCAAGCACGGTCCTCTTGTCCACCCGCGTCCCAGGGGGAGCGCTAGTGGGTTCTCCAGACTGGGAGAGTACATCAACCAAAGCCGAGTGAGCGTCCGTAAACTCCTTGGAGTTTATGTTGAGGATTCCACCACAGCTGACAAGAACCTGATAGAACTCGTTTTCCCGACGCATATGTGACACATTGGCTTTTGGGACGCGAGACGACGCCGCTGTTTTCAACGCCGGTTCTGAAACCTGTGGTCATTGAGTAAGGTGAACTAAAATAAACAAAAGCGACGTACAACGACAACTGGAGATTGAGAGTCCAGAAGCAGAGGATCGATTGGGATGTTGTGAAACGCCTTGCCTGAACCACCGGCACGGGGGCTTGGTGTATCCTCGATGGGCACATGCGGGGTGTCAACAAGCGGTTCCTTTTCTGGCTGAGCGACGTCAGGAGTTATAGGCGAAAGAGGCCCTCCAAACGGGGTCGTAGCTACTGAAACGGGAACTGTCTCTGAATCATTGGGACGATGCGTAGATTTCATGCTGGCAACATCAACGGTGGTGTCAACGGTGGGTGCGGCACGACTAGATTGATTAGTGGAGATCGACGTAGCATTTTCTTGAGAGGCCAATGCTTTTGCTGTTCTGGTGCGTTGTCTCTTGGGTCGAGCATCGGGCGACGTTGCGTCTCCTCCACCAGCGGCAATACTGTCTTCGCCACGGCGTCGTTTACGAAGCGAAACGGTCTTCTCATCCTTGCCTTGGGAGAGATCAGTGATTGCTGGTGGGTCGCTGGGTTCCTGAGTGTTGGCCTGAGACTTGCGGGGTCTTCCTCGTTTCCGTGGCTGAGAACTTGTGGGTACGCTGGTGGGCAAAGGGTCCACCGCGTCTACGTCCATTGCTACTGCTGCTAGAGCATCCGGCTCCGTGATCGACTGTGGCTGATCTTGTATGCTCTCCTGCAACGCCGCCGAAGGTTTACTCTTCTTCTTTGGTCGAGAGTCGTCTCCTTCGTTATCTTGCTGGCGCTTTCGACCTCTTTTCGGAGGACCCGAGTCCTCAGTTCCGTCGGCATCGCCAACTGCAACGGGCTTCTCTTTGCGCGGCTTGACGACTTTCTTCGGCTTAGGCGGAGTGGACCCTTCTCCATCCACGTCTGCAGTAGCTGCTTTCTTGGATTTCTTCTTTTTCTTCCTCTTATCCTCCACCTTCTCGTCAGTATGAGTCTCTAGGAAGGCATCGTGATATTGAGTTAGTTGCTTTTCGTCTAGGTAAAATTGATCAGAGGTAACTGGCGTAAAATCCCCCGTGTTCGATAGGTCAAGATCCCCATAACCAGCATTCGCGGGGTCGAGGTTTTCGTTCTCGAGCAGTTGACGATACGAAGCAACAGTGAAGTATCTGTTTCGGCGCTCACGTCCATAGTTCTCCATGATGATTGCGACCCCGAGGTCGGCCAAGTGTGTGGGAGGGGTCTGCCTCTCTGCACGGGTGAGCAAAAGATCAATCGTCCGTTTGTCAAAGTGACCAAGCCGCTCGCTCAATTCCTATGTAGTTGCCCTGATGAGACGCAGAAGCATAACAAATTCAACCGTGCCTACATTCATGGTAATTCCGCCTGTCCCGGCCTCTTCGATAAGATCTACCACCTGTTTGTGAAGAGTGGTGTTTGTACGAAGACGGTAGACACGACCTAATTACCGCAGTGAGCGGAATACCTGCTGGTCTCGAATCCCGAACAAACTTACCAAATTCGTCTTCCTCCTCGTCATCGATAGATGCAGCTACTGCGCCACTGGGAGTGGGCGCCGAACCTGGAGTGACCAGGCGGAAGCACTTTATCATCTTCCCTTCTGAGCCCTTTCGAAGACTTGGAACAAGGATCACTTCAATCAACCCAAGTTGAATGAGTTCGCGTATCCTCGTGTTGAAGAATCGTCGGTCGGTCTTGGTAGGATGAGCGAAGCCCTATTTAAGGCTTGAGAATTGCTATTTGCTATCAATTGCGAAATTGGCACGTACGATTTTGAGCAACATATTGTTCGCCGCGTGTATGTGGTTATGCGAAGCTTTAAGTAGTTTCATTACCCGTGCCTGTATGAGTGGTAGGCTAGACAAGTGCCTAGCGTCAATTGGCGTGAACCCAAGGTTTGACAACGTCTGAGGCGCAGCTTCTTCGGCCATGTCCCCTGCGTCGTCTGGTTCTGGAGCTCCGTGAAAGAGTTGCTGTGCTTTCGACTCTTCTTCGCGAACCTCTCTCCATCGCGGGCTGGTGTCGTAGAAATGTTTGTGGAGACACAGATGCGTCCCTACGCCGCCACGACGTACTTTGACTCTTTGAGCTCGTCAGAAAACAGTAGTCACAGCGTGCATTGAGACGTACATGAGATTCAGTTCAATCAGTTGTTTGACAAGATAGAAGCAACTCTTCTGATCATATTTCGTATTTCGACCTAGCTCAACGACGGTAATACCTGTCTCTCTTCCCCGCGTAATGAACTGCAAGGCAGTGTACACCATAGGAGTCATTTTCTGAGGCTGAAAGAAATTCAATATGGGCTTCCCCCAAGGTTGTGATAGGGTTCTACCTTGACATGTGAGCCAGTTATGGCAGCAAAGATTTCTTCTGGATCAACAGCTATTCGGAGGGCTTGTCCAAACTCTGCCTTGAGGTCATTAAAGCTTCGTGTTGCTGCATCCGCAATGACTTCGAGACGCGGTCGGTCCTCCTCAGTGACTTCATTTTTAGCTTTGCCTTGGGCTTTGGCCTTCTTGATCGCACTCGGCTGAGGGGCAACGAATACTTCCGTAGTCAGTCCATTTGGGATGATCCCAACTCTGATAGTTGGTTGCTGGACGACCAGGGACCATACGAAAGCATTGAAGTTATGATCGATATTTTGGGTGTATCCAGGGTGTTTTTCATAGAAGTCCTTGATGAAGACGTCAAGCCGTGAAGGTTCGCTACCTGTTATAAACTATTAGCAAATTTCGGAGGTAAAATCTCGAGGTAGACGAGGTCTACCACGGAGGGAATCGAACTCGCCTCCTCGGAGAGAGAGGACAGGGAGATCGTAGACTCACCCAAATCTCCATCAAACGATATTTCACGAATACAGTGCCGCACAAGTTCGTCCATAGTATGTACAAGGGTTTAGTTGGTTAGTACAGGTTATTCTGTATCGTCTGTGAATCCATGCTAGATCGCTGCGCTCATAAAGGGCGACGTGTAAAGCAGCGTACCTTCCGTAACATATAGAAACACTGACTGTTGCACAAACACACTAGAAAAACATCGAAAATAGTGGAGTTGGGAATCCAAGAAACGTCGGAGAGGTCACTGCGGACGGGCAAGATAACTGAGAAACAAAAGAGATCATGGGCGCTTATCTGTGTGTCAAGAACTCCTAGTCAACGAACTATCGAGCATTGGTATAAGAAAAACTACAGGATATAATATTCGTCCTAATATTATGGCACAAACGGCTCTTTTCGTACTCAGGCAAATATCTAGGGTGACTACCACAAAACAAAGAACAACGAAAACTGACTACCGGGGACATCTATACATGCGCAGCATGCCGCTCTTCCCATAATGTCCTGAGGACATCAGATAGAGCGACCTTCCCAAGCTGCGCGTTCTGCTCAAACCGCTGGACAAGCCATTTTTCTAAGCCATCTGCCGCCATCCGCCATAAGGCCAGCCGAGCCTGGACTTCTGCCGTCTGCGAGAATGCCGTGCGATGTGGTGATGAGGGGAAGTATTGTACTTGCTCTAGACATGTCGCAAATTGGGATAGGGAGAGGTTGACGGAGGTTATAGTGGCTCTTTGAGTAGCGGGGTCTATGAATGATATTTCCCGGACAAAAGCGTCTTCTGAACCGCCGAAGAGCTACGGGGAATCGTGTTGGCAAAAGACCACGTAAAAAAGACTTTGTGCTCACCTTCACTATCCAAGTTGGTGCTTTCTGCTTACAGCCCAGTACTCTCTCCGTCCTCACGATCCCCGTTTTTGGATCTATCGTCCGCGACAGCGTATCGACTGTAACGACGTGCGAGCAATGTGGATTTGGGTATTTGTGCCACATTCCGATGACAACATGAGACCATGGGTGCCTAAGGCGCCGCAAAACGCACATCAGCAACCGAGTAGTATTGCGAAGATGTAGATTACTCACTCGTAGTTGAAAAGCTGGGAGAAGAAGTGCATTTTGGAATAATAGATAGAGTGCTTGGATGTACAATTGAGTTGAGCCAAAAGGAAGTCTATAAAGTCTAGGGCGTAATCTGCGCGGGCAGCAGAGTTTTGTCGTGTGAGATGGCGACGGGAGCAAAGAGAGCCAGGGTGGGGCAGTACAAGACTAAGTGGAAATTTGTAACATTTCCGACGCTCCTGATTGGCCCGACTGACATCATCCTCTCGGCGCGGACGTCTCCGGCCATCTCTGCTGCCGAGTGCGGACTTCCGTTTTGTTATCTGCACGTCAGCCATAGGCTACGTTCTCTGTGCACCATAGCTTGCGGATGAAAGTGTACAAGTAGCTAATTAGGCGCAATGGACAACACGATGATATGATGATACATATGCACGAAGAGACCTCGAGGGCTCATTAATTACCAAGATCCGCTATAACGCCTACGTCCAGCTTTACCAACGATGAGAATCACGGTCTTCCGCCAATGCGCGGAGCTCTTCCAATCGTGCCTTCATCTTGGGCCTAAGAAATAGGTTCAGGTCAACTGATGTGTCCGGCTGCGTGTGTAGCAAAGTCTTACACTTCAAGTAATTTCGCCTCCAGAGCTTGTTTCTCTTCTTGGAGAGCCAGGCGTTTCTCCGCATCTAATTTGGTACTGCCGAGGTTGTTAGGAACCAGCCAATCGATATGGGAAACACCGGAATAGGGCAATGACGTACAAAACATAACCTCCTTGGCCATCATAGTGCAGAATCATAGCATGGTACTTCCAAAGGGAAGGTCGATGGGAGACGGTCAGCAATGTGATCCCAAGCGCGGTTGCATGGTCCATCATCATTCCTTCCACGTCGGGCGGTACAAGAGACGTCGCTTCGTCCAGAACGGCATACTATAAACGACGATACGTTGTCGGCGCAAGGCTCGTCCAACAAGGAGGTAAGACTAACCTTTGGATGGTGATAAAATAGCCTCGCCCACGCGATCTTCTGCTTATCCCCACCACTCAACGCATCTCTCCATTCTTTAGCAGCATCCCATCCCCCTTCCCGCTCAACGATATGATCCATTTGCACTACAGAGAGTATACGGAGTAAGTCAGCATCTGTGATGCCCCCTGTCAATGTATGAGCACGGAAACTTCTAGCCATATGGATGGACACTCACTGGATTCCATCTCAGCCTGAGAATGCGGGTAGATGACTTGGTCCCTTAGAGTTCCGAGGGACAAGTACGGCCGTTGAGGGATTAGAATGAATTCTGATGCCCGTGGCTTTCTGACGATACCGCCATATACTGGCCACAGCCCACCCAAGATACGGAAAAGTGAGGACTTCCCACAACCTGGGCCAAAGGTTAGAACGAACCTTTCATATCTTCTTCAAAAACTTACCGTTCGGACCAACGATCAGTAGGTGTTGCTAATGGCAAATTCAATGAGCAGGGGGAGTCTAGAAGGGAATGAAAGGCGTACGCCATGTTTGATGTGGAAGCTCAAGTGCCGCACTAACACGTCTCCGTTCGGCGTAACGATAGGAACATTCTCGAATTGTATGTCCTCTGACTCAATGACTTGACCACGCCCACGGAGGACTATCCAGAACCATCAGAAACGCCCTTAGGACGAGGAGGAAATTAGAACAACCTACTTTCTGCATTTTCTCCAGTCGTTGCCGTGCTCACAAGACTTTTGTCAAATTTGCCTTGTTTGACGTCCTTCATTGTGTCCAGCAGTTGCGATACACGAGCCGTGTAGCCCGCAAGCTCAGACAAATCCTTGTATGAATACATCACGCGTCCGAATGCATCTAATGCATCTCGGTTATTGGACCGTTACGAGCAGATAAGACGCACTTACCTGAAGCGGAGAGCAATAGTCGTCTGTTGGTGACAAAGCCTAATTTAACAGCGGGCTTAGCACTGCACGAGGGAGAATGCTAGAGATGGCACCAACCTTCTGTGCGACTGCCCAAGTCGATGCTTGACACACCGGGTACCTTGAAGAATACTGGTATAGCACACAGCACAAGCTACAACCAGCTCTTAAGCAAAAACAGAGCTCTGAACGTAGAAGCCATACCCCAAAGCTTCCCCACAGCCACTTGATTACCCCTTCCTCAAGGCACCCAAACCACCATCTCCGTTGTAACACTCTGTTTTCGTGCTTTATCACCGTCGCGAAATCACGCTCAATGAGCATCTTCTCTGTCTGTTCGCCGCCAAAGAACGCAATTTCTTCGGCGAACTCTGCCAGTCGAGAGTGACTGTGACGGAGGTTCCCAGAGAGTTGAGCGGAAAGCGCCGTATACATCCCGAATGGAGGAGTAATGTATCGAACTGGGTCCAGCTCATATTTTAGTAGGTGATGACGGGATGAATAGCAATCACACATACGTAGGGCAGCTGTGCTCTGTACCAAGAGGGTCAAAACAACCAGGCCTTCGGCACCGACATTCTGAGATAGTTGGTAATTATAGAGGATCACGTCAAGTATTGGTTTCGCAAGATTAGAATAGATGGCGGCCAGATGCGTGGAAAATCGTTGTATATCGTTGGTGATCATCCTATTATGGAGAAAATCATTAGCATCATTGAAACAGAGACGAGAGATTGTATTTACTGGTCGGGATTTTTTATGCGGTCATCAAGGTTCGCTTCGGGGTGGTTAGACATATTTATTTACGGGATGAGAATGCGATATCTTACATAGCTTGTAATACACCTTGCCGTCGGGGCCTTCCTTCCTGTCACCGAAGTATTGACCCATGACCTCTTGCGTCAGGCGGGTACGGTAAGCAATGGCTAGCTTGCTCTGTACATAGGTGAGCCAGCTATTGGTCCATGTCGCGGGGATGGCAACAATCAGCCATTTGAGGATATTGAGGAAGAACTGCAATGGTTGGGCTCGAACTAGACTAGCTACAATTCTGTTAAGAAATATTAGACCACGCAATAAACTGCCAGGAAGGACTCAAACCAACCTCCCATCCAATGCGGCGACGTAGAGGGATATCGCCGTCCTGAAGATCAGAAGGCTGGAGTGCATCACAAGTAGCATAGCTTCTTTCGAGCGTATTCCGGGGATTACGATGCGTAGGATAGTAGACAAGCGTTGGTAGAATAACGCATCAACCTATCGAGACCCGATGGTCAGTTCCCCCTTGGTGTGTAACAATACAATGGGAGCTCACTGCTACCCGAGGTGGCTTGCCCGAACTACGATCCTTCTCCGCGGTTTCGGCGGCCTCCTTTGCCTTCTCCTTGCCTTTCTTAGAGTACGATGGCTTCCCAGATAGACTCGTATATGTGGAACCAAGCACATAAACTACAAATCCAAGGGTAAGCAGCTTCTGTACCACCGGCCGGTGCTTGACGTAGGTCTTCGACAGGAGCGCAACATGCTCAGAAAGATTGCTCGGACGGAGTGTCGAATGCGCGGCCATTTACGATAGAGAAAAGTTATCGAACAGAGTCGCGGGGAGGATTGAACATGTAGTACAACTGGCGCGTGGAGATCCTGGTTGTGTGGCGCGATCATAAGAGTTGTTTCATGTGATTGCGATCCTCTAGGCGCCCAGGGTTCCGATAATTATCACGCAAGATAGCCTCCAGGTGCAAAGAGCATTCAAGTTGTATTCATACAGAAAGCTTATAAATGACCCTCTTCTCTACGGTTTCGTATCCAACGCACAACCTCAGCCCAGTCCTTTACTCGATGCAGCGGAGCGCCTTCAGGAACCTCTAGCGTTTCTTCCTTCCAAAATTCCTTACCACCAGCGGCCTTCAGTCGTATATCAAAGGTCATCTCATCTCTATGATCTTGCGGCCCAGAAATCCTGCTGTTCCATTGGTAATCGCCGAAGAGTAATACACGAGTTGGTGGATCGTGAGTGGAACATTGTATCGCGTTCTCCGACGAATCATCAATGAGAAGACAAGCTCCCAAGTCGTTACAGACCTGTGATAATGTGAATGTCAGTTATGGACGATCGTGGTGGACGTAGGCTGCGAGTTACCTGGCCTTTGCTAAGCTTCGTCACGATTTCATGCCCAACCTTGTCAGCATCCTTGAATTGATTGGTGCAGATCAACGTGTCGAATATCCCTACAAGAAGGCATCAGAGAAGGGATTATGATGGAACTATATCCACAATACCGGGGAAGTGCTTATCCACCCATTTCCACGACGGCTCGGCAACGTCTTGTGTCCTCGCCGTCACTATGACCAGTCTGAAACCCATATCTCTCAATGACTGCACCCCTTCACGAGCACCGGGGACTGGTGCAGCCTGGTATATACGGTCCGTCGCGTAGAACCTTTTGACCTTCTCATATGTTTCGGCTGGTGTTCCCCAAAACGGGTTCTAAAGACCAAGATTTCAACATTAAACAACCATGATAGCGAATGAAGATCACTTACACACCTTCCAGTAATAATAATCTATATCGACAATCAGTTCAACTCTCACTGCGGCAAACCCTAACGATCTACTTACAGTAGAAATGGGAGATATCCATATTGGTTCCGTAGTTTTCATTATGGACTTGGATGGTTTTAGCATTGCACTTGGATGAGTATAATAACTGCCTTACATTCTGCCAATACATGATTCGTTTGGCTGAGCACATCGTCTAGATCTACCGCGATGACTGGACCTGATGATCCAGGAGGTGATATAGTGCTTAGCTTCGCCAGGGAAGCTTCTTCCGCTGGGCTTATGGGTGCATCGTCCTGATACTCAGATATATCCAGGCCGTGCGGATTTGGCTGTGGTACTATTGTTGGTTTGGAATCAGACATAGCTTGAACGTTCACGCCAAGTTGGCAGCCGCGCCATCGCAAAGCTTGGATCCACGTGTTAAGGGGCTTACAGGGGGTTTACAGGGGAGCGAGGACAGAGATTGACATAAGAGACTATGAGAGGATGAGAAGAATAATGTACATTGCACGCGTGCTCGTTAAGTATTTAGCTAGCTAAATTACACGACTTGCTGAATCTGAGAAAGAGAATGTGTGTATCAGCGTTGCGTTCCCATAGAGCAGCTCACTATACATCTCACCTTCCCACTGGTGACATCGTACGTCCATCCGGAGATTTTGGTTCCCTCGAGGAGCAATGGGTTCCCCTTGAGAAATTCAACATCACTCTTCACGCTGTTCTCCAGCTCAGAAAACGGCCCGAAATCAATAGCATCCACGGCCGCCGCGACATCAGCGTTACCGGGTTGCGCATCCTTCACGAGCTGCTTGATTTCCGGTGACGTAAAGGTCAGCATCCCACACCCGGTGTGATGGAAGACCGCAATTTCGCGCGTGCCCAGAAGGCGCTGGGAGATGACTACGCTTCGTAAAGCGTCCTTGCTTCATTAATGGATGCTCGTCAGCAACTGGAAAGAGCACCGGCAATCTTGACGACTTACGCAAGGCCACCAGCGTTGCGGATAACGTGTGCTTCACCCAGTCCGATACCAAGTTGTCCTGCAGGTCTGCAAGGAGCAGCTAATTTAGTGGAGCTAAATTTATGAGGATACGAGTATTGCATACTCGACTCTAGCATCCATGCACGTCACTATCAGAGTTCATTTTTAAGTCATTGAGAATAGTGTAGTAGATAAGATAAGCTCACCGACAATAATCTTCTTGGAAGGAGGAAGTGGTAGATGACCCTGTGTGAAGGTTGACGCATACTGTGCATTGTTCGCAGCGAAGTCGATGGAGTGAGACATCTTGAGAATATGTGGGGGAGAGATAATGAATGAGGTAACGTCTTTATATCTTGGATCTCTATCTATTTCAAAGCACCCGATGTTGTGAGAAATATTCAAGGTGAATGATGGCGCAATTGTAGGACATGATGATTACGCATAAGACATTCGTTTTCGGTTATACTATAGATAGATACGTGATCTCCTGCCAAGAATGAGTCTAAACGACTTGAGATGCCTGCGGACCATGTGAGTTGGGTCAACCAAAGTAGGTCCTCTTAGCTTACTTTCTCGGTTTCAACATCCCAAATCCAACCCGTAATTTTCGTGCCCTTTAGGATCAAAGGCGAGTTTTGTAGAAACTGTACATCGTCTCTGACAGACTTCTCCAGATCTGGTCCATATTCAAGGAAGTCTATATTATCAATCTGCTTGCCTGCTTCTGCATTTGTAGGATCAGCATCTTTGACTAGCTTCTGAAGGCCTGGGGTAGTCATTGTGACTAGTCCACAACCCGTGTGATGATATACCGCAATTTCGCGGGTACCAAGCAGCCTCTGGGAAATAATGAGGCTGCGAAGGGCATCGCGACTAAAACTGACTGAGTTTTGAACTGTGACGAAGAGATGACGAACGTACGCCACACCACCTGCATTGCGAATAATGTGAGCTTCGCCAAGGTCTATGCCCAACTGGGAGAAGGGGCTGAAGATAGCGGTTAGTGGAGGCATGTTGCGATCAAGTTATCGTTGTTTCACTTGATTCGTGCATCCATGCAAGTCACTGCAAACGATGTCAAGGCATTGGGGGCAGTTGAGGGAAGAATCTTACCTATCGCCAATCGTTTTGTTGGGGGTAGAGCAATTGGACCTTCTTTTCCTGTGTCACCGTTGACCATCTTAATTGATATTAGCGGCACTGCATTCACGATGAGAAAGCAACGGAACTCACTGATGACTTGTTGGGATTACCAGTTGGTGATGTTTCAAACTTGGAGGTAGATTGCTTATTTTGTCGCCGGCTGGGGTCTAGACTTGAATCCACGGATCCGCTACACCAGCGCTGCAGGTATACGATTGGGGAGGGAGGGGAAAGGAAAGGGCCTGCTATCAAATGCCTGAGGTGTACATACCGCCTGAGCATGGTGGTCAATGGCAAAGGATATAGCTACCTGCTGCCAATAATGTGGAGGGCTGCACGGATAAGAGAGTTAGGGCGAAGAAGTTCAGGTTCGGTAGGGAATAGACGCCGTCCGTGGGAAGGGTAACGGACGTGTGACGCGTGACTTGCATACTTGCACGGTGACTATCATCATCATCTACTCTCCACCAACTCGTCTAGCATCTTGAATTTGCGTTTCACATCACTGAGCGCAGAGGGTGATATATCTGATTTTATAAGGTCTCACATCGACATTATGACTAGAACTTCAACTCAGCGAGCGTACCACCTTGCATGGATCTATATCCATCAAGTTAGATTCTAGATTCCTTTTGTATAAAGTGGGAGGTAATGTCTCTAACATACTGAGTCGCACACGTTATATTAATACCTCGCTAGAGCGAATACGATTCGCGCTACTAAATGCCTAAGATTCTGATACGTGTCGTGTGCATCTTTTCCTTGCCTGGACCACCTTGAACTTGGTGCCGACAAATCGCTCTCATGGTGATGCATTCTGACAATTATGCCCGTCAGTTCTGAGACGCGCGAGCGAGGTATTACTATATGTGTGGACGATCCCATCCTCCCCTTCTATACTACTCACGGTGAATTTCATAGCAATGCCCAAGATGCTTCTAGTCTGGCTCAAGTGGCACCCCCACTGTCCGCAATTATAAGCTGCCCCTCCTAGCAGGGCCGAGATTTGGCTATCCCATCTGCAACAGGGCGTCAGGCGTGTCTAATCTTCGCGAAGGAAGGTATAAAAGACGCCAATGGCGTTAGCTGTATGATCTGATGGATACGGCTTACCTCGTGCAATAGGATTCGAGGTGATCTTCCCATCTCACGCACGGTGCTATCCGGTACTTAAACGCTGACCACGAGGGAGCTGACGACTTACAAGCCCTCTTCCACTTCTCTTCAGTCGAGCATGGATGCCCACAACTCCTCGTCCTTCAAGAAGTTCAACGCGACCGTCGCCAATGACATCTGGCCGGAGGTTCTATTCTTCTCTGCGATTGCCACAAGTAGGTTGGCTTCTAGACTCCTCAGAATGTTGGCTCACCGGAACGACGCACAGTGGTCTACTTAGTGTCGACGATGACTTCGACCGACCTAAGCATAGACAGCAGCTTGTTGACAGTATTGGGTGTGGTCCTCGGTGTGGTCGTATCCTTCCGAACATCGACGGCGTACGAAAGGTGGGCCCCATCCAGTGACAATCGTTGAGATCTATTCCCATTAGGCGCTTGTAGATATCAAGGCGGGAGGGAGATGTGGACTAACATCAACATAGCATCAAGAAACTTGGCGCAATTTGTAAGCGCTCTTCACTTAGGATGGAATCAAGCGTACAATTACTCTTGATCATAGATCTGGATCTACGTCCCCACTGAGGGAAGACAACGCAACGAATTGAAAGCTATCATTGAGAAGAAGACCATGGTCAACTTGGTATGCTGCTCATGAAAAATATTATCTCCTACGTTGATGCGTGAGTACGACTTCGAAGGTACAAGCATTCTCCGTAGCTGTCAAGGTCAGTCTTAGCGCAGACGTTTCGAAGGTTACTTGGATCTAATCACAATATCACAGCATCTACTGCGTGGTGAATCTGGGATATATTACGAGGATCTTTACCCTCTCATCTGCCATTTGCCACGGTATGCGGACACGAAGGCTCCGCGGCAGGTTGAAAACGATATTCTCCCTCTCTTCCGTGAACTTCATGGTTCGGGTAAAATGCCTTATGTGGATGTCAGCGATGCAGGTCGGGGCCGCGAGCCACAGCATACGACTTCCCTTCCTGAACCCAAGGATGACCACGACATCATGGATGATGACAAGTCCACCAACGCCTCCTGGTACCAAACACTGAGTAGAAGGTCGCCGCGCAAGCAGGGACTTGATACATTCGATCCAGAGAAAGTACTACCAACAGTCAAAAGCGAGCAACCATTGAAGCCCGGGCGCAATCCCCCAGAGACATCTATCTACGATTACATCCCTCTCTTCCGTTTCCTCAAATGGCTCGCTTTGATCATCTTCCGCCGCACCGCGTCTCTCACTCGGATGACGGACGAACGTCAGAAGATGGGTAGGGATGCTCTTGGAAGGAAAAGGAAAATGGGCTCAATGGAAAGCAACGTTCCTATGGAAATCTGTCTATATCTCTCGAGGTGAGCTCTGTGTTATACACAAACCCCCAGCGATTCATTTCCGTCTCCCAGTTACTTTGCATGTGAGAACTGGTTTAGCTTTGTTCCAATATTCCTGACGGTCTTGAATCTAAGATCTCATGAGGCAAAATTTGATTAAACCACCAGTCGATTCGGCTCTCACCAACAATTTATCTTCTCTCCAAGAGGCCATGTCCAACTTGGACCGTATCAGGAATACTCCGTTGCCTTTTGCATATCAGGTGCATCTTCGAATGTCACTATGGTCAGTCATCTGTGCACATGATAACACCACAACATATGTTCCCGACTGACTGGATACGTTCAAGGCTTTACCTCTTCTTCCTGCCGGTACGCGTTTATAAATGAATGTGTTGATGGCATGTTTTAATCTTACACCATTGATTTTAGTTCCAAATACTTCCAAAGTTTGGCAACCTGGTGATTCCGGCCACGGCGTTCTCTTCGTTCCTGCTTCTCGGGTTCTTGGAAATCGGCCAAGAAATGTAGAGTCGCTCTCTCTCGAACTGAAAGTGTCTGACTCAACATGCCTTGCAGTGAGGATCCTTTCGGATACGATGCCAATGATCTCGGTAAGCTATTACCCCCTCGCCAACCTACTGAAGCTGGATTGTACTATAGATCTGGACGGTTTCTGCTTGCGCATCCAGCGGGAGATCCATGAAATAACTGCAGTACGTTCTCACTCCCTGGAATTCTGCATGCTAATGTAAACCATCTTACTAGCACCACTGCCCCACCCCTGATATCTTCGTGTTCAGTGCTTGGAATAAGCCATTCGCACCTACTGATGAACGTACCGCCGAGACTTTGCGCGGAATTCTTCCTCATGAGTACATGGTTCCTGGTCGCGATGTGTATGTACAACCCGGGTCGGCAAGCATCAGGCGTACACTGTTGAACAGCTGGCGGACCGTTGATCGTGTCACTCGGCATTCGTGAAGCCTTTTCCGATGCTGGTCTGTGCACTAGCGAGGTGTCGGAGCTCTGCAGTCTCATCTACTTGAATCCATGCTTATTTCTTCATCTTATGTATACGACTCACAATATCTGCCATTATGTTTTCCTACTACTCGTTTTGCCCTAGGTTACGTTGGAAAGTATGTAAGTACGGTAGGATTTGGGTACATAGAGTCACCTCATTCGGTGTCTCGTTTTAAAACAACTACGCTTCTTGTTCTCATTTCTATAATGCTATTATGATTGCGTCTCGCCAACCGTCGAACATCGTAATTTGCAACTTCAACTTGATGTAAAGAAAGCCCTGAGGAAGCCCTGAAATGGTTGGCCGTGGGAAGCACTTCTAGCACTTGTCACAATTCAGTATTCAGACCTTGCAGTTGCACTAGACGGCTTCCTCATGAACCTCACCACCTCTGACCAAATCAAGGTTCTGCTCGCTGCGCCAGATGATGAAATATCAGTCAAAGCGACATTAGAGCTCTTGGATGGTCGGCTCAAAATCATTGATGATTTACGCGACTTGGAGGTCGTTTTGAACGAAGCTCAACAACACCACGACACTCTCGAGTCGAAAGTGCGTCTTGATAACCAGTGAAGCGCCCATCTCATGACCATTGATAGCTCAGCTTGCAAATTCGCAAGTCAATGTCGATTCCACGATAACTGGGACCAGGGCCTTGGCGGCAGCTCACTTGCATACTGCACAGGAGCTCTCCCTCGTTCGACACTCACTTGCCGATGAGTTAGCAGATATAACCGAAGATCTTCTGCCTCATTTCTCAGACGACGGCGAACGGACGTCAACTCTATTAGAAGATATACAATCGTTGCACCGAGACTTGGACGAGCTCAGTAACTTGAAAGAGTATGTTTTGGTAATAGAACGCGCTGTAAAGCTGAGGTCAGTACACTTGTCTTGGACGTTCGAGGTCAAACTTGAACTGCATGTTCTAGCGACGCCTCGGCGCAACAGACGCGCGACTTACCGCTGACGCAGCCGATCTCTATTTCGTCCATATCTCAATACCGTGCCTTACATGACTTTGTTGAGCAAGTTGCAGAGCAATGCTCAACAGCCGCTGATTCTACTGGTACTAAGACGCTTCACCTCATTTCATTTCTACGGACTTTGCGCGACAGGACGTGGCAGAACATAAAAGACATTCTAGCGGAGTACGTTTACACAGTTCATTGTGTATATTTTGCATCATCCAATGTTCACATTGCAGACGTCTTCTCTCGGCGGCGGAGACGCTACAGTGGCCTCGTCCTGTTGAGTACCATGCAGCCTCCCTAGAGCACAGGCAGGCGTTTGAACACGCTTTCGTCAACCTTCTAAGACTACAGGACTTGTAAGTCAAGACTTATTCTGATGTAACCCGTTGATTTCGATCATTTGTATCCAAGGGCTCGTAAGGTGGTCTCCCTGGACGGCTCTGTTCGCGAAGGTTTGTATCCAATTCAATCCCTAGTCCGTCCAATCTCTCTGCGCTTCAAATACCATTTCGAGGGTTCTCGGGACACCAATAAACTTGACAAGGTCTGTCTCTCGCCTTCTTCACTTATATCCGTTGGCTTATTGGCATTAATTAGCCGGAATGGTACTTTACGCACGTCTTGAATGTTGCACACGAACATCGCTCGTTCATGGATACTATCGTTCAAACCCTTTTGGCATCCGAAAAGATACAAGGTATCAACGCATGGGTAATATTTACAGATTACTTCCCATTCCGTCACTCATGTTATTTCAGGATGAGTTCACCTCGTTATTGCTCCCAATTCTTACGAAGAAACTTCGCCGCACGGTACCCGTTCTACTGCCCCACCCTTCCCTCCTAGCCCACACTATATACCAAGCACTTGCGTTTGACGCTGCCTTGAGAGACGAAGGGTTCCAAATATCTTTGACCACGTCAGCGAAGCACGAGCTAGACGAAGATAGGTGGGAAGGGATTAGTGAAGTCATCCTAGGTCAGAAGGATTGGTTCGAAGCTTGGGTGGACGGGGAAAACAAATGTACGAGTTCTCCTCAGAAGGATGCCAGCATTTTGACTTCCGCCCAGTTACGGAGCAACAATACAACGAAATCATATCATCTTCTGATGCCTGGCAAATTGCGGACGACGGCGAGGACGACAAGTCCCGTCATTACGACTTGAAAACGACAAATTCTGCACGGCAGTTAAAGGCCCTAGTCGAGCAAGTTACCGGTATGAATTGTTCCCTTCCACTCCTCAGATTTCTAACCCATCCCTTCGCAGATCGGTATTCGCCTCTGCCCGATTTTGCCCAGCGAACGCGTTTCTTGATTTCCGTTCAACTGCCTCTACTTGAGCATTACCTCGGCCGGATAGCTTCTTCTCTGGACGCTTTCGAAAGTTACTCGTCTGTGTTCTCCCGGGCAGTACCTGGTGCTCTGGGTGTGGCGTTGGGTACCGGCGACGGTGGCGTTAAGATGGATACAAATAGCCTAACGAGCGGCGTTGAAGGCGCTCAGCGACTTTGCAAAGCACTTCTCAGTGCTAAATATATTGAATCCGCTATGGAAGCTTGGGGCGAGGAGTTGGTAAGCATAATGCTCAGTAATACTCAACAGACACGAAATTCTTTGTTAACTTTTGTTTCAGTTCTTCCTGGAGTTATGGACCGAGATCAACCGTCGGGCTTCTCTCAGAGCCCGCGCAACCGAGAATCCTAATCTTCCTGACCCACATGCAAATGAATGGGAGGCCCCGCAAGATACGATATTTGAGGAGCTAGTTCTTCGATACAAGAAGGTAGCCGACCGTGCCCAAGCCATGATTGTTCAGCAAGTCTGTGCAGAGATCGATCATGGATTGAAGGCCCATTTTGTCGTGATTACCTCGTACGTCCCAATCGCTCCATGACTTTGGTTCCGCCTTAGCCCATCCGTTGTAGACGGAACCCCGAGGAGCGAGCCGACGAAATAGCTCTTTCTCAAACACTCCTAGGCCCCGTTGCATTGTTGTCCTCGTATCTGACATATTTGCGTTCGTTGCTTTCGGAGGCGATGCTCACGACTATATATCGGAATATAGCTACACACCTCGCAGAACACATTCTGAGCCGAGGTATACTCTACCGTGGCCGTTTCGACCTGAGCGCTGCAAAAGCTATTTCGGCCGAATGTGAACTCTGGGTAGAGACTTGTCATGCCGGCGTACGAGGGACAATGAGCCGCAGTCGCGTAGAGGCCCCATGGCTTGGCTTGCTTCAAGCGGCTAGGATAGTCAGCACGGAGGGTAGTGTCTGGGAGGAGTTAACAAACACGGTATTCGAGGCGGGAGATGCATGGAGTGCGACAACGTCCAAAGTTGTCGGTGTAAACCAACTTGGGCGAGAGGAAGTTCAGCGAATTCTGCGCTGCCGGCAGGAATGTCCACAGTAGTCGTCTATCACACAGTACAGTGAACATATTATTCTATTCGGAATCCTACATGTCTATTGGTACAGATGCATTCGAAAGCAAAACAAGAAGGCACATACGACAAAGAACGAAGCAAAACCTATAGCAAAAGCCCCTACATATAAATTATGCCGTCGCTGACCATGATATCCTCCTCATCCTGCATGGCCAAGGCTGCTTCTGTAGCTTCCGTGGTCCCGAAAAGTTGATCGTTAGGAAGGCCCTCGTTGATGTACTGAATCAAGTCTGCTACGAAGTATTGTTCCTCCTCTCTGGCTGCATTGACGGCAGCGAATCGGGTTCTGAATAGTTTTAATCTACGGGACAACGGCACGGAGTAAGTCTCGGTAGAGTGACAGACTGTCATGAGAAGTACATACCGTTCCGGATCGATATTCCTAGGCACTTCAGGTTGTTTAGTTGATGCAGATGGTTCAATCTCCATTTGCACATCTTGACTCTCGTCGCCCCAAATGGGATCTTGTGTACCTTGCTTCGCTGGCGCAGCCACTGGCTTCTGGCCAGGGGGCATCGACATACGCTCCGGTATTGGGTTAAGGTCGCCATCTTCGTCCTCGTCTTCGGTTTCGTCGCCGCTTTCTTGAGATCCATCGTCGCCCTGACCCTTGTTGGCATTACCGCTGTTTAGTTTTCTGCGCTTTCTACGCTGGCGTTTGGGAACTTCTTTGAAAAGGGCGAACCGCATTATCGTTTCAGCGGCCTGGGCATCACTCAGTTCCACTTTAGTGGATAGTCGAGCCTTTGCGTGGGCAGTGGCTAGTCGAATGAGAGTTTCCAGCGTTCGCGCTGTGAGCGGGGAGGTCTATAGTATTTATGAGGCGATTGGAGAACATGACTGACTCGCTGACGTACATTTTTCTGGTTCTCCTCCATTCCTTGGTTGCGGAAGTTAGCATAGACCTCTACGATGTGGTTCGCAGCTCCGCTGGATAGGACCGGCGCGACCTTGCTCTTGGCGTATTGAATGTATTTCTTGACGAAAGCAATGCTAAGAATTTCGTGCTTCTTCGTCTTGCTACGGGTGGCCCTCCCGGTGCCCCCAACACCAATGTGCAGAAGAGGGTCGAACTTCTCGAAAGGGCTGGTATCAGCATTTTCGGCCTCAGTGGCACTTGCCGCAGGGCCGTCAATTGACAAAGGTTGTGAGAGATTGTCATTTACAGGTGTACCTTCCTCGACGCCAGGTGGAAGATATCGATGCATTCGAAGGACATGGTCAGCTATCATTCGATCCCGGGTAGCTTCCACATCGTCAGTGACAATGAACAACAAGTCAAAACGTGAGAGCAGCGAGTCGGGTAAAGCAATGTTTTTATGTGGGTCTTTGTGTATGTCATACTGGCAAAAGGTTTAATGATCAGCCAGGAACCTCCATCACAGAAGCATGCTCACTTGACCGTATATCGGATTTGCGGCAGCGACAACACTGCAGCGGGCATTCAAACTTGTATGGATGCCAGCTTTAGCAATTGTGACCGTCTGCTGTTCCATCACTTCGTGGATGGCGACCCGATCGATATCCGACATTTTGTCGAACTCATCGATACACACGACGCCACGGTCAGCAAGCACCATGGCACCAGCTTCGAGTCTTCGTTCGCCCGTTTCACGGTCCGTCGTGACAGCAGCTGTCAGACCCACTCCAGAACTACCCCGACCTGTGGTAGCAATTGCCAGGGGGGCCGTCCCCAGAACAAACCGCAGGAGCTGTGATTTAGCGGTTGAGGGGTCACCGACCATGAGGAGATTGATATCCCCACGGATGTGCGTTCCATTCGGTAGATTCTTCTCTGCGCCTCCTAGGAGTAGAAGCAGAATGGCCTTCTTGATATATTCATGTCCGTATATGGAGGGCGCTAGAGACTCGGAGAGTAAATGAAAGATGTTCTTGCGTTTCGCTAGTTGGTTTATCGTGCGGATATCCGAATCCGTGAGGGGAGTTTGAGCGATTCCTCCACCAATCTTGGTCGATAATAGATTGATGTTGTTCGCCAAAATTAACGATCTTCATAATGTCAGGCACAGAAACATGCGGTATGGTTGAGATAACTCACTTGAACGTACCGCCTGACCCACCACCGACATTGCGATATATACCCACAAGCTGAATCCGGTCGCCAGGTTTACATTTATCCACCAAATCGTCATCTAGGATGATATCTGTGCTCCGAGGTAATTGCCCTGCAGGTGCACGCTCGGGCATTTCCTGGATACTGATTCTTTGATGATCTCTGAATACACAGTGACCGAATTCGGTTTGTAGCTGATGTCCTTCGTCGTCAGTTTGTGGTACGATTGAGCTCGTGGGGGGTAGGTTTGAGGTAGTCGAAGTAGCGTCACGGTATTCGCGTGAATGGAAGAGTCGTGTTTCGGGGCAGAAGTGAACAGACTTGAGCATTTTCGGTCGTACCAGCGAGCAACGTGTGATGATGCCTTCGAGTGAGATCATCTTCCCTAGCATTGAAGCATTGAGCGTTCTTGGGCTGGCATGGTGATCACCGAATGAACCACTGAAACCGACGCGATAGCTCCTGGATTCTATTTCGTGTTTCTCTGGGTCATACACTCGTTGCACAATATTAAGTAGCGCCTCGTCGCAGGCCTGAATGTAGTCGACGGGCTGCTTGAGTAGACCATCTGTAAATTCTCGATTATAGTCGCGCAGGTCGTCGAGGTTGACTATGAGACGCGATTTGTCTGTTCGTAGCATGCGGTGGATTTCATCCTTGTAGTTGTAAACTGGTGAATCAGAGTCTAAGAATTCTTCGAAAAGCCGGCTTCTGTCACGAAGTAGATCATCAGAGAGCACGGGGAAGTCTGGGAACGACATGTTGAAGGGGGAGCAGAGATGAGGAGGCGATACACAGACGCGTCCATTAAACGCCAGAAGACCTGCCCTAAACTTAAGAAACCTCACACGATCACGTCTTTAGCCCCTTGCAACGCAACAGGAGTCGCCTCGGTCAACACCCGCAGTTTCTACCGGGGACAGGCACCATCGACGCAGTGGCTAATACTATATTATTACTCATAAATAGGTTGAAACCATATGTACGTGCAACGCGCTTACTCTGCAACGGCTGGCCCCCTCAAGTTTGTATCCGGTATTTCCATTAGGCGGCCCAGGCGACGGGACCTGACTGCATGCAATTCTGATGTTGGTTGCTTCTCATGCAAGCTTTGCTTATTGTTATATTCTACTCTATTCAACGGGGCTTGTGCGTGGAACGTTGGGAAGCGACAAAAGGAGACCCGAATATGGTGCAGCTCGCCAAGGGACTCCGCAACTTGGCCGCAGACGTTACCGCCAATTGAGCGAAGTCTTAGGGTTTTTATCCCCGAACACCCATGCGGATTTCCAGCTTTCTATGAGCTCACTGCCGGCCTATGCTCGTCTATGTCAACTAAATGGTCTTTACTATGTCCGAGGCCGACCCTAGCGCGCCTGATCACTAGCCAATCACGCTTGAGGAGATATGTAGTGACGTGCGACTTCAAAGGGTTTATTGGGATTAGTGTGTAGGATATACAGCACAATACTCCACTAGTGCACTTTTTGAAAGCTTCGCGCCAAATGACATGATGCAGGATGAATGCTACGTATTGTTTGTGGGTAAAATTAGGATTAAAAGTGACGGTTATACGATGCTGGGAGGGCAGGGGGCTGGGGGAGAGTAATACACTCGTGGTAATAGATAGTAAGTAATACAGAGGAAGTGGGGCACTTGTAAAGTCAGCAAGGATTGTCGGATCAAGGGGGAACACAAATGTATGTATAAAAATATTTGCTGTTGACGCGACAGCGCATCATCATGACATGTAGAATAACGCGACTTGTTTTCAGCGGTAGGTAGACGAGCTTAAAGGATTATCATCAGAGGCGGGATAACAAAGGGAGTGAGGGGACTCACGACTGCAAGTACAGACGAGTGGTCAACTACCAGTCGGGTTGAGTGCCTCCACGACGCCAATCTGGGGAACCACGACGCCAGTCAGGCGAACCGCGTCTCCAATCCGGACTACCACGTTTCCAGGATGGGGGACGTGGTATCCGCGCCTCTAGTGAAGCAGCGTCGATCTATGATATGTATTTAGCAATGGGGCGAAACGTTAGGTGAGGGCAAACTCACAGGTGCGGCAAAAGTTGATGCTGCGAGGAGCACAGTGGCAAAGATTGCAGAGTATTTGGAAAGCATTTTTTCGAAGAGCAAGCGAAATTCAAGGCAGCGATTGAATGAGGGTGAGCAGCAACCGACAGGTAGCTTTTTAAGTATTGCGGAGGAGGTGGGAGATCAGTATCAAGTTAAGGGAGCCGAATCTACATGTGGACTAACATAATCTCGTTCCGAGACCCCGTCCCACGGTACTGGACTTGTCTCACGTGAGTTGGAGCATTCCGACAGCACGCCATTCCAAAGGAATAGGACTGCACCCGTTCGTCCGCCCGTTTCCCCGACAAATAATGGATGATATTCCGTAGCTCATCCCCTGTTGGTGACAGTTCCCCTGTTAACAACCCATCAGCACGGATAACTCTACGGGTCAAGAAGCTGCTGATCGGATATCATACTCCCATGGGCGAGGGTATTTTTGCGTCGACAGTGGGGTTGTGTCGATCCAGCTATCTGGAACCTAACTTGAACTCGATCACCACGCATGCGCTTCCCACTACATACCTGTGCCTGTCGACCGACTATCTTCGGTGTGCCTAGGGTTTGGAGCAGCAATGAGATCCTGCTTAAGCGTACCTTTCCGACGTTGATTATTATTATGGTGACCCACTATGCAAACCTTGCCCGATGAAGCAAAGCCGGATGTGAGCAATCGGTGAGGGAAGCAAACCCCGAGGGCGGAGGTAACGACTACTGCGATCCATTGCGTATCGACTTCGCGTCGCCGATTGAGACGTACCTGGCGTTGCCCGCTTTTACCTCTGCATCACATGTTGGTTACTGGCATGTTTCCAAGAAACCGCTAGGACAGCATGGGCTGTCGATGGGGGATCATGAAGTGACAGCCGCTGCATACTTACGACGGACTATTGTTGGAACGGACGGTTCCAATTCTTGGTCCAGGAGCCACAGCGTGTAATTGCCAGGAAAGGGCTCAATGATGGAGGGGGGAAGGGTATGGTGGTGGTTGATCATGAGGTACGTGTCGGCCGTTTCAGGAAAGAGAAGTACATGTGTGGTTCTGATGGCGAGAGACGCCTGGCTGGCCATAGAACCAGGTAGAACTTCAGCACAGGTGTTGTCATTCGATGAACGCATGGGGTAGTAGATCTATTCTGAGAAGAATCTTCCACTGGGGGCAGACTAGAATGCACAAACCCATGACATCAACATATACTACCTATACTTGGTAGAGCATACGCATGTCGCGAAGGAGTTATGCAAGGGTGATAAGGTAGACCCGCAAAGGAGGTTGATAGAGGTGTGTGTCAAAATGCCAAGCAGTACTGCGTCGAAGGAGTAGACCACAACCCAAGACCGCAAAGGAGGAGCTTGATCAAAGTAGCGGCCGAACATGCGAACCAAGCTCTGAGGGAAAGTGTCGGTATCAATCCTGTGAAGGCATATGCCGTTAGTCTGCATATCACCTGTGGGCATATGGTAGGGTACGTACCCATAACTTGATAAGACCATCCCAGGAAGCTGTTACAACTTTCGACTGAAACAGGTAGGTCGTCAGTAGGAAGTTCAGGGTGAAGACGGGTCACACCGTACCGTTTCGTGTGGCAGCCATTCGTGTGCGATAACGACTTTCGAATGGGCCTTCAACCTCGACTTTATTCGCCCCGTTTTCCAATCCCAGAATACAACATTCCCTTCACCATCCCCGCTACTTATCCATTTTCCGTCTGGCGAAAATCCAACCTGGCATGCATAGCCTGCTACCGAATGTCCTGCAAATCTCTTTTTGCGGTTCTGACGGAAGTTGTCGGCACTGTAAATGAGGATTTGATTGTCAAGCGATTGTGCGGCAAAATATTTCTCTGTAGGTGCTGTTAGCAAGCAAGCATAAACCATCACAAGTGACGCACTAGATGGATGTAGGGTTACAGCTGGCATCGAGTGCATGTGCGGCTCAGCGATATATTTGATGACCACTGGGATGTCGAAGTCCCATGCACGGATCGTCTTGTCATCAGAGGTGGTAACAAATCGGCGGTTCTCATCTACAAAGGTAATGGTGTTCACAGGACCCAGATGTTGATCATACTCCTGGGTAATCTCGCCCGAATTCATATCGTACTGAAAGTCACATGTAAGAAGTTGATCCGTAGGATGGAGTTGGAGATAACGCAGACCTGTATAATTTTCTTATCCGACATGCCAGCAAGGAAGATGTTCTGCTTGTCCTCGTCTGGGTGGAAACGGATGACATACGGGATTTTGCCGTTGCTAAACCGCTGAAGGCACTGCCCCGTTTCCGTGTCCCAGAGCTTCATCTGCCTATCATAACCGCACGAGAGGAATTTGCGACCGTCGTTGGAGAATGAAACATCCTTCACGGCTTTGACATGGCCATGGAAAGTGCGCAAGCAGTTCCCATGCGTATACACATCCCACAACTAGCCAAATATTAAATATGTTTTAGCTGAACGATCGGGCAATCCACGGACGTACCTTGATCTTTGTGTCCATCGAACCACTGAGAAGGAGATGGCCAGACTCGGGGAATAGACGAATGACGGAGACACCTTGGGTGTGCCCTGTCCATGTGTGTATACAAACTTTGGGGATGAAGCAATCTTGCGATCCAGCCTCTCGAAGGATACTGGGGGCCTCCGCAACAGGTGGGGACATGTACGTTCTCCCCTGATAGTCGGTCATAGACTTCCCATGGAACACCGAATGCTCTTGACCAGGGGCACCCCGCTTTGGTTTCGCCTTTTTGAGGACGACCGCCTGCTCTGGTTCGTCTTCCTCGTCTTCGTCTTCCTCATCTTCCGCAGTAACACCCGCCAAGAAGTCTCTCTGGGGTTCGTCGCCTTCCCATGCCGCCCATGGACCGACGTACGATCCCTCTCCATCAACGACGTCTAAATCGCCCTTGTTTTTCCGTTTTCGCTTGAGCTCCTTCTTTTGTGTCCTGGAAGCTCGTAACGTGTCAATTGTTGCAAAGCCATTCTGCTGTGCGCTATCCACTGAGCCTAGTATCGTGGGGGCGTTAGGATCCATTGAAGGATTTGAGGAATAGCCGAGAATGGAATGCGTTAGGTGCTGCGCCCGAAAGGCGTGCTCTGTCATGGACTGTTCTTCGACATGCCCAGCCAACGCATTTTGGTTCAAGAATCGATTGCGGTCGCCGAAGGGGTTTTCTGGGCCCTGAAGTGGTAACATCATGTCATTGTAGGGGATATTGACATTCATTTGAGTGTCCGTAGGTCGTGTAACGAGAGATGTTTGGTTCAAAGGATCCTATATTGCATGCGAAGCCGCATAAGCTACCCACACATAGATGAGAGCGTTCCAAATCGTTACCTCGGCGAGGACATCTGGGGCAGCGTTGGCAGTGATTTTGGGTTGAACAGGTTCGTCCAAACGCACTTTCTTCGTCGATGGGACAGCGGAGAGTCCAAACACATCGTTTCCTTGGAGTTTAGCGTCGTCCTCGTCGGACGAATAGCCCTGAATGAGAGACATTATCGTCGGTGTCCACTGTCTGGAGTCGAATGTCTTGAGTCACGCGTAGGCGCCAATTGCGTGACTTCTTCTGTCACGCCATCACTCGCCGCCTTTCCACCCACAATGCCCAATTGAGATTGTCATCATCCTCAATGCTTGTTGCTGCTCAATGACTGAAAGGAATGTCGGTCGACCATGGAGCGCCGAAGAGGATTCTCTATTGAAGGCTGCTGTCGACGCCCATGGTGAAAACGACAACTGGAAGATCATCGCTCAGGCAGTTCCAGGCCGAAGCAACAAGGCTTGCCGAAAGGTGCTGAAGACAGAGTGCTCAACAATCGTCGCTCGCTAACTCACCTTGAATCGTCAGCGATGGTTACATTCGCTTTCTCCGACAGTCAAGAAAAGCGCGTGGACCCAAGCGGAGGATCAGAAACTCCTGGACTGCTACAACTCACTGGGCCCGCGCTGGAGCGCCATTGCCAGACAGATCCCGGGTAGAACCGACGATGCGTGCTCGAAGCGATATAGGGAGGCCTTGAATCCAAATTTGAGGAAGGACGAATGGACACCTGAGGAGGACAAACAATTGGTCCAAGCCTATGCTCAAATAGGGGGGAAATGGGGTCAGGTTGGGCAAGAACTCAATCGGAGTGGCCTCGCCTGCCGGAACAGGTGGCTTCACTCATGCCGCCGCGTGTTTTCAGTAACTGACGACTCTTTTGTTAGGTGGCGACTTCTTGAAAGAAAGAAGTTAGCTATGTCGGCGAAGCAGAGGGACCATATCCCGTACAGTCAAGCTTTTGCATCGGAACCCTCTTGGTACCAAGACCCGGACTTTTCAGTACCTGTTCCGAGTCCGGTGGACGCAGAAGCGAGTACACCATGGGACTCAGTTTGTTATTCGCAGGATCCCTACTCCTCCATGAACGCTGAACCACATAATTCCCTCCAGTGTAGTCTAATTCACTTGACACCGATGACAATATCCTCCTTCTCAAGTCTCAGCAATGCACTTTCCGACCCACCACCTCCGCCTCGGCCATTGCCAAACGTGACTGACAACACACTCGGGATCGACTCGGAATTGCTAACCCCTACAACAATCTCACCCCAGCCAAGCATAGTTGGACTAATGGACAGTCAAATGACGCTGGTCGATCATTCCGAGTACACACCTACACCATTCATGAGTGAAAGCCAGCTCTCGCCCCACCCTAATGATGCCACCCAAACACTTTCGTACCCTGACGAGGTGGACAACGATGGAAGCCACAGCAGCCCCGATGTGTATAGCCACGAGCCTCCCCAAGCCAGCGCCTTAGTGCAATCCTCAGAGCTCTCTCAGCAGTCCCCGTATTCTTCTGAAGTCGAATTGCTACGTATTGCATTGCCTATGGGTCCAAACGATGCATTTCTCCCCGACGGGAGCCCTGGTAATGTATCTTCCCCAGGCGGGATAACGCCTCTAGGCCTACCATCCCAAACGCCGAGTCCGAGTCTTACCGCCACTACGGAGCTGCCCTCATCATCCCCTATATCTACGACTGCTCCTGCTGGATCGCTCTTATTTTCTACGCCTAGCTTTCAAGTTACGCCACCCGAGTCCTCGCAACCAAGGAAAAGAAAATCGCCCATACAGATGAGAAGAATCATGGAAGACACGAAACCGCATCGTCTATCGTCCAGACTGCGGCTTACTCTAGAGTAAGCCGCAGTTGATTTTGAATTAACTTGCATGCTTACGTGTTGCAGTTCATCTGTGCTACCTTATGCTTGCGGATATGATTGTTGTTGGCCTACTGACTCAAGTAGTAGCAGCTCCTGCTTCGCTATGTCAAAGGATCTGTCTGAACATGTTAAGAATCATGAAAACGAAGAGAGCGATCGACCTTTTAGATGTGGATTATCGGGCTGCGGGAAATCTTGGAAGGTTAGTAATTGATCAGCCAGTGAAGTAGAGCTAACCTACTCCTGCAGAGTATCAACGGGCTTCAGTACCACCTTCAGATGCAAGTCGCCTTTTATAGCGAGCCTGATGGCTTATTCACTTCAGACTTTAGATCTACGGCACATTTTCGTCAAGCATTATCAACGAGATTCTCTACTTCTATAGCCAGTAGTAGCGATGTGACGGACCCAGAACCCGCAGAGGGCGAAGACGCTGGCAAGTCAGCCAGGAAGTTTATATGCAAGCATCCTGGCTGCTTCAAAGCTTACCGTCAACTCAGCGGTCTACGCTATCATCGTAAACATGTATGTCCTTTTTCATCTGTTCGGTGACTGTATGACACTAGTTGTCGTAGGGCCACCCTCAAGACATGCCAGCACAACTAGAAGTTGTACCACCCTCCATAGTGGCTCAGCTTCCCGAAAAGACCAAGAAAATGAGGCGCAAGGATCCTCCAGCACAATCAGCGAAGTAGAGGCTTCGTTGTTGTTCTTGTGGACAAGCATAATCTAGTTCCTCAGTAGCTTGCTGCACACTGGGCCCTCCGCGACTGCCATGCGTACAGGCAGGCAGTTAGCCGCAGAATCGTAGTCCCTCCCTCACCAGGTCGATGGCGAGGAACGTGGTGCGAAACGCACCTCCGAAGGAGTATATACCATCCACTTGCAGAAATACCCGGCAACCTCTAGTGGTATAATGCCTCCATTAATCGTAATCGAATTGCGGCCTATATCTGCAATGTGCAGTAGTTGCGTGCCCTCAGTAATGCTCGAACCGTGATGATCCTATAACGATGCATTCATTAAGTGGATAACTCGCTCCAGGTGACCTTGAGTTCCTTTCTCATAACAAGTATGTTCGCGCCGTGGCATGTTCATTGATCATTGTCCAGGAGGACCCCCGGCTCCTCCAAATTGGCTTGCACTAAGCAAGGAATTTAAGCCCAGGGAAAAGAACGAAATTGTGGTCTTACATGTTGCGTAAGGCAGGGTTTGCCATGATTTCTTCCATGCTGGGCATATTTCCACTTTGCACTCTGTTCATCTGCGAGAAGGGGGAGGGGGGTTATTCATGGTTCGGGAGACGAGGGTTCGACTATACCATATCAGCGACAGCAGGATTCTGCATCAGACCCGCAAGGCCCCCGTTTGCCATCATCTGCTGGGCCATCGCCATCATTTGAGGGTTATTCATGAGGCTGGCGAGGTCAGGCATGCCACCTCCACCTCCGCCCGCACCACCACCCATTCCCCGAAGCATGTCGGCCATGCCAGACATATTTCCAAGGCCACCGGAAGCGGGAGCGGTGTCGGCAGGAGCATCGTCATCATCAGGAACAATCCGAGCTTTAGCATTGGACAAGCCGGATTTGAAGCTGGCATTGGCAGGGTCGAGCTCCAGTCCACGCTCGAAGGCTGATGCAGCAGCTTTGTAGTCAGCCAAGGAATACTGAGCATGCCTGTGACAATGCACATCAGAGGTAGATGACCTCGAAGGCGCACGCCGTTGTAGACTCACCCTAGTCTGTGATAGGCCTTCGTGAATTTTGGATCGACTTCTATCGCTTTCTCCGCATCCCCGACGGCTGAAAGGTGATCACCTTTGCTTGAATGGGCTGCAGCGCGATTGGAGTAATACACCGGATTTGTCGGGTCCAGGTTAACTGCCTTCGTGTACAAGTCTATAGCTTCATCGTACTTCTTGCTAGACATCAGTGAGTTTCCTTCTTGCTTAAATTTCTCGGCTTGCGTCTTATCGGCGGCAGATGGTGTCTTAGAGGTCGGCGCTGCAGCCTCTCCAGAACCAGAGCCAACTTTGTCTTTGGTCTGCAGGAAGACATTGAATATAGATTGAAGTGTTGCTGGCTTCACAGAGAGTTTCTGCACTTGGCTCGCGTCCGATGGATCTACTTGAAAGGAATCGCTGATGCATTGGACTAGTACACGGAAGTAATTAGTGGCAGTGAGATGAAGCGCGATGGAACATGCCTGCAACATCTAAGCTTTCCGCCGCATCTTCGGACACAGAGCCATCCGTCTTGGCTTGGTTGAGAAAGTCGATAATCGCGAGGGCGAGCTTTTGTTTATTCGACATGATTGAGGAGAAGAGTGTCCCGATTCAGGGGCGCCGGCGTGCTTTGTTTCGTGCGCAAGGCCTCAGGCAGAGAAACAAATACGGGCACACAAACTTGCAAGTCAACTTTTGTTGTCTCCCTCGACGTTGACTCCATCCGTTTGCCGTCGCCGCCATGTTTTTCTGCGCAATATCCGGGGAGCCCCCTCAAGAGCCCGTCGTCGTGGCCAAGTCGGGCAAGGTTTACGAAAAACGGTTGATCCTCAAGTACATAAACGAAAATGGTACTGACCCAATCTCGGGGGACAAATTAGAGGAATCCGACCTCATTGTAATTAAAGCTAGTATGTATGATCTACTTTTCATGGGGGATATGGAATTGACCGAGTTGCTAGGCCCCGAGACTGCTGCACCTCGCCCCCCAACACACACCTCCATCCCGGCTATGCTGCAGTCTCTCCAAAACGAGTACGACGCGATTGTTCTCGAGACTTTTGTTCTGAAGCAACAATATAACTCGTTGCGCCAGGAGCTTAGCTACGCTCTGTATCAACAGGATGCCGCTACACGCGTCGTGGCGCGACTCATTCGAGAACGTGATCAGGCTCGAGAGTAAGTGCCATCGTGAAGTCAGCTTCAGTCTCTCTAATCCCGTTTTAGGGCTCTCGCAAATGTGCAAGCAACCATGGGGATTGCGCCCACGGCGCCGGCGGCGGAAGACGTTGAGATGGCTGAGGGCGAAAGCCAACCAGCTGAATCGCTGCCCAAAGAAGTAATGGCACAAATAGACGAGACACACCAAGCTCTGTCCGCTGCCCGCAAGAAGCGCAAGCCGCCAGTTGGTTATTCGACACCCGCTGACGTGAAAACCTTCACCGCCAAACATACCATCCCTTCCCTACACTCTTCCTCCCCAGCTGGCATCACTTGTATTGCTGTATCGCAGTCTCACCCATCCCAATTCTTAACTGGAGGGAACGACAAAATTGTGCAACTCTACGATAGAGACACGGACAAGGTTCTCGAGACACTGAAGGGACACACGAAGAAGGTCAACCACGTCGCATTCCGTGAACGCGATGGTCTGCCCTCATTGTTGATTTCTGCGGGTGCTGACAAGATTGCTAAAATCTGGTCGCACGACTCTGCTTCGGGTGGATACATACCCAAGTCCACCATTCGCACTCACAAGGGCGATCTCACTGGTCTCGTTGTGCATCCAACGAGCACACTCATTGGTCTATCATCTCTTGACAAGACCTATTCGCTCCATGACCTCACCAATTTCGCACAAGTGTTCCGGTCGGCCCCTTCGGACGAGGCATTCACTTCGCTCGCTATCCACCCAGACGGCATGCTTGTTGCTCTTGGCACTCCTACGTCAACCATCCAGATCTACGATATCAGGGATGGTTCAATAGCAGCTACGCTGACCCCAACAGAGAGCTCACCCTTCACCGTCAATACCCTTTCTTTCTCTGAGAACGGCTACCATCTCTGTGCCCCTGATTCGCTCTCATCTGCCGCTATTTGGGATTTAAGAAAGCAGAAGGCTACTGCCTCGATTCCCCTCGGTGACGGCTTTAAAATCAACCGAATTCGTTATGACCCAAGTGCCCAATTCTTTGGTATCGCTGGCTCCGAGGGCTTGAGGATCTTGGCCCACAAGACTTGGGAAGAGTTGGCGAAGTTCGAGGAAGCGGGTGATGTCGCGGACTTGGCATTTGGTGAAAATGGCAAGGAGGTCTGGGGTATCAGCGGCCGTGAAGTGCGGATTTGGGGGGTGCCGTCTGAGTAAATTACGATTACTCTGTGTACGCTACGTTAATACTACTTACGCTTATATGTATCCCTGCTATCCTGCTTTGCAGGCTGCTGTGACATACTTCTCCATCATATATCTTGGGTCCTCACGTTTCCATAACGGCATATGCAGGTTGAACGGTTGGTGCATCTGTATGCTTGATTACAGGCGTGCTCGTAAGTTTTGATACAGGGTGCGACGGGCATATTGAGAATTTAGCAAGTACTCCCTCTGACTGAGCGAAGGAACTACCCAGCAACGTGGACGGAATTGAGTCGAGTTCAGTTGGAATTTGACGTAGATCCAACTGATCTAAGTCAAATCCA
This sequence comes from Pleurotus ostreatus, assembly GCF_014466165.1. Taxonomy (NCBI): domain Eukaryota; kingdom Fungi; phylum Basidiomycota; class Agaricomycetes; order Agaricales; family Pleurotaceae; genus Pleurotus; species Pleurotus ostreatus. Next base: position 3,149,734 of record NW_023503157.1, on the reverse strand, counting down.
ATCACTCTTCAGAGTCGAGTATACCTTGTCATTATCTTATGAGTTGTCCGCAGAGGACATGTAAGACTCTCACTAGACTAAGATACATGTACAGGTAGTATGCGTCTCGAACGAAATGTCATTGCAGTCATTTTGGTACATCGTGTACAGGAATGTAAAGAAGCATGCGGCCCATATCGATGGGCAGAAATGTAGGGAATAATATAATGCAACAGAAAGAAAGTTGAAGGAATGGTGCGAATACAAAGGTTGAAGAGGGAAATCCAAAGCCCGAATGATACACGATATATTTGATGGTATAAGTGAGAGTCATCAGTCATGAGAATGTCGAAGGTGTCGCTTATATGTGTTGTACGTGAAGGCATGCTTATCATGCTCTGTTGGAGGGGAACAGAGGGAACCAGGGAGGGTGGAATAGAGGGAGGGGAGGCGAAATGAAACGGTTATGACCATGTTTCTGGTCCGAATGTTTCGCCAGGATTTAGGATGTAGAAGGGTGCTCCCATGGCATCTTTCGTGTTCATCCATACTGTGTTGCCCCACCAGTTGAGATTTATGCCACCCTTCGGGTAGTATAAGCAGAAGAAGATGACCACCATCGACAGCGCGACACCGGCATCCAACCCCGCAGATAGGATGTAATTGAAGCGCATCCACCAGCGGAAGTGGTATCTTCGAACCCAGTAATTGAAGATGAAGCCGGTGAGAGCCCATGACGCGTAGTTGATTCCGGTAGCAGGGGGCATGGCACCGACACCCGCGAAGAAGACGGGTACGTTGATGTAACGCCAGAAAGAAAGAGGATAGCGGCGTGCAAGGAAGTAGAAGGGGATGGGGGCGAGAGCTCCGACGAGGAAGAACCATAGGAGGCCAGAATATCTGTAACGGAAGAGTCAATATGATGAACTAGAAATAAGCTGGTACGCCACTCACGGTTTGCCAACGCTGAAGAGACGAGCTGGTCCAATACCACCCCAGATGAGGGAAGCGGTGGCAAAGGAGTTGGTCGAGGGGCAAATGAAGCCGTTGGTTTGTTGCGGGGTGCAAATGTCGACGACATTAGCAAACATCCAGTCTTGAACACCGGTGACGACGAAGCAGCTGACGACGGCAGCAACGACTTGAATCATGAACATCGTGCGAGGAGGGATCTTCATGTAGTGGCCTAATTTAAGATCTCCTGCGAATCCGACAGCCTGGTTCGTGCCAATGTATGTGATCGTCTTGAAGATGATGTTGGCGACGGGCTTTCCGGGGAGGAGGTATCCAATGATGAGCTCATGCATGACCTGGAGGGCAACGTGCTGATTGGTGATAGCCTGGATCATCGCAACTGGTAACGCGAGAACGGCAGCGAGCACGAAGCCGAGGACAACACCCCAGATGGGAAGTTGAGTGGGGAAGATCTCGACGGCGATGCACAGGAAAGTGAATGAGAGGACTCCAATGATCAAGTACCACCAATGGGGGACCTCTGGGTAAGCCTGCATCAGACGAGAGTGAACATCGCGCTCATCCTTGAGGCTGCTGCGAAGGCGGCGGGCAATGTCGCGACGGAACCAGAGGAATGTATGGACGCAGATGGATGCGAAGGATGCGAATGCAACACCATAGGCAATCGCAAGAGTGGTAGACATGTAAAGCGGGGAATAGCTGAGATACTTCTCTGCGTCGAATTCTCCATTGGTGACGATAGCAGTGGGATCGTAGGGCATGCCGGTGCGGTCGAAGGAGAGGTAAGAGGAAATGGGCATGAACTTAGAGTACCAAGTATTCGTGAAGTAGAGTATGGGGACGAGAACCCAGAAACAGAGAACAAGGGAGGCAGCAGTGTTCATCTCCGACCACCACTGGATGGAAATGCTGAGTTAGCGGAAGCCAGAATAGCCCAAGCCGATCAAGACTCACGGGTGTGACGAGGGGACTACCAATATATGAAATCATAGACCAGTCGAAAGTAAACAATCCCATTCCAAGCCCTGAAGCAGCGCCGAAGAGCGTGTTGACAACACCGTTCTCTGGGGCAATCCAGCATACCCAGTTGAACATGCTTAGGCCGGTGAACAGGTAGCCCGGAACCCAATACCAGACGAAGCTACCGATGAGGACGTAGCAGAAGAATCGCTCCCTGGAAACGTGTCCACGGTCGCTCTTGCCGTAGTTCTTGTGGAGTGTGTTGAACAAGGCAGAGTTGACCAATGCACCTGGCCAAATCATGCTTGAGGGCCACACGACGAATTGGCGAAGGATACCACCAAGGCAGAAACCGAAGCACTGAGTGGAAAGGACAAGGAGGATTTCGTACGCATACGATACTTGGTGGTTGTAGAAGATCTTCTGCGTAGCAATAACGTCTGTGGCATATGCGCCTGCAACGACAACGTTAGCCATGACGGTGATGCAGACGTGCTCCTTGATGTTGAAGGGTCCGGGATTCAACGACCATGAGTAGCCGAAAGTCTTGAATCGGGTGGTAGGGAGGATACGCTCGAGACCCTTGCCGAAAGGCAAAGCGATAAGCTGAGCAACGATGCCAGTAATGTATACGGAGGGATCTGAACAGTCCTTTAGCCACGCGCAGGTGGGGAAATTGGAAACATCACGTACATCGTGTAGAGAAGACCTGGTTCATGCCAGACACGGCGATTGTGAAGAATAGTCCCAAGAACCACATTCGGAATGTATTCACGGGCATGGTTGGGTCATCGATGCTTGCTACGGCAGCCCGAACTTCGGGGTAAGGCGACTCACTGAAGATGAGGTAAGGTCCGATTCAGTCGAGACGATGTCGGAGTACTCACTCATCAAAGTCAATAGCGGTAGAGTTACGAGACTCGGCTCTCTCCGTATAACGATCCGAGAAGCGTTCTGAGTCGTATTGAGACTCTGCGTCGATGTCAGAGCTCGAGATGCGCTTCTTCTGGTCAAGCTCAAATGTGTGCGAGCTGATACCACCGGTTGACTGTGGGCGTTTGGAAAGGTCGAAATTGGGATCGTTCAAATGTTCCATGTAGAAGTCGACGTCTTCGGGAACGTCGGGAACATGACGGGGACGGAACGTGGGGAGCGTCGCGGAGACATGCTCCGTCGAGGAAGAGTAGGCGACTGTCTCCTTCATATCTACCACTGACTAAAGCAGAGGTATGGACAAAGCGGGAAGGGGGATCGGGGGTGAAGAATAGGTGAAGGGAAATACGACGAGACGGGGCACTATTTGAGGACGATTCAGAATAAGGGTAGCATAGGATAGCGTGGCCATTTCAAAAGTGGTTGGCTCGTCTTCGAATGCGGTAGGGGGTTCAATAGTATGCAAGACAATTAGACAATAGGTCGGAAGGTACCCGCGGTCATACTAGAGACAAAAAGCGGTCGTCTCTGACTCGGGTGGCCGAGATCTACATCAATTGTCTTGATTTCCGGCAAGATAAGCAAGTACACTGGGTACAGAAGATAATCTACCTGGTCTGCCTTCGCAATGAGCTCAAAGTCAACGAAAACCGACGACCACTTACATTCCATTCAGCGCTCTCGTTCAATACAAATCCTGAATATCAGGGTTTTGGCGGAGGTAACGGAACTATTTTGAAAGGTGATTAATTCCAAATGGCAGGAGTCCCCAGGTTTATTGTCTTCGCGTATTGTGTAGCCAAAGCTTGTGAGACTTCGGAACGATGCAGGTGGCACGAGAACAAAAAGCATGTTCACCTGTGTATCCGTTTTGGGAGCGGACCCTTTCTTATCAGGCACTTCGTGTCGCCCTCATCGCCCTCAACACCGAGCGAACAGAAGCTTCCATCACGATGGCGAGGAAAGCTATTATCTAGACATCATAGCCGACCAGTGGCCCTCCATAGCCCGCAAACAGGGAGGTGACGGACGAGTCCGACGATCCCGTTGTCTCCGTTTGGGGATAATTTAATTCCAGGAGCTACTAAAGCGCACAGGGGCTACCACCATTTGAACTCCAAGCTTTTTGAAAAGTACATATGTAATACATAGATTTAATTGCTGAGGTCAAGACCATCCAAGGCCGGGATAGGCCTTTCACCTTGAGGCGTAATCCGTGCACCGTGCCTGCGTTCTTTAGATTCTCCATAATCAACGATAGCAGACTAGTGGTTGGACTCGTTGAGCGCGACGCAATGTGCAACAAGAAAGCGACTTACATGTGCTGTGACTCGGTTGTCCCAAAGTACTGTAGACATGGTCAGCAGTGCTATATGGATTGAATGTGAGGGAGAGAACACCAACCAACTGTATTCGGAGTCCATTTAACGCGAGCTTGCAAATCACCAGCTTTGTCGATGTGGCTGTATAGGAATGTCAAGAGCGTTTCTAGTAATAGCTGTAAGCCTCGAGAACAAGACGAGAACAAAAAAACAAAGTACCAGATTCTTCACGCTTGAGGCCGACGATACGTCTTGTAAATTGCCTGTTGACGTAGAGTGCTTCCTCTCCTGTGACGGGGTGTCTTCGAACGACGGGGTGGATATTTTCTACCGGGTCCCTGCGTACAACCCCTCCCCGTTTCCCAGAACGAGAGAAGTCGGCTTGCTCCACGCCAGAATGAACTGCTTTCAAGGTTCGCAAAAACGCAACGAATTGTGGGGAGAGTTTCTTGAGCGTCGATACCTGCGAAGTGAAGAGGGTGTCTCCACCAGTAGTCGGCTGCGCCAGAAGGAAGAAAGTGGTGAGGCCCGGTGGCTGCAATTCATACGAGACGTCCGAGTGCCAGACAGTCGAAGTGATACTGTCGTTGATCTCGAAATTGAAGCTCGTATTGGCGTCCCTAGAAGTATTGTTGTTAGTAAGTGGCGGAGTAATATGATGAAGGGAATTCTTACCGATAGACGAGGTGAATCTCAGGGTAGTTCTGAGGGTGCCCTGATGTCGGATGGATATGTAGGCTAGAAATGTCACGGTGAGAGGGGGAACAAATCTGACGGCTGTATAAATATTTTACCGGCCAAAGTAGCTTCCCCACTCGCGATAGAACTCTGGTCCTCGATCAATGAAGTCCTGTTGGTCCCGGAAGACCATCAATCCTCGGCGCGCAACCTATACATTGCATCAGCGACTTGCGATAACAAGGCAGCAAGGAATTAGGCGACCTCAAGGGCCAACTCGTCACGCTGGTCGTTGTTGAACTCGGCTAGGTTGAGGCCATGAACCTCTGTGCCAAGGTTTGGCGTCAATTCGACAACACTTGTCGCATTGTCAAGGAACGCCCGGGGGTTGGGGTGCTTCAGGGCCCGGAAGCCAGGATCGACATGCTCATAAGGTGTAAGCGGCGGGTATCGATCCTGAGAAAAGTGGGGCAGGAGATGGGCGTAGCGATAATGCTCCTCTGCGGGCTTCCCTTCTTGGGCTGGCTGAAGTTTCAAAGTCCCTGATTGGGACGGTACGATCACAGTTTCTGTGGTAGTCATTACGTTGTTTATGAGTAGTATGGGGTGATTGATGGGCAAACTCACTCACTGGTATGTTTTGCATTGCAAGCCTATAAATATTGGATAAGGGCCTTAGCAATACTTCGTCATGTGGACGGGCGAAGGCGCAATCGTTGGGTAAGTGTAGAACACGTCCTTGGGAATACACACAGCCGGGAGCACTCTCCATGCACACGCTCCAGAGCTCCCAGCCATAATGGCGAAGAGATGGTGGGACTCCTTGCACGATAATGGCAAATTTCTTCCGTCTAGGGGAACAGGGGCTTCGCCATTGATGGGCACTAACGTTTCACTCCGGGCCTAGGCGCTTATAACGGGCCAAGTCACCGTCTTCCATGTCCGTTCCGTTTATCGCATTCTGTGGGTTGTGTATTACAGTTCTCAAAGAACTCAATCATGTAGTCACCGAATCTTACATGGTATGTACTCAAGTGATGTATATATGTACTTTCTCTCAATGTTTCTGCAGGATGAACCGTTCCACGTCCCACAAGCGCAGGCGTATTGTGAGGGCGACTTCGCGACCTGGGATCCGAAGATAACTACGCCTCCTGGCCTGTGAGTACCAGACTATTCGCTGTATAGTCTATATATTCAAATGGGGTCTTACCAACAGATATCTAATGAGCGTGGTCTTGAAGCGTATATTCATGTTCAAATGCACATTGCCAATGCTGCGGCTCACCACAACCTTCACATTGCTGGCCCTTCCCATCATGTTGACCAAGCTTTTGTGCTTTCATCAAAGGGAAAGACCGCCCTCCTCTCTCCTCTCCCCCTCGATCGAAGCGCTCGTGCTTTCCTCTTTCCCCGTAGCTTGGTTCTTCGGATTTCTCTACTACACCGAGGTGCCTAGTGTCTTGACCGTAACCGCAATGATCGTGTTTGCGGCTCAAGGAAAACATTCATTGGCTGCGTTGGTACGTCGTGTATTGCGCGCATGATCTTGTGGGGCTAAGGATGTTAGCTAGGGCTCGTGAGCTGCACGTTCCGACAAACCAATGTGGTTTGGGTACTTTATGCATACGGTATCAGCCAATTAGCAGAGCTCAAATATCGGAAGGGTTCCGAGAAACGGAGTTCTCTTCACGATCCCCCGGCTTTGGATGCGAGCCTTGGTATATGAAATATAGAGTTGACCGATCATGCATGTCGAGCTCATGTCCGTTACTTTTTAGGCGACTTCAGCAAAACTGTTATGAGCTTCCCGTCTGTATTTCCAGAGATTCTACCGTCTTTCCTGCCATATGCAGGCGTGTTTGCAGCGTTTGGAACATTTGTGGCATGGAACGGTGGGATCGTGCTAGGTAAGTCTTTCGTGAGCTCTCCCTGATCTCTGTTGACGTCCTGCAAGGGGATAAGTCAAATCATATACCTTCATTGCATATACCGCAAGTCTACTACTTTGTAGCGTTTTCGACGGCCTTTGGCTGGCCTGTCCTCATAAGCGGTGAAGGCGGTATTTTAGGTTTGCTTTCAGAAGTATGGAACCGCATGTTCGGAAGCGTAAAGTGAGTGTCCGTCCATTCGCCTCGCAGCCGACTTCACCTCGTTTATAGACGGATTGTTTCAACGACACTCATCATGGCCGCAATGTCGGTTACAATTCATTATTTCACGTAGGTTTGATCATTACCTTTCCCCGCTATGATGTGAATGTCTTTTTAGAATTCACCACCCCTTCCTGCTGTCTGACAATCGCCATTATACCTTCTACGTTTGGCGTCGCATCTACATGCTCCATCCTGCTATTCCGCATCTTTTAGTCCCCGTTTACTTAGCTTGTGCATGGGCGTGGTTTTTGCGTGTAGGTGAGTATGCCACATTGACTTCTGCTTCAATCGACCCTTTAACCACACGGCCTTTCAGGAAAGCAGCAGACTATTTTACAGACATTGTTACTCCCGATCTGCGTCTTGCCCACTCTCCTGCCCACCCCTCTTTTGGAGCCTCGGTATTTCTTGATTCCGTATATTCTTTTGAGGGTCCAAATCGTAGACACGCCTTCATGGGGCTTGGCCGTTGAAGGGGCATGGTATACCTTGATCAACGCCGTGACCATGTACGTGTTTCTTTACTTGGAACGCGAAGGAGTAGGTCGCTTTATGTGGTAGTGTACCGTAGTGGTATGTTCGGAAGCAATAGAACTTGATGCCAAACAAATGCAAACAGATCATGTGCCACCCGAGTTTGAACTTGGTCTCGTGAATCTCGTTTTGTATCGAACGCGACGTCTCTGAAACGATTTAACACGAACTCTTCACGAAATTGACGACTCCGACTCGTGGTTCCTCCCACCACACCACATCCTAGCCCCCCTGCCGCGTCGACGACATGCCTGAACCCACTTCAAGCAGTGGCACCCGTTCGAAGCCAGCCACAAGATCATCGCTTCGACACTCATTAAACTTTGCGTCTATGGGCAAGGCACTGGTAGATGTAATTAACAAGGAGGCTCGCGACGGGGAGAAAGCTGCGAAGAAGACAAAAGAGGTTCATTCCCGCCGCTCGAGTGCTATTCACCTTCAACCCCCGTCGGCACCACGTACTTCGTTGGGTGACTCTAAACCCATGTTTCTTTCCAAGAAAGAAGATTCTCCGGAGACGAAAACGATTACTCGGCGCCGGATGTCTATGCAGAAAGCCGTACTCGATGACAGCGCGACATCCTCTGATGTGGCTTCTCCCCCGCAGGCGGGAGTGAAGCGCTCGTCGTCACTGCGCCCACGAATGGGAGGGTCGACGGCTTTGCCGAAGTATCGGCCTAAATCTGCCATTTATGATTCTGGAATCAAGATACCTTCACCTCCTAGGAGCGGCAAGAAGAGACCCGACAGCTCAGACGAGGATAGGCAAGTGGACAACAAGCTAGCCGCCACCGACAAGGACGTTCAACGTATCAGTCCGCTCCCTCGCAAATCGGCCATAAAGGCCAACCTCAGTAACGCCATTCATCTTTCTCCAGCAACCACACCCATTGACACTCGTCCTACTACCCCCAAGTCCTCTAAATCGTCATCGGCAAAGTCTTCACCGTCAAGATTGGCTAAACACACTAAATCTGCGTCTGTTTCCGCCATAAGACCACCATCTGTCTCTTCAACGACTAGCTCGCATACACCCCGTACTCCCAAGACACCCCTCAGCTCGAAGCTCATATCAGGCTCGCGTCGATCAGTGAAAGAAGTGGTCTCGCAGAGCGATAGCTCTCAACGTGGATCACCTTACTCCAGCGCCTCAGAGTCCCCGCTTGCTCGCCATTCGCGCCATCATTCAGCATCTATCACCCCCACTAAGAGTCGTTCCTCTGCTAAGGATGTTCTCAACATGTCCCATATCTCTGAGGTTGACAGTGAGGATAGCTTTGACGCTGACGATGTCGAATTATTGCTTGCACCCGTAACGCACCTTGCAGCACCTACGCCTGCTATGCCCCGCCTCCAAACTCGCCGACAGCGTGAAGAGCCTGAAACCCCCACAAGAGGCTACACTAACAACCTACCGACAAGGGCGAATATGTCCTATTTGTCACCCCTTCCACCCACCTCTGATGATAGTCCACCTTCGCTTCGTCCACCAAAGCAGGGCAGCGCTAAAGCAGCCCGTGGTTCGATCCTCTCTTGGGACCAAATCGCTGAGGAAGCCTCCAGGGTTTTGGAACCTGGAGAAGTTGAGAGTATGATCTCAGATATCCCTGCGCCATTTGCTCCTGGTCTTATCTCTCCAGCTCCCAGTAATTCCTTCCTGCCAGACGTCCCGGAGAGCCCGTGTCTTAGCTCTATCAACTCCCCCAGTGGGTACGGTTCTATATCCCAGGTCCTTCTCCCAGACGTGACTCCTTCTCCCGCTGTACATCATTATTCACCCCCAGCCCGCGACAGAGACCTAGATGGTGCTGCCGACGCGTCACTTGTTACCCTCCTACGCCTACAACTTGCAGCCGCAGAGAACACCGCTAAAGAGCGTTTGTACCAAATGCAGGTTATGGAAAAGGAGATTCATACCGTAAAGAATACACGACGACAGGACGAGGAGAACTTAACCCAACAACTCGATTGCTTGGAGACAAACATGCGAGAGCAGTTGGAAGCGCGAGAACGCACTGAATGCGAGCGTCAAGTCTATATCGCATCTCTGGAACTTCGCCTTCAGCAAACCGATGCTGCTCAATCAGAGGCTGTGGACGACGCAGTGGCAAAAGCTGCAGAGGCTTTGAGACGTTCGCATGCAAGAGCGCTGCGAGTCGAGTCTTGCAAGTGGACGGCTGCATATTCTGCACGAGAAGCTTCGTCGAAATGGTTTTCCATCAGAGATGAGGCTCAAATCCTTCTCGAAGATGTAAACCAGGACCGGGAAGTTCTTGCTATCCTTAAAGCTGAGCTCGATCTCCTAGACGCTGCTGCATGAATTTCTTGTTTGTTTTGTGAGTACGCGTTACATCGCTAAAGACCTTGTATTGACGTTGATTTGTGTGTAGACTTCCCGTCTCTGCATTACTGTATATACCTCGATCTGTACAATACCCGCAACGATTTATCACCTATGTAACTCCTCATGTCTGTTTTGTTCCACCCTCCTTTGATAATGTAATCGCTAATGACCCTCGTTATCCCCGCTCTGACCTTCTACCGTACTGGCAAAGTGTCGCCTTAGTACCGAGTACGAAGATGCAATGCAATTGACGAATGTCGAATGACGCAACTGCGTTCACATACACATGTGACATTTGGTGCGGTTACTCAGCGGGAGTACAGGGACCCGGCCGCCTTATCAGATCAGGAACTTTCCGACAGGGATATAAACTTGGGCACTCTTCGAAAGGTCTCTCCTCATCGTAAGTTACTTCTTGAATCTCAAAACAATGGCCCACACACTCCCACCTCTGCCCTACGCCTACGATGCCCTCGAGCCGTACATCTCGAAGGAAATAATGACGCTTCACCATACGAAGCATCATCAGACCTATGTCAACTCCTTGAACGCGGCTGAGGCCGCCTACGCCAAGGCATCTACTCCAAAGGAGAGAATCGCCCTCCAGGCTGCATTGAAGTTTAACGGAGGAGGTACGCTCCCAAGGCACCGTACTTTGATCTTATCGATGTATTAATCGCTCCGATCCCTAGGCCATATCAACCACTCGCTCTTCTGGACTAACCTTGCTCCTTCCAAGAGCGAGGGCAAAGGCAATGGTGGCGTTCTTGCTGCCGGCCCCCTCAGCGATGCTATCGTCAAGGCTTTCGGCACCCTGGACAACCTGAAGAAGGAGTTCAATGCTACCACAGCCGGCATCCAAGGTTCTGGCTGGGGATGGCTCGTACGTTCTTCGACCGTCCTCCTTCGGCGTCTGAGCTGATCCCATCACGAATACAGGGATACAACCCGAGCACCAAGCTTCTCGAGGTTGTCACCACCGCTAACCAGGATCCTCTCCTTACCCATGTCCCCATCATCGGCGTTGATATCTGGGAGCACGCTTTCTACCTCCAGTACAAGAACGTAAAGGCTGATGTACGTGAACTCCTATTTCCTCCTGAGCTGAATGTTGACTTGATGATTTGACAGTACCTCAACGCCATCTGGAGCGTCATCAACTTTGAGGAAGCCGAGAAGCGCCTGCTTGAGGCCACCTCCACTTCCAAGCTGTAAACCACTCGGCGTTGTATATGACTGATAATCAAGATTGAAAGCAAAATGTAAAGAATATGTTTACAATGTACATCCATTCCTCCCTGAAATGCCATGGAATTCTTGTGGAGTTACGAAGTGAGTTATATCTATTAGACGAAACAAGTGTATGGTTTGCATTAAGGATAGGCATGGCTATTGATATCGAAAGTACAATTACTGAAGGGACAACAGACGGGCTCATCCGAGTCGCCCGGTCAGCCTGCGAATGTTACCATTGGGTTGAAGCCTGTCGACCTTCACAGCAGCCCTTTCTATTTGCTCTTCTGTCAGTACTGGCTTCTTTCCCAGTTTTCTACACATGTGGGCTAAGCACTTTTAGACTCGAAGCAGGTGAATAACATACCGTTTACCCTTCTTCTTCGGAATGTCCTCCTCTTCATCAGAAAGACCTTCATCCAGGCTCTCGATGCGTGGTCTGTATTTCTTGGCGGCTGGGGCAGCAACTAGTTCATCTGGATCCTCGATGGAAAGCGAGTCAATGCTCTCTCGAAGGGCCGAGACCTGGGCGGATTTCCCCTTTGATGCTGAAGGCTTCGTCTGTGGAGACGAACGGATATTCTTGGGCTTTGCTTTTTGGGCCTCCTCCGGCTGCCAATCGTCGCTATCGTCATCATCCTCTTCGTCGCTACCCCCTTCTTCCTCATCCTCCTCGTCATCGTTTTCGCCCTCCCCGCCCTCGTCTCCGTCCTCCGTATTCCCTTCTGTACCCGTCGTGTTACCATCCTCCTCGTCCGAAGGTAATCTCACCGCCGCTGGCCCTTCAGGAGGTGTTTGCACGACTTCTTTGCGACCCATGCTATACCTCACCTTCGCCGCTGGCTTGCTTTGCGCGTTGTTCGCAGACTTGTGCTGTGGCCGGACTGAAGGCGAGGGGGATCTAGAATCGGCAACGTCTGAATCTTCGCTCTCCTCAACTATCTCCTCGCCCGAGCCAACAAGGTCTATCTCCACATCTACTTCCTCGATAATGTTGCTCTGCACAGTGATCATTTCAGGCAAAGCTTCGGTTGGAAGGGGAGATACTGACCAGCTGCTCATCCTCACCGGAGTCCTCGTCAACTGTAGCGAAGGTGCGCTTAACGGGACTGAAGAGTCCGGACTGATGTAGGAATTCAATCTTAGCGTCCGTCTTGGTTTCATTCCGTTCAACCTGGATACAGCCTTTGTCATCGACATATCAACCCTACAAAGGGTGATACACATACCTCGTTCATGATCCTCCGTGCGTACATCTTCTCCATAGTGCGCATGCGCTCTTCCATCTCCTTCATGACTTCTTCCCTCGTCTCGGCCTCGATGACCGCACATTTCAGCTCGCATTCGAATAGCTTCGGGTAGGCTGTAGTCAATAACCAATATGTGCAAGGCCCAAAAACAACTATCACCTGCGCATGGAGAACCTCTATCTCATCGAACAACGCGTCGACCAGAGGGTTCGCGAACTCGGCACTGTCGTTACCTTGGCCTTCATCTGGCTCTTCCTCTGAAAATGTCACCTTTGATGAGTACCTCATCTTGATGTTATGTTGATAGGACTCACCCTCCAAAACCGTGAGTACGGCAGTACTAGACTTCCTTCCTGGCGCGTTCGTCTCGATGGTAACCTTCCTAGTCGTTTGTGATTTCCTCGGAAGGAGTTTCGACGGAGTGGGAGGGACGCGCGGCATTGGTGCGGGCCCTGGCGTCACATAGACTTCCCTGGCCAAAGCTGAAAACTTCATAACATGGGAGTTCTCGTCGTAGCCCGTGTCGTACGGGTTGACATTGACTATCATGACTACCCGTCCATCTCCAACGAAGTAATCCATTAACAGCTCTGTCAGCTTGCTGTGTCTAAATGGTACCAAGGCCAGTCCCTTCTTCACATCTCTGGTGTCCATCCGCGCGTCGCTGCCGAAGCCTTCGTGAGCTAGACTTGCGGCCAAACGCCGCTGGTTCGACCGCATGACCTCCATGCATTGGCCGAGAACCATAAGGGATTTGTTGATATTTCCCGCTTCCTTGAGTCGATCGCCCGTTGTGTGGGTGTGCTTCGTACGCTCTGAACCAGCAAGGTCCACAAGGGTAAGCCGGGATATCTGAAGGGCCGTAGGGTCGTCTCTCTCGCCTCTGTGGCCTCTGACTACTTTCAGAATGACGATACCATGGCTTCGACTACTTTCGCGATTGGCTAAGGTGCCAAAGACGCGTCGGTGCAATTGGCCCATCTTGACTAATGCCTTCGCCTCCGTGGCATTATGTACGCGAAATTGCTTCAGTCCCGAAATGTATTTGCCAGGTGTATCGGAACCTGTGTCATCTGACGGAGATGGTCGAAGATTGAGTGCTGTGCGCGTCAGCAGGAGGGATGAGTTGCTGTTTGAACGGGGAATGTTAGAAGCTGGGGTGGTTTCGTTTGATACAGCATCAAGAAGATCATAGATCTTCTCGTTGTATACTTCTGCATACGAAAGCCAAATAGAATATTCGTAATTTCGGTCGAGCTTGAGGACTGTGGGGTCTCTGTCGGCGTCAACGGAAGAAAGCCCATCATCGAAGTTTTGCCCTAGTACTTGAGTAACTGCCGGAGCTGGTGCTGTCTTCGGTGGTTTAGAATCGCTGGCGTCCGCAGACTCGATGCCATGCAGACGAACAGGTCGAAACTACCTGTTGATGAATAAAGGATACCAAGGATGAATATATAGGCTTACCTTCCCGTCGGCATGCAAGCCATCGATACTGTTGAACATCACGTCGAGAGTTCGCGGGAGAATACCAGCACTCCCTTCGGTATTACCTCCTTGTATCGTGAAGGTCTTCCCAGAGTTGGTAACACCGTATGTAAACAAGAGTCCGTTCTGGCCACTTAATACATCATGCACCATTGGGAGTGTCGTCTTGTTGAAGAAATCAGACTGAGTTACGTCAGGGGGAAATATGTGAGAGAACGTGTAAACCGAGGACGGGGGAACGGTCGATATACGAAAACGACTGCCGGCTTGTCCAGTTGCGTTTGGATCTGACATCCTTACAGACGTATCATTTAGATGGGTGAGATAAGGCTGGGAGGCTGAATCATCGTTGTTCAGATTGGGCCGAATGCGAAGGAATGCCTACTCAAACGTAAGTAAGGTCATTGTGATACAGCAATGTTCAGATCGCACCGTAATAGGTTCTCGCTCGTGTTTATCCTCCTGAGTGATTTTGCTGACGGTCTTCGTCTTCGAGGTGGGTTTCGCGCGTGCCGGGGGTTTAGCGACATCTTCGTCGTTCTTATTCACAAGGGGCTTCCGTGATGTAGCCTTCTTAGGCACAGCGGTCGCAGCTGGAGGTTCAGGAGTACTAGAGCCTGCCTTCGCTGCAGCTCTAGTCGTTCTGGTCGTTGTTGGTATTCCAGTGGCTTTCGTGCGTGTCGAAGCCCTTGTCGCTGTTTTTGGAGGCATTGCTTGAGGTCGGTTCTGATGTTTGATGAAGGTTGAGATCAAAGGAAGACGCCTAGCTGCTAATTGTACATTCGCGTGACCGCGCATCCCGATCACATGACTCTGTGCCACTCGCTCACGTGGTCGTGTTTATGTCAACGATCGCGTTGAGCAAATGTCTGAGTTGAACTCCGTCCTTCATCTACCCGCCACATTCGCGTGGCTTCTGGCACAATGGTATCCTCAAAACGCTCGCCGAGTAACAGACGAAAATCAATAGCAGTCATCAACGATCAGAACAAGCCCGCCTTCATTCAGCGCAACAAACGAAGAGCACATAGTGTTGCTCCTGGCGAGCTCAGTCCGCTTGCAAAGGCCAGACGACTACTTGTGCGTCAACAGAGTAGTACCTCTGTCATCTTGATCTATAACTCAGTGTAGGTCCCACGAAAGAGTATCCTCAAGACTGCGATAAATTTACCGTCACAAAACGCCGAGCAGTCATCCATACTTCCTAGCCAGTCGAATTCAACGTTGGGCGGGGATGCTACGCAATCCATGGATCTGACTCGGGAATTTACCACCAATATTCACGACAATACGTCACGGAAATCGCTAGGACGAAGAGTGAGCTTTGCGCGAACGGCCAAAGTTCGGCTGTTTGAGATCCAGGGAGACCATACAAGCAGTACGAATGCTTCTGGATCGCCACAATCATCACCACAGTCGTCACCTCAGCAGCAGCCGAACGAGGAACAATATGTGAACCAGCCCCCGACGCTGTCCAACGAGAACGCCTATCCTGGCGCAGATGCGAGGAATCGGCGTCGAAGTTCGGGGAGATACTCAATGGCGGGTAGTGAGGACATGGACCTAACTCAAATTGGCCCTCATATCGTTAGCGACGAATTGAACTTCGAGGAGGATAACTTCGACTTCAATACCGACGACGACAGCCACATGATGGATGAGGACGGCGACGCTATGGATATCACCCGAGCGCTGGATGCTAACATCATTCGGCGACGGACACTTTCTATGGGAGGCGTCAATGCTCAAGCAAACCGGCCGCCATTGGCCGAGCTTGCTCACAGCGTCGCGGCTAGCAACAATAATGAGCTATCAGTCGGCTCCGTCGATATGTCCCAAGATATGTCTCGAGATGATTCCAATGTGTCAGGTGGCGACGATACACAGTCCATCCCAATGGAATTCACAGTGCCTATCACCCAAGGTCTTCGTCAGCCAGCACACCAAGATCCAGCGTGGCTCGCCCTTCGAGCCGTTACTCATTCGGGAGATGTGCCGTACGACCCTCCGCCAATGAGCGAAGACGAGGACGCTACCCCCCTAGCTGCGCATGCCCCTGGAGATGACATGAATCTCGACGACGCCATGCAACGTTTAATGAGAGCCAGAGACTCGCTTCCAATGGCCCAGTCTATTCCGCCAGGTACACAGAACGAGGACTCGTTCACTAGCTCTGAAGGAAGCTTCATGGTTGCAGATGGGTTTCGAGGGGAGGAAACGATCAATCTAAGCAAAATCATCGGGAGAGGGAGTCTTGCTGGCTTTAGTGCTCGTCCTAGTCTTGCGTACGACTCAACTATGGAGATTACTTCTGGGTATGGCCATATACAGGCTATCAATGGCTTGCCGGTCGAATCGACGCCAACACACGGTCGCATCCCCCCTCAGCCAGCGCCAGCGCAAGAAATAGCGAGATTGCCGGTCTTCCAACCACCAAGCGTTCCCGCCACACTCCCCATCGACCCACCATCTGGACAGCCGGAAAGCATCCACGCCGCTCCAGCTCCCGTCTTTGCGCCGCCACCCAAGGTCCCGGCGTCAGCATCCAAGTTCAAACCCAAACCTACTTCACCAGTAAAGCCAAAGCCGACATTTACTGCGGCATTTGCACCACCGGCTGGGCGCCCGTCTCCTAAGAAGCATCAGCCGCCAGCTACCAACGCAATTGTTGGAAGCAGTACAAACGCTCGTGCCCCTGCGAAACGAGCTCTCGATGAGACGCCGGAAGAGGACCATGAGGAGGGGCCATCTACGCGTCGTGTAGCGTTGGACTCCAATGACAAACCCAAGCCTGCACCCCTTCCAACATCTCGTGCCTCTGCTAAACCCCATCTCGGATCAGCAATACGGCGGCCATCAGGTTACTTTGCTCGGCGGCAAAGTGTAGGTGCAGCCTTGCAGGGAGGAGCCAACGAAGCGATTAGCCGTCCAGACCAAACCACACAAGGTCCCCGTCCACCTTCACCAAAAAGCTCCGGGAAGGGTAAAGCCAGAGCGAGCTTGGGTTCGGCGGCAGCGGCAGATGCGTGGAAGCGGTTCGACAGAAATGCGGCGTCAGAAATGCCAACGAGACCGAGGGATGAACATCCTCCAGAACAAGACCCAAATTCTGCGAACGACCCAACCTCCGTTACCATAGTTCCTATTAGTGCGCTCCCTCCGGCGTCGCCTGTCAGAGACCCACCCCCAGCGACCCCTGGCGCTCCAAACGATCTAGAAGGACTGTCAACTGCAGACGGTTTTGGGGAGGATGATTATGAGGAGTCTATGGAACTGGACGAAGAAATTCCAGTACGCCAGCCTGATGATCAAGCAAGGCTGCGAGCTAGCACGGCCGCGACAGAGTTGTGGGCAGAAGGGGTTCAAGGCGACGGCCATCCGGACGACAACTTGGTTAGTTCATCAAGTAACGGGATTTGCGCAATAACACTAACGTATAGCTCCTGTTTTGTAGCCGTCTATATCGATCGCGGAATTCTTCCAACTAACGGGTATCAAGTTCATGGAGGAGCTAACCGCGCCACGCCGCTCGATGTCACAACCAGGTCGACCAGAGCGCCAAACTGCTGATATTCCCCTCGCGGAATACGCGATTGCCACCACAGTCGACTTACCACAACTGTCGCTCTACACTCGCGTGGCGAGCGATCTCGATGCATGGATGAAGAAGAGCAAGGTAGTTATGCAGGAGACGGAGGAAGAAGCAGCAAAAGTGGTGCCCGAATTGTTTGCTGAGTATTTGAGTGCTGACGAAGAGGGCAAGGATCAACTGAGGGTGAGTGATTGCGGTTTATGACAGCCGCTTTGCTCTGTTGACACTCGCGGTTGTGTAGCATCAACTTAACCTCATCCGAACAAATGTCAGGGAAATGGCCAAAGGAGAGTGGTACAATTGGAAACTGCAATGGATCGAGGGCCTCAAAGAGATCGCGAGCAGTGGTCTGGAGGACTTGCAAGCGGTGAGTATGTCCGGCAATAGAGAGTGGATGGCACTCATCAGGTCATGCAGGATGCTAGAGTTCTCGGGCAAATTACGTCGCGAGCAGAAGAAATGCTGCCTTCCCTGGAACAGGAATACGAGAAAATCATGGCTGAGCTGGAGCAGGAGCAAGCGGAGGTTGACGAAATCCTGGCGAGTGACCAAGGTTACCTAAACGAGTTGAAAGCTTCCATCGCCGAACAAGAGTACGTTTGCTGACAAGCCATCTATGTCGCGACTAATGCAGATCGTAGAGTGGAAGTCGATGCCCTCCGTGCAGAGCTTAGCGAGAACAAACAGCAGTTGGCTCGCCTTCAGGAGAGGTATGCGGAGACTCAGAAAGAACAACGAGAATCAGAGTCTGCAATTTCTACCGCCAAGCGTCTGCTTCATGTCCAGGAAAGCAGCACGCTCTCAGAGATTATGAGGTTGAAGGGCACGTATTCCTCCTTCGGTACCGACTCTTCCTAGCTCATCCGTCTTTAGACGAACTGGAAGCCATGGAAGATCTGCATATGTTCCACGCGACGAAGGTCTCACACAACCTTTTTGAATACGTTTATGCCTCGCGATACCAGATCTCTATCCCCTGCAACAACCATCTCCCGATAATATCACAGATCGAGCTCAAGAAATTGAATACTGCGAAACTCAAATTCAAGGATAAATACCCTCATCTAAGCGATTTCTTCCTCCGGACAGCGAAGGACATGCTGCTGCAGACGCAGAAAGACTGGACCGTTCGCAAGGTTCGTGATGCGGTCTTCTACAAACAGCAACGATTCGTGAACTTGAACTGACGTACGTTGTCCTCGTACTAGGTCGTTCATTATCTTTCGGACTATTGGTCATCATGCACACAGATTCGCTCCCAATTAGATCTACTCTCCATTAAATACCCTGTGACCGTCGAGATACCCACGTCCACAGACAGCGCTGGCTTCACCGCCAAAGCGCAGCTCCTCTACCCCTCCCTCAAGGCCAAGGTTTTCGTCTCTTTCACGTTTATCCCAGAAATATTTGCTTCGTGGCCGAAGGCGATCAAACAATTACCGTGCAACGTTGAGGTCGTGTATGGTGCTGTTCAGTACGCCCATTTCGTTCACCCTCGCTCAAAGATAGGAAATTGACCGGTGTTTAGGGGAGAGAAAATCTACGAAGCCGTCGTCTCCAGACTTAGTGAGACCAGCGCCGAAGACAATCACGCTTGTTTATTAGATGCCTGCATAGGTGCTCAGGATGTCTACCATTAATCTGTTTGGGTCGTTGGTGTTTTTGTTTGTACGTTGTGTATTACCGTTTTTTCAGCCACATTTACTTCTCAGATCAATTCACTCCGTTATTTACTATTTACGAACCATGTACTCTATACATACTCACTATTCTACAAACTGCAATTACTTGGGCTGCGTTGTGTATATAGGTTCGAACATCGTTGTTGCCGCGCATTGACGTAGAGCGCCGGCAGCAACTCCTTGAGACTCGAGTGATCTCACGCCTTAAAAGTCCTCTACGTTACGGACAGTGTACTGCCAGCCTCGGTCCCCCTCCCTCCACAATGAGTACGTCTGCTTTGCTGTGCTCCGCTGCACTCCCCCTTCGAAGAACGAACATTCGTTCGACGCTGAGACCAACGTCGCGGTGGCAGCCCTTGTTGCTCAGACAGTATGGGACACGATTTCGGCCAACCACTGGCAGGTGGCCACCGTTACGCACAAAGTCCTCCTCGTCATCGCGTACACCATCCTCCCTCGCACGTGCCGGCTTGGTGTTGTCGTCCTTTTCAATGAGATCCTACCTCCGGTTTCTAGGCGTCGGTGTTGGAATCGTGACGCTGGGCACTCTCTATATGAAATATCTGAGTAAGTAATATACTGTTGAAGCGTAGAGGACGTGAACTGAACGAATCTCTCCCATAGGCATCCTACAGATAGTCGAGAACTTCAAAGCCTCAGTGTCCACCGGACTCGCCACAGTAAAAGCGAAAACCGAGGCACTCTTGGGGAGAGTAAGGGACGTTAAAGTCCCAGACGAAGTGAAAAACTCGATTTCAGCCGTATCAGAGGTGGTCAGGACGAAGTCCGGAGAACTTGGCAATACGATTAGGGAGGCCAAAGCTTCCGACGTGGCGGAGGTGGTCGAGTCAGTCAAGGGTACCGCGTCTACTATGGCAGAGGTGGTCAGAGTGAAATCCGAGGAACTGGGTGCTACACTCAGGGATCCCAAAACGGCGGAGTCTGTCAGAAGCTCAGTGTCGGTTGCGTCTGAGGCCGTCAAGGCCAAATCTCAGGAGGTCGGTGCTAGACTATGGGAGTCTGGAGAAGTAAAAGGGATGGAGTCTGTAAAAGCACTGTTTAAGAGAGACAAAGACAAATGAGTTTGAGGTCGAATACTTACTTGTACCTACCCCTGTAATCTCCTGTCTCGTGCGAACCGAAGGATATGTGTGTGCCTGCAGGCTGCAACGATCATTGATGCCAATGCCCGAGACGGCGACCTCAGGGGGGCATCCAGTGGCACGTTGGTCTCCGTTCTTCGTACCTCGAATACAATGTCGTTTTCTTCGGATTCACGGGCTCTCAGTGTCCCATACGTTCTCAACCGCCTGGTTCGTACCCTCGCAGATAACGTCAAATACAACGCCCCTCCGAGCCCCAGTTCATCAAATAGACAAGACGACAACGCCTCGCCAGACGCAGACAACATGTCCGGAAATGGCGATCCCAGCAAATCCAGCGCCTGGGCGAATAAGTTCAAGTTGTGGGGTAAAAAGACCGATGGATGTAGGTTCTCTTTCTTATACAAGAGATAGATAGTGTACTAATAACTTCGCTGTTAGATGAACACCCTGCAGAGCTGGCACCTGAGCCAATAACTGATGCCCCGGAGGCAGAAGCTATTGCACTCCGAATCCAAGCTCTAGTCGACTCCTTGCCAACTCCGGGCACAAAGCCTGATAAACGCATTTCGAAACCCCCCAAACCGATACCTCCTACCCGGGATTCCAAAGGGAGATGTATACCGCCCCCAGGTTCGACCCCGATCAAGGATAACAAGTTGATCGCTTTGCTGTCTTCCCCTCCTGTGATGAACGGGGAAGAGGAGGGCAGGAGCTCGGTCTGGTCCGTCCTGGAGACAATTCATCATCGTACCCATCCACCGAAGGGGGACGACGGAGGGGAGGGCGGGGATGAAGACGAGGAGGAAGATGATCGGTCGTTGATGTTGTATGCCCCGCTTGTACCAACCAAGGACTCTAAATTGGAAGTTGCGGCGACTGCGACATTGCTCCCTGAAGGCGCAGCAACAACAGAAGGCGGGGGCCCGCCGCCAGCAGGCTGGTGGCCATGGGGACCATCCAAGAAGCCAGCCCCCGGCAAGAAAGTGCGGGTGAAAGGGAAGAAAGTCTGGGTCCCCTCCACTACTTCACTCTCTGTGCAGACGATGTGGTGGGGTTACAAGTTGTAAGTATATATATATATCCCAGTTGAGTCCTAATACGGTGCACTCATTCAGAATCAAGGTACCTTCCCCCTCCCGTGTTGGACATACTGAACGACAGGCAGCTTGAGGCCACCAAGCGCGCAGCAATGATCACAACGGCACTGAAGTGGATCGTCGACAATATTCCTACGGCTATGATTCCGCTACCCTTGCAACCCGCGTTGCTAGTCATTCAGCGTATAGTCCCGTTCATTGGGTACATCGGTGGATTTATTGCTTGGAGCTGGAGCACCATCAAGTCTTATGATGAAGGTTTGGGTGTTATCCTCACGGCTACCTGGATTTTGCCAGTCGCTCTTATACCCGGGACTTGGAGAGCATCGGATGTACCTTCAGCAGAACCCGACCCCCCAGCTAGCGATCCCCCTGCCTCCGAGCCAACCCCCACGGATCCACCCCCTACCACTACCCCAGCCGCCAACGCGAAGTCCAAGACCAAGGCCAGACGATAATCCTGCTCCTCCCCAATAATGAACGAACCTATCACGATCAGTCACGCCTTTATTTGATGCCATTCCAGGATTGGGACATTGTAGTACTTGTACATATATTCGATTAGCATCGGTGTACTTTTGGCTTTCTAGGGTTTACGCTCCCGACCACCTAACTCGGAGTAAAGGAGGTTGTTTTGTTCTTGCTTGCGTCCGTCGCGTTCATTCTTGAAGTGATTCGAGATGAGGAAGGCCACATCTGCACATACTATCATTTAGTAACCGGAGACCATCCGCTCGATCTTATTCTTACCCAAGGATTGTTCGAAGTTAAGTCGAGGGTCGCAGAATGACTACAAGATCGAAGATCAGCGAACCATGCCCCACTACCTACAGATTACGTGCATACCTGATATCGTAGCCCCAGCTGCTCCTCGCTCAACTCCATACTCCCGCCCAGGCACTCCGTCACACTGAATCCCTCGTCATTCAACTCCCCGGTAAACTCCAGGCTGACGCCTCCCAAACGGGAATTGCATTCGGCGTGGATGCGAAGACACGATGTCAGCTCGCTGATGATGGTGCCGAAGTTGCGGGTTTTGAGGCCGGTACTGGAGGTAAGGGTACTTTGTAGACAGGGAAAGGAAGGATATCAGTATTGCAAGGTAGAAGAGGGAGAGGGGAGAGGGGAAATGCGTACTTCCCGTGCATGGGGTCACATATCCAGATTACGGGATGACCTGAATCTTGGACGGTTTGTATATGACCGGCGAGGTGATCATCAATCTACGAAAGAAGATGCATTATCATCCTAAGGTCACTCGGTCTATAAGAGCCCCACTACCTTCGTTGCGCCGTAGCGAGTAATCAGAGTAACTCTACCACTTTCTTTGTCGGGGTTGACAACTAGTTGATGCAATTGAGCTGGAGTAGGACGTAAGGGATGGGGCAGAGAGCGTACTATCCAGGAGCCGAACCAACTCATCCTTGACCATGGACGGCCCAACCTTGATTCCAATAGGATTCCGGATCCCGCGGAAATACTCCACATGTGCGCCAGTAAGCTGCCTCGTCCTATCGCCTATCCACAGAAAGTGTGCTCCAGCGTTATAGTAACCCTTCTTCTTATCCTTTGTCGCTAGCGAGGGTGGCAAAGGGAACTCCCGAGTCAGAGCTTGCTCGTAATCTAGCATCAACCCCTCGTGGCTGGTGTAGAAATCGACTTCCCCGACGGCTTCTCGTGCGCCGCCTTGTTCGTAGGGAGGCATGGATTCGATGCCGATGGTTCGACTGAAATCGAGAGCGTCTGAGAGACCTTCGACGATGTGTTCGAATTCTTTGCTAATAGGATGTATAGATGCATTTAGTGGGGTATAAACTTGGGGAGCAATATGCTCACCGTAGGGAAGGAGACCGGACATGATTGAAGGACCAATCTCTCGGGTGATGCAGCGAAGCAAAACCAGAAGACAACAGACCTCGAAGGTAATTGAGAGTAGTGGAAGAATGGAAGTAAGCTCTACAGCAGCTATGGTCAGACAGTAACAATGGAAAATGCGTGACGATAATTTACCGAAGCAGACGGTCAGGATCCGGGGTACGGTCATCTGGATCAAGACTTTACGTGGCTTAACCAGAGGATACGATGCTCGTAGCCTAGACGCACATACCCGTTGACATTGTCGCCTCTGCGACTCGTTTAGTCGATGGAGCATGCAAACGGAACGGAAGCCAACGTACCGGAAACTCGTTACAGTTTTGCCGTTGATGGTCTCGGTACTACTACTTCGCGGTTTCGCATATTGTCCAGCAATTCGACCGATACGTACCTAAGCCTCGGAATTGAATAGCTAGCTGAAGACTGTATATTGTCGACTTACGACAGGCAAGCGTGCGCCCCAGACAACAATCAACGAAAACGAGAGAATCAGACCGATCTTCGAGGATATGTTTTCCTTCATGGGTCATATTAGAGTTTAGCTTCACCAAGGCGCAGATGACATACATGAGTGCAGGCATCGAAACTCTCGGCGCAATCCCCAGCGTGAAGAAGGAAGGCTTCGTTGTTCTGTACGCGACCCAACTGGTATCGCAAGCGTTCGATCTTATGGTGAAAGTCAGTGCTGACCCCACCGAGCGGAGTGGATTGCCACAATACCTCAGAAGGTGTGACCAGAGGCGGCAGGGTGTTGATCTTACTCAGGACCCTAATGCAGGTGTCACTTCGCGTAGTACTAACGATCCACGTCAAACGTACCTCTGGAGCTTCTGTTCATCTGGGTACTCGACGCCCTAATGCCAGCACCATCAATCTCAGTGTGGCGTCAGGCCATGCATGATCAATAAACCATACCTGCGCAACTGGCTTAGATGTCCAAGAAGAAGGTGACCAGGTTGAATCAGCCATCCTAGAGAGAACCGACAGCAAAATTTTGCGCTATGGGGGTTTCCGGAGAGATGGGATTTCAATGTGGCGGAGAACACGAAAGTTTTGAGTGTCCATGTCAGTGACTCGGCGCGACCATCATAAGATTATCGATTTACCTCGAAAAGCCCGACAAATAAGCGCCATCCATGATCCCAACGCCAAACCTCTCCCATCTCACCGCGAAGGACTTCGAACGTGTGTACGAGCCAGCTGGTAATCATATTCCATCCACAAACGTTCTATAAACTATGATTGACGCGAGAATTTGTAGAGGATACATTTCTACTGCTCGATGCATTGGAGAACGATGCAGAGGACCTCAAGAGTTCACGGCCCTTGATATGCTTGGAAATCGGGTAGGAATAAGGAGTTTGCATCCACTGCAACGGTGTCGCGAATCATCGTTTCTCAACGCAGTTCGGGATCAGGTTGTGTCTCGGCTTTTATTGGGACCATACTGGGACCGTCGTCGGCACGTACGTTTCTCCCCGGTGTCGCACACATGGTACAGATATTGATCTTTGATCTAGTGTATCTCTGTACCGATATTAACACACATGCGTGCCAGTGCACTGTTGCAACAGGACGACAAAATAAAGTAGGTCGCGCCATAGGGGCTTTTGACTTAGCCACTGAGGCTTTTCCGTGCAGGTTTGTCTGGAGTCCGTTGGCACATACTTGGATCGTTCGCTGCACACACGTTTGAAGCATCGCGTCGACCTCCTAATCTTCAATCCGCCATATGTACCCACTGATTCTGTGGAAGCAGAATCTGCACAATCCTCACCAGCGATCGCAAGCGCTTGGGCAGGAGGGATCAATGGCATGGAGCTCACGAACACCTTCCTGAAGCTTGCACCTGTAGGTTCATTGGAGGAGATATCCAAGGGTCGTGTTGAACAATGTATACTAGGAACTACTCGCTCCACAAGGACGATTTTATCTGGTCGCGGTCAAAGAGAACAACATTCCAAGAATACTGGCTGCCATGCTGAATGAGCACGACCTAGCAGGCAAGGTTGTTCTCCAACGGCGAGCAGGCCGCGAGCACTTACACATTTTACGATTTGAGAAACAAGGCTCGCAAGTGCAAACATGATCATTGTCGGAAAGCACGGTACTAGTTGTACAGTAATTGCGAACAAGTCCATTATCCCGCTAATAATGAAAGGGATTAATGATGAGTAACATAAGGGATGAGAAGGAAGGTGCGAGACGTTGGTGATATATTGGGTAAATGAAAGAGGAGCGGGCTAATCATCGCTATCAGCGCCAGGCCTTCTACCTCGAAGGCTAAACCTCGACGGAGAAGCAATAGACATTGTCCGTGACATGAGGTTATCACCAGAATGTACAGAAGCACTACTGCTGAGAGGGTTGGTATTTGGGTCGAATTCCAGGCGCAAGCGGAGTAGACCTTGGCCCTCGCGTAGCTCTAATAGTACATCGGCAGCAGACAAGGCATTGGGCTGGATATGTCGCCAGATCTGTTGGAAGGAGAATTTCAGGACGATGAAAATACATATCAATGATAGCACTTACGTCGACCTCGCCATCACCTAGCAGTTTGTCCTTGCCAATCGTTTTGTGATCATGAATCCAAGCGAATAACTTGGGGGTAAATTGTCCCGCCGTGAAAATAAAGGATTCATTCCTGGAAGAGACATCAACGAAGGAACCAGAACTCTGAAGGCATCAACGTACCATTCAGGCGTGGCCGTTTTTCCAGTATGCTTTGTTTTCACTTCCTTGTCCCCGATACGAATGATCGCGTACGGCTTGTAATCGTTCGATGGCAAATCCTTCGCGTCGAGGACGGTCACCCTCAACGTGCCAGGTTCGCCACCGCCGCCGTTGTCAATCGAAGCCCCGGAATCCGATGTCGGGAATGCCGTGAAGTTGCCATTCCCATTCTCTCCGTTGCCGGTTGGGATTGGTTGAGATGCTTGCCCCGAAGGTGCGTCATTCTCTGGCTCCGAGTCATCATCCTTGTTTCGTTTGAAGACACCGGTAACACCGTGGAACACGCCTTTGCCGGCACCAAGAGGTATTGAACCAATCTGTGTCATCGCGCGCCCAGCGGTAGAGAATGTGGATGTGTTCTTCCGAGACTTGGCGATAATTTCTGGTTGGAACATTAGCCGTATGCGGATCTGCCCCTTCTCGCCATGCTTGTTGGACGTCAAGTTGAGCGTTCGTTCGATGGCGGTGAAAGGTTCTATATCCGCAAGGTCGATCTTGGCAATACCCAAGGATTTCGCCTGCTCGATTTGGTTCCAGTCGAATATTTCCACTGTGAAGTCGGCGGCCACTCGTGAAGGCTGGCAAAATGGTTTAGCAACACAGAGTTGGAGAAAGAGGTAAAGTCTAACTTACCACTCCAACGACAAAGTTCTCATTCCATTCCGGAGCAAGCGTCTTCTTTTTCGTCTGAGACTTGTGAACTCGCTGGCCATTGAGAGTGAACACAGCATAGGGGTCGGATTTGCCTGTAAAGCACTATGTGAGTAGGAGACGATGAATACGAGACACTGTACTGACCTCCACGATCGGCAGCCACGATGTCGTGCCCACTCAGGAGCTCGACGCGAAGGTTACCTTGGTCTAAGCAAAATCAGTACCATCACCAACCCATAAGAACTCGAACACGCACTGTTTATGCTCTCGCGAGGATCTAGTTTGACGGGAACAGGCACGTAGCGAGCTTCGACCTCAACCGTGGAGGTATTGCGGCCATTCTCATCCGCGAGAGTGAACTTCGTAGGGCCAACCTATTCCATCATTCGTGTTAGAAATTCTAGTCTTGAATCACGGTTCTGCTGTGCGCTTACAAGTGTTGAATCCAAGAAGTCTTTTGCCTTGCCCTTCCATTCAGCCACAATATCGTCCTTTTCTCCTTCGTCAGCTTCATTCAAGCGGAACAACACCTGCCCGAAGTCGAGCTCCTTTACAAAGCCTTCCCCAACATACTCCCAGGCAGTGTGCGTGCTCCTCGCTCTGACGGTGCTGAAGGCAGGCCAATAGCCATCGTCGAGAAGAACCTCCAAACGACCCTTCTTCGCCAGCTGCCCAGATATCACGTTGAAGATGATGATGCCAGACTCTGCAAGGCGGTCAACGACAAGAAGCAAAGACATGTAAAGTGCACCCACGCTCTTTCAGGAGATCTTCCTTCGACAGCTCAACAACGTCGGTCGATGGGTCTTGGACTTCGGGTGTTGTTACAGCTGTGTCTGTATTGGCGGTACCTCCAGTGCCAGTGGTCCCGGTTGTACCAACGGAGTCGACCGACTTCTTCTGCTTGTGGCGAGAGAGCGTCTCCTTTTTGATCGTAATACCCTCAGGCACTGCCTGCATCTCCTCGTCAGATGAGGACACAGACGACCCATCGTCAATAGAGCCTCCATCCTCGTCATCATCAGTAGCCTGAGTGACACGAGACCGTTCGTCGGTCTTCGTATCGAACTTGACACCCTTCAGCGCCAAAGCAGGGACGAACTGTGCAACGTAGTGGAGATGGCCCTTGAAGATGTTCTTGTCCAAATGAAGAGGATCCTGCCTTTCGACGACGCCAACGGACTCGTAGGGGTAGCGGGGATCTTCTGATGCTTTGGCAAGGTCAGCTACCTTCAACTCGCACCAACCGAGTGAACGATCCCGAGTTACGTGTTGGTAGTCCATGCACTCCAGGAGCAAGTTCTGCGCGTTGAAGTAAATATGTCGCTCTGAATGAATCGGCCACGGTATTGACTTACTTCTCTGAGTGAGTGTACTAATAAAAACATAAGCAATGTGCTGCGCGCAAGTTTCTGGGATCACTCACCTGGTATGTACACGAACTGCTCCCAGACGGGATTCAAGTCTGTGAGGTCATTGTGGGTCAACCTACTCGCCACCAAACATACGGCACCTACTATTGTTGATGACCTCAGTGCGGCCCTTGACGACGCCTTTCACCAAAACGCGTGTGTACGGGTCGCTCTGATCATAAAGTTAATCCGCGAAATTCTAAAATAGCAAATACAACGAACCTTGCCACCCAAAGCTGCCTCAACATTCTTCACATCCGTCGCCTTGTGCAGGAACAGCCTCACAACACCAATCGGCGGCGTGTATTGATCCGCACCATGCAGACTTCCAGCCATATTCAACGGCTTCCACTCCGCACTCATCCTCAGCTTCCCAGACTTGCACCCACTAAGCGGGAACCAATCCCTCCCCGCCTCGCCCTTCATGTCCAACAAATCTTGCAGCCTGATAGACAAGTACCCGACAATAGGATCCTTCAAGAAGTCCCTGTCATCGATGACCTTCACTGTGATCGTAGCGTTGGACTTGTCGGAGCAGAGGTACTCGTGCGCCGACTCCCAAATCGGGTTGACGGTATGTTTGAAGCGAGCAGTGGTGTGCACAGCTGTGGCGTTGCCTCCCACGTACACCTTGGCCAGAGGGTTCAAATCGCCCGATAGCGACTTCGTGGCGTCGAGTTCTTTCGCTTGATGCAGGACCAACCGAACAATGCCAACAGCTACCATGGCCAAACGAAGTTAGTAAATCTCCTGGTTCCGATTACTGGCCAACTCACTCGATTCCGCAGTCTCCTCGTCTTGCTTCAACGCGGGGAAGAAGGATACATCAAACCGGAGGTCTCCCCTGTCCTTCCCATCCTTCAGAATGGGAGCAACGATACCCTCCTGAGTGGCATCCTCGATCAACTTCGACAAATCAAAGTTCGCGACACCCAAGAGTGTATCACGTCTATGATCGTTATAGTCGTAGACATTGAAGCACAGAGTCTCGCCGAGCGACCGAATCAGCAGGAACTTGGTCTCGTTCCAGCTCGGGTTGTACCTGAGACCCATTGATAATTAGCACTTGTGGGTCCAGACGAGCATACGAATTTCTACGCACGTGTTGTGCTTGTACTTGGTATGGGCGAGCTCCTCGCGGGCGTTAATGCTAAGAGAAACGTAAGGATCCGGCGTTCCTCCACCGATCTTGCTTCCCTTGAGACCGCGTGCGGAGTTAACAGTGACCTGGAGGACACCGATAGAAGTATCCAGAGGGGTACCCGACAGCAACTGCTCGAGATTCAAGGTAAAGACATTCGGGTCGTACATCATAGGTCCCAGCGTCGCATGGGTCATTTCGCGGATAAACGATGACAACCCCGGAATCTAAGAATAAACCATGTGTAAGTGCTGTGCTCCCCCGCGTGAAGGAAACACGTACATTGGCGATATCGAAACCGAAAGTCTCGCCGCCAATAGGTTTAAGCACATAGTCGATTACTGGCTTTTCCAAAAAGCAGAAGTCCACGATTTGGACATGCGGGAAATTGGACATCAACTTCAACCTGATGCGCATCAAACCAGAGAAAGCTATATCCTCCAACAGAATAGGCATGGCAGCGGTCGCAATACCTTTTCCAACGCGCACGGAAAGGACAATTTTGGGGTTCACTTTTGCTTCCGCTTGGCGTTTTGTCATATCGGACGTGTCGTTGGGTGTGAACGAGATGCCCCAGTCCATCATGATGATATCATCTGGGGTCTTTGGGAATGTGCGCACTTTGTCTATTCTGGGGGCCTTGGTTCCCAGCGTAAAGGTTGACAGGCGCAGAGAGTCGAGGAATGGCGGGGTGTTCGAACTGAGGACCTGGTCAACGGATGAGACAACCGTAGCAGATAAGACAGGTTCGTAAATAAGCCAGAAACGGTCGAGGAAGTTGTTTATCCAGTCCGCGGATTCATGTTCGGATGCAAGTCGCGTCTTAACGAGTTCGCGCTGGATGTCGTCGCGTGCACGTCGCCGAACACGTTCCAGAGAGGTGCTGTAGTAGGTGTTGCATATAGCCAACGTGATAAGCAACCATCCCCAGCCAAAGTTAAAACGTGTCATGAAATGTGATGCGAAGACAGCCTTGAGAAAAACCATGAGTACGAGTTGGATAAATGACAGAAAAAGATATCCTTACAAAGAAGATGATGGCAGCGTTGTGGTACCAGTCGCCATAATACTGCTCTGAAAGGAACATAGCCAGAACACCTTTATCTTTCTCTTCGCCCTCTTCCAAAGGTAGGTTATCTATCCCCGAGGTTGCCCTCCAACCAACCTTATACCAGTCCGGAATTTCCGGTGCACGTCCTTCTGGCAGAGCCCCAGGTACTTTGCTGCTCTCGTCCTTTGCTACATCTGCTACGGTTGCTGGCGAAACGTCCTTGGCTGTGATTTTTGGTGTCTCCGTGTCGTGATCTTCGATTGTAATCGTTGGTATGACATTGGATTCTCCGGAATCAATGTGAACCTCTGAGAATTAGAGTTTATTAGAAGGTGGCCGCAGAGGCATGGCAGCACGAAGGCAGGCGAGACCGACTCCCGAACATACCTTGTTCGCCTGCCCCTGGTTGGTCGTTGGCACTCTTGAGCTTGTCGCGAGACTTGCCTGCGGAGGCGGCCTTCTCAGCCGGGGTCGCATCTGGGTCAAACTGGTGAACCGCAACGCGTCCGTTGTTCGAATCACGTTCGAGAAGGCCGTTCACCGCAGCCTGTTGGTTGGCATTGCCGTTCGCTGGCACTGCGCCGTTCGACGACATCGAGGAGGACGGGGTGCACGATGAGCTGGCTGCTATGCTACAAATGAGTTAGAATGGTTGGAGTCGGGAGTCGGGGAGGGAAGGGAAGGAGTGGAGGTCGAGGTCAGAGAAGGAGAAGGAACGGCAGGTGAATGGCGAGGCGAGTAATGGCTTGGTCCTGATGTCACTCTGTCCCCCTATTTGCAATACGGCCCTGTCACACGCCTCCAAGAAGGAAAGTTGTCCCTTACGAGGCAACTTCTAGACGCCTGCAAGTGTCCGGCAGGTGCCACAAAACGTCAGTGGAGACTCTGGAGAGTTCCGTGCACAGAGTACAACTGGAGGCGATGGCGTTGGCGATGCAGACCGCAGCGTCGACAACGATAGTGCCCAATTTACTCGAGTCTCTGATCTATACTTGGAGTTTAACTTTGCAATGGGAAGTACTTCTAGTTCGCGAATCTTGTGGTTCGAGACTTCGAGTACAATAAGGGATGAGGCAAGACGCGTCTTCGTCGACTCTACCACAATGGTGGGATTGTGGATGGCAATAGCACAGCGCGGCGAACTTGCGCAGTATCGTGATATTTCTCACAAAAAGTTCAATACATTCGTGCCGATGTGCAGGTGGCTGCGCACTGCTGTGCTTATCGACGTTTGTGTAAAAAATGGAACGACGAATTCTACGGGCGCGATCTCTGCGGAGACCTCGCTACTTCTTAAGCTTGAAGCTTGATCAATCCGTTGATTGGATTGAGTCAAAGTATTGATGGTATCTTCATCGAGGGCTTCGACTGTATGATCATGATTAACGCGCAAACTGTGCATTCTATATTCTGCGACATAGTGTTCGCGCCGAACTTCGGATCAGGTCTACCCAGGATGTGGGCGGCAGTACGTATACGCCGGAGCGCGGAGGTGAGATGAGAGTCTTGCGTTATGATAATAATGTTTTACTATGCCTAGCAAATAATGTGAGTATTTAAAGTTCAGCCCAACCACCGTCCACATCCTCGCCACCGGTGAAGAATGCTAACACGAAGACAATCGCACTCGCACCCAACCTCATCCCGAAGCCACGATACAACTGACCGATACCAGTGTGCCTCAGCCACCCACCCTCATCCTCTTGGTTGGCGTTGATTTCACCATCCTTGTCGGTGGCCGAGGGACCTGACTCCGCTCGAGCCTTCCCTTTCCCTTCTCTGCGCCTGCTCGTGCGCCGAACAGGCAAATCCGACCGCTCCTCAGTCAGAATATGCCAAAACGTGTCGACGACCCCGTTGTACGGCACGGGCCTCAGCTCCACACATCCTTTGATAGGGTTTGCGTTTCCCCTTGACTGTACTTGCAGTCTGCGTCTTACCGTTTCGAAAGGGAGGGTGATAAGGAGGCCCGCGCAGCCTGCGGCCATTTCGAGGGCGTTGAAGGCTATCGGGTTGGATGAGGGGGAGATAAGGCGTGAGGTGGTCGAAGAGAGAATGAGTTGAGGCAAGATGGTAGAGACGAGCGGACGCAGGGTGTTGTCGAGGAGGGCGGGGATGAGGAGGTGCGGGTGGAGGTAGATACCTGACAAACCACCTTCGTCGCGTAGAATTTGCGAAAGTGCATCAAGGGGACCAGAGTATGACCTGTATCGTGGCAGGAACGACTGCACGATCAGACGCGTGCGTATCAAGTCGAGAGGGGAAAGGATGAATCCGGTGATGACATGCGAGGCAAGCGGGAGGAGGAGAGGTGGTTGATCGAAGGAGGAAGACCTCAGTGAAGAATGAAACACTGAGAGCAGGACATTGTGGATAACGGGCTGCATCGTTGTCGAGATAACATCCGAGATACACGATGTCAACAGTCCTGTATTTATTCAATGGTCATCAATTAAGTTAGAAAGAAAAATGAGTGCATTCGAGGGACTTACCCTTCCAGAGAGCGAACCACCCTTCTGCTCTGAATCTCCCGAGACATTTGATCATTTCCCAGACGCCATTGGCGCTGCCAACGGGTATGATGTATTCTGGCCGCGTCGCTTCCTCGAGGATCGAATGCCGGATGATGTACCCCTGTTCGTCTGCTGGACGCGGAGGTGCACGACGGGACGACGGATGGGACGGGTCCGCAAAATATGCCTCATCGTCGTGCGAAGAGTCGCTGAACTTTGAGGAATGAGCATGCCTGGCCTCAGGTACATGGAAAAGAAGGGAGTCTCACATTGTCATCGTCCTCCACCGCTGGGTCTACTTCTTCCTCAGGCTCGTCTACGTTCCGCGGAACCCACTGAACCTGCAGCAACATCTTCCCAACCTCCCATGGCATGGCCATCGCCGAGCTCGCATACTGCAGCAGCGCAGACGCTACGAGTGATCGGAACACCAGCGTAGCGTCGATGGCGACAAAGTCATCCGAAGACGGCGAGAGCGAAGGTGAAAGATCGAAAATGGAGTTATGTGACGGCCGAGTGGACCATTGGTACGCGGAACCTGATACTGCTGGTACGTCTAGTGTGGTGGCATTGAGATTTGACTCTGGAGAGCCTGGTGCGGGGACAAACGTCCAGCCAGAGTTGGAGGTTGGGTCGTTGTAGGAGCCCCGCAACGACGCCATGCGTTAGGGTTGGTCAAATCTTTCCAATATTGAGCACTGTAGCTTGCAGTGGAACGTGAGCCGTATGCTGAGGATTGTTTGAAGGGCGCTAAAGGGCGCTAAATCTCGGCTAAACGATTGTTATGCATGCACTTCGAAAGTATGCCGAAATATGTTACTCGGTTCCTTCATCCTCATCACCTTCGAACTGCTCGTGAAGAGCCCAGGGCGTTGTAAGCAACAGCGATCATGCACATTGATATTCATAATCGTAACAACATCCCGATCTCAACCCCAAGGCAGAGAAAAAGATCCTAAAGAAAGTGACATATCCTCGCGTAGCAAAATAACAGTGGTTGTATGAAGGACAAGGAATAAACAGCGATAGAAAGGTGATAAGTAAAAGTTGCGGAGCTTTGGAGGAAGGTATGCACATTATGCGCAAATGCTACATCTCGAGAAGTTCTAGTTCTGTTCTGTTTGCTCATCGTCCGGGTCGATAATCCAGTTCGTATAATAGCCGAACGGTCTAGGAGTTTGGGATGCGAATGGACGCTCCCCGTGGCCTGGGTGGCATCTACATAAATACCCACCACAGTGTGAACAGGAGAGCTGCCAAGATCCCCAGCGCCCTCGCAGCAATGACGACCACCAGGGCTTTGCGTATCGCCGCGTAGTACGTACTCAAGGCGGACCCGGACCAGTTGATCCTGTGCATCACTCAGCATCAAATAGATTCACGAACATGGAGAAACCCATACCTGCGATCGTTTGTCCCACCCGACCTCACGCTCTCTTCCCATCCTCTTACGACTTCTCTGTACCTCCTTCCAAAGACCCAGATCCAAAAGTTGACATCCGGGTACGAGAACCTAGGGAACACGCTGGCCAAGCTGGGAGCAACCATCTCTACGCGTATGCCATCAACCCCAGTCTCATACGAATAAGGATGTGGGAGGGGAATGGTCTGTGAAAAGAAGGCAGCCTTCTTCCCAACCGTTATGCGACCGTTGGACAGGGAGTTGTCGTTGTAGGAAGGAGAAACAGAAGGTGTCGGGTAGGGGAGGATCATGTAGGACATGAGATCGAGAACCATGCCGAGGGACAATCCCCAGAGTTTAAGCTGGGGTCGTGGGTTGCGATGTCTCATCATCCCCTTCTCCACCACATCTTGCGACGGGGATTTACCATTTCCATTTTCATGCATGTTTCCATTGCTGGAAGGAGTCGAAGAGATGGATTCGCCGGGTTCAATGATGACCGAGGGGAATTCCATGCTTCCCACCAAGCATCTCATCAAGATCCTCAGCATGCTAGAATGCTTGCTCGCCAGCCTCGAAGCTGCATCTACAGTCACAGTGCTCCATCTCGGTGGGTCCTCTTTGGATACTAATGACTCTAGTGGTGTCCAATGCAAAGTGGTGTTTGGTGCAGGGTCGGGTGGCGGAGGGGATAACGATGACGCGGGATGAGATGGCGGGAGGGAAGGTGACAGTTGCAAGAAGACATGGGGAGAAAGGATCATGAGGAGTCGTTTCCCAAGCGACGTCGTGATTTCGCGGTCGTCGAGCTGTCCTACACAAGCGTAGTGTTTCTCCGCGAGGTCAATGCCTATCTCTTCCCAGGTTTGCCGCATAGCTGGAGACCAAGGTGGAGGGGTTCAGCACTGAGCAGAGGATTGACGCATATATGAACGCACCTGTGTAGAGTCCACCTTCGTCCCCTTCCTCTGTCCGCCCTCCGGGAAACGCTACATGTTTCTCAACACTAGTCTTGACCTTCCTGGAGCTCCTAACTCTCTCGTTTGTTGACTCATTCACAGCCGTGTTCTCCCTCTCTAGAAACAGGATTTCGGGAGAGGCTTTGGGGTCATTGACCCATTCAAGATCAAAAAACTCGGAGAGTGTCGTTGGTGCAGTCGACGAGCCCGGCTGCGGAGCAGGGAAAGAAGCATCGGGCGAAGGGACCACACGGATTATGATAGCAACTGCTGCGCGTCGGGGCTCTATATGCGCGAGATATAATCAGTTTCCATACATATTTCAGCGTAAATGATGCATACGAGTTGGTGGAGATGCAATTATTCGTGGAGGCGTCGAACGGATTCGGTGCAAAGCCCGCGATACCAGCGGAATGATAGACGTGGGTTTCTCTGTCACAGCGAAGGATCAATACTCGGTCCAGCTAGATCTCTGGCATCAAACTCACCTTGGGGCGACGAGGAGGACATGAGGGTTCGTAATGGGGAGGAGAGACCCTGGCTGTTTTCTCCCCAACAAGTTGTGTCGGGCTATTTTCAGCCATGGGACGTCGCGTGCCGACTGTCTCCACTTAGGCGCCTAATCCAGCCAATCGGATGTCCCGCCACAAGGCTAATTTACGGATGCCGGGGGTTCGAGGGCAGGATGATTCGGACATGATGGGTTTCTGTCATCATGGATACCAGTCTGGCCCATGTGCCTGGGCAAAACGGTGTACAAAGCGCAGAATAACCTGCAGTAATTTGCAGGGCAAAGTAACAGAGACTGAGGCCGGGATGCGGGGTCCTGGGGTATTGCAAATCGGAAACTAAGCGGAGACGGCACAAGTCAGGGTATTTGAAGTTGGATTTCAGGTAGCCCGCACTTTGAGGCCTATCGTCGCGCTTACATCGCACTAGGGCCAATAGGGCAGGCACTGGCGCTTTGATTTTGGAATTGCTTGGGAATTGTGGACGGAATTGAAGCGACAGGTGGCGTGTACCCGCGTATCCGAATGCACAATCCATGTCATATAAAGTTCGTACGTCTACACTATCTGTCTTCATTTATTTCGTAATCGTTCCCCCCAGCTTACAAAGGCAATCCGCAGACCTCACAATCTCTGCCGCTGTGTTCGTTTTCAAAGGTACAGTGAGGGCAGATTCGTAGGCCGCTGGAACCCGATCCCGAGGGATGGGAAGCAGCTTCCTCAGCAGCAATTTGATCCAATACATCCTGAGGGATGTCATCGTTGCCGGAAGTCACCGTAGGCTGCGGAGGGCGCGACGCTGTACAAAGATCGCATGAGAAATGCACGCTGGGGGTATGAGAGGTAGACCTACGAGCACTTTCACGGACAATCGTCATGAATGTTTGCCAGCCTTCAGTGGCGAATAGTGCATCCAACGACTGGGGTTCCTCTAAAAGCCTTGGCGACGATGTTACCTGCACTAAGATCTTCATGTCCTCCTGTAGATCCTTGAGCGATCGCGAAGTCGCGAAATAATGAAGTACCATACCGCAGAGAACAGTTGGGTAGTTCCCAGGAACGCAACAAGATGCCAATCGCTCAGCCACTTCGCCAACTCAACGCGCTTGTGCAAGTCATTACTTGATCCTGGTTGCATATTCAGAGCGCCGAGATCTCTGAGGGTTTGCATGACTTGCTCGACTTGTTGCTCTTCAATCCCGTGTCGATTCTCGATGCTGAATTTTGTGGACCTGAATGATGGCGATGGGCTTTGCGGGAAACCATGAGTGACCTGATGAAAGAAAGTGAGCAATACTTTGTATATGACAATCGACGCATGAACTCACGTTGACCAGTAGATATTCGACGGGGAAACACGGTTTTGCACTCTTCTTGACCTCGAGACCATATTCATTTTTGTAAGTGAAGAACACGTCTGGAACGTATCTCGCAGATCCCTGCGTCCTGTCTTCTTCTTTTACGCGAACGATACCTGGATCCACGCTGGCCTCGATCATATCGGCCTCCACCATCGCACAAGCTTGCTCTGATACTTGATACGCAGCCACGTCCACCTGTCCGTCTTCCGTCGCAGTCAATACCGCCGTAACTAGTCTGGATTCAAACTTCCCGGTCGGTGAAGAACGCGAAAGAGTTGGGTGCTGTCTCTGCAGAGTTGCGGCGAAGATAGCCTCCAAGGAGGAGAGATAGAAGGAGTTAGCGTGTCGTTTGTAGACGTTCTTTGTGCGATCTTCTGGAGTGGGGTCCAGATCGGTGAAGATATAACCTACGATGGTTAACGGTGGTGAAGCTGATTTGGCAAGGTCGAGTATACGTGGCTCATCCTCCCAAGGCAAGCCCAGCGTAAGCCCGTCTAGTTCGCCTTGCTGTGGGGGCTCGTGGATCGCTTCGACGACGGCTTTCACACCCATAGGGACTTTATCGTACGGCTCGTACCTGCCAATCAACCATCCAAATCGCTGTAAACCTGTTTTGCGCCAAGCTTGGAGGAATCTGTCCACAATATCCATTGAGGCAATTTCCAGATGATCGACCATACGGAATGGCTGGGACTGTAATGTGATCGCCGAGGGTTGGCAACCGGTACAGATACCAGCTGGCCACGGGAGATGCCCGCCACTTGGACATGGCACTTTGACGCGATAATCAAGCGGATTTAGAGGTGGGAGGGCCATCGAGGCAGAGGTGGGATTGCCCTTTGGTGTGCGCTTGCGGAGGTAGGCGTGATA
The DNA here is from genome assembly GCF_014466165.1 of Pleurotus ostreatus. Lineage (NCBI taxonomy): Eukaryota > Fungi > Basidiomycota > Agaricomycetes > Agaricales > Pleurotaceae > Pleurotus > Pleurotus ostreatus. Next base: position 3,111,928 of record NW_023503157.1, on the reverse strand, counting down.
TGAAAGGTGCTTTATGGCTTCGGCCTTATGATAGGCCGCGTCATACGGTTCCAGAGGCATGCAGTAGTCACACATACCCTTTGCACCGTGCTTACAGAACGTGGCATCACGTCCTCGGGGGATCATCCCATCTTTGGAGCGCCAGTATGTGTCTACGGGATCCTCCTGCACTGTTTCCCATATCCTACTTCCTTGAGCAACCGTGGTGGTGGCGGGAGGCTGAGCAGTGGATGTAGATGGCTCGGCCGTGGATGGAGTTGACGACGATTTCTCTTTGTACGAGACAAAGATCAGATCCCCATGTCTGTGGAAAGAAGTTAGATGTCTGTTCATCTATAATCCCTCGAGGAAATGAACATACTTCAGACCAAGACTCTGTAACGTTCTACCGCGGATATTAGAGACATTCTGCTCGCCCCCTCGGGGTTGATTCGACATTGTCAGTGTCGAAGGATCTGCATTTGGAGCAGTCTCTAGTATCTATACATTGGTCGCGATGAGCTTTCAGCTTTCACGATCGCAGCATAACTCGTACTTTGGACACCAGCTCTGATATATCGGCAGACGGCTGGAGATCAAACCTGAAGTTGCCATCCTTGGATCGTACTCGTACTAGCTTTTGAAAATAGTTCAATATAACTTCGAACAGAAAACATAGCACTTACCATTGTTGTGTGTGGAAGGTGAGTTTGAGTGCTTTGACTGAGATTGCGTCGAGATCTAAACGCGCGTTGGACGCGTCAGCTGAGTCAGCCTGCTTCACGATCACACTTTTTGGACAGGAGGCCCTCCTATAGTGACCGCCTAATGGTCTCTCATCTGGCCATCAACTCAGCAGAATGACACCATCGCGCCCAACGTAACTTTCAACCTCTCTCGTTGCTAAGAGGGAAGGGGAATCTCTACGCTGCTAATATCTTCCGTGACGATCATTGAGCTACGATGGCCTAGTCTTCGAGACTATTCGCCTGAGGGGTTAACGAAGGGTTTGAATGGTCTGTGAGAGGACTGACGAAGAATTTATACTTCCGACGAAGGCACGGTGTACATGTATCCTCATTTTCGCGCGGGCGAAATGGAGGATATTGAGTGAGCAGCTGGATGCCGGAATGGCGACATCAGGAAACTAAGGGATAGATGTTTGCAAAGTGATCACTACTGTAATTGTTCACATTAAAATCTACACACAAGCGCCTCGCCAGGTTACCCAAATGTATAGTCCAGACCCCTTGTTGAACGTCATTAAGGTCTATGCCGCAGAGTCCATTATGATTCTTTAGCCTTGCCCTTGCCCTTGCTAGACTGCGCTGCGGTGTCATTATCATCGCCCATATCTGATTCATCGCTATCTGATTCATCGTCTTTGTCCTGGCCCCCCGCCTCTGCGGCTTGAGGTTTGCTGCTTGCTGATGGTAACGGAGTCGAGCCTGAGGGGTCTGACTGGCCAGGTGGCGCCTGTGCTAATGCTCGACGGGCGGCGTTCATCTGTGCCACACGAGTGCCCTTCAACATGACGATCTCTTTCAGCCAGGTATTCTCCCTGCGAAGGTCGGCGGCCTCCTTCTCCAGCTCCTCCGCCCTACCAGTGAGATCGGATACCGACCGCTGGAGGTTAAGTGTGCGTTGCTTCTTCTTGATCCTGAACCGCGCTAATTAGGTGTAAGCGGACCGTCAGGAGGTATGAAGCAAGTAGTATCCTTACCTGAGGCCATGGTATTTCTCCGACGCTTGTCTTCCGCCCCCGCCGCTGCGTCGTCATTAGCAGGGGAGGCTGGGGACGGGGACGAATTAAGTGGACTATGCGAAGAAGAGGGGGCCGGCCCCTGCGCGGCGTCCGATTGGGGTTGTGAGTGGGGAAAGGGGGTAACGGGATAGTTTGAGGAGAAAGATGGCGGAAAATTTGGAAGGCTTTGGTTGTGTGGAAGATTATAAGGGGGTGGTAATGGTGGTTGGAATGGTAATTGGCTCCAGGCGACGCCTTGGGGTGGCAGATAGGGTATACTACTTGTGCCACCGGGTGGATAGTATTGTCCAGGCATACCAGTCGACGAATGGAGGTATGCCGCGTATGGATTTCCTTGAGATACTTGAAGAGCTTGCAGAAAGTTATCGTACGGGTTCTCCTGGCTGCCACTGGCTTGATGCGCTGCTGCAGAAGCAAACTGCGCAAGTAATGCGGCATCACTAATATCTGGCTGAACAAATAATTCAACGGTTGAAACCGAGGTGAACAAAGAAACACTCACTACATTGGATCCTGGTACTGGTAATCCGCGCGTCGAAGATCGCGAGCGTGATCGCCCGCGGCTTCGCCCACGACGCGCTGAACGCGAAGCCTTATTAGGATCATCTCTGTCCATATCAAAAGAAAATATTAGGCGTTCCCAGTAGTCTAACTCTGGCTGGAGTGTCCCAGGTATGCTTCCGAGGGATGATTCAGAGTCTGCGCTTGATTCACTTTTGAACGAAAGCATCGAGTTGTACACGAGGAGTGTGCAGGCCCATAAACCAGTAGGCAATGCGCGTAGAAAGGCCTGACATAGTGATTGATAGTATATTCGCCATAGCCGCACGAGATTGCGACAGCCCCAGTGTGGTATTTCACCATCTTCGATCGAACGTAAGTTGCCGAGTATTAGAACGCCGCGAAGGATAACATCGAGCTGTTTCCTGGCGTCGTCGACGCCGACCACCGCGAAAAAAAGAGAATCGGGACGTTCGATTCTGGAAGTACTTCGCCAACAACTTCCGTGGCCCTGAGGGATGGTGCACCCCATGATGACAGGAATTCCGAATTACTGACTGAGTTCTTGGCTTTCTAAACACCGAACCGGCGGCAGCTCAGAACATATTTATACCTCAGTTCGTGCCCAGCGAGGAAGCGTGAATTGGACCGCACTGCCATTGGCCATATCACATCTGAATGTCGACAATTGACGAGGACATGATTTGGCGAGGATTGAGCAGAGGGGAAGCTAGGAGTCATAATCTGTCATCAACGTTCGAAATGAGTGGATCCGATTCAAGTTAATGGCCCCGGGCGTTACCGTGTTAAGCGCTCGATTTCTCACGCTCAAGCATGTTCGCTACCGTGCAGTATCAGGCAGTATCGCATAACGAGGATGGCATCCGTGGCATAGAATTCGTCGCTGAGTTTAGTTGCTACGTCTTTTCTTCTGATTCATAAACAAGAAAATATGGTCTACAGTTCGGGCTCCTAAAGTCCCCCTGAAAACTACCACGTGATCTCTCGGTCGTTAATCGAGACTTTCCTCGTTCACTGCCACCACCTCCGGCCTTTGCAAGTCACTGAGAGTCTTAGCTGCAAAGCCACCAACATGTCTTTCGGTCGACCCCCATCCATAAACGTCGGTTTCACGCCCAACCCCCCGGATCGTGGTTCATTCCCACTCGACCACTATGGTCTGTCTTTCCAGGTAACTTTTCTTCTCATCTGACCTTCCTCTTCCTGGCACTCTTTCAGGCGAATGCAAGAACCAGATGGTCCAATACATGAAGTGTCTGAAGGCAAACGATAGCACTTCAACGGCTTGCCGGGAGCTGGGCAAGACGTATCTAGACTGTCGGATGAACAAGTAAGCTTGATAATATGTGCCCGCGCTAGGGTCGGGCTGATGAATACGCCTCGAAGGGGTCTCATGGAGCGTGACGAGTGGAACAACCTTGGTTTCGCAAATCTTCCCAACACATCGACATCCAAGGACAAGCCAGGTCCAATTGCGAAACCTTCATAATATTATTCCGTTTCACGCCGTGCTATGGCCACCCATCGAATAAACGCAAAAATCAATTGGGTATGCTCGTGAGGTCCCAGTAGTTAGCATGGCGTCAAGCAAAGACTAGGTAGTATGTAGATAAATGTCCTGTGTCAACGCACACGAGGAACGACAGTAGGGTAAATGAAAGAAGCTATATACAAAATATTTTGAAGGTAAATTCTGAGACGGTCCATAAATCGTTTGTCCTTATGAAGGGGAGGTTATCAGGCGAACGCAACCAACAGGAGTCCGGCGGCTGCTACGAATGCCAATGGCGAAGGCGCAAAGCTGACCCCAGAGTTTGTATTAGAGGCTGCACCCGTGGCAGAAGCTGAGCCCGGTGCACCAGAGGCTAGTGTCACAACCGCAGTAGCTAGAGTGACAGGCTCAGCCGGCATGGACGTGCACAATTGCAAATAACTTACTATGACCTGCGCCACCACCAATAGGGGGATTTGTTGCGTTATCGTTTGTCTCGACGTATGCGTCCCCGAGAGGTTTGTTCAAGCAAGAGATGACAGGCTCGATTCTGAAGGCAGGTTGATGCGCCAAAGCATCAGGCAAGATGTAGCCAGTTGCAACTTCGACCGATTGTTGGAAGAGGTCATGCTCCAGAACGATGAAACCGGAGTTCATGGTAGTTGCGTTACCCACGATGTCCTCCCAATTATGGAGCACTTGTTGTACGGAAGCTATTCCTCCTGCAATATTGAAGTCTGTTGAAAATGTATTAATTAACGCGACTCCGGGTATAAGGGAAGTGAGGCTTTACCATCTGTGTCGAAGGTAGCGAGCGGGGAGATACGGGTCCATAGCACGGGGGTCAGGCCCATCGCGACGGAGATAGCGCGGACGCGATCACTGGGTCAACAAGCTACGTCAGAGGCGCACCTCACGGTCGAAATCCCACTCACTCGATGTCTCCGAACGGCGGCCGCATCATGTTTGGAGTCACGCCCAAAACATCCTTGATGGCCTTCCTTGACCAGCCGAGCTCTGCGATAATTTCGTCGTTGGACAGTGTTGTCAGAGGCGGGTGGCTCCAAGTGTGAACAGCAATCTGATGGCCGGTCAAGTACTGCAGTTGGAGAGTCCGGGGGAACGAGATGACTCGACTGCCGACGACGAAGAAAGTGGACTTGAGGTTCGCCTGATCCAAGTATTGGAGGAGGTTGGACGTGTAGTTCGCGGGGCCATCGTCATACGTCAATCCCCAAGTCATTTGATCCGGGCAGTTAGTCACATCTGACTCCCTCGTGCAACCACCGCATGTCCACCAGCACCGTGAAGCATCGGCCACGGGCCCCGGATTGGCAGGACAACCACCCGCGACGGTTGGCTCAAAGCCGGGGATGGTTATGCCCGAATTCGCTACCTCCTGTTTCCATTGCTGCACTTCGGGACTATCAACTGGAGGCGGCCGATCAAGAGGAGGGTAGGCGGCAGGGTTCAGCGTCGCAGCTAGAAATAAATGATAAATGTAATTCGGGTCATCAGAAAATTGAGATCAGCTATAAATAACATACGATCTGGCAAAGGGGGTGCATTGGGAATGGACGAGGGTGTAGCACCAGGAGATGCTGTGGAGGCCAGTGGTTGAGTCGCTGAGAGGGGAGCACCCGACACGATTTCAGAAAGCGGGGCCGCCGTGGGGTTAGTAGACTGCAGCGAGAACGAGAAGGTAGTGGCTGGGGGTGGGAGGGCGGAAGTTACCGCTCCTGAACTCGTTGGCGCAGCAGAACCGACAGCAGAACCAACAGACGACTGTGCAGACGGAGCAGACGATGGCGGAGAGGATTGGGCTCGTACGGTCAAAAGATTGACATAGGCAAGGGCAAGGACAAGGTAGAACATGTTGGTGGTGAAGAAGAAACAAATCCAAAGACCTATATTTAGAGCAGCCGTGTTGCAACGCTTCTATACTTTTCTCTTCTTCGTTCTCGGCTTCTCCAAATCAATCTCTTCGGCATCGTCGTCCTCGCTGTCCTCATCCTCGCTGTCATCCTCCTGACCCTCTGCTGTGCCCAAGAAATACTCGATCGCTTCTGGGAATATCTCATTCGCTATGACCATCCCAGTCTCAAAGGAGTCCTCTTCGTGCTCGAAGTAGTTGAAGAAGCTGCCGGGGTCGGCTGGGATATCATCATCTTCGTCTTTCTCACGAGGATATAACTTGGTCAAATTTTTGGAATCATCCTTCCAGTTGATCTTAATGGCCTGTGTGGGAAGAGTGGAGCATTCTAGGATCAATGTCACGAACAACGTTCCTGCAGCATGGTGAACGCACAGAAATGGAGACATCACGCTGCCATGAGAAGTCCAGGCTAGACTCGGTGATGCCATCTTCATCAGGCGTTTCGTCCGCCGCCGCGGGTGGTGGCACATATTTGTATTCCTTCTTCAGCACAGAGTCACTGAAATAAGGATTTTCCTTGAAATACTGGATAATGGTTCAGCATGATCGTAGTCAACAGGCAGCAATAAATAACCTACAAACTCAATGGTGTAACAACGAGGCTCAGCCTTGTCTCTCTCAACCCACAGATCCTCCAAGTAGCTCAATGCGAGCTGATCGGCGCTGTGTTGGATGTGGACAGCAACCATTTCGTTGTTCATGAGCGCGACCGGCCAAAATTTGGGGATGGACTTGACGATTTCGCGACGCTTGGCGTAAGCCGCGCTAAGTTTTTGCTGAGCCACGCGCTCTAAATTACGCGTTGTCAAATTCACCCTACTAAGGACGCGTTGAAACTGCTCACCAAGGGCCAGTTCAGTCCTGGCGAGGGATTTCTGCATGACAGTCAATTTTTTGGCATCCTCATCGCTGAGCTCAACGTCCTGTAGAGGGCCACCCTTCTCCTCGTCGGCGCCGGAAGAATCGCGCTTGATACCAGCCATGCCGTCTATGGGCGAAGTTTTGAGTTTGCTGGTCGGTGGTAGTACACTGGTACAGTGGAATAGATATGATAAGAGGCTATGGGAAGACGAAATGGAAGTGCAGTGGCCCCAGTCGCAGCGCTAGACAGCTTGCGAAAAATTCAGATTACGTAAACAAATGATCGTGACCGTGCCACCCAAGGCGCGGCGTTGTATTCCTCAGCCAGTGACTGCAAAGCCAACATGCTACTAAGGCGTCCAATAGTCTGTAGGCCTGAAGGACCTGCCCGCAAGCAAACTGACCTGACACTAGTGGCAAACCGTATACACTCCTCTACAACAAGTCAAGGTCATAATTACGCTCATTAATGCAATATGAAACAGAGATGGTACCCATATAATTAAGAAGAAACGATATGCGGACTCCCAGCGCAGGCGAAGCGCACCCGGACTTCGAATAATCGAAGTCCGGGTACGCTCTATTACGCTTTGCCCAAGCTGGGGACCCAAATGGGCCACTTAAACTCAGTCTACGCGCTTCCTCATCGTTCCCATCTCAATCTCTTCGCCTCCATTCAAGCCGCCCCTTCCCCTCGTAGGAATCTTGTCGCCATTCTTGACGCGGATGGGCCACCCTTTGATGCCCTTGCCGTTGTCGGCAGATCGATAGCCTGGGCCATTGTACCAGATGACATCGGTGGGCGGAAGCAGGCGGGGCCACGAAACGTAGTCGATGCCGTAAAGGACAATGAAGATGAGCGCGGCAGATAGAACGGAGATCCAGATGATGAAGTAGTAGGCTAGATTGTAGTCTGTGGGGAGTGTTAGATTAGATTAGAGATATTTTGAGATATCGGACAGAGTTGACGTATCACGGACCTGAGGTTCTAGGCAGTGTCAGGCCAGCACAGATCATGAACAACGCAAAGTAGGCTACCACGGGCATCTGAGAACCAGAACATGAGCACCTGAATGGTGATGCATAGGTGAATAAAGCGAATAGTCTCACCGATCGCGTTACCAGCGGCCTGGAATCCGTGATGAGGTGCAATGCGAGGGAGGGGTTCTTCCGTGGTATCCATGCACCCGTGACTAGGTCAAAGCCGTCTTGTCGCGGCCCATCGAACATGTTGTTCTTCAGGTATCGGAGAACCGACTTGACACCGTCTTCCAGCAAACCCTTCTTTGTACGTTTGTTGGTTCGGGTGAAATCAGACTTCAAAGCTCCCGATCCGCCATACGCTTTGGAAATCAAGTCTGCGTGATCGGCCCACACTGCAAATTCGTTGAGCTATATGAATTATAAGCCACGGGTGACTGGACGCACTTTCTCTAAATTCTTTGCTCAGTGTCTCGTAGTCATCGACGCCCTCGGACTCCTGGATTATCCCTAAAGTGCGAAGCTGCTGGGCCAGGACCCGCTTGGCTAAAGTGGCCTGGACTACATTGGTGCGATCCAGATTGTCCATGCAGTTCGTGCGGACGATGCCTTCTTGGACTTTGATAGGTTTCGAATCTGCCAAATAGAAATACCTTCGTAACTAGCGTCAGAATATATCCCTCTGGATAATACTGTGACGCACCCTTGTCGATCGAGGTCCTCTTGCAACCTTTCAATCAATACACTTATGCGATCCCAACGCATGTGCTTGCACTCCGTGTGGAAGTCGAAGTACTCATACTTCACCTTCGGGAGATTCAACTAAAGGAAGAGTCAACAGGCGGCGACATGCATACGGTAACGAATGACAAACCTCTGAAAGGTAGCGCTCGTAGGCTTCCTTGACGGGCTTTTCGTGACCTTTCTGGTTGATGAGGTTAACCAGCGCCTGTTCCCCATATAACGCGACTTGCTCCTGGAGGTGCAGCCGCATAACATCAAGCTAATATGACAAGTGACTCATTGAGCAAACTATTGAGCCAACAGTAGGAGAGGTTAAGCTCACAGTATCATGAAGGTCCATGATCTGCAGGTCTGGTTTATACCTCAGGGTGTTGACCTCGGCCCAGTACATCGGAATACTTCCACGAATCTGCACGAAGCTCATTTTATACGCGTATTCGTCAGGAGTGCGCGTTGCCGAGGGCGGACCTTCAACGAGAAGAAGCTGCTCAGTCTCGTTGAAGTTGGCGACATGGCCGTCCTGGTCAATTCCACGGCGGAAGTAGCGCGTCCCTGCGCGGAATCTCGAGCGTCTTGAGATAAGGCAAATTTGGAAGTGACGCCCGTTGAGGAAGACGGAGCGAATGTCGAATGCTTGTTGGATATGAGATGAAAGTAGTTGGCTCTAAGGAAGAACTGCGACTTACTGCCATACATGACAGGCAGGATGAAAGGGCTCAGCTATAATCATCTCTTAGCATGGATAGAGGTAGGTGCAGGAGAAGTGCTCACATCTTGTTTCGCCGTTGACGCATCAATAAGTCGTGTTTGCATGTACCTGGAACCATGATAAGAAACGAACTACGAACGTGCGACACACGACCCACCGATTCCAGAAGAAACGGTTGTCGGCCTGCATCCAGTCAGCTCTGTGGTGTCCCAAGGGACATACAAGACGTACAGTTTCCCAAATTGCCTTTGTTGCATCTTCCTCTTGAGCAAACCATTGCGCTTGCAGCCTCCGCGTGATATCCCATTCGTAGCTGAAGAGGAAATGTCCGCCGTGCCAATGCGAGCGCACAAGGGCTATCAAGTGACTTTCGACGGGATGAGGCGGGTTGATGACGGAAATGTTGGGATTCAGAGGTAGAACATCGAAGTCCGTCGCGCGGTATACTTCGTGGCCCATGAGGTGGCCGCGCAGCTCACGGCCAGTTGCAACAACGACATAGTCCGCTAAATTGGTGCAAAGGAAAATTCAGACGAGTTCTAGAGCATGGAACGTCAGACGCACATAGCGATAATGATATTATGCCGATGATTCCGTATATTGTTTTATGGTACCTTTGAGCAGAGGAGGGTATAGTGGTATTGGGTTCTGCATTTCTTCATTTAGTAAATGGCATTGCGTTCAGTAAGTGGCAGTTACATACGGTCCAGATAAATCTCGCCCGTGGCTCGTTGAATTGTCAGCGAATGGGCACCCGCTGACCCGGTTGGAATGAACGTGTAGGCTTCGTCGCCATCTATATACCTGAGAGACGGAGTCAGTAAAAAATAGCTGTATTCGCCGGCCACGGTCGTACAGATTCAGGCTTTGGTGGATGGGCTTCATGGTGGACGTCCAATGCAAGGGGAGGCAACGCGACGGACGGACGTGAAGAGTTTGACACGAAAAATAAGCGCCAGCGCCTTGCCTTGAGTTCGTGCACGATCTTTACTGTTACTGTTACGGCCACAATTGGTGGTCTCCGACGATGAAGCTTACGCCCGAGCTCCTGGCACAGGCCCAGTCGGCTCTCAACCCAATCAAGGAACGGCAGCTCGACCTGCGAGGTGAGCACACCCCCAGTTCGCCGCCCAATCGCACTCATCAACCTGAGAGCAGGTTACAAAATACCCACCATCGAAAATCTTGGTGTCACCAGAGTACGTGCACGTCGCGCCATTTGCAGTGCTGAACCTGACGGAGTGGCCTAGGATCAACACGATGCTATAGATCTCACGGATAATGCCATTAATGTTTTGGGCAATCTCCCATTGCTCAAGCGACTTCAAACTCTGCTGCTCGCCAACAACCGAATAGCAGCAATCTCACCTTCACTCCATCTTTCTGTCCCAAACCTCACCACTCTCGTTCTCACCAACAACAACATCACTGAACTAGGAGACCTCGAACCGCTGAAGGATACCAGGAATCTTCAGTATCTGTCCCTGCTGGGCAATCCCGTCAGGGAGAAAAAATGGTATCGCGAGTGGCTTGTGTGGAGAATACCTGGACTAAGAGTTTTGGATTTCCAGAGAATCCGGGACAAGGTGCGTCCCTCCTTCGATGCGCGCCTCGGTCTGGTCTGGAGAGCTGAAAACATGTTTGGCACGCGCAGGAACGTAAAACTGCAAAGACACTCTTCCTGACGGCCGATAACTTACCAACGGCGTTGGCGACGACGTTATCCACCACCGTCTCGACGCATTCCTCAAAGACCACGCTTACGATCGACGAACCGAAAGCTGCAATGCAAACCGGCAAAGCTGGCCGACTCATGTCGAAAGAGGATGCAGAGAAGGTCAAGGCAGCTATAGCAAAGGCCACATCCGTCGAAGAAATACGGAAGCTGGAGCGAAGTCTGCGGGAAGGCTACATGCCGGAGATGGAGTCTGTAGGGGCATAGGCTTTGCGAACACTGTAAATGTAACAAACTGTGTAACGCGTCTCAGCCTCTCGGGTTTAGTGTTGATGATACTATGTCTAGATTGACACCACAAAAGTTCATTCACAACGATATATTTCATGAAAGCTGTTAGAACATCATCTCTAGAAAGAGCGCTGCATTGCATCGCACTACGTCTAGTATCCTTTGACACCGGCGTTGCCGATCCACAATCCGTGGAAGCCCAGCGCGATGACGGCGGAAAGATTGAGCAATGAGCTCACGCCATGCAGGATTCCGAAACGCCGGTTCAGCGCCTTCATCGCAGGAGAAACCTATAGTTTCCAATCAGCACCAACATTTTGTGAATGAGAGCTCATTACGCACCCCAGCGTCACTGTAGACCTTGCCTTCCTCCTTCTCCAACCTCTGTCTCTGGAACATGGTCCTAAGGGAAGAGGTGTAGTTGTAGCTCATGGAGGCGTGGTAAGAGCGATCCAGGACTCACTTGCTCGTCAAAGGGCCAATGACAAACTTGTTGGCACTCTGGAAGAGGATCACTGAGCCCAAAGCGTAGGCTTGGGCGACATCAGCGACGTTTGGTCGGGAGATGTATGTCAGGACGTCCGGGTGCGTAGATACCCATCGGGTGAGCAAGAACGAGGACAGGGCAATCGACTGGAGGAAGTAGATCGGGAAGGTCTTGTGCTGGAGAGCACCGAAATACTGTCGAGCTACAAGAGCGATGAATACGAAGAGTTCAGCAAGCACAAAGTAGCTGATACGCACGAAGGGCTTTGAAGGCAATAACTCCTGTTATCGATACGCGCATTCAGTACGGCCCAGCTAATCATCCGTCGAGCAACGCACCTCCAAAGAAAGTGACCCAGACCGCTGCCGGGGAACATCATTAGACAGGACGGAAGGAGAGCGGAGCTCAGCGACTCACACGTTCCGAAGAGCCAGCCATATGCAACCACATACAAGCTATTCGGAGAAATAGCAAGACTAGCCAACGACGATAGTGTCAATATCTCAATCTTAGCCATGGATGGTGGTGGTAAATCGTCAAGAGACTCGAGGAGTTGGAACTCGACCGTGGGTTGCGGAGCGCTGACTACTACCGCTTCGTGTCATCAAATCCACGGAATGCCACTGGGGGTCTGGGTCACGCAAAGGTGCTTGAGAAAAGGCCGCGATAAGTCTACGGAGTATCGGTGGATTATACAGCCCAAGTCTATGCTAATTAACCAACACCCTATCCAATGACAAGCTTTCCTTCCAACTCGTTGAATTCGTAGGCAGGAACTTCCAAGTTCAACTACGAAACAGCGTGAGATGTAGAGCGGAATACCCAGCAGGTAACTTACAGGAGCGGGGCCCTTACGGATACGTCCCGAAATATCGTAGTGAGAACCGTGGCAAGGGCAGAACCTTCGGTAGCATAGCGTTTTTAGTATCGAATACACGAAATAGGTTTCCAAGAACTCACCATCCTCCATAGTCACCTGCCTCGCCAATGGGTACACAACCAAGATGGGTGCAGACACCCAGCATGACCAGCCACTCGGGCTTCTTCGTTCGCTCTTCGTCACTCTGCGGGTCTCTGAAGGCCTTCCATTCCGATGTGCGGGCCTCTTCAACCTCTGCTTGAGTCCTGTGTCGGATGAACACGGGCTTGCCGCGCCATTTGATGATGACGTTCTTCCCCTCAGGGATGTTGCCCAGCTCCACCTCGACTTTAGCCAAGGCAAGAACATCAGCAGAGGCCGACATGGTCTTGAGGAACTCCGTGACGGTGGACTTTGCAACGGAAGCGGAGAGGAGGCCTAACGAGCCGACCATGAAATACGAGAATGCACGGTTGTTCGACGTGTTGTCTGCGCGGTACGGAGAGAAATCGGGCACATCCGAAGCGTCTTTGACAACGGCGGAGGTGTGGATGAGACGAGGGGTGTAGTGGGTGGTGGTCGGCGCTATACGGCGAAAATTGTCACCTCCTCCGTTCCAAACTCGACTACGATTCTGTACATACCATTGGCAAAGGTTTTGGAAACAATGCCTATGGGCGAATTGCGGGAGACCCCACTGGCGAAGCGTGCGGGTGCGTCCGAACGAGCTGCAGAGCCATGGCCGTGCTCCGCACTGAGGTCGCGCGCCGCAAGGTTGAGCAGAGGAGCCACTGGGACTCCTGAAGAAAGGGTGCGGACGGTGGGCGCAATGGTGACCGCCTTTTTCACGGCGCGAACGGAGGCCATAGTATTAGTGCGAAGGTAAAGTGGTGTTGGTGTAAATCCAGTCCCTCTGACTGGCGGACGGCGCCGTGCTATATCCGGTCTTTCCCGTCCCGCCCCTTATTTTCGGGTTAGGGTTTAGCTTACTTCCTCAAGCCTCAGTAAGTTTCGACAATCAAAAAATGTATTTGTACAGAACTCAAGATCATATCATAGAGCATTTCGTACTACCAATTCTTCGTGTGCGCCGCCAGGCAGGCAAGCACCTTCTCTTGTGAGAATTTGGGTGCAACTTTGAGACCCTGTTGTTGTGCCCACCGTCGAACGCCATCAGGGAAGTCCGTGATGATCCCATCGACACCCATCTTCACCAACCGCTCCACAAGGTTCAAGGAATCGACCTATAGAGACATAAGCCCCTTCTCAGTCCACTGGCCACCAATTACTGCAGCTGAGTTGCTGCAATCAACGCACCGTCCAAGGCTTGATAGTCAGCCCGAGCTTATGTGCTTCGTCTATCATGGTTTGGTCGGTGAAGGCGACAAAGCCGGGTCGGGCAGGGTCCCCGGGGCTGCCTGCTGCCGTCGCGGAAGACGAGACGATGCCGGCACCGATTGAGTGCGCTGCTTGGGATACTTGGGCGCCGACAGAAGGACCGGGGAAGGAGTCCAGTCTGAGACCGGCTAACCACGGTGAAGTCGTGTTGTTAGGCCCGAATGCGGTGGTGCTGGAGAAATAACCGTCAGTTCGACGCGTTCGCTGGTAGCTAAAGGAAATGGACGCACTCCTGGATCAAGGCCGAGGTCACGAAGCTTGGGTCGAGTTTCTGTTCAGGATTTTCAGACATCAGACAAATCGTTACAAATGCTGCGAGCCAATGATTACCTTCATTGCAATTAGAGATCTCCAGTCGAAGCTTTGGAACTGAATCCTGCATCAGCAATGCACCCACCAATACACTCGGGTCCGTTATCTTACCGTAATGGAGCGACGGTACGGGCTGGCGACGAACAAAGCGTGCTGCCTTTGCACAAAGTCCTGAACGCCTCGCGTCAGATTCGGGAACTGCGCATCAATCTTCGACTCTATGTTCCACAGAATCTTGTGCTGAGGGTCAGCGCATTCCACGAAGTCAAACGTCTCCTTGAGGGTGGAAATACGTGTCTTCGGGTAGGTTAATTGGAAAGCTGGATAAATAAAGAGTCAATCTAATAATAAGCTGTTTGTAATTGATGGTGTGACATACGGAAGTCGACGAGGCGCTCTGAACCACAATCGAGTGTCTTGACTTGCGCGAGCGTAAGGTTGGCGATGAACTTCCCGACATAAGGGAATAAGGGGTCCCCAGGAAACTAGCCAACTGCGTTAACGTCGACACAATCAAACTGAAATCGTCCTGCATACCGCAGGCTTGGTATCAACACACTTGGCTGGCTCGATATCCTCGTCGTGCCACACGACAACAACACCATCCTATGACATTATCTATCAGCCAACTGTCAATCTGGAAGTAATCAACATTTACCTTGGTGACCCCGTTGTCGAGCTCCAAGGTCTCAGCACCGTTGATGAGTCCCCTGCACGCGTTCAGATCATCATTGGTTTGTTCCCTAGCCGTCGGACATACCAGGCGAAACTTGGTAGGGTGTTCTCAACAGTGTTTCCTCTCCCACCGCGATGCCCCTTCGGAAAATCACGAAGTTAATGATCATTCTGTGATGGCTGAAAGTGTACATCGTCCTTACTTGTATGTCAACATGTCTGTGGTGGGTGGAGGGGGCGGCGGAGACCCACTGCGAAGATGCGAACGCAACGATGAACCCCAGAAGAGTTGACCAGATCATGATCTTGGAACGAGGGTACTCGAGGGAGCAAAGAAGTTGATTTGGACATCGAGGGCTTTTATACTCGTACTGTACAGCGAATTATAGCCCGACGACGGCCACCGTTCCTTTCAGAACCGTGGTGGTGTGATCGAAGCGTGGAGGATGAAATCCGAAATAGTCAAGCGAACTCCCATGAAGAACGAACCATGTGGCGGCGATATCCTTAAGTTGATGTTAGCGACCCCGGCTTGCAGCTATACCTACGAGACCCCAGTTGAAGCGTAGCGCTGCTGCAAAGGCTGCATTTAATCTTGGATAACATGAACCCAAGTACGAGCACTGAGAAATGGATATCGAGATTCGAGAGGCCGACTATCTATGACCATACCCACATCAACGCCAATGGTGCACGCGCTACGGGACGAACGTGCACGCCGAGGAATTCAATCAACGGACTCGGCAGTCACACGAGTTAAATTCACCTTCAGGGGAACGATAGGAGCCTCCTGTCCATTACTTGCCAGCTATCCCTTCATGTCGCCCAAAGTAACATCGCCTAGCGTCCCTCCAGAAATACTGCATTTACCACCAACTACCGGTCCTATCAACCACTCAACTACCTCGACTACTGGGAGCTTTGGCACCACCCTCAGACCCCCAGTAACGATACACCTCAGGCCCCTCACAATGGGGAACCATCCACAATCTTGAAGAAGACATATGCACGACGAGGAATCCGACCAACAGACTCGGAGTTGAATTGACTCCTGTGAGACGACAGGAGCCTCCTACCTGTCGCAACTGCCGAAGATGCACCGCTCTCTCACATATACTGAAGAACAATCTGCGCAACGATGGACTAAAGAGTGCACTCGGAGAGAACTAACGACAATGATGATACAAAACGTAGCAACAATCAGCAAAAGAGCCACCTGCATCGTCCGCCAGATGGAACTTTGTTGAGGTTTGTTCTTGCATGCAGCCTATAAATAGACGCAGGCATAAATAGATGGTCGGGCGTTCCTCACGTTTCTTTCAAACGGCCAACACGAACCGTGTTTTTTCGACATTTTTCTTTTCAGACGATACCCGCCATGAAATTCGCAACAACCACACTCCTTTTTGCCCCTTTGCTCGTTGCTGCCCACAGTGCCCACGAGGATCTGCGCTTGGCCCGCCACGCCAAGATTGCTCGCCAAGCACCCACCCCTGCATCTGCCCCGCCGCCGAGCCCACCAGCGACCACAACCCCGCCGGTAGTAGCACCCCCTCCACCCGCGGTGTCGCTCTTGTCGACGAACCCAACAGCCGTACCACTTACGCAGATCGTCTCGGGACAACCGTCACCCGCTACCGTCCCACTTGCCACGACTTATACTGCAGGCACTGTACCCTCCGGCTTGCCTGAGGCGCCTGGCCTACCCAGTCGTAAGTGATCATAATTGATATTTGGTGGATCTGGCATTGACCGGCCTATCAGTCTCTTCAATCGTTCCCTCCAACTACCCCCCGCTCGACAAGCTTCCACCTACTGACAGTCCTGAGGTCAAGGCATGGATCGCAGAAGTAGCTGCATCTGGCATCCAAATTCCCAATATCCTGCCTACCCTCCCTGGTGGATGCGGTGCGAACGCTCAGGCGGCTTCGAATGCCACCAACTGCTGGTGGACCTGTGGAGGTTGCACGCGGGATGATGACATTACCAGTTGCCCTGACAAGATGACTTGGGGACTGACCTACGATGATGGACCCGCATTCTACACCCCAAACCTACTCCAATACCTCGCTGAACAAAAGATCAAATCGACGTTCTTCACCGTTGGCTCCCGCGTAATATCGGCCCCCGCAACACTTCAAGCTATGCATATCGAAGGTCACCAAATTTCAGCACACACGTGGGCCCATCCCCCGCTGACGACGTTGACCAACGACGAGATCATTGCCGAGCTCGGTTGGTCAAGAAAGGCCATCAAGGATGTGTTAGGCGTGACTCCCAATACGTTCAGGCCACCTTATGGCGACATCGAGTCAGTATCCCTTCTTGTATGGCTCCACGCGTTCACTGACCTTCTGCAGCGACCGTGTCCGCGCTATCGCCAAGGCCATGGGAATGGTTCCTGTCCTCTGGACGCGCATCGGTCCTTACGCAACGTTTGATACTGATGGTTAGAATTCCCGGGTTTCCTCCGTAGACCTAAGCTCATGAGTGTCACTAGACTTCAACATCAATGGAGGAATTACCACTGTGCAACAAGTCTTGGTCAACTGGAAGAACATTCTTGGAAACGCTACCACGATGAATACTGGTTTCATCGTCCTTGAGCACGACCTATTCCCCCAAGCTGTCGAGGCTGCCACAGGCTACATCCTCCCTGATGCCATTGCGCACCAACCGCCGTTCAAGATTGAGCCTGTCATCACTTGCTTGAACAAGCCACTGAGAGACGCGTATGTGGAGACGAACGACAACAAGACGAATCCGCCGGTTGCTTCTGGTGAGTTTTTCCATTCAAGCCGTGTCTCTGCTGGCATTATATACCTGGCCGTCTATTTCTGCTCCACTTCTTGAGAATTGAAGTTCCAGAATCTGATATATTTGTACTTCTATAGGAGGTGCCGTAGCGACCTTATCGTCCGGCGCTCCCGGCTCAGCTCAAGTCACTGGCGCGGCGGATACGGTGAAAGGTTCCAGTGGCACGAATTCTGCCACTGGTGTCTTTACCCCCTTGGGTGTTATTGCTGCCATCACTGCAGTAACTGGTTTCTTCGTTCAAGTCGCTCTGTAACTCACCCCTCCCGATGCTTCGTTCTTTCCCACGGGAGAACTTCTTTCGCGGCCGTTCATACCACACGTTACAATGTTCCATCACATCTTTGTCCACGTCGGCAGTCGGCAGACAATTCTCACACAGCAACATAACATCAAGGACCCCCGCCTTTGTACAAGGCTTCCATGTATCCCATGCCCCCACTCGTTTTGTCATATGCCTGGCCGTTTTCTTATTAAATTACTACTATATATACCTTCACCTTCGTCATTCTTTCTTTGTTACGCTCACTAGACAGGTTGAATGCGTGGTCATCACATACGAGAGGGTATAGCCGGTGACTGGTGCATACGGCCGTACTCTCTGCACAAGTTGGTTCGCAAGTATATGCATCTTAGATATACTTACCACTGTTATGCGTAATGTACCCTCTAAACCGCCCTAATCAACAAATTTCGTTGCTACATCCGAGTACTGACTCACATCGACGTTCGCGTGCCAAGGCGTTGATTTGTTAGTGTCAACGCACGAAAACCTGCTCCCTTGACACGGCGATGAGAACGAATGACTCTCTCGCAGCTGTGTACAATGTTTCAATAACGATAGCGATGCTACTAAATAAATACACAAATAGATGTCCATCGATGATATCAGTCCGACATTCTACATTCGTCCTTTACTTGCGGTATCATTCAGGGGATCTTCCTCTACCAGAGTCTTCGTCTCGTCCTTCACGCTCATCCCATCCCCCAACTTCAACACGATCTCCTCGTTCACCCCAATCAACGAGAAGTCTACACCATGACGAACAGTCGGCATAGGCTCGCCGTAGGAGTACGGAAACAGGGAATCGGCATCCGAGACATGGGTCACCGTGCTGACACCCGTGGTGCTGTAGCTGTCGGAACGGTCATGTTGGGCTTGACCTCTGAAAGGCACGTCGTCCCTCAGATTGGCGCTGCCGGACTCGATGTCCTGCTTTTTCTCGTCTTCTGCTGGCGTGGGTTTGAAGGGGCCCTTGTCGGTGGCCTCCTGAGCGGGGCCTGGCGGTCCTCTGTGCCCAACGATGCCGACACCAGGAAGGAAGATAAGCGCAAGAATGATTGCTGCGATCACATAGAGGCGGCGAACATCAATATTTGGGCGTG
Source organism: Pleurotus ostreatus (assembly GCF_014466165.1). Classification (NCBI taxonomy): domain Eukaryota; kingdom Fungi; phylum Basidiomycota; class Agaricomycetes; order Agaricales; family Pleurotaceae; genus Pleurotus; species Pleurotus ostreatus. The sequence continues at coordinate 3,093,042 of NW_023503157.1, read as the reverse complement.
CGTATGTGTATGAAGAGCGACTGACCTAGACAACCAAAAGCAAAGGCGCACCACTGGGCGGCACGGTATCCTGCTAGCATGGCCGGGCGAGGTGCGTTGCTAGCCATTGGGTTTAGCCTCCATCGCATCTCCCTCGATCGCTGTTGGACGACGCGATTGTAGACAATAGTTGTAATTGGTACCCCAAGTGTGGTGCCCAACTAGAACGCATCAGTTAGCTTGTTCCACTATAGCCTTTAGTCACAGCGTTTCAAGCTAGTATAGGGACGTCATCTCGTTAGGTAGTCCGATCGAGAACACCATACTAGCGCCGGCCCGCCCGGGGCTGAGCAAAGGAAATGGTGTCTACTCACCTGAGTCATCGTCTGCATCACCCCGCCAGCTAGACTCTGCTCGTGCTGAGCGACTGTTTTCGCGACGAACAATGTGCCCGAGGAAAACACGAAGTCGGCGCCCCAGACTGAGAAGATGGTCGCGGGAAACCCGAAGGCCCAGTACGGTGCAGTGGGATCAATCATTGCAAAAAGGAGAGCTGCCGTGCTGGTGATAGCGGCCCCCGCAGCTGAGATGTTTCCATGGTAAGTAAAACAAGGAGACGGGGAGGATATAGGCAGCGAATTTACCGACGATATAGACAATAGGTACGCGGCTGATGACTTGGGCCATGAAGAAGTTGCACAGAATACCCATGATGAACATGGGCAGTACGCGGACCATGGTTTCGACGGGTGACAGCCTTTCATAATTCTGGTAATAGAGCTATCGCAAACTTGAGGTTCGTTTCAAGAGGCGGACAACAGGGATACGTACCTGAACCCAGTATTGCCACGAGCGGAAGACGCAGAATGTCAACGCCGCTATCCACAGGACAGCTGCCAGCCGTCCTTTGGCTCGCGTCCAGAAGGACACCTTCATGAGAGGCGGCGGCGTAAGCCACGATCGTGGGTAGTTAAGATCATTCTGTATTCTCTCCAACCGTGCTTGCCACATGAAGAAGGTTACCATGAAAATTACCCCGAATATCATGAGGACAATTATATCTATGAGTGAGGTGTAAGTAGCGGGGGAGGGGGCGGCGAAGGGGCGGCGCACACGGAGTTGCCCATTGTTTGGGAGCTGCCTCGCCTTGGCTGAGTACAACCGTTAAGAGGGTCAGGCCGGAGGTAACAAGGAAAGCTCCAATCCAATCCACCCGTCCATTCTTTTCGGTCGTCGGCTTGTCCGCGTCGATGAAGAAATACCCCCCGACAATGCAAATACATGAGATGCCAGCGAATACGAAGAAGCTAGATCTCCACCCGGCACTGATGGTCGTCGTTACGGCAAGTCGATAGAGCGAAGAACGGCGTGGCTTACGGGGAGAACTCCGTCAGAACACCGCCTAGAGTCATACCCAAACCACCGCCAAGAGGGTTCCCTGTCGAGAAGGTCGTAAATGCGAGAGCGCGAGCCTTTGATGGAGGGAATGAATGGGCCAAGATCCCCAGCTAGCGAAACGCTTGAGTGCCAAGGCCGCCAGAATATGAAGTAACTTGCCGCTGCAGGGATCGTCGCCGCAGCACCGATGCCTTGAAAGGCTCGAAGGACGAACATGCTTTCCTTCGTTTGGACCAACCCACAGGCTATGGTGAATATGATGGAGAATGCGGAGCCCGCCATAAAGACACGCTTTCTTCCATATAGATCTGCTATTCGCCCGATCATCAGTAAGAAACATCCCTTCGGTGAAGTCAGCACTAGGGGGGATATGAGACACTGAGTTGACTCACTGATGTGAGAGCATAGGCGGTCATCACCCATTGCAGTTCATCCAGTGGTACAGAAAGGTCTTTGGAAATAGCGGGTAGCGCAATAGATACATACGCGAGGTTGGCAGACTACGGAATGATCTTAGGAAAGAAACGCGGCGGCTATAGTGGCTACCACTCACGTTGATGACCATGGCGGCGGTACATGTCATGACCAGACATATGGCCGACCATCTACTCCTCCCGTTTGCATCCCTCTTTGGCACTTCTACACGGACGTTGAAAACCTCCACAACGGCGTCAGAAGCTACCGAGCGCACAGATGGATGCCTCTCTGACATGGGGAGTCAGTGAAGAAGGAAACCGAGGAATCACTAGGTCATTCATGGTCCATATTATATCGACGTGTCGAGCAACATGCGAAGGTCCCGAGGCCGGCACAGATTAGTTCGGCAGGATACAGTTAGGTTCTTAGTCCGAGGCGGGTCCCGCGCTAGAAGTGCCACTAGCGGTTGCAAAGGGGCGGTTGCCCGACTGCTGTCCTGCATTGGCCGGTGGAGTCCATCGGGAGCCTGTTCGATACAGTCCCGGATGTTGTGAGTCGTTCTGTTGGAAGGGATCACCAGTAGTTTCAGGCCCTAGTTCGAATCAACACTTGCAAGCGATATCTTGTCGTTTCGATAAATTGAGTGCAGGCTAGATTTGAGAAACCTTTGCCAGCGCAGCTGTGTCTCGAAGAATGTTCCTGAACGACATGGGACATTTACAATTCTGATATCCCCGCCGCGTGAGATATCAATGCGTAATGGAATCCTGGATTGTGTAGACTCCCTCGAAGGGTAGAAGCAATGTTCAAGTTGAACAACCTTTACTTTGAGACTCATATGAGCTGTTTCGATACCGTGGGAAAGAAGGCCGACGCCTCTAATGTTGCGAACGTCTATAATTCTCTTCCTAAATTTGTCAATAGCAATAATTGATTGAGGGTATCATCTATGTGTCTACAAAGTATTTATTAAAAGTACAAGCTGATAAGTTACCGAGGACATTAGTGATGATGATTTGCCATCTTCATTGGCATTAGATTCCGAACGTTGGGGTGGCCGTGAGAGGTAGGTGTGCCCATCATTCCATTCGGATGGGCACCCACCGTTCGCCGAACTGCGTCTTTAGAAGACTCTCGATGCTCATAAGCTCTTTCATCGGGCATACGCTTTCATCGCCTCCGCCGCTATCCTTGCGCGTTGGTTCCATCCGCATCGACGAAGGAAGGCTAGCGATGTTCCACCCCCTGCGCCCCCACCATGCCCCCCTCATCCTGCTATCCCTTATATTCCCCCAAAGTGCCAGCATAGAGCTCCGTTCGGATGGGGAGGCAAGGAAGAATTCGTAGTGGTACCATTCAGGGCCACAGTACGTCTGCGGCACCGACAGTAGAGGTAAAAAGATACGCGAGAGTGGTGGGTAGATTCGCGGGCGTTGGAGGGGAGTCATAGCTGTGGAGGTGTCAGAATCCGACGCCAACGGTGGTGAGGGTGAACTCGGCGGGGGTAGCGAAGGGTGCGGATCGAGGAGATAGGGAGGTTGCCCAACCCAAACCGAAACGAACTTATTAGCGTGTAGGAACATGATCGCATTGATTACCGTTTGGTCTTTTCCTACGAAGATCCCATTCGCGAGATATTTATCGTGCTGTGCGTAGAACGTCTGCGCGTACCACGATATCGCCTTCGGTGACCCGCCAAAAAACGATCCTAGAATACAAGTGTCGGTGGGCTCAGAGAGAATGAATAATGGTTAAGGTACGTACCTTCACTAAAGTCAAAATCGACGGGCCCGTCGCTTTCTCGCCACCGTTTCCATCCTCTCTCGGGTATCGTGCATATTGGGAAAAAAATCAGTTCGTCTTGTGGCGTCCCCGTGAGTTGGCTGCCCTCTTCGAACACTTCTTGGACGCGTTGGGCATCAGGCCAGCGCTGATAGAAGTGCTCTTGTCGGAACGATCCTGCGTCCACCCAGAACCCATAGTTGTACGTGGGCAGAGAAGGGGCATTCTGAGCAAAAGGATCAAGAGAGTTCACGTTCCTCACTGCCTCGTCGAGGAAATACGGCTTTGCGTTCCAAACAGAATACAGCTCGGGCGAGTGTCGGAATCCCTCTCTATCCTTCGCCTGCATCTTCTCGTATTCGCCCTCCAATCCATGTAGCGGCGGCACATCAAAGGCTCTTTCGAACGTCGTGTTGATGTATATGGGGTGGTTTGCCCGACAACCGCGAATAAGGCCTTCCATTGCTGGGGTGGTGAAGAAGTACACCGGGCTTTCGATGTTTTGCAGAAAGCGGTTGAGCCATGCCTTGTAGTTTTCAATTGGATGCTTGGATTTTGAGAGTGGGTAGAACGCAGAAACTATGAGGACTTTTGCAGGATGTGATGACTGCGCATGATGGGTGTCAACGTCGGATGACTGTACGTAATTCTGGGCGTCGTCGCTGATCCCTGTGAGGCCCAGCGTCCGCCATTCGTGATGGTGGTAAAAGAAGATGAGAGTGAAGAATACGGTGACAGAGCAGAAAATCAAAATCCAGGCAATGGCGAACCGGCGGATTGTCGGGGGCATGCGGTCGCGAAGTAATTGTGGGAGTTTTCCAGTAGTCGATAAACCTTTCGTCACAGTAAGCCTCTACGACGACGAGGGGCCTCTTAACGTCGTCCGAGTCGTCGCGAGCGCCGTGATACTGATTCGTGTGATTGATTTGTTGGATACGCGAGCTGAAACTGAACTAGCCTTAAGGGTGGCTGGTTCGGCGGTGGTCGCAACTGCGCAGCGCCTGTGCAGCTTGATGGAGACAACTTCCATACATGATCCAGTAGACTAAATCCCAACGAATCAAGGATGGCCATCTCATAAGTTATCTCCTAAGATTGGTCGTCTCTAAAATTATGCTTTATAAATATAGAACTGACAGGTCGCTTAACAGAACAAGAGAGACATCTATCGTAGTTTCGTTGAGTTGGGGTACGTCGGCGATAATCTGAGTTGAATTCTCGCAGCACCGGCCAACCACCAAACCACCAATCACCATACCATCTTGAAAAAACTCGGGGTTTGCGGGCGCGTTCGCGATGCAACTTGTAGACTTGTTGAAGGCACGGTACTCAACCCAACCCCACCACTCATGCCAATCGTCCAACCAAGCATAGTACACGATCGTGATATCGCCAAAAACAGGTATTTTTGTTATAGTTCGGCTCGAAGCACTGTTCGACCCACTGGAGGGTTGGTACTTACTAGAGATGAATGCCACCCATTGGAGCGGCTGTACCCCAGATCGGGGATGTCCGTGCACCAAAAACAGCATGACGGAGCGGGCCTCCTGCTCAGGTGAAGAAGACCGAGGTCAACGTTAATTGAGACTAGACACATGGTGTATTAGGGAGGAACTCGGTATACGACAAAGGCAGGCATCATTCCCGATGGTTTGATGTTGGGTAATTGAGGCGCCTCGGTTTCATAACCTACCAATCAAGGACACGGATGGTAATACCCCCAGCAAATGGAAGATGTTAGAGCTGACGATATGCGGACAGAGGGGGAGGATTTCGGACAGTCCCTCGAGTGCAGCCAGAAGACGAAGACGAACGTCGTGCGCGATGGCATAAGAAACGGTGCTGAAGAGGATCGGGTCGGGGATGGCGTGGGTCTTTGCAAGTGCATCCTCTGATATGGACGTACGAAAAGTGGCCGTTGACAGATCGTGTTGATCCCAGCTGTCGCCTGTCGCAGCAGTCTTTGAATTCATAAAATCGAGGGCCACAAGCTCAAGTGGCAAGAAAGCGAGCTGGCACTAGCATTAGTAGCTTATCCCGGTTCTCAACACCAGCGTTTGCGAGTTACTTCCTAGATCGATATCCATTCATCGGGTAATTCCACTCACTAAAAATATGGCATCTTCCAGGTTTCCTCCATGGTACTTTTGTTCAGATTCGTCACAATAACTCATATTGAGGTAGACTCCATCCTAAGCGGTATCCCGATTCCCATCCACCTAGGTCAACCGAATCCAAAGTCTGACTGATGATCACCGAATCCAAGTGGCCGAGCCATGATATTGACGCTTGAACTGAAACTTGACACGTTTGTGACGACCGCGTGGGACGTGCTAACGGTATTCTTATCGCCTCCTTCATAGAGTCTGCGTTGAGTAGGGCTACGAACACGTTGCATGATCGGTCCATCGTAATGGTGTTGAGTGCTAGTCGTGTGTCGTGCCCCTCGATTTGAACTCGATCCCATTCCGCGGGACCAGCTGAACGAATGAGTAACCGAGTGACGGGAGGAACGAAGCTACTCAGCCATTCGTCGTGTTATCCATAGCTCCGGATTGAACTCTACCACGAATCATGCACTTCGCCGGTGATAACGAGGCTCACATACCACGCTCGTCGTCGTCGTCGTCGCTCTGTGTGAGTTTTATTGGTGTCTAAATGGAGGATGCGAAGCGTAGGACGAAGGGAAATGAGACGAAACGCGTCGCGAAAAGAACGAGAAGCTGGTATGTCGATGTCGATGTCCAGTGCTGGTGGTACGTATTAGCGTTGATGTGGGCGAGTGAGTTTTCGTTCCGTATGAATGCCTCTTTCTACTTGTCTCTCCACCACCACACCCTTTGGCTTCATCCTTACTTGAAACGACGACGTGGGCCCGTTAAGATTGCTGTTAGTGTTTGCATCGCGTCCGGCCTGACCGCAGCTATTTGATGTCTGAGAGTGTCTTCCTCTCGTTGCCCCTCATCATTTGACCTATTTGTCGTCTTTCATCACTTGCATCTATTCTATTTTCTCCCCCAGAATTCTTGCTCGCTTGTAGATTTCGAGACGATGAGTATCGAAGTATTCACTGTGGCGGACGATTTGAGCGGAGGTTTGGGCGCGAGAAGGAGTAACACGTCGTATAGAATGGGGGTCGGCGAGAGGAATTAGTAGCAGGTGTGTCTTAGTGACTCGAAATAGGAGAGCAAGGATAATCGGTATCCTATTTCGAGTAGATTATTGGGCGCTTGTATAGAAACACTGTACTCACTGTGACCGTCACCGACGATGAGCACTATGATGGAAACCGACGAGGAATCTGTAGTTCTCCCTTCGACAACTACTTCTGGCCTCTCTTTATCACTGTGAGTATCGTCTGTCGCGCTGTTCGAGACTACGGCCTGAAGTTCATCAACGCCCAGACATCCACTTCCCATCCTCAATATCTCTGAACATTTGACTCGGCGGAAGCTTCAAACCAACTCCAATTCACCATTTGGTCTGTGTGGATCGAAGTCAACCGCGATACAGAAGGCTAACTGCGTGTCCAGTTCTTGGGGCGCTCCTTGGCACGCAAAGTGGTCGCGAAGTCGAGATTGTGAATACCTTCGAATTGGCGGTGGATCAAGAAACGCTGCAGGTCGATCATGAATTCCTGGTGTCGAGAAGGGATCAATGTAAGCATTCACCAAATCTAGCTCACTACGAGACGCGGAATCTAATCTCATGTGCTTGTAGACAAGCAAGTGTTTCCCTCACTCGAATTCATTGGCTGGTACACCGTCGCGGCCTTCCCTACCGCAAAGCACATCACACTACATGAACAAGTTAGCTCTCCTCCGTATCATCACCTATCTATTGAGTATTGATCTCCAGTGGATATTTGTAGTTTATGACCTACTGCTCAACCCCACTGCTCCTAATCCTCCAACCCACGTTGGCATATGTTTCCTCGGATGTCAACGCGCAGACGCTGCCTTTCAAGGCGTACGAGCCGTCGATAGAGATCAAAGACCGCAAGTCGCGTTCGGTATTTATCGAGGCTGCGTACAATGTCGAGACGGGCGAGGCGGAGCGTATCGCTGTAGATTGGACAGCGCGCGGAGGCGGAGGTGGCACAAGTCGTGAGTTTTCAATTGCTTTCACATGCAGCGTGGTGTTGATACTTGATCAACTTGCGCAGTGGAATCGCATCTCACTACACAGCGCGCGGCAGTCAAGATGTTGCACGATCGAATAGGTGTTCTCGTAGATTATGTGCAGAACGTTCTTTCAGGTACGGCATCCGTTTCGGGAACATAATGTCGTTAATACCTTCGTAGGGCAAGCACCAAAGGATCACACGACACTCCGCTCGCTCTCGGCGCTGATCGCTTCATTGCCAGCAACGGAAAACAAGAACTTCCGGGAGGAGTTTGATACTGTACGTTATCCAATTTCCTTACCAATATGCATTCGTACAAAGAAACTGATCCTGTGTATTTTAAGGAATACGAAGATGTTCAGTTGACTGCTTTCTTGTCTACGATGACGAAGGGGCTGAATTCCCTGAACGACGTACGCATTTCGCTCTATTTACTTTGTCTGCCTGCTGCTGATCCGTATTCTTGGCAGTTGGTCGATAAACACACTGTGCTCACATCTGGCAGAGATGAACGAGGATTCGGTGGACCCCGACGACGGGGTACAGGTCGCGCAGGGCCCATGGGAGACTGGGATCGAATGCATTGAATACTACATAGAATGTCGATGTCGATGCTTGCACTGTACACAATACACATAAAGATGCATTATGCCAGAAAGATGTCGGTACTACATGGTCCATATTAAATAAATAGATACTAAATACTAGAATGCACAAATGTACACCAAGGGTTACATACATGGCATGAACTACACAATTACTACACGTGTAGGTATTAGATGATGCAAGTAACAACATATACAAGGTGCACACGTATTGGTGCAATAGATTAAGATGGTTCCACTACTTCATCAGGCCTGAATAAAGAGTAGATTAGCTGATATTGAGAAGAGGCGGTACTGAGCAGTTTAATTTACTCACCAACTGCCTGGGCGGTTCGCGCCGTTGCTCCCGCTAAGGCACTCTTCCCAGCACTTGCCTTCCTCACAAACCGGCTCCCCAACTTCTTCTCCTTCGGCGCATCCGGGCCAACAGCTTCCTTCCCCTTCTTCTCAGACAAGTTCTCTGAGCCACCCCGGGATGATGGCCGCCGAACGCCTTTCAGCTTACCCCAGAGTCCTGTCGGTTGAGTGCTCGGAAGTGCTACAGCTGGTGCCAGCGACGATGGCTGCTTCTCGTCACGGGGGCCTGATAATTGAGAGCTACTTGACGACGAAGGCAGCGATTCTTCTCGTAAAGAGGATGATCGAAGATTTGATCTACTCGTTATGGAACTGACCGGTATGGGTATGGGCATGGGCGCTGTGGATGGCATTACCTTCTCTGCATCGTCCGGTTCGTTGGTAGCATGGGGTACGTGCTTCGCATCGAGCGAATCCACAGACGAGGAAGTCGAAGGCGCCTCTTCCTCCGTGAACACTCGTTCAGATGTCGATTCACCAGAAGGCGACGTGCCTGGCGCCGAATCGACATCTTCCTCTGGATCTTCCTCGACTACCTCAGTGTCGTCATGCCACGAAACCCCTTTGTTGTGCGCACGGGATGACAGACTGCTATGGCTTCTGTGCTGATCCATGTCGATCAGGCTGACGTCCTCGTCCGAGCCCAGGTGGTGCGAGTGATCGGAGTCATCTTGGAGGCGCCGTCGGTACACAGATGTGGTGGGCGTGTGGATTGTCGTCGCGAAGTCCCAGGACTCGACTGTACGATGGGTTTGGGCTGAGGCTATGGCTTGACGCTCTTGGCGCTGGGTAAGGGGAGGTAATGCCTCTAAAACGCTTGTAAATAAGCAAAAGTACGTATCGTAAGGTGACGAAGAACGCACTCAGGATCGCCGCGACAAGATAGGAAGGTTTCTTCGCCGATTTGAAGAACGGGGTTTGAAGAAGCTGCTCGGCCGTGGGCCGCTTCGACGGGTCTTTGATCAGGCAGCTATCGATTACTTCCTTAAACGCTCGCGAATACTTGAACGTGCCCCCATCCCGATCTAGCGTCGGGGGATCCTCCTGAATGCTTTGGAGGGTATGACTTAGCTCCGTGGGTAAGTGTGACGATGCTGATTTGCTCACATGTTTAGAAGCACTTTCTGGGAGGGCTCACGCGCTCTGGGTGGTCTTCCTTGCGTGAGTTCTAGAGCTGTTATTCCGAAGCTCCAGATATCAGCGGAAGCATCATATTGCCGCCCTTGTATAAGCTCAGGTGCCATCCAACACGGCTACGTTATGTATCAGATATGCTAAAACCGGAGAAGTATGGTTCCGCCACGTACAGTACCGACAAACGACTTCCGTTTGCCCATCTTAGGCCGCTGTGGGACATGTGAGTCGACAAGTACGACACGTTTGCCGGCAACATGCTGTTGGTCATTGATGAGACTCGAGGCTCGACTGTCGCCTGCCAGCGCTGCCGAGGCCGTCGTAATGTTCCTGCGCTTGGAACCCGCGCCGCTGGGCAAATGTGAGAACGAAGAATCCTCGGAGAGGTCAGCTGCGACCCCCAGATCACCGAGCAGCACGGTGCCATCATCGTCTATTAATAGATTGGCTGCTTTAATATCGCGATGGATGAATCCATTTACGTGCAAGTAGCTAGAGATTGATTAATGTTGATGAACGTCAGCGCACTCAATAAAGGTGTGGGTCGGACTCGGGCGGGCTCACTTGAGGCCTTGTAGTGCCTGTCGAAGGATGCATTTGACGACCTCTTCCTCCATGCCTCCGGGCCAGCCGTAACGCATGACATCTGCAGCGCTACCCTTGTTCATGAGACGCATGGCAATGTAAAGTTTGTGTCCTTCCGTCCAGGTTCCACGAACTCGGATGACGTTAGGATGTTTGGATAGAGACATTAATGTGGTTTCTCGTTGCAGAAGGGACAGCGGATGTGGCGCAAGGGAGTCGAGGTCGAGCACTTTGAGTGCACATGGAATGGGTTCGGGCTTGGGTGAAGACGGGTCCGCCGGGGGGTGGAAGAGCGCTGTGTACACTATCGAGGAGGCTCCGAATCCTATCGTGGAACCCAAAGTATAGTCTTCAGAGCGATCACTGTGAATTCAATTCGTCAGAAGGTTCTAACCCTATTAGACAAATAGCACATGCCTATAAAGCTGCCATTCATCTTCAACGGCTCCAATAAATGCCCTAGATATGCTCTGCAATCCGGCGCTGCTTGTCGGTCTGATAGTACTGGGGGGCATGCTAGTTGTGGTGCAAGGTGTCGTGAAAGGTTGAAACCCGAATTGCGGTGTATGAAGTGACCCCTGGCGCAGACGAAACTACAAAAATTCAAAAATTTAGAGAAGTGAGCTACAGGTTGTCGCAGTCCAGGTGAGAATATTATGATGGGCTGAGGCAGAAGGTCAGCTTGGCTGACATGGTCGCGTTCAAGAGACGGCTTAGAGTCGAGTCTCGCCAACTTAGGTCATCCCCGATCCGATTGCACAGCCACCTTACGTAAGCATTACTGCGAGATTGATCATGCAGAGATTGCCTTTTCGATATGTTGCTGTTCCGGCACGTGGCACGAGACCACCAAAGTACCATACTTGTTGGGATTAACTGCGGAACATCATATATAGCTTGAAAGGTACTCGTATACGCCTAATAATGCCCTCTGCTACCAGTAGTTTCGCCGGCATCGAGTCCAAGCCGCCTCTCAAGCAGCGGGAATGGGCGTTTGTCAGCACGAGTGTTATCGTCGGACGATGATTGGCTAGGAGCCTGGCGATAAGATGTATGTGACAGCGTGACGGGTGCCGAAAGCAGCGATAGGGCTCTGTTCATCGCTCTTCCTATCTCTTCCCTCCTCCGTCAGTGACTCGACCAAGGCCTGCTATTTCGCCAGCAACCAGCTTATGGCCCCGAAGCCTCCGTGCGCAAAATACCAATACGTCGTGACCACCGCAGGCCCAAAAATCCTCCCTGTCGATGAACCAGCGTGCAAGGACGAGGAGAGCCCGGCAGATTACAACGCGGGGGGATATCTTCCCGTTAAAGTAAACGACTCCTTTAAACAAGGTCGATATCGGGTCGTGAGGAAGCTTGGGTGCGTTCTGACCCTTTGCGCTTTATATGCCATTGCTCACCGCACGTAATGATGTCGCCATCCATAGATGGGGTCATTTCTCGACTGTTTGGCTGGTCAAAGACGCTGAGTACGTGTGCACTTTATGCTGGCGCCAATTCAGATCCCTAAAATGCAATCTCTCCCATCTTTGTAGGTCTGAACGACATTCTGCTCTCAAAGTCGTCAAGTCAGCTGGTCGATACGCCGAGACAGCCCGAGACGAGATTAAACTTCTATCACGAGTAGAGTCATTTTCGCCTGATCACCCAGGACGCCCCCATGTCGTCTCTTTTCTCGACTCATTCACACATACTACCCCGGAGGCATCGCACATTTGCATTGTCTTCGAGCCTCTCGGAGAGAACTTACTTGCTTTGATTGAGCGACACAAGAAAAAAGGCGTTCCGCGTGCTTTGGTCAGGGTAATTGCAAAGCAAGTTCTTCTTGGTCTTCAATATCTCCATGATGAATGCGACCTTGTCCACACTGATATAAAGCCGGAGAATATATGTGCGTGCCAAATTTCATATGCTTCAACTGATACTTGACTTTGAAATATAGTAATTTCTATTCCCGACGTCGAGTCTCACATTCATCATGAACTCTCACAATCGCCTCTACCTACTTCTCGTAGGGTCGGCGTACCCCTCCCCACTAAATTCCGACACGGCGTTTCGATTCCGCAGAACCAACAACGCCCCAGACGTCAGGTGCAGATATTCAATTCTCAACCTCTAGCGAGCCCCGTTCGCAGCGCTGGTAAGAGTGGGAATGGAAGCTTGAGCAACGGAGGCAGTGGCGTCAATAGCGTGAGTGGCAGCTACGTGGCCCAGATGCAGATATCGCGCCTCGGTTCCAGCGGTGTTATAGGCTTCGCTAGTGGGACAGTAGCGAGTCTTAGTTCCAGTGCACCGAAGGGTTTAGGCGCCATGTCTAATTCCTCGAGACCAAAGCCCCCTGTGAGTGGTGACGCCAATCCCTCTTCTCCCTCGACGTCCTCTTCTTCCTCCTCCATTTCCTCTACACTTGTATCGACGGCACCTGGTCTTAGCAGCGTCGCTAGCACGCCGGCTACATCATTGCCACAGTCGCTCGGCAGTGCTCTTATCTCCTTTGCCTCGATCGGCAAACCTTTGTCAAGTAAGGAGAGGCTCTCTAGCCTGTCAGAAGGTTCACCGAATGTGACTCGAGAGAAAGCGGGGTCAGCGGGGGTCCGTCAACGGATCAACAAACACGAAAGCGAGTCAGGATTGTCCTCTTCATGGAAAGACAGACTTGCCTCCAGCCTAGGTACATCCCTATCATGGAGAGACAGGTTGCCGATTTCATTGTCATCTTCGCCGAAGTCTGCGTCCAATATATCCCCGAGTGGTAGCAAAGTCAAGAACGGACGCTCCCATCTGGAAGATTTGCGTCATGCGTCTTCGGGTCTATCAGTCGCTAGTGCATGGAAGGATCCTGGCACAGCTGCGCTAGCGCCTGCTCTTGTTGTTTCAGCGTCAGTGCGCGCAGACGGCGAAGAGGCTGGAAACTTCTTCCACATGACCAGCGCTTCTTCGACTACAGGAAGTAGCGAACGACCGTATACAAGCGGGACACATGTAGTATCCACTAGCTCATCGGCGACTGTGACTGGTGCTAGGCCCTCTCCGAGCGGTACGCCATACCCACCGGAAGGCGCTCAGTATCACAAAGTCCAGTCACCCAAGCTGAATGGTGAATCGAGTTCACAAACCCCGAACCAACCGGCTTCCCTCCTTACGCAGACGGCTCCCCGTTCAACGGCTCCAGTGTCTGTTCCACTTGCCCTTCGACATAAACCATATACACGACCATCCCCGAACCATCATTTCTCACATCTATCCGCCCACCTGCTCGATAAACCTAGTCCCAATCATAATAGTTGCGCTAATAGTGTAATATGTCCCAATCCTCAATCGTTTGGCTCGATGTCACCCGCATCTCTTACCCCCACTCCCATGACACCTGCACTACAAGCCCCGCCTCCCACTCCCGCTGCCTCCTCTCTTGATTTACCTGCGACATCACCCCTTTCTGCGCCTTTACCGCCAATAGATACGAACGTCACGTCGCTTCCCCCCGTACACCCGGTGTGGATCAAGATCGCTGATCTAGGAAACGCCACACCATCTCAGAAACACTTCACAGAGGACATCCAGACACGGCAGTACCGGGCGCCAGAGGCTATCCTTGGGCGAAAAGACTGGGGCACACGAGTGGATATCTGGAGTGTGGCATGCGTGGTAAGCTTTCCTTACGCTCGAAACTGGCCAAACTGTTTATGTTAACATCCTTCTGTTAGATCTTCGAGCTTCTGACGGCTGAATACCTTTTTGATCCTCAAGGACAGGGGGAGATGTTTACCAAGGATGATGATCATATGGCACAGATCATCGAACTCATGGGTGACTTCTCTGTCGATGCCAAGATGGGCGGTAAATACAGCAGGGAATTGTTCGATGCCACCGGTGAGTTCTGTGTTGTTGGCTCCCTGCTACCATATGCTTACACGTTAAGCAGGCGCTCTACGGTATATCCGTACACTCAAGCCCTGGCCATTAAAGCGGGTGATGATGGAGAAGTACCTCTACACCGACGCCGATGCCACAGGGCTGTGCGACTTTTTGGAACCGATGCTTGCTCCCGATATGAAAGATCGCAAGGATGCTAAAGATATGCTCGATCACACTTGGATGCGAGCTTGCGCAGAAGATGAGCCGGTGGATCAGTGGTAGACACCTTACCGTGCTACTGCTGTACACGTCAACGGTCCCCAACACAGCTCTTCCCTTTTTTGGGCTCCCCTCCCACACAGCGATAGACACGACTGCACTCTCCCGACACTACGACAGGCACTTCGGGCAATTGGCGATACACTAGACTCTCTAGAAAGGGTATAATCCCCTCCCCCCATTTTTCCACTCGGGAACACTGATGTTATTGGGTATCTATCTCCTCCTTGTCATCACCATGTCTACATTCTTCACACTGTATTTCTTTTTCTGTACATGGACTTCAGTCTTCATCTTCTCACTTTTCCATCTCGAATTTCTCTCGCCTGTTCCATTTCCTCGGTGTATAAACTCGTGCTTGCATCAGTCATACCCCCTAGATGTTACGACACCCCATTTCCTTTCATGTGTTGCATTACCCGTTCTTAGTTTATTGAATACCTACCCCCAGTTTCCGGTGTACCACCCCTTGCCCTCCTGCCCTTGCCCACCCTCTCTTTCAACGTTCATACCAAACTTACTGTTCATGATACTCTACTTACGCTTGTACAGCCTATTAGACCTCGCGACACACAATTCATCCTTCCTTGTCCATCTTCTCATGTCCCGCTAAATGCCGCCAACGATCAATCCATGTGAAGTGATAGGAGAATGGAACATCGGTGCGTAGTAAGTACCTTTTACCGACCGTCACCTGAGAGCTTACTAGTAACTGGTAACGATAAGACCATACCGGGGCCGACGCGCACGCGCACGCGCCAGCTATCTGGCTTGATTTCGCGCTAATTGTTATACTTAGCAGCACCATCCCACTCAAGCCAACAGACTCAACATATGAGGGTAAATGACAAGTCTCGAGCTCAGACTCGGGGCCGCATTGCACGCCTTCCTCGACTTCTAAGCACTAAACCGGTAACTCGCTGACAGTGCTGTATGATGGTGCGGTACGACGGTGCTGCATCTCTACCGCTGTCTCATCATGCCTAGGACCGATACTCGGCAGCGTAAGAGTCTGGTAAGCTTAGAAGACGGTGTATGGCGGGTGAGTATAAAAGACCTCTGCTGGAGCCGCGAAAGTAATCAGTCGCAACTGACCTTCAAAGCTTTACTTACCTCAGGTGAGTAGAAATGGCTCGACTTACCTGTTCTCAGAGCTGATTACGATTACGGCGTAGAAACACCGAAACCATGTCTTCTCTCAACATCCACCAGCAAGTTTTCGGCCTCTCGCTCGCCTCCAACTTACTGACGGTGAGCAAGGGAACGGAGGCCGAATTGCAGAGCGAGTTGGACTCGACTTTGCAACCCATCATTGCAAATAACATCGGCAATTGGAACGTCGTTTGGGGACCTAGAGTGTGGAAGACCGCTCCCAGTGACCCAAACTCGGGACCCGACCGCGTCTGGTACATTGCGCACAACCCATCTGCGAGTTTCGTGGATGGTATCTACGATGCTTACGTCCTGGCCGTCGCTGGGACCGCGAATAATTCGACGGAGAACCTGGTAATCGACGCCTACGTGAACGAAGTCGTCGACTTCAATGACTGGGTGCAGACTGGGATAACCAATCCTCCCGAGCAAGCTGCAACTGTTGACCAGGCGAAGCCGTACATTGCCTATGGAACAGCATCCGGTATCTCCACCCTCTTGACCGTACCCAGCCCTGCTGGGCAGACCATCATCGAGTTTCTGGCCACCATCCCTCCTACATCTCGACTCGTATTCACAGGACACAGCCTCGGAGGTGCTCTGTCGCCAACAGTCGCGCTGGCACTGTTGAGAGCGGGGCTCCTGAAGAACGCACCAGGAAATGTCTTTGCTTACCCCACCGCCGGTCCATCGCCAGGGAATGGACCGTTCGCTGCCCTGTTCGCGCAGAACTTCCCTCTGATTACTGATGGTCCTGCGGCCTATCAGATGTGGAATGGAAATCTCGCAAATACGAAAGACATCGTTCCCCATGCATGGAATATTGAGTCTTTGAAAGCTATCCCGACACTCTACGGCACCTTACCATTTCTTCTTAATGTGATAGTCGTGGCCATAGTCAATGGCGCCATTGACCTAGCCAACGCGTCGGGCTTGGTGTACGTCCCGCTTCAGGGACAGACATTCCCTACACCTGCTCTTGATACGCCTCAGACTCTACAGTCATTCCTCGAAACGGCGTTACAAGAACACATGGGAGCTTACGAATCATTCATTGCGGCTCCAAGCATCCTGCCTTCGCACGAACCGGCTTCATCGACGGAGCAGGCTAGAGGTCTGCCCATTCTAGGAGGAATTTATCAAGCACATCGTGAGGCGAAGGAAATGGAAAGGTTGGAAAAAGAGGGAAAATAAATTCGCATTATCTCAGTGCGCACCAAGTAGTGTTTTGCAACTGTCCTCATGTCGCTACGATGTACTTTGAATGCATGGATCCATAGTGTCCGACTACCCCTCACTACGTCACGGGCGAGAATGAGCCTGTTTCCAAGTTATCATTATTCCTTCTTGTACGATAATTTGTCCGCCCATTTAGAATCTGAACGGATTGACAGGAACTCGAGAGGTATATCGTCGCTCTGTACAATCCCGCCGACATAGACTGTAAGAGTGCACATATTGATTGGCATTAAAACATGCCATACCACTGGACGTACGATACCCACTCATTTACTGCATTGAACCCTCTTTCACGGTTCGTTGAACACCGAATACCTACCCGGAGTTTCTGGCGTTGTCACCCCCTGAGCCCCTTTCTAACTTCATCATGATAGAACTTATGGAATTTACCGCTTACGATACTCCACTTAGGCTCACAAGGCCTTGCGCCGACACACAGTCTTATCCTTCCTCCTCCAACTCCTTATATCCTATTAAATGTCACCAGCGATTACTGGACTAATTGACATGAAATGGAACACCGCGAGTTGCGAGTACCTTCCTCCTGGAGGCTAGACTAGTAACGTTAAGTTCACCACCCTACCGACGCCATCGCTTGCGCTCATGCCCCAGCTGCCTGGCTTGATTACACGCCTATCGCTATACTTAGAAGCATCATCTCACTCGAGCCAAAGACTCGTGAGCCGTTCAACATATAGGGTATATATAAAAACTCAAGCTTCACGACCAAGGCCACATTGCGCGCCTTCTTAGACTTCGAAGAACTAGACTGGTAACTCGTTGATAGTGCTGTATTGACAGTGCTGTATGGTTGTGCTGTATGATCGTGCCGTACGACGATGCTGCATGACCTAGTGCTGTATCGTCGTCGCTAGTTCCGATACTTGGCAATGTAAGAACCGCCGAGCAGCGTAGTAATGGGTGAGTATAAAAGACCTCTGCCAAAGGACGTTCAAGGCAGTCACAACTGACCTTCAAAGCTTCACCGCAGGTGGGTAGAGCTCCTTATATCTCTATGCTCCCAGAGCTAATTGCTGAATAGAAATCGAAACACCAGAACCATGTCTTCTTTCAACATCCACCAACAAGTCTTCGGCCTCTCGCTCGCCTCCAACTTGTTAACGGCGGACAAGGGAACGGAGGCCGAATTGCAGAAAAAGTTAGACTCGAAGTTGCAACCCCTTACTGATATAATCGGGAATTGGGAAGTCGTATGGGGGCCCAGAGTATGGAAGTCCAAGCCCACTGATGCAGGCACTCCGCCCGATCGTGTTTGGTACATCGCGCACAATCCATCTGCAAATTTTGGCGACAGGTCCTACGATACCTACGTTCTGGCTATCGCTGGGGCTGCACCAGATTCGGAGGAGAACTACACCATTGCCACCATGGTGAACAAAGTTGTCGATTTTAACCAATGGGTGCAGGCCGGGATAACCACTGTTCCTCTGGAAGCTATAGGAGTCGATCAGGCGAAGCCGTACCTTTCGTACGGAGCAGCGCTCGGAATGTCTACCCTTGTGACCGTCCCTAGCCCTGGTGGGCAGACCATCATCGAGTTCCTGGCCACCATCCCTCCTACATCTCGACTCGTATTCACAGGACACAGCCTTGGGGGTGTTTTGTCGCCAATTGTCGCGTTGGCGCTGCTGAGAGGTGGGCTCCTGAGGAACGCGCCAGCGAATGTCTTCACATACCCAACCGCGGGTCCCTCGCCAGGAAACGGACCGTTTGCTACTATGTTTGCAGAGAATTTCCCTCTGATTTCCAATGGCCCTGCTGCCTATCAGATGTGGAATGGAAATCTCGCGAATACACACGACGTTGTTCCGTATTCATGGAACATCGACTCGTTGAGAGCGATCCCAACGCTCTATGGCACACTACCACCCGAACTCAATGATAAGGTCGTGGGTCTTGTCAACGATGCCATTGACCAGGCCAACGCCTCGGGTTTGGTGTACGTCCCGCTCCAGGGGCAGAAATTCTCTACAGCTGCTCCAGATACACCTCAGACTAAGGATGAGCTCCTCCAAATAATCACGCAAGAGCATATAGCAGCTTACGAATTGCTCATCGTGTCACCAAGTATCACGCCTCTTCACGAAATAGCTTCAGCGATGGCGCAGGCTCGAGGTCTGCCAATTTTCGGAGAACTTTACCAAGCACATCTCGAAGGGAACGGAAGGGGAAAGTTGGAAAAGGAGGGGGCATAGAAATCTTTTCATTTCCATCCACAGCGAACAGTGTTTTGCAACTGTCCTCATGTCGCCATGTTATTTCTTGAATCTATGACTTACTTCCCCTGTACCCCTGGCTACGCGTGTCCACCTACCCCCAACTCTATTCACTCATGGCGTAAGTGTTCTACTTGTGCTGGTAGCAATATTCCATCTCCTTGTTCCTTTCCTATTATAATGTAATGCCGCCAGCGATAATCTAGGATCGACAAGGGGGTTGAAAGGGACACTATCGCGCTGTGCCTTCCGCCGACATTCGCCTTCAAGGTGCGTGTGTTCGTGTCCTGTTAAGGCCGAGTTGTCGATCTAGACCTGGGGACATCTAGTAACTCCAAGGACTGCCCTGGTTGATGACGGTCTCTCACCACACAACTTTCCGGTGTTGAGGCAACGCCGGTCGCTATATCTGAAGGCACCGTTTGACACAAGCCATCGATGGGCTCTCTCCGCAGCATAAATGTCCGGGCTGATCTTACTCCGATTGATATATAGAGGTAAACGTCAATCCTGAAGGCCTCTCGCGCTCAATGGAAGTTGTATGGAAGCTTCTACTCAATGTAGCGCTACTGGTGCTGTCACTCGTGTGCTTTGCGTAAGTGATTATTGCTCCATGGCCCGATCTATGGTAAGACGGTGCAATTCTTGGGCATAAAAGCCTCTGTAAAGGGATGTACTAGTACAAGCCCACGCATCCCCCCTTCTGTGAGTCAAGGTACTTCCATCTGCGTGGATTGAAATATTAATTACTGATTAGAAATTGAAGCACTGAAAGCATGTCTTACAATATTCATCAGCAAGTATTCGTCCTCTCAAATGCGTCCAATCTGCTGTCGGCGTGCAAGGGTACGCAGGCCGATCTACAGGGCAAGATAGATGCGGCTCTGCAATCTACCATTACAAACGTCAAAATCGGCGATTGGAGCGTCGTCTGGGGACCCAAAGTATGGAAGTTCAACCCCAGCAATGCCAACTCAGGACCCGACCGTGTCTGGTACATCGCACACAATCCATCTGCAAATTTTGGAGACGGGGCTCACGATACCTACGTTTTGGCCGTCGCTGGAACTGCAGATAGTTCATTCGAGAACCTGGTCATCGATGCGTATGTGAACAAAGTTGTCGATTTCAATAGCTGGGTGCAAACCGGGATTACCACTGCTCCTGAGCAAGCAACCTCGGTAGATCAGGCAAAGCCGTACATTGCATATGGAACAGCTACCGGGATATCCACTCTCTTGACTGTGGCGAGCCCCGCTGGGCAGACCATCATCGAGTTTCTGTCCACCATTCCCTCTACGTCCCGACTCGTATTTACTGGGCACAGTCTCGGGGGTGCCTTATCACCATCCGTCGCGTTGGCTCTATTGAAGGCCGGGCTCCTAAAGAACGCGCCGGGGAACGTCTTCACATACCCAACTGCGGGTCCGTCCCCAGGAAATGGACCATTTGCTGCCCTTTTCTCAGGGGAATTTCCTCTGACCACCTCAGGACCCGCACCATACCAGGTGTGGAATGGAAACCTCACAAACACATACGACATCGTCCCTCATGCGTGGGGTATTGATACCTTGAACGAGATCCCAACACTCTACGGGAAATTGCCATTCGTTCCAGCCGTTCTCGTCAGGACCATTGTAAACGGTGCCATTGATAAGGCCAAATCGTCAGGGCTAGGGTATGTCTCGCTTCAGGGACAGACATTCTCTGCAGCCACCCCCACTACTCCCAAGACTTTGAAGGCCTTCCTTCAAACTGCTTTACAGGAACATATATCGGCATACGGCGTGCTCCTCGAGACGCCAAGCATTCCGTCACTGTGCAAACCAGCGTCTTCGACGGAGCAGGCTAGAGGTCTACCAATTCTGGGAGGTATTTATCAGGCTCATCTCGAAGCAAAGGAAATGGAGAGGTTGGAAAAAGAGGCAGAGTGAATGTACTACTTACGCTACGTATATGTACTCTGCGTGAGGTTTGGTAGCTGCCCTTGTGTCCACTATTGTGAATTTATGTGCGATTGCCCCTGTATTCCCTCTATACGCGTGACGACCTGCCCTAAATCAAACCCAATTAGCTGCCAATCTCGTGGCACGCGTTTCAGTCTCTCAGATCTCACTATGTCTGGCTTCGACGCGAATAACGTCTATACAGTCTCGGTACATGACTTACCAGCGGCATCCTCCCCCGATTCACCCGCTGAAACCGAGAAACTACTCCTTGAGTTCCTTGTTCAATACCGTGTCGGAGGGGAGTTCATTTATCGGTCGGTGACTACCTTTTACTCGTCGCGAATGATTCTCATTTTTGGCGAAACATAGCGATAAGCTAAGGGCGAACTTGCTCCTCAAGCAATATGTCCTTGAAGTGGATCTACGACACATCAGCTTGTTCAATGATGAGCTTGCCCACGCCATACAAGACCGTCCAGCGGATATACTGCCACTGGTGCGTGTTCTATACGGTAACCTGGACTATCTTGACCTCTAGCTCAGTTCGAAAATGCTGCTGCCAGAGCGGCGCGTACAATACTCTTTCCTTTGGCTGGTACATCGGAGGAGCGAACGGAGAGAGCGGCTGAAACAATACCAAAGGTCCAGATAACATTGCGTTCTGGGCTGAACTTGCTGCCATTCCGCGATCTTACCGCCAATCTCATGAACAAACTCGTACGTGTCCCAGGCATCGTCATCTCCGCTTCGGTATTATCGTCACGCGCTACCAAGCTGCACCTTCAATGTCGAGCATGTCATTCAGTGCGAATGATATACCCCTCGGGCGGCATGGGTGGTGTGGGCTCGGGCTCCGATAGAGGACTCCCCAGAATCTGCGACGCGCCAGAAGTTGACGGGCAGAAGAAAGACTGCCCACTTGATCCATACCTCATTATCCACTCCAAATCAACATTCGCCGACCAGCAAACACTCAAACTCCAGGAGGCCCCAGATATGGTCCCTGTTGGAGAGCTTCCTCGTCATCTACTGCTATCTGCCGATCGTTATTTGACAGGAAAAGTTGTTCCCGGGTCGCGTGTGATCGCCACTGGAATCTACTCCACCTTTCAATCAGCTAAAACTGTGAGATTGATCGCAACCACTTTCACGTCCTGTTGACCTCTGAACATTTTATCAGAAAGGCTCTGGCCCCGCGGCGACGCGGCAACCTTATATTCGAGTAGTCCATTTGGAGCTTTCATCACAGGCCGCGGGAGGGGGATCAAATCCATTCGGCGTTCAGTTCACAGCGGAAGAGGAAGAGGAATTCGGCGAGATGGCTCGAAGCGAAGGCTTTTACGAGAGATTCGCTAAGAGCGTCGCCCCCAGTATATTTGGTAGCCTCGGTAAGCACGCGTCGCGATCGTCTTGGTACCTCGTCATAACAATGTATGGCATCAGACATTAAGAAGGCCATTGCGTGTCTTCTGTTCGGCGGCTCGCGAAAGGTGCTTCCGGACGGCATGAGACTTCGGGGGGACATCAATGTCTTGCTTTTGGGTGATCCGGGTACTGCCAAGAGTCAGCTTCTCAAGTTCGTAGAGAAGGTAACGCCATAATCGAGCTACGACTGGACTTGAACTGACGCGCGTTGTCTAGGTCGCGCCAATCGCTGTGTATACGTCGGGTAAGGGATCTAGCGCTGCAGGTCTTACCGCCTCCGTCCAACGGGACTCGATATCAGTGCGTACGAACCTTGGAGCATTTTCTACCAGTAGTACTTATGGATCAAACAGAGGGAGTTCTATTTGGAAGGTGGCGCAATGGTGTTAGCAGACACAGGTGTTGTTTGCATCGATGAGTTCGACAAGATGCGGGACGAAGATCGCGTTGCTATCCACGAAGCTATGGAACAGCAAACGATATCCATCGCGAAGGCAGGAATCACCACCGTTCTCAACTCCCGGACGAGCGTTCTCGCCGCAGCCAATCCCGTCTTTGGTCGATATGATGAGGGCCGTAGTCCAGGCGAGGTAAGATCCCGCCCCAGGCCACCGTCAGGTCGGTGCTAACCTGTGTGTTAGAACATCGACTTCCAAACGACTATTCTCTCGCGTTTCGATATGATCTTCATCGTGAAGGATGAACACAACGAGCAACGCGATAGAGTGAGTTCAGTACCTTACCGTTTCATTGAATATTTCTGATGGTAACCTTTCGAAACACAGATGATCGCGAAGCACGTTATGAACATCCACATGAACCGGCAGAATGCTGAAGATGGGCAAGCGGAAGGAGAAATTGATTTGGACAAGATGAAGCGGTACATCGCGTATTGCAAAGGGTACTTGGGATCTTATTTCATGCTGAAACTGCAACTCATATCACGAATTAATAGCAAATGCGCGCCTCGTCTATCCCCCGATGCCCAGGAAATGCTGAGCAGTCATTTCGTCAATCTGCGACAAGAAGTGCAGAAAGTTGAACGGGATAATGACGAACGGAGTTCCATTCCGATTACCGTTCGGTAGGTCTATTCTATGATATGCCCCTTCGAAACGTGAGCTCATATGCACCATTCCTACTACGATCACAGTCAACTGGAAGCGATCATCCGGATATCCGAGTCTCTCGCAAAGATGACGCTGTCCCCCGTTGTTCAAAATCATCACGTCGAGGAGGCGATACGGCTGTTCAAGTTCTCTACCATGGATGCAGTTTCTGCTGGGGCTGCGGATGGGTTGTCGCGCGGGGAGGTAAATGAGGAGATGACAAGGATTGAGCGGGAGCTGAGGAGGAGGCTGCCGGTTGGATGGAGCACGAGCTATCAGAGTTTGGTTAAGGAGTTTGTGACCCAGCAGGGGTACTCGAGCCATGCCTTGGAGAGAACGTTGTTCGTATTGGAGAAGAGGGAAGTTATACGGTTCTCCGGACAGGTACGTGGTTTTGCATAATCTGTGACGGACGAGTATTCTGACTAACATCCCGTTCTATAGAAAAAAGTGGTACACAGAGTCGGTGTCTAGCACGGTTGCTATCTTCCTTCTTCTTTTCTTCCTTTTTGTCTTACACAAATTGTCGTCTCCACCATTGCTTTGCTTATACCCGTTTGAATCTCACTGTTGTTGTACACTACATTATCCCTTGGTTGTAGTCCTTAGAAACGGTCCCCATAACTGATGGTCAGGATATATGCAGATTTTGATGTCATAGTACCTCAACGGAAGTAATAAACATCCGCCCGCCTAGCTCAATCGGATAGAGCGTCAGACTTTTACGGTCAGTCAATTGGCTAGGCGATCTGAAGGCTGCGAGTTCGACCCTCGCGGTGGGCTAAAGGATCTCTTTTTGCATCCTTCCTGCAGGGATGCAAACACTCAAAGCAAACGCTCGGAGTACATCACGACGTCGCAGGTCCACTTTTCTTTACCCGGTTTGCCCACCGACATCAAGTTGTATATTACCCTAAGGCCTGACACATGGGCTTACCCCGTTTTCTAACAACAAACTTCTGAGTGTTCTAGATCCCTTGCATCTCTGGTTGTGATTGTTGGAGATGCATGCTGCATTGTTGTCTGTTTCAGCGTTGAATATATAGGGGTCCATGATACTTCGCACCTACACTGAGCGTTAGATATCAAACATTCATCACATATAGAGGTACATCGGGTTTTTGGGGCATCGTACATCATGGATGCCCCCAGGCGTTACGTTGATTCCAGTGACGCCTTGCACCGCTTTCGAAGAGGTGAGTGATATGACCCACACAGGCACAACGAGACCCACTATCGTCAATGTGAAATGGGTCATGGTTTTTGCGGACGGTACACCGCCCATCTCGGATAACCATCTTGTGAGAGTCTTAGTATATCTGTCTGGTCGTCAAGTTGAATCTTTAGAGCTTTATTCTGGGTACGTACGCGAATCGAGCAAAAAGGTGCTTATTAGCCCACCGCGAGGGTCGAACTCGCAGCCTTCAGATCGCCTAAGCAGACTTAAGTAAGAGTCTGACGCTCTATCCGATTGAGCTAGGCGGGCTGATGGAAACAGTATGACCGATACTACCAAGTTCGAGACGCCTGCTGGACAAAGCATGCTTCGTGATTCGAATGTGATTCCATCATGGAGGTTGCACTGCTTTAATATTAGCTTTCGCGGCGACCAAGTCCAATGGAAGACCCACTCATACCACATAAACTATATCGGGTCAGTCTACAGCATGCAGTAAGACACCTGAGTCAGATTTGGCTCAGATTAGGTCCAGATTTGAGTCAAAGCCAGGATGTCACAAGGCTTCCGTGTGCCGAACTTGCGTGTCCTGGCCAGAGACTACGTGTCGTGCGTGTCCGACCTCCGCTGTACCGTCCGCAGTAGCGTGAAAGCTGTGCAAAAAGAACTGGGACGTGAGAGCTGATGAATTGATTCGGCCCAAGAACTCCATTTCCTAGTCCAAGAGCTTGTCGATGGGCACCGCCGGCTGTTCCTACATGGTTCCTATAGCAAATCAGCGCGGGAGATAAACCGAGAAGGCGCGCCCAAGGCACAAGGCGAGGCAAAGCCGGGGTATTACGTAAGGCGAAATGCGCAGTCATAATACAAACAGGGGACAACTGTTCTTTCTTCCGTACCATCACCATCTCCTCTGACTCCCTACAACAGCAGTATTTGAGCATCCAACCGCAGTCAAATTCAATCGCAATGTCCCAACAGCAATCCCCCAACTACGAGGCTTTCAACAGCCACGAGTATTCGAAACATACTGCCCTTGACTTCCTTTCATTCACCTCTCCATTGGACATTGTCGCCCCCTCCCCTGATCTGTTTGAGACCGAACTCGATTCAAACCTCGAGGGCTTAGACGATTCCCAGATCCCTTTCTTCACCGTCAATTCCAGCGACGCCTTCAGTATCTTGAGGTCCGAAAACCCCACGTGCGGTCCTCCCTCCACTATCACCGTATCCAGCGAATCGGCGTATGACTCGCCGCACTCGACCTACTCGGATCCGTACTACAATAACTACGCTGGATCCAATTACTGTGGCTCAGCATATTCCCTAGCTGACTTCAACGAAGTTGACATGCAGCGAATCAATCTCAACGCCTACGACTTCGCCCCCAGCCCAGCGACTGTGGATCCCACTTCGTTTGGGACTCTGCCCTTGACGCCGCCCACCAGTCCTCCAGCGCCGGGTCGGGTGACTAAGGCAACATACGAGAAATACATCCCCCGTAGTTTTTCAGACTACACACCAAGCACCCGTGATGCGGCAGATTTCTACCCTTCGCCCTACCGTACCCAGTCGACGGTGTCACCGACCCATATCTCTGCCCAGCTGCCCACTCTTCCCGACAAGGCTGAGGAAGCGGGCAAGGGAGATGACCCCCGCCGCAAATACAAATGCAATGTTTGCTCTCGTGGTATGTCTCTGCTACGCCATTGAATGCTCTCGTCGCTGACACAGGTTTCTATCTAGCTTTCGCCCGAGCCTTTAACTTGAAGACCCACATGTCTACTCATGACCCGAACAGGTCTAAGCCATACACCTGCTCTCATCGGTCTTGCGGTCGGTCATTCAGCAGGAAGCATGATTTAGGGCGTCACCTCATCAGTATCCACCGAGATGCCTCCGTACTCCCTTCTCATCCCTCCGCCACTAAAAAGGCAGTCGGAGTGACGAGGACTGCGAGAGCTTGGTGCGAGACATGCGGAAAGAGTTACTTTGACAAAGAGGCATCCTGCGGATGCCACAGCGGGAAGTGAAACTTGGATGACGCCTTTGTTCGATGTTAACGTATTTGGCTCTTTGTAAGTTCATCTTGTCCCTGTCGTCGTAGACTTTTTCTTACTTCCCTCGCAGGCTACATGCTTGTTGTCTTGGCCCTAGCGTCGTCTGTCTCGTATGCTATGTTTTCTCGACATATTGGACTTCGCGTCGGGCCTCTACATATGTGTCACGTATCGTACCGCCTCGTATACTTGGCCCCGAGACGAACGTGACCTATGAATTGTCCCTATCATCATCGTTGCCGCTCATTCCCCGTTCTATCTACCTCCCGTATTTCCTTGAATATATTCTCCTCTCGTCGTGGACTAATCTATCGTTGTTATCTTCCTCTCTTTCATGTTTTTTCTCTTTCTTTCTGTTTTTGTTTTTGTCTTGTACACACAGCTTCGCAGTTAGTGCGGTGAATGTGTTATCGTTTCAAAAATATATAAATAAAATCAATATTGCAATAGCTCAAATACAACGTTTGGAAACAATGTTTGAAGTCTATGGAGGTAATGGTACATGAATAACGAATAATCTGCGTTACGTTCTACCCAGCGCCAACTCAACGATGGCGTAGGTGTTAGCCAATAACACTATGAACCATATCCCGTATGATACTAGCATCAATGGCCATCCGTTACTATAGTCTACGTACTCGGGAATCTGAATAGACTCCTCCGTCTTCTCATGATACTCCACAACACTCTCCTTCTCCGTACCCACCTTGTCGCGGTCACTAACGATGATTGAGCTAGATTCAATCACCTGGAGCTGGCTCGCGGTGTACGCCCCAATCCCAACAGATGAAACCGATTGATCATCACTCTCCGAGGGTGGGGACGGGGGTACGGGTTTCCGCACGCGCATCACCACCTTGGATGATGTCAAATATATCAATGGGAATACGATGAACGGAAGGACGACGGAGAGCGCGACTTGCGAGGCAACGAGGAGTGTGTTGATGCCTTCTCGGCCGGCTGAAACGGCGACTATCACAGATGGAATCAAGCTGATGAGACGGGTAATCAAACGACGAAAGAACGGCTGTGATACAACGAATCATGATGGGGTATGTGAATTAGCGTTTTGACATGGTTTCCACGGAGGTGGGGTGAATGGAGCTTACCGATATGCGCCATTCTATGAAGCCCTCGGAGACAACCTGCCCGGCTAGTGTTGCAGTGATACTAGCCGCTTGGCCGGCACAAATGAGCGCCAACGCAAAGACAATGGCAGCACCTGGAGCAGAACAAACAACTATGAGCTCTTGTATAGAAACGTTATTACGAAAATGTGATTGACCATTGCCAATAAACTGCTTAATTAGATCATGGGCGTCGAAAAGCCCCGCTGGGCCTCCATCCCTAGATTGGTAGAATACCGTGGCAGCGAGAATTAGAATTCTAAATCAGTGGTACAAAGGTTAACCTCTCGGTGGTCTTGGAAACAGAATGAATACAATAAATACACTCACGCTGAATTTATGGGCACGGCGATGCCAAGGAGGCTTGTTATGATATCTATGACACCATGTGGGAGGTGTTGGCGAATGAACGCGAGAGAGTTATTCTCTCTTTCGCCATATTTTGTCCTGTAGTCCCGTGCTGCTGCCGCACGTTCTGCGCGGGAAACAGCGAACAGGGGGACGACGAAGTCCTTGACACGGGACTTGAGTGTGCGATGAGTAATGGGCTGCGAAGACGGAAGAACTGGGGGATGTAGCGGCGGGGGTGGAGCCAGAGCCACGCGATCCTGAGTCGCAAGTGACGAACCCAAGAATAGCGCGTGAGGCATGATGGTGGCACCCAGTATCCCGACGGCCGTGTATATCGCGTTTGGCTCAGACTTGAAAAGGTCCTTCGAGGGAATGTATCCCATAAAGACAGCGGGCCAGTCAGGGCGCGATTTCACCATCAAGACGATGAAGCAGGCCAGGACGGCGAGTACCTTGGATCAAAGATAAGACGCCCGCTGCCAATCGGTGGAAATAATGGACTCAACTAATAGAATGATGGTGTATTCAAATGCTTTCGCCGGTCTTCCCTGTGCCGTGGATGGGTTGCTGATGGCGAGAAATACGAGAACATCTGCGGCGGTCAGGGCGACGGCTCCCCATAGTGGTAGGTTAGGGATTATAATCACTAGTCCAATGGCTGAACCTAGCAATTCAGCTAGGTCTGTCGATATGATCGCTATTTCCGAGAGCACGTAAAGAGGATAGAGAACGCCGTAGCGAATCAGCCGGGTATGCTTCGGGCGATCGTGCAGGAGTAACCGGCAGTGAGAAGCCAGGTCTGGTGGAACAAGTTGTTTAGTTTCGCGTACACGATCCGTGTGTAAATAGACTAACCGATCCCGGTAACACACCCCAATTTGCACGATAGAGTCTAATCCACGAGATTCCTCCGTTTGTCAATGGTTTATTGGGGCAGCATTTCATTTACCTGCAATACTATTGCGCCTAGCCCCGTCATGAGTATGACAAAAAGCATAGGTCGATAGTGGAAGTCAGAGCCTGCTTGCAGGTCTACGCTCCAGTTACCCCTGTGACCCTGCTGGTCAGCATGCAGTATAGACAATCGTTAACCACATCCTATAACTTACGGGTCAAAATATGCGACAGCGCATACGATACCGACACCTATGTGGTTCTTGACATGGTGGAGGACTCGGCGTACGGCTGAGGAGCTGCTTGACCGCAGCGTTCGTTTGAGGGCCACAGACATGACCTGCTGCTCGGGGGGCGATGAAGGAGAGGTGGCAGTTGATGGTAGAGGGCCATTTCCTCAGAATAAAGTAGGAAATCCCGAAACCAGCGTAGCGGAATGGAAACAGTAGATTGGTAGAGGTCTTGAGGGCACCTGCCACAAGAAGCCACATATTTACCCACCGTTCTGGTGGTTTGATGTCCGTCCGTTATGTTCCCAGTCCCTATCCCCTTCTTTCTCTGGAACTGCCGTGACTGTCGCCATGGACATCAATGACCTACACCCGCAAGATGACCATGGTCACCGATTCTTTATATGGCATGAATGGCTACAAGTAATTCTATACTCACCTTCGATAATTGCTCCCGACTGATGCGCATCACAGGCGTATGGCCCGTTGACCGCAGAGAATGCGTTCGACTACTTCACCTCAAGCATGTTCTACGATAAGCAGAGCAACAACCAGGTGCTTCGAATGCAAACGATGCACACTGGGATGCCCCTGTTGAACGAAGCTGAGGAACTGAGGTGAGTGCAACTTGGAACCCCGCGTGAACGCGTGAACGGTGCAGTGGCTCACCCGTTCCTCGTCCAGACGATTCACCGGCGTGGAATTTGCGTTGGTCCATGCCGAGCCTCCTTCGCTATTCATAATTCACAAACGCGAGCGGCTCTCTCCGGACGAAGGTGAGCTTTCTGAATCAGAATTTGCACTTGACGGCTAATATAGTAACACTGTCCCAGTTCGACCGCTAGCCGCATATTTTATCGCGAATAACCGGATATACCAGGCCCCTGACATCTATACAGTACTGTCGAACCGATTGGTAGGTCGAGGAATGCTTCGATGAGATAATTCTGCCCATATTCTACTACACAGCTCGCGACACTTCATTCTCTTCAAAATTCTCTCAACATCTTGCGCAGACACCGGCCTGATTACACGCCAAGGACGGGATTTATATGGCCTATCGCGGACCCCTCGATCCCAGATGACTCTAATCCAAAACCTACCGTTGATGCGGACGGAGACCAAGAAATGGGCACAGCGGAGTCAGACTCCCAGAAGGTCACAGGGAAAAAAGCACTCACGGAAGTCTCTGCTGGACCAAAAAAACAACAGAACACGATGCTACTCTTCAACGCCATGCGAACGACAGCAGCGCACTCCAAGGTCACCCCTCCGTCGGTCCCAGCTGCAGCCGAAAACGTGGAGATGGGTACACCCGCGCCATTCCCCGGATTTCGCGCACCCGCCACCCCTGTCACCCCTGCCTCGGACACGATACCGAGCGTCCCCCAGAAAGACTCAGGATTGGCGGAGCAGCCTAAAGGTATTCCTGGCGCCGGGAAAAAGAAGAGAAAGAGTGAGTGAGCACACCGCAAATTCTTACCAGGCAGCACTCATTTCATCTTCGTTAGGAACATTGAACTCACAACCCCAACCCTGATTCCTGGTGCTATCCTTTATACTGGCTCGAGGAGGACCGCCTCAGTAATGATAACAATAGTTAGGCATTCTCAAGGTCATACGTGCGCCCCACGCCGGCTGGGAAAGTTTCGCCTTGGTCCCATATTTATGGTGCGCTGATTCAGTACCCATTTTAAGTTGGCCAATAGCCGGAAGGCTTGTCGTATGAATCAGTATGATAAAACATGTGCACGGTGCCATTCTCGACATTGACAGATAGGATTATACAGCTCTGATAAGATACTAATAGACCCCGCTGTATCATCTCGCCCCGACGCCGGTTAGCTTTCCTGTGAGCCATCCGAGAGGCGTCTGGTTGACACCACGGACACCTAAGCCTCCAACACCGAGTGCAAGGGGATTTGCCGAGGCAAAAGAGTCCTTTCTTGCCTTGGTAGCTTGATGTACTAGGTATTGTAAGATTAACATACGAACATCACGGTACGACTACTTGACCGAACGTACCTGACGCGTCAATCTCCTCGATATTTGTTTCCAATACGAGACCACCTTGTATTATTTCAGCTAAGATGTGGTGGGCCTTAATCGTGGCCGTGAGCGGTCACATCCAACGCGTTATGAGAGACTCGCGAACCTCGTCGAAGTGGAACACAAGATCCAACTCGCAGACGTTTTCGAACGTCCGGTCAAGGGACTCCACAAACACCTAGAAGTTCACCGCTGGTTTAGTCAATTTCAAGAAGCTTACCAGAGTGGTATATTGGATGAATCCTCACCTGAATCAAGTCCAAGATCCCAAGCTCACTTTCCGCCCCATCGACTACAAATACGAAGTGCAGAGTTGCGTAGCTGCGGTATACCACGCGCCATCTCTCGTCGTCTTTCTTCTTGGGTCCCAAGAACGCTTCAAGTTCGGGCGCATCAAGGAAGTTGCATAGTCCTGGCGGGCGAGAGCTGACCAGCGAGAATATCTTCTGGACGAGTGTTTGTGGTGATTGATGCAGAGGTGTATAGAACTTGGTCAGTCGGGCAACTCCCGAAGTATTGACTAAATGGATGGGCAGCAATTCGGCTATTAGCAATGGCACCAAGTCTACTGAGATGTACAGCTTACAGATGAGCACGCCATGGATCATTTTGCAGCTTAACGTCTAATGTTCATTGGAAACTTTGACTAGTGCGAAGCGGTATCCAGCACGTGGCCCAATTGGGACCACGTAAATTCTAATAACAAATCTAACATACAGACTGTAGACAATGCACTGGTATCTCATTTCCTGAGTACATATATTGAATATTCACGCATCTGAGGAAGGTTAAGCTCTGGGTAGTGACAATCAAAGTGGGACACTCACAGTACGATGTACCAACAAGCATTGACGACAAGCTCTGGAGTTGATCTTCGTCAAACGCTAACTGATCTTTATGCCAAGTATCCTGAGTAAGGAAGTTAGTCTATGATCAGAAGTAACAATCACGATGAGAATTACCTGGTGAGTCTGTGGACGAAACATGAGGAAGTCAGCGGTCACACGATGGATAAAGGGTAATATTAGACTGACCTTCTTGAATTCTGACGCGCACTGTCGAATTGTAGTTGAGATAGGAGGAGGGTCGGTAGAATGTGGAGCCAGTACTATGGGGACGGCATGAAGTGAAGAAAGAATAGGAAAGCAATTATGAATGACCTTCTGCCAAGGGAGGCATCCAAGACTCCACCGAGTATGGGAAACTCTCAATTAGGGCACATACTCCAAGGATAGCTGAGTGGAGAGTTCGAAGAGAATCTGCAAATTCAGGGCTCTGTCTATCAGGTAGCTTGATCTTCCTGATTTGCCGAATGAAGCGATTCTGCAAGTACCAGTGTTCATTTGTGCAATGACCACACCGTGAGCGAAGACGAACCTTGAGCGGCACAATACTCTGCCGTTGAGAACAGCGCACTATTCCTGATAGAGCCTTTGATGCCATGCCTCGGACTTCTACGTTTTCATCTGCCAGACATGCAAGCAAACAATCCATGATCTTCGAGACATTCTCGAAGGAAATCGACAATAGATTCCGGTAGAAGAATACGACCATTGCGGGAAGGGCATGGAGGCGGATTCGCCACGACTGCGCAAGATGTCAGTCCCAAAAGCTGTTCGAGGGTGCGTACACTCACTGCGGATGACTTGATAGCATCAACGAAGTAGTTCAGTATAACTTCCACATACTCGGACGGGGGCGTAATCGCCGATATCACATAAAGCACAGCAGTACTATAGCGTTGTAGATCAGGACTATCACTGAGCTCAGCCATGCGCAGTATCTCAGGCCTTTGAGAATGTTGATATATGTGAGCCTTCTGTGACGTAGATTCGAGGGTATGACTCACAATAAGCGAATGGCGTATGGGAAGATCAAGGATGCCTGAGCACCATGCGCAGAGGTCCATATCCACTGAAGAACTATATGACTCGTTGATGTGATGCTCTCTGCTATCACTGATAAGAAGCTTACGAGTCAATCCAACTTTGTCGTACTGCGCGAAAAGTATCAGAATTGATTGTTTACTGCAGACGTTTGGGCGACTTACTTGTGATTGGCTCACACGCGGCGGAGGGAAGCGTTCTGTCCGCCATTGAGGCATTTTGTCCACGATGGCATTAAAGGCTACTGCGTAAGTGGGTTGTCTATGCTTTATTTAGCTAGCACTAAGAACGAAACTTGGTCAACTTACCGGATTTGCAATGGATCCTTTGAGGTCTGACAAGCCTGCAAGAATGCCTGAGTCGAAGGGTAGCAAGGCTCCCATAAATTGCGATTCATCATGTGTAGCTGCTCCGCAATGTATGCTCTGATCTGCAATGCTCTGTTAGTAAAGAACACGGCATGAAGGCAATCAGCATACCTCAGCATATCCGATGTCTAGATTGTCCATGAATAGAGTAATGTATTTATCTGACAACGAGTTGAAACGGGAACCCAAACAATCAACAATTGCTGAGAAGAGCGTTATTTGTTTCGTCACTGGGTCATTTCAATGTTAGGTAGTATTTCGTCGAAACAGGAGGACACCCACTCTCAAATGCTGATTCGCGACTGAAATCCAAAGGTTGATCGAGGACCCATTTTATCAACGGCGTACTTCGTCGGGGATCTCGGTCCTGTAATTGGTACTAAAGAGACACTTAAGCACCAGCGCGACAGTATGTCTCGTCAACATACGCTAAAAAGGGACTCCCAGAGGACCAACGTATCTGGTTTGATCTGAGCGTAAATTCTATCTAAGCGAGACATGAACCAGGTCCAAAGGCGATCACTGGATGAAGGGAGCCAGTGTTTAGATCCTGGTAAAGACATGAGGACCTTTGCTTGAACGTTCAGATGGGTAGGAAACACGTACCTCGCAAGAGGCCGGCAAGGAATTCCACTCCCGCTCGCTGTTTGAAGCGATCCGGGTCGAAGATCAGTGGTTCAATGACATCCAGGAGACCATCGAGGCATTCACGTTCCAACATTATGGCTACCTGGAGGTGAGCATGGGCGAGAGGGGACAGCGCGACACCGTACCCAAAGCTTTGATGAGCGTCACATTTTCTATACGCAACTCTGTAATACCGCTTGTCCTGCCCGACTCCTGACCCCAAAGCGTTGCTAGATTAACGAAGAATTTACCCTCCACCACCACGGCCCTCGTCGCATCAAGGCACGGCTGGCAGTCGGCGCTCCACAAAAGGGGGGACGAGTTCCCTGTGGTGATAGCATATCCCTTTACACTGGGCGTCCACGAGACAAAGCCGGTGGGGACTCTGTCGACAAGGATCTCACTAAACGACAGTTAGGTCGGACCGATTGCAAGGGGTGAAACGTCTCGCCTTCCTTGGCCTCGCAAAGGTTGGTCTAAGCCGGCAAGGAATGCTTGCGGGTCTTTGATGAGCACCGTTCTCCGTAAGGGACTCGACCAGTTGTCTGTCCACAATTCTTCATTAGACTTAGAATAAGTTCGGATCTTCACCATTGCCAACATCTTGTTGACCGCCCTACGGAGCATGTTAGGTTTAAGGTTATGTTATGATCTAAAACAACATGCCGTACCTCTGGGCGGTGGCCCTAATGGATGGCTGAGGGTTCGTGCAGAGCTCCATGAAAACTTTGGCCAGGTCGGCCGAGGTGGGAACATCTCGACGCACAAGACCAACTAGAAATCTAAGAGCCATTTGCACGTATCTCCACTTGAGATCCAAAGTGTCAGTGGATACCACACACGGTGCCACACCACGACACTTACATGCGTTTGAGGGCTCAACACCACATTGAGGATCGAAGTGACCTGAAAACACCGTCAAATGAATGAAAACACCCGAAGCTAATGCAACCTACGGTGCTTTGATACAACACCGCTCGTTTAGCAACCCGGATGGAGGATTTAGCCGTCGCTTCCGATAGAAGTTGTTGATTCACAAAAGAAGCAGAAAACTCAGCAGCTAACTCGAGGAGCACGTCATTCAGGCGTGGAGTATTGAGCGTGTATGCCTCGGTGTGAAATGCCTCTTCGGAAAGGTGTGCTAATAATTCCTGAGACAGGCTACTAACTAGCTTCTGCACGGAGGGCTATGATTCATGTTGAGTTAATATTTAGCCGTATGACAAAGGGTGCACAACACCTTCTCCTCGTGTTGGCATTCAAGCAAGGTTAGCAGATGCTTTTGGCGATACTTGTAGTCTGCGTGAAATGAGTGTGAGGGCCTATAGGAGGATTACGACACTAACCAGCCAGAGAGTAGGCAGCTGGCAATGTACGTCAGTGAGTTCGCCATCAAAAGGTGGAGTCATCATACCAATGCCTTTGTTACCAAGAACGTAGAGGGCTCCTTTCATGCGGTCAGGATCATTGCCCTTAGCGAGTGCGTTGAATAGATGGGGTAGAATCATTCTTGTAGAACGAACGTAGTACTAATACGAGTAGATGTCAGTCGCAGCATTTCGTGTTGCAGATCCGTTAACCTACGCCGCAGACATTATGAAGCACGGACTGTGCTTGGCTGAGAAGTCAATCAGGTCAAACGAAGAATATTCTTGTGCGACTAGACGCACCGGCGGATTCTGGTATACGGTGATAGAGAAAGTTCGACAAGCTCTTCAATAAGACCATTGTCTACAGACGACCGTTTCCGATAGAGCGAGTGCATGTATACTCGGCCACTATGGTAAACTTGTGCTCGCTTCACGAAGACAAGCCTGGAATTTTCTTTCTGCTTCGGCCAAGTGCGGTGAAGGCTGGACATAGATTTAGAACATGTAGTGATAGATGACGTAATGGGCACTTACTCTCTTGCCTGGGAGTAACTTGTAGAAA
Organism: Pleurotus ostreatus; assembly: GCF_014466165.1. NCBI lineage: Eukaryota > Fungi > Basidiomycota > Agaricomycetes > Agaricales > Pleurotaceae > Pleurotus > Pleurotus ostreatus. The sequence goes on along the minus strand of NW_023503157.1, from coordinate 3,056,710 downwards.
GGGATTCGTAGGTACCTCTGGTTAGGCCATAATCAAGCAGGTAAGAATCGATAGCTTTGACGACGCCGATGACTGCATCCGTATGATCTTCGCCTTCTGTTCTCTGACGCAAAGCAGATGAGGCTTTCTTAATAATGGTGGCGAAGCGCCCTCTAAGCGCAGAGACATGTCGATATCGAGGATCCTTAGGATCCGTTAGGACAAACCCTGCGTTCAAGGATAGAGGCGTCATGGAAAGTTCCATTGATTCGACCTCATCGTATAAGCCAGAGTTTGCAACCTCTTTCTGGCCCTCCTCGAGGAGTGTAGGTAGGCCGTTCCACATAGCTTTGCATGCATGGAGGTACCTGTATACAGTTGGCGTTAGGATCAGTGCGAAAGATGCGTAAATTCCCATACCGGCAGAAGTCATTGCGCTCGATGCTATCCCAACGTGGTGCGCTGTCGATAAGCACTTCGACTTTGTCCATAGCGGGGGAGAGGACCGTATCCAAAATTTCAATGGCGAAGGCGATCTCCTCGGGAGAAGGGACTAGACGGACATGAAGCTACAGACAAGAATGACGCGGACCTTTAACATACCATGCCATTCTATGCGCACTTCGTTAGCTTCGTATAGTTTGCCCCAACTCTTGTAATGTTCCGTGTCAAAGTCTGCGTCAGAGTTTAGAGGGAAGTGATAGCTTCAGTAATGGCAATGAACGTACTTTGGTCTTCCCACTCGTCTGTATTGATGAATCGGCTGTTCAGAGGATAGGTGCCAACTAAAGTATGCAAAGAACGCATTATAAGACGTCCAACTCCACTGTAGCCCCTTTCGCCTTTGGTCTTGTCGACGAGAAGCGCGAAGAGCTGGAGGATTCGAGGCTTATAGCGTAACAACTAAAAGACAGGAGGATGAAGGTTAGTAACTTCTAATTGTTATGCAGACGACCTTACTAACCTCTGGTCCTCCGTACCCGAGACAGCCACGGAGGATTGTCAAGTCTGAGAGTGAGATCAATATATAAGGTGTGCTGCACGGTCGAATATTCGCTCACTCCAATGGAAAGTAGTATCGGATGGTACCGCGGTGTGACTTGAAGTCGTGCGAACACTCGAGGCGCCATGCTTCAACTCTTCTTCAATCTGCATATTACAATGCGAAAAGAATTTGGCTATTGTCTCCTTCGGTTTTACCCGTGCTAAACAGGCAACGAGTTGACCGAACGCCCTTACAGCATTGGACTTCGCGTTGGTGGTCGCGTAGTTATAAACGAGATTCAAGACGAGATCGAACAGCTTGTCGGAGAGGTGGAGGCACACGACGTCGAGCATGCTCTTGATGGATTTCAGGACGCTTTCTTCTTGCTTGCCGCCAGTGGTATTCCTTCTACCACCTTCTTCGGGGAGGTTTTCGAAGAGAGCAAAGACGCGGCGGAAGAGGGATGCGACCCAGTCTGTCAAAAGGCCGTAAGCAACGTGGTCGCGGTTGAGTAGTGAAACGGCGACATACCGGCAAAGCCAGCGGTGCTATCGATAGTCAAAGACCTTTCCTCGCTTCTGCTCAACTTCTGCACCTCGCCTATGTCGACCCCATCTGGGAGCGGAGGGGCATCCGCATCGATCTCCATCGCATCTGCCGGATCCTCACTGTCTACAGGTAGGCCAGAGTGATAGGAAAGTTCTCCAATCCTGACATGCTGAACGGCTGAAATGATGAACATAGTAGCACACACTGTCTTGACTGGGTCGTTCTGAAGAAAATGAGCATCAATATGCGCGAACTGTCACGGTGGCTAGTTGACCGACCAAGTCAATGCCTGGAATGCATAGTTCGAGAAGGGGTACGAGGTGCTTCTGACCGCCCAACCAAACGCGCTCCTTTGTAAGAGGGACGCAAATCCCAGAAAGCATCCCTAGAACAGCTGTCGTCCTATGAGTCTCGTTGACCACTTCGAGGCCGCCATAGGCGCGCTCGAGTAACTCAGGCATGATTAAATCTGGATCGAGCAAAGCCATTGTGCGCAACGAGCCTTGCGCATATGACGCAGCGACGGGGTCCTTCGAGAACATGGCGATGAGTGCTGGCGTGCGGAGAATTCTGACGAAGTTCCTTCGGATGGCAGGCGTCAAACGTTGTGCCTCAAGGGAGTATTAGCTACAAACGCGAGAACAGAAATACACACGCCTACCCGTGGTATGATGCAAGACGGCTGTTCTTCCTCCTTTACCCTTCGTATGAATTCGGCAGTCAAACGATGCAGGAAAGTTGTTAACTAACAAGGTACATAAGCCTCAGGATCCATTAAAAATGAACCCAACCTACTGAGAGTGACCAAGCCCCAGAGTTGGAGGGATGGAAAAAGGACTCGGTGCACGTAATCAACTTCTCCAAGGAGTCTAGGGCCTTGGATCCTGCTAAATACCCGATTGCATGAGAAGGCAATGATCGACTGTCGCCAGCGGGGGTCGCAGAGGCGGTAGTACGTTCAGGCCCATCCACTGACATAGAGTAGACGATGATCTTCGCAAGAGCGCCTGCATAAATGTTCAGATTTGAAGCACAAAGAGAAATGATTGGCCGTACTTTGTCGATTCACAGACTTCTTGATGCGTAATGACTGCATGTCACCGTGTATATCTGCCATAGCGCTTGTGTTAGATCCCTGTGTGAGCATATTAATAGGTGATCTGGTTTATCTTCATAAAAGGTAAAGTTACTCCAATGGCACCGACGGGAACATCTTGGGTATACTGGTTAGACCTGTTCGACGAGTAAGGAGGATGGACAAACTCATTGATCCTAAACCTTTGCCTATCAGGGTAGTCCATTCACTCTCTGACCAGATCCCAACATCCCTCCACTCAGCACCATCTTTCTTCGCCGTGCCTGCGATGTGCTCCTCCGAAAGGTCTCCCGCCAATTCAATGAGCCTATCGTCTACCGTGAACGAATTAAAGGCCTCCCAGAGAACGAAGATTGTTGGAAGGTAGAGGTCCACACGACCAGGCGGTAAAAAAGATGTCATTACAGGGACCATAGTCATTATCGACTGAGAAGAATCATTAGGATTTTCCCAGCGTCGAGGCCAAAAATACATACCTCTTTGGTAATCCTTGGTACAAATGTGGAGAGCATCTCTGGTATTTCGGTGACAGGGTAGTATCCCTTACATTGCTCAGCAACATATAGAAGAATATTGACCACGTTTCGACTAATTATTGGGCGTAAGTGCCATAGATAAGAGTACGCAGGGATGGTGAGCTCACGTGGGTTCTTGAATGCGTTTCTTTGGCCAAAGCTCCTTCTGAAGGGCATCCCATAGAGGCTTCCACGGCAGCTCAAGGTCAGTGGACTCCAATTTGCGCGTCACCCCTGATTTATTCGCCAGTAGCCGAGAAAGCATATCCGCCCAGCTTCGAATGACACGGCTTTCAATCCCGGGTAATATACATAGTTCGTAATACAATCGCACGAGCTTTGCCCTTGTCGACTTGGGCAGGGGATAACGCATCAAAAGCCAGCTATACAAGATGCATGACGAACCGATTACATGGCAAACAAAGCAACAACGACGTACCATTGCAACATGCCATCCCAAGTCGTCAAGACGAGCCAATTTTGAGCTTTGGCAGAGACAAATATCTTGCCCACGATCTCTTCCAGACGCGTCTGCATATATTCGACCGATTCGCATTCGTACGGCAGCGCATTCAAGTATGTCTGGAGCGTCGCACGTTGTTTGTCCATATCTGACAACCCGGCCTGATCGTCCAGTGAGGTAGGGAAGTCGTCGTCCTCCATGGTGGGGTACGAAGGGCCAACCTGCGCGAAGGAAAGATCTATGCCAAGCGCCTCTGAGGCGGCTTTCAGTAGTGATTCGAAGTCCATTATGTGTGATGAAGGCCTACTGATGAAGATGCAGCTATATAAGCTACTTTCCAGAGATGACGCGTCCTTGACCTGAGTCACGATACTCACTTTGTGAATAATCCGTTTGATATTCTGCGCAGTGGATCAGTGATCTTGAAGAAAGGACGCGTCACGGTAGTGAACGGTATAGATCTAAACGCCACGTGCCAACATCGGCATATCACCCCGCTTTAGGAAACCTTCGTTACTTGCAATATGTCGTTCAATTTCCTGAGGCCCTTCGTTCGACAAGCTGCAGGCTGCAAACGGCGCACCTTCTTCACATCGTCAGCGCGGAATGCCCCAACGAATTTCGCTCGGGCAACGCGAATTAGGCCCCTTCTCTGCGGAGCGGGCCTCTTCGCCACTGCGTTTGCGTTGCAGCCCAAGGTCCATTTAGATACTGAAAGCCAGGTGCCAGAGCCTCCGAAGACAGTGGAAACTACAAGTAGGTCTCTAATTTATGTTGCTGGAGACCCTTACACTTACCACCCGTTTCTAGCCGACCCCGCGACCGGGATTCAGTTCCCTAACTCCCTTCAAGTGCCTTCTAAAATCAAGCTACCAGAACTCACTCTCCTAGGAGTAGGAGTTAGAACAGTCTCATTTCTTGGAATCAAAGTATACTCTGTTGGATTTTACGCAGACTTAGAAAACCCAGATCTCAAGGTCAATGTCTTTCTTGGTATTACTCAGGAGACAAATCAACCAACACATCCATAGATCCCTAAGGACCTTGATCCAGAGCAGAAAGCAGAGCACATCGTCCGAAATACGGCATGCGTAGTACGAATTGGTAATGGCATTGTATCACATTACTTGCTCAGCAAAAGTAACTTATATTCCATTCAGTTCCTACCAGAAACACTAACTACACACATCTTCGGGACGCCTTCATGAGGTCACTACAAGCCAGAATGGTCACTGGACGTCAGAACGGAAGCATATCGGAGGAAGTAGAAGTGGCCGCGGGCTCCCCCCTGCGAAAGTTGAAGTCCCTCTTCCCAAATTCAGCGTTAACCAAGAACACGCCGCTGGACGTCTTCCTTTCGGCACCTACCCCTGGTCGTCCCCGCGCACTCGTATTCCGCGATATGGGTGCTATAGAGAACGACTGGGTAGCCACGGAGCTGGTACTCCACTACTTTACAGGGGAAGGACCCAGCCCTCCGGTATGTCCTCCGTCTTAATTTATTAACGAGATTATATCACGACTAATTGTCCCTATCAGCTCAAGAAGGCAGTGCTGGAACGCCTGAGTTCCCTAGAAAAATGACATGTATTTATAGGATAGAATCGCGGCTTGACTCTGCTGGAAATATACACTGCTTTCAAATCATGGTCGCTTGAACATTTGTCGCAAAGGCCCCACCGATATATCCCCGGCTATATCGAGTCCCCACACTCACGCTTGATTGATTGTAAGGACCCCCTTCTCACTACTCACCATGGCCGAGTACAAATATCTTAGCCGTTCGTCTGTTCTTATTAACAGTGGCTCGTCTACTTATTATAGCCCGCAACAGCCGAGCAAGTGGATAAGTTTCTTGAGGACGGGTACATTGTGATCAAGAATGCTTTTACGAAGGAGAAAGCCGCTGAATGGACTAAATCTATGTGGACTCGCCTAGGCATCGATCCTGACGATAAGACTACGTGGTACAAGGAAAGAATCCACATGCCTTGGCACAAAAGAGAGCAAGTGGCCAAGTTTGCGCCTAAGGTATGGGACATTGTTATCTGAGGCGTCTCCAGCCATCACCCAATTATCCAGGCCTGGGGTGCCATCGTTGATCTATTAGGTGGCGAAGACAGAATCGACGAAGAAAGTAGCGCCTGGGGCGATAGCTTTATCGTCAACCTCGGTACCGATGCCTTAGAACAAGCGAAAGAAGACAAGCGTCCAACCGATCTTGATAACTGGCATGTCGATGGCGATTTCTTCGTTAGTATAGCCAGTGGTATCTGCCATCATCGATAATCGTTTTAACTTCTACCAGGTTCATTTCCTTGACTCTCCCGAGCAAGGTCTCCTTGTAATTCCGATTTTCTCTGACATACAACCTCGCGGCGGCGGGACTTTCATCTGCACAGATGGTTTGGACAAGATAGCCAAGTACTTGTCCGAGCACCCAGAGGGTGTTCTGCCCACTGGCTTATCGTTCACCCCATCCACGACGAAATACAGCACCGGAGAATACGACCAAGATCCCCACTATTGGTCGCACCTGAAGGAAATCAAAACGTGTAACAAGTTCATCGAGATGACAGGAGAGATTGGAGATGTTGTGTTACTTCACCCGTTGATGATGCACTCCGCGTCGAAGAACTACCTGCGAATCCCAAGAGTCATCACTAACCCTCCCGTCTCTCTCAAGGAGCCGTTCAACTTTGCTCGGGAAAGTCCTAACGAATACAGCCTTGTAGAGAGGAAGACTCTCAAGGCCCTCGGCGTAGAGCGACTCGAGTTCAAGCCAACAACAGAGAGAAGGAGGATCGTGCCGAAGCGAGTCCTCGACCAGAACAAGATGCTTGAAGAAGAGAAAAGACGGTTAGCGGCAACTCCTATGCAGCACTAGCTATATTTTTTCAAACGGCTGTATTTCCGAGCTAAATTGAGACTTCCTGTAGAAGAACTACGGGGACTACCGCTGACAACCGGTTAGGGGCTTAGATCACGCTGCCTCAATCGACCCTGCTAAACGCGACCGATCACATGATTGCAAATGTGATCAACAAAGACGCGTATTTCGGAGATTAGAAATTGTATAAAAGGGGTGGACTCGCGTTCCACTGAATTTGCATCCTCTTGCTTTCTGACCACCACCTCACAAGTACATTCAAGCAAATCGCCTAAGCATATCAGACTACCAATGGCCCGCACCAAGCAAACCGCCCGCAAATCTACTGGAGGTACATCCGTTCTCGAGCAAGTATCTTCTTCATGAATTCTAAAGTATCCTGTCTCTAGGCAAAGCGCCCCGTAAGCAACTAGCTGCGAAGTCAGCCCGCAAGACCGCCACCGCTGTACGTCCCCCTGCATCCCCAGCGACGGCGGCTTTTGCTTACTCTCATTTAATAGAATGCCACTGGTGGTGTCAAGAAGCCCCATCGCTTCAGACCAGGAACAGTAGCCCTTCGTGAAATCAGGCGGTACCAGAAGTCCACTGAGCTCCTCATCCGCAAGCTGCCCTTCCAGCGCCTCGTCCGTGAAATTGCTCAGGATTTCAAGGTTCGTGAAGCCTCCGGACCGACATTGGCGTCATACTGATCCACCCTTGCCTATTTTGTAGACTGATCTTCGTTTCCAATCATCCGCCGTCATGGCCCTCCAAGAAGCTGCCGAGGCGTATCTTGTGTCGCTGTTTGAAGACACCAACCTTGCCGCCATCCACGCTAAGCGTGTAACCATTCAACCCAAGGATCTTGCTTTGGCCCGACGCCTTAGAGGCGAGAGGTCTTGAGTCCGTTTATATGGCTCCTGCCTTCATGTTTGGTTGATCACTGTGCCAGTATTATTTATGTCTGTACAATTACCTATGTGTCATGCAGTAATGTTTAGGGGAAATGAACATGATTCCGTACTCGGACTCACTGTCTGTATAAGTGGAGCAGTATAACGCGCATCGCGTTGTGGCACAATACCGTGTTGTTGTCGCTTGTTTGGGTTTTCAGCTCGCTTCATTTGGAATATGGGGTAAGCCAATCTCACCCAGTACCATGAACATATCCTTCCTCCATACCTGTCCTCATTTTGCGAGGTCAAGCGGCATTCGAGCCACGAAATGGTTGTCGGGTGCTTTCGCTAGCAGACATTACGCGACCCACCGTGATCCTACAATTGCTTCTTCACCGCTTTCCCAGTCGCTCGACACAGGACGACGGAGTACATCTCGACTCGAGTCTGCGGGCCCGTTTCAACTCGGAGTCTCGCCAAATCGTGGACAGCCCGCCAAGAAATGGTCTGAGCTCAGTGCCGGAGGCAAAGGTGCGTCCCCTCGAGTTTTCGTTCTTGAATCATTCTTCACAGCCTAACACCGTTTTAGTCATACGCACAGGTGCTCGCACGACGAATCTGACCGTGATTTTGCTCGGAGCCGGGTTCTCGGCCTTGCTGGTCTACTCCTTAACTACTGAGCTCTTTTCGAAGAACTCACCAACGGTGCTGTACGGTGATGCTTGCAAACGAATCACGGCTTCTCCTCAGGTTTGACTTCCCTTTTCCCATCACGATCGAATGTTGTAAAATTGAATGTTGCACAGGTCGCAAAATATATGAACGGTCCATTCACCTTCCACAATAACCCGCCCTCGGCTATCCGTCCTCGGCACCGCAATCGACATGTCTCGTCCCAAATTATGGTTGACTCAACAGGCCGAGAACACATGATCATGAACTTTTACATACAGGGCAAGCCACCGGGTTCACAGCATACATCTGACGAATCATACTTTGACTCGATGTCAACTTGGAGCAAGGAGACTCTTGAGTCATTCTCAAAGATGACAACAGATGATGGTATCGTTTGGGTGAAAGACACAGCTGCGGACATATCGGAACGAGCTAAGAGACTTTTCAAATATCTGAGCGGCTCGCCTATGCCTCCACCGCCGTTACCTACTCCATCACTGTCACCCGAGGGAAAGGATATGTCCAGAAGGCAGGATAGCGGGGTATGGAGTCTAACGGGGATGTTCTCCTCTCTGAAAGGCACGAAATCAGCATATTCTGAGGCCGCTACATCCGAACCAGACGGCAGAATATGGACCGAGGGCGAAGTACACGCTGATTTGATCAAGGTATGCATCTTCATCTGAGGCAAACAGCATCCCACTGATAGCTATTGACATCATCACCAGAATAACGATGGTTACTTCGTGTTCCGCTATCTGTTGATCGACATCCCGAGTGAGTTTACATGTACATCCGTCAGAGCCATGAAACTTATGACGAATCAGGTTCGCGGTCCAGGGACTCGGTACGCGTTTTCGTTGAGCGCGCCCCGACTGTGAGGATAGACGAGCCGGTCATACGATGGAATTCATAGGACATTATCATCATCATCATCCCCTTCACACTTAGTGTAATGTATCATGATTTGTTAACTGACGAGATCTGCCGCGCCAATTACATTATTTGTAGGGTATGGAAAGTGCTGGACGTAGAGGTGAATTGGATTGAATTTGTAGTATGCCAGGTTAATCGCCAAACAGTTTCTGAACGCGTTTGAGTACGGAGTCCTTCGAAGGATCTGGAAATGCACGTCGTGATTGCTCGGATACAATGATTTTGGGAGTCCCTGCCACAGCTCACCGTAAGGATGGTCCTTTGAAGGAATCTCCAATAATGCTGGGAATGCTTGCTGGTATTTGTCTACAGTAGGTCGTATCTTCTCAGCGACCTGTTAATCAAGGTCAGCGGTGGAAAGAGGTCTCAAATGGATCCAACAGACATGTTGGTTGATCAGGAGGATGGCGATGTCTTTCCGTTCGGTGAACTCCTGGAACGCAGCTTCAATCGTGGACACTTGAGTTTCTGATAACAACCAGGCTACATTTGGATCGGTCATCTGCGAGTGATTCTGAACAACGTACTAGCGTCCACGATCAAGAAATTCTTCTTCTGCTGCTCGTTTATGTGGCCAACGCCCGCTAGCAGTAGGCCCGTGATGGAGTCCTGGGCAGCAATTCATTCAAGGAAACCCAACAAGGCATCCCGTAGAGACTCTCACCTCGTCTCCGATGACCGCTATCAGATTCCGTTCCTTCGCACTTGTCGCCATGAGCGGTGACGGAGGAGAGAAACAAAAAAGGCAATCTCAGGATGCTAGCTCTGATCCAAGTCTAGTCAGGGGTTGGAACTTTGCAGGCTTCTCCACATTTGTGCACTCGCAAAGTTCTGCCCTCTACACGACAGAGAGAAAGTATACGATGGATATTTTTAATCGCCCCCCAACGATCTCGGACGATACTTTGCAGTACACGCTCTACCCTCCCGCCGAGCTTGCGGACCATGTTTCTGTGACCTCTTTTGCAGCATGCATCCCATCCTTCGTAGAAACTCTGCTTCCGCCCAGTTTTATCTGGCACAAGGATTCATTCGAACTCAGGGCAGTCCCCGATCCTGACGTCGCGAACCGATGGCGTCTGAAGGGCAGGATGCGCGTCGGAGACTGCGTTGACGATGAGTGGTGTGTAGTTTGGCTATTCAAAGAGATCAGTGCGAAGTGGGATCTAGCAATTAGGTCAGTCATTTTCCCCACAATGTATTTCACTGTCTGATGGAGGGTCTCATAGCGTCTTTGATTCTGATGGTGAATTCCTGCTAATTGAAGCAGCTGAAGGCCTGCCGAAATGGGTAACCCCAGGCAACTCAGAAAACAGGGTGCGCCCCCTCTCTTTCGATGGTAAGATGCATAATGGATTTACGCGTATGACTATACAGGTCTGGATCTACGGCTCACGCCTTCATCTTATTCCTCTCTCACACATCTCCCCGCCTTTTAGACCGCGCAAGCGCAGACGTTCGCACGACAGGGACGACGAGGGGACCGCAGGCATTGCTGGAAGCGATGATGAAGGGTGGATCGCCGTCGAAGATGCGCTCAAGTTGATCTTTGACCGTAACGTCAATACCCTAGCACCTCCAGAGGTTGAGAGACTTGTCTGGAAAAGGATATCAAGGTGAGTTCCCTCTGCTCTACCGTTCAGTAAGAAGAATCTAATGCAACGCAGTTATCCAGCCGCAGCCAAGAACCATATGCATACGACAAAGGCGTGGATACCTGTAGACATTGCTAGAGCTCTTTCTGTTGATGCGTCCCTCGTTCAGAAGGCGGTAGAAGCTTTCTATACCAGAGACGCTACGCAGTTGCGTGTAAGCATTGATTGTTTTCCTCGTAGTCTCCCTAATAACCTGCCCTACAGGCTGCACACAAAATGAGCCGCTTCCCTCCAGAATCCTCGGTGCTCACTTTGGTGAAAATGACTCGAACGGCATATGCCCAGCTAGTGGGACAAAAATTCTATCCACCGAAAATATTCGGTCGGTGGAACGAGAAGGAAGGGACACCGGAACGAAGGTGGCGCGAGGTCGGCATGAAACTGGTAAGGTTTTCGACTGCTCAGGTGGATCTACATTCCTCATTTTGCGTTAGGCCTGCGGTTTCGAAATGCTCTACCAGGAGACTAAGAAAATTCTTCCGTTTGATGATTCTTCGGTAAGATCTCGCAGAACCCAGAGAACGAAGTACTCAAGGTTTGCGTCAGGTCGAAGCGTATAAGTCAACGTTGGATGGCAACCCGGCCTACATGAAGTACATCGACAACCTCAAGAATAGCTCGTACTTCAGAGGCGAAGCAAAAGGCTCGGCGCTGTGGAAAGAACTTGAGAAGAAGGCTGCCGATGTCTACGTCCTGACATTCCGATTAGAGTACGTCCACGTTTCCTTGAAACGTGTCCATACATAAATCCTGACTACCAACAGGCCCTCCAGGCCGACCTTCGCTTCTTCTTTGACAAAAGCCCTATCGCAGTCATCGGACACGGTGCCAGCTGTACAATCAGGCGAAGATCTAGATGACTGGCTGATTATCGACTCGGATAGCTTTGATCAGATACTTGAGCGTTCCATGAGTGGCAACAAGGCCAAGGATGACACCGCTATGGATGTCGATTCAGGTGGCATTACCGCCGAAGATCAACTAGCAAACGAACAAGCGGCGAAATTACGTAGTCTAGCCACGAGGGTGGAGGAATTTGTCGAGGGCCAAGGCGACCTCGAGGGAGCTCGCTTTGCAGAGTATGTTGTCGATTTGCTCCCTTGACCATCCACTAACAATAACCTCTCCATCCGCTCGGTTACAGCGAGGCATCCGATGACGAAGAATTCAGCGATGGAATGCCGTCAACTGACTCGGGTGATTCTGACGATGAATCCGATATTAACGTTAATGATCGCAGCGATAAAGTCAGAGATACGGATAATCGTGAAGATGCTGCACACAGGCAGGCTGCGATGGATAATCTGGTACCTGGGATCCTTCCTTCGGAATACGGAAAAATGCCAGCGTCCTTTCATAGCAACTCACAGAGGGTCGCGCGGGCATCGCATGATGGAGATACAGAGGGAGATACGGACCCACGGGGTGCTGCAGGACGGACGCCGGAAGGCAGGCAGACGGTAGGCGACGATAACATCGACAAGCTTGATGCGGATTCGCGTATGGACAAGGGTGCTACCGGCCAAGCTTCCGTGTCTTCTAGCGAGAAGCCCATACGACAACCTATCATACCTCGCGACCAGTACGATGGGGTCGTAGATTCGGATGATGAAACCGACGAAGAGGAAGAAGAGGAAGATGAAGAGGATCAGCCGCAGCTGGTGGGCGACATCGAAGTCGACATGGACGAGGAGGAAGAGGAGTTCCTCGAATTCGCTAGACAAACCCTAGGAATCAACGATGAACAATGGGAGAGTATAATTAAGGATAGGACTGATCGGGGCGGTAAGCCATTTCCATCCTCAGACAGCCTCGCTCTGATATAGTTCTAGCCTTCGTTCCCACCAGCGCGAGAGATTTACCGACCGTTAATAAATCGAGTCAGACGACCCCCCGGACTGTGAAGGAGGGGAATGGAAGGACGTCAACCTCGGAACAGCGCCCAAACTCGAAGCTCGACTCCTTCGACGCTGTAATGCAGGCGCTCGACGTAGAACTTTCTCGCTCCGGCAATAAATCAACCGCATTGCCTCCTAGACAGCACACAGCAGCTGAAAAGGGGAAAGGAAAGGAGCGTACTGAATTCTCGCCAGCGTCTGGGCTTGATAAAATAATGGAAGGCGCCGAAAGCGAGTATGAGAATGAAGACATCGAGAAGGCGATGGAAGCGGAACTCAAGGCTGCCCTAGAAAAAGAGGGTGATGGCGAGGGAGATGGTGACTCTGAAGGCGACGGTGGCATGGACTACAATTTAATCAAGAATTTCTTGGAGAGCTTCAAGAGTCAGGCGGGGCTCTCGGGCCCTGTGGGGAATCTCGCGGGGCGACTACAGCATGGGTGGCTGCCCAGGGACGAGACATAGTAAATTTATTCCATTGTAATGAGTACAATATATTCCCAATCTAAACAAGTGTCAGTGGCCATCGTCAGAAGCGCATGAGTATAATCAACATCTATCGATGGAACAGGTGCCTCATGTCTTCCATCAGCATGTTGTCCAGAAGACATGAGGCATAAGAGTTGTTGAGATGTGACTAGGGGAGTGACTAGGGGAGTGGTGGAACGGAAGCAAAATGTTCAGGGGTTTCCATCACACATAAGCTTCAATACCTGGCGCAGAAACACTAGAAAATGTTGTACAGGAAGTGGCATTGTTGGCAAAGATTTCCCGTCAAAACATCACGGCGGAGCCGTATGGCAGAGCGAGGCTGTACGATTTGTGCGCAAAGTCAGTTGTTTTGATTTCGCCCTTGATTGTAACGTCCAAAAAAGGCAAGGGACAATTCTGGCGTTTCGCACTTTAGGCTGGGGTTGAGCTTGTTCGCATCCAACCACCTTGACCTCCCTTCTCATCTTAATTGCAGTTGGTCGTCGTCGCCAACGTCGAGCACGACCAGCACCTTACAAGTCTCAGTTACGACCTGCGAGCGCAGGCATCTGGATTGCCATAGACGCCCAGGAATTAATTATTTGGAAAAGGCCGCGAGAAGGGCACGTTGTCTGGAGATCAAAAACCTTGAAGTGTGCCTCCCCTTCGCCTCGCCTCCTTCCTTCTTTCTAACATCATCTTTAGGACCCCATTTCTGTCAGCTCAACCATAATCCTCACGACCTCCTCACGTCTTTTTATACTTACCCATCTGGCTGCTTGAACGGCTCTCGGACGCCCCCAACTTCTCTGGGCTCCTCATTGAAATCGTCAAGCCTGTATCTAGCAACGGAACCGACAGATAATTGCCTTCTTGGTGAGTGATGTTGCCGCAGCTTCTCCTCGTTGCAATTCATCCGACGAACATGCGGCGCTAGGTTTAAATGCACGACATTGTCACGAAATCTTTAACAACGACCAGCAACTTGCACCCATCGTCCGACGAATCGACCCCAACCCTCACAAAGCAGCGGAAGAATACGGACCCTCGTTGGTCTCAGCCCCAGGAACTACCTAACATTAATACAGAAGTACTAGAGGTACGTTCCGCCTGTCTGTCAGACCCATATGCGAGTTGTCGACATCTCTCTTATTACTCTTATTACTGCAGAATTGGCAAATGAGGCTCCCAAACGACCACACGCCTATCCAATCGTCTGCACCGCGCAGGCCAACACCAGCAGGAGGTCTCCAAAAGCGCAGCTACCCCACCCGCCCCGACTCTGAGGCATCCATTCAGATGGACAAATCTGCCCCCGCTTCGAACAACCGTTGGCTGTCCAATGGCAATGGACAATTTGTTGACTCGGATGCGACGAACTGGGACCTCTCCGACAGTCTCGTCAAGTTGAACATCGGAGACGTCAGTGGTGCCGATGACCACGTTCACGGGCAGATGTCAACACCACCCAAATCGACGATAGGGTCATCAGCTGTAGTCCCGCTAAGTGAAACTAGTCCGCTCGAAACGTCTTCCAATCCAAGCATCGACTCTTCTCCTCATCCCTCCGATCATCAAATCAGCATCTCCCACTCCCGTGGTTCATCAACAGACTCGACCGTTTCGAGTTCCCACGAGTCGACTATGTCGGGAGTAGGCAATACGCTTCTGGCGCCCGCTCATGTCTCTGCAAAGTCCGGGGCAGACACAAAGGAACGTCCCCACTCATTTAGTGGCGGCCTATCGGCTGCAGACCTTCGCCGCCTTCAGCAAGCGGGTGAAGTTGACGACCATTTCTCGCAGCAGCAACAATGGCCGGGAGCTGCTTACCGCGACAGCGGAGCGGTCAACGACAGACAGTACGAACAGCTACCGTATCCTACGCTGGTTCATCCCAGCGCAATAAATCGCCCTCAGCCACTCCAGCCACCTTTCGATTACCAATTAGCCCAATCGCAGGACAACTTTGCCTCAGTTCACAACCGTGACGACCTTCAGATTGATTACGCTTTGCAACAAAGAAACTACAATCCGATCCAACCGTCTGTGTTGGGCGGTCATGCTGCTGCTTATGCACCTCCTCGCCCAGCAAATCTGCAATCGCTTCCTTATCGCCAGACTCACCGCGGCTTCAACCAACCCGGACTGATGCCCAGCCCATCGTTCCCTACGCACACAACACACCTTTCATTAGGGAATACGCAACAGCTTTACGACATGATGATCCCCCCTCACGATCCTGCAGTGGCGCGCGTCCAACAGCAGCACAACGTCTTCCGTGCTACTCATCATCACTCAGCGTCGGACCCATCTGCTATCAGAGATGCCGCCGTTTTGGCTGCTTTGGGAGGCAACATGCAAGGGTTCCCCTTCCCCGCTGGTATGGCACCTCCAGCTACAATGGGGATGTATCCGAACCAATATTACGGAGCTCAAGATGCTTACCAACGCAACGATCTCGCAACGGCCCAGGCTCTGGTTGCTGCCAGGCTTCAGTCTCAATATACTGGTCCTTATTCAGTCCTACCTCCCGCCGTAGAGCCGGCTTTATCGAGCCCCGCCTCTCCGAGCAATGCATCAGGTGGACCGAGCGCCAACAACAGGAAATTGGGATTGTACAAGACGGAGCTTTGCCGTAGCTGGGAAGAAAAGGGTTCTTGTAGGTATGGCACAAAGTGCCAGTTTGCGCACGGCGAAGACGAGATTCGTCTCGTATCCAGACACCCGAAGGTTGGTGATTTTATTGAGATTTACTGCATCTATAACGCTGAGTTTAACCTCTTCTCATAGTACAAGACTGAAATTTGTCGAGTAAGCCTTCATTCAATTGGCCTGACAATGTCTGCCCATACTGACTTACGATACTTAGACGTTCTGGGTATCTGGCTCTTGTCCATATGGCAAGCGTTGCTGCTTCATACACACGGAAGTTCCAAACAACCAGACCGGTGCCGCGGGCGGCACTCCCACCGCCGATTCTGGACAGCAGCCCTCTCGTCCAGACGGCCGGGAACGTTCGGCCAGTACTAACAGCGATCCCAACGATGGATCGGTGTCACTTCTTGCCCGTCTCACTGCGAAGCGCAGCCAAGAGAACAACAATCCTTCTACTCCAGTAGAAATGAACCCGCCCAGCAACCTCCAGTACTCTCGTCCCCCAACAGGTAGCCTGCGTGTGGACACGACGCAGCTCGACGGTCCGTCGCTGTCGAAGCAGAACAAATCCGCTTATCCGACATTCACGAGCAACGGGATTCTCATGCCCGCTGGTGACCACTCCGGTAACAAGAGCCCTGCGCCCGTGACTGCAGGACCTGATCTGGGACGCCATAACCTCGCCTCGAGGCTTGAGATTGTGGGCTACCCTCATGTAAGTTCCTGGTTTCAATTCAATCAAATGGAATTATGTTACTGACAGCGTCTGTAGCAGTTGCGCGGGGGCATCAAAGCTGTGTCGAACAGTTCAAGCGTACGACGCTCGCTGGGTGGCAGCGATGTCGATGGCAGTTTCAGTCCTTCCCCTCCCATCTCAGGCGGACAGTCCTCTTTCGGGCTTGCCTCCGCCGTCGAGCCATCGACCGGCAGCAGCCACCCTTCTCGCATCGGCGGTCACGTCCGCGCTGGCAGCGCCGGAAACTGGGGGGTTTGGTCATCCTCCGACCTCGCTGTGGGCTCCTCTAGACTCAACGAAAAGGCATGGGCATGATCATTTCTAATCCAACAACGGAGTTGCACAAGCGGATACTTCCTTTCATTCACTACATTCTCGACCTTCCTGCAATCCATGTTCTTTTGCTTTCCCCTTTTCTTATTACCTTGCATTAACGAATTTATTCACTTTCTGCATTTTCTTGGCCAGTCCATTTGCTACAAGCCTGTCCTCGCATTCCCTTGCTGTCTTACTCCCAAGCATATCATCCTGTGATTGATCGCCCCCGCTCTGTCTTGCGTACCAAAATCTAGTACTCGGAGCTCTATGTTTCCCCCATCTCTTCTCACAATTACTGTCTCCACTCACGATGCGCACTCTCCGACATTAGGTCCTTCGTCTGCATTGCATTTACGAACATCACCCGCATATGTTTTTATTGATCTCACTCAATATAGTTCTTGTACATTGCATATCTACCCCCACTGATTGTCTCTATACACCGGATGTCCGATAATCAATCTGTAGTTCATTCGCTGATGAAGTAAAGGATCTCAGTGAGGCATTATATTATCCATAAACACTAGAGTACGTACACGACAGGTAGAAAGAGAGAAAGAAAAGAGGACAATATCACTCGAGAGAATGTCCAATTCCAAGGTCCTGTAGTTCCTTGCGGAAGCTACCCATCCGACATATCGCATAGCCCAGATAATCGAACTCGGGCTCTGTCACGTTGTTGCGAAGATCCTCTTCCGCCTGGACTATGCCCCATACCGCCCACATGCCATGGGAAGCTGGACTCCAAGCTCGAACCTGGTTCTCGACCTTAGCTATCTCGTTCGCAGCCCCGGGTGGGGTGATCAGGGGGTGCCCAGCGAATGTCGAGTGCTGCAGATAGGAAGCGTAGAAGTTCCGACGTTCTTCTGGGGTAGGGTACTTCGAAGGATCGAGGATATGTGGTGTCGAGGAATGGTAATTGGCTGTCCACTCGTGGAAGTGGTTCGCAATATCGAAGGCTGCAGGGTTTGGAGAAGCGTACTCAAAGTCGACGACAATAATCTAAGCGATTGGACAATTGGTTAGCCATGGTAAGGAGGGAACGAGGGTAGAAACGTACCTGACGATGCCCCGGGAGTCCTTCTTTGGGCTTTGCTAACCTGAGTAGATTGCCGTATTGCGCGTCATTATGAGCGAATACTCGTCTACTACCACCGTTAAGGTCCTCTACGGCGGAGAGCCAGTGCATGTATCGCTGCCATTCTACACAGAATCGCTCTATGTCTAGCTCAGTGCGAACATCTTCGGGCATGTTGGGGAGTGCGAGGACGTTTCTAGCTGGGCCCACCCACTTTTGGACGTTTCGCTTCACGCCTATCTCCCATCCTTTGCCTTCACCTCGGTTCTTGGGCGAGGTGCCTTCAAGGAGCTCGATATCGACTGAATGAAGTTCAGCCATGCGAGCTGCTATCCACCCACTTACAGTGGGATCCTTCATTTCGTCCGCAGTGAGGGTGGTGGAGTCAAAATATTCTTCCAGGCGCCCATTCTCAAACGTCCCATACACACGAGGCCCAAAGTGATAGCGGGAGGAGAGGATGTGGAGCGTCTGGAGCTCCTTGGGTCGCGAAATCAGGGCACCTGAAGATGCACCATAAATTCGTAGCAGCATTATTCGGATGTGGGCTACTGTAGGACATGATACGAAGAAGACTGCGTTCGTCAAGGAACCTGAGACTTTCCGGATCTGCACTTTGTCTGCTGTGATATCTGGGTTCGTCCATGATGGAGCTTGGAGCGAACGAAATAGTTGTAGCAGCTCTTCGGCAAAGGCTGGTGCCTTGTAGCGTCTAATATTAACGAATAACGCAATCAGTGACGGGAAGCTTAGGTATGGATAAACCCAGACCATGCTCAGAATCGTCTGTAGGCAAGTCAGTTTGCGGGGGTTTTGCCATTGGCAGTATTTGAATTTGAGACGAGAAACAATGGCTCACCTGGCATCAAGCTTCATGGGGACGTGACGCAATTCCTCTTCCTTAACAACTTCTGCCGGCTCCTCCGACAATAAAATTGACGACGAAGATGCAACATTCGTTATCATCTCGGTCAAACTTGATATCGAGCTCGTCGAAAGGCGTCTTTCAAGCATATTCAGCGAGGGACTCCTGCTGGAGGCCATGGAGATGCTTGGGGAAATGACGGGCGACGTTTCAACCATTTTGCTCAAAAGGTTCGAATTTGCTGGGGTGGTTGAGATAAAGGACTGGGAAACGAAACGGTGCGCTGAACGAAGAACTTTATATTCTGTTCGGAGCTTGCTTATCATATGAGAGAGGACCGATAACGCGGCCAAGAGATGATGGTGGTCAGTGTGGAAGGAGCAAAATGCGCTCGACACTCTGGTCGTGTGCCGCTTTGGCTGTGCATCGCTCCAGGTTCCAACTGGGTCATACCAAGCCAAAGTCCTCATAGGGGCCAAATTTCATCAGGCAGCGCGCCGCAGAGCACAACGATAACGATAAATATTATTCCATTGAGGCTGATAACCGCCTGCGCCATTCTGAAGGACAGTGATGGGCATTTCATCTGGGTGGGACGGTTCCCTGCAAGACCCTTAGATATAAACAACTGCAAATGTTAGCGATAACACGAAGTAAATCATTCACTTCGTCGTTCAACTTGCCAGAAGAACTCGAGTTTCTACCGTCAAGTTCGCATGAGGGGTCGGGTGATGAACCATGGGGGCTAGCTTGAGTCGGATGTGGAACCCCCCTGCCGTCACTGCTTCTAGACGCACGGCTTTTGTTCGACTACTAACTCTCAGATGATAGATCACGAACCTGCCCCATTGTCGAACGGACTTACGGTGCAATTCCAAGGAGCTACAATCACCCCGGAGGCCATCTCAGGCTGCTCGCAGCCGTCCCCTAGGTACGGTTTTGTCCCTGCAGCTGTATGTATGAGGCTTTGCTGACGCTCAGTCAACCTCTCCATTCTTATGCTATCCTGTTTTGGAACAGCCGTAAAGGCCCTCAGCAGGCAAACAACCAGGCAAGGCCAGCAGAGGGAACAATGCTCACGATCTTGCGACGGGATCTAATCCCATTTCTTGAAGGCCCATGCAACAAGTTGCGACGTTCTCCTGGGTATGCTGGCACAAAATACGAGGACGTTATGACATAAAACACACTGTAAGTGAAAGATGCCGAGAGATCGGATGCAATAGTGGTTCTTCGACGTAGTGGACCCTACCACATTCAAGGTTAAGTTTATATCTTGCTCTCAAGTGGGTGCGTATTTACAGGTGACGCACCCCGGAATAGCGCCTAATCAGCTGTTGCGAAAGCAATCACACCTGGCTGATCATAGAAGACATACATCAGGAACAATCCAGACTAACCACATTCTGCATTGTGCTGATCAAAGTCTCGCAGGCCGATATCTTCAATGCGCCTCATCTCCCAGCGATGATCGTTAACGCGTACGTAAATCGACTGTCCGTTTTGTTCCTGATGCTAGCCGCTCAGCATGCCGCAATCACTTGCCATTGCCTCGAGTCTGTCACAAGACGTAGATTTCGATAGGTGCAGCCGTATTTTCCTCCGTGGAAGTCTATCTAATTCCATCGACTATTCTACACTAGGTCATATGGCGTTGTCGGGTAAGATATCTGTCCAAACACTATGTGCTATCTCGTCGTCTTGGCCTGTAGCGAGGGACTGTAAAGACCTAAATGGCAAGGCCTGTTCTGCCGCTCAGGTTTGATGAAAACTCGGAGTTAAAGCCTGCAGAGACTGCAGAAATATGGCAACTTTGACCATGCACAGCTGAGTCCTGGTCGATTTGCTATCTCCGGTACCGTCTTCTTTGGCCTGTACTCGGCGCAGCGTGCTGGTCATGAGATAGTCCGGAGGTAGAGGGCCGCCTTGACCCACTGACCGCACTCAAACAGCCCTTCATTAATGGTGAAGTAGGTGGCACCAATTTAATCTCATCGTATTTCAGATTGATATTCTAGTACGCAATATCCATCTTAGGTTGTCGATCTCTGTGGGCACTTTGGTAATCCTGGTCAGCCTTCATTAAGGAGGAATGCAGACCCTTCGTGGGGTATGGGAACGCGGAGTTTTCTGGAAAGGTAAATATGGAGAAGACAACACTCGGATTCACACTGAGGATGTGGCGTAGGGGTCTCCTTCTCTCGTGCAAGCCTGGGGCTTCAGCCCTTGAATGATGTACCGAAGGCCGACGTTTCTTGTTCGACTTCCCACTATCCTCTCAAGCACCGGTTCCTCATTCTCCTGCGAAGCGAAGCCAGCCCAATTACACGACCAAGTGGAAGATCCGTAGTCGGAGTGCACGTTGGTTATATGATATATCCGACTGTAAACCCTGATGGAAAGAACAAGGCAAGCACATACGTTCTCGCCAACCAGGGATGTCTTTGGTGCGCTTGGGAGTGCGCAGCAAAATGGTACATGTTACATATCAATTAATCTGTCAATAATAGGTAACATCTCTATGTATCGAATGTGTTCAGTATAGGTATATAAATCGTTAGTGTCGTGACCCATGCGAATATTTTACATCTTGGTTTGAATCTTTAATGGGCCGTTCTATTGGTCTTTTCCTCTGTTACAACGTCCTCACCTAGGTCGATGGGTAGTTTCGGCAGGAGTAACGATATCTTCACAAGGCCATCAGCCGCATGGTGAGAAAGAATGCAAGAAAAGACCCACCAGTGCAGCCGTTCCTAGCGATGGTGTACACACTGTCCAGATAGTCTACAGCACGTCAGGCATCCGACGGCTTCGAACGGACCGTGTAACGTACCTGTATTGAAGATGCTACTATACTTAGCACCTGGTTTCTCAATTCCATTGGCTGTATTGAATTCAAGCTGCTGAAGTCTATTGTAGACCCTAAGCCATGGAGTGAGATTTCTGCTGGAAAGCGACTGGTTGTTCGGTCCTGGAAAACGGCACCCGCGACGGCCTACACCCGCGCACGCGCGCGATAAGGGTCAGCCAGCGGTCGAATAACCGAATATATGATGCCCACCAAGCCAACGGTAGCTCCTGTGAACCGAACTAAAAAGAAAGCACTTGTAGCAGAAGCCAGTTCAGAAGGTTTGAGAGCTCTCGTAAACACTTGATATGGAGCGTGGAATAGCATCCCAAGACCGATTCCTGCGAGTAAAGGAAACGTCACATAGGTGGACAGTTTCGAATGCTCGTCCAACAAGGTCATCAGGCCTATAAACACTTAAGGGATGCCTACGGCGCCGACAAGGTCTAGACGTACCGAATCCAACCGTGGCAATGATGAGGCCAAGAGAAATCACCATGTTCTGGCCACTGGTGGTCTTGGACTTAAGTTGCCAGTAACCGATAAACCACGCCGCAGGCATGGAAGCTAACGAGGACCCAAGGGAATACGGGAGAAGTTTCCAGCCAGCTTCTAATGGTGAGGCCCCCGTAACTGCCTATGACCTTGTGATAAGAAAGGGCATATAATGAAGAGGTTGACACTAACTTGGAAATATAGAGCCAAGTAGAAGGTACCTGCATTGAATGCGACGTTGTGCAGGAACGATAGGATGAAAACGATGACTAAAGGGAGGTTGAAATGAATCAGCTTTACGTTAGGGCTAGACAAGCTTCAAGTTTGGACCCACTGGCAGTGCTATTGCAAAACACTTGCTTTGGGAAAAGGGCTTCGCGTGTAGTGAAAACCTCGTATACTCCACCAATGACCAGTATGGCCAATCCCAGGATAATGAGAAGTAACGTGGATGGTGACGTCCCTGCCAATTATCAAAGCCAATTAGTAATGGAATCGACGCGACAGACGCCCATATTCAACTTACATCCGTTGTCAGTCCCAAAACTAAATCCAACGATGATACAACTGGTACCAGCGACCAGGGTTACTCTGGGATTCCAATCGTCACAAAAATGGGCGCAGAAGATTATCTTCGTTACTCACAACCCTATAAAGTCGAACTTTCGCAAGAATTGACCGAAGGAGGCGTGCGACGGCGACTGTAGCTTGACACCGTGCAAGGACAGAAATAAGATAACGGCCCCAAATAAGCAGACTGGCAGGTTTAGATAGACTAGCAGTACTGATAAGCTGGATGGCGTGCTGTATGACGATTATGCAACTCACAAGCCCATCTCCAGCTAAGTGGGTTCGTAGCATCACCGCCGGCTAATTTTGCGAACGCGTAAATATAATCGAAGTGATCGAATTGGCTGGACTTACAGCTAAACACCCCGCCCAAGATAGGTCCTGCAACCGCTGAACAGCTCCAGGTCACGCTTAGCGCTTGAGACCACTTGGCACGATTGCGGACCTCGACTATTTCGGATGTAATAACCCAGACGGAAGCTACGATGCCTCCGCCACCGATACCAGCTATTCCTCTTGCGACAATGAGCCATAGAATGTTCTGTCGGTAGGCAATGAGTAAGACGCGTCGGAACGAAAGTCACGCGCGAACTCACTTGTGCAGCCCCGCAAAGTAAAGAACCAAGAGCAAAAACGAACATGCTCGAGAAAAGTATAGCCTATTAATACGCCTTGAGCGCGCCGTGCTGTAGACTAATAAAAGAAGTTACCTTTCGTCCAACGATATCGGATAGACGTCCATAAAAGGGCTGACATGCTGTTTGTGTCAACATATACGCGACGCCGACCCAAGTGTATTCAGTTTGTGTTGCCTTGAGGTCGCTTGCAATAGTAGGAAGACATGTTGACACGATGGTCTAGCGAGGATTGAGGACATAGCGTTGACTGGGGTAGACGACGAGCTTACCGCGTCTGTCGTTGCAAGAAAGAGAGTCAACGCGGCCCTGCCGAGCATCTGCTATCAATGAACGCGACCGGTGATTAGAAAAAGTGACGAACCCAATGTGTGCAGCGAGAAGCCTGAACGTGGTCAAAGACGGAAGCTGAGAGTCTTCGAGGATGGTAGATGTAGTGGACTCGAGGGTATGTACAGATGAACGATGTGATTTGGTACTAGACAATGGGTTCGTCGCGATCGTAGTCGATGGGGAAGGGGGGCTTGGGTCATGGGAGGATAGTGTCGGGGGCGGAGGAGCCCACTCCGGTGAAATAAAGGGTACGCCTTTGGACATGGTAGGAGGTGGGGGATGAAGGGGTCGCGTTCTACTGGTAGTGCGTCCGGGGGATGACCGCAGGCGGTCCGTTGTCGAACTCGAAGGTCATGGTGACGCCGGGCATTTATAGGATAGAGAGAAAGAGGCAAGGCGACTCAGGTAAAAAAATAATATTTAGTGCTCGACCAAGAAGTCCTCGGCCTCAAAAGCCCCATGTAAATGTGCAATATCGGAGTGCAGTGAGATCCAATCCTCCGATTTTAGGCTTTAGATATATTTTGAGATTTGCGATTGGTCTTTGTGGCAGGATTGGAAGTTGGGTCGATGAAAGGGCCAAGGCAAAGAGAGTGCCTTTCGAGCGTGAATGCCCCCGAAAGCCCCAGGTGAGAGTAGGAACAGTCAGGCCAGAAGCATCGACTCGAGCTGGTGCAGCTGCCTCTGGATTGTTCATGAAAAGGACTGTTTGAGAACGCCTCGTTGCAGTTCAGTCCACCGGTTCGACTGATAGATCTCTTCGAATTAGATCGCCGCGAGCCTCACAAAAAGAAGGGTTGAGAAGGGACCAACACAATATCATATCAAATTTACCGATCGAACTACTCACCGTTGCTGGCGTACCACTGCAAAGCTCGGCGCTTATGTGTTATTCCGTTTGTCATTTTTTGTGGCATTAAAAAGGCTTCTATTTATCAAAGTCATAACATATATTATGCGGTTGCGCGCTTCCCCCTCTCCTCTTCCGACTGGTCTGCTGACGGGTCTTCGTCTTCATGGATGGGTCCCTTATCTAGAATTGTCGACGTGGTTCGATCATGGTGAGAATGCGAATGTACCGTCAAAGTGGATGAAGCCAATAAAAAATTAAATCCCAATGAGCCTTCTGAACTTTTGCCATGCGCGAGTCGTCCATCCCCCAGATGAGGGTGACGAGTGGGTAAAAGAAGTCGTACCGTTATCATGATCAACCGGATCCTTGGAAGACGAACTGGGAGGGTCTACCACAGTCTCCTTGCGCGGAACACGACCCTCTACATCGTCAGCATACGCTTGTAATAGTTCCCGCTGTCGCGGAGTGAGTGACCTTTACTGCAGTTAGCCATCAACTCAGCACAGGTTGGCAGCCGTCTCCTACCTGGGAAGTTGGACCGAAAAGGCAATAAAGAGATCCCCTTTATCGCCACCATACACAGAAGCAACCCCGCGTTCTTTGAGCACCATTTCTTCGCCCTGTTGAGTGCCCCCCGGAACGCGGACATCCACGTCCCCGTCTATAGTTGGAACGCGAACTCGGCCTCCGAGCAGGGCTGTGTGCAAGGGAATTTTGGCTTTGTGATATAGGTTCGCCCCTTGCCTGACGAAGACTTTTGAAGGCGCGACATTGACGCGAACCAATAGATCGCCGGTGCCGCTACCCCGTATTGAGGCATCACCCGCTTTTGGAATCCGTATCGTCATGCCGTCTTCAACACCTGTACTAGAGTGTTTAACCAAACGTAGTAAAGAGAATGTCTAGCAACGTACCTGCGGGGATATCGACTTGCACGGATTTTTTCATCCGCAACTTACCAACACCGTGGCAGACGGTACATTCTCCACCAAGAGGAACGCTGCTCCCAGCCCCACTACACTCTGGACATGTACTGGCCATCCTGAAGCCGCTATCTATGACGAAAGTGCGAGTTCCCGTGCCGTTACAAGTACGACATGTTGTCCGTTTGGCACCCTTCTTCAGGCCAGTACCCGTGCACGTATTGCAATTGACAACGGGGGACACGTTAACCTTCCGCACAGTTCCCTTGCAAGCCTCGAGGAAACTTATCCCGATAGTAGCCTCCAGGTCAGCTCCGCGCGTTGACGCCTCGCCGAAACCAGGTCCTGCGTTCCCAAACGCGCCAAATAGCTGGCTGAACAAGTCTGACGCCCCACCGCCTCCGCCTCCAAACGCAGCGCCGAAGTCCTGGAATCCCCCTGCGCGTCCCCCAAAGCCACTGAACGCATTTGGATCGAAGCCTGGTTGCTGCGAAGCTGCGCCGTATTTATCGTAGCTTGCTCGTTTCTGCTCATCTTTCAGGATCTATACATGTCTAATCAGATCTCCGCTAGGGAAAGTCAAGTACAGGCTAACGTCATAAGCTTCTTGTATTTCGAGAAATTTCGCCTGAGCACTTTTGTCTGGGTTGGTGTCGGGGTGATATTTCCGAGCCAGCTTGATGGTGGAACCAACATTTAGGCAAGGTTTCCGTGAATAGTGGTAGAAGAACGCACTGAGAAGTAGGTCTTCTTGATTTCCGCCTGACTTGCATCCTTTTTCACTCCCAGGACTTGGTATGGATCCTTTGCGGCCCCGAGGGGACTTGTAGAATGTAATGAACGCTGAGGTGCGCATCAGTACAAAGGTGACCTGATTAAAACAAAGTAGCGACCTTGTCTCCAATACGCTTCACGAGCGGTATTTTGTGGCGCCTTGTGCCTTCTTCATGCTGGGTACACCTCGGCCAATGAGAAAAGAACCTGAGTGAGTTCGTTGGCCGCGAGCGAAGGCAGGAGTTGAAAGCAAGATATGAGAAACCCTGAGGAGGCACACGAGGCAGCATGAACAAAGGCAAATGTCGAGTCTTAGCTTTTCGATTCGGGACTGTCGAAATCTTGCAGACTATTTGGCTGTGTTTGGACGGCATGCGCTCACGTGGTTGCAGCACCTCGCCCCTTTCAAGTTCAACGACGCTGACCCTTGTCCTGGTTCGCCAATCTGACCATACCTAATCTCAACCTTACGAAATGGACGCCTCTTATCAGCTGTGGACGCGACTTTTCCGCTATTGAACACTATCCCTTCCTCGATGTATCCATACACGCCGTTCCAGACGCGTCTTCTAGCTTCAAACCGATCTTATATTAGAGCACTCGATCCGAACATGGGCCCGGTCGCGCTGGTCGGCCGCCACCTAGCTGGTTCGACAGCGTTTCAAGTCGCCGAAATATGAAAGGGTTTTGGTAACTTTTTTCGCTCTTTCTTTTCTCCAAACTCACTAAAAATTCCACCCTGAGGATGAACGGTGCCTAACGGGACAGTGCAATATTTCTTAGGCCCTTATCGACGTCATGTTACCAGGATCTGTGCTAGCGAAATTGAATTTCAGAATATGACGTGCCTCAGCCGCCAGCTGCCTGAGTTAGGGCATGTTCGTTGGGTCGACGGAAGCTTTGTGCCGGGTCGCGCGCGGTGAGCAGCCTTTTAGTCTTCCATATCCGAAGGTTGGTCCCTGCTTTGACAATCCGTTCATTAGCAAGACAAGATAGCACTCGGAATCAAGAATGTTACTCCATATTATTCGCATTATCAGATCGTGCCCTCCACCACGCTTTGCCGTACGACACGAGAACCTCATCCCCCCGTTTTATTACATCCTTTGAACTCCATATGCTCATGCGTAATTCTCCATCCCCATTCCTCTTCTCTGTGAAGACGGCGTTTGGCCTGGGCTGGACTCCGCGAAAATCGTTGATGAATCGAGCCTCGTTGCCTACCACACTTGCATCTATGCCGACACTCAGGCCGTCCGGATATCGATAGAGAGACAGGTCGTAGTTAGAGTTGGGGCGATCGTCGCAATGTATTTCTCCGATGTAATCCATGATATGAGTGTCAGGGGGGATTTTTTTGGCTGCAAACAAGCCAAACTGCCCGTTTGCAGGGTGCGAAGGGGATGCAATGGCTCGGATGACCACCGGTGGTCGAGAAGCATTTGTTTGGCGAGTACGGTCTCCTTGGACGAAACTACGCACAGTTTGGGGTACGGACTTGTGATAGTGGTATTTGTCAATAAACTGGACATTCTCTGGCCAGTGGCGGGGCTTTGAAGTCATCTGGTCGTCAGGTATGTTACTGCGCTGAGCAACAGTTGTGATGTCCTGATTGATACAGAGGGCAATGCGTGGGAAAAGCACCAAGGCCATGAGGATCACGTCCTTTCATCGCCTCTCCTAGTCACTTCCACCTTTGCGCTCTAATTCTCTAATGGGCCGGTCCTCAACAAAATCGGTGGCCCGTGTGTACTGCGATGTTAACTCGAGACTTGGTCCTTCCTGGTATGAATATGGTTCGTCGTCCTATTTCTGGTAAGCGTGAATTGAGGGCGTTAACGTGTGTGCTGTGCTTCAGACAATCTGCAGGTTCAGTGGGGATCGCAGGATCATTATGAGATCGTTCGCAAAGTCGGCCGTGGAAAGTACTCGGAGGTACGTTTAGAACGTTAACCAACATTTGTCGCGTTGACCGTGAAACCTTTGTAGGTTTTCGAAGGGGTGAACATCGTGACCGAAGAAAAGTGTATAATCAAGGTCCTCAAGCCCGTCAAGAAAAAGAAAATCAAGCGAGAGATTAAGATCCTGCAAAATCTCGCCGGTGGACCCAATATTGTCGCACTACTAGACGTAGTTCGCGATCCGGCGTCAAAGATCCCAAGTCTTATCACTGAATACGTTCACAATGTCGACTTCAAAGTCCTCTACCCAAGGTTCAGTGATCTAGACGTCCGTTTTTACATGTTCGAGCTATTGAAGGTAATGTCCATTTTCGGTGGCTTTGCATACCGCTAACGTTTCAGCAAGGCTCTGGACTTCTGCCACTCAAAGGGGATCATGCACAGAGATGTCAAGCCCCACAACGTTATGATAGATCATGAACATCGCAAGGTACGTTCCTTAATCTCTGTGCTCCTGTTTGTCGTTTCCTGAGGTTTATCCAGCTCCGACTTATCGATTGGGGTCTTGCTGAATTCTACCACCCGAAAACGGAGTACAACGTTCGCGTTGCTTCTCGTTACTTCAAGGGTCCTGAACTCCTTGTTGACTTCCAAGAATATGACTACAGCCTTGATATGTGGAGTTTCGGCTGCATGTTTGCATCTATGGTATGTGGCCTACCAAGCAAATTTCCTGAAATATTCTCATAATCGGGGTCAAACCCTTTAGATATTCCGCAAGGAGCCCTTCTTCCACGGCCACGACAACTACGACCAATTGGTCAAAATTGCGAAAGTCCTTGGCACGGACGATCTATACCTGTATATTGAGAAATATACCATTCGTCTTGACCCCCACTATAGCGAACTAATCACCAGGTTAATGATACTCGCTATCGTTGCAGTCCTCGTGTTGACATCTCTTCCTAGATTTCCCCGCAAGCCATGGACGCGTTTCATCACCTCGGAAAACCAACGATACATATCCAATGAAGCCATTGACCTCCTAGACAAGCTCCTCAAATACGATCACCAGGCTCGTTTGACTGCGCGCGAGGCACAGGCACAACCGTACTTTGGTTAGTTCAGCATTTGCCCGCTCAAGATCATCTACTAATCTCTTCCCAGATCCTGTGCGCACGACCAGCGTGAATGTCGCTAATGGAGAAAGCGATTCCGCATCATCTGCATGATTTGTCAATGTCTATCCATTATTTCTACTTCTCGCGGGCTCGACTTGCTCACCTTGTATATGGATTACACATATAGATGATGTTTAATTACTTTCACTGCTCTGCCAGCATTAGGCGCAACTCCTGTCTGAGATGCAAGAACATCTAATTTCGGGCACATCGTACGTAGTTCATTGCTTCGACATAGTTCACGTGATGATCTTTATTCCACGCGCGTGTGCTTTATCTTCTATCACAGACCATGGCGACGATAGGAAGACTTACCCCGCTTGTTTTAGCTATATTAGCCTTGTCTCTTTTTGACGAGAACTTTTCTCCGTAAGACCCTCGTGCACGTTGGAACAGCCGTTCCGTCAACGTCTCTGCGATATGAGACCGACCAATATGGTACCCTTGGATACGTGTACTCGCGAAGATCCTACACTCAATTCCTCATGGCACCTATGGTTCTTTTATCCTTCATCATGACGGGGCACATCGAAGGGGAAATTAGGTCTCCTACAAAAGCGGGACGGCTTGCGTTGTGCTCACCAGTTCGCGATGGTTTTGTCCTTACTCCTTTTTCTCTGCCTTTCAGCATTGAAATCTACGGCCTTTGATAACAGCCGATTTGACAATGTAAGCCAAATTGCTCGCACTCAATAGGGCTGAACTTGACTGATTTCCGTTCATAAGGTGGCAGTGTGAGTTTGTGTAGCATGTATTACTCCAATACTTCTAAGAACGACACAGTTATTGGGGTCAGAATTCCTATGGAGCTACTCATTCCGATGTCGCGAACTTCCAGAAACCAATATCCTTCTACTGCCAGGCTCGTTATCTTTCTTCTTGCTCGCTGTTCATGAGACGATTCTGGAGCTCTAGGACGATTCCATCGATGTATTTCCTATCTCGTTCTTGAACGTGTTCTTCGGTACTGGTGGCGCACCCTCGATCAATCTCGCGAACGTATGTTCCGGCAGGTGCTCTAGTTTTATCTTTAATTATCATTGTACCGCCAGACCTGCAACAACGTTGATAATGCTACATTCCCTGGGACCTCGCTGCCAAATTGCGCGTCCCTTGCCGTAGATATCGCAACTTGTCAATCCAAGGGGAAGATCATCACTCTCAGTCTAGGCGGAGCGACGGGCTCCGTTGGTTTCCAAACCGACTCACAGGCCACCACCTTCGCGCAAACGATCTGGGATATGTTTTTAGGAGGAAACTCCGCTACACGGCCATTCGGTAGTGCGGTGTTAGACGGGTATGCAGTTCTCTATCACATCACAACTGGAGATGACAATCATGATCGACCAGAATTGATCTTGACATCGAGGGTGGCAATTCGGCCGGTTATGCGGCCTTTATCAACAAAATCCGTTCCCTGTCTAGTGGCTCTAGCAAGAAGTAGGTGTCGAGTCGATCATAGGGATGCACGATGCTGGAGGATTATCTGATAGGTACTATATTACCGCTGCACCACAATGCGTCTTCCCAGATGCTGCATTAGGAGGGGTACTGAACAGTGCCAGCTTCGATGCTGTCTACGGTAGCTATCATTGCTTTGATCTCAATTCATCTCAGCTAACCATCTATCTAGTTCAATTCTACAACAATCCGTGTGGTTTGCAAGCCTTTGACTCTGCATCAGTAAGCTACTACTTATTTTTCATTTCCCGACTACTCTGACCGTACGTTAGAATTGGAATTTCGGCATTTGGTGAGCCTGCGCGCACTTTTTTCGTTAGTCCTACTCATTTCCGTGTTAGGGACAACTGGGCACGAACTGTCAGTCCGAATAAGAATGTCAAAATCTATATTGGCGCCCCGGCCTCCACTTCGGCGGCTGGGTCTGGCTACCAAAGCCCCGACAGAATCAGCTCTATTGCAGTACAAATGCGCAAGAGCTTTCCCTCTTTCGGAGGTATCATGCTTTGGGATGCTTCTCAGGCCTACGGTACTACACTCACAATGGAAATGCGGCGGTCTGTTCTGACTACCTTTCTCTTATAGCGAATAATCGATACGACAAAGCCGTAAAGTCAGCGCTTGTTGGCGCAGGTGGCACTGGTTTCCAGTTCCCGTCTTGTTCGGCCCCTACCTTCGCCTCAGGGACAAACTATCCTGGTGGATCGAAAGTATCTTTCGGAGGGTGTGTGTGCAAGTTCAACTATCACCTCTATACTACTAAATCACTATTGCCTCCGCTGCAGCTACATTTGGCAGGTACATACCCATCTATCTCATCTAGTATCGATTTTACGGTGATGGTATGTGTAGGCGAAGTGGTTTGCTTCTTCCCAACCGGCAAACAATCCGAACGGCGATTGGAGTGCAAGTGAGTACTCTGTGGTATATTGACTTCTCATTCTCATTTCAATCTAGTCAGTGCGTGTTCAGGTACAGGTAGCACGCCACCATCGACGACAATCGGTACTTCTCCTACTTCTACTCCGACATCCCCTGGCGGAAGTTGTGGTGGTGTTCAAGCTTGGTCTAGCACCTTAGTCTACACTGGTGGCCTACAAGTCTCTTTCGGGTACGTTACAGGAGCTTGCCCTTGCCCTGGAAATGCATCTGAGTATATTTCAGTGGTCATCTTTGGACCGCTAAATGGTGGACGCAAGGAGATACCCCTGGTGGTTCGTATATAATCCTTTATTTACTCCCCGCTAACACATTTTACAGGTTCAGCTGATGTCTGGACTGACAACGGTCTTTGTAGTGGCTCGAGGCGGGAGTCTCAGCCAACAGCTCCTACCAAGAGCTCTCGGGTCTTCTCGCCTCGTTAGACCACTCCTCCCTTTCGCCATGCAGTTGTACAGGTACTTCGATGAGACATGTGAACCCTAGCTGATCATCGATGTATTGTTGACACGTATGAGTTCCATGAATAACAAGAAGCGAAGATTGCGCTATTGATTATAGTGGATGACTGCGTGGGTCGGCCGAGTCGAGCCATCTGTACGTGGAGCATATGGCTGCCGTGAACACCTGCCGTCACAGCAACACATGGGAGAGTTGATGGGGAAGCAGGGATCGCTTCGAATAGGGGACACTTACCAGCGCATACTAAGAAGTAACCGGCGCCTACAGGTGACCCATTTCTCGCGAGTCCAAATTTACTCCACTGAGTGTGGGTACCTATGTCTGCCGTTAACGTTTGCGCCTCAGGTGATCCCGGTACCGTCAGAATTCTATGCGCGCTGACACTAGACTTTCCGGACATTGGCTGCTACGTGTCCATCGCCGCAGTTAGTTCTCAGTGCATCTCCGAGGTTTAACGTTATAAAGCCACTCGGCGATATGAGCACGCTGGTTCAGCCCTCCTTCTGGCGCTCCCCCGGTCATGGCTTTGATGACAGCTGCAAGGTGGTTTGCGCTGCTTAGCTTTGTATGTGTCTTGGCCACGGTATCTGCGTTTTCTAATGACAGGTCGGATAACGTAAGTAACAGCGTTGAACTCATTAAACTGCTGGTTTAACAAAACGCCATTCATAGCTTGCCGTGTGAGTGGTGGATCCGGTCAACTGCCTTGGTAAAATGAAGTAATGAACTCTTGCTATGTAGTTACTGGGGCCAGGACTCCGGAGGTAACCAACAGCGGTATGTTCATTTCTAGTTCCGGCTATGTGAGTTATCTGAAGAAACACTCTGCTAGCCTATCCTTCTACTGTGACGACGATACGATAGATGCCTTCCCCCTTGCGTTCCTTTACGTGTTCTTCGGCAAGGGGGGTAAACCCATGTTGGATCTTTCGAATGTGAGCCCAAGCTAAGTGGTGACACATGATGGTATCAAACCTCATACGAACAGATATGCAGCCAATCTGGCAGTGGTTCGTTCAAGGGCACCAACCTCGCGGACTGCTCCTTCCTCGCTTCGGACATCCGGACTTGTCAGGCTAAAGGCAAAATTGTTACTTTGAGCCTTGGGGGTGCCACTGGGAAAGTTGGTTTCAATAGTGATTCACAGGCTAGGGGTTTTGCTAGGGATATTTGGGATTTGTGGCGGTGGTCCGTTCCTTGTCTCAGTATCCGTGATCTGTTCTTCGTGCTTACGATGTGATCCTAGACAGCAACACGCGTCCGTTTGGAAGTGCAGTTTTGGATGGGTAATGATCATTCATTGGTGTTCTGTCGCCTCTTCTTGATTCTGATGCTTGATCAGGATCGACCTAGATATCGAATCAGGCTCATCAGCCCATTATGCTGCATTTGTGAACGAGTTACGAAGTTTCATGAATGGTAGTGGGAAGCGGTTCGTTCGTTCACGATCATTACAATGCGGCGATAGTAACGAAGTTAACATTCAACGCCAGCTACTACATTACAGCAGCCCCTCAGTGCCCGTTCCCTGACCAAGCCATTGGTGCTGCTCTTAATGGGTTCGCACTCCCCGCACTATAGCACTACTGGATATTAATCTACTTTTGACAGAGCATCCTTTGACGCAGTTTACGTCCAGTTTTGTGAGTATCGACTCATTTTACTACCGCCGGAATTAACTCACTCCAATGCTAGACAACAATTTCTGTGAATCATCTAGACCGAAGGTGTGTTATCAGTGACTTCGCGCCTCGTGTATCGGTCTGACTCACCATCGATGGCAGGATTTCAATTTTGATACGTGGTATGAAAGACGTGTTCCGTGGTGATTTAATGAAGATGCTTACTCCTCACTTCTCCCGGCAGGGACAACTGGGCACGCAAGCAATCGCCTAACAAAAATGTTAAAGTGTATTTGGGCGCACCTGGGGCACCCAGTGCTGCCGGCGATGGTTACGTGAACATCAACACGCTCATCAATTTAGCGAAAGACGCCCAGAAACGTTACCCTTCATTTGGTGGCGTCATGCTTTGGGATGCCTCGGAGGCACGATGTCAGCATAACAAATTCATTCACCTATGCCGCTTTTGTCTAACTGGCGTTTTGTTCTTCTAGCCAATAATCGTTACGACAGAGCTATTAAGCAGGCACTGGTGCAGGACCAACCGTCTCGGCCTCCCACTACCACCGTACCTTCGCGTCAACCCGGAACTACGAGGGAGCCAGCTACGACCCGTGCACCTGCCACAACCCTTGCACCTGCCCCCGCTCCTTCCCCTACGACCACATCGTTTGCCGAACCGGAAATCCTTCGTCCCCAGCGCGGTAGGGTAATGCCTCAGACGGTCATCCACCCCAACCTAAACTCCCGCTTCTTCCGATTATGATAACTCAAAAAGACGACATCAACTTCTCACCCGGCGGAGACGACACATGCTTCAATACCTTATTCGCCATAGATGTACTTCAGTTTCCCGACTGAAGTTGTGCTTTTTCGTATGTATTTTGTTTAATCCTCATTGGTTCTCTTCGTGTAACTTGTGATATCTATGTATGTAAAGTGTACAAGAGTGGTCGCCGTTCGATTGATTCGAGGCGTTTATCGCGTTTATCTGTCCATCTAACGCAATTGATCGTCCGGATATGATCAAGCTTTCAGTAGGACAAAGCTAGAACGTTGAGAAACCGGCAGGAGAACTAACAAATGGCCACCCGACCTCTGCCTAGACCGGCAACAATACCTGTCAAACACGCTTAAGCTGGGCATGGGCATAGATGGGTACCCGCTCCCAAAATAACCCCAGCTTCCATGTAGGCAACTTGAAACTTCCGCGTACCACGTCGCCAATTAAATCTATCTTTGATTCCCTCGCTGACCGATAGCTATCATATCATATGTACGCGGGCAAACCTCGCTGTTGCCGAGAGAAGAAGGACAAGTGAATGGCGACGTGAGGAACGTGCATACTGGGTTATGGTCCACATGCTGGCGTGCGCTATGTTTAGCAGTGGTGGTAACATACCAAGAGAACTCGGAGAAATAGATGGGAGAGAAGCCCGGTGAGGGGGGCTTTAGCCCTGTGGGTGCGGTGTGTAAGTACCATGCATTGTATACGATGAGCGTTTGGGGCGCGTGGTAGAAGGAAGAACCGTCGTAAGGATACCCAACTCTAGGTCTACACTATAGATATATACTGGGTACATGCATGGCATAAGTCTTGTGCACCTGGGGCGGGTCTGCCTGCATCGGCCCCCGGTAGCCGGCTACGCATCTGGTTGGGAATGGGGAACTTGGGTTCGCGCTTGGCCTCTTCCTCTTCCTCTGCCACGCCTTCCTCGTTCCTCGAATCGCCTAGGAGTAGGGGAGTAGGGTGCATGCCCACGATCATCGGAGCGATTAGACCACAGATTATGTTGGACAGGAATGGGCATAGCTTCGCCCTGTGGTGCCGCTGGACCAAGTCTTTGGCGTCGCGGCAGGTATGGAGCATTGCTGTTACCAGAACTTGAATTTTGGTGAGACCTGAAGCTATTTTGAGCTCTATCACTGTAATGGTGGGTTCCGTATCCACCCGATCTACTCGCCTTCGTAAAGTTATTCACGTTAGCAGGCGTGTGGCTATTTGTGTTTGTGCTCACGATGGTCGTATTCGTGGAAGATGGACCAGAAATAGGGTGGGCGGAGCTTGGTGATGATGATGATGATAATGTCAAAGGTGATGGAGATGTGATTGTTGTGGTATTTGTGGCAAGAGGGAATTCCTTTATTTTCGGAGGCTTGGGCGGTCTTGGGGGAGGTGGTGGTCCGGGATCGTAGTTTGGGTTCCACGCGTACCATTGTGCGCCAGATGGTTCACATAGTCGGCCTCTAACGCAATCGAAAGTGTAATAGACCGGCTTTAGGGTATCAATGCCTCGAGCCATAGCCCCGAGGCGGTTATAAAGAGTCAGCCCTGCGTGCGCATCATTCGCTGCGTCTGAGTAAAACATAAATCATGATTATGATGCAGCACGAAACGATGGCGTGAATATATCACTGACAGATTTGTTGCGCTGGGCTAAGGACAGCTTCCCAGTTACTTCGGGTAATTCTACCCTTTTGCAGCGTTTCGTCCTCGTATTCCTCGATGAGGCGGGATAGTCCGATCGATGAGCTGTATTTGCCTTTCCATCGAGGGTTATCTGCCGACCGGGCCAGTAAGGAGAGATCTACGCAATTCTTTACGTCGACCTTGTGATCTTTGTATAGTTTATGGACGTCTCCTGGAGTGAAAACACTTTAGCAGCATCCAACCATGAAGCAGAGATGCTCTGACCCTGTATACCAACGCCGGCTTTGACAATATCCGGGTTCTCAAGAATTTGAATAAGTTTCTCAGGTATTTCTACATGCATCCACGCGGGTGAGAGATGACTTATTTATTGCGAGCGAATTAGAAATAGGCGTTTGAATCCGCACCGTTCATCGCACTGACTTGTATCAACAGAACGAGCTCATCGGAGGCGAGCTGTATGAGGGATACAGGATTCTCTGGCAGGCCTTTGATGAAAGTAGGTTTCCATTCCTGATCGAAACCTATAGCTGGGAGAGTGGACATGCGGTCAAGCTCGAGATTAGCAATGTCAACGTCGCGGATGTACAGTAATTTTGCGTCTGGGTTTCTAGCACGCCAGGAATACAGCTTCGTCGGCTTTGGACGCGGGGGTGGGGCGTCTGGGTTCGGGGACTCGGTCACGGCGCTGGCCCCAGCTTCAGAAGCAAGTTCGGTAACGGTTTGAGCTTCCGAAAATGAATCCGACATAGTCAGGCGAGCGGTCGAGTAGTAGGCAAGTCGGCGTCGGGTCTGCGACCGCGGGTGTTGCAGGGGGATCAGTGGGATCTGAATGGGTTTGTGGCTACAGGTGCCTAGCAGCGATGTAACAGTCGACGTCCGAGAACGAAGGGGCACGCTGCGGGGGTCCCCTCTGAGCCCTTTTAAGAGGCTTCGGGGTACGACGAGGAGGGGGCGTGGAACTGCAATAGCTGCTGCGAGCTGTATTATTACTGCCAACGCCACGCTGGTTGCAGGTGGTGACTCCAGTCGCAAGGGGGACGCTATTTTTGAACGAGTCGCACGGAAAATCACTGATTGCTGTATCAGATAGAGTCTATTTTTAGCAGAGCCAAGCATTAACGTTGCCTCATGACAAATAGGAGGACCGCCGCCAGCACCAGCTATAACTCAAACATTTCCTGGAGTAGAGAGCAGAGAAGAGAAGACGGCCGTATGTTTTATTTTATTTTTGTATTTTGTGGTAATTCCCGAGCTGAGAACGACGGAGAGAGTGGCAGGTCGTTTGTGCGCTTTTGAACGTGATTGGATGCTATTTGGGTCCACGGTTCCGCCAGTCAGCCACGGGAACACAAATCCAAGCCCATACCAAGTCCTTTTCCGTCCTCCCAAGTGCGCCGACGCTGGGTGGACTACGGGGGTCGCCAGTCGTTTGCCCGCCCGTACCAGCATCCGCCAGCAATGCGCCAGGAATCCTCTTTAGACGCCATCGCCGCGTTCCATTGCATTCAATGGGAATAATCATCGAAGGCGAGTTATTCCTGGACCAAAATGCCAAGCCAAAGATCAAATTAGGATTTCTTGGCCTTCACCTCACCTTTAAGAAATCCCGGAGGAATGAGTCCTTCCCTACTCTACCCCAATCTGGTCCCCGCTAAATGGCACCTCTCTCATCCCACATCCTCGATACCGACGACAAGTCCCAAGTAAAACACTTGGTCTCTTCCGCGTCGACCGTGCTCAACCAGGTAATGCCTTCTCTGAGACCTAGACCGGACCACAGCCCGCTCAATGTGCCATACATCTAGCCCCCGCCGCCAACTCTCCGAGAAATACTCGGGGCCTACAATTCTCGCGGTGATGGCGACCGCGACATGCTTCTGGCGATGCTCAACGCAAAGACCGCCGAAGACCAGGTCAGTTTCTGTGACTTGGCAGTAGTTCCGTGTACTGAACTTCTGAATTTCTGCAGCGGCTAGCTTCTGTTGCCTCCCTCCACCGGACCATGCTCGAAGTTTGCTCGACCGCTGCCTCCGAACAGCTTCCCCCTCCTCACAACTTTTACCCTACCCCAAATTTCACGAATTCCCCCCCTCTCCATGACGAGAAACCATACTTGTCACCTTCACAACGAAGCCGCTCGCCCTATCCCCCGTCCCGGCATTCTATTCGTGACCTGCCTAATCACAACTCGCATTCGTCTCCCCGGAAACGCCATCGACTGTCATCACCCAGCCCACCTCCCAACCACCATACGCACCCTTCGCCTTATGATCCGCAGCTACTATCTCAACCATCCCATCATCCGCAACCCCAGGACCGCCTGCCGCCATCACCCTACTCCTCCTCTCGCAGCGACTCTGCAGAGTACTCCCCCCGCTCACGTGCCTCTATGGCCATCGGCTCCTTATTATCTTCTAGTGGGCCTCGCGGGGAACACGCCGGCGACGATCCCTCGGTAAATGGACACTCTTCAAATTCCGAGATGAGCCATCAAAACCAAGCGATTCCGGCAGCCATCTCTGTATAGCGTCGCTGGCTCTCTCTTCTCAAAGGCCTAGGCATCTTACTAAACCACGTCTAATCATCGCATGTATTTACGTGTATGTTGTACTTGTACTTACCTCCACCACTCATCCGCCAGCAAGCTAATCTTGCTCTTCCATGCGCTGTCACCAAGCTTATTCTTGGTGCTTGTGCATTGGGTCCAAGACCTTCCTCCACCCCTCCATAGTGCCTAACCGCATGACCGCTCCTTTGCGTATATTTATTTGACAATTTTCACTGCTTCCCTTGTATGTAGTCATGTAAAACTTCCAGGTTGAATTTATTCCTGGTCTGGAGGTTTTCTGGGTGACAGCTGTGCCATACGTATTTGCCGTTATCAAGAGGTAAGCCGTCCAATAAGCGCCTTTGCCAAGACACTTCGCCACACCTATTTTTAGACGATTCCCACGCAACGCGATAACCTTCTCACGCCTTCTCGGATTTTTCGGGATATGCCTCTTCCTGCTCCCCTGAACAGGCCCCTGGGTGTACACGCCCGGTCGAAGTACTGTCGGTGTGGGTCAGGCAGCGAACGACATCCCGTATATCCCAAGAATATGCAAATTAATCAGTCAGGCGGGACCCGCGCCGGTGGGACCAGCGTCCATGATGGTAACTCGTCTAAGAAAAGCCTGACATGATCATTTCTTAATTCTGTGTCCTCTCTCCTCTCTTCTCGGGGCCCGGGCACCTTCGCTCGAACGAATTTAGCATCACATAGACTTGTTGCTGATGCAAATATCCATTCTGACATGCCTCCATCGTGATGCTCGCTATATACATCATGATCATACGCATCACTGATCCTGGGCCTGGATGCTGGACGGATGCATCATGGCTGCATTTTGAGTTAGCTCCATAACGGGAGGATGCAGGCTGGAGTGGCTTCGGAAGGAGTGTATTTAGAACGATTGCTGCCGGCTGGAGACTGGTGCATACTAAACATATCTAGTGGCTATAGGCTATAGAAGCAGCCTGGAACTCTGGAACCTTGAATGTCACCGTTAGGGTGAGACTAATCCCGGGCTTCGATGGAAAGAGCCGGTATGGAATCCGGATATGCATTCGGAAGAATATACATTGACATAATGCACAGTGTTGTCCGACGAGGTTGGGTCCTGTCATCGGCGAGAAAGCGACACGGAGGACAGCACGAGACAGGAGTGGACAGGAGAAGACAGGAGCTCAAGCGCTTAAGCTCAGTGTGGCAACGCTGGAACCACGTGACTCATTAGCCTAATTTGGCATGTAAGTGATTGACAGTCGCGACAGGAGCAACTTCAATTGAACCACAACATAACGTTATCCTCGTCGTTCTACCATGTCCGACGACGAGTTCGACGAGTTCGGAGGACTTCCTGACTTATT
This sequence comes from Pleurotus ostreatus, assembly GCF_014466165.1. NCBI lineage: Eukaryota > Fungi > Basidiomycota > Agaricomycetes > Agaricales > Pleurotaceae > Pleurotus > Pleurotus ostreatus. Next base: position 3,016,729 of record NW_023503157.1, on the reverse strand, counting down.
CGATAATATCGACTGGAACACCATTCCAGAACTCTCCGATGCCATCGCTGCCCAACCATCCCAAGGTATACCAGATGTCCAGGCCGAGGCTGCAGTGGGATTAGAAGGGCTGAATCAAGAGGTTGGGTCTCCGGACTCGTCGCAATACTCTTGCGATGAGATTCGGTTTGATGAGACGGTGTTGGGCTTGCTGGATGCGTTGGAAGAACGTGGTATGCAAGGAAATGGTGAGTGTATGTGTGTGGTTCTATATTCGTCCCATGGTGAACAGCTTAGTAGCTGTAGCGTCCACGTCGTTGCAGCAGCAACCTGCCGCGACCACCGGACACTCTGTGACTGCAGGTCGGTAGAGACTTCCATGACATAGATCGAGATAGCTATAATGCTCATTGCGACATACATAGCGCCGCCGCCCATAGTTCCTGCACCAATAATTAGCGGTCGTTCGTTATGTCACTTCATTACGACGCTCAGACCCTAATCAGCGGCGATAGATCTACAACCCAACTCCTGCAAGCCCGAGAAACGCGCGAAGCGATCTGGATCGCCTCTTATGTACGGCTCGCCGCGGAAGAAGGGCAAGCATCAAGAAACTTTCGAGGATTCCAGCACAGAGACGCAAGTGCGGGAGCGCATGGATGCATATCTCGCGTCGTTCCAGGAGGAACTGACCTGTCCAATGTGCGTGCACGCTTTCTATATTCAGCAGGCTGTGAATGGGGTGTAAACTAACTATGCGGTTTGGTGTGCCTTTACGTTGTCATAGATGTTGCGACATCTTGTGAGTGGTCACGCATATATAGGGTGGAAGGCCCAATCAACGAAGCTAATCACCGGCATACAGTGCTGCTAGCCATGTAGGGAATCCGTGTGGGCATTCCTTTTGCGGGGAGTGCGGCTGGCAGTGGATAGAACGATGCGGCGTGAGTGCAACTTCCGTAAAACTTTGTACGCGTAAACGTCGAGCCGGTCTCCTGACATCCGTGTGTGCTTGTTTTCAGAACAACGCACCATCGTGTCCAGTATGTCGGACGGTCCTCTCATTGGATGTACCCATGCTGCCAAATATTACCGTCGACAATAATGTACAAAAGCACATCGAAGCGCTCCAGACGAACGGATACGACGACTGGAAACCAGGGGGTGTAAGGCATGCCGATTGGCACGCCCGTAAAGAGTGCGTCGTCTCCTTGTCCCACCGTTTATAGCTAGTCCATGCTGAGCACCATCTCCCAGACGGTGGAAGAAAGGCGGTGCTATCTGCATGAAGCAGAAGATGGAGCAAATCAGGAAGGCCAATAGCATTATCTATCTCGACGTCGATGACAACGAGGGCGACTACGAGGTCGACGAAGATGCAGAACGTTTCTTCGCCGCAGTGGCGGATCTCCTGCCTGCTGTCCCCGCACAGAATAGTAGGCATAGTAGACGGCGTCTAATTTAGAGGAGTATAATTGTTGTAACAGTATATTGTATTGCTTGTCGCGTGTAAAATTACCCAAGTTGAATGACATCATGAATGAGTATAGGGGCGCTCGCTTGAAGCGTCTAGCCCGTTGCAACTTGGCACGCTGCTGCCTGCCTGCACGACAACCCGCTGTTCTCAACAACGACTGTGACCATGGCGCTCACGTCCCCCAGCTTCTTCCCCGCCCTTGGACGAAAGACTTCAGTGCTCGTGCCTGTCAATAACGGCGGCGTCGTGCACCTTCGATTCACGGTCACTGTAGACCCTGAAGAGTATCGCGAACTTGAACGGCAGAATGCACAACTTCAACTCTGGTCTGATATTCCGGCGCTGGGCGCTGGGCGGCCTGCTGGTCAATGGGGCGAGATCAGTTTCCAGCGGGAGGAAGGAGTGCCAACAGGAACGGTGGAGGGTTCGGAGGGCGTCGTTCGTTTCAACGCGAAATCTTCCGGTACTTCTACGGCGGGCGAGACGAGCAACAACAAAACGGTGACATTATCACTGAACACCACCATTTAGCTATCTGGCGCTTCTACGCTGGACGTTGCGGGGACCTGGCAGTATTCATTCACATATCGCCTGGCGAGTTCTTCAGGTGAGGTGACTTGGCTGGGAGGGTACGGTCAGGATGGTGTGCTTGTCCTCAGCTCGAATCCAAGGCTTGCGGCACAGTCAGACGGTACGCTGCTGCAAGTGTCGGGAAGTTGGAGTGCTTTGGATGGCACAGACGACTCGGCGAGCTCTCGAACGTTCGCCCGCGATATTGGTACAGGTGAACAGCACAATGACCTAGAAGTTTTGAGGCTGGGTAAGGCGTCGACGTACTCACTCTTGGGCATCTCAAAGAATGGGTGCGGTCATTCATGTTGATTTGGCAAAGCTAGCGGCTAATAATGAGACGTCTAGGTCGCTAAACTCTGCGAGAAACATCGAGGATGCCGCTATATTGTTAGCTATCCCTCACCCGGCGCCCGAAATTCTTGTAACCCCGACCCTCCTGCTAGCTGCATCTACGGATGCCCATCTCTCTATGATAAGTGCCGACAATATCGTCTCAGCCTCTGGTTCAGGGACTATCCGCCTCGCTTTCATCGACACCCATTGCCCCAATGCCTCCATCAACCAAGCTATACAAGACGCTATCGCATGGGGTTCCTCGAGTGCTCGAATCTTGAGCCCAGAAAGTGACCGTGTGACCTCGTTGATATTGGCGTCTGGGGAATCCACCACTCCTGCTCAAGTTGCCACCATTCCTCGTTCTGGCGTACCGGAAGACGTCGCCATACCCGTCCAGACGTTGACTTCACTTCTGCCCAAAGACACGCAGCAATTTGCCATCGTCTCTGTCGAAGCGCGAACCGCCGGCATATATTCTGCCGCTAGCGGTGGTATCCATACAGTCGTGGTTTCCACGGGCCCAGAGGGTGCTGAGTTGGTTCTATCACCCTCCTATGATTTACTCGGCCCAGCCGAAACACCACACGATCCATCGTTGCTGGTTTCGTTCTTAACGGCACACTCGCTCGCCTTCAGTGCTCCCAGCGAAGACGGCGCAGACGTACTCCCCACGCCCCCTCCATCGCCCCCGCACCGCGCAGTGAATACATCAGATCCCGTGGATCCCTTGACGCCGTCGACCTCGGGATCTACGCAGTTTTCCGACTTGACGACGTCAATATCGAATTCATCAGATGTTTCCTGTACTACGGCATCCTCGGGATCTACTATCCCCCGCTCGAATTCAAGTTCGAATTCGGAGAGAGCGTTGATTCCGCAGTTGGGGATGAGGAGAAATCGGGGCATGGTGATTGCGTGCATGGGCCTGTTCGTGCATATGGCGAAGGTGTTCATTGGGAGTATATTTTGTAGGGTGTTTTATTTGTTGTTTGGGTCTGGGGCGGGAGCGAGGGCGGGGAAGACGCAAAAGATGGGAAATGGGAGATCGAAACTCACAGAGAAAGCTGATGAAAGGACTGCGCTACTTCCCAAAGAAACTGGCACGCCGTCACCGGTGACCCTGCGTATGGAAAAGGAGAAACCTGTGGTTTCTGAACCACCAGCTGTCGAAGAACACATCGTCGGCAATACATCGACCAAGACGGTCTCTACCGCGCGGAGCAGGTTCGAGTATACTTTCGATCTACCCGCCGGCAAAGCGACTCTCCTGATTCAGGACAAATCTCTTGCTCTGCAATTATGGAAGGATGTTTCTATCTTGGTTGACGGGAAGACGGCGGTTCCCAACGTCGAGGCGACCCTCGATGATAGTGCGAGTGCAGGGGACTTGAAAATCATGACGTTCGAGCTGGAGAGGAGTGCTCGCGTCAAGGTGTATATGAACTGCTGATTTCAAGTTAGCTTCTGTGGTATGTGGTAGATCGTTCGAGCGTCATTTACATCTGGCGTGTGTGTGTTGTAGTTTGTAGCACCGTAGTAGTTGTTTTGTTGATGTATGCCGCATTTGTAACTGTACATAGTTGTTGTATCTTTCTTGTTGTACGACTCGTGGACCGAGTTTATTACCGAATGCTCGTTGAATACCATTACAATTTGGGTGACATTTATTTGTCTGATAGCTTTATACGGCGATCTCCTCGCCGTGATCCAGGCCGAAGTCATGCCGCTTCTGAGCGATGGTACTAGCAACGATATCGTCGAGCATTTCAGGAGGTAAGTCGTACTCGGAACCGCGAAGAACGATGGCATAGGCAGCTACCCCATCAAGTTGTGAGCAAATCATGTTGTCGGCAATAGAAGACTCGGTGCTAACCATCTTCTATCTTCTCCAAGGAGCTGGACGTTACGGCTTGCTTCTTCGAGAGCTCTCGGACATGGGGCGTAAATCCCTCGAAGTCGGCTTTGCAGTTCCGAACGAAGGTGCATATTTCCATTGCTTGCTTGCGCCCGCCGCGCTGGGCGATCCCGGAAATTGCGAGGCGCATGAGCTCGCCTGTGAGGTCGGACAGGCCTAGCAGGTAGTCTGAGGTCGTCAGAGGGAGATACTACTTGGGAGGATCGACAGTTAGTTCGTGCACCAAATGTGATTGAAACAGGGGTAGTTTACTTACTGGAACACGATCTGCATCGCTTAACGAGCGCTGCACCGTTTCGAAGGGAATGAGCGAGCGGTGTTCCAGGAAATGGGTGAAGCTCAGGGCCTCGATGTATTCCTGCAAGCCAGGAGACACTTGTTGGTGATATCGCCAAAACCGATCGCCAGCAAGTTCGTTTCGCAAGCTAGCGTAGAGTGACTGGACTTCGCAAAGGTTGGCGTACCCCTTCGCGGCTGCAGATGTGCGCCGGCCGTCGTCGGCGTCAGCGAGCGATTCGAGTGCCAGGCGATGCAGCAGGAAGATTGTCTTTTTGGAGAGATTCGTTATGTCTCTGCTGGCCTGAAGAAATACAGTAGGATTTGCAAAATGATCTCAGGACGGTGATAGCGGCGTATCCAGGGGAAGATACGACCTTGATGAGACGCTCTCTCCTGTCGTGATGGACATCTAGTTCTTCTCTAAAAGCGTTGAAGGCAGACGATATCGATATCATTGGAGGCCGACTCCCGACTCGACGGACTTGCGCAGTCATATCAAGGGACTAGGATTGGCGGCAGGGGTCACGTGCGTGAGTTACTGTTGTCAGTTGTTCGTCGGGAAGCTTCTGTCACTCGTTCCTCTTCCTCAAACCTCATCTCGCCCTCAACGATGGCATTCGCGCCCAGGCCTGGATGCCCAATGTGCGGCATCGTGACGACCGCCCTCCACGCGCCCTCAAACTCACCCCGCTCGCCGTCGTTTCCAGTGGGATCCACCCAACCAGAAGTCCTCTGGCGGGACGACAACTTCACGGCATACAGAGAGAAGGCGAACCCTGTGTCGAGCAAGGGCCACATTATCATCGCATTCAAGTCAGTTTTCCGTCTTCGCACCGCTCATGGACTGCTGATTGACTTTGTGCGACAGTTTGCATGTACCATCAATATACACGCTGGTGCGTCAGAGATTCTTCGGGCTTCTCTTACGGAAGGGCTAATGTTTTTCCCAGTCCTCGACAGACCTACCTCTCCTCGTCAATGTCAGAAACCTCGCAACTCGCCTCCTGACTTCGTTTTTACCCCCCAGTTCGCCTACGACGAACCCTCGATCCAGCGAGCAATACCCAGAGGCATCACCCCCGAACGCCTCGATGCCATCACCTTCGGCAGCCGCTTTTCTGACGCCTACGTCGTCCTATGCACGCAGGTCACATGAAACACTCAATTCACCAGCTGTACCCCCACAGACCCCCCTTCACTCTCATCCAGACTTCCATATCGGCTTCATCACTCCGCCTTTCAAGGACACGAAGATACCAGTCACAGACCACCTCCACGCCCACGCCTACATCGGACCAGGCGACCTGATGGGCTGGTGGCGTGGGGTCGCTTACTCTTCAATTGCTTGGTACGACATCGACGATTTGATTGCTGAAATACGGTGAGTGCCCCTTTGTGTCTTTGTTCTGCAAACCTGACACTCCCTCGTGGACAGAGAATCGGTGTCAAATAATCGTATCAAATCAGGGTACGAGAACCGTGGAATGGCACCGATCGACATGGTTCCTGGGGCGGGTGCACGGTGTGGCACCGCCGATGGCACTGAAACCTCGGAGCCTGGTCTCGCCTTACCCGACGCTTACCTCGAAGAAGGAGAAAGTACACCTGCCCCGGCGATTATGAGGAGGCCTATCACCCCGAGCACGCTTGAACCTCAGAACCGTATACCAAGTTTGACAGTATAACATCATCCGGGCACCTCCAAGCAGCGACCTAGGATTGAGTGGGGCGGAGGACGAGAGTAGTTCATTTGCTGAATCGACTCTGTTTTCACCGCGGGGTGATACTCATAATGAGGACTTTGCGCCTTGCTGGCACTAGGCGTTTGCACTATACCATAAACATTCACTCATTTGTCCTCGTTGGCCATCGTTGTAGTCAGCTCAGCTAAGGCAGGAAATACCTTTCATTGTTCATAATACAATGCATAAAACTCAATCCGATATAATTAAATTCTGCTCGGGGGGTGCTTTCTTACTCGGCACAATCTATAGGCATTACGTTGGATATACACGACATTCCAACCCTACCTCTACATTATCAGAATGAATACAGTACGTTCCAGAGAATTGCAGTACTATTCGGTCCATGTCCAGGGTCAGTCTGTTGCACTCTGTGGTCCTTGGGCCTCATGCGCGGCCATTAAGCATCTATCACATCAGTGAGAGTGGGCACCAATAGGTTTTTGAGCGAACTGACAATATGATGATCCGGTGAGTAATGTTGACAGCGCTATGAGCTGGTCTTCATTGAACTTCTTCGAATCTTCATGCCACGTATCTTGATGGGTCTTCTTGAAATTACTAGCACACTTTCGAACCGTCGTGGAAATTGGGATCTGGAGTTGGAAGAAGGGGACGTGATGAGATAGAAGGCAGTAACATAACGATAAACTGGGGGTAAGAAGCTTACTGGGTCATAGGTATGTTCCGCGAGAACATTGGCCAGAAGATCGGGCATCCACTTCTCCACCGTGTAGGGGTAGCTGTCCACTAATGCACAGATTCCTAGAATCGCCGCATGACGCTGACGCAAAGCTTTGTTGTAGTCTGGTGACTGGCGTTCGGGAATATGGCTGTTTTTGGCTAGACGGACGAAGCGGTCCTACGAACGTGAATACGGGTTAGCAAGTCGGTTCAGTTGAGCATCGCGTAAGTGGTTCAATGAGCGGGGAACTGTGTGTGCTGCCATGAAGTGCCACGAGGTGGCAGCACGGTCCGTCCGCATGATGAGGCGCAATGGAGAAGGAAGGAAGGTTTATGAAGCCAATGACAGGTTCGGGAAGGCCGCGGCATGAGAAGATTCATGATGCAGCCGACGATAAGCAGATAGAAGATGCGTAACACATCGACTGTGATGCAAGGCTTACCTTCAATGTGATCACACTGCGTCTGGGGGACAATCGAAGGATTCCAGACAATGTGCTAGAGGAACACCAATCAATGTCAATTTAACGCAGCGGGTGAATGAAAGAGGGCGTACGTGGCGGCCATTTCCCTCACTTCAACGATCTCATCGTCCAAACAACGGCAGAGCACCTTTGAGCGGAGTCAGCGGCAGATGTGTGTCATGTAGGCCCACTACCAACCTCCAAGATCTCCACTACTTTGATTTCGCTAATCAATGGGACTTGACGGAAGTAGAAAACTAAATATACGATTGATCGGTAAGGTCGTTATCTGGTCCAGAACCAACGTGGACGTACCTTGAACCAAAGGCAGAGCCTTAAGTCGCACCCTCCATGACTTGAATAAGGGCATAAGCATACGACATACTTCAACAGGCGTGTGACACATACTGGTGATGTTTGGATCGCGTCGAACATAGCATCCAGGATGGGATTGATCAGTGGCCGAGGTGGGGTTACACCGCACATCCTGACCAGTAACATCCCAGCTCGCGAAGCCAGTTCATCGTTGTCGCTGACTGCACGTTTAGTATGATGAGCTTGGAGTGTGCAAGAAAACTATTCAACTGTCACTCGCCTTCTGCGAATCGGAAGGTCTCTGGCTGAAATGTACCTATCAGAATTGGGCCAAGACAAATCAAAACGGCTGACTTACCAATAAAGGAAGTATGTAATCGAAGACAGAGATGGCATGCGTATCATGAAGTGATTGATAGAGCCACTTGCAGACTGTGATCCCAACGCTGTGCCGGATTAGACGATTATGATAATCTTACAAACGAAGGCTTACCGATCGTAAGTCGACTGAAATGCACGAGCACCCGAGAGTCGTTGCCCGCGCCACACGGCGAATTTCTCCACCAAATCAGCTACTCTGTGTTTGTGATAATACCCTCGCATTCCCATCATGTCGAATTCGATTGGAAGAATACGGCATTCCTTCACGAAGGTCTCTACATTCGGTATGGTTGGTTTTGGACTCCACTGGAAGGCCGTCAGTTTGAGTATTCATGAATAGGAGATAACGTGCCTTGATCTTCGCCGAAAATGCCAACATCTCGCCCACATATGCACGAACCTAATTGGTGTTTATCAGAGGTTCGCGGATAGGTAAATCCAACGGACGCACATCATCATGTTCACTACTGATTTCTTTCCAAAAGCGATCCATGATCTCGTCCGCCCAAGCAGAGAACTTCCAGTTCAACTCCGAATAGAACGCTCGGAAGGGCGAAAGGATTTTGATAGCGTCAAAGGATGACTCTCCATTGTAATCCTGAGATTTGACTTCACTAATTAAGAAATCTACCAAAGGTTGCACGCGGCGTGGGTCCTTATTGTAGAACATATACTGATGGTGATATCAGTATCAGATAAAGCGAAAAGAATGGTCCGATCGAACCTCAAGGAAAGATACCCAAACTGTCAAGGTATCTGAGAGTATGTTTTGTCTGAAGATCTTCGTGATGTACGGAGTGAACCACTTCCATAATTGTTCTTGTTTACTTGTCGGCCAATGCTTGGATCCTGAAGACGGTAAATATAATACGAAACGTGGATCGGCTACTCTTACCATTGAGTACGCCAGCCAGGAGCTCCGCAGCTGCCCTCTGTTTGTTCTGGTCTTTGTCCTGAATGAGGGCGACTAACTGCGGTTTCAGCGTCTCCAATGGCTCATCCTCTAGAACTTGGACTGGCAAGAAAGTATGTCATCAACATGTTACGAGCACACTAACTGCGGGAACTCACATATAGATTTCACAATGGAGACATTATCTTGAGTGAGGGAGACCTCGTCGGTCTCTTCTGCGTAGTAAGTAATCAGATTCTCCCAGAATTCGGGGTCCATCGCCACCGTTCGCAGAGTAGCAACAGCAGCTTCGCTGGTTCGATCCCAAGGCTGAAAAGTTGACTTCGTCTGATGCGGTAATGCTAGCAGGCTAAACTTGGAAGGCCAGGCTAACCATCCGGGTGGATCGTGTTCGTAGAAAATACTATTTGGCTAGGTTCAGCAATTGTACGTCCACAGCAAGCTATGGGATGCTGACCCTTCTTGTGACGAGCGGTCCAGACTCACGGGCTCCTTGTAAGCCTCTAGGTATTTGGAGGTCAACTGGTGAGATGGTTGGACTGTAACTGTTCGCTTCAATGGGTTGTGATTGCGCGCTAGCACCAGGTCGACTGGATCCGAACAGAAAGTTCGCAACTTGAGGTTTCTCAGTGTTTTCATGACCGCACGCTGGGCGTACTGAGGGGGTGATCAGAAGGTAGAACGTATCCAACGGAAAGTGTGGCCTACATAGCGCTGGACGGACGTGTATTAGCTTTAACAATGACGGATAAGGCCTATTGACTCACAACGCTGGGATGCTCGTCGTACGTGTTTTCCAGGAAGAATTTCAGGAGCGAATGGTTGAGAGGTACATCACGTCGACTAAGCGTACGCAGACATCTGACCGCTGCGATCGCGTACTTCCAATGCGTGTCTTCTGACTCACCCACCTCTTGGATAATGGAGATCTGCAAAGGGTAAGAATTGATAGTCGCGTACGGAATAGCGACGAACAGTTTGTCTGGCGGCTTCATTCGCCATCGAGATCCGCTTTATGCGCTGAACTCTGCAACGGTTGACAATGGCTTTTGACGAAGGATCGTGTGGCAACAGGTCTCGCATCTCTGCGACTGCCTTGTCCAACCCCGGATTCGGTATGTCATACACCAGATAGGATGGTTCTGAAAAGCTTCCGATGCCTATAGAGCGTCTGCATTAATACAATAACAATTCTTCCTTGAATGGAGGTATCGCACAGTTATCTGCCACGGAGGAGACAGCATCTTGGATGGAAGGCTACAGGCTGTAAGTTGCGTGCACGTCTGTCGCACATCCTTGACGCACCTTTTCGTTATGTTGCGAGGCGAACAGCTTCTTGAACAACTCTGGACAAAGCGTTGGCTCTGGAGAATCATTTAGTAGATGGAGACAAAAACCTTCGGTGTGTCGGCTTACCGGAGACGGCATATTTACCGAAGGACGAGTAATGGAGGGTCCAAAGGGCACCCTTCATACGATCATCATCTGTCCCCGGGTCCAAAGATTTATACAAGCGAGGCAATGTGCGACGTCGGACGCCGTCGTAATACTGTTAACAATCCTTCAGTAACTGCGCTTTGTCGATGAAGCAACCCGCTTACTGTGCACAATGCGTCTAAGAGGGACTGACTAGATCTATCCAACGGTCAACAGATGTGCACATCGTAATGTGATCATCACTAACTGTCGAATTGTTGCATAATGCCACATGCACCATTCAACCACATCGTCGATAAGCTTGTCCTCCAATGCACCTCGGGCACGTTCAATGGAGTTCCAACGCAACCTTGAAGAGTTGTAATACCTAAAGGACGTTCAATAATCAATACGAATTGTCAGAAGATGTACCAACCGCGCTCTGCGAACCCAGATGGCTCGGGGCCATATCTTCTGTCCGCCGTACTGGCGGGCAACGTTCATCTCGCTGGTGTACTGGTCGTGATTTATATAGTAGCTGCAAAACATGTGAGTACGAACCAAAAGGGATGATACCGAGCATACGAACCTGTCTCGGCTATCGCCATATTCAAGCATGTATACCCTGATCGACCGTACCTTGATAACATGGTTATGTGAGGGGACGATAGGAGGGCGAGCCGTCCTACTCACAAGTGCATTAACGGCATCTACGGTGTTCTCTTCCCCTTGCTTGAGCAGAGAGAGCGAAGCGTTGTGTAGGAACCAACCGAAGCGGCGCCTTAAGGTGGTGATGTACCTATGACGAGAGTCCGAAGTATCTGCTAATGCGAAGCCAGCGTTGACCGGGTCCACAAGCGCTATCATCTCTGGTATCTCGTCGCTAGGTGAGGAATAAGATATGTAACAATGCCAACAATAGAGGCGGCAAGGCTCACAGTATATCACTCTCGGCTGCTTTACTGCGTATGTCTCCAGTGGTGAGGGGTTCCTCCCTCGCAAGCGTAGGGATACCAGCAAATGCGTTCCGCACAAAGCACAAAAGCCTGGAGAAAAGTCTATATTATGCTGAACGATATACGATGCGTCACTCACCGACAGAAGTCATTCCTCCAAACTGCATCTCTTGGTATGCCTAACGATGGCGTTCCTTAAGTGGGAGTCTGGATTTGTATTCAAGAACGTACCTGGAGCCAGAAGTCCTTCCAAACGGGCTAGTGTAGGTTCTATCAACTCTCGAAATAGTCTAAGAATAAAATCGATCTCTTCTTTCGACGGAACATGCCAGGAGAACTGTATTGCACCAATTGATTTCGTTACTTGGTGCAAACCGACGATCTGAGACTTGCCTTGACTTCATCCATTGTGTAAAGCTTGCCCCAGTATTTATGATGATTGCGACGAAAGTCTGATGCTGCGTCTCAGCACAGCAGGATCAGAGACAGTAAACCCCGCACCTTCACTTGTCCATTCATCAGGATTGACGAATCTGTTTTCCAGAGGGTATGTATGCGACAATGTGAGCAACATGCTACAGAGCAATTTACCACTCCATGAATATCCCCGCTTGGAGAAAGTTTTGTCGCGCAGTAAACGCAATAACGTCATGAACTTGTCTTGATATTTCAATACCTGAAGTAACAACGTTACTGAACTGACAGAGGATATATATTTGCGATGAAGGGAAACGTACAGCACGGCCGTCGCTAGAAGTTTATGAGTTCAATGGACATGAATGCAACCAATAGATTCTCACTTGTAAACTGTGCCACGCATGATGGCCAAGTCTGATTTACACCAATCAGGGACGTTACTAATGGTCTGAGGAAAGACGACTTACTCCAATGCAAAGTGGCATCGGAGGGGAGAGGGGACGAGGCAGCGGTCGTTCTTAACGAACTGGCTCCATGCTCTAGCTCGACTTGAATATTGTTGTAACACATGTCGAAGAACTTGGCGAGGGTCTTCTCGGGATCAGCATTCGCAACACACTCCACAAGTTGGTGGATCGCTCGGACGGCGTTCGACCGGACTGTTGTACTCGCATAGTTAAACACCATGTTTAAGACAAGGTCATAAAGTGGTTCTGAGAGATGAACACAAATTTGGCGGCAAGCGCCAGCTACCGCGTCTACTACTTGGACTGTAAATCTTGTCAGTGCGTAGCATACAATGTTAGAGACTGAATTGTAACCTTCGGACACGCCACCGCTTGAACCATTCATTCCCTCTTCGGGAAGATTTTCAAGCAATTGTATGACCCGGCGAACAAAGTTAGTAATCCATTCGGCAAATTCACCAGTGGTTGTCTATCGGGAGTTAGGCTAATGGACATTCGGGCCATTCAAACATACCTTAAGCAATGCATCCTCCTCTGCCATAGATAGTCTCGGTTCTTCCGAATCGAGTCCCTCCAGGTCAGAAAGGTCCAGGCTCGGGGGAGAAGGAGAACTATCTTGGGGGAGGGTGGGCTCTGTATCGAGGAGTTTGCTTGGATATTCGCCAGCAGTCAGGTCACCGAAGCAAATGTATTGCGATACTTCCGCTAGGAAGGCCGTTGTACATAACTACGATGCCGTTAGAGAAGGCAGGGAAATGGATCCAGTCACATACTGTTTTCGTTGGATCGTTCTGCGACATTTAGGTATTGAGCTGCGCGAGCAAGCGAACGAACGGGCACTCACTAAGTCAATGCCGGGGACTAGTAGGTGCATGATGTTGACGAGATGCTTCGCCCCACCATAATACACTTGCCGGGATGCAAGTGAGGGAACGACTGCCCCTAGAGCCTTGATTATGGCCATCGTGCGCTGAGTCTAGGAAGGCTTTTAGCGGGCATTGGGTGCCTCTGGAAAGGCTAGACCATACCTCTACTAACGCTTCCAACGAGGGCACGGCCCTCTCCAATATTGGCAGCAGGATCAAATCAGGCTCCATGAGACTCATAGATTTCATACAACTTTGTATGTTGGACACGGTGTCAGGATCTTGAGAAAATATAGCAAGGAGCGCTACCGTCCGGAGAGACTTCACGAGCTCTCTTCGCATTGATCGTGTCAAGCGCCGATTCTGCAAGTGACGAAGTTGTCAACGAATAGACATGTCTGATAATTGCCCTTACCATCGGCGTTTTGCAGTCAGCCTTCTCTTCTTCGTGCCACCCTACACAAAGGATTGAGACGGTCAACGATTCCAACATTGGACAGGCTTACGCTTATTGAAATCGAATACAATACACTTGATAAACGCGCAGAGCTACATGATCCGTCAAATCTCCGGGCAAGAACTAGTCAAAAGTTTGAATAAACGCACATCTGCCGTCCAAGCACCTGAGTTTGATGGGTGAAAGAAACTTTCTGTCGAAGCAATCATTCTAACTAAAGAGTCCAGAGCCTTGGAGCCAGCCAAGTAAGACTTGCTGGACTTCTTCCCGAGTGGTGCAGCGAGAAATTCTCCCAATGTACTCGTCTGGATTTGAGGCGTGCTTGAACCTGAGGCTGAGGGCGTATAAAACGGTGTAGGCATATTTGATGCGGGTGTCGGTACACCATCAGTGGCCATTGAGTACACGATAATGCGAGCCAGAGAAGCTATGTGGGAAGATGATATGTGGGAAGATGATATCAATGATCAGAGGAGTTTGCGATCAGACGGCTATCCCAACATACATATTCTCCAACTTGGCTTTGGCAAGCGACCAATTTCAAATCCAACTTGTGCATCAGCAGAAGGGCCGGTGGTCAGGGAGCCACCGTCAGCTAGCGGTAACTCTTCAAATGCATATGCATTAATGGGTACCCAACCTTAGGCCTGAACTGAGAGCTCACCCATGGACGATAAACATTTACACATGAGAAGGCTCCACTCGTATTCACTGAATATTCCGACGTCTTTGTAGATCCCTGGCCAGTGTGCTTCCTTGCTGGGCTCTTCATTGTTGCCACTCCATTTCGGACGTCCCTCTCCCTCTGATCGTGAATCGTCTGGGATCTCTAAGATTCGGCGAGGGTCACTGATAGAAGGGTCTACATGTAGCTCCGCCAGAGTGGAGAGGAATTGCAGCATTCTGTTGTCATACTTGTAGGAATTCACTGATTCCCAAAGGCGAGAAAGCATGGGTAGGTATGACTGTGGGTGGGAGACGGGCAAGAAGGTAAGAAGATAATATTGCGCGGACAAAACGCTCTGTATGGTCAAGGTTTAGCGGGCGACCGTACCGAATGTGGTGTGACCTTACGTCAAGGTCTGTCCCATTTATGAGGGGAACGAAGGTCGACAGCATCTCTTCAATGGCAGCAGGATGAAAGAACCGCCGAGAATTCTCTGCTATGTAACCTAGACACCAGGATAGTTGCCTGGATGGGAACAATATGAAGACGATGGTGAAGTGAGACAAGGAGAACACGTACGTATACTCAAATTGCCTCCTGCTTAAGAAGAGGTCCTCCTTGAGGAGAGTGTATATAGGCATCCACGGCAGCCTCATGTCTTCAATACTCAGCTTGTTCTTTGATCGCGTAAAGGTCTTGAAAGCGTCCGCGCAGACAGCAACTATTTGCGTGGGCATCCCGGGGGTAACGCTCAAATGGAAGAATATCTTCGCTAGCTTGATCCTTCTTTCCTTCGGTATAGGATACTTCAACATCGTCCAGCTGCGAACCTGGTTAGGGGTAGTTCGGGGTGCTCGCGTGCAGTAACTCACTAGCCTATCATGCTCTCCCATTGAAGCAAGCCCACATCATAGTCCTTGGCCTCGACGCATTCCGTTAGGCGCAACAGCATGATGTCAAAGATTTCTAAGGCTGTAGAGTATGGCTCTATGTCGTACGGAAGCGACTGTGCGTAGAGCTTCAATTTCCGCATGTAGGGGTCTTCTTCATTTCCATTTACGCCGTTCGGAGGGGGCGGGTCGTGTCCGTTCGCGCCGTTTAGGGTGGGCGTACGAGTATGTTCCTTCAGTAGACCGTTGGTCTTATTGTCGTCATTTGGATAAGCATGATCCTGTATCCTGAGTTTGGAGATATCAGGATAAGACATGAATGGAAGTAAATCGGCAATGTGATCTTGTAATGAATTGGATATAGGTTGATGGGTATTGGAGGCGTCAATGATGAGGTCGGGGGGAACAGCGTTTGAAGTACGGCCCTGATTGGAGAACGTTTGTTTAAAAGCGCCTATGACAATGTGGCGCGGTGGAGTTCAAGTGGTGTTACTAGGAGGCGACTAGGAGGGTGCTCTTTTGTACCCTGGGCGGACAGTCCCCTCAAGGTGGCCACAAAGCTGAACGAATCAAGGATACACAATTTTCAACAACAGCGCTGGCGTGTTACGTACAGGGTTCATTACAATATCGACACACACACGCCGAGAACAAGCAATTAAGAAAGCATAAATAGGCTGGACGGTGGCGTCGCACCGAACAATTATGTAGCTGTGCTCGAGGCAACCTCCTGTAGCTCTCGAATGGCGCGCTCGCGGACCATATCCCAAATTACATTCCTGTCTGCACGGACATCACCAAGGCCTTCTCGGATTTCTTGCAGGCGTTCAACATACTCCCTGCCGTCGTCTTGAAGGTCGCGTAAAGTTGCCAGGGATTTTTCCAGGCTCTCTAGCTGAGATTCGGGTGATGAAAAATGAGACGGCTCGTGCAATGGGGGTACTCCGTTGGGATGAGATGGAGCAATAAAGATTTTGTGGGCAGCAGGAGTGAGGTCAGGCGCTCGGGCTAACCTTCGAGCGTGATCGTCTTGCTCATCTGCGTTCTCGTCGCCGTCCTCGCGCTTCGGCACCAGGGGCTCATGATTTGCCTTGTCTTCTGAGTCTTCATTGATGACCTGCCAGAGTCTTCCCAAGGCGCGGCGCATGGTCGTTTCGCCTTCGATAAGGCTGTTCGTCGATTGCTCGAGCTCGTCCAGTAGATTCGAACGAAATGTATGGATAACAGCTTTGTCAAGAACGAATCCAGTGTAACTGAGGTGCTGGACCGTCGGACCGGGGTATGGGGGCCCTATGGGAGGCGACGGTGATCGGAGGTGTGGAAGAGCGGGCGGGGAAGGGGATCTCTTGTCTTGCGGCATTAGCGCTTTCAGACGCTTTCGTGCTCGGTCTTCGGTCTACACAGCTTCAAAATGGATAGTATACGCCAATAACGCGTGTACTCACCTCCCATTCGTCCATGGCAGGCCCCCAATTCACAATCTTGCCTCTGCGCACCCATCTGGCGCCTCTCGATGCCTTCTTTCCCCAATTTCCTTGACGCCATCCAGCTTGAACCTCTTCGTCGTCTGACTGATATCCGTGCGAAGGATAGTACCACGAGTTTTGGTCGCTCAAGGGCAATGAACTACACGTCCAGGGGTATGTCATCAAGGACGTCAAGAAGCAAGAAAACAGCTTGGCTTACAGCCCGTCATCGTATGGCAATGGAGGTCCAAACGATGAGTACCGTTGGGTGCTTGTCGAGGGTTGTCCCGGAACCATAAAGTCCGTGGCCATGTTGGCTGCAAGGTTAGAAATGAAGTCAGTCTTTGCATTGTCGTTTTAGGAAACCAGTCAATTCGGCATTTCCCGCAGTCAATGTGTGATTTCAGGGGCGCGTCCGACATTACAAGGTACTTCTCGAGTACATAAAGTTACAGAGTGTTAGCGATATGATATGAATAAGTTAACATAGGTTTCTAAGTAAAATACTCTGCGTAAGAGACAGGGGGGAGGTCGCAGGGCCATGCACCTGTTCTGATCACGTCCTCGAAGACTTCTTCACAGGACCGGAAGAGGTCAATAGCTGCGCGGGCCATTTCAAGCTGTAATGAAGCCTCAAATGTCAGCAAGCAGTCACTTATAAACACACAGTTCACTTACCGGGTCTTCGTAATCTAGTCCAACGTTACGCCCCATGAAATGATGGACGAGTATGGATAAATCCACGGCCTTCGAAGTCTTTAGTCTTCGTCGCAGAGGGAGGAACAAGGCCAAATCGCGGGTATGTATGGTTGGATGCTTGAGTCCTAGCACCTGTAAAATGTCTGCTCAATTATCTCCCCTCCTTTTGATAGTAGAAATGCCCACCGATAGGAACACCCATAGGGAATGTCCGACTAGCACCTTGTTCTTTATGAGACCATAGACCCGCCGCTGAACATCCTCGAATGCAGGAGCTACCGAAATTGGAATCGCCATGAGACACAATATTACTGAAAGAGGCAAGGAACAAACCTGTTGCTAGGTGCTCGCATTGTAATCCAGTTGCCGACGACCTATACTCAGTGACGACATGGCTGGGTTCAGCCGGCCACGCTCAGCGATACACATGAAAGATAATGGGTGCGACATACGTGGGTCGGACATAGGTATCCAAGAGAATATTTCCTCGATAATCGGTCATCGAGACGCGCCTGTGGTCATGATGAGCTTGGCGACGATGGAGACGTATTGGGAAAGAAAACACGTACGCCACCATGGGTATTGGTTTGTGTGTTTCTGCATGGACACCAATATATACAACCTGCGCCGCGACCGAGACATATCTATTGTGTCGATTGTCATCATGAGTGGAAGGCTTGGGAGCACTAGTCACAAAACACACCTTGATGGGGAAAGTCCGTTCGGTGGAGAAGGTAGGAAATGCAACGGCGAGGGGGGGTGCAGCCCGTTGCCAGCGGTAGTGTAATAACCAACGGAATTGTGATGGACATCGTCCTTGTCGTACATGCTGTGCCGCGACCGTGTACTAGCAGATGTGCATCTGAGGGACGTTCAAGCGACGACGCCTCTGCGCCACATATAATCATCAGGCGACTTCCTTCGAAAGTCACTTGGAAGACAGTCAAATTCTTCACCATGACGGCGTCTGAACTACAATATTAACTGTCCGCCAAACCTATTTTTGCTGGGTAAGATTCAGGTCCTGCGTTGGACGTAAAAACGTACATATGTTATCTGTTTGGCTGGCTTCTATAGGGAAAAATCCTCCGATTCCCATCCGCAGTGACGTCCGTAAGCTGGGATATGGGGCCTTTGCCCCCATGCAGAGACGTGTCAATTAGAGGTTTGGCGTATCGCGTAGAAGACCGTCCGATACAGCAGTCCTTGCAGTAAATCAAGCAAGTTGCCGGCGAGAAGCACCGGATAAGATTGATATTGCCGACCGCTCCCGCGAACACTCTGACCCAGCAATGAAAAAGGCAACACGCCGGCTGATCAGCTCAACAGGCACAGCGAGGACGGTTAAATTCATCTATATTCAAAGCGTACACGTATTTTCTACACTTGGTATGCCGACTCCTAAGAAAATGTCTCCAACATCATCTTGACACTTCCAAGTCAGCTCGTTAGCGACAAAAGAAGTAGCATGTCCACTCACATGTGGGGTAAGTAGATTTTGTTGTCTGTTATAGCTGAATGCCAGCTTCTTGAGGTTGGGGTTCAGTTTCTAGTCTAGGACCTTCCTTACGAGCGACATTCGGTTGCTCGAAGCTACGCATGCCCTCTAATCCCCACCGACTCATCATGGCCTTGTCCTATAAAGAGAGTCAGTGTACAGCAATGTCATGGAAGCACCTATGGATATATACCTCGTCCCAGGGTGCGCCTGATGACAGAACGTCAGTTAGCCTTGTGCTCATTTGGACATGTTGATTGACTTACACGGAGTGGTCAGCATGTGATCACCCGTAAAGACAGCATTGGCGCCTGCCATAAAGCATAGGACTTGTTGGGATTCATCAAGTTTGTTTCGCCCAGCTGCCAACCGAATTATGGTGTTTGGCATCGCGATGCGAGCAGTGGCGATGGTTCGGACAAGTGTTTGATGGGGAACAGGCTAATGAGTCGCAAGTCGATTAATTGAACATCTAAAGTGATGGTTATTGCACGACTTACATCGTTGCCCTCTAATGGTGTCCCAGGGATTGGTACCAAAGCGTTGACCGGGAACGACTCGGGATGCTCAGGCATACTTTACGTCGAAGATAAATGACAACCCCCGACCATAATGTTGCGGAGATTGTACTTACTTTGAAACTTCCCATATCAAGCCAACTCGGTCCCCGTCTGATTCACCCAAACCGAGTATCCCGCCGGAGCATACGCTGATGCCTGCATCGCGCACAGCGGTGATGGTGTCTAACCGCTCGTCGTAGGACCTCGTCGTAATTACCTAGATCACGCTTGGTGAATCAATTGAGGAGGTTCAAGCTAAAGGATCACATACCTGAGGGTAAAATTCCCGAGATGTATCAAGGTTATGGTTGTAAGCCGTCAAGCCACTGTACAATACTTTGTGAGACTCGTGTTGATGGCAACATCGGGGTTACTTACGCCTCTTTGAGTCTCTTGGCCTGTTCTGGGGAAAGCATGCCGAGTGTGGTGCACACCTCCATTCCCATGCCACGAACCTCGGTAACCATCTCGAGGATCCTCTCGAAGCCTCTTTTACGACCGGCAAGATCTCTCCAAGCAGCACCCATACAGAACCTCGTGCTGCCATTTTCCTTTGCCTTTCTTGCTGCTTCTAGGACGGGCTTAATATCGACAAGCCGACCGGCTTCCGTCGGCGTAGAGTAGCGGGACGATTGAGAACAGTAGGAACCTTAAACCGAGAAACTCGGGTGAAACGCCAGCGATCAAGCATCAGCAACAGTACTTACAATCCTCGGTACAACCACCAGCTGGTTAGGCCATCCATCAGTTGGCACGAGCCGGGTAATAGAGCGGACGAAACACTCACTCTTAATATTCATCAGAGTACATAGCTGGATTTTCTGGCCATCATTGTGCTTCCTGTGCACCGAAGCAGCCCTATACACCAGGTCCAGTAGCGGAGTATCATAGATCTCCTGGATCTCGCGACGCGACCAATCGTGTCTAAGTCCCGAGCTCGCCTTCGGAGGCTGAGGTGGCGACGCATGCGTCGCGAGCTGCCGAGCCAGCTTCAATGATCGAGTGCTACCGCGAAGAGATTGCAACATTTTGGAAGGCGGCAGGCGGAAAGTGTGCTCGGTGAGACGTCGACGGGTTGGATCGAAAGAAAACAGATAAAAGAACGAGGGGGTGGAGTTAAGGGCAAAATGTAAAGGACTCAGGGGGACGAAGTGCGGGATTTCGGGCTTGGCGCATATGCTATTGCCGGCGGTTATTACAATTGAACGCCTCTTGATTCATCGGTTCCCCAAAAAGTGTCTGCTGATCCAGAGTCCAGACTCTGCGCCGCCACTGTTTACTTTCAAGAACGCTGACGGACATTTCCCCTCAAATTCGGTTCGTTTGCACGACCATTATCTCTTCCCCTTTTCCCCTGCAAGAGGACTTAGAAGTTACTAAGTAGTAGCGTCCTTGAGGCTGCAGAACGGCGTTAAGATACTGTTATTGACGTGATCGCCTCGCGGACAGTTGACCATATCCACGCTTTAACAGCCAACATGAGTACATTAGCTGGAGATCGATGACCTCAGTCCATCGTTGCCCAGGGGCCAGGGCCGGGCCCTAGAGGATGGGCTAATGGAGTTACAAGCCTAGGATTGGGAATAATCCGGTCGCCAACGAGGTATGATTATGATACAGCACTAATACAATCTCACAAGTACGATAGACGCTACACTGGCTGAAGGAAGCGAAAAAATATCCGGGTCGGTTTGGTCCATATTCGACAGTCACGCTTAGTTGGTTATTGTACCTGTTCCGATGAACTGTGAGACTAATGGTAGCACGTATACACAAATAACTCACATCGAGATTCCGTTCAGCTCATGGGTGACGCTCTGTGCTTACGATATCCACCTACTCGCTTGGGCGACGATTGAGCGTAGTCGATTACCTGGATACCTTGAGCATCGTGATGAGCTCACATACAGTTTCCTTTGGGATCCTCTCTCACCACTTGTCGTAGGAGCGCCGGTATGTCCCACCTCTCCTGCGGGGGCAGATTCGTTCCGAGGCTGTTTCTTTTCCATGGACACCTTCGCATTGAGCCACTGCTTTTTGGTGTGCGCCGCCATATCCCGTGAATACGAAATCCGTTTTTGTTCCGTCGTAGTGCTTGTCATGGCGTCCGCAGTGGTCTATCTTTCCTAACTAGTTGACTGAGAGATCAGGTTGGAAGGGCAACTTCGTTCCGGTATGTTTGATATGGGTGGGTCGAAAGTATATTTTTCGGGGGGGAGGGGGGTTGAGGAACTTCGCCCAGGCTATTATATATGATTTTTACCTCTGGCTGACTTATTATAAACTCGATAGGGGGACCCCGCCCCACGATTCTTACTCCTTCGTCAGCCAATCATGACGTCGGGGAGTAGGCGCAACTACGAAAGAAGTGGCATGCCGCTGAGCCTGAAATAGTGTCGGGCCATAATCGGAGCTCAAACGTTGACATTGTGGCAAGCCTGCGCGGCGCGCCCGTGACATTCACATTGCAGCGGCCTCATAAGCCTGCCTGATTAGGGACGCCCGAGCCTTACCCCGTACTTCTATATTACAGGTGAAAGGCTTCAGCGCAAATTCCAGTCCAGGCTAACATATAATACAGTACATCAGACATAGGTAATGAACTAGAAGGGAAACTCGCACAAGGTAGTTCTTCAAGTCCATACTACATAATCCTGACGTGTCTTTGCTGAATCTGAACGCCCATAGAAGGTTGATTGCATTCATTGCCTTTGGTAGATGAAATCAGCACTTGGCATCCACTATAGGGCAGATTACTCACAATGTTTCTTGAAGCCATGTCCATTCCTGGACAGATACGCTGTGTAGTAGAACGTAAGAAGTTACAAAAGTTACGATGCATGACCGCTACTCACCCTGCCAGCGCCAAAGGGCAAACTATCACGGAAACCTTCAGTGTTTGCTCCGGCCTTCGTCCCGAACTCAGAAAGTAGATATCTTTCAGGATTGAAAGATTCCGGGTCGTCAAATAGTTCTGAATGTACCATCAGTACAGCACACTGGTTATCCATGAGCGGGACTTGCCAGGATCATGGAAGACACCCCCTATTTACGGTGATTGCGTTGACATTGAAGCCTACCACTCTAAGCGGTCACTCACATGTATTCATGAAGATAATTGAGCCTTCGGGAATCAAAAAACCATTATACTGTTGGAACATCAGAAATCTGAATCATATCTATTCAGAAACAAAAGAAGCATACTTGAGTATCCTGTGATGCTGCATGTGGTATCCCTGTGGGAGTTATAGGTCTGAATCGATGGAGCTGCGGTAATTGGAAACCATGTAGGAGCGGTGACTAGACCGATGGAAGTTACTCGCCTCTTTGATAAGCGCTTGAAGATATGGAAGGTCGTCGTAATCTTCTAATAAAGGAAGCTGATCATTGCGGAGCACTTGATCTATTTCAGCTTGTGCCTTAGACTGAACTTCCGGATAGCATGCCATCGCCATAACGAATGAATGAAGAAACGAGGCAGAAGTCTCGGTGCCAGCATCCAGCAGAACTCGGCCCATTGCTCTGTCCAAATGCTCAATTTCCTGACCAGATCATCCCAAAGGCAAGCGGTATCATACGCACCTGACCTCATCACGATTCACTCCAAGCTCAACTTTCGTTTCTAGTACATTCTCCACAAAACACCCTGCCCGCTTGCCCGCTTGGACGGCCTCTTCACATTGGAGGAATATGTCTTGGTCAAATGCATCACGGATTCGCTTTGTCTTCTTGCTTAGCATCTTCCATGGGGCCCAACGCTCCGGAACGTGCCTCAAGATGGGGAAGAAATCAAGAGGTGGATGGTCAAAAGGCGCAAGCAATTCATTGATGCATTTTGTTCCTTCGAAGAATAATTCCGCTTTACTGCCTGCGTAATGGGGAATGGATTTGCCGTAGATCAGGGTTGTCATTATGGATGCGGTGGTGCGCTTGATGTGGGTAAAGATGTCCTGGCATGGGTGTGGGTATGTCATGGATATATACATCTTCAGCGAAAACGTACCTCAGGCGATTCAAGGACATCGTGGAGTAATCGTAAATACTCAGTTTGTTGGGAACCCCAATAGCTTCGCAGTGCCTCAGGTGCTAGGAGCGTGTGTGTTGCTTTACGCATTGCTTTCCACCGATGTGAACCTTTTGCACACTACGCTCTCAGCATGTAGCATCTCAAGACTGATACACTTACTAGCGGGGTCAAATATTTGGTATATCCCCTCTGCATGAAGAAGGGTATACGGCTGGAAACGATCACTGGTTGCGAGGCCGTTTTTATCCAAGACGTCCTTGATAGCCCGACCGCTGCTCAGAACCACCATGGTCTGATTAAGAACTTTCAGCTAGGAGGAACCAAGGAAGAACACGATCAACGTCGATGATTTGGAGCTCGCGAGTCTCCCTACCGAGTAAATGTCACCATATTTAGCTGCCCACTGGCTGAATCTAATTTCTGTTCAATAAGATATGATCACAACATGCTAAAACTCACTGGAGGAAAGGAAATAATCTAGGAAACTGCAGAACATTTCCTAGGATGGGAGCTGTTGGTGGCCCAGGGGGAAGGCCAGGTTCTCGGTGACCATAATTCCGAAGCCTAAAAGCAAGGAACACGGTCATTAACACGAATGTACCAACTAATGTACCGGTCATCATGGAAGGTCGTGGTTGTATTATGAGGAGTAGGGCGCAGGCGAGCACCCTTGCGAGCCCTTTAAACCACGATCCTTTGATTAGCACACGGTAACCTCTCGAAATGATCGAATTTCTCTCATGTCATTGAATACTTCGAGTGGGCATTGAATCGATTCCCATAGGATGTTATCTAAGCGCCTCGAGTTGTAGATGTATCCCAGTAATTCAATGAACACGCGCCTATGTCCCTTGTCTTCTGCGAGAAACCTGCAGAGCAGTGGAAACTAACGGTTTCTGATAACCCCATGTATGACACTTAGTATCCGCCGAGGAAGTACTGCAGGACTCCGAGCGCATGCCATGGTGTAAAGGCTGTTCGTTACAATGCTAGATGGCGAGCATATCATTGGTCTCAGCGTGACATGCAGGCTACTTAGCTTCAGCGGACACACCACAGTCCATCCACCTCATGATGGGAAGGTAGCGAAGGTGGCCTTCCTGACAATTCAAACTCAGACTTACGGACTCATTGCAGTGACTCAAGCAATACTTGCTACTTCCAAGTTCCCCGGAAAAGTCGTTCCTACCCTTGTCACGGTGGCTCCACTCATGGTTCCATCGCCGGGTCGACATACAATCATGTTCTGGGCCTGTTTGAAGGGTGTCAGGACCGTCTCCGGCGCTCCAGAGTCCAGACGCGCATCTTGATAGAGACGCCATGTATAATGGTTACTGTGTTCAATCGTCTTCCTCGAAACGACTGGATTGGCCCGGCGCGAGGCTGCTACGAGATAAGACTGCATCTTGGCTGCATCATACGATCATCACGACGACATGCCGCTTCAACTTACACGCTGATTATCGAGGCGTACAATGGGGATGATCTCCTTTCGCAAACCTAAACATTCAAACGCCACTGCGGATTTTGAGCATGCAAGACAAATGCAAGAGATCCCTTTGCTCGTTCCTGGTAGGTTAGCGAACACTATTGGCAGACCCAGACTTCACTTGTCGATGCGATGCGTATCATGGCCCGGGCCCAGGACTCTCCCCCCAAGCTTTGTGACTCGACTAGAGGAATCTTTTGCATTATCATTAGCATTGGCGCCGTCTCCTGTCGCAGTTGCAGTTGCACCACCTCAACCCGCTCGTCTACGACCCAGACATCCAAATGCCAGTGCCCAGCGTATCAGCATTCATTGGTGCACTCGCACTGATGGCGGGCGCATTCATTGTTTATGCCTTTCAGTTCCGGAAATACGGCCGTCGCGAGGGCAGCCTCCCCCGGACCGCCAACAACCCCAATCCCAGGAAACATCCCGCAATCCCCTAGGTCGTTTCCATTCCTCCAGTAAGCTCATAACCACAGCGTGTTCGTGGTGATGGGGTATCTTTACTGAGCAGATTTTATGTAGATCCAGCCAATGGGCGGCTGAATATGGAGACGTCTGCTCAGTTGAGTGAATTCGGATGTATAATCATTGGTTGTTGATGAATGCGTACACCCGTCTGACAGCTCAAAGTCCTTGACCAAACTACAGTGGTCCTGAGCAGCGGACGTGCAATCAAGGAGGTTCTAGACAAGAACGGCCTCTCGACAGGAGATCGTTTCCGGCCGTATACAATCCTTCCCAGAACGATGGGCCCCGTGGAAAACACTGAGCAAGGAGACGAGGGGGATTAGGAACAAGGTGGATGGGGATTTGTTCCTGCAGTGTGAGGAGGCGGTGAGAGGTGGGGTGCTATCTGGAGAGTGTCATCGAGGCGCGGGATGAGTTCGGCTTGATTCGTGAGGAGGTCAGGCGTGTGCTATTTTATACCCTTATCTGGAGGTACCTTCGTGACGCTTAATCCTCGAGTCGAATACTTACCGGTTGATTGGCCATTTTGACAGAGCGATAGGCCGAGTTCTGCTAGACGCTGGCACCAAAACATCTGCTTCGTTCCTTCATTCGTCATGGTGATGGCTTGCTACCCGGATGTCCAGGCGAAGGCGCAAGCGGAAATCTACCAAGTTCTCCGGGACGATCAACTCCCTGTCTTGGAAGATAACGGCAATCTTCCGTATCTACACTCATCAAAGAGGTATCCCAATTCTATTTCCCTCGTACATACAATTTTTGAGAAGTTTGCCTGCTGCAGCTCCATCGATTCAGACCTATCGCTCCGTCCGGGATACCGTGTAGCCTCGCGAGATACTCAAGTACGTCACACACATATTTTTGCTTCTGCGCCAAACGATTCTAACTGTCCCCTCTATATCAAACAGTACAATGGATTCGTGATCCCTCGAGGCTCGATTATCTTCATGAACATATGTGAGTCGTCCTTCAAGTGGTTACTACATCGACCTTTGAAATGAGGTCACTTCCGGGGGTGTATACGTGAGTCGGTATAGTTTTTGTCTCACCTAGAGGCTGATGGGGCATGGGCGCAGAGATATTCGACAATCCGGAAGCCTTCAAACCTGAACGATGTCTTCTTTCCGAATTCGGGACGAAGCCCAGGGCGAGTACTGAAGGCTTGCGAGATAGCCTGCCATTCGGTGCTGGTAGGGTAAGCATTTATTTACATAGGATCTATGCCTAGCATATCTGCCCTGGGGCGGAGATAGCGTCAAGAAACATAGTGAGAAGACTACCCTATGTTGGGCGCTGAGCGCTGATCCTCATGCCTAGGCTATGGACACCATCAACCTCCTCTGGACGTCCAACTTCAGCCAGTACATGTCCGGGACCTGTACGATGGATTTAGAGAACTACCTTGCGCGTATTTCCATTCTCTTGCTTGCCCCCTCCCTGCTCTGCCGCCTGGAATGGAGTTCGCGCTGAAACCCTTCACCTGTAATATTAAAGCACGGAGCGAGGCTCGCGCATCCTTGATTCGGCGGGCGTACGACGCAGCGGCACTGATTAATACTCGAGAATCTCGAGAAAGAGGTGTCAATAGAATGGCGTCGATATATAGTATCATAGTGTTGATTTTAATGTTCATCTCCGTTCCGTGAAGTCCAGATCTTGAGACTTGAATGCCGCTATGTCCAATATCTGAGATATAAGAAGGCGCAAGGAGAAATCTGGATGTATTCGGAGGTCTAAACGTCTGCTTACGATAATGGTAGTGACCCCACCGGGGAAAGCAGAAGCGTATTCAATCTTAGCTGAGTGAGGCGACTGATTATCGAGTAGTCTGAAGGAGAGTTCAGAAGTCACATACAGTTTTGATCGTGCCCCTGCGCACCAGTTTGTTCTGCAGCTGATCCCGTTTTGATGTAGTTTGCGAGTGTGTCGTTGACACGATTTTGAACGGTGTAAAAATGTGCGGGTGCTCGGAAGGAAGAAGCGAGTTATCCATTGCATCTTTTCATTGACTGATTCACCGCTTGTAAGCTGCGAAGTCGGCCAATGTGAGATATTAGAGAAGTGCCGCCCGAGGACTGATCCATGGCGGATGTGTGGAAAGGGTGGTCAAACGTTGGCGGGGTTTGGTTTCAACGGTTCGCCACGGGTGGACGTCGCCAAATTGGAAATTCAGTGACTGTGACCACAACCACCATCTTCCACCTACAACTATGCGACAATCGCCCAATTTCACTGGACTAAGGAAACCAGCACAAATGTCCTGACCTCCTTCTCCGAGACTGGCGGTTGGCGGCCTCGACTAGCCTTCTTGCTTGCCGAGTTACCTCTGTTCCAAATCCTGGTGTTCGCCGAACCTGGTCGCTTCTCCTAGCACTCGAAGCTTGGGGATCGAGGGGACTGGGGTGTTGGGTTTCAGGTCGTTCATG
The DNA here is from genome assembly GCF_014466165.1 of Pleurotus ostreatus. Taxonomy (NCBI): domain Eukaryota; kingdom Fungi; phylum Basidiomycota; class Agaricomycetes; order Agaricales; family Pleurotaceae; genus Pleurotus; species Pleurotus ostreatus. The sequence continues at coordinate 2,988,896 of NW_023503157.1, read as the reverse complement.
CACACTCATAGCCCACCGTGCAATATGCAAACTTGATCTCTCATACCGCAACGGCATTCTTGCGCTCACGAACCATAAACCTGGATAAACTCCCGCGGGCTGGGTCCTATATCAAGCAAACGTCCAAGGTCTGGGATTTCTGCCTTTGGACACCGAGTCTACGAGGTGCACAGGGTTTTGAAGTTCTTCAAGCCAATCCATTCCTTAGGGGCCGAGATCGACAAGAACGACCAAGGGAGTCGTCTGGAGAGAGCAGGATTCCGGGCGTCCAGCTGCGACAGTGACTCGGCAACATAAATCGGGATCTCTAAGGGTGGCATGTCCAGTCGTTAGCCAGATGGAACCCCCGCTCCAAAGCAGTTATGCATGCGTGGGGCGTTTCATGGGGTGCGTCGACACATATCCTTGCAAAACCCATAAACTCGGCTCTGCTGAATCGGCAGATTTGGCCATTATCACTCGTCGTAAGCAAGGGTATTGCAATTGATCCTGCGGTCCGAGTTGCTGACTTCTACAATATAGCTTGCTGCGTTTGGATGCCTTCAAACTTGGAAGTAACAATTACGAATTCTTGATCTCCTGCCTCGAAATGGAAGCCGCACAATACTTGATGATCTTGACGGATTGAAGCACACGATCTGTCACAATATCCAATCATCATGTTGGTGGTGGTGGAAAAGGAACGTCGAACTCACGCTGACTCGATCTTTTCGTTTGTGACGCGCCTGGGTCACGTGGACGGAGGCAGTCTATGTTGGGGACTTACGTCGGGTGACACGCGTTGGGGCTCAGTGGCTGTCGCTGCTAGAGGGCACGGACGATTGCACTTGTAAGGCATCCCAGGCATCGTGGCGTTGTTGAGGGCTAGACTTCAACAAGATTTACAGCAGCGTTGGGAGTCGCTACTGCCTCATCAGGCGGCGTAGTTCATTGGCCTTTTTTGCGAAGATGGTCACTCTTTCCAACACTTGGGAGCCAGACTGCCATCGGGGTGAATACTTCCGGTAGATGTTCCTTTACCTCAGTCATCGAGATCTTCTGCAATTCGTGGCCGATCTCGAGGCTATCCGGAGGATTGGATCTAGCAATTGGCCACGTCTATGTTCTATTGGAGTCGCGGCGTTCAGTCACGATTGTGCCTTCCGAGCGTACTGAACCGTGGAGCTAGCAGGAGGAATCTTCGGCAGGGGATTCACATATTCTGTGCGTGGAGAGAGATAAAGTCGAGATGTGATCCCATGAACGGGCTTCCAGCGTTACCTAAAGTTGGTTTTGGAAGTCGTCAAGCTCAGAATGTGGTCACAGTCCAGATACGCCGCTTTCTCGCCCCTTAAAACGCATGGCCTGAAAAATCCTTCCTAGTCTCCTACTCTGACAACAAACACCCCGGCCACATCTCAGCTTCCCTCATCGAAGATGAAAGACCATCATTTCCGCCCTCGTCAAACCTCCGCGTCTCACCAGCCTTGCTCGACAGAGCGGATGGTCAACCCTTGGTACTTCACCCAGCTGCGTCTACCGGTCTACAAACACGGCTACATGAGAAGATTCCATCCATACCCATGCTCCAAACGCCGACGAGACGAAACGGATCCTTGGATGGTTCTAGCATAGCTCATTGCTACTATTTTACAGGTCTGACACTTTTCACGCAGGATGGGTTCCTCCAAGAGTCAACAATTCGCCCTACAGACGTGAGTCCTCTGTCCGGTGCCCCGGGCAGCTCCTCACCCTTTTCTCATCTGTCAGAACACAAATTATGAGGATGAGAATGAGGAAAGTGACGCGCGCCAGGAAAAGGGTACAATTTTTCTGCTCGTCGTGGACGTACGTTTTCTATTTGATTCTTTTGTCCGCTTTTTACGAGGCAACAACCACCAGAACTTGAATGTCTCAGCAGAGCGAATTTTGATGTCTGGTCGCAAGATGTGATGTCGTTCTTCACTCCAATGTTTGTAAACAGTCTCCGCATGTATGGTCCCTTCTGACGGCTGTTATCCAGATGCCCTCCACTAAGCACTCAGGCCGCCTTCTTGACACAGTATCTGTATAATGGCTGCGCGAATGAATATGTACATACTAATTTGCATAAAATGAACTTTGAACTCGCCGTACTTCTTGACGTTTTCGACTCGATCACACGTTGCGAGCTTTGACTGGTACCACCACGTTCGAACGAATATGGCCCACTCGACGACCACAACCGCTTCGCACATTCTCACTAAATATTCAAAATGCTACATCTCATGTAGTTCTACACAATCATCGCAAGTGGATGGAGGTGGGGAATGGCAACACTTTGTCAATCCCGTCCTGGAACTCGTGCTGGACATCAGAAAGTCGCGTCTGAACAACGAACTGGAGTCTGTCCGGCTTCGCATACTATGGAATATGGATACCAGCGGGATCAAGAATGAAGTACCGTTTGTATGTGGGGTCTTCACGACGCGTCAAATATATGTGCTGACATGAGTATGCGCGAAGGAGGACCTGGATCTCCTTGCCTACTCTGACATTCCTGCGTCGGCTCAGCCCATGCCGAGTCTTCCTCTCAAGGCCGTCTATCGGGATGCTGTCGTTGGCATCCGCTATCTATACCCGATTATCGCGACACCTGACGCACAGCCGGTACTTCGTCCTCTCTGGATCTGTTGCTCGATTTTGACGCGTTTCTTTTTGTCTACTACAGGCTTTCCGCCGATTTCAGATCACTTTCGCCTCGTCTAACTCTGCCCTCGAGTTCATCAACTCGATACGCAACGTCTGCCCCTGCAAGGTAAATCCCTTGCCCAGCAACGCGAACACTGTGACTTCGATCCGTGCAAGGCCAACTCAGGTAGGAAGACAGTCATTTGCTGGCTCTGCCCCGCGTCGTGGAGTTGGCTCTCGAATGCAAGCTTCATTCAGGCCTTTGTCACCGAACACCGCTGAAAGCGCACGTGTGGCTACCTCTGGCACAAGGAACAACATGGCTTCATCTTCTAACCTGCCTTCGGAGGATTCACAATCGCAAAATCTACGTGACCCTCCGCTTCAAGATTCTGCACCACCAGCGTCGTCCCCTGTGCGCGTGCCTTCCAGCGACGACCCTCGGGGGAGCTCAAGCACTCTCAGTTCCACCCCGGACTTCGGTGGCATTCGGCCCACCCATCTGCCTAGTTCCACTTCCCAGGTGACCACAGTCCAACCGCTGCCCTCCCGTAACAACTCGAGCGACGATATGAGAAGTCAAGACTCAGCTCGCCCTGCCTGCGTCGGATGGGCAAACGACACTAGCTCGTCATTGGGGGAGCCACGAGCTATGGCAACCACGAGTCTTCGAGCCAACAGTAGTGATCTTCCTGGATCCACGCCCCCTTCTTCTAGTGCTGGCGATACTTCTATGCCTCCACCGCGTCTTCCCTGGCAGACACCTACGCCTGACGCGAGTTCACTTCTCTCATCTGTCCGAGACTCCACGAAGCTTTACGACCTCTCATCTAGCGAATTAGAGGATCTGGTCAGTCGAGTGGTGTGCGAGGAAGGGTTCTCTAAACTGGTGTGTGTTTTTCGATTGCCTTCTGTCGGATTGATTGATTGCAGTTGCGGTGGGTGCTCAAAGTTGCAGCAAGTGGAATCGATGTGGCGGATAAAGGGCTTATTGCAGTAGAAATTATACCGTGGCAGAACCATGGGCCGTTCGCTGTGTTGTTAGAGGATCGAGGATGGGAAAAAAGCGAGACGATGACACAATCGGGCTTTGTTACATTTCAGCCAGGCGAGGCAATGAACATAAATCATTCAATCTGCCCTTTCAGCGACTCTGCTACATGTCGAGCAGTAGTGCACCGTTCTGTATGCTGCCCCAGGGTTTTCGACTAAGTTGCGGCGGATTTGAGGGTGTGGAAGCGAAGTCGCAAGAAACTGGGAGTGATGCTTGACGCTTCCAATATGGCACCAGGGCGTGTGCGGCCACTGAAGGGGACTGAAAGGTTGCTGATTTGAGCTCCTGATCGCCAACCCAAAATTGCTGTGGTATTTCCTTTCCAAGCGAGCATCAAGCATTCTTTTTCTCTTCCGGCATGGAATATTTCTCCGCCGCAACGACAGCGGGCTGGCGAATGTCCAAACGATGAGATAGCGATGTACGGCTGAGGACGAGGAGACGCGAGGTGTGTGAAAGAAGTTCAAGTCGGTGGAGATGACTTGCGGGTCTCGTGCACACTTCTGGAATCTGCCACATTTCCGACGGTTCCCAATTTGAACGTCGCTTGCTATCATTCGCAACGACCGACGCGACGATCCTCCTGCCGTCAGCTCTCGCGATTGTGGTCCAGACGAGATAGTTTGGTCCTGGAGCTTCTTGTTCTTATTGTTTTCATCGGTCGCGAAACTCAAAGCCTCAAGGATTGAAAAATCTCAAGTAAGAGGCGAGCGCGCTGCCGAACATGCTTGCGGATAATCCATCCAATACGTCGGATCGTATTTTTCCTCGCCGCAAACTACGGTTTGTAGAGCCTATCTTCGTCTTCGTCTTCGTCTTCTGGCACCGCCCGGCTACACTAGTCGCATTGCACCAATGCCCGGACTTTCACGCATTGCAGCCAAGGATTCAAGGAGCGGAAATTGACGCGATTCAACCTCAAGGCTTCGCGCGCCTGACCGAACGTCGCGTCCAGGTTCTTCACGTAGCGAATGTGATATCGAGAAGTTCTTTCACATCTCTCCAATTCGTCGATGGCTTTGATTGTGCAACACGGAGCACGGTTTCCACGTTGCGGACGAAGTCGAGCCCCCTGCAGTGGACATAGCATTCCTTGTGGCGGAAATAGAACTCAGACCCTCTGGTGCAATCTCTGAAGACTCGCAACCTCGGATTGGCAGGCGTCTACAAGGACCAGGAGATTTGTTCTTCATGTTTGAATGTTCCAAAGTGAGTTCTTCGATGCGGTCCCGTGTTCTTCAGCTTCATATACGTCGACTTCATTGCCCATTCCACTTCGTGTTTGAGGCGATCCACCTTGAGAGAATACTCATTGCTGGTGTTATCTATCTTGCTCGGTCGGCCTCAATGTTCCCGCTTCCCTTATCCTGTGACTTGATATGCATGTTCCTGCCGTCTCACACTCAGTAGTAAAGTCGCACCAATGTGGTGGTCATGCTCAACGAACTTACCGACTCGGGTTTTGTTCCTGCAGAGCCATATTTGGTAATACCGACGTCACGCTGTGACGTCGTGACGCTCAGTGCGGGAGTCGGGAAACGTCCAAGTGATGCGGCATCTCGCAAGGCGATGTCTCCATCTGCCACTGCCATTTTCCTCGTAATAGGATCCCTTTTCTGTATACCGTCACATTCGCTGCTGCAAACGGTAATGTTTTGTACGCTGCAAACCAACCACGCGTCAATGAATAGCCTCATGCAAAGCACAAGGCGACTTTGGTGCTATTCCAGGGACGGCGGACCCTCTCTACTTCTTCGACTTGGGATTGAAGCTGAGGGAAGCGGCTGAACGAGGCTAGTGCCTGGAGGATGGAAGTGGGACGCGACGAGCAGGAAGCCAGTGCCCGGAGGATAGACAGCTGAGCTGTTTCCAAGAGTATGTCGTCCTCTAGCAGCTGTCGAATGCATTTCTACCGTAGATGGCTCCGAACTGCGACATTAGGACCCAGCATTGGTGGAAACTCCACGTTCTGACTCGCTGTTCAACGAGAGTATGCAATGTAGTGTTTGAGGCTGCTAATGCATACCTCGCCTCCCGTCTGTTCTGGTGCCGCTGCTTCGCATCTGGGGAGGGATCTTTGCCTGAACTCACAAACCATGGAAATGGATTTCGTGCAAGGTGGTAAGTGTGTACAGTCTAGCGCCCGTTCAGAAACTACCCTTTCCTGACAACTATCAGGAAACCTATTTTGAACATTTAATCGAGGCCTCAATCTTGATTTCCTCATCAAGAACTCTCACGCGGGAAAATTCAACGGCCTCAAAACGCGTGGTTTCGCGCGGAAAGGTTGCTCTCACTTTTCCCTTCACCATCTTGCCATTGGCCTAATTAACAATGACCCCAAACTTTCGTCCGCGTTTTATGAGTGCCACCCACGTTCCATCCTCGACGGAGCGCCTCATGAATCCGTTCTACCACTCTCAAGTGCGGCTACCACCGTATCGAGCTCGTTACCTACAACGCTTTCACCCATATCCGCGAGACCAGTCATCCGGCTGGGCTCGCGATGTTGGAGATTCCGATTTTGAATGGGACGATTTCCTGGAGGCACGTCTATTCATTCACGGTGTGAACATGGAGTTGGGGCAAAGCCTCTTTGCCATGGTTGTACAAACTCAGCGGCTTATGTTTACATCCTCACAGATGGTGGACGCGTTTCAACGGCTTGACATTAATTCTGTTCCACGCCCCGACAATGTGTACGCGTTTCCCACTCATGCAGCGAGTGAAGAGCAGGTAGAAATTCAGCAACATGATGGACATCGAGCGGCTGATTCCAGCACGGCCAGCCTTGTATCTGCCGGGGTCGAGGTATGTTCATCGTGGTCCTTCGGGGGGCTATCCTCACTGCCTCGTTGTAGACGCAGACTATAGATGCCGTGGCTCCACATCGTAGCAGCGATTCAAACAGGGTGCCCGGGGTCGAGGACTCGGACATTGTGACACCCACGGGTGAGGAAGACAACCAGGGAGATCGCTTAGACGTCAGCATCATCCTCTTCATCCCTGCTTCCCCTTGACCTGAACCTCCTGCTCGCTGTATACCATAGACGGGAAATGCCGTTTCCCATGTGCTTCAAGAAGCTTCTTCATCAACCCACCCCATGATCGCACTAGCCCATGACTGTCGCAGTGTGAGCCTAGTCGAGGTTTGACGCCGCGTAAAACTAAAAGTGGAAGGCCAAAAAGGTACGACAACACGGCCGTCGGCCTATCCCTGGGGAAAGCACTGACGGTCCTCACCTCAGAATTGTAGAACTCGTTGCCCTGTTCCGGCCGACGTCTTGTGTATATATTCCTGGTGACGCGTTCCCACTCTCGCTGGCGTGGCCGATTATCATTAGAAAGGCTGTGCTAAACCGACAAATTCAACATGCTCTCAACTTGTATATGACATTTCAACCATCCATCCCCACGCAACCCTCCCTCTTTGACCGACCCACTCGTTACACAGGCGACCATCCCCTCCCATCGTTCGGCAACATCACTGCCCAGTACAAATGAGCAATCGTAACGATGTCTACAAGAGGGAATTAGTCCCGAACCTCCGCGGGAAGGGCCATCGATCTTAATAAACCACCGCGTTTACTTCTCGGTTCACGCATTCAGACACATCCTCCATTTCAAATAGTCTCTGGCTCGTCTTTGGCTATCTCGACCCAATATTTCACTATACTGTTTCGTTGATTCGGCCACTTGATCCCACTCTCCGACTCCCTCTCTTCTTTACCATAACATCATTCTTTCTCTTCATTTGTAGTGTTCATACCCATTCATTTCTCTGCCATGCTCTCTCCCGGTCGTCGCCGGCATTTCTCCCCCTATTGTTTATGTCTCGTAATTCGCTTCGGCTGTATTGATATCCTGCGAGCACGAGCGCGTGTTTGTAGGCATTGGGTGGCTCTATAGACCCGCCGAGAATGCATGTACAATGTTGCCGATATGTTAGTACCCTGTTTGTGTGTAGAGTCCACGTTGAAGCCACCAAGTCTATATTTTCCCAGGTAAGTGCCGATAGGTAATTCTGGTAGCGCCTACAACTACGACTTGATGGTATCAATGGGGGAAGAAGACCTCGATATGGTCTCCGCGCATTCAAGATTGGGGCTGGAAACGATGCTGGGAGAAGCTCGCGCCCGCAACGTTCACAGTGCAGCGGCGTCGTAAGCCCGCCTGATTAGCGACGCCCGAGCCTCACTCCGTACTTCCATATTGCAAGTGAAAGGCTTCAGTGCAAATTCCACTCCAGGCTGTAGGGGATTAGACGTCAGCCGAGCTAGACGTGTGAGAGAAGAGGCATCCGTACATGGTAGTTCTCCAGGCCCATGCTACATGTTCCAGACGCGTCCTTGCCAAAGTTGAACGCCCATAGAAGGTTGATCGCATTCATTGCCTAGGTAAGGATCTTAGCGCTCAGCCTCCACCGAGACGTACGTGGTTTACTCACGATGTTTCTTGACGCCATCTCCGCGCCTGGGCAGATACGCTGTGCATAGTCACGCCCGTGTAAGAATAAGCCGCAAAAGTATCGATGCTAAGACATTGCGCACCCTGCCGGCGCCGAAATGCAGATTATCACGCAGACCTTCGGTGTTCGCTCCAGGTTTTGTCCCGAATTCGGAGAGTAAGTATCTTTCAGGAATGAAGGATTCCGGGTCATCAAAGAGTTCTAAAGGACCCGTCAGCAGAGCACATTGGTCATAGCTGAGACGCACCGGGATCGTGGTATATCCCCCCTGTTAAAGCAAGGGGTTTTAGAGGGAGTATGGGCAATAAATGTGAAGCGCGACTCACATGTATTCATGAAAATAATTGAACCTTGAGGAATCACGAAGCCATTGTACTAAAGAAACATGAGAATCAAATCACTCAGAAGCAAAAACATTCATACTTGAGTGTCCCGTGATGCTACATGAGGTATCCCGGTAGGGATGATAGGCCTGAATCTATGGAGCTGCAACATTGATACTTATCAGAAACTGTATAGAACGGGCCAGTTGGGTTTACTTGCCTCTTTGATGAGCGCGTTGAGATAAGGAAGACTGCTGTAATCTTCCAACACGGGGAGTTGGTCGCCGCCGAGCACTTGGTCGATTTCAGCCTGTGCCTTCAACTGAACCTCGGGGTAGCAAACCATCGCCATAACGAACGAGTGAAGAAACGAGGCTGAAGTTTCTGTGCCTGCATCTAACAGAACGCGCCCCATTGCTCTGCCGAAACGATCAATTGATCTGTCCCCAAGTCTCGCAAAGGCTCCACTCGCCTGACTTCGTCACGATTCAACCCAAGTTCAGCTTGCGATTCTATCACGCTCTCGAGAGAACAGCCCGTCCGCTTGCCGGATCGGACGGCCTCTTCGCATCGGAGGAACAAATCTTGATCGAATGCATTCCGGATTTGCTTCGCCTTCTTGCTCAACCGCTTCCATGGTGCCCAGCGCTCCGGGACGTGCCTCAAGATCGGAAAGAAGTCAAGAGGCGGGTGGTCGAATGGGGCCGCCAGCTCGCTAATGCACACTGTTCCTTCGAAATACAGTTCTGCTTTGCTGCCTGCGAAGCGGGGAATGGATTTGCCGTAGACGAGGGTTGTCATGACGGATGCAGTGGTGCGCTTGATGTGAGTGCATATCTCCTGGCATGGGTGTGAGCATGTTTTCTTATTTCAAGATTGTTAATGAGCTGCGTACCTTCGGCGATTCAAGAACATCGTGGAGTAACCGTAGATATTCCGTTTGCTGGACAGCCCAATAGCTTTGTAGTGCCTCAGGTGCTAGCAGCGTGTGCGTCGCTTTGCGCATAGCTTTCCACCTATGCGAACCTTGTGCACACTCCAGCATTCAGTCTCGGAAGTACGAAATGGCACTCACTGGCATTGTCAAAGATTTGATATATCCCCTCCGTATGAAGAATGGTATACGGCATAAACCGATCGCTGGTCGAGAGGCCGTTCTTGTCCAAGATGCCCTTGACCGCCCGACCGCTAGTTAAAACCACCATGGTTTGGTCCAAAACCTTGAGCTAGAAGGGGCAACGTCAAAAGCAGTCATTTGGGACGCAAAGGACGGCACTCTACTGAGTAAATCTCCCCGTATTCAGCGGCCCACTGGCTGAACCTAGAAAGTCCGTTCAGTAGAGCAGTATATCATGATTCATGATGCGCCTCGGGCTTACTGAAGGAAAGGAAATTCCCTAGGAAACTGGGGGATGTTTCCCAGAATGGGGGTTGTTGGTGGGCCAGGGGGGAGGCCCCGCTCTCGACGGCCATAATTCCGAAGCTTGAACGCAATGAACACGGTCGTCGCCACGAGTATACCAACGAACGCGCTGGGCATCGTATCGTAGAACAAGGTGCTCCTTTAGTTATTCAGTTATGGGGATGGATCTGCCGCCGTTTTTATCCCATGCGGCCGGTTTGACACACACGGAGAAGTGAGATATTTGTTATTCGCAATCTCTGGAAGCGAGCAATGTATACAGGGTCCGTCTCACGCGAGTTCCACTGTCATTGTCATTGAGTGGTCAACTCCGCATAGTGTTAGATCGCGTCTCGATCTGCGGACGCGTTCCCATGCGTATGTCCAAGTTCTTTGCTATACCATGTGGCATAGCGGCTGTTTCCTGAAAATCACTGTACGAGTGCTGCGTGTTCACTTGGCGTGTAAGTCGACCCGTGTGTGCAGAGGCCGCAGCAGCGCCGCGCATGCTACTTTGGGTAGCTGGTATATCGATAACCAGGGAACATTCCGTTTAGCCGTGCAGGACACAATTCGTTCATTATATGGGTCCTGTTCGCACAGTTCGGCATTGGTCGCGACATAGAGCCAAATTGCTCACTACGCCGTTCCTTCAGCTTCAGCTTCAGTGAACACGCCAACAGTCAGAGCAAATAATTCTCTCACCGAGACGCTCTGTGTTTCGGGTGGATGTTCATGTTCCCAGATCGAGCCACCACTGGCATAATATTGCACGAATCCGGAGTCCGAACGGATCCCGAACAAGTCTGCGGCGACGTTGTATCCCCGTCTCGGAGGTTCATTCGAGATGGTTGGCCTGGAGGATCCAAGTCAAAGCGATCGGAGTATGTTGACTCCGTGACTTCCCTTCTCGGCCAATCAACTAATCAACTTACCTCTTCGTTCAGGCCCCTTAAATTTAGCTCCGGCGCTTCAGCCTTCAGTCCTTCCCGGCATAAAACAGAACCAGAAATCAGAAATCAGAACAGGGCTGTATATTCTATTCTATTCTCTACGTGTTGCGTACACCGTATACGTATACTCCGATTCCAAGTCCAATTCGCCCGGTAACAAGAGCACGCCCGATGCTCATAAAAGGATTGGACATCCACGAATTAACATTAACATTAACTAGCGATTCACAGGGCCTCCGCCTCGTACGCCCGCGCCTCGCTCCGTGCTTCGACGTTGCAGGTGAACGGCTTCAGCGCGAACTCCACTCCGGGCTGTGCGCGTATAAACGGTGTCAGTTATATGGGTGGCGGTTAGACGCGGGGGATAGAGGGGGCGAAGGGGGAGGGGGGCGACGCCGTGGGCATGGTTGTGAGTGAGATGCGTACCTCGGGCGATTCGAGGACGTCGTGGAGGCCGTCTGCTGGACTACCCAGTAGCTCCGCAGCGCTTCGGGCGCGAGGAACGTGTGCGTCGCTTTGCGCATCGCCCTCCACCTATTCGTGCCTGCATTCAACCGCCATACCATATATTATATATCATACATCATATACCATATAACATATAACATATATCAGCATTCACCATCACCACGCAATCCACCTCAACACGGCCGCCCCGCCTCGGGGCCGAAGCACAGACGACTTGGACGCCGTAACTCACTCGCATTATCATTATCGAAGATCTGGTATATGCCCTCTGCGTCCAGGACCCAGGACCGCGTACGGCTGGAAGCGGTCGCTCGTCGCTCGTCGCGCGCCCGCTGCTCAGGACGATCATCGTCTGGTCGAGCACTTTCAACTATACATAAACACAACGTAAGCATGGTTTTGCAAGAAGGAAGGAAGGAAGGAAGGCGAACCGCACCGAGTATATATCCCCATACTCCACCGCCCACTCGCTTTAAAGCCCAAGCCCTGCTCAGTAACCCATCTCCTCGTCGATCGAGCACGCCCGTACGCAGCGCTGTACACTTACTGCAAGAACGGAAACTCCCTCGGAAACTGCGGCACGTTCCCCAGGATGGGGGTGGTCGGCGGGGCGGGCCGGGGGGCAGCGCGCGCTCTCTGCGGCCGTACTTGCGCAGTGTCAGCACGACGAGCGCGGCTGCTGTCGTTAGGGCGAACGCGCTGATGAGTGCGCTGCTGCTGCTGCTGCTGGGGTTGGGCTGGGGATGGGCATCGCTGCGTATGCTCGATGCTAACAGTAACAGCAGAAGATTGACTATTGACTATTGACTATCGACTATTGAATATAGACAGAGTGTTGGCCGCGACTGCGACGGGTTGAACGACGGGATGATTGGGGGATGAAGCTTGAAGCTTGAAGCCAAAGCCACTAACGCAAGTGTCGCGGCGGCCAGAGCCTGCTTTTAGGCCGCAGGCCTGTGTGGTGTGCGAGAGTGATATACGATACACATCGACGCGCCGAGTCGTCGGTCGGCAAGATTGGTGTGGTGCTCGCGAGGTCGATAACCGGGGTTCGGGGAGGGATCGGCGCGTATGTTAGGCGAGTATTTGGTATTTGAGATCGCTGAGAGGTGCGAGGGAGGAGGGGGCTCAGCGCTCAGCGCTCAGCGCTCAAACCCCGCATTATTGCCTGGCCACGCGTTCGGGTGAGGATATGCGGATCTTCGTTCGGATGTGCAAAGGTGCTATTGCCATTCGTCGGCTCGTCGTTGATCAATCGAATCGAAAGTACTAGGAGGATATCCATCGCGTCCGTCAACGTCCCGCGATCAATCCGCGTATATAGAGCACCGCGGGATTCATAATGGCAACGATGGTCTGAGCAGGTTTTTGTCTTGATAACGATCGTGCAGCCGCCGCGGGAGGACTCGAGTGCGGACCTCACGCTGAGCATGGCCAGAATCAATAGAGCAGGAGCCGGGAACGAGCAGGCGGGTGTCGATGACGTTGATTGCACCCGCGGGGACTTTCCGCCAACCTCGATATACGCCATAGCACCCGTACTATAGTAAGACTCAGCGTCGGCGAACCCAGAAAGGCAACCGAGTCGGCTTCTCGTTACGTCACCAACCTCCTACTAAGTAGTGTCCAATATCAATGTCCACTCATCGATCATCCGTCATGCATCATATCAACTCCCAAGCAGTGTCACCCTCCTCACCTCCTCACCTCGACAGTGCATCAACTCACCTCAGGCTCATTCCTACGGATGCATCGACTCGGATGACTCGGATGACTCGGATGACTCGGAAGCATCATTTCCGAACGTGCAGTGTGCCACAGCGTTCTACCTGCCCCGTGCCCCGCGTGACAGCGCTCAGCGTCGGTAGGGTTGCCGTACATAGTTGGTTGGTTGGTCAATATCAACGGTCGGTCGGTGCAATCCACACGTCCCAACATACATAAACACACACCTATTGCCCTATTACCCCGCATCACGTCTCACGGTCTCAGTCAACGATCGAGGTGTACCAAGCATTCCAGATGTCGTCCAACTCACCCACTGTGACTATGACTACTTATGCAGTAATGTCCCGGTGTCTACTGTAGTAACAAGCCTTGGCACTGATACTGTGATGCATGATGCATGATGCATTGATGACTTGTGAACTTAAGCTTGTGACTGAAGCTTGTGACGCACGACGCACGACTTGGCTAATGGACGATGCATCGAATATCTCAATTGAGTATATTGAGTATATTGAATATTGACGCATGATGCCTTGCACGGTCGGGCGAGCTGATCACTGGCAAGTGAATTCAATCAGTCCATGCTTGATGCTTGATGCGTGGTTACTAGTCTCCTAGCACTTGCCACTACTAGCAGTGGAATTACCAAGTACCAGCACTACAGCACTATAGCACTCCAGCACTCCAGCAGTGCAATTTCCCAGTAACTTGAAGGTCACGCTGCGCATGCTATGCTACTAGTAGTTTCTCCCCATACCCATACCAATTCCAATTCCAAGGCCAAGTGCAATTGCAACTAGTCCCACTGGTATTTCCAGACCAACTAGTCCCACTAGTCTCATTAGTCTAAGAAGTCTCATTCTCATTAGCAGCACTACCACTAGCACCACTAGTACCCGCACACCCGGACTATCAGTGCTAAGTGCTAAGTATCCAGCCCAAAGCCAGCTAGTGAGCCACCCGAAGAATCACGCAAGTGACTCAATACGCGTACGTTGATACGTTGATATGTTGATCACTTCCCTTCAGCTCCCTTCAGCTCAGTCTCAGTTATTCGCTATGCGCTACGCGCTATGGATAGAGATGACAGAATCAGACGATCAATTCGTAGTAATACAATCAGAGGGCAGCAGTCAACAGTCAACGATCACAAACAAAGGCAAAGACAACAGAGGGGGGGGAAGGAGTCGTACACCGTCCAGCGGAAATATGGTGTACAGTAAGTAATGAAATGCCGAACAAATTGAAAAAAAATGAAAATGAAAATGAAAATGAAAACGATGCGTGAGCGTGAGCGTGAAGGGAAGGGAAATGGGGAAGGGGGATTATGCATATGCGCTACAAAGTACGGGTGTGTATATAGATGTATAGATGCTACAGTGTGATTAAACGATGGCGATGCTAATGATATATGTATGTACGTATGTCGTGGTGGTGTCAAGTCCAAGTGGAAAGCAAAGTGAAAGCTGAGTGGTTCGTTATATGGTGTTTGTGTTTTTCGTGTTCGTGTTCGTCGTCGTCAATGTGCAATGTGTACGTGGAATGAAGGTTGAAGAATGAAGGTTGAAGCGGATAAAATGGGGGAAGCGAATGAACGTGGTGATGCATTGATGTTGTACCGAAGGCGTGATTCGCTGTAATCGCAATCGCATGAACGCCCGTCGCAGAACGGGTAGTGGGGCGCGTCGCTCCGTCATCGGAAGCCTGAAGGGGAAGTGCGCGTGAATGGTGAATGGCAAATGGTGATTGGTGAACGGTGAATAGTAACATGGAAGGCGAAGCCTCAAAGACGGCGCCAGTTCGCAGCGTTGACACGGGGGCGGAAGTTGAAGTGGCTAACACGGGGCGTCCTGTCCGTCTCCACCTTGGCGGCAGGGGCGGCGGCGGCCTGCGCAGATGGGGACGGGGAAGCGGTGGTGGTGGTGGTGGTGGTGGTGGTAGGGGAGGCAGAGGAGGCCTTGGGGCCGCCGAGCATGACGCCGCCGGTGAGGACGGTGGTCTTGCCGCCGTCGTAGGGCGTGACCTCCTTCTTGGTGGTATCGACGTACACCCGCGCCTGGCGCGCGCGCTCCCTGCGGGACTGCTTGAACGGCACCGCGTTCGCATTCAGCTTCGAGGCCGCGGCGGGGGACGCCGAAGCGGGGGCCGCCGCGACCGGGGACGCGTTCTTGGACGAGAACGAGAGCGAGAACGCGGAGACGGAGGTGGCTGCGGTGCTGCGCGAGGAGTTGGAGGCGCGCGAGGAGCAGCGCGAGTGGAAGAGGGAGCCGTCGAGGGACTCGGGCTCGGAGTCTGAGGAGGAGGAGAAGGTGGAGAGCGGGGACGCGGAGCGCTCGAGCATGGAGGGGACGGGGAACTGGTCGAGGATGGGGGTCATCCACGTGGGGGCTGCGACCTCGTCTGCGATCATGGTGAAGATGTTGTCGTCCTCTTCCGTGTCCTGTTCGAGGAGCTGCTGCGCGAGGGTCTTTTTGTCGACTGCCGCCGGGGCTGGAGCCGGGACGGGGGAGAAGGGCGCGAAGGCGGTGGGCGAGGGGAGCTCGTCTGACCAGATGGTGATGAGCTGGGACGGGGACTGGCCGGCGACGCGGATGGAGACGCAGCCGGGGTCGACGAAGAGGTCGAACTCTGCTGCGCCGAGGAGGGAGATCCAGTCGAACCACTGGACGGCGGCGGCGATGCAGGCGTTGTAGACGGGGCGCGGGGGGAGGCAGGTGGGGGCGAGGGAGAGGCAGCGGCGGCCGGAGCCGCGGAGGGGCTGAGCGGGGACCCAGGAGGGGGCGAAGGCGGCGATGAGGTTCGCCTCGAGGACGAGCTGGAGGCGGATGATGGAGGTGGCGGGGTAGGCGAGGATGAGGGGGCGGGTGAGGAAGGAGACGGCGTGGGCGACGGCGATGGTGAGCGAAGAGGCGGCGGCGGAAGACATTATGTGTGTGGGTGTGTGGGTGCTGTTATTATGTGAAGTGGAAGATCGTGAATGGGAACGTAAATGCAAAGGAGCTGGGAATGGTCGAATCGGCCTGCGATAGAGCGAAGAGGGCGGGGAGGTTATAAAGGAGTCAAGTGACGTGGATGGGTAGCAACGAAAGCGGGCTAATGGGTGGTGAGCAGGCTAATGCGGTATTAGCAGACAAGTGGAATGCAACCAGAAGAGGACAGAATCTAAAACGAATTGGTCGTGATGTCTTCTGGCCACCCAGCTCTCTCTTTATACACCACAATCAGGCATTGTTCCTTTTGTTCGTGAATACAACAATAGCACGCGCATCCATTGTTGTCCTTGTTGTTGTTGCTTTGCCGTCCCCATATGGTCACCGTCCCATTGAGACTCCGATGGAGGGGCTTGAACTCTATTTGTGCTTACTCTAGCCGCAAGTACACAAACACCAAAAATCCGCAAGCTAGCCCCTCGCACATCGTCCTCGTCGCTACCAAACAATGGCAAGTCCCTCTGAACACTTGTTGATGCCTGCATCACAGAGCTGATCTCCTTGACAGCCTCTCGCCATCGACCTCCTGAACCCGTCCGCCGACTACGAGCGCAAGCAGCACAAGCTCAAGCGTCTCGTACAGTCCCCCAACTCGTACTTCATGGACGTAAAGTGCTCTGGTGCGCCATCCCCCCTCTCTCCCTAATCCTGTTGACTGGACATTAACATTGCACGCAGGGTGCTTCGCCATCACCACCGTCTTCTCACACGCACAGACCGTCGTCCTCTGCGGATCGTGCTCCAGCGTCCTCTGCCAGCCCACAGGCGGAAAGGCCCGTCTCACAGAGGGTGCGTACTCTTCCCTCCCTCCTACCTCCATCTTATGCCCACTATACCATATACGCTTATACTCACCCATCCATCTTCCAGGCTCCTCGTACAGAAGGAAGAACTAAGCGCACCACCGCATCGCCAAAATCGTCCTTCGCATACGTACACGCATTTCTTCTTCTCTCTTGTGCTGTATACAGTTACACGTGTGGTATAAAATACAATCATATCACTCTCTGTGCCATCCATCGCTCCATCGCCCTTGTGTGCATTCTACATACATACGTCTCACCGTCCACCTCAAGATACTCCTAAACGTGAACGCACTTGAACGTCTGCGTGCATCTGCATCTGCGTACACCGAGTCCATCTTGATTTTGAGTCAGTGGGACAGATGGTGTAATCGCATCCGGATCCGAGATTGTAAACTCCGTGACTCGAGACCCACTCTCCCCCTATACTCGTGTTCGTCCCTACGCAGAGTCGTATTCGCTTCCGTGCAAGTACCTCACGCACTCACACACGCTCTTCACGCCAGTCACACCCCAATATCAATACCCACAATAACAGTGCACACAATTGTCAATTATCGAGGAACCATCGCTCCTCCGTCCCTCCTTAGCATCCGTCAAAGTTGTGCCAATGCAATGAGCTACACAGCGTAGCGTCGCTTCCATTCCCTTATTCTACTATCCTATCCTACACACGTACTTGCCGGTGCCTGCCGCTACCCGCCCGCCCCCTCATCGACTGTCTGTGCGCTATGTAGTACATATAGTACATAGCGGATGTTCGTGCCCGTAGCTCGCGCAGTTGACGATCGTACCTACGTCGCAAGCTTTTTGCGCAAGTCTGTGGAACCCACGCAGTTACCCTCCATATGCGACCTCTTCACCTCAGTCACCTCACAATAACGGAATCAAAGTATCAACGTACGTACATGTTCTCCGAGGGCCGAGCCTCTCTAAATACACAATTACGATTACGACTACGTATACGATTGCAGTGATGGAGGAACGACCCGCCCGTCTGCCAGTGCTCGTCCCTAGCATCCGTCACTCAATCACTTAATCAGTTAATCAGCTAATCAGCTAATCAGTTAATCACTTCGACCCGTCTACCCTTCCTACCCTTCCTACCCTTCTACCCTTCCTGCCCGCGCACCATGCAATGCAATGCATACTCCGTGCTTATTGTGATGCCATGCTGCCATGCGCAGACGAGCGCAGGCGAGCGCCCTCCGGCCAAGCAAAAATATTAAAATACTAAAATATTCCCATACCAACTCCCATCCCACGCTTCGATCTACCAACCCTTCAGCGCTTCAGCCGGGATGCTCATTGTCTTTTGTTTTGTCTTTCTCCTCGACTAGTGACGCCTTGTTCCCTATTCGCGCGTCTGCCCCATCCCCCATCCCCTATCCTACCCCATCCCATCCCGACGTCCCTCGACTATCGACTGCGCGTTCATTGTTCCTCGTTAACGTTCCTCGTTCATTGTATTTCCCTGCACACGCGACATTGCCCCATCAATCTTATCCTCCTAATACCTAATACCTAATGTACTTATGTACTTATGTAGAGTGGGGATATACTTCCGTCACGGTCCCCACATGCTGCTCCACTGGCATATACCGCAAAATACCGCAAAATACCGCAAAATGTATCCATGTTCCATGATCGATGATCCATGTACGAGCTCTTGACAAGCTCATTGACAAGGGTACATACATACTAGACGACAGTCCCCTACCATGATCCTGGATAGCTATGCAACTTGAATATGGACGGATTATAATTTATAGTCGCGTAAATAGTCGCGTAATTGTTACTTGTTACTTGTTACTTATTACTTGTTTGTTGTACTCGGCTCGAACGAAAGACGTCGAACGGACTATAGCTACAACGCCGCTACAATGCAATGTCCGTCGTCTCCTCCTCCTTATCTACTCTACTCCCGCCCCGTTTTGTTTGAATGTTTGTCGTCGTCGTGCAGTAACAGCAACCTCGTATAGCAAGGCGTCGCCGCCAACTCGTGCACCCAATACACTATACACCATACACCGCACGGCACCGCGCAGAGGCCGCGATCGCCGCCGCGGGAGCCCATAGCCCCTACCTCCCCTAGCCCCACAGCCCCACACCCCACAGCCCATTCTATCAGTCTATCAGTTCTATTTAATATATTAGTATATTAGCACGATCGCCGTTCCGTGACCGCAGTGGCGACCCAAACCAATAAACATCCCGGTATACCCCAACGGTCCCAACGGTCGGTGTACGCTGTGACTGTGAGTCGCGACGTACGGACTGAGATGATGAGACGATGAGACGGAACGGCGGGGAAGGCGGGACGATCGGGCGGTTTTGGGGACGATGGGGATGGCGGGGACGGCGGGCGGTTTGGCCACATTCGCCCCGCCTCCATATTTGCCTCCGCCTCCCGCGGGTGTTTTCGTTCTTGTTTTCGTTTTCCGTGTTCGTTTCGTTTTGTTTTCCGTGTTCGTTTTTGTTTTGTTTTGTTTTCCGGTGTTCGTTTCGTTTTGTTTTCCGTGTTCGTTTGAAGATTCATTGAAATGAAATGGAATGGAACTGAAAAGTATAGCAACGTTGTTCTCCTTGCTCGCCCTTGCTCGCCCTTCCTCGCTCTATTCGGGTTGTATTTGGGTTGTATTCGGGCGGGCGAGAGGCTGTGAGCATTGAGATGGCGATGGCGATGGCGATGGTTCCTTAAGGCCTTACTGTACCACTAAACTACCAAACCCACCAAACTACTAAACACCTAACTCATCACGCCCAACCCACTAAATTTCTAAACGTCAAACACCGAACCCACGAACACCGAACACCTAACCTTACCAACCTTACCAACCCATCCCGCCGATCCCGCTCAACCCGCCGATCCCGCTCAACCCGCCGATCCCGCCCAACCCGACCAACCCGCCCCAGGATCGCAAGATCGCACGTACACCATGCATAGTGACCATACCCCGTTACGCACAGCGCAGCTCAATCACTTGGGCAATGCGGTACACTATCGGCAGCCCCCTGCAAAACGTGCAAAACTATGATGCAGATGCATGATGTAGGATGGGGATGTGCTACTGGGTGTAGTATAACGAGAACGAGATACTATGCGCATACAATTCCCAATAAGCTACTAGTCACTACGAACTCGAAGAGCATGCACATGTACACGGCGGCCACCCGTCCCCGGTCCCCGGTCAAATCACTCTAAAGTATAAAGCATAAACTACAAGGACCATGCGTATCTATCTGCAAGAACGCGCTCCGCTCTTCAAAATGTCTCTGAAATCCCCGGCTGCGAGGATCCATCCACTGTCCAGGGCCAACGAGTGCGTGGTAGTGTGGTCGTAGTAGTACGATAGTACTCTCTACTCATCGTCAATGTCAATACTCCTCAAGGCTTGCGTCATTAATTGCCGTTGCTGCGGTAAGAGCGACGACGATAGCCGAAGCTGACCCCAGCCGCACTCTCCGGGCTTGCACCCCGAGCCCGCCCCCGTCCTCCCCCGTCCTCCCTCAGCGCGCCTTCGCAACGGGTTCCATCGAGATCCAATCGACGTTCGTTTCGTTTCGTATTTGTATTCGTATTCGTATTCGTCGGGCTCGGCCATGAAGACGACGTACACGGGTACTTGCTACTTGCTACTTGCTACTCGAGTATCCACGAAGCGTCCAATGCTGTCGGGGACGGCAGTGGGGAACACCTTCGAATGCGGGGAACCACGCGTCAACCAAATTGGCAACGCCGCTCGTTGCGGAGAGTCTCTGGGCTTGGGCTTGGGCTTGCAAGGGCTTGAAGCTTGAGCTTAAGGACGGGGCGGCCGCGTCAGTAATCAGCGAGGAGTATCTTCATCTTCGCAGTGCAGATGCACCGCAAACGGAATCTTCCATGGGGTGCCGGTGATGGCGTGAATGAACCTCGTAAATGCCTGCGGGGGTTCAACGTCAACGTTCAACGACCCACGGATCCAAAGACCCCAAACGCAAAGATGGGGGGTCACCGGTCAGAAGGTGGGGTAAGGGGTACGCGAATCCGTACGAAAGATTGGAAGGGGGAGATGCGTGGAAGGGAAGCGAACAGCGAAAGGGGAACCAAGCGAGCCTAACCCGGCGATCGAGAAGCCTAACGGAAACGGCATCGATTCGGTTGGAGCTTCTGGAGGAGATGGTGGTGCCTCGTAAATCAATAGATCATACTCCAAGGCCTCGCGCACGCCTTACGTCCTCTGGATGGCATTACGTTGCACGCATAGCTTGGATTAGGGCAGAGATCCAAAGATAAGCGAAAGGATGGGGTGCGGAGGACGTGGGGAAGAAGGGAGAGGGAAAGGAAATTGCTGGCCCTGACGAAGACGAGATACAACGGCCGAATTTGATATCTGGAGGGGAAGGATCGAGGGTAGATGATCGCTGCCGACTTGCATTTACTTCCTTGTAAGTTGTAACGTACGTTGACGTTGCCAATATTCAAACTTCTCATCGATCATCTCACCCTCCCCGTCCACGTCCAGTAATAAACCTCGGAGGCTGGAAGTGAATAGGGCGACTTCTTCCTGACAGCATAGAAGGTTGGCTAAGATCTGAAACGTCGATAAATTGGCCTCGCCGCGGCCTCGCTCCCCCATCTGCATTACCTCTGGTGACCTGGTATTTCAAATCCATCTTCTCCGGGCTTTTTCAACCGCGGATAGCAAGGTCGGGGGAGCCCAGGTGAAGTAGGTCCACAGGCTTGGAACAAGTACTAGGGTACAGGTATGCCCAAACCGACCTATAGGATGATCAGTATACAGCAACCAAAGCTTGATCTGGGCGAGGGACTTACTTTCTAGCGTGCGTTCACGTCAACATCCGTAACCTCTCATTGTCAATCTCATCCCCTTCCCCGCCCGACGGCATTTGATCACACGTCCGAACAACTTTCGAAGCCGGAACAGAAAGTGGTCTTCCTGCCTGAAGGCCTTGACGCAGCGCGCCCCCTAATCGATAATCTCCTGATCGTCCCCCTGATCGACTCAGATCCCCCCAATCTCCTCGAGAGCTTCTCCGAGTCTCAAAGCCCCGGCTTCTGCGATCATTTGCTGGACGCCACGATGCACATATACGTATGAAACCAAGAATATAGGTGTCCGCGCTTCGATAAGGTACTGAATATTGAGTGCTGGGAACTGCTTGCGGATTAACAAAGAAGGGGTACTGCCGTGATATTTGATACTGGGGTACACCAGCATGGTTTCTAGTGGAAAGGGAGAAGCGAGGCATGATGAGCGAGCAAGCAATGATGCGCTTGAATGCATCGGTGTAGAGATAGAGGTGCGATTAGATCAAGATAACGACAGACCCCCTGCCAGGCAAGATACATAGCCCGGGACGGCCACCTGTAGTGCCAGAACTAATGGCAGCTTAACTCTGTTTACATCCCGACAGCATCATATCCATATCGCAAGTATCCGCACGACTGGCCCAGGTCGAAAGAGGTTGGAGATACTACTTCGTGTGTATTTCACCTAGCATCGACCTGTTTGAAAGTGATGTGAATGAAGACTTGTGTTTTCTGGTTCCCGTGATAGTCACTATTAGAGCTGATGGTCAGGTTGATATACCACAACAGAAGCAAAGCCGGTACCCAATAGAATCAGTTGACGCGCCCGTAGCCGTCGCGATGTTCAAGTCCGTGCGTCCGAGTCTCTGACCCATAAGCGAGTTACAATATGTTGCGTTGATGGACTACGCGGACCCCCGTACCTAGTAGAGTTGGTCAACATAAGCACGCCTCGTAGATCAAGTAACAACACCAGACTTACAGACTAACGCGCGAAGTTGTCGCTAAGCAAACATGCTTGCGGCCGTTGCGGGGTCACCGTTAAGGCTGCCAGGAAGTAGAGCGGTGATCGATCCACTTTTTTGGGTCTCAGTTAGCCGCAGCGCGTCGATGTTCAACTGCATGAATACCTCGTACAGTTGGGTGTTGCATTCTATTGTCTCCCACTAGCAAGTGAACGACGCATCAATATCTGGGCGGTGTTGGTGACCGGTGATTCACTGAGTGACCTTGCAAGGGTGTTGACAGGACATGGAAGTTGCGGTCAAGCAGTCACTAGATAGTATAACCGGTAACGTCGGCACATCAGGTGCTCGTCACCCCGTACAGAAACGGTCTGCTTGTGCAGTGCAGCTTGCAGCTTGCAGCGGGAAACCACTGCCTAAAGCCCTCCGTTGCTGTGAGAGACGCTCTACGTGCGTGGCATGAGGTCGACGAGCGCGTAGTGATGTTGCTCCGACCAAGTACAGCTTCGACAGCGTCTTTTCTCAGCGCCTTGAACTGAGCGTTCCTTCAGGTTGCTATTGACTAATCGCAAAATCCAATGGCCGACGAAGTAACGAGGCTACTGGACAAGATACTTGGATCGTTGGCCGGAATGTCAGTCGTACGACCAACGCCGTTTCCAAGTACTAGCTGTCACTGACGAGCGTCGAAAGCGTAGATCAGGACGCCAGCTTGCTATTGAAGATGTGAGCGATCATTCATGTTCTCATTGGACTTCTACACTACAGGCCTAACAGAGGTTTTCTATAGTGCGACAAACTCGAAAGCAAAGCCAACATGGGTGTATCCGCCATTCGGCTGCTTCGAAACTTGTCAACGCCCATTCACAAGCTTCCCATCGAGGTTCTAGCCGTCATCTTCACTCATGTTACTGGATCAGAAGCTCCCCAGGACTTCTTACCCGATATCATTGGCCCCGCGTATCTGCGCTCGACATCGAGTTCTGGCGTGGAAAGGCTGGTGCGTGTGTGCAGGAAATGGAGGGATGCAGCGTTTGCTTTCCCTACCCTGTGGTCAACCGTCTACTTCGCTGCCCCGAATGAAGGCTGGCAGACCACAGCCGCCAGTGCTTCGTTAACAACGAGGCTCCTGCAAGTCCAGCAATCTACCCCCTTGAAGGTATTCGCACTCTCCTGCGCCCAGGGCCAGTATGAGGATAGCATCTTGCTTCCGAACGGCGTACCAGACGAGTCGGAATCGACACGTTTCTTTCGTCTCATAGCCCCTCGTGCATCCCACACCGAGGAACTCCACATCATCAACTTCAACCACGATGCCCTCAAAAAAACCTCGCTCCTCTACCTCGTTCCCTAATCTCCAGTCCCTCACTTTGCTGATGGACTCGCAAAGACGATGGTATACTGAATCGTGGGTTCCAGATGCGCTATTTAGTGGCGACGCACCACGACTGCGCAAATTGACTTTGTGCTACTGCTCATGGTTTTCCGTTCAAACGCTTGCAGGTCTCACTCATCTCTGCATTGCCAACAACCGCTACTCTCCGCAATTCACCTTGGGCCGCTTTCTCGACTTCCTTCGCGCATGCCCTCAACTCGAAGACCTTACATTAGTGAGCTGTAATATAGTTGCGACGCTGCCCGATACCACCAACAAAGTATTCCTGCGCGATCTTCGCACTCTTTGTCTTGGATACTGGGAACCTCCTTCTCCTCCAATCGACATCTTCCTATCGTATCTCGTCATCTCCCAACCCATACACTTTTTTATGTGGGGTGTCCTCGAGGGGCAATGACAGGTCTTGCTAACATCATACCGTCACACATCAAAGACGAGGGCCGTCTGAAGGAGCTGCGATTCACTCGGGCTCAGACCCGCAGCTATGGGCGTTGGCGAAGAGGGCTCTACAATGCAATTATGTCTACTCCCGATACGCTTCAGGTTGACGGCAGATTCCTTTCTTCACTTCTCCTCGATGCCCCTGCAATGATGGATCTTGGAGGCGTACAAGGATTGTGGCTGGGGGACTCCTGTTGCAATGAACCCTCCATAGCGGAGTGGAGGACATTTTTCTCCGCATTTCCGTCCCTCGATACGCTAGTTGTCAGCCACCGCCCTTCCCTCAACATCATAACAGCCCTCACCCTCCCTAAAGAGACTCCCGATGCCACCTTTGTGGCTCCAAATCTCTCCACACTCCGTATATATGGTAATCAAATCCCATCTGTCCTCTGTTTGTCTATTTTCGCCGAACAGCGAGACCGACGCAACAACCGACTGAGGCTCCTCGAGATCATCTCGGCTAGCACATCCCCTCCTTCATCGGGGTGGGGTACTCCCACAGTGAACGCCCACCCCAGCCCCAATACTCACGTGGATAACTACAACCAGCAGGACCAGCAAGCATTCGACAATGGCAGCAGCGATCACAATGGTGGTGGCCAAGGTGGCACAGGGAATCGTGAACTTGAGGTTCATCCTCGATGGCCGAGCGTTCTCGTAGCAGATCTAATTACTATGGGCGATTATGTGGAAACAGTGGACCGTACGAAGGTTGAGATGGGTGCTGCGTTTGATATTGTGCCGCAGTGGCCTCCCAGAGCCTTCACTTGGTTAGCCCAAATGATGTTCTAATGAGACGAGAATATGTAGAAGGCCGTACTCCTTTCCTCAGTCTCTGTACAGAATTGCCTGGGGTACTGTCACAGAGGTATTGATATATGCCATGAAATCTGT
This sequence comes from Pleurotus ostreatus, assembly GCF_014466165.1. Lineage (NCBI taxonomy): Eukaryota > Fungi > Basidiomycota > Agaricomycetes > Agaricales > Pleurotaceae > Pleurotus > Pleurotus ostreatus. The sequence goes on along the minus strand of NW_023503157.1, from coordinate 2,963,546 downwards.
CGTGTTGTGTTGACGATAGTCTACAGTTTGAAACACTCTCAGGCGTGGCTCACCGCCCGCGTGACAATGGGGCCTTCTTACTTCTTAGTTTGCGCATGTTGTCTTTCTGGAACACATTTTCTGACCTATCCTTTACTTGCTGGGCGCACTTCCATTTTGCTATTATATTGTGCATTGAACTAACCTTTCAGCCAGGAACAACGCCAGACAGTTCTTTCCCAGTCATTCCCAAATCACCTTTGGGGGTGGACAGAATCTAACCCCGTCGTCGGTTTACGTCCAATCCGGAGGAATACGGCCTGTACAGGGATTGATATGACCTACTATACACGCTTGCGTACATAGTATATGTATCGTAATAGGTACAACAATACACAACAAGATGTGAGGAGTGAAAGCAGAAATGACAGGGACAACAAGAGGGAGAGCTTGGCAAAAATGACAAATGAATGCATATGAACACTGCGAAGGGGGCTTACGAAAATGAGGGAAACGCAAGGTGAGAACCAGGGTGGGAGGGCTGGTTCGGTATAACAGTAGGTAAGTTCGTGCTGCGGGCAGGTCACGAAAAAGAGACCAAATATTTGTGATCAAGACATGGGAAAGGGGAAGTAAATGAAATGCGGGAGTTTAACAAACTCAGCGACCCTTCCCCGCTGAGGTTCAGTGGATCGGCGACAGATGGGAAGGACTAACAATGTATCCGCGCTCTCGTAGAACGCATGTGCTTGTTTGTACTATCAGCGGCATTTCTGCAACGACAAGGGATGATGGTAGCCTGCATTGAGGGGCTTGATCGAGAAGCGTTTGAACAACAGTGGGGAGAGGGCGGCGACAGAGGCTTGAAAAATTGCATACAGGTTGAGAGCATGTGGAATTTGTCTTTTCGTCACAGATTTTCTTTGATGACAGCCGGCCACGCCAGCGAGAGCCGGAACGCGGTACCAGGAATAGATCTACGCGGGAAGATACACAAGACATCGGCGGGAACAGGGAACGAATTCCCACAATTCTGAGATGAGCACCGTCAGTACTCCTCGTAGGGATAGATAGACGACCGTTTCTGACCATACGTGACCTCTAGCTTTACGCAGCATCAGACCTTGACTAAACCCACGTTGCGACAGTCGCGGGCTAGTGTGATCATAGGTTGGATTGACGAAGAAGCTTCCTGGAGCACATGGGGCACGGCATTTCCCGTCTAAGAATTGACGGAAGGCAGGAGGTTCAGATCAAGGAGCAGGGATTAGAAGAAAAGCGTTGACCTCGAGTGAACGATCTTCCTGGTTGTCTTCCCCGGCCATGAGTGTTCCAAGGACTGAACCTTCGGCCTCGACCACCCGAGTCGAATCGCTCTGCTGTTGTGGATCCATGGCGTCTATTATCTGCGTCTACAACGAGGCAGTGAGGATGAGCTCCTTTGATATAAAATGACGAACATACTTCGACCCCGACAGGTACAACGTCGGCCGCGCCGGAATCGGCCCCTTGGTGTCCATCGTGTTGCTGAGATTCTACCTGCTCTCCACTTGCTGCGTGAGCGGGAAACGCGTACACACTGTTGGAACGGGGAACAGAGTCGATGTCAAGCCGTTGAAACGCGTCCACCATCTGTGAGGATGTAAATATAAGCCGCTGAGTTCGTAAAGGCATGGCAAAGATGCATTGCCCCAACTCCATGTTCACACTGTGAATGAATAGACGTGCCTCCGGGAAATCGTCCCATTCAAAATCAGAATCTCCTGCATCGCGAGCCCAGCCGGATCCCTGGTCTCGCGGATATGGGTGAAAGCGTTGTGGGTAACGAGCTCGATACGGCGGTAGCCGCAGTTGAGAGTGGTAGAACGGATTCATGAGGCGCTCTGTCGAGGACGGAACGTGGGTAGCACTCATAAAACGCGGACGAAAGTTTGGGGTCATTGTGAATTAGGCCAATGGCAAGATGGTGAAGGGAAAGGTAAGAGCAACCTTTCCACGAAACCACGCGTTTTGAGGCCGTTGAATTTTCCCGTGTGAGAGTTCTTGATGAGGAAATCGAGATTGAGGCCTCGATTAAATGTTCAAAATAGGTTTCCTGATAGTTGTCAGGAAAGGGTAGTTTTTGAACGGGCGCCAGACTGTACACACTTACCACCTTGCACGAAATCTATTTCCATGGTTTGTGAGTTCAGGCAAAGATCCTTCCCCAGATGCGAAGCAGCGGCACTAGAACACCAGTTGACAGGCGGAAAGCGAGGTATGCATTAGCAGCCTCAAACACTAAATTGCATACTCTCGTTGAACAGCGATTCAGAACCTGGAGTTTCCACCAATGCTGGGTCCTAATGTCGCAGTTCGGAGCCATCTACGGTAGAAATGCATTCGACAGCTGCTAGAGGACGACATACTCTTGGAAACAGCTCAGCTGTCTATCCTCCGGGCACTGGCTTCCTGCTCGTCGCGTCCCACTTCCATCCTCCAGGCACTAGCCTCGTTCAGCCGCTTCCCTCAGCTTCAGTCCCAAGTCGAAGAAATAGAGAGGGATCGCCGTCCCTGGAATAGCACCAAAGTCGCCTTGTGCTATGCATGAGGCTATTCATTGACGCATGGTTGGTTTGCAGCGTACAAAACATTACCTTTGGCAGCGGCGGATCTGACGGAATGCAGGAAAGGGATCCTATTACGAGGAAGATGGCAGCGGCAGATGGAGACATCGCCTTGCGAGATGCCGCATCACTTGGACGTTTCCCGACTCCCGCACTAAGCGTCACGACGTCACAGCGTGACGTCGGTATTACCAAATATGGCTCTACAAGAACAAAACCCGAGTCAGTAAGTTCGTTGATCAGCATGACCACCACATTGGTGCGACTTTACTACTGAGTGTGAGACGGCAGGAACATGCACATCAAGTCACAGGATAAGGGAAGCGGGAACATTGAGGCCGACCGAGCAAGATAGATAACACCAGCAATGAGTATTCTCTCGAGGTGGATCGCCTCAAACACGAAGTGGAATGGGCGATGAAGTCGACCTATACGAAGCTGGGGAAAGTGGGACCGCATCGAAGAACTCACTTTGGAACATTCAAACATTCAAACAAATCTCCTGGTCCTTCTAGACGCCTGCCAATCCGAGGTTGCGAGTCTTCAGAGATTGCACCAGAGGGTCTGAGTTCTATTTCCACCACAAGGAATGCTATGTCAACTGCAGGGGGCTCGACTTCGTCCGCAACGTGGAAAAACCGTGCTCCGTGTTGCACAATCAAAGCCATCGACGAACTGGAGAGATGTGAAAGAACTTCTCGATATCACATTCGGTACGTGAAGAACCTGGACGCGACGTTCGGCCAGGCGCGCGAAGCCTTGAGGTTGAATCGCGTCACTTTCCGCTCCTTGAATCCTTGGTTGCAATGCGTGAAAGTGCATTGGTGCAATGCTAATAGCGTAGCCGGGAAGACGCAGACGAAGATAGGCTCTACAAACCGTAGTTTCCAGCGAGGAAAAATATGATCCGACGTATTGGATGGATTATCCGCAAGCATGTTCGGCAGCGCGCTCGCCTCTTGCTTGAGATTTTTCAATCCTTGAGGCTTTGAGTTTCGCGACCGATGAAAACAATAAGAACAAGAAGCTCCAGGACCAAACTATCTCGTCTGGGGCACAATCGCGAGAGCTGACGGCAGGAGGATCGTCGCGTCGGTCGTTGCGAATGATGGCAAGCAACGTTCGGATTGAGAGCCGTCGGAAATGTGGCAGATTCCAGAAGTGTGCACGAGACCCGCAAGTCATCTCCACCGACTTGAACTTCTTTCACACACCTCGCGTCTCCTCGTCCTCAGCCGTACATCGCTATCTCATCGTTTGGACATTCGCCAGCCCGCTGTCATTGCGGCGGAGAAATATTCTATGCCGGAAGAGAAAAAGAATGCTCGATGCTCGATGCTCGCTTGGAAAGGAAATACCACAGCAATTTTGGGTTCGCGATCAGGAGCTCAATTCAACAACCTTTCAGTCCCCTTCAGTGGGCATACACATACTGGTGCCATACTGGAAGCGTCAAGCATCACTCCCAGTTTCTGGCGACTTCGCTTCCACACCCTCAAATCCGCCGCAACTTAGTCGAAAACCCTGGGGCAGCATACAGAACCGTTCACTCTTCCTCCCTGGCATGCACTACTGCTCGACATGTAGCAGAGTCGCCGAAAGGGCAGTCTGAATGATTTATGTTCATTGCCTCGCATGGCGGAAGTGTAACAAAGCCCGGTTGTGTCATCGTCTCGCTTTTTTCGCATCCTCGATCCTCTAACAACACAGCGAACGGCCCATGGTTCTGCCACGGTATATTTTCTACTGCAATAAACCCTTTATCCGCCACATCGAATCAACTCGCTGCAACTTTGAGCACCCGCCGCAACCGCAATCAATCAACCCGACAGAAGGCAATCGAAAAACACATACCAGTTTAGAAAACCCTTCCTCGCACACCACTCGACTGACCAGATCCTCTAATTCGCTAGATGAGAGGTCGTAAAGCTTCGTGGAGTCTCGGACACCAGAGAGAAGTGCACTCGCGTCAGGCGCAGGTGTCTGCCAGGGAAGACGCGGTGGAGGCATAGAAGTATCGCCAGCACTAGAAGAAGGGGGCGTGGATCCAAGAAGATCACTACTGTTGGCTCGAAGACTCGTGGTTGCCATAGCTCGTGGCTCCCCCAATGACGAGCTAGTGTCGTTTGCCCATCCGACGCAGGCAGGGCGAGCTGAGTCTTGACTTCTCATATCGTCGCTCGAGTTGTTACGGGAGGGCAGCGGTTGGACTGTGGTCACCTGGGAAGTGGAACTAGGCAGATGGATGGGCCGGATGCCAGCGAAGTCCGGAGTGGAACCGAGAGTGCTTGAGCTCCCTCGAACGTCGTCGCTAGAAGGCACGCGCACAGGGGGCGACGGTGGACGCGCAGAGTTTTGAAGCGGAGGGTCACGTAGATTTTTCGATTGTGAATCCTCCGAAGGCAGGTTAGAAGATGAAGCCATGTTGTTCCTTGTGCCAGAGGTAGCCACACGTGCGCTTTCATCGGTATCCGGTAACAAAGGCCTGAAGGAAGCTTGCATTCCAGAGCGTGGGGCAGAACCAGCAAATGACTGTCTTGCTACCTCAGTCGGTCTTGCGCGGATAGGAGTCACAGTGTTCGCGTTGCGGGGCAAAGGATTTACCTTGCAGGGGCAGACGTTGCGTATCGAGTTGATGAACTCGAGGGCAGAGTTAGACGAGGCAAAAGTGATCTGAAATCGGCGGAAAGCCTGTAGTAGACAAAAAGAAACGCGTCAAAATCGAGCAACAGATCCAGAGAGGACGAAGTACCGGCTGTGCGTCAGGTGTCGCGATAATCGGGTATAGATAGCGGATGCCGACGACAGCATCCCGATAGACGGCCTTGAGAGGAAGACTCGGCATGGGTTGAGCCGACGCAGGAATGTCAGAGTAGGCGAGGAGATCCAGGTCCTCCTTCGCGCATACTCATGTCAGCACATATATGTGACGCGTCGTGAAGACCCCACATACAAACAGTACTTCATTCTTGATCCCGCTGGTATCCATATTCCATAGTATGCGAAGCCGGACAGACTCCAGTTCGTTGTTCAGACGCGACTTTCTGATGTCCAGCACGAGTTCCAGGACGGGATTGACAAAGTGTTGCCATTCCCCACCTCCAGCCACTTGCGACGATTGTGTAGAACTACCTGAGATGTAGCATTTTGAATATTTAGTGAGAATGTGCGAAGCGGTTGTGGTCGTCGAGTGAGCCATGTTGGTTCGAACGTGGTGGTACCAGTCAAAGCTCGCAACGTGTGATCGAGTCGAAGACGTCAAGAAGTACGGCGAGTCAAAAGTTCATTTTATGCAAAATAGTATGTACATATTCATTCGCGCAGCCATTATACAGATACTGTGTCAAGAAGGCGGCCTGAGTGCTTAGTGGAGGGCATCTGGATAACAGCCGTCAGAAGGGAGCGTACATGCGGAGACTGTTCACAAACATCGGAGTGAAGAACGACATCACATCTTGCGACCAGACATCAAAACTCGCTCTGCTGAGACATTCAAGTTCTGGTGGTTGTTGCCTCGTAAAAAGCGGACAAAAGAATCAAATAGAAAACGTACGTCCACGACGAGCAGAAAAATTGTACCCTTTTCCTGGCGCGCGTCACTTTCCTCATTCTCATCCTCATAATTTGTGTTCTGGCAGATGAGAAAAGGGTGAGGAGCTGCCCGGGGCACCGGACAGAGGACTCACGTCTGTAAGGCGAATTGTTGACTCTTGGAGGAACCCATCCTGCGTGAAAAGTGTCAGACCTGTAAAATAGTAGCAATGAGCTATGGTAGAACCATCCAAGGATCCGTTTCGTCTCGTCGGCGTTTGGAGCATGGGTATGGATGGAATCTTCTCATGTAGCCGTGTTTGTAGACCGGTAGACGCAGCTGGGTGAAGTACCAAGGGTTGACCATCCGCTCTGTCGAGCAAGGCTGGTGAGACGCGGAGGTTTGACGAGGGCGGAAATGATGGTCATTCATCTTCGATGAGAGAAGCTGAGATGTGGCCGGGGTGTTTGTTGTCAGAGTAGGAGACTAGGAAGGATTTTTCAGGCCATGGGTTTTAAGGGGCGTGAAAGCGGCGTATCTGGACTGTGACCAAATATTGAGCTTGAAGACTTCCAAAACCAACTTTAGGTAACGCTGGAAGCCCGTCCATGGGATCATATCCCTGCTTTATCTCTCGCCGCGCACAAAATAGGTGAATCCGCTGCCGAAAGTCTCCTAGCGCCACGATCCAACATGGTCCATCGGCGGATACGTGATTGAAGGCCACGACCCAAACAGAACATTGACGAGGCCAATTACTCGATCCAACCCGCCAGATAGCCTCGAGATTGTCCAAGAATACCAGACGATCTTCGTGGCTTAAGCAAAGGCATACATGACGGAGAGCTTCACCCCAACGGCAGTCTGGTCCCACAGTCGTAGCGAGGGTGACCAATTCTCGCAGAGGGTCAGTGAGCTACGCCATTGATCAGGCAATATAGACCCCCGGCGCTGTTGCATGTCCTGTACAGCGACACTCGACGTAAGCACTATGCTTTGGAAACCTTGAGATTGCCCTCGTCCAGACCCTCCAGCAGCGACGGCCACTGCGCCCCGACGCGTGTTGCCCGACACAATTCCAGAAATAGACTGCCTCCGTCCACGTGACTCAATCGCGTCACAAACATAAAAGAACGAGTCAACTTGAGTTCGTCGTTCCTTTTCTACCACCACGAACATGATGACTGGATGTTGTGACAGACCGTGTGCTTCAATGGTTCAAGAATATCAAGGATTGTTGTGGCTCCCGTTTCGACGTGGGAGATCAAGCATTCGCTACTTCCTAGGTTCAAGGCATTCCAACACGGCAAACTACGAAGAAGTCAGCAAGTCGGCCCAGAAGATTTAAAACGACAATCCTACTTACAACGAGTGATAATGGCCAAACTTAGCGATTCACCAAATCCGATATCTTGCAAGGGAATAAGTATAACGCGCCCCAGGAAACACCCAATCCGTCGCTCCTTTCGAACGGGGTCTTCCATCCGGCTAGCGACGGGCGGTGCTATCCGTGAACCTCTGGGCTCAAGTTGCTGAGGCACTGTCTTAGCTGGACGCTAAGAATCCGGCTCTCTCCAAGGCTGTCCTTTGCAAAATCCAACAAATAGTTTAGCTCACAAGGCTTCATCCTACTCGTGGACCCGGGATCCAAGTCGGCAGCCGTGAGGGCGTTTTCTAGACATAGGAGCCAGTCCGCGGTTGTGTCCTCGAGGTTTACGATCCGTGAGCACAAGAATGTCGGTATGATATGGCAGACCAACTCTGTGTTTTGCACGGTGACGGATATGAGTGTGCATGAACGATCTGGACTCAACACCTCAATCCCCAAGCTTCAAGTGGCAGAAGAAGTGGCGACATCTAGCGGGCACCAGGCTTTGGAATAGAGGCGATTCGGCAAGCAAGAAGACTCGGTGAGGCCGCTGGCCACCGCCTTCCACAGAGAAGGAGGCCATCATATTCGTGCAGGATTCCTGAGTCCAGTGAATCGGGCAATTGTCGCATAGTCGTAGGCGGAAGATGGTGGTTGCAGTCACAGTCACTGAATTTCCAATTTGGCGACATCCAATCGTGGCGAAACCAAACCCCGCCCAATGTTTTTGGACCCCTTCCACGCGTCCCCGGGCCTCGCTTCTCGTATACTTCAGACTGGCCAACTTCGCAGCTTACAAGGGATAAATCAGCCAGTGCAGAGCTGTAATGGATACCTTGCTTCTTCCTTCCGGGGCCAACATGCACTTACACGTTTTTCCACCGTCTAAAATCGCGTCAACCACACACTCGAAAGTCTGGCTGAAGCTGTACAAGTAGCAGAGTAAACCGGTGCGTGCAGAGCACAATTATATTTGATCCTGAAGCCTGCACTCTCCTTAAGACTCGATAATTCGATTGCCTCGCTAAGCCAAGATCAAGTACTTTCCCTGGGACCTCTACCGTTAACACACGCAAAGATCTAGCACTCCGAATATACCCATATTTCCCCTACGCCTTCTTATATCTTAAATGTTCTACATAGTGACATCCGACATTCAATATCACAGTTTCACCAACCCCGGCATCAACTGTACCCCGCGGTTCCCTTGAAGTCCACGCTTGGGTCGGCCATCTTCTTGAAGGACGTCTTAAATATCGTCATCGGAACACCCTATGATTCGTTGGCTTTGGAGCAGAGAACAATAGTATAAGCAATGGAGGGAGACACCGTGTTTACACCCTACTTCCTAGGCCACCTACTTCCGGACGAATGCGATGAAAAAGAGACTGCGGCGGCTAGCAATTCGTTCGCAGTGTTCGGAGAGATATTTCCAAGGTCACCTCATGGGTGGATCTGCAGTGCCCTGCATATGGGAAATGCACGCGACGTAGGTATAAATCGTAAACGGATGATTGCTAGGATCCAGCCACGCGGGCATGCACCTTCGAGGCGCTTTTGCAACGACGCATGGGAACCATCCGAAGATTCGAACACATTGGCATCCAGTCATGAGGGAATTCCCGTGAGACCGACATCACCTATAGAGGTTGGCGAATACAGCACTTATCAAGCCCAGGTCTATCGAGCAAAGACGGAGAATGTTCACATAGCCTCCACTCATACAAGCATGTTTTCCTACATGCCCAGCGTATTGATCGGCGCATTGGCTTTGACGAGCGCGTTGCTTGCTTATAGAGTTTGGAACTATGGCCGTCGAGAGCTTGGCCTTCCACCTGGGCCGCCAACAACCCCCATCCTTGGAAACATCCCACACTTTCCTAGGCTATTCCCTTTCCTTCAGTGAGTGCAGAGTGTGCAACGAGAGATATCAGATTACTGAGCAAAGTTCAGATTCAGCCGATGGGCGGCGGAATATGGCGATATCTACTCGGTAGAGTGACTGTACCTTCAAACCCCATAGTATGGTCGGTTTTAATTGTGTTTCTTCCAGCTCAAAGTTCTTGATCGAACCATGGTGATTCTGAGCAGCGGCCAGGCTATTAAGGACATATTGGACAAGAATGGTACCTCCACCAGCGATCGTTTCCAGCCATACACTCTTCTTCATGCAGAAGGAATATACCAGATTTTCGACCACGCCAGTGAGTGTTTTTTCGGCGACTTCGAGCTAATCTGAGCTGAGTCCCGAATGTCCCAAAGGTTCGCACAGGTGGAGAGCGATGCGCAAAGCAACACATACCTTCCTAGCTCCCGAGGCATTACAAGGCCACTGGGGAGTCCAACAAATCGAATATACACGATTACTCTACGACATCGTTGAATCGCCTAAGGTACGTCGTCCGTGAATTGATACACGGTGTATTTAAATCTGCCCCAGGACATATATACCCACATCAAGCGCACTACTGCGTCAGTGATGACCACCCTTATCTACGGCAAATCTATTCCACATTACGCCGGCAGCAAAGCGGAACTATTCTTTGAAGGAACAAAGTGCATCAACGAGTTGGCTGCTCCCTTCGACCATCCACCCCTTGACTTCTTTCCTATCTTGAGGCATGTCCCGGAGCGTTGGGCACCATGGAAGACGTTAAGCAAAAAGACGAAGCAAATTCGTAACGCATTCGATCAAGATTTGTTTCACCAATGCGAAGAGGCGGTTCGGTCTGGCAAACGGACGGGATGTTATCTCGAGAACGTAATAGAAACACAAGTTGAGCTTGGTTCGAATCGCAATGAGGTCAGGTGCGTAAAAACGTGTCTCCATGATGTTGGGGTTCAATCTAAATTCAATGTCTTTGACAGAGCAATGGGCCGAGTTCTGCTAGACGCTGGCACAGAAACATCAGCATCATTTCTCCATTCATTCATCATGGCCATGACATGCCACCCAGAGGTTCAGTCTAAGGCGCAAGCGGAAATTGACGAAGTGCTCGGCAACGACCAACTCCCTGTGTTAGAGGATTACGGCAATCTTCCGTATCTCAATGCACTCATCAAAGAGGCGAGCGAATTCTGTTTCCCAGTTCATATAGTTCTGATAAGCCCAACTACTGCAGCTCCATCGATTCAGACCTATCATTCCTGTGGGTGTGCCACATGTTGCGTCACGAGAGACTCATGTACGTACACCCTACTTCTGAACGAAGCGCGTTTTCAGGGCTGGTTCCATTAGTACAATGGCTTCGTGATCCCTCAAGGCTCGGTCATCTTCATGAATATATGTGAGTGGTCTTCAGTTCGAAGGGCATGCAGTAACCACTAGCTAGGGGGTGTATTCCACGATCCTGGTGGGTATCGGCTACAGACAAACGATGTGCTCCATTAATTTATGAAAGATATATACTTACTGAATTCGGGACGAAGCCAGGAGCGAATACCGAAGGTTTGCGTGATAACTTGCCTTTCGGCGCTGGTAGGGTGAGCAATATCTGGTGACCTGACATCAGTGTCTTGTGGGTATCTTACACGGGACTGCCCTAATACATAGCGTATCTGCCCTGGAGCAGAGTTGGCGTCCCGAAATATCGTGAGTGGCAAATTTTGGTCCAGCCGATGCCAAGTGTTGAGTTCCTTTCTCCTAGGCGATGAATGCAATCAACCTCCTTTGGGCTTTCAACTTTAACGAAGACACGTCTGGATCCTGCACCATGGACTTGGAGAACTATCTTGTGTGCATTTTCTTTCTACATACCGGCCAGTGCGCTGATCACCCGTACTATACAGCCTGGAATGGAACTCGCGTTAAAACCGTTCACATGCAACATCGAAGTTCGGAGTGAAGCCCGGGCGGCTCTTATCAAGAGGGCTTACGACATCGCTGCACTGTGAATGTTGCAGACGTCCTGGCACCACCAACGGTGTACCTACTTTTACTCGCGACTAGTGTGCCAATGGCAACTTGATACACGTGGTTTATTAGGCCTGCCGTGTGTATACGGATACATGCTCCGTCAATGCACACATGAGTTACATGGCTCAATGTGTTGCGATGTAGGCACGTCAGTGGCGAGAGCGTCACAAAAACAGTGGCAATAAGAGATTCCTGACAAAAACATGGGTGGTATATCAACACAACAAAGAGGAGAAATCAAGACGAAGCGGCAAAGCGAGGACAGCAGGACATGAGTGGGGAGACTGGGAGAGTAACATTTGGCCACAATAGCTAGCGTGGCAAAAACATGATAGCGTGGTGATATTTCCAAGAGCAAGTGAAAGATAAAGCATCTAGATGCGTGAACCAAGAAGTAGATACGGAGATCCTTCAAGTCTGTGTCACACCGAGTGACCCTTGCCCGCGAAGGCCCGGCAGATCAGCGGCGACTGCCTCCCCGTAGACACGAGACAATAGAATCGAGGGGACCGAGGGATGCGTAGATCGTCTGCAAGGTCCGACCAACGGAGTGCATTCCAAAGCTTCGACATTGGCTTCCACTTTCCGATGCTTCTCGTGGCTATACCCTCTTTCAGCATCCGCTCTTCCTCTTATAAATAGAGCTGGAGGACGATCGCATACTACCGATATAAATGTTACGGAACGCGTGGGGGTGATAGCCCGGAAGAACCGGTTGACGAGTGCGGGGAGGGTGTGGTGGAGGTGGTGGTGGAGGGGGGACACAGGTCGAGACTTTCAAGGGCGTCGGTTGTATTGTTTAGTTGCTGATTCTGTTGATGATGCCAATGATGCAAGCGCCTGCGCCAGCAAGAACACGCCACCAGGAATAGATCTATGCGGAGTTATAGACGAGAAATCGGCCGTTATATGAGGGATGAGGGCAACAAATCATGCGAGTCTGAAATCGATGCTAGTCTGAAATCGGGACGTTCAATGCTTTCACAGGATAGATCAGCAACCACGTTCACGTACCATATCTGTAACTTTTTGGTCCTGCTTAGCCCCCTAGCTTTGTGCTACATTAGACCCCGATGACACCCACGCGCTGGGATAATCCGGGACTCTGTTCGCGAAGCATCCCCACAGGCGGCGATGATGAAGCCGCTTCCTGGAGCACATGGGAGGTGGAACTTCCTGCCTGGATTGGGATCGAGGAAATGTTCAGATTACAGAAAACGCGAAGAAAAAGAAGCAGAATGACCTCGAGTGGACCGTCTCCCTGATTCTCTCCTCCGTCTCCACCTGTGGGTATGACAATGAACGAGTCCTCGATCACCCCGTTTGAATCTCTTTGGCGTTGTACATCTACGGCGCCTATTGTCTGCGTCTGCGAACTGGTAGTGACAACAGGCTCCGCGAAAGATAATGATGATGACCAAACATACCTCCGCAGATACTGTGTCAACTGCGTTGGGAGCAACTGCTCGGAGATCGTCAGTTTCTTGGGGTTCTTCCTGTTCACCGTTCGCTGCATGGTCAGGAAACGTGTACGCGTTGTTGTGACGGGGAATAGAGTCCATATTCAGTCGTTGGAACGCATCCGCCATCTAAAAGGGAGTCAGTATAGGCCGTTTAAGCTGGCACAAGTACGCCAAAAAACTTCATCCCGGTTCCATCGTTCACATTGTGAATTGTTGGAAGTACCTCTAAGAACTCGTCCCATTCGAGATCAAAATCCCTGTCATCGCGAGCCCACCCGGGAAGACGGGACGGCGAGCCTCGTGGATACGGATGGAAGCGTTGTAAATAGCGGGCCCGATACGGTGGCAACTTCACTTGCGAGTGGTAGAAGGGATTCATGAGGCGCTCCGTCGAGGATGGAACGTGGGTCGCACTCATATAGCGAGGGCGAAAATATGGAGCCATCCTTGGAGGGGCACGCAAGATGATGATGGAGCCTAAGGTAGGAGTGCTTTTGCTGCCCACGCGTCTTTTGAGGGGAGAGACCTGGCGGAGATCTTGAGTTGAGTAGGAAAATGAAATTTGGGGTTCTCGCTTGAACGGTTTGGATAAGGTTTGAAAGTATCGGCAGAAAAAAAGGGCACGCATATACATCAAAGGCCTTCAGGCGAGCGCCAGATTGTAATTTGACACACACCCATCTTGCCACACGACTGGTACATGTTACGTGCTTCCAAGGTTCCTAATTTGAAGCTCCTGAACATCCAAAGGAAGGACAGACAGCCGAGGCAACAGGATAGTTGACATGACACAAGAAGGCGGGATACACTGGCAGCATTGAACATAGAATGGATTCGACATTCCGACGGACAGAAACACGAAACTCGACGCTCTCTGCCAAAATTGAGTCGCAAAGACCTGATCTTGGAGCTACTTGACGGAGATATCTTCGACAGCTCTTCTCATGGGACCGCGCTCTTGGGGACTGTCCAACTGCGTTGATCTCTCTTTGGCATTGCCCATTCCTACCCTCTGCGCACCGACCAGCTGCGTTGGTAATTGTGCCATTCCAAAAAGCAGTACAAGGTTCGAGTGACGAACTCGCCTCGAGCAACAGCCAGGTTCTCCATGCTCTTCCTCGCAACGTCTCCTCAGTATCGGCACATCTAGCTGCAGAAAGGAATCAAGCATTATCCTGAAGGAGATGAAGGTCTTTACTAAGTCAAAGACTCGGATACTTCCCGCTCGGCGACGCTAGGATGCATGTCACGGACTGTTACAACGTGACGTCGGTGTTACCAGATATGGATCTACAAGAACAGAACCGAGTCAGTACGTTCCCACCGTTCAATCAAGCACCACCAAGGGAAACTAACTGCTCCACTGCGTGTGACCACAGATATTTTCATGTCAAGACACAGTATACAAAGAGGAGTGATAATCAAGGGGATCAAGCCAGAAGACGAGCGACGGACACATTGAAACCACAGAGAGGCAAGGTGGAGGCAAGGGCAAGAGGAACAACATCAAAAAACTCACTTTCAGCTGTCTGAACTACGAAAGGCCCATCTTGTGACCCTCCTAACCATATTCTGCGTGTGCGAGATCGCAAGATTAAGATGCAAGAGACTACTCGAGTGCCTGATTTGCGCGAAGGATGGCCAAGTCAACTTCGGAAAGGCACCGGCTCTACTGCATGCCCAGCTCGGCGAAGCAGTTCGACAAAGTGGAACGACGGAAAACACTTCTGGCGCGACGTTTGCTAGGAGAAGAGAGCCTTTCGTGTCGACCGTGGTCAAAAAAATGCAAGCTTTAGGCCTAGGATACGGAGCGTGTTTGTGAGGCCTCTAAGCTGTAACGCGTTCTTCTGCCTTGAATCTTGGAGTCGATACTCGTTCTCCAGCGATCCAAATGACTTCGTGGGATCATCGGATGCGACTGACGGCTGGCCCTAAGATTTGATACCCTCGACAAGAAGATGTTGCTCCAGTCTTCGAAATCTTGCTATGATTCTTCCGCCAAAGATGTTGCGGGTGCTTGGGCCAAATTGGTATTTTCTGCTTGAAACTTTGAGTCTCTTCGAGGACGCGCGACAATAGGCAGCAAAGAATGAGTCCAACGGGACTGGAGCAAAGTCGACGGTGGCAGACAAGGAAATCGCGACGTGGATTTAGACAAGCGTGGCTGTGGCGTTAGAAGCCGTAGAAATTGTGGCAAAAGTATGAGTACAAAGACAACCTGCACAACTCCACAGTCCGAATCCTCCTGAATCCTCTCCGCTTTCTGCACAACCTTGTGCTCTCTTATCTCTCGAAGGGCCGCCCTCCGAATGAACAGCGATTCGTCTTCCATGGTTTCCCTGGACAAGTTTCACGGCGAAGAAAAAATAGGAGGTGACTGTTGGTGGATGGGAAGAAGTTACCGACGCGATGTCTTGAAAAGGAAACCGTCGGGTCTACCTAATCACTGAATAGAATATTCAAGGGCCACCAACTCTGATAGGGCCAACGACTTAGCGGTTAATGAGCGGCTCCAGTCAATACTTCTTTGTGAAGGATTAGCAAGGAGCCGTCGAATTAACGACATTCCGCGGTCGGGATCTTCTCAGTTCATGCTGGAGCGTAACGGAATAGATCAAGAGTTGACAATGTCATTCAGAAGTCTCTTCGCCTCGTTGGAAGCTGAGAAATGACGTCCGTCTGTAGGCTGATAGAAACCAGCCTCTCTACGAGACCTAGTCCGTCCGATGCATTGTAGCAGTACATCATCGGCCCTTGGTTTTGATGCCACTTCACTGGCACGAACCAAAGAAACCATCCTAATACTCAGAGTCTTCTATTGTAAGAAGCCCCTACTTCTCTCCATAGAACGTAGGTGGCATTCTTTGCAAAACACCTGATTGAGTAGAGATATTGCCATCGCCGCCGCTCGAAAATGGGCCAAAAGAATGTCGAGATCGCTCAGTGGCTGGAATTACGCAGACACATGGTGATGGCAGTCGCAGTGTACATGTGCAAGCAAGTCGTCCCCATACGACGCGCTCATAGTGGGCAGTTGCAGTTGATGATTATATTCTGTGAATAGCCTGCGGCCTGAGGCCTGACTCGGAGGACTGAAGCTCCCACAGAGACAGTCAAGAGTCGCCGCTACGGTAGTTGTTTGTTTTGCCATGCGAGAAGGACGCATTGGGATCGGGAGAAGAAATGTAGGCTCGAATTGTGACCAGTGTCGCAATAATCGGGCATAGATACTCGATCAGAAGGGTAACAGTACCCAAGTATACAACTTTGAGTTTTTGAGACAGACACCCGACTGGCCCGACGCAAGAATCCCAGACTATGCCAGGAGGTCCAAATCCTGTGTCTTTCCGTGAATCCTCCCAGATTCCAGCTCGTTATTGAGCAAGACAGGATTGAGTCTGTATCGTCGTCGGAGATGTAGAATTTCGGGCGTTGATTGAGAACATCCGAAGAAGTCACGGTGGTTGAGTGTACGGGACTTCCGGCTTGCGACAGTACTGTACTAGTCAAAGTTCAAGTTTCAAATCCCAAAAGCCTATGATCAGATCAAGTGGGAGAGAAAACATCCTTGTATGCAAAATATTATGTACAGATAGGCATACGCGCGTCGCCGCCATTATACAGATACTAGTTCAAGTGTGAAGCCCGTGCTCTCCGAGCCGACCTGAACAACGAGCGGACAGACGCGAGAATACACAGCCTGAGGGAGTGAGGATCCACAAACGCCGCGGAGAAAAATACTGTCACATCTTGCGACCAGACATCAAGATTCGCTCAACTGAGACATTCAAATTCTGATCGAGGCATGTCATCGTGGATGGTAGCACAGATGGCAGGATAGAGTACACACCTCAACAACGAGCAGATAGATGATACCCTTGTCCTTGTGCGCGTCACTTTGGTCACTCTCGTCTTCATCCTCGTCCTCAACATACATCTCCTGGTGGACGAATGAAGTTGGTTGATGGGGAATGAATTGTTTTCAAATAAGAGCTTACCTCCGTAGGACGGACTGTCGACTCTTGGAGGAATCCATCCTGAGAGAAAAGTGTCAGACTTCGAGGATGGACAAAGGAAACACGTCGCAGAACCATCCAGGGATCGGTGAATTTTCGTCGACGTTTGGAACACGGGTATGGATGGAACCTTCTCATGTAGCCATGCTTATAAACTGGAAGGCGTAGCTGTGTGAAGTACCAAGGGTTGACCATCCGCTCCGTTGGGCAAGGCTGATGAGATGCAGAGGTTCGACGAGGGGAAAAACAGCGGTCTCTCATCTTGGTAGTTGAGAGAAGAGACGAGGGAGAAAAGCGTATGGGTTGAGTTATTTATTGTCAGAATGAGACAGACATGGAGCGAATTTTCGGGCCACGCGATTTAAGTTTTAAGGGACATGCGGCGTATTTGAACGGTGACCAAATTCAGAGGTTGAAGACTTCTAAAACGAACCTCAGACACCGCTGGAAGCCGGTCCATGGGAGAAAATCTCTACTTCATCACCTACTCCTCACAGAATTGGTGGATCCACCGCCGAAGATGTTCACAGGTAACCACACGGCGCGGTAGGGTCCAACGGCGTCTTCACGATTACACGGCACGACCCCAAAAGAACATCGGAAACATGACCAATGGCGAGATGCTTGAATGTTGCAAATAGTCCCGACATCGACCACGAGTATCAGGCAGCCTCCGTGATTGGATACAAGTCCATGGCTTCTTGGTGACTCTCGCTTCAATCGCGATGAAGAGGGCAGCCTGCCATCATCGCACAAAGTTGCCAATCCACGTCGAAGGAATAGGTCTCGACCCCGTTGGTGCAGACAGTGAGCCTCGGCTACTTGGCGACACCTCGACGTTCTGGCCTCGCGCTCCTTCGTAGCAACGACGACCGCGTACCGACGCGTGTTGCCCGACTACTTGAAATCCCAAATACCGGGATTGCCTCCGTCCACGTGATGCCGGCGCGTCACAAACCTAAAAGATCGAGTCACTACAAGTTCCTCGCTCTTTTGGACCATCACCAACATGTTGATTTCTGTGACAGAACGTGTGCTTCAATCCGCCAAAGAACTTCAAGCTTCAAGTGCTGTCAAAGCTTCCATTCCAACGCGGGAGATCTAGAAGAATTCGCTGCTTCCAAGTTCGAATGCGCTTCCAACACAGCAAGCTACGGTGAAGATGGAGTCAGCCAAGTCAGCCTGCACGTAGACAACCGCCGCCCTACCTACGAGAGTGAATATGCACAAATCTGCCAGTCCATCAAGTCCGACGTCCTAATATTTGGAAGACGAGATGCCGCGACGCACCTTAAGCACCCCTGCTTGAGATCTGTCTCCTCCAATGTGTCTAGAGACTGGCCGGATCGCCCAAGAAACGTTCGGTTCCTTACTGAGTTGTAGTCTTCGCTGGTCGCTCGGAATCTGGCTCTCTGCCCTTCTCCTCTGGTCCTTTCTAGTAAAGGTGGTCAAGACCAACGACGCAAGGAATGCTTTGGTCGAAGGGTTCCGCGAAATTATGTATTTCGCCATGCCCGAATCCGAAGACAGACAGTGCGATTGATTGCGCCTTCTCGTCGTAGGTGCCAGTCTGCTCTAGTGGAATTGACTGGACGTGAGTGCAAGATAGCCATCAAGATATACCAGAGGAAGAGTGCATACCGCAACAATGACTATGACCAGTGTGCTTCAACATCCTGATCCCCAGCCCTCGGATCCACTTGCCCCAAGCTTCAAGTTCGAGAAGTATGCATAATATTCGGCGGCGAGCACCAGGACAAGAGATATTGCGGCAAACAAGAACTAGCTCAAGCCGCTGGCCGTAGTCGCAGGCCAGAATTTCCGATGTTCGTTATCCCGGAAAATATGGGGACATTGGTTGGACATTGCTAGGCGGAAGATGATGGTCACGATTTTGAAATTCGAAATTTACCGGCGTTCCCTTCATGGCCAAACCAAACCCCGCCCTGAAGTTGTTCCTCCAAATTCAATCTTTGCGCGGGACTATCTTGTAGCCTGCTTGGAGCTTTTGTAGGCGGATCCAGAGGCCTCTCTTCCACGGATGCGATAAATCAGCAATACCCCATTTTTCTCAGCCTTCTAAAGCCTCGCAAATGGCTCCCTGAAAGTTTCCTCGAGATGGTGTACGCTCTGTCGTATTTTTCACCGTTCGAAATAGCTGAAATTCTCCCACAGAAAAATCGGCAGTGCTTGGAAGCTTCACGGACGATATGGCGCAAGGCAAGATTCTATGAAGATTTAGCTTCATCGCGCTTTGCACCAGCTCTTGCATTCTAATTTCTATTGCGAAAACTACCACATTTCAGGAATCCTACGGCGGGCTCCAGGCCATACTTGAGGCGAGGACGTCTGGTGAGTAAACGACCGCGTTTCACTTAGCTTATACATATATTGTTAGGTGCATTTATGCCTCCCTTAGCGTTAGACCTGCTCGGCGGGGCTTGTCAATACCTGTCTTTGAAGGAATCGAGCTATCATCGATAGCACTGGCTTCTCCGCAGCGGCCCAGCAGGCCCAAAACGCACCAAGACCTACCGAGAGTCGATATTTCGGTTTGGGAGTTACTTGCCCAGCGGCCCTCACCTTTCTGGATTGGTTCTAGTCCCCCTTGGATCACCGATGGACTCTTTCTCCAGAAATCTCACAACCCACATCCAATCAACACTGTATCGCCGCTCCTCCAGACGTCATTGTCTGAGCCGCCATGACACCGATGCACTCGCAGGCGTGCTTTTCGGTCCCACCCAAGCGTTGACTTCCGACAAGGGCATGCTCGTTGCAAGTCCGCCGTGTCCCATAGTTCTACCCATGTTGTTCAGCTAGTTAGAATCCAATATATCGCCATTAAACCAAGAATATAAGTAATATGTTTCTAAATATCAGGCCCGACTATATTCGAGATCTATAACTTCGCCGACCGAGTAGGCGCACCGGGTTCTCGTATGTCGGCGCGAACTACGCCTTCCTGCGATGTAACCGCTACGAGTTTGCCGGAGCGTGAATATAACTGAAGCCCATAAGTTCCGAGCATCGGTGGAAAGGAAGGCAGACGTACGCGACCATGCATGATACCACGACCAGAGCCAATTCTCGGAGAGTCCATCTAAAGTTAAGAAGCTGAGAGTGGTAGAGGAGCGATTTGTCAGTGAGACCTACTACGTATAACAACCAGTCTCCACAATCGAAGTCGTTGCTGGGAACGAAACATGTTAGGCCACAGGATATCCGGGGCTGTCAGGACTTACTCATAGAAATAGATGGAATGGTCCAAGCTTGACTATAGACGTTGCAGCGTGAGTGAGTGGTTCCAACATGTTTGATACGGATACTCACGAGCATAGCCAGTCCTGTTGGGCCCTTGCCGAATCTCTTCAACCCAAGTATCCGAGGAGCTGTGGAAATGCTACGGCCGGCTTCTGTCAGTCTTATTGATAACTATCGATCGTAAGGGAAGCCACGGACAAGTGGAAGTCGGACAAATAACCCAAGATACACTGTAGGATGATCGTCAACCATTATCGTTGTCGGTAGAATCAAAACCAACCTTTTGAAATGGAGCATCGTAGTGCGGGATGTTCCTTGCTTGCATCCAATACATATGCACCTCCACGCCCTGGTGATCACGAGCAATTCTTATGTCTATCGGGCTCTTCGCTCGTTCCTGTGACAAGAGTCAGTCCCTCTACCTTCCAAATTCAATTAAATCGCACCGTGGCACAGGAGATGTAATATTGTTTCAGCCTGGGGTGAATACCCTCCCGCGCTGCCAGCCGTTCGTACCGCACTTCCTCTGATTCGCATTTCAGCGGTTCCGGGACGATAGGCATTGGCAACTGGTAAGAGGGTTGCCATGGCTCTGGCTTCTGGAACGAACAGACGAGTATGAAGATTGTCTGGCCAGTTTGAACTGCCTTGACCAGCCGCGAGGCATACGAACGGCCAGTACGCATGTCTTCGACATGGTACAGAATTGGTGTAGAGGGGGATGCGCTGGCAAGGAAGTAGCACTATATCCATATGCTTTGAGTGGACCTATACGATACTAGAGGAGCGTGTGCGTACATGCATTGACTACGAACGAGTATCAGTATATACCAAGTCACAATTGTGGAGATAGGAGCTACACACATGAAGAGCATATTCCGGGCCCACACAATTCGTCGCGGAGACTAATGCCTGAGATATGACTTGTCTGAGAAGTCATAGTGAGTTAAAACTTATTCTAAAGCCACGCGCTTGGAGTGGAGATACTCACCCTCCAAAAACACCGCGACTCAGCGGGGGAAGCCAGAGATTCTTGGACCGGAATAGGTTGACATCCAGTGTCTCTACCTCAAGTGATGTTGAGATACGTTCGTGTTCAACCTGCTTGAGATCTTCCATTGTTAGAGCAGAGAATTAAAGTGCATGAAGAGCTTTATTATGATCGCTCAAGTAACCGCCCGTGATATTTACATTCCCCGGACAACCGGAAGCTCATACGTTGCCGAATTGCTAAGTCCTAAGTCCTATCCTATCATGTTATTACGATTACCGTAGGTACAGTACACCTCTTTCTCCATGTCATATCAACTCTACGTCTATGGAAAAGCCACACTCATGGCATATCTGCTTGGCGATTCCGTCGGGTCCTTTTTCGAGGGGACCGAAGGAATGCCGATGCTCGTTGTCCTTCCGTTTTTGCCAAATGCCTTCTTTCGTCCGCTTTCGGAGTTGCCGTAGATTGTCCTCGAACTTCTTGTTCTTTTTCTTCTTTTTCTCGGCAGTCCGCCTCTCGTATTCGGCGTCAAGTGCTTCCGGCGAACCCCACTTCTTCCAAGCGAATTCCTCGACCTGGTACCGCAGGAAGAGCATCATGTTAGCGAAAGTGGATTTGTGGGGATTCGCTTTAAGAAGGTGGGGCATGAGCTCATGATCGCGTAGCTCGGCTGTATACTGTGTCAGTACTTGCAGGCTGGGAGATCTGGTGACATACGATCCGTCAACAAATAATCCTGTGGTGAGATGAGAACAGAAGGATGATCTAGAGCGTAGCCTACATACCTCCTTACACTCTGTCTTCGTTAGGAGACCATACTTTTCCGGTTTATCATTCTTGCATTTATTACAGACCAGACAACCAAAGACTTTCTTATACGTTTGATCAATATCAATTGACTGGCATTCCTGACACTTGGGATTTAGGTTCGGATCAAGGTATACAGCTAAATCGTCGTGTCAGAACACGCAAATAAGCTAGCATCCTTGAACTATGACTTACGAGGCTCAAGATTTTGCATTGCACGCTGCTTCTCGCGCTCCTTCTCTTTTCGTATGAGGTTCTCATCGACCTCCTTCCCGTCCTCCACAAGGAATCCACCCTTCGTGTTGATCATACTCGACAAATCATACTCGAAGTAATTTCCGAGTCGCGAGTCGCGTTTGAGTGGCTTCTCCTTCCCTGAGGTAGGAGACGAGGTCGTTGTGAGCGGACGCTTATTGTTAGCGTTATGAGATGAGGACGACGCGAATGCTTCCTGCTCCCGTTGCCGCTGGTTGGCCTTTGCTTTTGAGAATTGGCACAGACAGAACGCGATACCACGGGCGGTGAAAGCTTACCTTTCAGTCGATTGAGCTGAAATTGCTTGGATTGCTCAGAAGTGAGTGGATCTGCCGCAGAGGTTGCTTGCAGTGGAGGAGTGACCGGTGTGTTGGTATTGCTTTCAGACATCTTGTGTCTAGGATAGTGGTTTGGTGTAAGGTGTAAAGTAGCTGACTCAGGGGCTCCCAGTCTGCCTCCGATGATGACTCATGTCCGGCGCGTAGATCAATTGTGATTGAGATAAGACAACATGCACGAAGCGCACACGTTGGATCGTGATAGCAAATGATACTTAGAATGAAGATAGCTCGATCAACGATATTATGCCCACCAGTCGTACGGCGCATCTATATCCCACAACCACTCCAAAAACAAATAGATATTCACGAAACACTCTCAACAAGTACATTACAAACTACCGAAGCGTGCTGGCCCCATTTTCCGTCGGAGGGGGAGAGTCGACGTCCATCTCATGGGCAC
The DNA here is from genome assembly GCF_014466165.1 of Pleurotus ostreatus. Taxonomy (NCBI): domain Eukaryota; kingdom Fungi; phylum Basidiomycota; class Agaricomycetes; order Agaricales; family Pleurotaceae; genus Pleurotus; species Pleurotus ostreatus. Next base: position 2,940,604 of record NW_023503157.1, on the reverse strand, counting down.
CCGATGAATGGATACGAGCAGATTTCTGACCGCTGGGACCAGCTCCGTGAGAAGCTCCAGTCTGAGCAGAGGCCATTATACCAGTAAGGACGCCATATTTGCGACCAGGTGCACCACCGTTTCCGTTAGAACCATTCGAGAGTCCACTGTCGTGGTGGCTGGCATGGTCCCTTCGCCCTCCTTCGCCTTCATCATCCGAATCCGAGAGCTCTCCATCAGCTTGCCGCCTAGAGTCCAGAAGTCTTCGGGGCCGACGTTGGTCGGGCTCAACGAGGTCGTCTTCATCTTGATTGGGATCATCCATCAGACTATCGATAGGATGACTTGGTATATCTAGAGCGGATAATTAAGGCTATTGCATTCCTGGGCAAAGCAGAACACTCACCAGACATCTGGACTCCGGGCGGGCCGCCTATCTGCCTGAGATTCTCGAATACGATGCGTTTCACTCGATCTAGATATGACCGTGTGTTCATATCGTCCGTATTCGATGATTTCACGTCCAATTCGTAGTCCGGTCCAAAGTATTCGTAGTATTCGTTCATTGGGATCTCTAAAGCAGCCGTAAGCCACCCCACCGATGTAGACAACGCCACCACGTACCTGGGCCAAGCTCAACGCCAGCTGCTAAACCAGTTTCATACGCCCACGCCCGACTGACGTTACGCATTGTATATCCTCCGCCTCCTAGAAGAAGTAGCGGCTTATTGAACGATTTGACGAACTTCACACAATTTGCGTGTCCTAAAAATACGTCCAGCCTGACATAGCGGATAGGCGGAAAGAAATACCTCGCATAGACAAGTTCAAGCAACCTAGCTTGTCGCCGGATAAGGAGTCTGTACCACATTGCAGCACGATAGCCGAAGGATCGTATGTCTCCATTACTTGTCGTATAACCTACCGCCTCTGTCAGATGCTTGGACATGGGGAAAAAATTGTGTGAATACCGGTTCGAAGACAGATTTGTAGTTTTCGTCGGATATACCATCGCGTAATGGAAAGTTTAACGCGTAATTCTTACCCTTCATCGCTCCGACATCCTGAGTGATCATGAGGGCTGCAACCTTCCACCATGAATGCAGGTACTTACTCTCAGCTCTCCCGTCCCAGGAAAGTATTCCCCGTATTTGTGGAAACTAACGGTCATTACCCGATCCGTGGTGTAGAAAGCCTCCTCAACGCCATCTCCATGATGCACATCGATATCGATGTAAAGTACCCGCTGGTGATATCTGCGGAGGAACATCGGCCCTGAATAAGGTGTAAACATTACCAGTCGCCTAGGTGGCGTACCGTAGAAGTTCAAGAATTCCAAGAACGATATCTGAAAGAACACAACGATTAGAAGGGAGTCTCCGGGTAAGGTATGTATGCCTACCGTTCACGTAGCAGAAGCCACTCGCTTCGCTTTTCTTCGCGTGGTGCAGACCTCCTGCCCAATTTACAGCAATGTCGCATTTATCACGGCTCAAGCGTGCTGCCCCCTCTATAAGAACAGAGCCAATGGTTACAATGGACATTCTAGTCTTAAAAGCGTATGGCGTACCCATTGAACCCCCTGCTGATATTGAGCAATACTCGAACAGACCATCAAAAACAGGACAATCATCCCCAACATTGTCTGACGAGGGCGTTGAATACAGTGATGCAGAGGAACGAGAGGCCACAATACGCACATTTGTGCTGTTCTTTGATAAAACTATTCATATTGCTGGGTGTTATTCGATTCAAGAAGTCAACATATTCATCTGAATGAAATTGTGTCATTTCGCGCTTCGTAGCTGGCTTCGCTCTCTAACATGGGTTGTAAGTGATATTCATGATAATAGGGAGGCGGCGCACGAAGATTTCCATTTTCTTGTATAAGCCATAGTTCATAACCAACGAGTGGCACATCCGTATACGAGTCGGCTTCATTCTATGAAATAAAATGGTTATGGCCCATTTACGAAGGGGGGTGACGAGACGAGAAAGCGTACGGATGCCCGGGTCCATAGTGAAATCCCCCAATGTCAGAGTCGAAAAAGTAGCACTGTGGTGAGTAAGATATGTCAACACGATGAAGGCGAGGAGTAGTTTGATTCGTGTCTGCGTACCACACGCTTCTTGGCCTCTCCCTCTATAGGTGCCATTCTTGCGGTCATGTTGAGTGAGCCTTGAGGATCAGTATCGGTCACGGAAGAGTTTACTTCCTTGTGGCCGAGCTAGGAGGCCGTGCTCAGAGTCTAAATATACGATCGTTCAATGTACTTGAGCGCCTAATATGTTCACTTGAGACAACCCTCACGAGTCGCTGCCATTCTAATTTCTCAATGTCACGAACACTCTACGAGGTTCAAGAGCCAATATATGTAGACGTCTGGCCATCCTATTATATTGGAGAATACATAAAGTATGCCTAGATTTTTGCTTTTCCCAAAGGGGCTTCCTTGCCTTGATGTACCAACGTGGATGGGGCAAACCCGAAGTCGTCTGTCAGTGTGATATCCTGCATAGAAGATGAATATCGATTGTGGTTGGATGAATTTAGACGTACTAGTTCTCCAGCAATGACTCGAACCTTATAAACTGAGAACCGGTGTTGCAACGATATTATAAGGGAACTCACCATTGACCAGTGATGTATGCAATGAAGTGCAGCAAACCAGAGCTGTTCGAATCATTCGTAAGTTGCTCAATAAAAGGGTAGCATGGTGAACCCACCTCCCTACCGAAGGTCGTCTCCAGTGTTTGCGGGTACGGTGTAATGGCGTTCAAAGCCATGCGTTGATGAATATCCACCTGGGGGACTACCTTCTCCAGCCGAGTGATGGCATCGATGAGCGCCACTCTGGCCTCGCTAAGACTACTCTCCATTGGTGTATTGCGGCTTCGGACATCGTAGTTCAACACGTATTCTGAAGAAACGCTCTCGACAAGGAGTATGAAGTGATCGCGGGCATGTCGTAGATGCTTGCCTGTACACAATAGGGGTCAGATAGGTGTAGATGGATAGAGAGTTCACTGGTTACCAATGGTTGACCCGGGCAATGATTTGGAATGCACCGTGAGCTGGTCGTCCGAGGTCAAATAATTGTCCACCAGATCGACGGCTTGCTCTAGGACAGTCCTTGCAACAGCCAGAAGCTGTTGAGATTGCAGTTCATGTTCAGTGTTACCGTTCGCATTCCCGTTCGGGGCCATGGTGGTGGTTTCTGTCTGAAGAGCTGCAATCATGGCAGTAATGTGTCGATGTGGGATATCAGCGGACCGCAAAAAGGGGGGGGAAAGTTGTGGCTACGCTGTTTCTGCTTTTTCAATGGTCCGGTAGGCGAGCAACGCGGTCAAGGCGAGGCAGTCGTATGTCTCGGATCCAGTGTCCTTCCGCATCAAAGGTTCGGATTATTGAGAACGTAGGGTAAGAATACATGTGTGCGGTAGGTTACCTAACAAAAGATGTTCCTCGACCTAATTTCGAACTGCCCAAAGGACTAGAAGTCGCGGGATGCCCGAACTCAAGGCGAGGATGGGAGCTTCAATATACAAGAGCTTCTCCCAAAAATGGGGTGAAGAGACTGGAAGATTTTTCTGAGCAGAGTCGTCGACCGTCGTCGTCGTTCTTGGAGTTGAAGGAAAAATGAGCCAACAACAGATGCCTAGGTTTGGAAGTGATTATGTAATCATATGCCTGTTTCGGAGTGACGGTGCTCCGGAGTGCGGTCGTTACAATTTTGTCCAGCAAGTCCTTTCCTTATTACCACCACGCAATGCTATCAGCCTCGTTCAGAAAAGCAGGTTCTTTGACTCGGGTGAGCCTCCACTCTCTTGAAATACAGCACTTTCTCATTTCTGGTAGGCCGTGTCTGCAGGTCAGAGGCGCTTCCTCTCCATCCACGAATACCAATCCGTCAACCTTCTGAACTCGGTGGGTTAACTGCTTCGTACCATCGAATGTTTCTGAGTTGAAGTAGTATGGGATACCCACACCGAAAAGTATACCCGCGAAGACTCCCGAGGAAGCTTATGAAGTAGCAAAGAATTTTGGTAGGACGCGTCCACAATCTTACCGCGCCGGATGGTAACAAATTCTGCCCCCAGGTCATGATAGGCTCGTGATCAAGGCGCAAGTGCTTGCTGGCGGACGAGGGAAGGGGAAATTTGATAACGGCTTCCAGGGGGGTGTACATATGGTTGGATCGTGAGTGCCCCAGGTGGTTACTGAGCTGGCCGGTTGCTAATCGTCGGTTCACAAGGCCTGAGCAAGCCAAAGAGCTAGCAGGCAAGATGCTCGGAGCAAGTCTCATCACAAAACAAACTGGTGCAGGAGGTCGTGTCTGCAACGCTGTCGGTACTCTTCCAATTACTTTGTCCACCCTCTAAATTTCCTCTCCCAGGTCATGCTTGCGGAACGCCGTGATCCCACACACGAATACTATGTTGCAGTTCTCAATGACCGAGTAACTCAAGGCGTCGTTCTGGTCGCGTCTAACCAAGGTGGTATGAATATTGAGGAAGTCGCTGCGAAGGACCCGGATGCTATCATCACCACCCCAATCGACTACGAGAAGGGATTGAGCAAGGAACAGGCTCTCGGTGTCGCGAAGAAGCTCGGCTTCAAGACCGCTCAAGCACAAGACGAAGCTGCCGATATATTCATCAACCTCTACCGCATCTTCAAAGACAAGGATGCTACTCAAATTGAAATCAACCCGATGGCGGAAACTGCTGAGGGCCAAGTCCTCTGGTGCGTCGATTTCCTGTATTCTAAATCCGCCTGTACTCACATAAAGCCGCAGCATGGATGCCAAGTTCGGGTTTGACGACAACGCGGAATTCCGTCAACAAGATGTTTTCAATCTCCGGGACATCTCTCAGGAGGAACCCTCCGAAGTTGAGGCCCAGAAAGCCAACTTGAACTTTATCAAGTTGGATGGGAACATCGGGTGTCTCGTGAATGGTGCCGGTCTGGCCATGGCGACAATGGATGTCCTTTCCCTCCATGGTGGGAACCCCGCCAACTTCTTGGACTGTGGAGGGTGAGTCCAGGTCTTTTAGGGCTCTATAGTCCATGTTTAAGTGTTTCCGCATCCTCAGAGGTGCTACTCCGGACACCGTCAAGAAGGCGTTCGAGATTCTGTTGTCTGACCCCAAGGTCAAGAGCATCTTCATCAACATCTTTGGTGGTGCGTCTTGACTTTCGTCTTGCGCATTTTTATCCTTTAACTCGTTCACAGGTATCATGAGATGCGACTACATCGCCGAGGGTGTTATCAAAGCTACTAAGGAACTCTCGCTCACTATTCCTCTCGTAGTCAGGCTCAAAGGTACCAAGGAGGCCGAGGCCAAGCAGTGAGTTCCAGAATGCCGTCTTCTGAACGTTGTTGACACCAATATTCGCCAGAATGATCAAGGACTCTGGTCTCAAGATCATCGCCTTCGACAGTCTCGATGAAGCCGCTGAACGGGCAGTCCACTTGGCCCATGCTTAAACATAGATACGGCTTATAATTTATGTCATTCCCATAGAATGGTCAAGGATTGGAGATGATGTAGCTGATCATATTATAAGTGCGTAAGGGAACCATATAATAACAATCTGGACAAGCAATTTGTAACAATGTTCATGAAAAGTTCACCAAGGACGAGAAGGAAAGGGTGTTGATGGTGTCTGTCCGTAGCTTGGGGCGGGATGGCGTTGCATTGGTGGGTGACCGTTGTCGTGCCGCATGTGTCCGCGGTTCTGGTCAGTAATGTATGCATGATTTTGGGGATGGGGGATTGGGGATTGCATCATCATATGACTTCCAGCATAGTACGGGTGGGCAGCAGCAGGTGCGACAACGGGACTACCTATAGGTGCGTTCCGAGAGCGGGGTTGAGCAATACCTGCCTGTTGCATTTGGGGTGACATAGCCGCCGTGTTGTAAAGTGTTGGAGTCCCTGGGGGAGGATAGGCTACCATCTGAACAGGAAATGGGGACGATGGCGTCATCTGCCTCACCATACCTTGACCAGGAGTTGGGGGAGCAGGGATCCAAGCAGCGTAGGCTGCTTGTCCATTCATAGGCATTCGCCCAGGTACTGGGCTCGGAGGGTACATCCCGTGAGGCATCATAGGGTAGTTATATTGAGGCATGGCTTGCCAATTTGCATTTGAAGGGCTTGCAACAGGGTAACCATAAGACGAGGGTCGAGCGATGGGAGCAGAAGGGGTAGCAGGGGGTAGCGATGGCCGCTGGCTCGTGGATGAGGTCGAAGGCGGCACTTGTTGGAAACCACGCGTAACGTCGAATGAGGATATTCGTGAACTTGTGCTGGCTTGAGGCGGCGGCGTTTCTCCTCCCTCGGATTTGACGTCTTGCAATGTGAGTGGTAGAGCAGGCAAGTCGTCCTCAATCTTCTCCAGCGAGTTGATGGTAGGAAGACTTGGATTCGCCGAGATATTTGTCCAGAGCTCCTTGATATGTGGGTGGTCTACTCCTTCGCGTGCCGGACTCTCCTTCACAGGGAAGCTGCCCATGCCTGGGCTGGCCCATAGATTAGACGTATTACTTGACGGCGTCCTTGGTACATGATCAATCTATGCAACAAAACGTCAGTATATTCAAAGCTGACAATCATGGAGGACTACACACCGATGCCTTGCTGTCGTTGGTGTTGGTGCTGGACGCCAGGGACGAAGTCTCGGGGGCCCGAGTGATGTCACCATTTGTCTCTTTGTGAGATGCCTCGACTGGAGCGGTTTTTGGTTCCTCTGGACTAGTATTTGAAGGGCCGTCTAGTTCACTTCCAACAATGAAGTTCACCGCAGGCTTCGCCTCGATGTTAACGACGCGTGAATCACGATAGACTGCAACCGCGGCCCCGTTGGGCATTTTCCGTTGAACCTTCTGGCGAACGGGATGATCCGCTTGCTTTGAAAGATCGGCCTCAGGTTTGGAGGGAGCGGGATCAAGTGTGACGGCCGTGCTAGGCGGGGGAGATCGGCTAGTAGTCTCAAGTTCCTCCTTGATGGCGGGAGGTGGCGAAGATAAGAGAGTAACGGGTTTCCTCCAGGACGAGGAGGTATCTGCACTTGGAGGCTTACCAAAGGCGCCGACATTATTGTTGAGACCGCTGGGACCGTTGGGCCGGGATGCTGAGAGTCGTGGTACGTACACCCGATATCGGGGTTTCCCTTTGAAACCAGGGATCCAGAACAAGATATCGTTAAGAGAGAAATCACGGCGATTAGCTGCGTTGACGGGTGGGTCAATGGAGAGGGTTTCAACGGAACGATATGACGGGCCTCGGTGGAACTGGGATAGCTGTTGCTTGTGGACAGGCGGGCGCGCCACAGATACTTTGGGTAGTCGTACGTGGTACGTATTCCAGGCAGGTCGTGGGGACAGAGGTGGTTCGCAACGAGTGGAAAGCGACTCCGTATGAGCAGAGTCTTCGTGGTTGATCCGCAGAGCTGGAGGTACCCAACGATGACTCTTACCCACTGTTGGAGGGTGATCTTGATGACTGTGCCCATGTTGACCTTCTGTCATTACCTCTGAACGCGTATCCTTCTGCGACTCGTGCATACCATCAATGGCACCTTTTATCCTGGAGATAGCATCGTCGAGGGCTGACATTGTTGCCTCCTTGGGAAAGGTCTGCGAGCGTGGGGTACGCTGTTGCCCGTGGCCTGCAGTATGGGGGACTGTCACCACTTGACCGTGTCCATTGGGCCGAACTGGGCTTGAAGGTTCTTTGTCTGACATCCCAGACGATTCGAAAGTGGTATGCCTAGGGGAGGATAAACTATTCCGTGGTCCTGAATCGGTAGCAGCATTGTCGTCAGCATGGGCTTCTGGCTGATGCAAGCTGGGCTTTCGCTTCCAAGTATCAGATTGGGCGGCAGAGTTCGGTGAATCGGAATGGTCCTGGAAGAAGTCGATAGCTAAGGGCCTGTTAGGCTTGCTCCGCGTGGCCTCGACTTCCTTGGGTGCAGCTGACTCTTGAGAGTCGGAGACGCCGACAAATTTCCCAAGGTCTGAGAAATCAACAACTTCCAAATTCTCTTCTGCGTTTTGGGTGAAAGAAGAGTCTGCCTGTTCTTGAGCCGTCGGTCCGGAAAACAATGGGGCAGGAGGCATAGAAGTTGCAGCTGGCTCTTGGGCGGATACCGGATTGGCCTTGTTCCGCCATGAGTTAGCTTGGGCCGCTGGGGTTGTGGCTGAAGTAGGCGTTATAGGAGCATTAGAATTGCGCCTAGCAAACCCAGGTCGGGGCAAATCAGTGGGCGGACGTTGGATACCTCTGAGAGAAGGGGGTCGCTTCAATGGAGGCTTCGCAGCAGTAGGAGGGACAGAGCCTGGAGCATCTTGAATAGAAGATGCTGCCGATGGATCGACAGTCGCGATTGCTTCTTCAATGACAGAGATGACCTCTGATTCCTTCACAAGAGGCTTGGTCTCTTTCGCCGCTTGGGATGCCATCTCAGCAGCCTTCTGACGAGCACGTTCACGCTCCTTCTCCCTTTCGGCCTCTTCGGCTTGTCGCCTCTGTTTAGCCCGCTCAGCAGCATCGTGCATCAAATCCTTACGTAGACTGTCTATCTCTGGGGGTGCGAGGCTTGGTGGAAGGATTGCAGCGCCTGACGCAGATGCAGGAGATGCATGCGATAGGACCGGAGATTGTGCTGGTAATGATGGAGGACGTTTCGCCGACGTTGGGGGCTGAGGGTACCTATCTCGAGAAGGCAATCGCTGAATTGGTGCTTTAGGTGACGCTTGGGATAGATGAGGAGGTAGTTGTCGCCCTTCAGAATCTCTCGCGTGTAGAGGCACAGGAGGCGGGCCCATGTTCGAGAGGCGACGACCTCGTTCTGGCGGAGTGTCACGCTCCCTCATCTGAGAACCAGAGAAGCTGTCAGAAATCCGAGGGCTGCGTAATGGAGGGTGGCTAGATGACGTAGGATCCCTGATAGTACTATCCCTGCGAGCGAAATTGCGATTGCCAACAGCGGAATGATAGTCAGCACCTTGTTTCTGAAGTAGTTGCACGTTGCCCGAAGCATGAGGGGGAAGGTCCCGCCCTCGTCGAAAGTCTGAGGGTGAGGTAGAGTAGTCGGATCGCTTGCTGCTATGAGGCTGGTCATGTGTGGGCCGGAAGCCACTGTTGCCCGCTGAGTATGGCTCAAGCCTATTCGAACGTTCGTTGAAGAGGACCCGCGAGGACTCCGTTGGTGAATGGTGATGTTGAGACAAAATTGGGGAAGCCAGGGCCGAAGGCGGGGCGTGGTGAGTGGTGGATGGTAGCCCTCGACTGGAATTGCTGGGCGATGGTTTAGATCGTGGCCAACTACGGTCGAAGTCTTCGGCAAAACGCTCTTCCTTAGTAACAGGTACTTCGGCAGAGGGCTTGCGAGAGTGCCAGTTCCCACTTGATTCGCGAGACGCAGGGCGAGGAGGTGAACTTGCTGACGCAGAGGCTTCAATCTTGTATTGTCGACCATCGTTGAATTCGATGACACCGTCCAAGAAGTTGTCATCGTCTTCCTCCATCTTGAGGATGATATCAGTTCGACGATCCTTGCTTTCATAACAAAGAACACACCTCATCCCAGTGGTGGGCATTTGGGTCCAAGTGGACACCACGAAATGATTCAGCCTCTTCGTTGCGAACTGCTTTATTCGCCATGTTGACCTCTTCAGCGCCTTTAGACTCTGCTGCCTTCGACTTTTGTGTCAACGATGCGCCTACGGCGCTGGTGTCAGTATACGCCTATTTTCGTAGCCTGAGAGAGCACTACACACCTTGTGCAACTTCAGCAGCAGTAGGGAAATCGTTTTGTACAGTCTCATCTGACTTCGCAGAAGCTGCGGCGCCCTTCACGTTCCCCCACACGGGCTTAGGGCTACCTTTCGGTGTGACAGTAGAAATTTGCAGAAGTGCAGACCGCGGCTGCGGCTGTATAACCTTCCCAACATGAGGAAGTTGAGCTGCTGATGAAGACACAACGGCCGCTCCAGTGGATCCAACTATGGATGAACCTGGGGGAAGGGGGGAAGTTCCGTTGGGCGTTGAGCCCAGTATAGGACTGGCATTCGAAGCAACGGTCGGTGTAGCAGACGACGGCCGTGACCACCCCGGGCCTGGGCTTGAGGATTGTGGCGTAGCGGTGAGTTTCGTCGTTACTAACCGCGAATGTGAGGTGGCCAAAGCTGCAGTTGGTCGTGCTGTTGTATGAAAGACATGAGTTACATGCCAATACTGACTTTTCTCCATCCGTTGTACAACTGTAACAACGAATAAAGATGTGGGGGAAAGATATAAGGATACGCACAAGTGGGTCCGTTGACTTTGTGACCGGAAGCATTCGAAGTATTTGCTGCAGATCCTGACGCCGAGGTCTTCTCCAAGAATTTCTTGTTGATGTTACTGGCGCTGAATTTCTTGTGTTGTGCGGTGGGTGTCGTCGAACTGGAGTTTCCGAGTTGAACGAGGGTAGGCCGTGGATTGTTGGCTGCAACCGCCGGTGATGGCGCGGGGCTTTGCGCTTTCGGGTCCTGCAATCCTTCATTTACTGCAGCTGCGTCCTTGGTGCCTTCTGTAGGAGACGGAGTGCTACCCGAGCCCGCAGCCTGCCCCTCCTCCGCACCCTCCAACCCCCGCTTCTCTACCCTGTCCAATTCAGACTTCTCTTCAGATTGAAACAGTGATTGGTTCTCGTCGATATGAGCCATAGACGCGTCGCAAGACGCCTCTGACGCTATGTGTTGGGCCGTAGGTTATTTCTCTGGAAGGGCCAATGAAGAAGTTCGGAATGCACAATGAAAGCGTACAGCATTGTATTTCAGAGTTAAAATTGGGAGACCAGTCGATGTTATGGAAATCAGTAAGCTAGCAAGTTGCTCAGCTGCGAAGAAACGAACCTTGGTGATCACACCGGCCTCAGTTGGTGGTTGAGGGAAATTTGAAATACCAAACAGCAGGTGTTGGAAGCCAGTCGGCGGGTCCGAGAGACGGGCGCTAACAAGGCTACCACTTCGCAAATGCGACTGGACCCTCAGTTTGATTTTGGCAAAAAAAAGACATAAAAGAATACAAATTAGAGGGGCGTAATCTACATAGCAGCCAAGTCTGCCTCTTTTTTGTTGAGTCGGTCAATGTCTATATCTAACGCGACGTTTGCCATCTCGATTTGCAGGATATTGGAAATAAGTTCAGTCCACCGCGTTTCCAGCGCAGTGAGTTGTGCTCCCAAGCGTGTCTACGAAGAGTTGTTATTCTTGTGAATTCAAACTGAACATAAACGGGACCCTAACCTGCGAGTTTTTACGTTCACGATTCAAGTCAACAGTCAGCTGCTTGAGATCCTCGAGAGCCTTCTCAATCTGTTGAGAATTCGCTTCTAACAAATAGTTATGTATCCTCCAAGCATTTGAGCCGTAAGTCTGCAATAACGTCGCGTTCGATTGCCTACGAACAATAAGAACCACTTGTTCGTGATGAAGTAGAAGAACGTACCGTAAACGCTGATGTTCAAGTTGCGCTTGTGCATTCCTGACGGCTGCCTGCCACTCTTCGTCTGTACCTGGCACGGATGTGGGTCCTGGTAGCTGATACCGAATCTGATCAACTTGAGGGAATGGTTGGTGTGATTCAACGCGCTCCAGCTCAGCCTGTAGCAAGGGGTTCTTCTGTATATCATCGCTAGTTAATATTCATCAACTCATTGGCATAAAACTATGAGCCTGTGTACTTACAGCAAACAGTGTGATTGGAGGCGGCACGCGAGGATGTAATGTCGTCGGGGGTTTACCAGCTCGCGCCAACTCTTGCTCAACTTTCTGCCTCAGTTCTGGGTGCGTATCAAGATCATTATCATAGTACGGCAGTGAATCCAGGAGTTCAGTTTGTTGTGTGGAGGACATGGTTGGGTGGAACGAAGGGAGCGGAGTTTAAACAGACTCTTTCCGTACGACGATGTTGCACCGCGCCGTGGCTCGGGCTCTGGCTGGCTCCAAGTTGGCAAGCAGACAATATAGGTCAATACACTCCTCGACTTGTCGGAAAGGTATATAGTTCCTCCACTCTATATCCAAATCACATCTCAAGCACTTTGGCAGCCTCCACATCCCCCTTCACTGAGCCAACTTCACCCAACCCAGCGCTCACGAAGCATGCTGAGACCACCGAGTCGCTGCACACCTACGGCTCTTATCTCACTCAATGCTTACCGAAATTCATCCAGCAGTTCTCGGTACTCAAGGACGAGCTCACGCTCTACGTCGCACCGTCCGCTATCGTTCCGGTTCTCACCTTTCTCCGCGATCACTCTCAGTGCCAATTCAAGAGCGTTGTAGACATTAGTGGCGCAGATTATCCGGAGCGGGAGAAACGGTTCGAAGCCGTCTATCACTTGCTTAGTGTAAAGCACGCAGGAAGGATTAGAGTGAAGACCTATGCTGGGGAAGCGGACGGCATACCTAGCGCCGCCGACGTGTTCAATGGTGCAAACTGGTAAGGTGTTGTGTCCGACCAAAGCCTCCAACCGCTGACGAATGTGTGATATAAGGTATGAGCGAGAAGCATGGGACCTGTACGGCATTTTCTTCACCGGCCACCCCGACCTGTAAGTTCCACTAAAATTGACCTTAACATGGTATGCTTAATGCACTCCCTCTCAAGCCGCCGTATATTAACGGACTACGGTGAATATGCCATTTCTCTTCCTTGATCTAGTCTTAATGGTTTCTATAGGGTTTGAGGGTCACCCTCTTCGCAAGGATTTCCCTTTGACGGCAAGTATTAATGAAAGCCTGACGTCGCCCTACTTATTCTGAATACTTTCGCAGGGGTATACGGAAGTTCGATACGACGAGGAAAGCAAACGCGTAGTGTACGAGCCACTACAGTTAACTCAGGCATTCCGGTACAGTGATCTACCTTAGGCTAAAAATCTCCCTAACCGTATATTTGTAGCAATTTCGAGTCTTTGTCACCGTGGGAGCAGGTTGGCGACGGCGCAACACCTCCCCGTCCAGCTGAGCTCAAACACCTGCCTCCACCTCCGCCCGAAGAAGCGAAGAAACAGTAGATTAGATAGACCTTCCATTGCAACTAGGACGGCACCATGTCAGATTTATAGTGATACGTCGCAACACTTTCCAAAACCCTATCCGTGTTCCTAAGCTACCACGTAGACGTACATGTTAAAGAAAGTATAACTAGACCTCTGTTGGCTTGCTGCCAGCTTCACCGCCTTGAATCTCGTCGTTTGTCTGAGCTTTCTTGCCTTTAGCCCATCCCATCCGCTTAACAAGATATTCTTGACCAATGACTTCCAACCCTACTCGTAGTGATTCGGCTACGGAGTCTTCCACCCAATCGTACTGATCCCACAGCTCCAACCAATGACCTGGAACAGTTTGAGTGACCGTCGCGCAGACCAGTAAATGTTCGGGGTCCGATAGATGCAGTAGGTACTGAAGCTGGCTGTGAGTCTCCGGTTCTGATTGGGGAGATTCAGTCCCATCCTCAGCTGCCGGAAGCTTAGTAGATGGTATTGTGAGGGAGCTAAGGAAGGGCTGAATGCGCAAGTAAACGTGAGAATACGTCGTTGGCGTTTGGGTTGACGATGGGTCAGATTTGGCAGTTTTGGCTACATTGACCTTGATAATCTCGTCGATATTGGCCTACCAACGAGGATGAGTGCTTGAGATCAATGTTCGATGAGACACTCGAGCGATGCCCTACCTGAGCGAGCTTCGAGGCAGCTTCATAACCTTCAACAGCATTAAGTTCTCGACCCTCGTCACCAGTCGTCTTTGGTTTCGACTCATCGCCGCGATTCACAATGAGATCGCCGCCCTCAACTTGCTCCAGAACCTGTGCAGATTATGAAGTGGATAACCAGTATAAGGGGGGGACCACATACCCTACTCAGCGAACGGTATACCAAAGATTCAACGCCGTCGTAGCCACGCATGTCGTGGCTCAGCCAGATTTGTATGACTTCATGTTCTGATATGGGCGGAGCGACGACGTTCAATATGTCGGTGAGTGTAGACAACCCTAATTGCTTGAAGTCCTTGCCTGTGATATGCTCAATTGCATTCTGCGTTGAATACTGAGATACGCATACCGAGCTTGTCCAATTGCGCTGTCTTTGCATACTCCATGACGCCTTCACTCCATTTACGAGCTTGCTCGTTATTCGGTAGGTTCTTGACTTGCTCGTCTACAGCCGTTTTTGCTTGCTGGATAGCAGCAGACGCGGTGGTCCAAACACTACCCCATCCCCATCCTCCTTTGCTAGCAGTTGATGCAGAAGGCTCAGGAGATTTGCCCTTCTCAGCGGCCCCAGTCCCGCCGGCCGTAGTAGATGGCGTGGCTGGGCCACTTGAGGCGGGTAGCAACGGGGATGATGAACCAACGCGAACCCGTTCAGTCGGCTTCCTCAACGACGGCGTGCCAGCGCGCGAACTAGGTCGTTCCGTAAGACTTATGCCAGGTGTACGGTGGGTAGGCTCGGCGGACTTCTGAGTGATTTCGTCAAGAAAAGCTAAGACTTCAGCCTCGCCACCAGGTTTACCCTGAGCGTTGGGGTTTGGAACAGTAGGGGATGGATTTCCGAAGCCTTGGGCGGACAAGCTAGAAGGACTACCCTCTGACCCAGTCGGTTTCTCTACCGGTGTGAAGGAGTCAAGATCGTCAAGGAATTGGAGGACTTCCTCTTGATGCTTTGATTTCGACATAGTGAACGTATTGAAAGTGCTACTCGCTCACGTGAGTATTCGTCTAGCTTTAGCCGCACCGCAACATTCTGAGCCCTGAGGAATTCGAGTGCTAACTTCAAGCTTCAGCTCGGCCCACCCGAGGTCTAACGCCAGAGGCAAGTCTTGTGGCGATGGGTAAGAAGAAGAGTAAGCAACCTCAACCCGAAGAATATCACGTCGGTGAGCAAATCATGCTAAGTCTGACCGCGACACTCACTGACGGAGTTGACATCGCGGATTGCAGAAGTGATAACTGCAGCCAGAGTGCTAGACACACTCGAATGGGTACGCTCGTTTCCAGTGCTGTTGAGACATGGTACTGATTTGTTCTCTCTAGGAATACCATGTGAAGGTACTGCAACGAGTCCTCCTAGCACTTGACTAGCCTGACCTCAACGAACTTCTTTCATTTTAGTGGGCCGGCTACGACTCGGAATCAGACAGGTACGTACGCTACCTCGCTGGGGTACTGGTGTCTAATCCTATATAAATATTAGCTGGGAACCACAAGCAAACGTCGAAAGTTGCACCGAACTCCTGAAACGCTTCTGGAAACATATAGGGCTTGATGATGAAGATTATCCAGCCGGACATGTGTGCGAAGCTAAGCCATCCTGGATTAGTATGCATCCCATTCACCACCGCCTGTTATACCCTCTGAGCCCCATTTCGGCAGGGAAGGAGAAGAAAATGTTTGCGAATAATTTCCCCGAAGTACTCCAGAATCAGAAGCAGCGAGCAAAGGCAGAGAAGGCAGCACAGGTCAGGGTCACTGTATGTTTGAATCTGTATTCTCGACATTATGCATAAGTTTATCTACTTGCTTCAAGGCTGTAGGAGAAGCGTCCCCCGCGGCTTCGTCGTCGTCGAAGACCAAAGGAAAGCGAAAACGTTCGAAGGTAAGAGCTATTATGATTCGATAATGTCGGCCAACCTTCACACTCTCGTTCTGGCAGGGAGTCTCGAGTGTTATAGACGACGAGGTAAGCTGTTGCACATACGAACAATTGTACCGAACTACAAAAACTGCATAAGAGTTCAGATGGCGAGCCCCTTGCGAAGAAAGCGAAATCTACCATCGATCAGACAATGCCCATTACTCGCGATAAGGTATGACCCATTGGCTTATACTATTTCCATAATATTAATTCAACGAACAGGGCAAACAAAAGGCGACAGATTCCCCTTCATCGCCAGTATATTTTGGAGGCGACGTGGCGGATCTCTTCACGCCTCCCGATTCTCCATCAAAGGAGAGTCCTACTCGTCCAGCTGAACCGTCGTCTCCCGAAATTCCAACGGCCTCTTCTTCGAGTTTCCCTATTCCATCTGAACAAAATTGGCGACGAAAGCTTCAAACTCAAGCTACGGCTCCTCAGACAACGATCGTTGGTAGTTCTCTATCCACTAAACAGCGTCTCTCTCAAAATGCGTTGTCTGTCACTGTACCTAACACGAAAATAGCCAAGAAAACCTCCTTGGCTGGGCTCAGTTTCAAGAAAAGGCCTGACCCTGGTATTGCTCCACTAGGTGTCGCAACAAGCTCTACTCCGGGTAGCATGCCATTGCCCCGTCGGAAAACTACTGGGGCGGAACCTACCATCACCGTGCCCGACAGTCCAGTCGCACCTCGGGAAGCTTCATATTCAATGTTTCTCCCCGGGGTCACGCAACCTTCGCCCCCGGTGCAATCGCCTGTTGACTTCTTCCAAACCACATTGCCTGCTGAAGAGACGCCTCACTATGAAGACTATAATCCCCATATAGAAGACTTGTAAGTGGATTCTTTCCCTAAATTATACAAACAAGCTTAGACACGCTCAGCATATCGGAATTGCACTTTCCAAGCCCAAAGAACCAGTTACTAGATCAAGCTGAACAATTCTTGCAAGCTGCCATGCCGTTAGAGTAAGTGATTGAACAGCACTCGCCAGCTCACGATACGTTTTCACATATATGCCTACCGTTTAGACTTGCTGCTCCACTCCCGCCTGAACCATTGGCCAAGTAAACTGATTTCTCGTCCTCTCCACTTTTACACGTATCTGAGCGCTGTTTTACCGCATTACAGGCAACAGACGCAAACCAAAGACATCGTGCAGGAACCCGAGATTCCAGCACCCGTAGCAACGATACTTCGTCCGAAATTACCGCCAAAGTAAGTCATTATGCATCCGACCGTGGCAGCCATCAGAACATCCCCTTTCAGAGCGCAAACCAAATACAGTTGGAAGGGACCTCTTTGGTCTGAGGATGGGGACAAGTCTGAGCACTTATGTGACATTTGTCTCACCGATGTGTCAGATCCTCTTCCTGATGGTCTGCGCTTGAACATTTTGCTCCAAACGGTTGACTCCTTCCGCTGCAAAGGACTGTATGACCAAATGGACGTTGTACAAATACTCCTTGCCTGCAAAAAGACCCCTCAGCAATTCGCGCGCGTAACCCCCAAGGAGCCCAAAGACACAGAGGCTTTGACAGCGCTCACACGCAGCATTAATCGTCTCCGCCAGGTAAGTGTGTTTCCAGGAACACTCTAGATCTATGGACTCAGTTACCGTTGAGGCCATCGTACTCCCCTTATGTCTAGACAACAAGATTGTCTCTTTGCTACTTGTCTTCTCTGCGATCGGGTCAAAGCCACTCGCTCGAAAACTGAGCCTTCCATCCAATTACCAACAATCCAAGACGCCTGTCGCAGTCCTGCTTGCATGGTCGCTACCCAGCTACGAGCGACAGGAATGGCGCCACCTCGTGAATAAAGCAATATACCATAGTCTCCCCTACGAGCCACCTTCGATATCGAGAGCCCAATACCGAAAAATACGTCATCTATGCACGATGATGAGGGTGCTCCGCTTTCCCCAGGATCTTTACGAATTCTTGAACAGGGCGACTAGATCTTATTGTGTATGGTGGGAAGGTGGCGACGGCGCATCCAAGCAACAGGGATGGGAGACAGACACATTGCAGACAGTGCTGGAGGCTTGCGGTGCTGAGGATGGCGGCTACAGAAAAAGCGTCCGTGTAGTCTTCGTTCATGTGGCGTCCATCCTTACGTTGCATCGCTTGCCCGATTTCTTGGAACGAAGGTCAAAACGTCTGGATGTGTGTTTCTATACGTACGGTACCCATCACAGGGTCCCTCCCTCCCTTTGGGGCATTCGCCCCATATACCCAGCCGGTAGGCCTTAATCATTGCATCCTTCGTTGGTCATTACCTCGGCGACTTACCTGAGTGCATTAGGTGGCATTGTCACATTCACTCCTCAAGCTCTTCTAGGCAACCCAGACGTATTGCGCATGAGAATCAAACAAATTGTTGCCCATACCTTCTGGGACTGTTATGTACTCCCGACAACGGTCGCGATAGCATCCTTGTTATCTGCTGGAAAGAATGATCCTTTAGACCTATTCGATCGGTAGGTGGCCGCGTTGGTTGTTCATCAGGGCAGATGGCTTACCGGTCTACAGGGGTAAACTGTTCACCGAATATTATCTCCAGATGATCGAAGAAGGAGATATAGCCATGATGGAAGCTCCTCCATTAGAACCATATTTCACAAACCCTAGGGCTCTCGAATGGCGGGCCGCGACTGAAGCTCAACGTGATTTTACTCGACGCGATTATCTTGAATATGCATTGAAGGAGTTCAATGCGTCTTACTCTAATGTACCAGAGTCAGATTGGCTCACAACGGCTGAGGGTGCTATAACCAAGGATCTACATATGATGCAAACTCAACCATGCTTCATGTCTGAATATCGACGGTTCGTTGTCATCCGCGGCTCTCAAGAATCCTATGAACCGGATGTGCTCAAAGATAGCGTAAGTCACCGCTTATTTTTCAACTGCCGAGTTCTGAATGTTAAAGGTCTTGCAGTTTGAATGGGTGTCCGCCGAACGCTTTGATTTCAACGACCAACTTTTTGATAAGTGGAGCCGTAGCCAACTCGAGAAATTTGACGAGTGGGACTTTCCTATCTTCTAATTTTCTGATACATACACCACTTGCTGTACTACTAGTATATATCTACTTGATCTTAGCCCCAAGGTTACGTCTTGAGTGGTTTGAACGGATTGCCGGCATCCGAACCGGGACCACCGGCACTTCACTCCTGACATGTGGCATGTGATTTCAAATATCTTGTGCCATACATAACTCTGCCTTCCGCCTCTGCTCTCGAGCTACTAGACGAGCAATGTCGAGCCTCCTCCACGATATCATCACTAACCCGGAGTACCATGACTACCTTGCTATTCTCAAGGGCGCACGCAACGGGTTCGTGTACGGTGTCAAAGTGCGGTTTCCTCATGCCTTGATCATGGCTATACTATTTGGGCGGGGCAGGTGAGCGTCTTCGACCGCACTCGCCCCTTCATGGTGGGCCAATTATTGATGTTAAAACGCAGCTGGGAAGCCCGCATGCGTGTCATATATCGCGCGACCAAGCAACATGCGTTCAATTTAGCGAAATTTGTAACCTTGTACAAGTCGTTCCTTCTCGTGCAGAAGAAGGTCAATGGGGGCAAGGCGAGGAGTGCGGATACATTCATTGCAGGTCTGCTGGGCGGATACCTGGTGTTTGGTGAACGGACAGCCATCAATGAGCAGGTATGTGGTCTCCATGATGTCCTCCATGCTACCGGCTCATTGGGGCCTTGTCCAGATCGTGTTGTACGTCGTATCGAGGGTCGTCGCTTCGTTTATCCCAAGAGCTGGCGCGCCGTACTCTAAATCAACTTCCCCCTCCGACGTGGTCAAGCCACTACCGCCTGATTCACGCTATTTCACTGTGTTCGCCGCTCTGTCCTGGGGCGCCGTCATGTGGCTGTTCACCAATCGGGGAGAGTCAATTCAACCGGGCATGTTCAACTCCATGCAATATATGTACAGAGATTCGGAGATCTGGAAAGACTTGAGGACACTCCTCTGGCACAATACATGAACATCACCATACCCCACAATGCATATTCCCCGCATCACAACATTTATGACGAGTAGACGTGTTATTATACTTATGTTATAGAACGTAACATTGTTAATGGCGATCTATCACTTGGGACTACATCAGACCGGGGGCGCTTTCAGTTTGATACCCTTGGTTACCCTGCTGCATTTATACTTTATTGACGCATCAGTTATAGTAGAGGCCAAGAAAAAACCGGTACGGCTCACGCACAGAGAGCATTTCTACAGCGGCGGTGCAGGCTTTACTACAAGCATCACATGAATCAAACGATTCTGATACATATGCCATCTCACCTCCGACGTCCGTGTCTTGGATCTATCAGCTTCGGATCCTTGGGCTGGCGATATAGCAGCAACATGCTTACCGGTCTCAATACGCCCAATGAGTCTCCTTCGAGCCTTGTCCCAAAGTGCCCTCGCCTCCTCGTGGTGAGGTAGACATATCCCATAGTTAAATGGGAACATGTCTTCCTCAAGCAAGATCTTGCGCATTGCCTTGACACGGTTGTCTTGCAATTGCACAAGCCTATGATAAGCTTCCACCGTTGGTATGACCTTGATTTCTTGGATGCTAAATCCAGCAACTGGTCGTATATATTTGCTTGCTTTGGTGGCTATCCGATCTAGACCATGTTGACAAGCAAAACCGTAGACCTCCAGGGGGTAGACGGGGGCATGAGCCAGGAGATGTTCATGAAGGGAATCTACCAAGTGCTGCGAGAGCATATATTTATCGGCCAGATGTAGCAGCGCTGGTAGCAACGGCCAAGGTATCATAGAATCTGATTCATGCGTCCTCGTACGGATTTGGGAAATCTCTGATTCGTTCTTGATGTGGATTTGAATGGGCGCCGGGGGTGGTGAATGCAGCAACTGGAGCAGGAGATGGAGTGTCTCAGCCTTCTCGTCAATTTTCAGTTGATCCAGAGGGGTATCAGTTGACCCCCCGGACGAGCAACATGCGAACATATCATCTAGAAGGAAAATTCGTCAGCGCGTGCTTGGTGTGCACATGGAGCAACGTACTGAAGACCTGGCTCCCGTTTAAAATGTCGCGACGGACAAGGAACTGTTCGTTGTCAGGTATAGAATAAATGGCGAAATCTGGGCTGTCGCATTCAAATGTTTTGCTTGAGAATAGCATGGCGCTTAGAAGGAACTTGATGTCGATGAGATAAATTGGTTCCACGAGCATCGTCCTGATATGATTGTCAGCGCAGCAACCACACGTTGGCAGGCGTGTTGCTGATGTGGATGTTAGAGGAAATCTCAATGAAGTTTAAACTGATGGTGCTGCTCATCAAGGGGCAAAGATGCACAGCAAGGACCGACTGCCCACGACATACATGTGTACATTATATGTGGTGAATGGGGAAACATGGGTTCCATGGAAGTAATACAATTGGAGGCGCCAGCCAGATAATCCCAGCTGGAGAGCATAGGTCAACAGCGATAACGGTCCTCCATAAAAGAATGAGGTACGGGAAAACGGAAGAGCAGACGACGTGGTAAATGAACCGGAGAAATGAAAATGGTCGCAATGGTATCATCAAATGAGGTAAAAGCGAGGCGATCTAAACAGCCCAAAGCCCGTAGAAAAACCCTCTCCTACATGATTACACACTTGATCCGCCTGCCACCGGGCTTGTCGTCTTTCACTGGTTTCGTCGGACCTGGGCCGGGTTCTATGTTTCGTGTCTTTCGTAGTGCACGGACGAGGTTCATGAATAGATGTTGGACATTCTCGGCTGTTTTTGCGGATGTCTCGATGAACTCGCACCCAAACTGCCGTGCGAGGGCAGCGCCCTCCTCTTTTGATACTTCGCGCTCGTAGCCCTTGTCGCATTTGTTGCCGACCAACATGAATATTGGATCGCCACGTTTCACACGCCGCATTGACTGGCGGAAGATCTCGAGTCGTTCAAAGGTCTGCCGCGATGCAATCGAGTAGACAAGAATGAAGCCCTGCCCTTCTCTGGAAGATCGGATGAAGGGAATGAGCGGATATCAGTGGATCAACGTCTGGTACTTACCGCACCCATTGGTCACGGAGTGTGGCATATTCCTCTTTTCCTTCCATCAGTGGGAATGAACTGGATCTTGAGTAGATAGCGCACCTTGGCCAGCAGTATCGATGACTTCCACAAAACACATCCGGTTGTCCACCACAAGCTGCTTGCGGTAGGCATCTTCTATCGTCGGGTCGTATGTCTAATCCAGGTTAATTAGCCTCATGAAGGGCGTAGATAACATGTCTGCACACCTCTATTCGAATGGAAAGTAAGCATTAGTCACAGAGGACATCAGGAAGGTAAGCTTGCTTACCGACAAAGCAGTTCAAGGTAAACTTCACGAACGGTCATTCTCCCGGGCCTAGTGAAATGCTACAGAGGGTGCGTACCTGCACTGCTAGAGCCGTTTTGCCCACACCACCATCGCCGAGAACTGCTACTCTCCAGTTGTCCATTGCTACTTGGAATCAGCACAGTGGAATTACACGGGCGTCAGCAGAGAGAGCGCAGCTGTTGTGCTTCGAGAATGTCGAGTAAGTCGTAAAGGAACGTCCTTGGGGAGGATAGTCGGTTCCGTATGAGGCTTGAAGTGAATGTCAGAGCAGTCGAGCGTCGTCGAGATAGGAGAATGGAAATGAGTCGAGAAAATTTGAGTGGAAAGGGATGAAGAAAGTGAAAAGAAAAGGTAGGACTTGGTCGTGCGATTCGTGGAGAGGTCGTAAACGAGAAGGCTTTGGGAGAGCCTTGGAGATCTTGAGAGTCGAGAGGAGACGTATGGGCCAACAACACTTTGGTTTCCGGCTCAAAGGTCCTATTGCTACCAAAACACTGCCATACAATATCTTAAAAAGCACTCTTTTCACACGATTTAATTATTCCTCCGTCTTGCACACCCGAGTTTCCCAGATTCTTGTAGAAACGTTTCGACGAAACCAGGCGTACAGCTTTCCGAACATGCGGTACAACGAGGCAGAATTCAAACAGCACCGAAATCGACCGAAGTCACACGCATCCCGTTCAGGAGCTTGCACAGGGGACAGGGGATCGCCTCGTTGCTAGCCCGCGCCCTCCTTTTGTAGACATCTCACCAAGAGCTGTAGCTCAATAATCGATGTCGCCGCATCTCAATCGCCGGCGTTCTCATGCATCCATGCTAGTCCTCAAAGTCTTTCCCACATACGCTTGGCAGAGATAAGTGCTTAGCCGCATACCGGCAGGCAAGATACTTCCAACATCAACTCTTGCTAGAATAGGCGAAATTAGGTGACGTTCTTCCGGGCACGAAAGTCACTCAAGTTTCCAGAAATCACGATTTGCGTGTTAAGCATTCCACCATACACCCCCGATAATCTATGAAAGATAAAAAGAGTAGGAGCAGGTAAAGAACTAAAGGATGGAGCAGGGACACGCTGCGTACGCGGGCATTAACGTGTATGGAACTAACAGGCAAGAACGGCGCCGGGTGGCGTAGCGTACAAGTAGGAAAAGGAACAACAAACGTCTGTACAGTGATACATGTGGAACAGCCCAGAACTCTCTTTGACTTCGTCTCGATTCGGCGCGGGGAAAAGGTGCGGGGAAGGGGGTGGGGGTGGGTGCAGACAGATGACTTCTATAGTACTCGGTGTACGGAGAAAGGAGAAGACTGAAAGGTATCGGGGGATGAAAGGGGAATGGCAAAGGAAGTGTAGAGAGTAAAACAAACACCCCGGGCTCGGTGACAAGACGTGAGCGCGTGTGTATGGATACGACGCCAGATGCGGTAGTCTTTCGGATTTTGAGAAGCTCGAAATGCCTGATTGTGCGCTCTCCGCCGTGTTGGACCCATTTCGCCCACACCCACACAATACACCGCAGTTCCATGCACGGCCACTAATTCCCAGCCGAGCGCGGGGAGGGTTGCCTTAGTCCTGCCTGCTGAACTCTGCCTGCGTGAGGTCAAGGACAAAGGTGCCTATTTGGTTTTTCGGCGGCTCTATCAGCTTGACGGCTTTCTTTGCGCCTGGTGCTGCTGGCTTCCCTGGTTGTTGAATTGAGTTCGAAATGGAGGGGAATGGTCGGAGGGCGCGTGATGACGGGAATGAAGTGTTCCGTCGCGGTATGACACGCTGGGTGGCGGCGGTACGTGACGACGAGGAGTCTGCGAGAGGCGAGGACACGAGAGGTCGCGACATTGTGAGGGTGGCTAGCGGAGAAGACAAAGTCAGTCCAAGCGGTCGGCTCCGGAAGCGAGAAACTGACCCATTGTACCAGCAGCAGAGAGGAGGATTGCGGGGAGAGGGCGGGGAGGAGAACAGGTAAAGAACGTGTTGGGGTAGGGAGCGTTGAAAGGAATTATATAGATTTTGTCGTTGGGGCTAAGGGAATAGTTGGGGATTCGGCATTGGCTGACAAACGTCCAAAAAGGGAAATCAATGATGGCATTGCCATTTTCTCACTGCGCCTTGTTGGTTTTACTCGCCTTAACGGAGCGGAGACACTCTGACCGCAGAAGTCTGATATACAGAGTACAGAAATACTTCTCCGAGTGACCACATGCTATTCTCAGTCTGACCCACCGCCTTCACCACCGAGTCCGTTTTTTCTACAAATAACAAAATGCCGAGCACGGGCGCCCGCGACATCTATCTGGAGAGTTCCCGCCATATCTTCCCTGAATTGATTAGACGCCCGCCTCGGCCCGAGCAGTTAACGTGGCACCCCAGTGAAGCTATCTAAAGCCTATGTCCTCACTAAACCGTCATGGCAAAGTGAGCTTGGGTGTACAAGTACCACTCGTAGCATGACACGATGCATTGACAGGTACTCGATGTCCCCCCAAATCAAATATCAGTGGCTCACCTGCCGCTGACATGTGTCGTACGGCCTGATCGTAATTACGGACATGATGATGAGATGCTCGGATTCCGCTTCGTCCAATTAATATAAATGTTTCTCATCTTCATTCACGGTAATTATATAGTTAGGTTTACATTCGGCGCGTATGTGTACAATTGGGTTTCGAGGAGAGGGGAATAGGGGGTGGATGCCGGATGATATGAGTACACAACGGTAAGAAGAGTACGCAAACAAAAGGCACCAATCTACAGGCTGCAGGAGGTAGAGTGGGAAGGCGTACTGGAGGAAGGGGTGTGGGGGGATTGGGGTGAGAGACACGTTGACTTCTATACGTCGGATCGGGGAAGGATGGCCAAGAGCCAGGCGATTTCCTTGTGTTGGCGTCATCCGTCTTGAGTCTCTCTTCTAATGTACAAGGGCCGCAGGGGCACAATACATTGACCTGCAAGAAATGCGGCGATGATGGTTTAGATCATGCCGGGACCAATTGGGTGTAAACGGCTCGGACGGATGCCAGCCGAATATGGATGAATTGGTGGATAGGAGGGCGACTCGGGCGCTCGGCGCTTGTAGCCGACTACTGGACGTCGACGAGGAGATTGCGCTCGAGGATGTACTTGCCCTCTTTGTACTTCTGGCTGGTTTCGTAGGCTCGGTCCTATCACTATGTCAGCACTCCCGTTGATGAAGGGTAAATGTGATTTCACAGCGTACATATTTCCATCCTAATGTGGTACCGCATTTGACGCAGTAGATGTCGCGGACGGTGTGATTGCCCGTTGTCATGGGCCGGTCGCAGGGCTCGCCCTCATCGACATTAACACTGGGCATGTCAGCAAGGGGCCGGAACTAGGAGATGGTACGCTACTTACACACCGTCGAATAGGTAAGCTCTGCCGTGCTGGCCATTGAATGCCTGTCGGGCATCATTAGCATGTTGCTTCATAAATGATGATGACTTGGCATACTCTTGAGATCATAGAGTGGATGGTCGCGAGATGGGTCTTGCATGTCGAGCAGCCGTAGATGCGCTCGCCGGTGAGGTAACGACGGTAGGACATGCCCATCTTGAAAGGTGAAGGTATTTAGAGAGAGGGGCACTGGGGAGGACGATGGAGGCAGTGGGGGGGAAGCAGGCTAGATGACGCTGAAAGACAGATGTCTTTATATATCGCCAAGGTCGTGTGAAGGGGTAGTCAGATAACAATATTCAGCTCGGAGTCCGTGAAGGGAGGACGGCATTCCTATTGCAGTGATCACTGTCACGCTTGCCCCTAACCCTAGCACCCGGCGACTCAGTTGACCTGCTACAACCCCTAAAGCAAGGCCCTCTCGTGTTCTGCTGCACCCTCATTTACGTTCAAAAGCCTTTCAAGTGAGCAGGCTCAGAAACAGGCACGCTGCTCAGGCATTGATTAGAATGATAATATTTCTGCCAAGCCCAACCCGGTGTCATTCCTGGCTTCGAGGAATCGCGAAGAAGCGAGCGTTCTCGTCGCCTATCACCTCAGAGCTTCACACACCACCGCTGCGAGCATCTGCCGACAGAGCGCAAATCCTCCCTTTCCTGCGATCTATGTCCGCCATCCCAGCGACCCGCCAACAGGCGACCGCCAATTTAGGATGACGGCGGTCCTCCATATTCCTGCCTTACCGCATTAGTACACCGATGGCTAGCCTTTTGATTATAAAAGACGTTATCGGAGACAACTGGGTGACATGTCGGGTGTATGTCTGGCGTTATCATGGAAATCTTTATCTGCCTCCCATGGTGCACGAAGGACTTCTATTATTCGATTATCCGTCACAACCAATCCACCTCCGACGCGAAAGGGTGATGTGACTGGGCATCTATAGGATCTGTGGTTCAGTCTGGTGCACGCATGCGCGTGATAGCTGCTTCCACTGGAACGGGGCGGAGTCTGTGTCCAGTCCCCAGGTACGGACCGTACTGCAAGCTCAGCGTACACACCGACCTTCCTGCACAAGTAGGCTAGATTAATCGATAACTCGATAGCCTGACCTAATGACCACCCTCAAGACCTTATTCGTGTACGGAACTCGTCCAGACTATTTTACGTTCATGGTAAGCAACATCCCTTGGAGTGTGCGTGTGTGCACCCATGCTTGTGGGATTCCCTCGGATTGTCAAGTGCGTTCGCATCCGCGGGTGTTGGTGAATTCACATAATATAGGATGTAGTTATGTTCACCACAGCCGGAGAGTTGGTGTGCACGAGGCGTTGCTATTCTTGACTCTATGTTGGATGTAAATGATGCTTTGAATAGCCCTGTGACTTCATCATGAAAATTTAGCAATAAATGGACGGGGACGTGGCTTTGGCACTTCATCCTAGATAATGGCACCGAGAGAGATCAAGTTAAATAGTTGCCCGAAGGACAAGTAGACCCATTGTCGACCCCTCAGACCCCTCGCGGGAAAGTGGGATAATGGGTGTGGGAAGTGCGATACCGTGTTCAGTGATGATCTTGTCTTCGAATTATCCTCTGGCGACGGCCTGGCTGCGTTGGACCCTTCGCTGCTCGCAGTCGACCCGCTTCATCTCCTTCTCCACGTAGCCGACATACAAAGCTGCGTCTGCAGCAGCCTTCATGGCTCCATCCCACCCTCGATCCTCGACATCCTCGAACAAGCGTCCTGCCCCAGAACCACTTGAGCGCCCTGCGAAGCACCGACGCACGACGCGCCGTCCGGGCATGGAGCAGCGCACCCAGAACGCGAGCAAAACTCTGTCCCAGCGCTGGATATCATACACAATCGACGGGTTCAGGCTGCTGCTCGAGACGGTCTCACACTTCTTGCCAGGTGCGTTTGTGCCTACGGGGTGAAGTATAATTATAGCAGCAAGGACGAGGCTCTTACCTTTCGTTCTAGGCGATCAGCAGAACGACCTTGCCCGCCCGCAGGAATCACCACAGCCATCGCCTTTGTCCTCACCTCCACCACCCGTACTAGCGAAACCTCTACCTCCCCCTTCTTCCGCCCGTGTTTCTAACGACGTTCCACTAACACCACGCACATACTTGAACAAATTGAAGCAGAAAAATGCTGAATTTGCCCTGTGTACCTCGCGCGACCCGCGTTCAATACCCCTTCCGCCATCCCCTCCACCACCAATCGAGCGCCAAAGTAAACGAAAGTCATACATGAACGACACGCCGGAGACGGGTAACTCGCGAACCCAGCGACCAAATGGACATGTCAATATGGTTGCAAGTAGCTCGAAGATGCCCTTGGTCAATGGGTTTAGTAGACCAACAGCAACGTCATCCAATTCATCAGGCTCGAAGCGCCTACGCAAGTCCCAGGATTCGTCGCCCTCCCTTGAAATTATCGACTCTTCAATGCCGCCCCCACCTGTCCCTCAGAGGGATCAAACAAGCGGTTCTTTCGAATTTACTTTCCGTGATCACGCATCAACACAACCTATACCCGTACGACGATACCAGACGCGGGAACACATATTCGCGAAAAGAGTAAGATATCATCCCCCCCCCCGAGTTTTGCTATTGAAATTAATCATATCTGCTTCAGCATAAGCAACGGGTGCAAGAAGAGAGGATAGCAGATCGGATAGAGATGGAAAAAGAGTTATACAGTTACGAGCGTCGGAACGGTGCGTCGCGTGTATTCTCTATTCATTCACTATGCTCAGTTCATCTCATTTCAGGGTACCAATCAAGTCTGTCAGACTTCAAGGGCCTGCTTAGCTATCGCGCTGCGTTGGAGAAAGTACAGTTCCGGGAGGCCTTGTCTCGTATGTCAATCCTGTTTGTGAGGCGTTTCTCCATTCGTTAAACATCTTCATAGCTTCCGCCTCCCTTACCGATCTGAGAGAGTTAGCCCCATCCTCAAATCGAAATCGACGGTATTCGTTTGCGGATGTGAGATGAAAAGTCATCTTCTCGCTTTGGCTGCTACTAAATACTTCTAGGCCGACGGAATCTTCCTCCAACGAGCCCTCGACAAGGCGCGTGCAACGTTCAATAGTCCCAAACCGCCGAAGCCATTCATCCCAACATGGGAGCAAATGCAACTTCGCAATAAAACGCGGGATCAAGAGATCGAGGACCGTCTCCGCCCCAAACGAGCACCCTTACCGACGCAGTTACCACCGGCGGACGATGCTAAGGTTACGGGGATCCTGCAGAAGCGTGGTGCTTTGTTCAAGTTCGCTAGGGAACAGGTGACTAGCGAGGATATTGCGCGTTTGCGGCCGTGTCAGTGGCTGAACGACGAGATCATCAACTTCTATGGGTCTATGATCCTTGCACGCTCGGAGTCATCGAAGGAGAACCCCGGGGGGAAGGCGTCGAAGCCGTTGAAAGTGCATTATTTCAGTACGTTCTTTTGGCCGAAGGTGTTGGATGGGTACGATAAGTCGAGGTTGGCAAAGTGGACCAAGAAGGTGTGTGTGTCGGTTTTAAGACGTGGTTTGATATTGAAGAATGTGGTGTAGTTCGACATCTTCGAAAAGGACGTCGTTCTTCTGGCGGTCAATCATGGGAACACGCATTGGACGTCGGCAGCAATCAACTTCCGTCAAAAACGGATTGAAGCCTACGATAGCATGAATGGTGATCAGTCCTACGTGCTGAAGGTATGCCACTTTTATATGAGAATCGTTGTTTCCATGTGTTCACTGGACTTCTCGTTTTCTCAAGCACCTCCGGGCGTATGTGGACGCTGAACACCGCAATAAAAAGAAAAAGCCGTTTGACTTTACTGGATGGGAAGATTATTCACCTAAGGTTCGCCTTATTGCGTCTTACTGGGCCGCAGCATCTCTATCTCACACATCCTTTGTCCCCGTTCCGCAGGATATCCCACAGCAAGAAAATGCCTACGATTGCGGGGTTTTTACCTGTACAATTTTGGAATACCTGTCAAGAGGTGAGGAAGTGTTCAACTTCACGCAGAAGCACATGCCGTATATCCGAAGGAAGATGATTCTGGAGATTGCGACGAGTCAGCTGCGCGAGCCCTCGTAGCATCCGCATTCCAGGCAGCGTAACACCATATCATACGCCTCCATATATTATTTTTATGTTTGCTCGCTATAATATTCGCTTTGATTTATGCGTTCGTTCATGGTTGTAACATAGACGCTTTTGATGTCGAGTTAAATGTGTATTTTCGCGTCCGAGATGGTTCTGAAGTGGTCCGCGGCGAGGAAAGAGAGATTGAGGAGGAGCAAGTGAAGAGGCATGGATTATCGTCGAAACCACCATACAACAATGAAGAACCAAAACACGAGAATTAGGAAGACAATGTACCAGAGCCACCGACAGCCTTGTCGTTCGGCCATATTGTTCATTCGTCGGAAAGTACCAGATAGTATACCAGATGTTTCCGCGAATGCATCGTTCTACATCAGCAGTAGATGGTCTGAGCCTCATAGGGTCCTCTTGGGAGTGTTGTTGTGCTCACCATTTGACTTAGTTGGACAGCAGATTCTCGTACCTCGTTGCCAATACCAATGGTTAGCTGGGAAGTTGAGACGTGTTCATTCATTGACAGTTGCTCAGAGTATGACAAACTCACTCACATCCTTGAGTAGCTTGACTTTTGAGTTGAGGCCTTCCAGGGCTTCGTCGTTCTGACCTTCAAGGTCATCGGCATAGCGTTGGCCATTGTGTAGTGGTAATTCGCGGTATGGTGACGAGCGGCCTGACGGGGGAGGTGTTACACCCAGCAATGAGGAGCGGTCGCGTAGAGACGCCTGGGACCTCACACTATCTACATAGTCAGCTAAATTCTCGTCGCAGATATAAACCAGCCTCACCGTTGGGCCATTAGTTGAAGTAAGTAGTAGAAGGAGGACCGATCACCGAGCGTGGCGTGTCACCGACACAGTTGTTTGGTTCCGAGGGGATGGCCAAATAAGCCGACCCTCAATCCGGGGTGATATTGTTCAATTGGCGTTGGCCACCCCTTCAACTCGAACCACCACCGCCTCCTCGTTCTCCGTCGCCACCGGCGCGCGCGCAATCCGCTAGGGATATTGACGCGTGAAGGACACGAAAATGAGCGAGATTTACACCAATCTTCAAGTCTCCCCGCGGAAGAAGCGTTGTCTACCGGGGTCGGACGATGAGAGTGTACTCACCCCCAAGAAACTTCGGAGAGCGTGCGTAACAGATAAAAGCAATGTAGAAATATGTCTGACATGTTAAACGCGTAGCCCCCCAACACCACCTCCAACTGTCACCCGGAAGACAGTATCTGAAACCTCGCCGGCTTTACCTGCTCATCTGAGCAGGTTACATTCAATACAAACAAGACTACAACATGCTATCTCACATGCGCTTGCTACCTGCGCAGTCTCTCCTACTTCAGATACAGGGATTGTCCGGAACGTGCTGAACCACCTATCGCTGTCAACCTACGCTGGTTTGACCACGCAATTCGACATCGATGACCTTCGCCGACTGTGTTGGCTCTGGGAATGGGATGGCGAGGAGGTGAAACCTCCGGTTGCGAAGAAGAAGAAGGATGATGATGATGTGTTTAATGAGGAAGAAGACAATCCCTTCTTAGAGTCCGAGGCTGCGCCAGCACCAAAAGAGTGGACTAGAGGAGCGATGGGGTTCGTTATCAGCACGACCACCCACCATTCCAGGCGGGAAGGGAAACGAGTGCCTGCATATGGCATTGGTATAGAAGTTGAAATGGATATTGATAAAGATATGGGTGGTGGAATGGCAGCAGTAGCCCGGTGGACAGCAGCCAGCGAGAAACGACGCGCTGACTTCCTCCAGAAACTAAAACGCTGGGTAGAGGTAATGGATTCATCCCGCTGGACATATAAATATTCGCTAAATCACGTTTTCGTAGTTGCACCCCGGTGCCGACCCAGTCCCAACCATCCCCTTAGCAGATTTACCTGAACTACCTGCAGCGCCAAAGACTACGACGCTAACCAGGCTCTTCGCTGCTGTTTCTCCTAAGGCGTCATCTTCTTCATCCCCTTCGAAACTGCCTATCGCACCGCCCTCACCTTCTCGATCCTCTACGAAGTCCCCAACTAAATCCAACATACTATTCCCGTTATTATCTCCAAGGAAGAAAACTACGGACAATCGTCCTTTCCCCGTTCCCTCGTTTCCTGTAACTCCCTCGTCACGAGCGGAGAAAAAGAACTCTATTTTGTTTCCTGTCACACCCTCTTCCCATCACGGAAGTGCAAGCTCGGTGAAAGCTTTACTCACTCCGCGCACACCTACCACGTCGTTCTCCGATTCTGGTTCTGAATGCTCTACACCTACACGTCAACGTACCTCAAGTACGACGACGACACCTACTCAAACGCCTTCAACGTTGCGCAGGCAGGCTCTTTACGAGCGTGTCCGGCAAAAATCGCTGACCTCCTCGCCTACCAAAACGCCCTCTAAGAGCGCAGATGGGACCACCTTAACCCGGGACCAGATGCTGAAGCTCAGTCAAGACGAGATGAGGCGACGTTGTTTACTCGGCCGGCTCGACGGAGTAGCAGATAGCGTGTGGATGTAAGTCTGTTCGGCTGCTCAGTTGCGGATTGACCTCTGATTGTTGTCTCCCCAGGTTATTTTCTAACCCCACAGGATCCATGTCCACGCCATCGCGGAAACGGAAGGCGTTGCGGACCTCTGAGGTCGCCACGGCGATTGTCAAGTCTTCCCCCGTTCCTATCTCAGCCAGTGAAGCCAACGAATCAATCACCATGCTCACTACTCTGTGCCCTTTCTTCCTTCGAAAGATGAACATCGGGAAGGAAGAGTGGCTAGAGATGCCTGCGCCTACTAGTAGTTCTGATAGCGGTGGTGGGGACGCTTCATCGAAGTCACCTACGAAGTCACCCGCGAAATCGCCAACGAAGGCCGCTCCTCCGAGCCCCGGAGGAAAAGACAGTGTTCAAGAGCTGTTGACTCGAAGCCCGCGCCGCGTAAAACGCGAAACTGGTGGCCTCAGAGAGGTCCGCCAGATCATCAGACGCGAGCTGTCTCTTGCAGATTGATTTATTATTTGCTATATATCTACCGTCTGCGTGTATCGTTCTCACTTATCCATCGATTTGTCACTTGCGATTTGTACCCATAGTCTCCAGCTTAGCAGTTGACAATGCAATGATAGCAATTTACCTCCACGGTTCCGATCCGCATGGTTAGTCTGCAATTGTGCAACACCGAGATATACATGTTGTCTAGGATGAAAGATAAATAGACAAATCGAAAAGGAGTAGTTACACCCCGGATCCACGGGATACTAGCTACTAAATGAAACGCACGCCAATGAAGGGATGCAAATATTGTTAAAAGAATAATGTATGTAATACTTGTGTTGCGGGAACGATGAGGAGTGGGCGGGAGGTAGCGGGTAGAAGGTAGCGGTGGAGACGGAGACGGAGATAGAGAGAAGAGACTATCGGGATCGGGCGTAGGAATACTGTGATGCAATGTCCATTATCTCAAATAGTTATCATGTACAAACGATGGAGCCGGTAATGCGAGGCGGGGAGTAAATCAGTACAAGTGTTGTGACATGCTGTGGCTGGGTTGTGTTGGAGCACGGGCTCGGAGAAGTTGAGGAGATGTAGGCGTAGGATGTAGGAAAATACTCGTAGGGATCTAGTCGATGCTCATGCGGTTCAAGTTCGTGCTCGCGGCGCGGCGGTGTGGATCCACAGAACCACCTATCTTCGTGGTCTTCTTGCGCTTTACTACTCGTAGGTCTCCGTTAGTCATAGTTCGTAGACACGCAAGTGGAAAAAGGCTCCTTACTTGAAGTCTTGAGGCCACGGCCGAAGTTGCGCATGACAATGATAGCAAACGCAAATGTCGCCAGCAGTAGAACGATGGCAATCATAGCTATCGAGACTTTAGGCGTATTCGTTCCCGATGGGTATCAATCAACTCACAAAACACCGACAAAGTCTTGTAGATGGCGAGGAACTGATCAGTGTTCCTGTATATGAGCACTTTCACGAGCTACAGTATTATGTTTAGCGTGAAGATAGTATGATGCCAGTAGGGTTTCACCTTGTAGACGAAGTACACCATCGCTCCAACGCATCCTGCCATGAATGTAGCCATCATCCACTTGTTCTCATGTCTCGCCGCCAGATGGCCTTCTACCAGCAAAACAATGGAGAGCGGCAACGCTGCACACGTAACATAGTACTCCCAGTCATTCTTGTTCAATACCAGCCAGATAAATTGCACCGAAAAGCCAATCCAGAAGAAGACGTCGAACTTGATGAGACATTCGAACACCTGGTAATTGGCGTACATCTTCTTGACCCGCCTGTCAGCGCCGAGTTCCTTGTATAGTTTCCACCCGAACTCGTGGTAGATCTTCCATCCGAGGGCGATGTAACATATTTCGGCAACAGAGATGACGATGGGGATGATGGTCGTGAGGACATTGATAGGGATGTCGGATATGCCCGTGACGTCGGGAAGCAGCTCAGAGGATGTACGGATTTCAAATATTTGGATGATGGCGTAGAGAAGGAAGAGGGCGTTGAAGATGCTAGAGACAAGATGAGATGAGTACCAAACCTTAGATATGAACGCACGTGAGGGCAATGAATTGAAGTGTGTTTCGGGCATAGACCGCATCTATCGCTAGCACCAGCTGGAAAACACTAGGCAATGGCTCAACTGTTAGTGAATGAACTAAAGGCTGGACGACGCACTGTGCTAGGGCGAAAATGCTCAGGTAGACGGGCATTTTCTGCGAGGGTATCTTGCCATCCACGCCCGCCAAGTCATTCTGCCGATTGATTCGCACCAGCAGCTCCCCCTCAATGGCCAGATCTACTGTTGTTTCTATGAGAACTGTAAACACATACAGTCTGCACGCTATTGACTCTGGCAGCCACTGCAGATACCAGTATGTATTAGCAATTTACACATGAGAACTTGAATCGGCACACCTTCTGCCAGAAAGTCCGAGTGTCGATCTCCTTCAGAGGTACTGGCGGTGGATAGCCCACGTACGGCGCACCGAAGTCCGTTTCTTCTGATTGCTTGGAAGAGAATTGTGTTGGCTTCTGGAGTCCCGAAATTGTTGGGCCTCGACGCAGATCGCTTGTTAGCGGCGTTTCGACGTTGAATGTCTTGTGGCCCGACGTCGCGCCGTACGGCGTTGCATATTCGTCGATGAGGTCGTCGTATGAGGCCTTGTACTCTTGTTGATAGGGCGCGTGCTGGCGATGTTGCTGGTAAGGAGCTGAGTCGTTAGGATATGGCCCAGACATGATTCTGGGTCACGGAGTTGGGTTAAAGGTGGTAGGGCAAAGAATGGGAACGAATCGTCCAGCGAAGGGGTTGGTTTTCGTTAAATGAGAGTTGTGAAGGACTGGAAGGGCGCCTGCGTTGCGGTTGCTGTGCTCTGACCAAACGAACGCTGTTGGTGACCGAGTGACCAGTGAATCACACACTGATCCTTCTTCCTCCTGTTTGCGCTTGTTGATTCTCCACGCCCAGCTCTTCTCCCGGGCCCGTTCCCACAAATTTCAAAGCTTCACTGTCGTCTTGAATGTTGCTGCTGCTGAGGGCGGCTTACGATGCCCTTTCCTTTTCCCTTGACACCCCAGACACTTGGCGCGGTCCTGTTACACCGCTCGCTGCCGCAATCACCAACGGAGTTCTCGGTTCTGGCAATGCTATACAATATCTCCTCTTAGAGAGTTCAACTCCACGCATCTACGTCAAATGAAACACGCTGATCAAGTGAAGACGCGATGAGTGGATGCAACTTTAGATATGTTTCCCATAGGAAGGCCACCCAAAGGCCACCAACAGGCAACGGATTCTATGTAAGATACAAGGAAACTTCTGTAGCTTGATCATGATGTTGATATGGAATGAAAATGTGTTCTCGTCCCCAAGTTACTTATGATATGATGTTCTGAGGGGCGCCCGTGTGCGTTTCATAGAAGCCTTAGTTTTCCTGTGACCTGGTTGATCAGCCTTGTGGGCCCAACGATTCCAAGCACGGTCCTGGAGCCTGCCGCGATTTGAGTCCTGCCGCTGATTAAAATAAGGATAAGTGCTGATAGCAAGAGAGCCAGCTCTATATTATCACTCACGCGTC
This sequence comes from Pleurotus ostreatus, assembly GCF_014466165.1. Lineage (NCBI taxonomy): Eukaryota > Fungi > Basidiomycota > Agaricomycetes > Agaricales > Pleurotaceae > Pleurotus > Pleurotus ostreatus. Next base: position 2,904,943 of record NW_023503157.1, on the reverse strand, counting down.
CCGGATGGAATGTGCACATAACCTGAGGCTTTTGGCCTGCCCTTGTAGAAGGAGCAACTGTTCCTCGTCGTCACATTGTAGTGCTACCTTTGTCTGCCTGCAAGCGGTAACGCCCAAAATTAGCTGGTTGGCAACAGTGGATACTACGGCCACGAACCCTGTGCGTTCCCATCGTCGGAGGAGCTATATCATCGCACAGGAACATTAATGAGGTACGACTGTAATGCGGTCTCGCAATACCCACCGCCGGGTTGGAAGCAGCGAGATCCCGGTAACATGCTAATGCGGCATGGCTGGGCAATGAGCGGAGAGAGCGCCTCAAGATTCAGCCTCGCTTGGCTGCTAGGATGAAGCGTGGAACGTACGAGCACCTGCAAGTCCCGGAGGGTATGGTCAGCCGACTGTAATATAGCTATAAGAAAGCATTCTCACTGAGCAGCAACCTTTCCAGCTGACATCCTCAAGTCTTTCCGCACTACTAGAACCTACAAAGCCTCTCGGATCATTATGCTTTGCTCGTTGTCACTTTTAACTGAATGGAATGCTCAAGCACCATTTTGCATGTGTCCGTCGGACCGAGTGGATCGCCCTTCGAATCATTTTTTGGGTCGAGGCAGCGGGGACGCTGTGAACGAGTACCAGCCCAGTAACCTAACGCAAGGGAAGTGGTGGTCAGAAGTGCAAGATATGGCGCCACTAAAATTCATGTAATTTGTGGAAAAATAAGTTGATGGTAGTTTTGTAAGAGGCGGGACACACCACAGTCCGTGAAGGGCATCAATCGCGTGTATGTATCGTAAGTCGCGTCGCGTCGCAAGAACGGAACCAGAACGGAACCCAGTGGAGAAAGCTTGGAGTACCTGACCCTGGCGCTTAGAACTTGTATATGGTCTGCCCTTGACGCCCGCCGGCAACGAGCCTTAGACTTCTTCACGCGATACTTCAGTCGTTCGCGTCGAACGCTTCTTCAAATTAACTCTTCAGTTAGATCTCTGGCTAACCCATGCTCGCGGATATGCTTTGAACTTCTCCGGGTGTGTCCCCATCCCCACCCCGGATCTCCCTCGCCAGCAGTTTGTGTAGTATCGCGCAGTCACGTCCACGTAAAAGGAACATCTAGTTAGAAACGAGGGATCGTCAAAAAAAATTGCATCAACACATCGACAACCTGGCTATCATGGGGCGTGTCTTACGTTGCCGGATCTAGAGTATCGACGAGATACATCGGCTCATAATTACTCTATCGCGACCCTCTCTTCCCTGCTGTGAATTCATCGCAAAGCTCGTGTCGTCGGGATCCATGGCCGACCTGTTGGCTACCATACACTAGCGCTGGGGAATACTTTGTCGCCTTACAACTCGTTACCGCATCATACATTCTCGATTCCTCTGCTGGCCCCGATGGGACGTCTTAACATCTTACCGAAGGCTTCTGGTCGTTCCACTCGCTTCTCAAACCCACCTCCTCGTCGTAAACATGACATGTTCTGGCGGCCTTCCTTCGATTTTCCGAACGGTTCCTATTACGCTCGCTTCATCTTGGAGGACACCGGACCGATTCTACGTTGGCTCTAACTGGAACGTCTTTTGTCGTGGTGCGGATGGGGAAAGACCCTTGAACACACTGCACGCATCTACCTAGCGATGTTCGAACTTGGAAAGTCGCCGCCACCCTAAAAATTGGGTATATCATGGCCTTGAGACGAAAGTAGACCGCACAGAGACCATGTCTTCTATCCATCTTCAGCTTCAGCCCTTTGCTCTCGATTCTTGTAGTCCTAACTCCCTCCGAGAACGCCGTCGCAGCTCTATCCGTCCTCGAGCCCTCTTTCCTAAATTGTTCCAAGGCACTAACGCGAACATCCATGGGGGTGACGAGGATAGTGCCGTCGACGACGAGGTCCATGAGCCGATCGCACAGGCTACCCGAGAAGGACATCTTCCAATACAATATCCTTCTCCCCTTGTAAATGCACATCTCTCTGGTTATTCAACCAACGCCGAACCTACGCGCCATCAAGACACTTTACCTCGCTTGCACTACACATCGGAGCCACAGACGCCCTCGCAAACAAGCCCAACTGCTAGCAGTAAAAATTCCATCGTGGATATACCCCCTGTTGTTCCTGTATCTCCTCCAGAACGTTTAGCGATCCGACTCGCGGCTGGGTACTTTATGTATTTTATGTGTGGTTGGGGTGATGGTGGTAAGGTCGTCAATCGCTTGTTGGTGAAAATCGCTCACTTTCTTTCATACAGTTACTGGCGCTGTTATACCTTGTAAGAGTTCCTGAAACAAGTCCGATCACTTGATCTCATCCATGATTAGATTTTGAACGCGACTTCCATCTAACACCCTTAACGTCATCTTTGTTGTTTGCAAGCAGCACCGTCGGGTGAGCTTCATTCATTGTATGTATCGGAACTTAGGACTTCACGAGCGATAATAGGTTCGCTGCTGCGACCGTCCTCGTAGAATGGATCTCAAAAGTGTTGAGCAATGCCCGCACATCATCCCGAAGCCGATCATTCTTCCCTGCTAACCCATGGTTCTCTCGAACCAATCTAAAAGGTGACATCGGCACGTCACCAACACAAGGGCGCTATTTTGCAATCGTCTACTTCAGCGTCCTTCATGCTTCATTTTTCGTGCTGATGGGCTCGAGAGGCGGTTATCCCGTCTTGCTTCTTGCCTATGCATTCGCTGCGTATGCTCGTGGAATCATCACTGGTGAGCCATATCTCTTCCTCCATAGACGTTTAATTTGACACTCTCCCGCTAGCCCAATTGTACGCTTGTACCCTGTTTCACCAAATCAGTTGCTTAATTGTTTTATAGGAACCTCTACTTTTCTACATTCTCGCGCCCATCCCTGGGCTACGCTTATGCGACATGGAGTTGGTCTTCTCTTCCTGAACCGCGGGCTTCAATGAAATAGTGACCATATTTTCTAGGTTTTGGTGGAGCCATTTCACCTCTCATCTGCCAGACGATCGTCGCGAAAGGGGTTCCTTGGAATCACTTCTACTATGGATCATTGGTTTTGTCGGCGTTCAACACCTGCTTTCTGGCCTATTCATTCAGGCCTACATTAAAAGAATTCGCTGACGATAGGCAGACTGCGCTGGGCTCCATCTCTGATTCGGAAGTAAAGCAGTCGCAGAGTAGCCTGCCTTCCATTTCAAGGCAGACTTCTGGGATAGTATCAGACAAAGCTGCCTCGCCAAATGGTAAGTGCTGGACGTGGATGCTACCGTAATCACAGGGCTCACGATTGCTTGCAGCTTTTACTCAGGCAGTCAAGCTTCCTTACCTATGGGCTGTCTGTGTATTCTCTTGGTTGTACTGTGGAAGGTTCGTATTTCCTTCGTTCAGCCAACAATGTTATTCAAGTCACTCATGTAGTGAAACCACGACACAAGGATTTGTGAGTACACCGTACCACCTTCATAACTGAAATTTATTCCCTCTTCTAGATCGTGTCGTATTTATTGGCTGTACGAGTATGTGTATTTCCTTCGGACGTCGTATACCTTGAGCTGACTATCGCCCCAGTCCGCGGACCGTAACACTGCTGGCTACGTGACTTCCGGCTTCTGGGGAGGCATCACGGTCGGTCGCCTTCTTTGGGGAAGATACAATTACAAGTACGCAATTTCTCACCTTGAAAGGATTCGTCAACTCAATATTATCTGCCTTCCAGGATTACTTTCACCCGTCGCAAATACATCATTCTGGCATTATTGTATGTACCCCATCTTGTTGTCACTCAACCATTTGCTTACACGACTTGGAACCCAGATGTTCGTCAGAGCCTCTGATTCCTCCTGCTAACGATCTAATCGCGCTTTGCCACCAGTGGTCGCTCTTGTGATGCAGCTGCTCATCTGGTTTGTCAACTCGAACGCCGGGAACGCGTTCTCCGCCAGCATGATCGGCGTTGTGTACGGACCCATGTTCCCCGCTTGCCTCGCCCTCGCCAACGATCTGCTCCCACATGAAGTCCACATGGTGTCCATGGGCATAATGTAAGGCTTTATTCTTGCTCGATCAACGAATCTAAATTGTCTCCCTAGATCCGCGTTTGCTAGCCTTGGCGCATGTACGTATCTAATCTCCACTGAATTGCGGGCCTGCTGATCTGAATGCTACCGTTCTCGCTAGCTCTGTTCCCGTTCTTCACGGGCACGATAGCGACGGTCAAGGGAATGCAGACCCTATCCTACATGACCGTGGCCCAGGGCGTCGTACTCATTGGTATTTGGTACCTCTTCCCTTCCCTGGCACCCAGGCGTACTTGAATTATTTCATGACCGGGCTGTGCTGTTTATTTTTGGTTTATAGATTGTCGGTGGGGGGGGGTATGTATATAAATAAATGCTTATAGCAGCCTATAGATAGGAAGAAGATTGTCCTGTGTTAGTTTAGAACGGATACAAAGCATACGATAGCTATCTATGAGCTATCAGTATCTGTCGAAGATCCGGTCTCGTCTCCTTCGACGTCTGAGTGGATGAATTGGGGTCATTTTAATGAAGCCGCGTTAAGGGGTTCCACTCGCCTATTGCATAGTCTAATGGCACCGCCGGCGGTGGAGGTGGCCTAGGAGGACTCAGTCTCCTTGGCGGGCCGGTCCCAGTAACTTTCTTCGGTGGTTTATTGAATATGCCCTTACTGGAAAAGCCTGGACTCCGAGGGCCAGAGAAAGATGATGATGTGGCAATTGTAGCTACAGATGCCACATCTGGAGAAGACGACCGAGACGATGAAGGAGATCGATCTAAAAAAGTTGAAGTAGATGAAGCACGGAGCTTGGAAGGGACTCGGGATATCGAATTCGTCGATGGTAGTTGAGGAATTTGCTGTTGAATGTGAGGATATGGGACATAGACGAGGCACCCTAACACGTACGTTGGATGGTAGACCATTGTTATCCAAATCCGACTTCAGGCGTGACACAGGTGACGCTACATCCATGCTATTGTAAAACGCGCAAGTAAATATTTGGGGAAAGGGCCCACCTGTAGCCTTCTTCTTTGGTTTCTTAACGGGGGAGGTTTGAGGTGAATTGGGCTGCGGAACAACTCAATATAGGGCGTATGGGCGTACATTAGTTGTATACTTACTCGCTTTCTTTTAAGGTCGAATTCCGCTTCATCTAACCAAAGAAACGGCATGAGAAGTGAAGTGAAATGGAAGTTAATAGACGGTTACCGCGCTTGCCTTTCGTCTTCACTGTACGTTTGTTCCCGCCCTTCTTAGCATCATCCGAGATATTCCCAAAGTCTGAAGCAGGGGACATTGATCGGGATGGTTCCCCGAGAGCTCTTAGTAACAACATCACTACACGGTGAAAGGGTGAGATGTATAGTAGACTTCACGTACTTTGATTTGGAGGTATTGCTACCAGCTCTCGACAACCCCCTTCGCGAGCTCCCGTTCACGCCCATGCATTGGCTCAGATGATTGGCGTAGCGGTTGAACGCAACCTAACCATTCGATTGTCATTGTTTCTATCAGATGCCGCATAAGCAATGAACGTACCTGTCTATCACAGTTCATGCACTCTAGATTGACGACACCCTCAGACTTCGAGTTGCCCGGCGTGTATGCCCCACTGTCAGAACCGTTGCCAACTGACATCGGCGTACCAGCTCTCGATGAGCCCGCAGTTGTTTGTGTCTGGATATTAGAAGGACCAGGTACATGGACTTCCCACATGAAAGCTTCAGCTCCTCGACGCGGGGTGGGGTGACAAGGCTCTCACCTGCTGCACATCTACATACACGTCAGGCTTGACCGACTGCGCCAGCACCAGAACTACTCACCGGGTATGACACACCGAGCAGATCGCCCTACTCCGCGCAATTTCTTGATGCGCTTGTATGGTCGCGTCGAGCACCAGATCGTCCACCATAGACGACATCAACCTGCTCGCCTGTGGTTACATTGAACACCCATGAGCCAACTTGAACCAGGGGCTCGGAAATGAAGCGTTACCAATTCATTAACCAGTTCCTCCCTTTCTGACTTGCGCATCGTCTTGATGGTTTGTCGTATGTCGCAGGCTGCACGGCGAGAAGTTCAACTCTCTGGAAGGAACACTAAGGTCGCGTCACTGGCAGTGGCGAACACGGAAGCTCGCGGGCTTTGAACTTATCGCCCTGACAGCCGGTGATTATGCACATGGGGCATTCAAGGTCATTCAATTGTGCATGATCATTAGCAGACGACATCGTGAAGAATAACTAGATTATCATAGCAAGTTTCGTAAAAGCTCTAATGCGAAGCAGTGGAAAGGGAGTGTGAGTTATTACGAGAACGAAATTTCCGAATGCGCAGACAAAGAAATATACTGTAATATCATAAAACTCAATATCTTGACCCCGTCATTCTGGAGACGGCGAATACGCCGATAATAACAACAGCTAGTGCGCCAATGCTGGCGGGCAACAGAAGGTCTTTGGGGATCCCAAGGACCTCCTGGGGTGGAGGGGGAGGGACGTGGACGTGTGCCGGAGGCGTAAGAGTTACGGGTTCAGGCAAGACTGATTCTTGTTTCTCGACTTCTTGTGTTTCTATCTGCGCAGCAGCGGCTGCCTCAGCCGCCTTTGCTTCTCCCTTATCCGCGCCAGCCCAGCCCTTGCCACCTTGCACGAACAATACCACGCGGTCGGTCCCAGCGGCACGAGCGATTTTGACTGCGTCTGTGACGTCGTGGTCGGATGTAATGAGGACCGTGTCGCCGTCAGCGTCCGTGTACGACAGGATGAAGTCAATTGGGTCAGGGTGATCGGTCGAACCGTCACTTGGCCTGAACTCAGTGAAGAAGGGATCCGTGGCGAGCTTTCCGGCAACAATCTCGCGGAGGTGTTCCACGTCATCGTGTCGAGATTGGAATCGGTGGGTCCTGCCACTGGGTGTGCGGAATTTGAAGACGTAGGTGCCATCATCGACAGGGAGCGCCTCAGTCGTAGGGGGAATGACCAAGCCCTTTTGGCGAGTGAAGCTGTCCAAAACGGAAGTTGGCTCATCGTCAACCACTGACGCAGAGTCGTTGGGGTGAACTTCAGACATTGGTGATTGCTGAAGGTGGGAGAGGTGGTGCATAGACGAGAGCGACTTCATGTGACGGAGGTCTGGAGTGTGCGGTGTATGAGCTGAGCCAGATACGGCGGAATCGCCGTCGTCATGGCCAATGGAGTCGAAGAACCGTCCCCACATTGGACCTCCCTCGGCTTCTGTGGGCTCTTCAGTAGCCATAGAATTCATCTTGATAGGTGAGATCAGAGTCTGATGACATAAAATATGGGGGGCGAACTTACTTGCTCAAGTGTGGCATACGTGAGCTTCAGCACGTCAACAATAGCGACGAGTCGACCATCTTCCTCGACCACAGGAAGATTGAGATAATGCCCAGCTGTAAACAAGATATCAGGCAAGTACAAATTAGTTAGAAGTTGTGACGTACTGTGCATCTTCTTCAGTGCATCGTGCACCGTCATCGTGGGCGGAGCAGTGTCTGGGTGAGGCGTCATTACGCGAACAACGCTACATCTGCCAGCGTCCAGACCAGCAGCGATGACTCGTAGAACGACATCCTTGCTAGTGAAGATGCCGGCAATCTTAGCAGGTTCCATGGACGAAACGGGGGCTTCCATGACGCAGACAGCCGTAGTACGTCTCTCCTTCATGAGCTTCGCAACCTCACGAACAGTGGCCTTCGGTCCGACGGTAGCTGGGTGTGTGCGGGAGTCCATGACGGTGGTCAAATCTGGAAGTGCAGTCTTCTCTTTCAGACTTTCGGCCCACGCCAACATGGCAGCGGCTTGTGGATTCGCAGAAATCCCGCCTCCAAGCTCTGACTGTACGCCAGCCATCGCGCTGAACAATTGTTCAGAGGCAGCAGAACTGCGTTCAACTTTCGCAAGGGCTTCATGGAAGACCTTGGTAATATCCAGGAGGCCAACTACGTTGCCCTCTTCGTTACATACAGGCTATAGGCTAGGTGAGATACGTATTCATCGCGAAGCTGCAAGGAACCTACCAAATGCCTGAAATGCTTCGAGACCATCAATTGCAGGGCCTCAGTAGCACTTGTGGTATCACGGGTGACCATGGGATTTCTGGTCATAATTTGATGGACTTGAGTGGTATGGGGTTCGAGACCATCCGCGGTCACCTGCGAATGCCGTATTAATATGGAGTTATTCAAAAAGCTGCTTTACACTCACCCGGTAGGCCAAGTCCTTCGCGGTGAAGATGCCACTGAGCCCTTCTTCGTCGTCCACGACGAGTACACAATCTGTGCGTTTGGCCGCACATAGCTGACTGGCTTCAGCAACCGTGATATTCTCGGGGACAGTCAACGCCGGGGTGGGCTTTAGTGCCGCAACAGTGCCCTTCGCCGGTGCACTTTTACTCCCCCGCTTGCCACGCGAACCGTTATAGTTCGTAGTCGAGATGGTTCGTTTCCTGGAGAGTTCCGACTCTATCTTCTTCCTGATAGCCTATGCATCGACAAGACACGGTCAGTCCTCACCCAAAACACTGCACGACAGTGCCCTGCGGGTTCAAACGGCAGCAGGGCCTCACCTCGTCGCGTTTTGACTGCTTCTTCCGAATCTCGGAGAGAGAGCCCTGGTATCCGGATATTGAAGACATGGACGTGGTGGTGGCCGAGCGTTTTGGACCCAAGGGCGAAGCGGCTCTCTCTGGGAATGGGATGGGGGTCGGAGAGGTAGCACCTAAACCACGATGATGTGAAGGGGAGGAAGTAGGCACAGGTATGCGGGACATCAACGATGGCGAGTCTCGCTCACCCGCTAGAAATCAACTCGGCCTAAATTGTCTCGTCACTGTCACGTTCGTTCTGCCGAAGAATTTATTTGACCGTGTTTATGCCCCTAGAGGCCCCTGTCAACTGCAACTGCTCTGCCTTGGTCTGGGGAAAGATCATATCGAACTTGAAGCGCGCAACAGTATCCCAATAGATATTGTCTGAGTCCATACAATGATGCATAAAAAACGTGCATAATAAGTGTCCATGTAAAGAGTCGAAACGAAGCAGGGGGCAGATAAACAAAGAGTGATCAATAGAATTCGACCAGTGTCATGGTTTGGACTTCCAAAAGCTCAAGCTCAGGCGCCTTCTCCGCACTGCCTTGTATACCTTGTAGCATCTAATCTGAACGGCGACATCAACATCCCTCAAGTCACACCTCATCTTCTCCAGCCGTGACTTCTTCGCTGGTGAATACTGTTCCTCAAGCTGCTCTCGCATATTGCGTACGATCCTGTCAAGCAACGATTGACTTCGCTGGTTGTCGGCGCCGTCTGTTTCGTTATGAGGATGGTGTGGTTGCTCTAACTCCCAGTCGAAGGCGTATGCACCAAGGTGTATAGCTGACCCGCTGCCTCCCCATTCTGATGGGTCAAGGGCGATTGGGTGTGGTCCTGAATCATAGTCGGGGTGTTCGGTGGTGGTATGCGAGAGCAGGGACGGTGACTGGAAAATAGTAGTAGAAATATCTGGTGGTGGTGTGCGTGTGGATGACATGGTGGAAAGTAGTTGAAGGTTTGATGCCCTCTGCTGGCACTTTATACAATCCTAGGACTGTCGTTGAAGGAGCGGATCGACATAGTCGCCATAGCATAGCGTAAGTTCTATTTGACGAACGACAAGGTGCTCCACGACGATATGAGGTAGAGGATGAAGGGGTTGAGGAGTGTGACCTCCTGAAAGCTGTTTGACCTCTTCACGGACCCACCTGTCAAAGTGTTCAAAACGACTTCCGTCTTCCGTCTTTGTCAACCCGACTCCAGTGACTATTGCACTATGTCCCTCTTGATGCCTTGTAGTTTGGGAGGACCTCGAAGTACCAGGGGACCTCTTAGTGTAGGTCGTCGAGCGGAAGTTGAACATCTCTGGGGCATAACATACCATCAAATTCTTGTGTTCTATATCTACATGGGTACTATTCCGAGCCTTCTGACGGAAGCATTTATCCCTCGGATACGTCACTTATTTTGCGCGAACGGAACCATTTTTTGGATCGAATTGACCGCCATCGCCAAAATGCCTCAACCCCTATCCTTGACCCCTTTTGACCGCCACGTTCTTGGAGGTAACTTGCCTCGTCCTCGCCTTCCCTGATCAACGTTCTAGGCTGTCCACTACAGTGTAGCCTGATAGCGCACCAAACTTGCTGTAAGTACACGATGTTCCCATACACATATTCTCATTCGGACAATTATTCGTTTTCTTGCGAATTCGGATTCACCCCAAAGGCTGTGTTTGTGCTTACGCTCACCCGACGGTTCCATGTAAAGGAGCCGTCGTCGATGCATTCCCGAAGTGAAATTGCCTCCCGCTGTCGAAGTCCTACGTTCCGCCGTACAGCCCCCAATTCTTGTATAAATGCTGGCCTACCCTCACACATCTTTCCCAAGTTTCTTCAACTTACCACTACAAAACCAACCCAACCAATTCAACGCTCATAACCATCATGCTCTACACATCGTACGGCACCCCCATATCATACGAAACAGCTGCAACGCGCTACGAAGTCGGCGTCTCGGCAGCCCAGTACACATCCTTCCCATCCTCGCGCACCCGCGTTGAGGATCACACCGCGTGGACCCCTGAGATGGGAACCGCGTTCATTACCCCCTTCGACCCGCCAGAGGTTCGCGCACTTAAATATGGTGCCGATCCTTTTGCCACTGGCACATTATCCCGGCCCGACTCGTTCTACCTCCGCGACTCGGAGTTCATCAGAGAAGCGTTGGGGCAGGGAAAGGCGAAGAAAGCTACGCCCTCTCCAAAGAGGAAGCAGAGTTTCCGCCGCTTGCTGAAGAACGCCATCAAGCAGTCGTGCAGAGAGATCATGAAGGATTTGAAGGAAAAGCGTCGAGGCACTTCTCAATCAGCATAACATATCCGTCTCATTCTGTAACATATCCCAACGTCTTTATGGCCTCTTGTTTATCTCTTTTGATGCGATTCTGGTCCCAACATATATGTTACAATTGGAGGCGTCAAACGTCCAGTCCTTGTATAGGGCGTTTATGATCTCAGTGATAAATAAAAGCAAAGTGAAATGCTCTATGACTTTATGCTCCTTGTCTGAGCCCTATTCCCTTGTCTTGACTGGTACACGAAGTACGCGCCAATGAGTACGGCGATGATAATGAAGTTGCCTATAGGACGGTGACCAAAACTCAGCATCATCAACGCATAACAATACGAAGTGAACTCACCAGCGACGAAGCCCGCTAATCCTTGGAATACATCCAGAACAAGCTTGACCAAGCTATTGCCCAGGCTAAACAGCCCAAGGATAGCGCCCTGGCATAGAGCGAGTATTGCCGTGAATACTGCGATTATCGAGTTCGCCAATGACCCAGCGATGGCGGTCAGCGAATGCAGGAACTCGGAGAATGCGCTTGTCAATGTGGGTGCCATGGTTCGAGAGTCGATATGGGTTTTGTTGTCGTTCCTCTTCGAGCATGCCGCTTTATATACGACATGCCAAGACTCCTTGCCCCACAACAGGTACGTCAGTCGATACCTCATCGAATCCTGAACATACGGCAATCTAAATCGGATTGTGCTCCATGGAGTACGTAGTATGCTCAATCAAGTACAAAATAAAAAGACTCGATTATTTTAGAAAGCCATACATAGCTGTAGCAAAGGAATCACGTAAATGCCAGTCCCAACTCATTCTAATCGGAGACACTGTATCAACTCAATGACATATGTCCAGTTTGCACCCATCGATTTATCCACGTCGCGGGGCACCTCCTGCAGCGGCGGCAGGTTCGATAACGCTGCCCGCCCATCGAGAGGCCAAACCTTGCACTTGAGTCCAGATGGTGACGAGAACCGGGGGGTTGCCGGGCTTGCGGACGAAACCGTCGATGCGTCCATTGGTGAATGCGAACGCCTCACGGGTGAAGGCAGATTGATAATAACGTTGGCGGAGGAAGTGCGCATAGATAAGAGGCGACAGGAGGGAATTGCGGAAGGTGATAGCTCCCAAGAAAACACGAACGAAAATCAGGAGTTCGGTATAGGCAACGACGCGCATGGCTCCATCGTAGTTTGCTGTCAGATGTGTCAGAAATGACGTAACAAACGAACAAAAGTAAAATTTATCGCCACATACCTTTGACCCAAGCTTGCAACTGCTTCGCGAGAGGATGGGGTTGGGGCGCACCACCTTGAGTTGCGGCGGGGCTGGGAGGCAGGAAGCGGGGCATCAAGGTCGTACGAGTGAAGGTGAGAGCATGGAACAGGGAGAAGATCGTGTAGGGAAGGAGGGCCACTAGCAAAGCGGGGGATGGTGAACACCGAGCATACTGGGAACTCGTAGACAGCACATACATGCAACGGGTTTTGAGCTCCACCAGAAAAATGCGACCGCGAAATATTGAACATTCTGTCAGAGAAGTGTTGAGTTTTGTTGTCGCGCCATAGTAGTGGAGAATCCCTCTACCTCATCAGGAAGAGCACGACGGAAATACGCAAGGTTGGGTTGAGGTGGCTGCAATATCTAATCAGACCGACGGTTCATTTCGGAGTAACGGTGCACGCTTACACCTAGTGCTTTGCTAGCAAAACAACCCAGTTAAGCTTCACATTCCGCGACATACAGCGAGAAAACTCACTAGCAGACGATAGCGTAACTTATGAGCGCGCCAGTAAACCCGGCTATACACATGTGCCCGTCAGTTCAATTTCCACGCCTTCGACGCATTTCGACTAGTAACCGACCTTTATACCACCAATCAGAGATGCTCCGGAACAACAGCGTCGCTAGGAAGTAGCGAAACGCAGCCGCTAGGAGCAGAAAGTGGCCTGTCGCCCAAACCCAATGCTAGACGTCGAGCACGCGTAATCAGCCCATTTTGTCGCCCGCCGGAGAGGAGGCTCGGGAAAACGCCCACCTGCGTAGTGACCATTTTCTGCGTTTTCGCGATAAGAGAGATTCAGAGAGGCGGCGGGGGCGTTGGGTGGAGTGAGATTATGGCGAGAGCAGGTGCAAGAGGCGAACGTCGTTCATAAGTGTGACGCAGCGTGGACATTTAGGGCAGGTTCAACGTGCTTTCCACGTGCACGCAGCTGGGCGCTTGCACTCAACTGCACCGCACCAGCAATGTGGATCACTGTACGCGATGGGCGTTGGCTGCGCGTGTCGGGCACGTATGTGTTTCAAGCTCACGACACGTAAATAGCGCAGTAAAATAGAAAACATACACGCGGCACAATACTACATACTACCTGCTCCATTGCGCTGATTTAGCCATCTGTTTACGTTCTTTTCCTTTGCGGTACACCTCCTTGTCAACCTTTTTCTGCCCCAGTGCTTCTATCCTGCGCCCCTTGTTATTTCTCTTGAGTTTCCGTGACGTTTCTTCGAGATCGTCGTCAGCGTCCTTCTCAGCACCGGCACCGACCTCCATCTCCTCTAGCACCTCGTCCTCATTCTCGTCCTCATCTCTGGGCCGCTTTCGAGCTCCTTTCGACGTCGTCGATGTCCCCTTCCCAGGCGCCATGTTGATGTTCACTCTCGGCGGTACCGAGAAACCGAACGCCTTGCCAACCTTCGCCAGATCAAGAGCATTCACATCGAATATCTTCTTTAATGAATACGATGCGTAGGCCTGCAGGTACGATCTGAAGCCATCCTTTGCGGACTGGTGCAGGAAGAAGTTCTTTTGTAAGAGTTTCTCGAGCTAGCAGTCGGCGTAAAGCTATGCATATAGCGTGAATAGAACACGAGTGCCTACCTGGCTTTGTACATTTGCAATCCGATCTGCCGGGAAGCTGAACTCATTGAGAGGTACCTTTGCCTCTTTCAGATACCGCAGGAATCCTAGCTCACTCGGAAGCAAGAACATAAGACTCTTCCCAACTTTTCCAGCACGAGCCGTTCGCCCAACACGATGGATATAATCACGGGGATCGTCTGGGGGATCAAATTGAATGATCCAGTCGACGCGCGGGATGTCGAGTCCTCTGGCGGCGACGTCGGTGCACAGGAGAATACCAGATTCGGCGTTCATGAACTCGAAAAATGTATTCGTTCGCTTTTGTTGCTTTTGTTTACCCTACACCGTACAAAAGCAATCGGTCTGTCAGCACAGGTGTATAAAGGGAGATAGACGCAACGCACATGCAGATCCAACACAGGAACATCAATATAGTTCAATAATTCAGAGTGATATTTCACCGAATTACAACTCGAGAAGAAAACAATAACTTTCTTCTTGAGGTTCTTTTTTAGGAAGGTGTATAGGAGGAGGAACCGTCTTTCGGACGGGCAGACGACGTAGCCCTGCGATAATGTGGCGACGGTGCTTGTTGTTTCCTCCTTGTCGACGTCGACGTGTACGGGGCCGGGACGTAGTGATATACGTGCGAGATCCTGCACTTTTGTGGTTTGGGTGGCGGAGAAGAGCATAGACTGACGGTTGTCTAGACATCAATGAGTTTGTGATATATCTTTCGGAAATAACTTGGGACGTACCATTCGGGAGGTATGATATAATTTTCTTCATTTCCTCTTCGAATCCAATCTCTAATATTCGGTCGGCCTCGTCGATGACAAGTGCTTTCATATTGCGGTATACAAACCCTTTTGTGTTCTGCACAAATAAATATAACTTCGATAATGAGACCAAGGTGCAGAAAGTACTCACCATTATGTGATCCAAGAGTCGCCCAGGCGTCGCGACCAGCAGATTCACACCCTTCGTTAGCTTATCGGCTTCCGCACTTCGATTCGCCCCACCAATCACAATACCAAATGTCTGTGAATGATGTGCCATCAAGTCCTTCGCTACGCCAAATATCTGCAGTGCCAATTCGCGTGTAGGCGATACAATAATGATACCCGTCCCTGTTATAACACTGTATTAGCCTTACAAATTCGTCTATGAAGCGTAGACCCGCACCATTCATTGGCTTGAACTTCAGCCGATGCAGCATCTCCACTGCGGGTATCAAGAACGCCAGTGTTTTCCCAGATCCCGTTCGTGCAGCGCCCAGCACATCCTTGCCAGCCAGCAATATCGGTATCGTCTTCGCCTGGATCGGCGTCATGGTAGAGAACCCCATCTCCTCCAAAGCCCTCGTCGTTTGCGCAGACAGGTCTAGCGTAGAGAACGGAAGCCGTCCTTGTGGATTGGCACTGGGGCCTGCGGCCGATGTCTCCTCGGCTGTCATTTTTTAGAGATGTTGAAGGCGGCGTAGTATACGGCTTGATGAGACCTTGGAGGGTAGAAGGTACGGGTTACAGGGGTAGGAAATTAGATGTGTTACTGAAGTAATCGAAGACTGCAAACAAAAAGTCACGAATGGGCTCGGCAATTGCCGCCGATCACAAAATGTCTTCCTCACCTTCGACACTGTGTAAGTCACTGGAGACATAATTGAACCTCATGGTTACTTAGCTTCTCCTAGTCCTCGCATCATCCTGCGCTGCAGTTGCAGCATTCGCACTCGGATACACGGTTGGATCTCGCGGGCCTTTAAACGCATCTCTTCCTCGGCCAGGGCCTGACAAAACACCCTTAGTACCTGACTCGTCCGAGGCACACGTCGATGACGAGAAACATAGCGAAAGCGACGACTCGGAAGAGGAAGACGAAAGCCTTGCTGACGGTGATCTCTCCGTAATCCAAGCCGGATTCATGGAACCATGTAAAATGGTAAATGATAACACAATTCGCGATCGCCCTATAATCGACGTTGTCCCAGGTTCTTGTCGTGCGAGTGGACCTGAACATGACGCCAGGCAAAGTAGCAGCTCAGTAAGTTATACCACCGCGATTCAAGATATTGCCTGACTCGTTTCCGTATCATTAGGTGTGGGTCAGTGAGTCTTGGACTCGAAGCATCTTTTTGCCCCATCTTGACTATGCGGTATAATTAGACACGCCACTCTTGCATGCTACAAAGCCCTCGTGAAGAAAAACCCTCGAGTAAGCCATTTCATGCAATGCTTCGCACAAGGTCATCCTTCTAAATCCCATGAATAGCTTATTAAACATTGGGAAAGAACAGGGTAATACGCTTTCATACGACACCTGTATGTGCTGATGTCGATCTACCAGGCAAGCCAAAATCGCGCTTAAAGCCAAGTCTGAAGACCAGCTCCTGGAATTGGAGGCTATCGCTAAGAGTCTAAATCTCTGCGCACGGTCAATACAGGACGCGTGAGTAGACGTGTATCCATACCGTCACCGTGTATATCGATGATACTGACTTGCTGTTTCACAGCGGACATACTCAGGTCGATCCAGGGACCCGCACGGTTCTTGCCATCGGACCAGCTCCAGTCGAGTTGATCAACCAAGTAACTGGGAAACTCAGGCTATTCTGACACCCTCGGAGTTTGTTCTATACTATACGATGAATCGTGTTGTGGTGGTCTAGGAATACAGTGTGTTGCTACATCAGACGCTCAACGTCTACCTCGAGGACCTAAACTTATAGAAAATGAGAGGCGGAATCTAACCGCTCTTACTATCACCACTCTGCGAGCCGCCGCCACTCCCAGCATTGCCTATATATGCGTCAATATCTGTTCGTAGCGGGCTTTGTAAGGTTTAAACTTACCGGACCCGACCTGCAAGAGGGCCGGCGGGGCGTTGTGGACTGACCCTCCTGTCGAGTCCCCACCTACTCCGGTGTACGCGTTTTTAACGCCGGCTCCCTCAACTCGACTGGCAGCCCCCGAAGACCCAGGACCGGCACCCGACACGCCAGAATTAGCTCGACCGCCATCTCCCGCGTTATCTAGGCGGGTGTGTTAGCTGGAACGCCTTTATACACAATGCGCTTAGACGTACTGGCATTCATTTGCAACAGGCTACCGCCTATGAGAGACATGAGCCCGGTGCCCTGGAAGCGCTCGTTGCTCGGGCGACTGCTCTCTACGCTTCCGCCTGTGGCGTTCCCACCCGCTCCAGAGAAGGAGTTGCTCTCCTTGTTTGCATTTGGCTTGTTGTGAGGTGCAGCCAGGGCGAGAGTGGCAATGAGGGAGAGTGTGGCAAAGGCGATGAAAGTACGCATGGTGGATGATATGGTAGTGTAGGTGTGTATGTAGGTTGGGCTGTGTGATGGTGGTTGCGGAAAGAAAGACGATGGTGCTGCTTTCTGCTTGCACGCCCATTTATAATCCCCCAAAATCTGTACCAGTCCAGCTCGTTGTGGTGCTCTGTTTGCTGCTGAATTACTTCCCAGAAAGTTCGCGATACATCACGTGTGTGCTATCTGACGTCACGGGCGATCTGGAAAGTCCCTATTTTTCGGCAATGGGGTCAGCGGGGTCTCCAACGTCTGCGGTGCCAGACGCGTCACAACAACGCCTATACCCAGCTGTGGCGCATATATAAAGGCACGACGTGCGGGATCCAGCGCCCCCCCCTCCCTTGACCCCCAATGGCAACCATCGCCATTGCCAGAGCCTATCAACAGTCCTTCGATGCACGTCCACACACAACGCTCGCCATCACAGGCGGTCTCTTCAATGCACTGGGGGATTTTGTAGCCCAGGTTTACCAGAACACGGTGCGCTGCCCTTTTCCTGATCTCTAGGACTACGAGCTCATCATTGCTTCGCTAGATTGGATTGAAACCTCGAGAACGGCCTCGAACATATGATATAGCGCGCACATTGCGCTTTTTCTGCTTTGGATTCGCGATGAGTACGTTCTCCGAGCTTTGGACTCCACGCTGGTCTGAGTGTGGTTGCAGGCCCTCTGTTGGGACGGTGGAACCAATTTCTGGAACACACGTTTCCCCTACGAAGCAATGGTCCTGCATCGAAAGTCAGTTGGGTGGCATTAGGGAAAAGAGTAGCTTGCGATCAAATAGTCTTGGCTCCTTTTGGTGTGAGTTCTGCTTGTCTCTTAATCGTTGCACTGTGAGCTTGACGCGATGGTCAGCTCGCTCTTTTCCTTGGCACAATGGGAATCATGGAAGGACGTAACCGACGCCAAATTCAGCAGAAGTACTCCGACATTTACGTCCCGGCACTCCTTACCAATTGGAAGGTTTGGCCAGCCGCTCAGGTATGAAATGACCTGCTTATCTGAGATTGCATCTTCATGCTTAATATAACATTTTAGCTCATAAACTTCCGGTATATGCCCCTTCCATACAGGATACCATTCCAATCCACATGCGGCGTATTTTGGACGTTATATTTATCTATGCTTAACTCCCGGTACGTTTTTAACTGTCTGTAAAGAATCCGTACTTACGTCGGCGCAGAGAGGACGCGAAACAAGATAGAGAGGCCGCAATGCATCGTATACTTGGGTAGACTCTTTCAGTACACCATCCACACTTCATCCGTATTACCGCAACCACTCGTATACTGGAAATCACTGTTAATCTGCAATTTTGATGTAGCATGTAGTTCTTAATCCCCTCTTCGCTGTATGTATATAGACAGATACAATCATACATTTCCTGGCATTATGATGCGCCATATTTTGGTTTGAAGTAAGCAGGTGGTAATGTTGCCAACACATCTACCAGAGGTCGCTCCACGACTACCAATTCCCCAGATGCCACGAAGTCGACATAGAGTATCGGTCTATACTGCGTGATCATTTTAAAGTGCCGGGCAGTCTGAGTCTGGCTTTCAGAGGTTTCGGCATTGGTCTCGCGGTGGCGTTTCTTGCTCACCCTCCCACCCAAAGGGTTGTAGTTTAGTTTACATATCCAAGTCGAGCCCCAAAGGAGAACGAAGCGTTGCGGCGCAGGCGCAGGCGAGTCAACGACCATATCCGACGCCGCGGGGGCTATCGAATCAAAAGCGATACCCAGCACCGGGTCATGGGCATGCGTGAACCGTTTCGGCAGCGAATTGCAGAAATCCTGCGCCCAAATGGGGGACTGCTTCGCCTCGACATCGTAGATCTGCATCGTGTTGTTCGGGAACGCCATGATGAGGATATTCGGCTGCTTGGGGTCGAATGACATCGTCTGGACGGGCAGCGGGGAGGAGGGGAGGATGCAGTGGTGTTGTATCGAGTCCATGTTGAATATATGAGTCCGGGATAGGTCGTCAGAAGTGGCTAACCATTGGCCATCAGCGCTGATGACCATCCTCGTTATACGAGCGAGGATTGGTTTCTGTTCTTCGATCTCTTCCTCGTCTTTTTCATCCTCTTCGGCTTCTGAACCCGAGGATAGGTCCGCGTCGACTGCACGGCGTCCCCGCACGACGCGATTGCCAATATATCCATTGCTTTTCCGGTGCTGGTTAAACCGACGGAGGACAGTTGGCTTTTCGTCATGAGAGTGGAGGTCGATGATCAAGATGTAGCCGGAGAGGGCTACCGACATGGCTAGTTTCGATGAGTCTGGCGTGAAGGCGAAAGCTAGCGCTCCGGTCGTAGCATTTGCTTCAGGGAGCTGTGCCTTTATCGTGGATGAGAAGTCTCGTATCCTTGACGGAATAATGTCGCCATCCACCTGCAGAATCAA
The DNA here is from genome assembly GCF_014466165.1 of Pleurotus ostreatus. Lineage (NCBI taxonomy): Eukaryota > Fungi > Basidiomycota > Agaricomycetes > Agaricales > Pleurotaceae > Pleurotus > Pleurotus ostreatus. The sequence goes on along the minus strand of NW_023503157.1, from coordinate 2,885,429 downwards.
TCAGCGACTGTGAGCTGCATGGTATATCGTTGTAAATGGCTTACTTCGTTCAACGAGAACAATTTTGTTTCGTACAGATCTGAAACCACTAACCAGCGAGCATCGTCGGATATTCGACATGCGACGAGGTTGGTATTGACGTTAAGTTCCATGTCCAACACTTTATCCCACCCTCTTCCTTCGACGGGTGTGACACCTTCAGCATCTTCCTCGTCTACCGCCGACGCCTTCGGATGTATTCTCCATATGCTCAGGCTGCGTTCGCGCATACACGTCAACAACCGCGTCGCTTTCGCTATACACAAACCAGACGTCGATGACGGGCCGGTGGTGTAGGCTATCTTCCTATGATACGCGTCGTCGAAGGTGGCATGCGAACTAGTGTTGAGCGGGTTGATCACTTTCACGATGGTGTTCGTAGAGAGGGCAGCGGGGGTCAATACCACCGTCATGTCCAAGCCACCGGAGGCTAGAATGGGCGCGACGTCGATAGGATACCGGCGCCTGTGGGAAGAGGGAAGGATGGTGTACGGTGGCCACATAGCTAAGGCTCGGACATCGTGAGCGTGTAGTCGGCGGGAGGCAGACTGGACCCAGCGACTCGCGGGAGATTTTGTTGTAGTCGAGTTGCCCTGTTGTGCTTTGATGAATGAGAACTGAGTGACTTTCTGATCGACGCCAGACGTATAGACGGTTCCGCCATCCTAGTAAACATTGTTGGATAACGGACAGCTTTTAGGGGGCAATGTTGCGACTTACAGGTCCGCAGATCAAACAGAGGACGTCTGCTCCGTGTGCCGGGAAGCTTTGGATCTGGGTGCACGTCCGTGAATCCCAGAATTTGACGTTTCCCAGCGAGTCGCCGGAGATTATCGTACCATCGCTGCGAAGTGAATCAGCAATGCCTTAGCCTGAATGTATGCCAATAAACTTCACCCTAGAGCCCCGACTGTCCATACAAGCGTCCGTTCCCCTCTGGTCTTGTCCACCATCAATCTGTCAACAACTCTGCCAGTAGAGACATCCCACTTCCGCAAACTACTATCCGAGCCTCCCGTTACTATCCATGAATCCGTCCAATCCTCTTCTTCGTCTTCGCTAGAGTCATCATCGTCTTTCTGCGTAGATGTCTGAGTTGCGCGAGGAATCGGTGGGCCCCACGCGAGGCTCAGAATGCGGCATTTTACTTTGTCGAATTTCCGGAGGTGCGTTAATGTATCGTGGACCAGTGATATCAGTCTGACCGTGCCGTCTTCACAACCGAGTGCAAGGGTGCTAGATGCCGGATTAGCAGCCATACACCATATCGAACCCCCTTGTGAGCCAAGGGTACGCTTTGGAATGGATCTTCAGCGAGACATAAAACTTCTCTGAATCTGTTCACATACGCGGACGCAATCCTTCTCGAGATCCCATTCCAACAGGTCGCTTCCTCCGCCAGAACTGAATAACCGAAGATCAGAGCATGATGGGACACTCTCAGACGGTAGTCGTTCCGGGTGTCTTATCACGAATACGAGGGAGTCGACTTTCGAGGGGTAGGGTGCAGATAGGGTCTGTAAATAATATTTTAATCGATGAATGTCGTAACGAAGAAGATAACAAATACCTGACGCGTTACCCAAGCTTGGGACGACTGCAGCTGCCTCGGCGACCATTCACAGAGGTCGATATTGCCGTTAGCATGGCCCACGGCCAAAGTCCCGAATTTCGGAGCCTCCTTCGACGGTGCTGGATTTTTCCCCTTTGGAGACGGCAGAGGGAGCGGTGGCAGCGCCAAGGCCGTTATTGCTGACGGCGCAAAATCAACGAATCTGCATCGATGCACCGACAACGTTGTTGGTTCGGCCATTTTCAGGACTTAGGAGGTCGTCGCGTAGGATCTATCTAAATTTTCGAGACCTGACCGAAATAACGTGACCAAAGCCCTTTCCTTCCGTTCCACCACCAACCTCCAGTCAAAATACACCATGTCGTTTCTCGGACGGGGACCTGGAGGACCTTCTAATGGCGTCAACCCAGAACGCATAGAAATGGCCATTACCGAGTGAGTACATTCGCAAAAGTTGCTGTTGCTGTTTGCTCATCCAAGACAGGTTGGACACGGTCACAGATTTTTTCAACCGCATGGTCTCGTTCGTGTTTCTCGTCTGCGTCGTGACTGTTCCAGTATACTCAAGAGCCTCATGTAGTTCATGCCACGCAAAGTGCATTAGCACGCGGTATGCCGATCAAGACCTCAACAAGGGTGAAAGCGTATGCATAGACAGATGCGTCGCCAAATTTAACGAAGTGCAGAAGAAAGTCGGTGAAAAGCTCCAGAGTCGGGGTGCAGCGGCGTCGGGAGGAGGAGCGGGTTCGTTCACTGGTCTGTAAACCGTTACATTATACCCCATCATCTATATGCCATCGTAGATATGTCTAATCTAATCCATTCGGCGCAAAGAGCACAATAGATGTGAATTCAGAAATCATCTCGACACGAACGAGCTAAGCCAATGAGTCCGAAGCCTAAGCTTTAACGCCTGGGAAGCAGTCAGCCATCGTCTTGGAGTGCTTGTTCTGCGCATGCTCCTCCAATCTGTGCAACGTGAATCAGACGTTGGTCCCGAGGTCAACTTCTATAAGACTTACGCTGGTGCGCGGGTGGTGATAAACTACATCAACGACAGGTGAGTTAAACTTCGACCGAAGTGCACGACGACTTACAAATGATTGCCTGCACGTAGAGCAAATGATGGACTTGGCAGCCTCGTTCACCTTGCTTTGGCTTTTCGAGCCTTTTGCAGCTCCTTTCTCGGCATTGCGCTCTCTCTTCTGCTGAGCCTTAGCACCCTAGAAGACAAGATCGAATCAATTCCCTCGATACTCGACCATCTGCTTTGCAGAGAGAAGCCGAGCTAACATTACCCATTTCGAGGCCGATAAAGAAGAGGCGAAGTGTAGATCGTGAGTGGTCGTTCAATGAAGTTGCTCAAGCAAGAGACGAAAAACTGGCGGTGAGCACGCATTTTATTACGTAACCCTGTATACCTACTTGAACCGGACCGAGAACGTTCAGATGTTCCCCGATCCCGACCTCTTGCATATTCATAGACGGGGCCACACGGACACGGAGCTCGCAATCCAATCTGTATATGTTGAGCTTCTTTTGTGCACGCTCACATCTTCGTGTATTTGTCACGCAGATACGAAACCCCCCTTCGTTTGCCTCCCTTTCCCCATCGTTCTCGACGATGGCTTCGAACATAGACGCAGCTCGCGCAAAGATTGCTGAACAAGTCAAGATAGATATCTTATCAAAGGACCCTGTCAAAGATAATGAATTAAAGTGCAAGGAAATCGGCCGTACCTTTATCTGTGCGTCCCTTCTTCGTTATGCTGATTAACCTGACTCGAGCCCCAACATGAAGCCGACACCATAACAGGTCACGAACAATCGCTTTCGTGATTTAAATGCGTCTGAATATATTAATCAGTTCCTACCAAGGAGATGTATCAATACGCGGTTCTCTCTACTTTGGGTGATGATGTTTATCACGAACCATCTACAGTGTCTGCACTCCTTAATCTACTTCTTGAGACTCGCTCGACTAAACTGACTAATTCAGTGCCCTTGAAGCACATCTAGCGCAGCTCCTTGGCAAAGAGGCAGCTCTATTCGTCGCGTCTGGGACGGCATCCAACCAAATCGCGTTGAGGTCGCATTTAAAGCAACCTCCGCATTCTGTGCTATGTGATCACCGTGCACATATTTATAAGTACGGCTGACACTCGAATTGAAAGCCTATACTGACCTATTGGAAGGTATGAAGCAGGAGGTGTTGGCTTTCACTCCCAAGCTGCTGTCACTCCCGTAATTCCTGCAAACGGTCTGTGGTTTTCTATCTCGTGCTTCATGACAATCGGCTTAATTGTGATAAAGGGCATCATCTGACACTTTCGGATGTCGAAGCAAACACTATCATCAGTTCTGATGTCCATTTGTACGATGGTCTACTATATCCTCATCCTCCTTTCTCACCACCTTGTAGCGCACCAACGGAAGTCATCGCTCTAGAGAATACCCTCAATGGAACCATCATCCCGCAGGATGAAGTTATCGCCATCTCTGACTTTGCCCACTCCAACAATATCAAGATGCATCTCGACGGAGCTCGGCTCTGGCATGTCGCAGCAGAGACTGGTGTGTCGCTCAAGGAGCTTTCTGACCCATTCGACTCTGTCAGCGTCTGCTTTAGTAAAGGATTGGGTACACACCTTCGCATACCCCATCTGCTAGACTTTTAGACTGACATTCCTTCGCAAAGGTGCTCCAATAGGCTCGTGCTTGGTCGGCAGCAAGGAGTTGATCAAGAAGGCCCGTTGGTTCCGCAAACTCTTTGGAGGCGGCATGAGGCAGACTGGTGTCCTCGCTGGATGCGCTGCATATGCATTATCTCATAATTTCCCTCTCCTCCCAAGAGTACACGAACTCACCAGAAAGCTCGAAACTGGCCTTGAGAAGATCGGTGCAGAAATAACTAGTAGAGCAGAGACTTGTATGGTAAGTGAATTGTTTTCGGGTTTGCCGATGTATTATCCTCATGCATGATCTTATAGGTGTTCTATGATCCGTCGCCAATCGGCGTGGACTACGGCGAGATCGCTGATAGGGCAAGTTTACTTCCTGAACCCCTCTTCCTGGGGGGATCACGCTTGGTCGTCCACATTCAAACCACCGAGCAAGCTATAGACGACTTCCTTTCGCTTGTTGCGCAGTTAGCCGAGGAGAAAAAGAAAGCAGGATTTGTTCCCCAGCCCGTAGAAAAGAAAACGGGGAGGTACCACGATGTGTATGTCAGGCGGCCTCCCAAGCAGGCGTGATAAGAGGATAGAAAGTGGCTAAAATGCTATATGATTGATTAAGATATAGATGTTTACAAGTTATTGCTAGCTGAGTCCAAGTTGCGTCAATCAAAGGAAGGTCCATCTGAGTAAATAATCTCGGCACTATCATCGACGACGAAGCTCCCGAACTGGTATTCGTCAGGACTTTCGTTACCACGCTCTGGGGAGCTGGATATGATATATTGTTTCGCAGCTCTTTTGGGACCGAAGACTCCTGTTCTCACAGGTTTGTCCTTGAAAGCAGGACCGGCCCGTCCAGGATACTGCGACAATAGACTTTGTCGATAAATCAGGGATTGGTCATAACTTGGCGAAACTTGCGTTGCAAGATCTTTGATAAAGGCACGATCGGTTTCATCTTCAACGTCATCTTCGCTATGAGAAGAGCCTGCGCTGACTTCATCTCCCGAATGTTCAGCAGCGACGTCGAAAAGCGGGTTGAGATGCTGACGTCCTAGGGTTTCGCGGGCCTTCCCCTTCCCCTTGCTGACTTTGGGTACATTAGATGAAGATGTCTTACGCTTCAATCGCCGCTGAGATGGAGGCGGCATCTCGACGGACGGAGAGTCGAGCTCGATATCTGGGAGAGCTCGTTTGCGTTGTAATCTCCCAACAGGGCGTACAGGGAATGTCGTAGGTGGGCATTGAAAGGTCTTGCTTCGGCTTGATTCGCCAACCTTGCCTACTGGAGGAGACAGAAAATTCGGAGACCGTAGATTCGCGCTGTGGTTGGGGGGCGAACCCCATGCCTGGGCAACAATGGGTGAAAGTGGTTTTCTTGGGGAACTCCATAGTGGTGAACTTGGGCGGGAGAGGGGATCGAGGGGAGGCGTTGATCTTGGACCACTATCATGGCAAGTTACTGGCATCGGTTCGCCAACCTCCATAGAATCGTCCAGCGAGAATGCGCCTGGCGGTGGAGGGCTGGAGCTGATAATTTGGATACTGGGGTCGTCATCTGATCCGTCCACCAGCCACGCCATACTATCTACAACGGCGTTGTTCGAGCCAGATGCTGAAGCGGGCTGAAACTGAGATCGTTCCTTGCTGCGTGGTGACTCGATATCTTGGCGACCCTCGTCCTCATCCCAGGAAAGCTCTAGGACGTCTGGCAACCGCTTTGTTGGTGGGGATGGCGGTATAGGACTGACAGGTGGAATTGAAGGAGCCTTCTTGCGCTTCTTAGGCGCGGATTTTGGGATTGTCTTGTGTATGGGCGATCCCAATGCTTCCTTCTCATCACTAGGGTATTTCTCTGGAGAGGGACTGCGCGCGGGCTCTGGCGACTGAGCAACTTTACCCTTCTTCGTACTCTTCTTCTTTTTGGCGATGTTGGTAGTGGCGGAACGCTTGAGAGTGGATTTGGCCTCGCGTGTGGAAGTAGAAGCCGCTGTCGATGATTGGGTCCGCCGAGGGGGAGGAGGGTAAAAAAGTTCGGTTTCAATCTCCCGATCGGAAGAATTATCGACCCCCGCAGCCTCCAGTTCTTTGTCGGAAATCTTGATCTTTCGTTTCTTCGTTAACTTCGAGGCGGCTACGAAGCCACTTATTGCACCATAAGGCATGTTTCGATCTGGGGCTTCGTTGCGTTTGCGCTTCGGAACTCGAGGCTCTTTTTCTGGATTTTTCCCAGCAGATTTGGTGCGGCCAACTCTTCTGTATTCGTCGCTACGAACGTATTCAACGATGTCCATCGCTTTCTCCAGACACTCAGGCTTGATGTGGCTAGGGAGGAGGCGCTCGACGTCACCATATAACTCCAGGTCTTCGCCGCTGCATATTGATTTCTGGACATGAGAATAGGCGTCTTTAGCCTTGTCGAAATTCTGTTCCTCGCGGCCTTCTGCAAGTAGGACATGAACAACGCCCGAACGCTTGCGACCAGTGCGGCCAACGCGTTGCAACTGGAAAGTAATCAGAAGCAATTTCAGGGAATGCAAAGCGACCTACCATCCGAATAGGTGTCTTCTGAGCATCATAGCAAATGATCAGGTCCACTTCGCCGATGTCCAACCCTTCTTCGCCAATGGAAGTCGCTACTAAAACGTTGTATTCGCCGGCTTTGAATTTCTTGATGAGCTAATGTCTTTGTGTTAGGGCAGAGCCGCCTTGGGACGGAGGAAATGCAAACCTCAAGCTGCTCCTTCTGCGCAAGTCCCTTCTTCCCATCCTTATCAGTGCCTTGCCCAATGAACGCAGCCGCTCGGAGCATGGGGCGATCGAAATTGAGAGCTTCTACTATCTCCTCGACGCACTCCCGGAAAGTCACAAATACCATGGCTCGGGTTTCTTCGGGTGCTTCAGCTTCGTCCGCTGCATCAGCCAAAAGACCACCGAAATGCTGGACCAAGAAGGTCCTGAGACGATCCAGCTTGGGATGCATGGTAAACTTTCGGGCCTTCTGAGCCTCGAACTCTTGTATGACAGCTTTGTACAGAGGATCATTTCGGAATTTCTTTGCATTCGAGACAGCCGTAGCCTTCTTTTGTGTGCCATCCCCGATACTATCTTCGGCCAGACTGAGAAGACATTTGTAGCACATCGAAACACTGGCCTCTTGCTGTACCAGGATGTGAATAAGATGAGCATATCATACAGATTGGAACGACGAACCAAGTACCCCATGGCTCGAGCTAACCCAGAGAGTCGAAAGAGAGGCTGATATGCCCATTTCTGGTTAGGACCCAGTTGCTGACACTGTTTCTGGAAGTAAAAAGGGTGCGCATTGTAGACGTTCATGAGATGGAGGACTCCCCGCGAGGCGAGCGGTTGCAAGACAGACTGAGGGGGAGAGGCTCAACGGCGAGTAAATGGGAGAGAATGAGCTTACCTCCATCAGTTTCGCTAATGGAGCCATGACTCGGTTTATGTCGTCGTTCATTTTGATGATATGTTGTTCAATACGCTGTAAATTGTTGAGCCAAGGGCAGGGGTCTTAAAGGCAGGTCCTCTACCTTTTCGTGAATGAAAGGCTTGAGATCTAAGCTGTGTTCATCTCGTATCTCAATGTGACTAATATGAAGAGCGTCTACGAGATCTTGCACTTTCTCTGGGGTACCACCAGGAGTGGCGGTCAGAGCAAGTATGCGAAAATGAGGATTCTTCGCCATGAGATACCGAACGGCTTGTGAGTATGCGTACTGTCCCGTGGCTCTGTGGGCTTCGTCTAGAAAGAGGTCACACATACGAACGCAAAAGGGCGCAACCAACCTTACCGATGACGAGTAGGACAATGTCCATCGGATCGCAGGTTTCCTTCGTGAGGTCGTTAACTAGAGTCTGAGGTGTCATGTAGATCACCCGTTTGTCATGCCACTGACGAGCTAATAATGACGAATGCACTTGAGAAGATTGGCGGAATACTCACCGCTTTGGCCCTGAGGGCCCTTACATTATCGCCGGTTAGCTCGATGGCATCATTGCCAGGAATACCGCACACTTGATGGCATGCATCGATTTGTTGAGACACAAGTGGCTTCGTCGGGGCTACAAATACTACCTTGCCTTCTGGAAACCAGCGATAGTCTGAGGAATTATGGTCGTCAAGAACCAGCTGAAGAATGAAGAAAATGTCATACAATTCAGCATCACAACACCAGCAACGAAGGTCTTCCCAAGACCAGTAGGGAGGGCAACGAGAGTATTCTCAAAGAGCGAATGTTTTACAATGTTGAATTGATAGTCACGTTTAGGACGGTTGAGAGGATATATCCAATGCCTTGCCTCTAGAAGATCTGGCTCGAGTTTCATTGGTGGAGGCTAGATGAGCAAATATGTTCAACGATCTGTTCAGACGCTACGACAACGAAGAACATACTGGGCTATGATAAGGAATATAATTGGGACCTTCAGCAGAAGATATGTTATGAGATATCGACTTACCCAACTGAAGAGAACGATAACCGTAATTACGTCAGAAACATCCGAGCTAAGATTGTCTGTGGCCTCACCTGGAACAAACGGAGCGGGGAATTGTTCGAATTCTTCACCTTCCTCGTCACTGTCGTGCGCATCCTGTCCGTCCTTGTTCTTGGACTTTGGGAGTGGCTTACGAAGCCCAGTCTTAGCGAACGCAGTATGATCCCATTTCTTTGTCTTAGGGGCTGGCCGTCCAAAAGGTGTCTTCGGGTTTGATTTCGTTCTTTGTATCGGATTGGCCGGTTTTGGCCGACTTGAGCTTGCTTGTGGCTGAAGTACATCTCCGAACAAAGTTGTCTGAAGCGTCGCGCGAGACGTGGATCGCGAAAGCGTACTGGAGCTCGCTGAAGGTTGAGCATCTACATCAATGACTTCTGCAATATATGCGTCGAGTCGCGCCGCATCTGCGGAGTCGAGGGCCAGAGAAAGGTCGCCAAACGAGTCATCGTAGTCCGACTGTGGAACGTTGTCGACGGCGAGGGCGGCAGCTTCTATGGCATCCAGTTGTCCGAGGGCCTCCGCGTCGAAGTCGATAGGGTCGTCGTCAAAATATCCCTCCGAGTCGCTCATCTGAGGAGCAATAAATACGATCCTGAGTCCGTGGTGGTATGCTTTGAAGTGATTACAAAGTTGACGCGCTTTTACGCGCCACCTCAATCGAGCACGTGACCACGACATGGATGTAGTCACCAACGACGTTCCCACAGGTCGAGCGTACCGATATTGGTACTGACTGCCATGTCCGCCAAGTCGGTCGCCCTGTGGAATGCATTACCAATGCAGCCCAACGAAGAGTCGCATGCTATCCTGAAGGTACTCATATAATGCTCTCTCAGTGGTTCATACTTCCCTTCTTTCCTCGGCCTTCCTTTACCAGCGCTCAAGAGATGACTACGAGGCCTCCCACGACGACGACGACGACGACGTTTCCATCGCATCTCGCACACCTTCACCCTCACCAGGGGACGCCATGGATGTAGACCTGGCTTCGTCATATAAATATGACGAGTATGTACGCGGGCCCGCTCGGGAGGTTATTACCGTTGAAACGAAGATCAAATCCACAAATAAAGGCTTTGCCATGCTTGCAAGTATGGGATGGACAGAAGGCCAACCCCTGGGATTATCTGGTGAAGGTACTGTTTCCCCGTAACCTATCACATTCGTTGATTTGACACTCGGTCCTCAAACGGTAGGCCGCACGGAACCAATTCCGTTTCAAGTGAAGAACGACTCAACGGGGCTTGGTAAAATTAACCAAGACGTTCGCATGATTGAGACGACAGTTTCCCAGCGGCGGGGCTTAGACTCCGAGCGCCAGCACAAGGAAAGCGAAGAGCAGCGGCGGATTCGAGAGGTTATAGTTCTGGTTCTAGCTCCTGCGGCCCGCTAATATCTACTTCGTATACAGGAAGCAGTAGCTAAAGAAACCGCCCGCAGTGTTGAAATTTCTGACACGCTGAAGGCATTCTATTGCAGCCTCTGCGACAAGCAGTTCAAGAATGTAGCTCAATACGACGAGCATACTAACTCCTATGCCCATCATCACAAGGCCCGCTATAGGGACATGCAAGCCAATGCTCGCATTATTCCCAAGGAAGAACTCGACCGGAGAAAGGAGAAGGAACGTAAACGAGAAGAGAAGGAGTTACGAAAGATGGCCGCCGCCATTGGGATCAAGATGTCGAAGCCTGCTGAAGGTGGTCTGTTAGCAGTACCTACTCCCGGTGACTCCATCTCCAATGGTGAATCGTCCCCCTCAGTTCCAGAACAAAAGCCAACAGGCTTCAAAAAGTCTGGATGGGCCACCGTTTCTTCCCCCGCCGCGCCCACGTCTGGCTTCTCCAGGGGGAGTGGGAACCCGCCCGCTGAACCCGCCCATCTACAGCAACCCTCGGGTAGCTGGACGAAGGTACCGGCACCTCCCCCGCAACCGTCCACGTACGAAAGCCCCCATTTCCGAACTGGCGGCTGGAGTTCGCTCGATCCTGGACCACAAAATATACCGAGACCACCACCAACAACAGATGGTTTGTCTTCCTTTAATTTCATAGTTGGTAGCATTCATGTCGCCGTCAAATACTTGGCATTACAGATACTCCTATACCCCCTCAGCCTCAACCGCCGACCTCAGCACCAGCAGCCCCTACGAAAGACACCCGATCTAGCTGGCAACAGTTCCAGAAGTTTGGCAAGGCCCGACGATAGTCAACATTTTATGATTTCGATGTTCGTAAGCTCAAGCTCAAGAAGACAGAATTGGATATCGACAACTAATTAGCTACACTGATCATTCTCTTGGGGATATACCTATTGTTGTATAAAGTGAATATACTTCGAATGTATGTACGAGTGAGTAACGACTGAAGAGAAACGCTTTTGGGCAAAAGGACCAAGAAGAATACAAAACTACGAAAACGTGAGTTGTTAAGTCCATCACTCAGAGTCACTTCCTGAGCTATCGGAACCTGAGCTCGAGTCCGACGAATGTTCGCTGTGGTCGTCTCTGGCCATAGCGCGCGGTGCTGCTGAGGGGTCTCCTTGGTCGAAAAGGGCCATGCGACGCTCAAGCTGCCGAATCTTCTCCGCTTCAACATCCTCGTCCATGCTTTTCCGCTTCAGACCTCCAGTTCCTGTACCTTTGCCAGGTCTGCTGCGCTTCGGAGCGCTGGTCCGCAGTGGACGTAACACAAAGTTATAAAGTTTCGTCAACACTGGTGCTGGGAGCATGTCAATCTCGAGTTCAATTTCATCCGTGCTCTACGAGGGCAGTATCAATCATTAGTCATCAGCAGAGTGATGATTGAGGCTGAGACTTACATCTCGTATTTCTGGGACACCTTCGTGGATTATTTGAATGACCTTCTCCAGTTTCGGGCCATCCAATTTGCCAATTGCCTCGCTAAGATCTTTCTTCTGCTCGAACGTGAGGACGTCGTCATCAGCGACAGGCTTCTTCGAGCGCTTCTTCGAAGGAACTTTGGCCGGTTTGGAGGTCTTGGAGGTCGAGGCGACTGGAAGCTTTTCCTTCTTCTTTTCCTTCTTCTTCTCCTTGGGCTTAGATTTCAGAGCCGCAATACTGCCTCTCATTGTCTCTATCTGAGACTCCATCATTGCAATGGCGCCTAGCAAAAGATAGTCAGCTCGGAGATATAAATAGAGCTGTAGTAATCACTTACGAGCACGATCATCTTCCTCATCCTCCTCCTCATCTTCCTCGTCGTCATCAGAGACACTATGAAGTGGCGGAAGGGACTTCCACTTGTCATCGAACAATCGCTGGAGCTCTATCCCGGCTTGATTCACGGGCGTTCCCGCAGGATTGAATGCAAAACAGTTGCGAATCATGAGCTTGAAGTCGTCAAAGAACTTGTGAGCATTGGGATATTCGTGGACGTCGAGTTTGCGTCGCATCGTAGACAAATCCATGGGTTTTTTCACGATCTTGGGATAAGAAGGAATCTCAAGCTTAACCCAGTCTGCGGATGCTGCATAAGTGCCATGATCCAGGACAGATATGGTCTGTTACCTACCGACGGGCTCGTAAAAGGGATGTGCGATTGCGTAGTGTTGCTTACGATGGAGTTCCTGAAGGATTTTCCCGCAAAATTTGAGTTGTTCGTTGGTGCCGTCATCTTTCGTGCGCTTGATTTTACGCTGCTTTTTGGGAGCGTCGGCATACGGAAGATCCTTCGGGGGAGGCGGATGGATCTCTCGTTTGGGTCTGGTAGTGCCTTCTTCGTTGCGTCGTATGACAGGAACGGAAGTAGAAGGACGACGGGCGGTACTCGTCTTCTTCGGTGGGGCAACAACTGGCGGGGGGGGGAGGGGGAGGAGTGGGTTGTTTCTTGGGAGGAGGGGGCTTGTGCTAGAGAAAGAGGTTGGAGACAGTTATAAGTATGTGAGAAACGGAAGCGTACCTCTAGGGCGGGGGGCATATGCTTGATCTGCTTATCGAACACTTCCTCAATCCGCTTCCCCATGGCCGTGATAGGGTGGTCTGGCCCGTTGAAAGTAATGCAGTTCGTAAAAATGAGTCGCACATCCGCGATGAACTCGTCCACATTGAAGTAGCGAGGGTTCTGAGGGTTGGGGTCAGGCTTCGCTGGATTCGAGGACGCAAGCTTGTGTTCAATGGTAGTGAAATCCATTGGGTGCTTTATGATGGACGGATAGTGTGGGACTTGGAGTGCTACAGGATCAACAGGGCGAAGGAAAGGCCCGGAATCTTTATTCTTCTTCAGTTGGCGGATGGTAGAACCACAAAAGCGGTACTGAAGAGTGCTGAACGTTGACGCTCCTGGTGAGGGCGGAGATATGGTAGAAGCTGAGGGCGGAGGTGGTGTGCCAGTCGGCGGAGGTGCCGGAGTAGGACCATCGGAAGCTCCAGGGGTCGAGGCTGGGGGTGGAGTTGCGGACTTCAGGACACGGGGGATTAGCACGCCTATAGCGGCGCACAAGATAATTGAAACACTCACTGCGATCGCGCGCGACGCTTTATCCGCGTCCGAGTACATCCTCTGCCTCTTTGCTGGGGGAGGTTTCGTATCTTCCTCCATCACTACTGATTCCGAATACGATATGCCATTGGTATGCACAGAACTCATTGAAGAGTCGAAGGGAATATTGGGGCTGTCTGTGGGAGTTGGACCTGACATATCAACGTCAACGGAAGCGCCATTGGTAGATGGGGCGTTTTCTTCTATCATGCTGATATCTTCCTGCGGCTGTGCCTGTGGCGGGGGTGTAGAGGAAGGCGGGGCGGGCGGGTTCGAGACTTTGCGTTGCTGACGCTTCAGACATCCTCCAAAACAAAGGTAAAAATGGGCACAAACCTAGATCAACAGGGGTTTCCGCTAAAAGTTGTGTCGACGCGTCTTGGACCATAGCCACGGGCTCAATGATTTTGACGGGGATGGGCTCGTGTCGGACATCACTCTCTTGCTCCTGGTAGTCGATGTCTATCTTGACATCCGGGATTGCTGAAGAGGATACGGGCGTCGTTGGAGAATCAACATTAGGCGAGTCGACGCCGTTAACGCCATTGGGCTTTTCGTTGTCGGCGCCGTTGAGGACGACATCAACGACCGCCTTGTCGTCGTGGTGGGTGTTGCCGCCGTTTAGAGTTGTCGGCGCGCTGCTCATGATAAAAATACGCGTGACGGTCACGGCGTGACAGTGGGCAGATGAACAAGGGAAGATTTGGGAGTTAGGGGGATCCGAAGCTGACTAGGTCTTTATAGCCTACAGGAATTAAGGTTCGATCTCCCGCGCAGGGGCCACCCTCTCAAATCCCCATTTCCCTGTCCCCTTTCCCCCATCTCTTTGTCTCACTGGACCGCGCATGTACATGCCAATGTACAACCTCATCATTTTACTTCTCTTCATCGTCCTCTTCCTGAGGCACTTCTGCGAAAACGGGCTTGGGTTGGTTTGCTCGCCAGGCTGAGAATCCGGAAAAAACCGCCACGTCAGTCCGCCATCAAAACAAATAAGACCAAAGCGCAGTTTTATCGTGTCACGTGCACAGATGACACAATCGGCGTCGCGAAACGGACATTGTGATAATCGCGAAGCCAGAAACGTCAACTCACCGCCTGTCCATTGCGGATCCTGCTCTGCAGCATTCGCATACTTGAGCAGCGCCTCGCGGGGCTACAGACCGCAAGAAAGATAAGTCAGTAAACGCAATTACCTACAGTCTCCATGAAAACAAGAAAACGTGAGAGCCGCAAACGGCACCATTGCAACCGTCAAGGCGCCAATCAATCTACCCAAAATGCTCCTCCCAGCCTAGAAGATAAAGGGACGATGAAAGAAAAGCTGATCCCCAATATCAAAGCAGTACCGTGTTTCCCTCTCCGAAAATTGATAGGACAAAATGGGAAGATAGAAAGACGTACATCTTCGTCTCGCGTCGTGTCTCTGACCAGATTTTGAACGACATGCTGGGTAGCACTCGCTCCCACCCTGCCACCTCTCCCTGGTCCGGTCACAGGGAGTTCTGGCCGTCTGCTCTTCCTCGGGTCCAATCTGTCCTTTTCTCTTTTTCTCTTACTTCCACGCGCTATTCCATCACCATCGCGGAACATCGGAAGTGCGTGAGGCGTGATGATGGTGGGCGCAGCGAGGGCGTCCGACATGTCTTCAATTGTAACCTTCCTCGGCGGCCCTTTGCTGAGTAGCAACTTCGCTCCGTTAAGTGAGGTTTGTGGTGAGTATAGCACACATATTTGACCGCTCGAGAGGCCAGTGACAATCTACGAAGGCACGAGTTAGACTGGGAATCCATCTGAAAGCTGATGTATCAATACATGCCTGATTGATCTTACTGTGCCAAAAGACCTTAACGGGCGTAGAATCGACGTCCAGCGTCTTTACGACATCCAACGTGTCCTTCTCCATGAACAACAAACGTCCCTTCCCACCTTTCGTAGTCGCAGCAGCGCCGGTGATAACGTACTTATCATCTGGGCTAAACATAGCATTGGTGTTGGGATACAGAGTCCCAACATCAGATCGTACAGCCAAAGGCTTTTTGAACGCCCTCAGATCCCAAACTATTTCCATTGAAGACGTTACGGTTTCGTTGGCAATATGGAATTCAGAACTCACTTTTGACCGTGTCATCTCCGCCTCTGGTAAGAACGGTTCTTCCGTCAACAGAGAACACAACGGAACCTGTTTCAGTGCCCTTCGTATGTGCGCCTTCTATGGTCATGTTTGGTCGAACAAAATTGGAATTCGCTTGCCACATGTGGAGCGCTCCGTCCACGCAAGCTGAATGGTTTGGAAACTTTGAGCGAGTCGCAGAAAGAATGACCATGTTACTCACCTCCGCTGATGATATTACCATCCGGAGAGTACGCACAAGACGTGACTTTGGTTCTGGCTCCTCGTTCCTTTGACTTGACTACAATCACCGATTTCTGCTTCCGTTTGTTCTCGACTTCCCAAATGCTGTTTGGAGTGGTTCAGAAACGGCGAGCTTACGTATATGTACGACATACCGAATAGTGGAGTCGGCAGCACCAGTGATGAACGTCTCAGGATTCTTCGGGTGCCATGCGCAAGAAGACAGCTCGAAAACATGGCCGCTGTAAAAAGACCGTTAGACTCTCGCTTGAATGCTGAAGCGACGAACCCACGCAGTGTGCTTCATATCGCGAATATACATGTCACCTTTGATGAAAGTGGCCCTGCCAGTCAGTTGAAGCCATCCAATCTATACTGAAATTACCGCACGTACTCCTCTTCTCCGTCTCGGTCATACAATTTGGCCTGAGTCGTTCCCGACACTACCAAGAACCTTTGCCCGTCTATCGAGTACTTAACGTCATGAATCTTCAGATGAATGTGAGTTGAGCTAAAACTCCTGCAAGACGAGTGGGAACATACGTGATACGTCCCAGACGGTTCCCAGGTCTTGAATGGTTTACACCGGTAGTCCATACCACCAAAGTCCCATAGTTTACAGTCGTAATCATGCGAGCCGGAAAGAACTCGTGCGCCAGACGGATCGAGGGCTAATGCTGAGATAACTTTAGTATGATCCTTCATGACAATTTCATGGGTGATTGGAAATTGAGGTAGTTGACTGTCTTCGTCGTCATACTCAGGATCTGAGGGGTCGAACTCCGGCTCTTCGTCGTCGTCCTTGTCTCCGTCTTCATCCTCCTCTTGTCGTGTCGGCGGAAGCGAGGGTCCAGGCTCGTCAGAATCCGACCCAGGATGCGCCGTCGGTTTTAGTGCAGACTGTTTAGACGACGAAGGCAGTGACACTCCGGTATTCACCTCCGCTGTCGACGAGGAAGCTACCTCCTTTGCCTATCTTGAGTTTCCAACAAGGCAAACATACAAGTCAAGACATACCTCCGACCGTTTGTTCTTTTCGAACCTGTTGGGGTCGAGCTGGCGCTTCTTCGTCGCCTTCCCAAATTCTGCGATGCCCATAGCCGCGAATACATCTTTGTCGTCCATGGCGAAGGTGAACAATTCTGTGAACAACCTTGAGTCAATATTCAGTTGCCACGCGCTGACTATGCCGACCCTTAACATGAGCGCACGTGACTTGTGGCTTAGTGCGCGTCGGCACCGCACTCCTTGAATGCTTCTCAGCATCGCGTCGATTCTCTCGCAGCCCCTAGACCTCCGCCAAGCCTACCAGAATCGAGGATGCTGAAACGACAGAGACCTTCATCCCCGTTTCCCTCTTCGTCAGATTCACCGATAGCTTGCGACCCGTACAACGACCTTCAACTCCCTCCCGCAACGAAACGGCAGCGAATTGCGCCACCGAGCCTCGATGGCCCTTCTCGCGGGTGGGGGGGATCTCACACGACTCAGACATCAGACAACGCAGACGACGGGGAGGAGGACTTAGAGTATGAAGACGACCATGACGCCATGTGCGATGCGAGCAGCACAGAAGCGCACCTGATACGAGAGAAATACAAGTCCACGAATACCATGCTCTCTGAGCTGCATATTCTCCATCAACATCAACATCGCCTACTCTTTGCGCCATCAGCGCTGCAGACACGCAGTAAACCGCTCGCATCGGCTTCAGAGGGTAAACGGATAAATGCACCTATCTCATCGTCAAGTCTGCCTGGGCACTCGAGTGGTCCAAATCGCGTAGACCATTCTCTCCGCATAGCAACAAAGAGCGAGGGAAATAAGGCTCCGTTAGAGGATCAGGATGTCTCTGAGAAGTACAAGCAAACGAACAAGTGAGTTACATGTCTTCATGACAAGAACAGTATCTAAAGGTTACTTCTCCTGCAGGTTGCTGGGCGATCTAGTTCTCTCAAGGAGGCGCCAAATAGGCAGCTCATCATAACAGAGCTTCTCGCTTCTCGTTGCGATCGTTGTGTGTTTCCTCTCCTTATCGCGAGACAACGCTTTCCCCTCGCCTTTGTACTCCGCGCGTGCATCTCATTTGCTGTACTAACACATTATATCCATGCTCATTTGCATCCTATCGCATCGCATTCACCATTTCTTCATTTGCATATTCATTGGCATGTAAATTATATTGGTCTTTTTGTGGACGGCGTACGACCGCACCTACACTTCATCACTATCATGCTCACGCGATATCTGCTATATACTGGGTGATATCGTCGAGCCCTACATTCACGTCCCTCCCAAAGACTTCGCCAATCTCCCGATTGAGTAGGTCCCCCATAGAACTGTCGTCTCGAGCGTACCGCCAGTCGTCGTGCTTCGGTGAGTAGTCATATCGTTTAGGCCCGCTAGTATTCCGGGGGTGAGGCCAAGACATGAAAACACATTGAGAATAGGACTCACCTGAAAGGACTAGAAAGCCATATCTGCTTGTTGGGCGGTTGCTTGTTTATCACGTACGTGCCCTTGTCTCCGAGGGAGAGAGTAAGGACACCACTCTAGCATAGGCAAAATTTGGGACATTGATCTCTCGCGAAAGTCAACTGACAGTCTGACACTCACCAAGTATTCTATCTCGTACCCCGGTTTTCCCTCCTCGTCCAGCAAGATCTCAAAATTTTCTAACAGAACCTCCATGGTCGCATCCGCAAGTTCATGGTATATCTCTTCCGAAAGGGGAATTGGGCGACTGAGATAGTAGATATTGAGTCATGAATGAGTTTTAGGGTTCGTTTAGTCGAATTCTGGGTCGGTTGGGGGAATCCTGACCTTGGGCTGCTCTGGGCGGCCGCAGTGCTCATCAGGCGGTGTCTCAGAGCAGAGGGAGGGGCCAGCATCGGACGTGTGTTGGCATGGCGAAAGAACTGGTTGGCGGCCGACCAGCTACGTCTACGAGCAACACAGAGCACTTCAGAAGCAAGCCTACGAGGTATCATGGATGGAAGTTGGAGTAGTCGCCCCGGTTAGGGTCGTATGTTTGGCTAGCAGAATTAGGTTATCTCCGAAGACGCCATTGGTTGGCACAAATCACACCAACTCAGATATTCGAATCCAGAAAGTAAGTAACTCTTCGCAATGGAAACACTGTCGATATGCATAGGCCATTTGGTTGCTCTGAGTTCCTCAGGGAGAATAATGATTTCCGGCTATGTGCCTGCCAAACGACATCGAAGATATGCGATATGGCTAAGATAACTTAGGTTGCCTTCTTGCCTTCCCTCTCTATCCAATCTAGCCATGACCCTTCGTAGTTATACAGACTAGACGAACATCAATAGATTGACAATGCATAGCTTTAAGGACTTACTTGGTATATCCGTTCCTTTTTGCAATATCGCAGGCTGACGCGCTGCGTTTGCCGCTTCTGCAGTAGAATATAATCTCTTGGTCTCTCTTTGGCTTCGTAAAGCCATGCTTCTCCTGAAACGCTGCTGCAGGCAGGTGGAGGGAGTTCCCAAGTACAGACAAGGGTAGATTCACGGCCGAGGGGATTGAACCTTGGATCACTTCGTCGGGTTCACGAACGTCTATGATGTACGCGTCCTAAGGGCCACTTTAGTCAGCACGCGAAATATTGCGAGTCAATACGGATGGCTGACCGGCGTCGGGCTCTGTGTTTTGGGCTTCATTTGTTCGTATGTGAGCAGCCGAGCATCCCAATCCCGTTGTAGATCATCATTGTGTTTCAAAGCTTCCTTCACTTTATCCTTGTCTGTTGGCGTCTGGGTTGATTGGGAACGAAGCTGCAGAGGTGACCGTCCAGCTGCAAGACGGCTTGCTACAGACAAGCGAGGCATCCTGGCTACCCTCGAACGAGACAATGCGACTCGAAACATCCTGGCTGGATATTATATGTTTGAGGAAAGTCGAAGTCAACGTCAACCGGAAGAAGAGGTGGATGTCGCACGCGAAGACCATAATGTCGACATATACGTTACATAAGCCCCTGACAATCACCAGTTTCCGGGGTCCTCAGGGTAGATTGAGGCAAATTTGCTGCAGTCGTCTGCGGTTGTTGCTTGAACCCAATCCACCATGTCGCGCCCCCATATCGCTTCATATTCTCGTATTTCGGCCAGTACGCCTACTTCAAGAGCGAGCTGGAGCGTAGTTCTCAGAAAGGCTAGCTTCTTGACGTAGGGTACTGTAGTCAGAATGCGCCAGCACCTTCCCCAAATCAGTCCTACTAGTCTCAAGACGCAGCAGCTGTCTCTCCACCTGTCGCCGAACTCCGTTGATTCGCTTTCTTCGTCCTCTATGCCATGCTGGAGCAATACTCTTCCTCTAAATCGCTTTGCGTTTCGCGTACAGCCTTTACGATTCCGAAGCGGAGTGGTCCACAGGGATGGTCCACAGATGCTCGGGTCACGCCGACACTCGGGTTTTGTGCTGGTCACATGCCGGTCGCTGGTCCTTCGAAAAAGTTTTTGTCTCCTTCCATTTCTGCCAGCTCTGCGACTTGAGACTCCGCTCGGATTTCGCCCTGAAGATATTCTCAACGACGGTCGTCTTGTCTGTCACTGACTATCGTCTTTCTTCCCGCTCTGTGGATTTTCTTCGGAACGGGTTCCTCGTCACTCGCCTCATCCTGCTGCACATCCTATTCAAACGGCTGCGATGTCTCACGGTGACATGGATATGTCGGGTTCAAGCTCAAGCTCAAGCATGTCTCATGGCTCGGGCATGATGATTCCGTGGCTTCATTTCGCCGGCGGCGACAACCTTTTCTTCGAGTCGTGGCGGCCTACCTCGCCAGGCGCCATTGCCGGAGCCTGTATCGGTTTATTCATCCTCGCAATTATCGACCGTTGGATGGCTGCTGTTCGTCGATTGATGGAAGCGTACTGGCGACGAAGGTGATTTACACATATACCACTTTTCCATCTTTCACGAACGTCATTCTAATATACGGACAATGATCAGGGCATTGCTTGTGACTGCCGAGCGAACGCAAGCGCCTTTGCTAGCAGGCGACGCTAAAGACGATGCCTTCGCATCTGTTGAAGCGGCGCCAGCTACTCAAGAACTATCCTCACGCTCCCGACATCTTCGTGTCAGGAGGACTATCGCACCGTTCATCGCCATGCATGACCTTCCACGCGGTGCTCTATTTGCCATACAGTCCCTTCTGATGTATACGCTGATGCTGGCGGTGATGTAAGCATTCTAACCCGGTAAAGGCGTTTGCTTAGGGCTGACCTGGATTGCTCAGGACTTTCCATGCTGGCTATCTCATCGCCATTATAGTCGGCCTTGCCATCGGAGAAGTACTCTTTGGCCGACTGGGCGATGTCCATGGCTTTCACTAGTACTTTGACTATGACGACTACACATCTTCCCAAGTCACTACATTATATATAAACTCTTTATGACATGAAGCATTGTACTTATACCACGATACTCTCTTTGCTCAATACGCATCACAAGTCTACACTTCTCAATCATCGACCGATTCCCAACCCTCAATACCTCCGTGTCGTGGTCGACGGTCGCTTTCAAGTTGGATGTTGACGTTGCCTGAGCCAGGGGACCGTCGCGGTGGCAGGTAGGCCTTGGCATTCTCCTCTAGGGTTGCGAGTCTTGGCGAACGGTGAAAAAGTTTTTTCTACTTACCTCCTCCCTAGTATGCTCGAGCCCGACGAGTATAAAATGCTGGACTAACGCCGTCTATTGCTTCAAGGACTAACGCCCTCCCTTAGTCTCTCGACGATCACGACCAACCTCCACACGTCCCATTACCACTACGCCTCAGCCATGTTCAAGCTTTACGCTCTTGCATTAATCGCTTCGTTTGCGGGTGTAGCTAATGCTCACTTCCGTCTTCTCTACCCGGAACCTCGTGGCCCGTTCGTCTCTGATCAAGAGCCCAACTTCTGTGGTAGGTCGATTTTTAGTTGAAGTCTGTTCAGCTACTGATTGGTTCTTGAATAGGGGGCTACACTAATGTTACACCCAACCGTACCGCATTCCCGATTAGCGGCGGTTTCTACAGCATCCGTACTGGACATGGGGGAACCAGTAAGGATACACATCTATATCCTAATAGAACTGTCCACTCACGACGTTATTCTTACAGTTGGTGTCATGGTCTCAACCGTACAGAACCCCAACAACTTCGACAACTTCTCGTCTGCTTCCGGGGAACCACAATTCGTGAATGCGTTCCAGAGTTCACCTGATGCGGGAGTGCTATGCTTCCCCTTGGACTTCTCGCAATCGAATATCACCGGTGTTCGCGATGGTGCCAACGTCACCGTGCAAGTGGTTGTCGCCGGTTCGGACGGTAGCTTGTACCAGGTGATTTACACATCTTCTACCGTTGTGGTGGCATTTATTGACCCGATTACTTGTGATGTAGTGCGCTGATCTGACATTGTCGAGCAATGCCACCACCAGCTTCACTTGCGCGAACGAGACCACCAGTAGTCATGATTCAGGATCTAATAGCTCCAGTACCACCGGCGGCTCAAGCGACAGTTCCAACAACAACTCGGGCTTAGGACGTGCAAGTACGTTGTCTGCATACGCAGCTGGCGTCATGGCCGTTGTTGGGATCATGGCCGGTGCTCTATGAGTGCTGAGCTAGAACGCTGTTCCTTCTGTTTGTTACGCGCAAAAGCGACGTCCTGGAGGATTTCTTGGATACCATATCATTGTCGCGTCTTCGTTGCATTCATTTCGAACTTCATGACCACCGGTGCATGTATTTATCACGACTCTTCATTGCAAACACATTTATGATGCCACACCCGTGCGAGAGTGCTCGTCCATTGGATTCCAAGGACCAATGGTAACCTTCGTTTCCATTGAATAGGCATGCGACCGCGGCAGTGCGCGCGAGTCGCATCATCAATCTCTTTGGCTGTGGGTCTATTCATAGCACGACCTATATGGTCCTCCTATGCGCAAATTAGGCATCTAGTAGAAAAAACTTTTTCACTCGAGCATAACGAAAGCATATAAAATAGTCGCTGAACTCGATGGACTAAATATTCCAAGCCACAACTAAACACAATGCGCCTCGCCCTCCAAACGCTCCTGTTCGCCGCGCTCGCCGGACTCGTGAGTGCACACTTCCAGTTGCAGTTCCCCGCACCCCGAGGCGCCTTCGTCGAAGACCAAGAGCCAACTTTCTGTGGTATGCTGTGCCATTGCATGATATGTTCAAGTTTTTGATTCTTGCTATAGATGGATATAACACTGCGTCGAGCAATCGCACAGCGTTCCCGCTAAGCGGGGGATTTTACTCGCTGAACTCTGAACACCCGAGGTGGACAGGTAAGCGTCCACACTGGTGTGAGAAGGAGTTGCTTCTCATGTGGGTCGCCTACTAGTTGGTGTTTTAGTGTCCACGGCTGCGAACCCTACATCATTCGACAACTTTTCCCAAGCCCTGCCGTTCACACAGTTGACGGGAGAAGGGGCCTTCTGCTTACCCTTGAACTTCGCGACTTCCAATGTCACAGGGCTCAGTGAAGGCCAGAACGTTACAATTCAGATCCAGTTCGATGGCGGGGACAGCCCTCTCTTCCAGGTAAAATTAATTTCCATTGAGCAACGAATTAACTGTTACTAACTTGAAAATGCAAATTAGTGCGCCGACGTTACGTTGACGAATAATGCATCTCTAAGCAGCGTTTCGTGCACGAATGCGACTCAGCAGGGTACCAATGGTGGACTATCGGCGCACTATGATACCCTTGGAATCATGCCCATGCTTCTGGCTGTCTTCCTCATGATATCTGGATGGATATTATAGTCGTTCGGTCTGTCATGTCTTATGTCCGAGATATTGAATCATTTGAATGTCATCGTATATGAGTCAGGCCAATAGGCGTGGGCTGCCGACCATGGTCGTGCTCCCGTCCTCCGTAGGACGTGCCGGATTTGAGTCACTCGGGTGAAACGCTTCACAAGTTTTGCCTGCGCTCGACGACACGCAGTAAGCGCAGATTTGTGGCACTCAGTTCCGGAACAGCCGCTGGGCTAGTTCGTCTCGGCTCGCTTGGTGATCGCTATCATGATGCATCCTCTATGGCTGCGATCCATTTCTGTGGCAATGCCAAAAGGGCCGGAGTTTATCAAGCAGCCCTTCCGCCAATATACATATATAATACGGTTGTTCTGCGGCTGCGGCTTTTCTTCCAAGTATATGTAACTGCCCACACATTATCTCGCTAACAGCGGCGAGCACTACCACCCTACGCCATTCCTTCCCTACGTTTCTGGCTAAACATGCTATTCACTTTTCGACGTCGCGAAGTGCCATGGGAGGTCGTCGATAGCAAGTCGGTCCATCCTGTTCCCATGTACTATGAGGATGAAGGTTCGTAAAAATTTGTCTCCTTTCCTATTGTGATTGCTGACATTTGACCCCTTGGCTGTTTAGACATTGACATTGTCACTGTCGCGGAGGCGGACACGTGCGGGACGTATGTCTTTGACGTGAAGAACTGGAAACGAGGCAATGAGCTTCGGAATGCTGTCTTGTTCGCTCAGAAGCAGCTCCTGAAGAACGTATCGAATAATGGGTATAATGTGCTGCTGCTGGAAAGGTAAGCTTCTTCGTGTCCGGGACCAAAGGACTCCCCTTATTAACTCGATGTCGGCAGCTGGCAATTAACTGTACTGCGGAGAGGCAAACATCATCGAGTGGAAGTACGATATAATGGCAGACGTGAGTTGGTCTTTTGCTTTGCTATTGTCTACGGTACTCATTCTTATCCCCCAACAGCTGCCAGAGCTGTCGGCAAGCAGCCATCAAGGCGCCCACCACCGTTTATCGGTGTTTTAGGTGGCGACCCTCAAACTGCATAAACTGTATATCAATACATTCGGACTCTGTAGTTGTTTGATCTAGCATCCCACCTCACTGCATTGTAGTATAGCTGTAGAGACATGTTGTAAACCCTTCCCTCTCTCATAATCGTAGTGTATAATCCAAATGACATCTTTTTGCATAGGCATGCCGCTGAAAGATAAGATTTGATTTAGAGTTGAAATCTAGATCATGTCGACGTCTCGATTTTACTGGACGATCGCAAGGCATATCCTGTCCATGACTGCGAAGTTCGAAACTTAACACCCTACTGATAATGATCGAAGTCAAACGCAGCGACGCACCTCATCATACAACGCCACTGCTTTCGCGCCCAATAATTCAAGTCCCAACCAAAGCACGCCGGCGGTCATTCCGCTACCACAACTTGTGATAATCCTTTTATCCCCGTTGATAATCGATTCGGCGACTGCGGGGCCAACAGCATTTAGCAGCGCTCGGTGTAAATCGGGGGTCGGTAACATGGTAGTATATGTATCTCCATTGGGAGAACGGTGTTCCCTCAGGAACGTTGTAAACGGTAGGGAGAACGATCCAGGGATATGACCAGAGGGAAGACCAGGTCGGGGTTCGGGTGCTGTTCCGTCGAACCTAGAGAACGAGGAAGATAAGCTGGTTCTTGGTTCACAGGTTGCGTTAGAACGGCCCTACGTACCTAGCTCGCGCACGGGCATCAAGGATGAGGCTCTGGGCCGTGTCACTTGGGGACATCTGGCTGTTCTTTACGATCTGGTCATAAGCTGCCAGTCGTAAAATTAGAAACATGAACGGTGCCAGTCAAGTAGAAGGCCAAACATTGTATTAATGACGTCTTTAATTCGGGAACTGGGTAGGTAGTCTGCTCGTGAGTGGGTTGGGGTTCGCCTTGTTCGATGGGAAATCCCTCTGCCAGCCAACGAGGAATCCCACCGTCGATCACGCTTGAGTTAGTGTGCCCAAATGTCCTGAACATGAAGAGTGCGCGAGGCGAAGAGAACACCCCGTGACCATCGTAGCTTAATATGTAACCATCGAATCAACTCCGTGATGAGTAGTCGGCAAGAGAACACTTACAGGATGACATGGGTACTCGGGGTTATACCAAACCGTTCTAAGTAGGCCATTCCTTACTCAACGGCGCGAAAATTTGCATCGAGATGAAAACGTAACGAACCGCATGCGTTAGCGAAGATGCGTTCGCTGGGCATCATATGCATGAGACCCAGTTCACTGGGAGTGGCGACTTCATCAAGGTCAAGATACTGAGCCCGTGGTATGCGCCGTGTCGCAAACTCTTTCCTGGCATTACGCGTCGAGTTCGGCATGAACCAGGTGGCATCGAGAATCTTGACATCGCGTGTCGTAGGAAGCTTGTTGACTGCGTCGGGCGGCAACAACAAAGGGGCCACCGCAGTGGTGGATGACATCGGTCGAGCATTCCTGGACGCCAGTGCCACAAAAGAGCCTCGAAATCTAGCAGATAAGATCCTCGAAAGAGACATCCTGGATGTACCACGTTGGCGGAAGGCAAGCTGGAAAGCAGTGAGAAACGAGGTCACCTAGCGGGGATATGTCAATCTCACATAATAGGTATTCACATCTACATGCCTGAGTTTTCCTACGACCAGCAGGGCTGGCACGCGAGTCTGTCAATCGTTGAATGTTCTGGTTTATAGTGAACTTCTTGAAGCAGCTTTGCAGCCTTTGCTTAAATTGCTAAAGTGCTATGGGCGCTCGGTCTTATTAGCGCTCATCACCTTGACCCCAACCGCCATGCCTTCAGATCAGAGTACTTGGCTCATAGCAGTCCCGCTGGATGGCGACTCAGAGGGTCTGATCCCAGAGTTGGGGACGAAGCTCTCCCAACAATCAAAATCGTTTCCCCGGAACCACATCGCACAGATAGATATCCCGTCATTCAAGGTATACTCGCCGGTCATTCTATAGTCTGCGATGAAGTCTATAAAATAGCCAGACAGGGACACTTGATACGCTTATAGGGCTATCGGAGGATATACCCAAGCAGGAGACGTTCTTCACGGCCACTGTCGCGAAAACGGTCGACACGCTACGCAGCTTGTTGAACAATGACCCAACGAAGCTGGCTCAGCACGTCTTGGTTGATGAGCAGAGCGTCGATGAATACCTCTTGAAGGGGTGGAAGTGGAATGAAAGTCGGTATGGTGTGCAACGAGGGCTACGTGATATGGTAGATCTCTTGAATAAGGTATGTAAGTATATCGCGGTCAGTTGCGGATCTGATCTCGCTGCTTGTCATCAGGAAATGGTTTCAATCGACAACGCTATGAAAGCAAAACTCAACAATTACAATCTCGTGAAGGGCTCATTAGTTCAGATGCAACGCAAGAAGCTGTATGTCTCTTGTCTCCCGTGTACAATTGATGTTCTTACATCGTCACCAGAGGGAATCTGTCAGTACGCTCACTGGCGGAGGTTGTTTCGAAAGACGACTTCATCCCGGATTCTGAGCACATGGAAACGCTGTTGGTCGCCGTGCCAAAGTAAGGTCCATCTTGTCCGTTACCCTTATGTATTAAACATCAGTAGGAGCCAAGTTAAAGAGTGGAATTCAACGTATGAACGGCTAACAGCTATGATAGTGCCAAGATCGTCAAAGTAAGCGAATGCATACCTCGTTGTCGTCATCTTCCTGACTCTAGGGTAGGTTGATCGCTTCAGACGACGAGTACTCGCTGTTCGCCCTCGTAGCTTTCAAGAAAGTCCACGACGAATTTATACAGAAATGCAGAGAGCATAAGTACGCGTCTTATTCATTGAATATAAGCACCTTCGAGGTTCTAACCTCAACATAGATTCATCGTGCGCGACTTCATTTACTCCGAGGAAGAGGTCGCGAAACAACAGCAAGAACTCGAGGACGCGGACACAACAGAGAAAGAATTATGGACGGAACTACTTCGTCTCTCGAGGACGAACTTCTCGGAGGCCTTCCAAATTCTAGTACATCTGAAGATTGTCCGTTTGTTTGTGGAGAGTGTCCTCCGCTATGGCTTGCCCGCGAATTACCTCGGAATCATTATCAAAGTGAGCAAAAGCCGTTGCGGCGCTACTGCTTATTATTGACAATGTACTAGCCTGAACCCAAAACCACGAAGAGAATATTCCACGTCTTGCAAACCCAGTTCACCTACCTCCGTCCGCGAGCGAACAGCGCCCAGGGCAAGGTCAGCTCAAACGATGAATTCGTTGGTGAATACCAAACACTCATGGATCAAGACTTCTTCGACTTCGTCCTCTACGAAGTTCCTTGGATTGTCTTCTAATTTAAGCAGCCTCGTAATTCAACACATGTTCTCTCCTTGCATCCATATCACATAATTTTATTAGTGGAGCGATAAGAATATTTTAAGCCAGCCCCGTCACGAGGAAAACAAGTAGTGTACAGGTATAAAAGCATGAGATATCTGACAGAAATTCCTTTAAGAAAGGGAAGATACGATAGATGTTTTTGGAGGAAGCTAAACAAGGGAAGGCATTTTGATAGCAATTGTCCGCCACTCCTGTGTACACCAGTTGGATAGCGTTATAGACATCCGAATCAACGTAATCTAGGTTGACATTTAGAGACCCAAGTTTGAAATTACCCGAGAGACTTCTTGAATAGTCTCGTCGTCCAGGATGTGACCTGTCCGCTGAGCAGACGAGCCCACGACAGTTCCTCTAGAACCGTAAACACTGGGGAAGGAAGGCGCGGAAGCCGACGTCGGACTTGAATTACCACCAGTGTCACCCGTCGAATTTGTTGGGGATTCGGGTGGAGGCAAATAGGAGGGCGACTCGGTAATGCGGGATAGGGAGTAAGTCAGATCCAGAGATTGCGCGCGGTTATTCAGCGAGCGTGGCTTGGATATCTGTTCCTTCAGTTTAGCCTCGAGGAGGGAGTCGGAGCCACGCTTGAGCGCATCATCGGTATGTCGAGTGCGATTGGTAAGTCCGGACCCCTGGAAAATGTTGGCTTACTGACTAGTACGAGCGGCATGGGTAAGGACTTACTATAGGTGCCAAGGGTGTCCAGTAATCCTGAGAACTACCGGACATGTAGCTCGCTTGTGAGTCATCATGGGTTTCCAAGTTGTAGATGTAAGAGGGTGAATTGAATAGGGCCTTTACATCCGGAGACGAGCTGGCGAGCCGAAGTCGTCGTTCAACCATGCCATCGGACCGACCCAAATCGATGGATTCTGTCAGCACAACTTGGTCAGCATACCACGGCTTCCGCAACAATAGAAATTTGACTGACGTTGACCGCGCGTCCTAGCGGCGGACAAAACTTTACTATCGAAATGAGGGAAGGCTTCCGCGAATGAATCTCCCCTCTTGTGGGTGTGTGCGGTAGGAGAGGGGTACACGTGAATGTTATGATTGATGAGGAATTGTTCTAGCATCTCTCGGGCCGTGACAAGGAAATCACTATTGCTGCGTTGGCATCTGAACTTGAAGGAATAGTCGGATGGTGTGTCCGCGCCAGAGCCATTGCCGTTGCCAATGTGGGACTTGATGTTGGGAGTTATCGCCACTTGGAGCTCACGTTTAACCCGCTCGACGAAAGCGATGAAGTCGGCGGAAGCGCAGACCCGCGGTAGATCCGGCGAGGATGGTACGACCATATCTGCCTCGAAGGGAACATGTTCCTGCAGAGCATTGTTAACCAGGAAGTAAGTAGTGCGAAGTGGTGCAGCTCACGAGAAGCATAGTCACGGCAATCTGAACCTGGCTCTCAGGACCGAAGATCGTGACGACATCCGAAGCAGTTTCTTTATCAGGGAAGCGGACATGCGAGTTTGTCTTGGTCTCGATGTCGCGAATGAATATGCTCTTCTCGCCAAGAAGAGTCCTATGGTACCGACGGGGAATCGAGACGGTCTCGTTTACGTAGTCTTTATCCTAGAAGTAAAGTTAAGAAGGCACGTTTATAACAACGGAGACGTCTTCGCACCTTAGGGTTCACAAGCTCCATAACGGATTGCTTCAAGTTATCAAGGTTGATTGCATTCTTAGCTGGGGTCCTCGCGATGACATTATCGTCATTGTCATTGTAACCTCCCAAAGAAGCAAACTCTTCGGCGTTGGAGAACTTGACATACACGCCATATTTCTTCATGATCCTTTGGATGCTCCTTCCACCGACGCCGATGATGCGCTTATGGTACGCTTCGGGAACATGGAACGACATTTCCGCAGGCAATTCTTCCTGGAGTAATGACAACCCCTGGAGAACTGAGCCATCAGGACCGGCGATGTCAATGAGGAAATTGTGATCATTGAAGGTCTCGAACTTGATCTTCACATTGGTGGTCTGCATGATCTTGTTGATCTTGCCGTTCTTCTTCCCACTGATGAACTCGCGGTGTTCGTTGGCAAGCTCGATTTGGAAACGAATCTCATGGTGGAAGTTCTAATCGAGAGTCAGATACTTCACATTGTGAACATGGATTCACGCACCTTGATGACATCGAGTTCAAGGATCATGCCTACGGCGGCGCGAACTTCTTGCTCCAGACCATGCATCTCGAAGCACATGCTCTTGAAGACAACCTCAGCGCCGGTGCTGATGGAGATCTGCTTTAGCAAGGTCGAGACTTGCGATGCGTTGAGGGTTGTAGGTGGAAGTAGGACATTATACTGGACTGGAAGCAGCCAGAAAGAAGCGACATAAAATTGGCAAGCCTGTATGTAACTGTCTATAAGCTCCCGTGCTTCATAGAGAAGATGATACTCTACCAGTTGCATGATGGACCGGATGGTCCTTTGAACATTAACCCTGTGGTCACCGAACACTGTGATCAGGCTGGTGGAGCTGCCTAGCGGCGGGAATTGTATAAAAGTCGCGTTGTCACTCATGATGGTCTTGAGATCATCGGCCCTGTCAGTCACCATCCAGTCGAGCTTGCGCGGAAGTATTGCAGTATCACGAGAGATCACAGACTTCGTCTAGAAACACGTTGAGCAGACGCCGTAAATATGACGTGGAGGGTTTACCTTATTGGTAGAAACTTGAAACAGCATATCGCGAGCACGCTGGACGCCAAAGAACTCGCCGGTGATCCAAATGACGTTCGGTGTACGAGGAGGGCCGCTCGAGGAAACCGTGACATCAATGTCCGGGCCAACAAGCCCTTGAAGTGGCGACGGGTAATAGATGTTGGTCCCGGTCTCTTCTTGGATAGATTGGAGCATGCTGCGCTTCTTGCCTGCCACGATTGCATGCAGCTTTTGATCAATTTCGCAGTATTCGGCGTGAAGGCCGCTCTTTAGATAAGAGGAGTAAATGTCTTGTAAACTAATTATAGAGCGCGAAGACTCACGAGCTCATCCAACATGACAAGGAGGCGGACGCGAGCAAGATCAACGGAGTCACCCTGACCGGTGACAACCAATTCGCAGACACGCTCGGTCTCCAAGCCCGTCCACCCAGCATTGCTACTGATGCCATCCGGGGGTGTACGATTGGAGAGTGACAGGGGACTGTTCACGACTGCAATGTGCGCCAATGTTTCGGAAGCAATCTCATCTAGGCGGCGGCGCACGTCAGGCTTCAAAGAAGGCGCCGACAGAGGAGAATCCAGGATCTCAGAGCGCATGACCTTGATAGCTGCACGATGCTGGAGTGGCTCTCATCGGCTTCCGTGCAGTTTTGGAATCGAGAGCAAAGACTCACCTGAATTGGGCATTCCTTCAGTATGGTTCCTCTAGTTTGCATAACCTGCTGATACGGCCCAGTAACATGAAAATTCCACCCTCTTCCCTGGTCAGCCATAAGATAGGATACATGGCAGCCGTGTATTGACATTGCGTTCATGGCTAGCTTTTGGATGGCCTCGCTATCTGACGCCGTAATCGAGGCCTCTGAGAGATTGCTCCTGACATGGCGAAGGTGGCGGGCAGGGAAGGGGTCGTTCTGACGAAAGTCATTGCCTGCGATGTCGAAGGAAGAAGCTGGAGAATGAATATGGCGCGACCTGCGTGGGTAAGTAAAGGAGGTAGTATAAACATCCATAGTGGTTGTGTTTGAAATACAGTTGTCGTCGTCGTGGCGGACGGTGTCGAAGGGGTATGTGGTCGCTGCCGAGGGTATTGTCGCAATGAAGAGGTATCAGAGTCGCAGTCGCCCTCGCCAAAGCCCGGTATACGCAATCGCAGGGGACAGGAGGCGTACGACTGAAGACAGAGCCGAAGAATTCAAATATATAGGAGCCAAGATCAAATTTATTGACTCTCTTTGCTCTCACCCGCTAACTGCGTCGGCACTTCAATTTTCGCTGACATATTTGCGCTTGCGGCTCCTTGCGGTGACAGAATGTGCGTTTATCTTTTTGCCTCTCTAGGTAAGTAATGCACGCCCTCGTAACCACGGCAACCCTAGACCGCCCCAAATGCCCGCTCAAAGTTATCAAGAACCTCCCACTCTTCCTCTTCAGCATTAAAGTCAAACAGCTTGTTGTAACACGAGATCCCCAGCGTCGAGAAGTGCTTGTATGGATTGCTGGGATCCAGTTTCTGCCCGCATCGGTAGCAGAAGTGCTGTTGGCATTTCACGCACGTCATCTAATGTAGAAATCATCGATTAATTCAATGCCCAGTCTGCGAGGTGTGAACTTGAAGCATACGTGATTACATCCCAGTGACTTCTCCACATGCACGTTGCATCTCGGACACGCCATGGTGGAAGCCTCGAGCCACTTCATATTCAGCAGCTCTTCTTCATACTTCGCGATCAGCTTCGTGAACATTTTCTTGCCGATCCGCTGTTCTAATTCGTCTCGTTTACGATCGCCCTCTGGTAAGGCGCGGTATTCCAATATCATCGATTCAATGGCTGAAATTGGGCAACTCGACAAAGGACCATGCCTGCAGGTGCCCGATGAGCGGATAGATTCGCATCGGCAGCTTGACTACGCACCAGGAGCGTTTGCAGAAGTTACAAAAAGAGAAACCGCATTTCGGACACGTCCTCAGCTTTACCCAACCAGAGTCTTCGTCCATCGATGGAGGAGATGGAATAAGTGCTTGGCAGCAAGGGATCGGACAAGATACCGCGCCAGGATCTAGCAAATGGTTGTGAACGTCTCTCGCAGCCACGCAGCCGATGTCGCCGTACCGTTCTCTAGAGCCCGCTTTTCTCGTAACCATCTCCATCTCGTAAGTTGATCCTCCGTCACAATTCGGCAGACCTCATCTTCTGTGGCCGCGCGACCCGCTTTAACACACTCGGGGTCGGGGCAACCTACTCTGACTACATCACCCTCGGTGATGCACAAACCCCAGAAATCTTCTAGGCAGGATCGACAGAAGGTATGGTTGCATGAAAGCTGGACGCATTTGGTTCCCTTGTATTCCGTTAAGCAAACTGAACAAGAGTAGGTAGATTGCATGAAATTCGCCGAGACTATCTGTTTCTGATGCGAAGCGAGGAGGTCTGCAAGGAATTTCGGGACGGGATTGGGGATTCTGACATTCCTAGTTTGCATCAATTAAAAGCCAGAGGTGAGTACTGCTTACCGAAAGGCGCCCTTGTCTATCATGTCTACCGACTCAAAGAAATCGCCCGTTCTTATATATTCTATCCAATTATAAAGGACGGTGCATCCTGGGGTCCACATCCGAAGCAAGAGGGTCCGCAGACAAGATAATCGAGGTAGCCACGACTGGCTGGAATTGATATGGACGATGTCCGGTGGAGCATCCGTTGGGTAGCTTTTGGGTAGAACGAGATGGAGCAGTAGCGGTGGCAGTACCGTGAGCGATAGTCTCTGGATTCCTTCAAGGGTGCCGTCCCGATTACATGGGTCGTGTATCACTACCTCCTGAGGTGAATCGAACTCTATCGGGATCTCGAGTTCAACAGTAGCGTCGTTCGCCCCCCTGTGAACGTACTCTGGATATATGGACTCAAAGTAGGTCGTATAAATAATCTTAACAGCATTGCATAAGCTGAACGTAGACTTACCTCCAGGACCTGCAGCTCATCCTGCTGGAGCAGTTCACATTCGTGCACCGTGTCCTGCATAGATCACCAGCAGATGTGGCCGATAGTGGAGGGAATAGAAAAACTCGAGGCAAAGTCTTCTATATTCCATCGAGTAAATGGCAGTGTCCGACGAAGGGGTATTTATAAGCCGGATGATCGAAAGCCACAGGCGCCTAAATATTTCGCTTTCTTCACGCCGATCAGTATGGCCACTTCCAAGTCAGGATTGGATCTCATCCATGCCTTGAAAGCCTCATCGGACCCTCCAGTTCACGGAGAAAAATCAAAAATCGACATTGCGACAGAAGCATGGAATGACCAGTCATTTTACCTCCCGGGCAAGGCTGAACTTCTAGGGGATTTTATTCTGACGCGCTTCGCGAAGGATAAGGAAAACGATTCGTGAGTTATAATCGTCTGCTGCGAAGATGATTCACAGATGAATGGAACATACTTTGCAGAGCAACGAGCTCCCTGTTAGACATACGTTACTGGACGCTTCTTCTTGCTCTCTTCTCGTCGGCTGGATCACACCCGTCTTCGACAAAATCATGGCTATCTTCGAGTATCAACAGCTTTCCTGTTGCTTCGGTCCTCGCCAAGTTCTTGAAACACTATACTACCAGACCGTTACCCTCGCCGGACTTAATCTCCGTGTCTTCCAAATGTTTTTCCACGCTGTGGTCACTAGCAGGGCCCAAACTCCCTATGGACGCCATCCTCGACTGCTTTACCAGTTTCCTCGAGTTCACAACACGTATTGAATACGAGGGAAATGTTGTGCGGCTTGGTTTCGCCATTGTGTCTACCCTGCGGGGGACATTTGGGAATTTGGCAAACAAGAAGAAGGTGTGGTCCCTCCGCGGAAGAGAAGACGAAAAATTTGATAACATTGTATTATGTATAGTGGTACATCACCTATATCCATCACAATCTACACCCCTGGTTAGAATACTGCCAAGAAGTGCAGGAAACTCGATACTCCGCCCTTAGAGACGCGGTGTACGGCGTCGGCACAGATATTATATTCAACGTCGAATCCATGAAGGCTTCCCTGGATCGTGACGACGACACTCTGTTCTCGGCGCTGAAGGACGTCATTGTGCAAGCACCGTTGATGATGCAAGTATTGCCTCGTCTTTATCGGTCTTATATCCAGGCTCTCAAGACAAATAAACATGCTCTGTTTGATCAAGGCTCCAGTCGTTTGACCCCAAGCGTTACACAGAAAGTGGCTGCAGAAGCCCTGGCCTTCTATGCTTGGTGTCGATCGTTACTGGACCCGCTTGATGTTGATCGAGTAAACGCGTCGACAAGAGTTGCTTTGCTTTCTCTGATTCAAGAGGATAAATTGTACCTCCCTTCGCAATTTGACGCAGAAATCACCCTAAAAAAGGACGTGGAAATCGCTATAGCCCAGCTCCAGACTGGTGAGTACCACCCGTATATGTATATCAGATTTTCACTAAATATCGTTTCCCAGGCGTGGAAGAGGAAATACAGCGATCTGCCATCGAATGCCTGAATACTCTGACGCGTATCGATTATGAGTTAGTCAGCTTTGCATTGTCGCCGCTACTGACGCGGTTGCTTCTGGTTTGTCTCACTTCTATCTCAGCGTACGTGATTGCTGATTTGCACCCTAGTTGTCCACCTCGCCAGCCTTCAAACTCCTCGATCTCCTGATTGATTATCACGCGAAGTCACGGTCGATAGACGTCTACGTACACAACGTCTTCGAGGTCTTAGACCCCACGCACATCACCGCACTTGGAAACGACGGTCCGAAATTATACCAGGCTTCTTCCTCCGGAGCGTTATTACATTCAACGCATTTGGACCACCTGGGGAGAAGCATCCGGAGTTTTGCAACCCCCAATCAGACAAAAGGACTCGTAAAATATATTGTTACCCACCTGCAGGACGCCTGGAGCAGATACGAAGAGGCTGCAGCTTCATCCAGTAATGGTGGTAGCGGCAAGAAAGCTAGAGTCTCGGAATGGGACATAGCGTCTACCATTTACACCCACTCAGCCAGACTCTCGGCCATCGTCCTCTCGTCTCTGTCTATCAACTCGGTACCCTCTGAGCAACGTAGCGAAATCGTCAAAGACGTGGATGAAGCCAGCGAGCTCTTAGTCAAGACTGTCCTTGGCAAATTACTG
This sequence comes from Pleurotus ostreatus, assembly GCF_014466165.1. NCBI lineage: Eukaryota > Fungi > Basidiomycota > Agaricomycetes > Agaricales > Pleurotaceae > Pleurotus > Pleurotus ostreatus. The sequence goes on along the minus strand of NW_023503157.1, from coordinate 2,849,719 downwards.
AAGGTATCTAGGTGGCAGAAGTCTCCCACCGCTTGGTCTGCGCAGATTGTGGCCGCAGCTGCTTTGCGTCTACACTACTCTTTACGCATAGATCCTAAGTGGATTCTGACGCGCTCCCCCACCAAGTTACTCTCCAAGGCAGCCGACGCTTTCCAGAAGCAATACTTGCTTCCGGAATTGAGTTTCGAACTGGTAAGTCTGTATGTATTGGCAATTGCTCCATGTGCTCATGTTGACCTATCAGTTCCGCACGTTGATGTTCTTCGGCGTTGACCCGCCTGAAATTCGTCAAGATGCATTAGATCGTGCTCTGACTTATATCGTTGCCCAGCCCAATGATACCACCGCTATTTGGAATGGACAGACTCATTTCCTGACCCAAACTGAGGAAGGCAGCCGGCAACTATCCCTTGCTTTTCTCCACTTAATCATTCAACGTTGGCTTCCATCGATCGAGTAAGTGCCGTCGCATACGCTGAAGCATTGGCTTACCCCAGTAGTTCACCTCAGTTTGAACCACAATTGAGAAAGCTTGCGGATATCACCCTCTCGACGGATGTCAGCGTTCCCATTGGGCACGGACTGTCCGTCACGGCGATCATAACGCAGGAGCTGCAGTCAGCGCAGACATGGGAATTACCAAATTTTCGCAGTACGTTGACTGTCATAGTTACTTATGTATGTGCTAATATCGGAGGTATAGAGGTGTTGATAGCGTCGGTCATGGAGGGGACATCGACGAAAGAATCGCCGCAATCAGATTTGGTGTTTCAAATTCTCCTCCTTTTCCCGACAGATTATCTCCCTAAATCCTCTCGCATCGAATTGATCAAGCGAGCGCAGAATCTCGACTTCGACGCCAACAATGAGCTAACACGTCTAATATTACGCACTTTCCTGGCCAAGGAATTAGTACAGCCTGACTCCCTCGTACGTTTCTGGGCCTCACGTCTGTTCGAAACTAACACCGCGATATCCAAGCTTCATGATGCATCAGAATTCGTCTACCATTTACTTCATTGTCAAGGGATGTATAACCAACTGCGAACAGTCACAATGGATCTGGTTGGGCTTTACTTACGGTACGCTCTTCAAGCCTGTACTATAGCTTGGACTCAAACCGTTACATAGGAATGCTATGAGGGACAACAAATCTGCTACCCTCTCCAAAATTCTGGAGCTATTATCACACTTTGATTTGGTTCGAACTTCCGTCGGTCGCGACCTTGGGAAGCAATTGGTGGATGCATTGAGCGAGTATCAAAGAGAGAGGTGGGTGAATGCTCTCAGGACGAATGCTAAAGCTGATTTGAATCCATCAGTCTATCAAAAGAGACACAAGGCGACCTTTTGTCGTTCCATCAACGATGGCTTGCGGCTGTCTCTTACCACTTGGAAACGTTCATCGAGAACAATAACGGGACTTTGCCTGAGATATCAATATTGCTTACCTGGGTCCACGTGCTGTCTCTGGGACGATGGTTAGAATCACCGAGTAGGTGACGTTTCTTCCTGCCGATGTCATGATTGACTCCAAATTTCACAGCGACTGGCCGGTTTGTGAAGCTGGGTCAATTGTTGGTAAAGAAGCTTCAGCGAGAGGAAGCGACAAGCGAGCACTGCACAGCCTGCCTTGCTATCCTCATCGGAGAGCTAGATTACTATGAAGAAACCGAACTTCCAAACCAATTAGAGACGCTTCTAGCCACATACGTTGTGTTCCATCCCAGAATCAGTTCCACAGGTACGTTGATTGCCGACTCTTTGTATCAACAACTAACATCAAGATGATAGACAACACATTGATAGACTCACGGCTAGCTGGGTACATTCGCACTTCATCGACTGCACTATTCTCCCATGTCCTGGATCAGCTTGCTTCTCTGTTCACCGCTGAGGTGCTCCAGAGTAGCCGCGGTACATCGTTGCTGCATCTTGCTAGCGTTCTTCTTCACGACCCTCCACAAGGCGAGCAGTTATCATATTGTGCGACTTCTTATTAAACCTCCTTTAGGAAGTCTGAAAGCCACACAAAAGTTTAGTTCGGAGTGCTTCAGAGTCTTTGCTGACGCCATAACGAATACGCCTCGGTCGAGGCAACAACAAGTATTAGCGTTCATCTCGATTTGTTGCTCCGAAAGAGTGAGTGCTCTCAACCCGTCGTAGGAGAAATATTAACGTTTCCTAGCCTGCTGTCCTACGACCGACGGATACTGGGAATCTTTGGTCTACTCTGGCGAAGATGGTCGCAAATTCCAAACTGCACGATGGGCACACTTCGTATCCCATGTTCCAGCAAATTATTGCCATCATCAGTACAATTGTGCGACTTCGTCGGGATCTGTTGGTCAATAACCTCCCGCAACTGGGGCACACCCTTGCCCGACTTTTATTATGTCTGAGAACGACTCGACATAATCTTGGGGCCATGCAGAAATCGATGGTGCTGGATACATTCCCCCAATGGATCACGGCCGATGAACCTCTGACTGTCCGGGAAGCCAAAGCACTCGCGAGACTGCTAGAAAATATCAACGCGAAGACGGTTGTGCGCAACAACGCAGCACATCAGGAGCTCCAGAAAGCAGAGTCACTAGCGAAGCCGTTTTCAAAACATGCATCCTACATTCTTAAGGCTTACGTTACCGTCATGAACGACCCCCTTTGCCTACTTCCCCTACCGATACGGAAGGAACTACGTTCAGGCCTCTTTGTTCTCTGTGGCATGGTCAACGACCATTCCAGAGATGCCATCATGGTTTCCCTTGATGTAGGTGGAAAATTGACTTTGAAGTCGTTGTGGCAGGAGTACGAAAAGCAACGATATCATGGTCAAGGGTAGAGTCGAAGGGTGCCGTGTTAATAATGTCTTTGGAATATATATTAACAATGAAAGCGGTTCGCCTATCTCTTCCGTTCGAATGAGTCGCAAAGCGAAGGACTTGATTCCTATGCAGATGTAGTTCTTCCGTCCTATTGTCGCCCATTCGCGCGCTCATCTCATCTCCATTGCCCATTAACCTGTCAATCATTGATGCGTACCTTCTGTACTTTAGGTTGGTGATCTGGAAAACATTTTGGGTGCCGAGGCGCTTCAGAAATAGCAGAACAATAAAGTATCGAAGAATGCAGCCGGCCGCATACACTGGCATTTATAAGTCAATTTGCGACAGATTGAATGCCTAGTCTAGCAACGTCGTTGACGAAGATACATCAGTTACAATTGAAGGTGGTTGGTTCCCTCATTGCAACAAGTACATTGCCTGGACGGGGAGTCAATCGCGCTGATATGTAATTGTGTGAGCGGCGCGCGGGGGACTGAAAGCCCCGTAGAAAGTCAGAGTTGCGAGAAGGGTGAATACTACAAATATATATATACGATCCAGCATTTTACAGCATGCCCATGCCATCGTCGCCACCACCCCATCCACTGGCAACGACTTCCTCTTCTTCTGGAAGATGAAGGGATGTCAGACTGCTTGGCTCAGGTGAATGTGCACGCTCATCATCCTTTTGATCTGATGAAGGAGCTGTGGCTTTCGTCGTGGGCAACGTATACCAAGAAATCTGGATGGGATCTGGTATTGTCGGTATCTTCGTTCCCTTTGCCAGCCCCTGGAGTAACGAAGTGAGTAATCTGACACGAAGTCGACAAGATAGACCAACCTGTTCTGCAGCGGCTCGGCTTCGGAAACTGACAGTAACATCACCACTTTCCGATATTTCGGCAGATTCAAGTTGCCCGGTCGTCTATGGAAGGAATGATGAGCGTTCTTGGCAAATGGACGACAATTGCATTACACACCTCATACCAGTCACGCACTGCTTGTAAATCGCGCTCTGTGACACCTTTGACTAGCAACTTTTTAGGCCTATTATCGAGTTTGAGATTCGTACGAGGACCACCGCCACGGATGGCACCGCGGTAGTAGCTTCTTGGAGCTCCCCGGCCACGACCACGATATGGCCTATAGCCGCCATATGAAGGCGGGTGGTTGCCATGTTCTGAGATGCCCAAACTAGCTGCCTGTAAATATGGGTTAGGATCAAGCCCTAAGATAGATACAATGTAGGTGCTCACCTCAGCTTTGAGCTGTTCTAATTTGGCCTTAAGGTCCTCCGTTGTCTCACTGCTGGTACCTGGTGGCCCAGAGTTCAGCGCTTCGAGCTCCTTATCGAGTCGTTCTTTCTCCAGATCTTCGGGCGCGGTGGTCGGGGGTTTGGGAGGTGCAAGGGAGGCAGCGGGCTTCGAGGACATTTCCTCGCCTAGTTTTCGCAGACGAGTCATTATCGTCTTCTTTTCTTCTGCGGACGCGGAGGCAAGCGAAGCCATCAAGGATTTTTGCTCTGCTATTTGCCGCTCCAACAGCTGTTGTTTGGCTGCCAGTGCGCTGGTGGTAGATGATTTTCTGGAAGTAGAAGCAACTGGTGTAGGGGTGGCGGGAGCTTGCGCCGGCGCGGGTGGTTTGTGAGGTGTATTCGTAACCAAGTGAGCGGACGCCGCCAACATGCGTGTTCCAACCTGTCCCTGTCCCTCCATCGGTCGATGCCAAAACACTTTCACGAATCGGTTACCGAAGACAGCTTCCTCTGCCTTCCAAGCGGCATGTGCCTCTTCATGAGTGGAGAAGCTGACGAGAGCCTTGCCTCCCGAGACATCAACAGCAACATTTGTCACAGTGCCGAATTGCTTGAACCATCCATTGACTTGGTCGAGGGTAAGCTGATCAGCTGGTATTTTTTCGACAACCAGTGTTTTATCTTTCCTTCGCTCTGGTCTCTGGAAATTGTGAACCTCGCCACCGAATACCCCGCCTCGCCCTCTGCCCACATAACCTCGTCCACGGAAACCGTTCCCTCGGGCTGGCATCGAAGGACCTACGTCAACTTCCATGGCAGAATTCGACATGTCGAGAAATTGAGGTTGTGAATATTCGCCATTAACGTGCGCGAAGGTATCGGGAGTGCCGTTCTGGCGGAAGGGAGGAGCATGAGACTGTATTGGCCGCGGTGCATTATCTGACTCAGTGGGTGTTGTTGTCGACTCGGTTTGGGGAATTTGAGGAGTGAGGTCTTGGATGACGGGTAATTCGCCTGTGGCCTGCACTGGATGCACAACCTTCCCATCTTCTTGTTGTATCCGAGGAAGCAGCGGTGCGCGCATATGTCGACTACCGTTCACTGGCGGCCGCATATCCATACGGGCTTGATTGGGGTCATATGTACCTCCACCCATGTCAAACTGCATACCGGGAAACATAGGCATAAATGGCATTCCTGCCATGGGTCCGCCATTCATCGGAAAAAATTGACCCGGAACGACAGCATCGTCACCATGGCTATATTTGCAGAGTGCGCCTCTCGCGCAATATCCGTTGTCTACTCCAATGAGCCAAAGGAAGGGGAGGAAACGACTGTGGGCTTACTGTGATAGTCTCTGCATACGCCCCGCCGCAGATCGGGAGGTCGATACGCTTGAGAGCGACGTCCGTTCATGTACGCCATGCCTCCAGCTCCGTCCATATCCATGCCCATGCCCATCATCCCTGTCCCAATGTGCCCTTCATTTACCGGCCCATCCCCTCTGCCCTGCCAACCACGCCCGTCCCCTCTACCATTCATGTAGCGTGATTGGCCGTCCCCACTCAGCCTTGGGCCTTTAGAGGGTGGTCGCCCGTCGTGTTCATCGTGTTCCATGCTTCGTTTTCGTGTTCGTTCGGATTGTGTCGGTATAGAGGGCGAAATCAGACCATCCAACGGTATGGGGATTCCGTTGTCGACGCTGGGTGTGGTAGTCGGGAATATTGGGGTTGACGTGGTAGCATAAGGAAGATATGATTTAGTTCTGAGAACGGTGAATAATGTATCGATAAATGAAGGGCATTCTACAGTGACGCGGGTCAAAAGGTGAAGCCAGACGGGAGCGAAAGCCACCCGGGCGCACCTTTTTCGAGGAACTCCTCCAGTTGGACTGATAGTTCCTTTCGCATTTCACTTTCAGCGACATTGTGCTTTAGTAACGCCAATATATAGTCTGCCAACGCGCCCGGTTCTGCATCACATCTGTTACAATTACGAAGTCAGTTCTTGTCATTGGACGAGTCACAAGCTGGGCGTACATGGGCTCTAGGGTTCTGACCAGCCATGGTTTGAGTTGGGGGGTCGTTGATGGATCAAAAATCATAAAAATAACGGATATGGGGTCAGCGTTGGTGACCTAGGAGAGGGAGGAGAAGTGTCGCTCGAGAAATGTGTCAAGGCATTTTTGGAACTTCAGGCTTACGTAACAATTCGAGCGCTTAAAACTCCTGTCCCGCCGGCATCTTTGTGCAGCCACGGTCAGCGAGCCAGAGTTCTGCGGTCAACCGATGACGGTCAACCGCGCACATTCCTCAACTCATCTAGAACGTTTCTTGCGTTTTGGGTGGATACTGAATCCAATGCCTTGCAATACCCCATAGACGAGTACTCGATCTCCATTGATTCTCACTGATAAGCCTTCGGTCAAGACACCGAACGAAGTTGTTCGAGAGATCAGAGAGATCGGATATGTACTTGATACGATAGTATCGACAAGGACGATGGTCTAGACGACATTCGACTTGAGATAGACGCGGATAGAGAAATATCCAATACCGAAGTCAGCAATTCAGCGTCTGCTTCAACCGTTGCGCTCGAACTAGGAAGAACGATTTCATGGGATGCGTCCGAGTTTGACGTAAAGGATGTGGGAAATATGAGATTTATTCAAAGTGATCACATGTATAATCTGGTCTAAGTGTATACAAAAGTTTACCAAACAGCAATGTGGCGTCAATGATCATAGAAGGTCCACGGACCATGACATTGAAGCCATAGACACGGCATAGACACCTTCCCGAAACAATGGTATCGGTTGCCGTTCCCCGAGTCATCACCATGTGCGCACTGAACGTCCATCAGAATATGTCGAAATGATAATTGGTTGGCGACGTTCCCCGAGTCAAAGGCTGGCTCGGGAACTCTGCCCCATGCGGAACGGTAACAGCAAGATCCGAGGATGATACCAGGTGAGGGCGACGTGGAGGAGCAAAGCGGCCCGTTGTTCGTACCGATGAGGATCACATGAATGATTGTCGACGACGTACAATCACATGTCCCATAGAGGGTGAGAGAACCTGCGGAGGCTGCGGCGACGTGGAAGAGGAGAGCACGATACGTAGCGGAAGACGGTAAGCGAGCGCGCACAAGCATAGACGAACCACGTTGATAGACAGATGAGCACCGAGATTCACCACTGAAGTTGCCATTGTTGAGCATAGAGAAGGGCGCAGCTGAAGAGGCTACGCGCGGCTCGTTGATAGGAAAGAAAGTGTTGATGAGGGCAGTTGCCCGGAAGTTTAGAGTGGTTTCTGGTAAGCGGGGAGGAGGAGGGAAAGTGAACGGAACAGCAGAACGCATTAACCTTTGAGGGATTTATATACGGGGCGGTGAGTCATTTTCGCTTTCCGCAATTATGCGATTGGTTGATTGGCTATCAAGGACCCCAGGAACTTAGATTACCGTCATGTGATGTATTGATCTGATGATCGTCGATGATCAGTAGATCACTACTACTTGCAGCAACAGGCGTTTCGTTCCACCGAATGACTTCTGCATATAAGTTCAAGGGGAAAATAGCTCTAGAGCATCGCACAAAATGGCTGAGGAAGTCCAAGATACGTCCGGGATAGGTGAAGCTCCCCAGACGAGCCTTGATATCCCCGAACCAAGTATCCTACTATACATCGACCGTCTTAGACCACCCATTGGGACATCCTACTTCAAGAGGTACGCTATACGTCAGCCGCACGATGTCTTATCGCTGCTGACGACTATCCGCTAGAGATACCGTTACGCTGCTCGACAATGTGGCTATTCAGAAAGACGGACAGACTTACGCCAACGTAACCTGGTCTTTCAACTACTACCTGTATGTCACAGGAGCGAGACCGGACGACCCGGACTTCCCGAAGCGTGGCCAGGTTTATATTGTCTTCGTACACACTGGGTCCATCGACGTCAAATCGTCAGCGTTCGACACGCTATCGCTCACCCTCACGGCTACGTCTGAACACTGTACGGCGAGTTCGCAATTGCCAGAGACAGGCTCTGGCGAGCAAGTTGGAACTTCAAATGACTACAAATGTGAGTCGTACGAATTTTCGACATCTGCCATGTTGAGTAACGAGCATTCAGACCTCATGGATTTTGATCAGACGATGAATATGTTCAAGAACAATGGGAATGAGGCCATGGACCCGCCGTTCGACGCACGATATCAGCAGGATTTCATTGCCAAGGACAGCAAGCAGCGGGGGACTACGCGAGAGAAGAGCGTTGAATTTGGTGCTTCCAACGGTGTAAGTGCTATGTAAACACCGTAGAGTCAGTGGCTAATAATGTATTGTGCCTATCCATGTAGTGGTTCTACAAACAAAGCGTTCCGATATACGGTCTTTCTGTCTTCCAGAGCGATTCTGTGTCAGGCGTCCCATATAAATTCAGTAAGTCTTCCATAACTTCGATTATACGGCAAGTGCTGATTGCCACGCAAGGTGGAAGTGGAACGATTTCTGAAGTAAGTCTTGTCCCCAATATCATGTTCGATGTACTGATGTAGTCAACCGTAGGGGAGTAGTACCAAGTATTCCACACCCGATCCGCAGGCAACGCTCAGCATAGATCTCAAGTTCGATTGAATTCTGAACCGGAGGGTTACTATATATCGACGCAAGATTGAATCAACGTTTGAATTGTCTTGATATCCCAACAGTGATGATGCAATAAGTCATGGCTGCCAAGAAGGTTGGACTCTAGTAGGAAGGTATGCATTAAGTAGAATCCACATAATATCCTATGTATGAAATATAGCAAAGGGGTATGCGCAAGTGGTCCCGACAACAATATGTAAAATATTCAACCCTCTTCATCGTCGTCCACGATTAGCCATTCGGAGTCAGATCCAGGTCCTTTGACGCTGGAGATGGTATCCCATCCTTCGTCAGCATCGTGCCATTGCTCCCCTCCGCCTCCCCGTTTCCCGACTGCATAGATACCTGCGACGATGTTTCCGCGCCGTTCGGAGCGGCATTAGGGTCCTGCGAGGACGCATTGTCTCTCCAGTTGATCACGGCTTGATGTTGGGATCGCAGGTCCTCATAGAATTGGTTCGCCTCGTTCATCTTATTGGCTTCTACTTGTTTGGCATCTAGCCAACGCTGCAGGAGTTTCGCGTTATCCTTGTTGAGGGTTTGATTGCGTTCCTCAATTTGACCCAGCTCGAGCTGCAACGTGCTGATCTCGTCGTGTAGGATCTGGTAACGTATTCAAGATACAGGGCCTCGTCAGACTTAAAGTCGCGTGAACACACCTGTATCGTTCTATCCTTCTCGGCCATAAGCTCGCTATGCTGGTCCACCTTTCGCCGCAGAGCAGACACTTCATCTCTTGTTTTCCGGAGATTTTCAGAGTCGATTCGCGAGAGTTCCTCCTTTTCTCTGAGCGTCTCGTTCATTGATAGCAGACGTTGGGCATTCTGGCCTTGCGTCTTATAGACAGTGGCTAGTTCGTCGCGCAGAGAAGATATCTGCGACTCTAAGGATGCCATGTACGCCGCACGAACTGGACTCCTGAAGAGCATGACCTGCAATTGAGCATCCCGATCATCAAGAATATAATCTACTCACTCTTCATTGGTCCCCGGTACGAAAACGGTAGAACTGCTTGGATTTGCCTTGACAGAATTGACCGCCCGCAGTAGCGACGCATTACGTTCCTTCAGCAATTTCGTCTGCTGAGCCAATCTGCGATCTTGAAATAGTGAGCACCTGATGAGCATTTTGGCAGGGCAACTTACATTGCTCGATAATTCCAGCATAAGCCCCATCCTTTGCATCCCGTTCGACTAGTCGCAGACGCAGCGTTTCTTGCCATGACGGTTCCGCCATTCCTCTGCTGCCCACAGGCGTAGCGGCTACAAGGGAGTGATGGAAAGGGAATATATTTGAAACTCAGCCCGTTGCTGCTGTGCCGGAAGCGGCTTCCCCAAACTTGCCTCCTTCCTCCTCGACTTGTAGACCTTTGCTTAGACACCGCGTGTTTGCTCCTTTCCCGCCACTTCACTTTCAGATCCTCCTCGGCTGCAGTTCTTCTCGCAATGGGCAGAGTCCTTCTCAAGGTACCTCATTCCGGCCTCAACAGCTATCGTGACTCGCGCTGACGAATGCCTTGTTTGTAGGTTATCATCCTGGGTGATAGTGGGTTCGTTGCTAGATCCGTTTCGCTGCAATGGCGCGACCAATAACCCTCCTCTCGTAGTGTCGGAAAGACCTCGCTCATGAACCAGTATGTGAACAAGCGCTTCAGCAACCAATACAAGGCCACCATTGGAGCCGACTTGTGAGCCGTTCGACTTTTCGGGAGCTCGCAGCGATCTAATTCTTTGAAAGTTTGACTAAGGAGCTTATGGTGGACGACCGGCTGGTCACCATGCAGGTGTGTTCGCTTATCTCTGCTCACGACGCCGAAGGTTGACCGCGTATCATTTGCGTAGTTGTGGGATACCGCCGGCCAGGAGCGCTTCCAATCACTCGGTGTGGCTTTCTATAGAGGCGCCGACTGCTGCGTACTAGTCTATGACGTGAACAGCGCAAAGTCTTTCGAAACTCTCGATAGCTGGAGGGACGAGTTCCTCATCCAGGCCAGCCCTCATGACCCCGAGAACTTCCCCTTCGTTGTATTGGGCAACAAGATTGATGTCGAAGAGAACAAGCGACAGGTGAGGGCGATTCATGAATGCCATTCTTATTCTGACCATTCTGCAGGTGACCCAGAAGCGTGCAATGACGTGGTGCCAGTCGAAAGGGAACATCCCGTATTTCGAGACTTCCGCCAAGGAGGCTATCAATGTGGAGCAAGCATTCCAGACAGTGGCTAAGAATGCCCTGCAGCAGGAAGCTGAGGAACAGATGTGCGTGCCATCTCTATGCGAAATCGCTCAATCCTCACCCTCGCTTAGGTATGGTGATTATCCAGACCCAATCACCCTCGACCCGGAGACGAACCAAAGTTACGGATGCAATTGTTAACTGTCTTCGCCACGCCAGCATCTCCCCTGTATTTTCCTTGTTTACTCTTCATTGGATATGCGTGCATGATCTTCTCAGCAGTTCAGTCTGGACCTTGGACTATTCATGCATCATATGGTTACCCCTTTCAGCAGTATGATACTTTACGATGCCTCTGTCACAGTACTAATGACAACTCTATATCTATTTGTTGTCCGTATTGCTTGACCTCCCGAATTTCATTAGTGGTGCTAAATGGAACGCCACTTGAGTCATTTAGTGCCCCTTTCCCGATTTGTGTTGGCCCACCTTGCTGATAGTCCTTATCATGGGCGATGAGTTTACCACTCTACCTCAACTTCAGCCGCCATGGCTCATCACGCACCGCACGCACCGATTCTCTTTTCGTTTCGCAATGTAGATGGCATTGTCGGAGGCCTTGCCTCCTTTATCACCAAGGCACAGAAAGAATCCTTAGACAAGAAGGGCAGGTTCACCATTGCGCTTTCTGGTGGCTCCCTGCCGAAGATGCTCAGCGGCCTTATTGGTAACCCTGCTGTGAAATGGGATAAATGGTAAGCAACAATGTCCTCTCCCAAAGAGACTATGGTGCCAATTCAATTTCTCCGTAGGCACGTATATTATGCGGACGAAAGGGTTGTCCCCCTCGATCACCCGGATTCGAACCACCTTGCCTGCACAAACGAACTCTTCTCCAAAGTCCCCATCCCAGTTTCGCAGATACACACAATCGACACAGATTTGTTGAACGACATCGAGGAGCTATGTGATGCCTACGAGAAGGAGCTCATCCGTGAGTTCGCACAGAAAGACGCCGCTCGATTCCCCGTATTCGACCTCATCCTCCTCGGCATGGGGCCAGACGGGCACACCGTGTCGCTGTTCCCCGGCCACGAGCTCCTCGCAGAGGACGACCGATGGGTTGCGTACATCGAAGACTCGCCCAAACCCCCTGCTAAACGAATAACCTTTACCTTTCCCGTGATCAACCACGCTGCCCGAGTTGCTTTCGTAGCCCACGGAGAGGAGAAGCAGGATGTCTTGAGCGAGGTCTTGGATGATCCAGAGACAGGGCTACCAGCTGCTAGGGTCCGCCCAGCCCACCCGGGGCAGCTGTATTGGTTCGTCGACGATGCTGCCGCCGCCAAAGTCAAATACCCTCGCACCCCAACCAAAGTGTAATGCCATACGTGTGTATGCTACATGCCATCGGACGTTATCAGGTCGTACGTTGTTTTGTAACTTGCTATGTATTAATCTAGCTCTTCGTTACCGCGGCGAGCATGCCCTTTCACGTAGTCTCTGTTCGTACGGCTGGTCAAAGGGATACAATGTCTAGAATAATTGAATCGATCCGTATAGATGTCAGTGCTCTGGAATCAACGGGTACAGAATTCCAGACCTACTAAGTTACATGGCCCCAAAATAAGTGTTCGACGCCAAGCGGTACATCGGGATTAGAGTGGCCTGCTACTGAGAAACATCATCCGAAGTGGTATCTTCAGAATGTACCCCAAGCTCCGGGAACAACGCTAAAATGACACGGTCCAATATTAGCACAACTAAGTGCGCATTACACGCAGCATTCGTGAGAGGGTCGAGCGCCGCGGCTAAGGTTGCCGGATGATCTCGACCCAGGACCAGCTGGAACATATGGACTACGGGATGTCAGCGATAGGTCAACGGACGAGAACACGGTGAACATACCCAGGGAGCCCTTGGGCTTCCATGAGACGAGGCGCGCTCGTATGATGGCTTGCTCTTCGGGTGTCGGGTCTGGTGGTGCTGGGGCGGGGTATCCATTGGGGAAAAGTGTGCGCTTCGCTATGCGTACAATATTGGTAACAAATTGCGGGGAGAGATTATTATCCAATGTATATGGGAGAAGCCTGGAAGCAATAAGTACAAAGGCGAATATCGCATAATTGATGCCCACCGGTCGAGGAATTTCATAAGTAGAGTCGTTAGGAGCGTCATTGTAGTCGTGATCATATTTGAAGCTAGGCGTTCACGGGTGCAGAATATCTCGTTAAACATAAGAAGAGGACCAAGCGCGTAATTGTCCGGCCGCGAGATGAAAGGATCCGCGGTAATGATAGTCTGTATGGGGTTTATTGAGCTGTGTATTGACGAGGTCGACGAGGTCGTTGATATGGGGGGAGTTAGAGGTGTCGGCGGCATCGTCAGTTCCACTACGGGTATTGGTGGGGACGGGGATGGTGATCGTCCTTTGGGCGTTGATTTATTCACAAGTTTAATTGTGGATACAGCTTGCTTGTATGTATTGATGAGGACTAGGCAGAAACCTGATAGAGATTGTACCGCTGACAAGAAGAAGACAGCGATATTGTGAAAAGAAAACGACGGCGATGACGGTGGAACCGTTGTTAAGGTCGATTCGGGGGCCTAGAACAGATGAGTACTGTGCACCGGCGAACATATTAAGGTCAAACATACTTTCAGTGGTACGAAGTCCTCCGAAGGGTCCAAGAGGTCCAGGATCACTTTCTGTATAAACCAAGGTTGTATGATCTTGGGTATCACATCCTGGAGGAGCACTTTCAGCACAACCTCTCGGACTATATATCGCTCCGCCTCCGCATCGTAGTTCGCCGCAGGTAAGCACGACTTGAGAACGTGGTCTATGACCTGACGAAAGTATTCGGGTTCCAGTCGGCCGTCGGCCGCTAGCGCCATATGAGGTTGGAGCTGGTGAAAGAGATGTGCGGTGTTCAGTGCGCCGCCCCCGGCATAAGAGGTGGAGCGTTTGGAAGCTGCGTTGCGATAGTCTTGGTAGTGTTGGGTTATTATCGCTGGCAAGTCCTGGAATACGAGTGGGGAGAGGTCAGCCGCAAGCACGCGACTCTCCAGGGACTGCAGCACGACGGTTGATACAGCGGTGATTTCAGGCAAGAAATCTTTGTCGTAGCGGGTAATCTTCGTCCACCATGGGTTCACGAAAGCACGCAATGCTAGTGCGATGAAGTCGTAGAGCTCTGCAGTCAGCTCGGGCGGAACGGTCGCGGTCTTAAGCAGTGGCGGAAGATCATTTGTGGGGAGGGCGGGGAAGAGCAGGCGTTTGGCGAGGGTGACGGGCGGCTGGCGTGGCTTGGGCGGGGTGGATGTGTCTACGGAATTGATGGACTGTGCTGGCTGTGGGGAACGATGGCGAGAGGATGTGGCCATCGTTCAGGACGACTCCGACGAGCCGAAGAGTACCTGGTGAATTGACATTACGTAACGCATAACGAGGCACGGGTTCCGAGAATGGACAACAGCGCAATGACAGCTGCTTACGTGACGGTCAGCAATTCATGCGAGTTTCCAATTTCCCTGTTTCTGCGCCAGACTTATCAGAGAGCGGCCAAGGGCGACGGTGTGTTTTCTCCTTCTCTCTTCGCGACGTCGCTGAATGTCCTTGTCGACCGTCGCGATCAGCGCGTCCGCCCGAGGCCATCTCAAGAATCACCGACTTCAAGAGCTTAACCTAATAGACCCTTGCTGGTCTCAGCCCTTCCTTAGAAACAGTCATTCCTTTGCCAACTAGCTGCACAATGCCCTACTATCCACATACCCGTAATGCGCCGCACCCCCGCCGCCTTCAGCGCAGAGCGACCGACGACAGCAAGCAGACAACCATCATCATCGCCGTCTGCGTGGGCGTCGGCACAGCGCTCATCCTCCTTTTTCTTATTCGCGTCATCTGCAGAATGCACGCCCGGCGACCGTCGAATACGGCGCCATTGCCGCCGGTGCAGCCGCTTGCTCATGACCGTGAACGACGTCTAGCCCAGTTAGACGCTTGGCGGGATTCATCGTATCCTCTCGCCGTTCCGGTCACATTCGGTAGCGCGGCTGGGGGCAGTAAAACCTCTTTGCTGACCAAAGAAGCGGAGAGCGGGTTTCAAGAGCCTTCTCGTCATGCAAGTTTCATCCACAGCGAGCAGGGAGTCGACGATATCACCGTTCTTGCATCTACCCGCCCAATGGATCCCTCACTGCCACTACCGAATCCTTCATTTCATCACGATAGCGCGAGTTCTAGCTCTCTTGGACTCAGTAGTGAAAGCGACCTTGGATCAGGTTCACCAACCCCACCTCTCACGCCTTCGCTCTCCCATGCCTCCTTCGTACAGCCTACCAATTCTGGTTCGCGATCGGGTTCACCTTCTACACCACCTCCCACCCGTACGACATCACGAAGGCGCCCAGTGTCATCAGTCTCTGCAGCAAGTATCCGCACGACACGCTCGACACGCAACACCATCCGTGGCACACCTCATAGCCCTCATAGCAACGTCCAGATCATCCTTCCAGCGCCTCTCGCCCCGGAGGTGTTCCATTACGCGACGAATGATGATCACAGCGTGTATGGACGTCGGAGTATCCATTCTGATCCGTCGAACCATATCAGGCGGATGAGCCTCGCTGACAAGTGGGCGCCAGGCTCTCTCAGCACCGGTAAGCCTTCTCAATTGATGGCGGATGTTCATCGTTGACCAACCTTACACAGCTGCGCGTCAATCAACCATTTCAAATAGCGGCGAGCGACCTCCGCCCATCCCCAGGCCTCCTCGTCGTTCCTCTTCTACTCCCCACGGCCTGGCCTCCCGATCCTCTCCTCCCTCTGCGTTCCATGCCTATGTCAACTCGGTTCCTCCCGTACCTCCGATACCCTCTGTTCGCGATGCCCACAGTGCAATTGACCTTCCTATGCGTGCCGTTACTCGACCGCCGAACATGCCTTGATTTGAGGCTTGAGGAAAAATTTAGACCCGACCATCAATTGCATAAAGGGAAGCATATCACATTTTCAGAGAGTTGACTCGCGTGGCCGCCCTCTATCTTATATTCCCAGCCTACATTTTTCCATGTCCTGATGCCATGTGTAGATATAACGCCATCATATTAGTCCCAGTCTCTGGAACACTGAGTGCTCATTGGTTCTATCATCGGGGAATTGGATTGTATATCTTTACTATCATCATAGACAATGCCACTGTAGCCACACCATTATTTATGTAGGATTTTTGAATACCAAGATCCGTGTGTTGCAAGCAATGATTTCTCTGAAGGTCCTTCCAAGTTCCGAGCGACTGAAGTATATAAAGAGGACGCGGGCTTATATAACAAGTAGACGATCAAGCATCCCTGACTCGACTACATAGTGACTCGAGCGAAGTTGGATTTCTTTCTCTAAACCACCACAGACTACTGCTCCAGCCCCGGTTTATCTCCCCAGGTTTCGCGCAGGTGCACCACATTCGTTGGCGCGGGACAATGTCGACCATGCTTCGCTCAATACACACTGTAGGGAATGTCGCGCGGCGCGCGTTCTGGCCGATCCATGGCACTCGTCTCATGAGTGCCTATGTCGATCCGCTCTCGGGACAGCCTGCTGAACTACCGGATATTCAGGTGAGGGGATGTTCAAATTTTTATCTCTGCAGCGGAGAGCGTTATGCTGGTCGGCCGAATATACCCTGGGCACCGAACGCGACAACGCTGGCTATCTGGTCGAGAATATCAGGCTAAAATACGTCGTCGCTGCAGCACGGGAGACTTATCATCGACAAGAATGAACAACCTACCCCTCCACCTCCTTCAGAAACACTCGTTTTCGGAAGAACATTCGTATGTCATCAACCTGTCAATTCCTGAATACTGCCATACTCACATCCGGAGTAATAGACCGACCACATGCTGACTATCGAATGGAGCGCGACGAATGGCTGGGAAGCACCGCACATTAAGCCATGTTCGTCTACCCCCCGTTTGAAGTGTTTGAGGCCGCAATGTCTGACTTCGCGCAGATGGCCCCCTCAACCTGGCGCCGAGTTCGAGTGTGCTGCATTATGCGCAGACACTGTTCGAAGGCATGAAGGCGTACAGAACAGATGACGATCGTATCCAGCTGTTCCGCCCCGACATGAACATGAAACGGATGAATAACAGTGCAAGGCGTATAGCGCTTCCCGTAGGACATACCCCCATCATTTAACAGCTTGCAGTCTCATGAGACGGCTCGTAGACATTCAACAGCGATTCATTACTGGAGCTCATCAAGAAGCTCATTCGCATGGACAGACACTGGGTACCGAAGGAGCCAGGACACAGTTTGTACATTCGACCAACACTCAGTAAGTCTTCCCCGTTTTCCTTGAATGTCAGCGTTTCCTAATCGCCTCAACTTGAATAGTCGCAAGTCAGCAGGCCATCCAGGTATCCCCTCCAACCGAAGCAATTCTGTTCGTTATCTGCAGTCCCGTCGGGCCATACTTCCCCAAACCAGTCTCATTATATGCGACGACTGAATATATCCGTGCTGCACCTGGCGGTAAGCTCACAGACTCCCTTCATTCCAGCATTGTATATCAATGATGATTTGCGTAACAAGGAACTGGCGCGTTCAAGTTGGGTGTCAACTACGCTCCAGCCGTAATGCCCCAGAAAATGGTTGCTGAGAAGGGTTATTCGCAAAATCTCTGGCTACACGGCCCAGAACATTATCTGACCGAGGTGTGTGGCATGCTCTTCTGTTCAGATGATGCCGTCTCAATAATATCTCGAATTCGTAGGTCGGAACCATGAACATGTTTGTTGTCCTTAAGAAAGACGACGGAGGCAAGTTTTTCATGTACTTCCATCGACTAACTCGCTCCTGATCTCTTCTCATAGGTCTTGAGATCGTCACACCTCCCCTCGACGGGATGATCCTCCCTGGTATCACTCGCGACTCTGTATTGCAACTACTGAGAGACCATATTTCCGGCACACGCCCTATCCAAGGCCTCGACAAAGGGGAGAAGCTCACCGTCTCCGAGCGCGGCATCACGATGAAAGAGGTCAAAGACGCGTCGCAGTCAGGAAAACTCGTTGAGCTCTTCGGCGCTGGTACGCTTCTCATTCACGCTTCACCCGCGCTACCGAACGCTGATGTTTGTGATATTGTTCGGTAGGTACTGCTGCCATCATCAGCCCCGTCCACAAGATTGGTTACCTGAACGAAGATATTGAAGTCCCAACAGGGCCTGACGGCATGGGACGAATCGCTCGAGCGATAAGGAAGGAATTGTCTGACATCCAGTGGGGCAAGATCTCCCACCCTTGGTCCGTCCCGGTAGACGAGTAAATGGTAGCACAATGTGATAGACAACTAGAACGCCCTGTTCACGTATATTGCCTAATTATTTCTTTGTCTTGATTCATTACTCCAACTATTAGCAGTTGACTATATGATGCTGCACCGTGTGTGCAGAAGACTGGAGGAACGTCAAGGTTATTCTTATTCGTTGGCAGAGGACGATATTTGTGTGGTTCGTGTAACATTTCGGGGTTTGGTAAGGTGCGAAGTGGTGGAAAAGAGGACGGATACATACTTAATAGCAATAGACTGAGACTGAGAAGAAAGAGGAAAGAACTATCATATCGGTGGGGTGAGTGTGAGCAAGAAATGTATGAGCGTGGTTGATACAGATGGGCAGAATCACGATGATAGTTTTAAAAAATCAGTCTGCAAGGGGTGAATAAGGGAGTGGATGAACATAAGAGGCGGGGAGGGGGAAGGGGTAGGAAGTAAGAAGTTGTCATAAAATCAATTTGAATGAAACGAGGAGTTGAGTTGCAGATGAGGGACGGGGAAGACGTCTTCATGCAACGGGAGGCTGCATCTGCGTGTCACCACCAGGTTGTCCAGCGGCTTGGCCGTAGTACCCTACGACACGATGAGTATACGGCTCATTATAGGAGGAATCAGCCGACTTACCGCCCCAGTAGTTATTATAGTACGAAGACGGATCAGCTCCACCCCATTGGGCTTGTCCTGCCTGTCCACCAGCGACGGCACTAGGATCTGCGTTAGGCTGCTGCCCAGCGGTCAATCCGAGTCCTGCACCTGGCGCAGCAGCGGGTTGAGGCATGCCAGGCGATCCTGCACCAGCAGCCCCAGGGGTACCAGCGGTTTGACCAGGGAAACTACCGTATGTCCCGAACCCAGGATAGGCATACCCAGCCGGTTGTGGCATGTTGTACATCGGCTGAAGGAGATCGGTGAGTCAATGCTTTACAATCTGAGGAAACAATCCACATACCATGCTAGCATACGCTGTTGTTGCTGCGGTGGGGCTGAGAGGCGTTCCTGGCTGCGCAGCTCCTCCATCGGCCCTGTCCTTACCCCAGCTGCACTTGATAGGCCGTCCGTGAACCATCTGACCTTGCAATTGCACAATAGCCATTGCAGCATGCTCGTGGGTGTCGAGTTTGACGAAGGCAAAGCCACGATCAGCTTGCATACGGATCTCAGAGAGATAGCCAATGGATTGGAACAGAGGGATGAGATCGGCCTGCGTGCAGTATGGAACGAGATTTCCGACATAGACAGTCGTGTTGTACGCGGGCGTCTGCTGAACGACTGATTCGTACGACAGGGGTCCACCCTGGAAGTTGATGGGGGCGGGGGCACTGCCAGGATTGCCAGCTGGACGACTAGTGTTGGCACTACTGGGGGCAGGCGGAGCACCTTGGGTCTTTTGGTTGGCCCAGTTGACACGAATGGCCCGAGACCCAAGCCATTCGCCGTTCATGGTAGCGATAGCTTGTTCAGCATCTGTTTTGTCCCTGAACGCAAGGAAACCGTAACCGCGAGACTTTCCAGAGTTCATGTCCCACATGACACGAGCGTCAGACAGGGTGCCGAAAGCACTGAAGGCTTTGCCGAGGACTTCATCGTTAACTTCAGGACTGAGGTCTCCTACGAACACATGGAAATGTCCACTGGTATCCTCCTTGTTTTGTTGACCTTGGTAGGCCCAGTTGACGCGGATCTCGGTATCGAAGATTTTACGTCCATTGAGAGTCTGAAGGGCAGTCTCAGCCGCACGCATGTCCAAGTACTCCACGAAACCGTAGTTCAAGCCTCCGTGCTGGTAGTTACGGTCCGGGATGATCTTGACGTGCTGAACTGGTCCAGCTACAGCGAAGATCTCGGCGAGCATGTACTCAGTGACACGGGGGCTCAAATTCCCGACATAGAGATGGGCTCGTCGCTATGATATCGAACGAACGTATGTTGAGATAACCGAGTGATCACACGCGAGATGAACATAGATATGAGCAGTCGTTTGCGATAAGATGCAAACTACATACCGGAGCCTCCGCAGGGTTCCCCATTCCAAGAGCATTCATGATTTTTTCGGTTTACAAAAGAAAAATGCAGAACCTGGTCATTTGGGGTCGGTAAAATGTCAGTTCATACAGAGAGCAGCGAGAGCATTAGTGGGCCTTACCAAAGACTGGAATAACAGACAAATGACGAAGTCGGCCTGAAATATGAGATACGAGAGGAGAGAGAGAGGAGAGGAGGAAACGATAAGAAACAGAGGGAAAAGAGACGAGAGAGTACAGACAGTCGAGGAACTCAGACGGTGGTTGAGGAAGAGAACAGAGGCGCTCCGCCGTGCGAAACACTCCCAGAGGCTGCAGCCAAGCATACGCACACAAAAGAGACTTAAGCATGATATTTACCTACTTGCTACGCTACTTTGAAGGTACGTTTAACAACACATTACCTCCACTGCTGGGGATGTATGAGACGTTGGGGTTGTTGGCCAGCGACTGGACGATGGCCTTGCTGGCCTCGATTTTTCTCAGAGCGACGAAGGCCTCGCCAGCTTTCTCCAGTGACCGCGAGATCACTACGGCAGCCTCAGCCTCTCCTTCGGCGCGTATGACAGCTGCTTGGCGTTCTTGTTCAGCCTAGGGAACACAGTTTAGTAGTGTCTAAAGCATAGCAATAAGGACGCATACTTTTTCAACGATGAACTTGGCACGCTCCGCATCTAAAGTCGATCCGT
Organism: Pleurotus ostreatus; assembly: GCF_014466165.1. Classification (NCBI taxonomy): domain Eukaryota; kingdom Fungi; phylum Basidiomycota; class Agaricomycetes; order Agaricales; family Pleurotaceae; genus Pleurotus; species Pleurotus ostreatus. The sequence goes on along the minus strand of NW_023503157.1, from coordinate 2,828,760 downwards.
CAGTACCTGTGCTTCGAATGATAGTTCCTTTATGAATGATACCAACCTTGTTGAGCAATCTGCTTAGCTTCGACAGCTTGGGTAAATTCCTAGGGTGATGCTTAGCATTGAGTATACAAAACGCTACGGCATGACACACCTTTCCGAATGTCAGATGTGTGATGGAGACATCCTCTAACTTGATGTGGAATTCGCCTGCCCGCTGGAGGAGATCTTCACGTATTCTTGACGACACCTAATGAAGTTGGCGTAAGGGTTTAACGACATGCGAGGGATATAGTTCGCATACAACTTCACGCTGGGTAATCAGCTCAGCAGCGTCGAATTGTGCTACGATGCTTTTCAAAACTTCGTTTCCAATCGAGGGGAGGACACGCTCGTCATAGTCCATGCCGAGACTTTGGTAAATTTTGGGGAGGTGGTCGACGTTAGGTCGGGACAGAACACGAAGCGTAATTGAAACCATTTGCAGATCCTTGGAGCCGGTCGTAGTTGAGATATTCTGATAAGTATGAATCAACGGAGGTTCAAGTGAGGGAACGTCTTGACGCGACACGCACTCTAGGTTTTATACGGCAGTCGTACAGAATCGCTCTTTGAAGCCAAGGAACCAGGAAGTGGGTACCTTCTTTGGTCGCCTAGCACAGGTATTAGCAAGCCATATGCAAGGCTTAACTGACAGAGCTCACTTGATCCTTTACTCCAGAAAAGCGGTCGAACATGACTGCTCGATATCCCCCCGGGACATCGTAGATGCTCGCCTGCCCTACGGCGAACAAGATACCAAGTGGAACTAATGCAAGAGTTAATAAGGTACATCTGGGCAGCGAACTCGACGCACCAATGAGACGATTTGCTGCCTGCAACGCCATGGTCAATGAGATGCAGTTGTCTTAGGCGTCTGAACGGCACTCACGCCGACACACGAAGCCGCAGACAAACAACAGACAACGCGTTCCGAATGGCAGGGGCAAGATAGGAGGGAGTTACTTCTAAGTCTATTCCAAGGGTACATCGCCTTTCTTCTCCCCATGCATCCGAGCTGAGTAACTACCGAACTGCATAGCTCTCTTCTTCCGTTGGCTAGCTTCCATCAGGCCCAACTTTCTTGCAGCCAACCGCAGAAGCATCTTATCTCCCATGCCAGTCTCCAAGCGTGGATCCAACTTGAAATGAACAGGAAGCGAGGCCAAGAAATTCACGACGCTGAGCGACAAGAAGGGATACCGTGTTTCTTTTCCGTGAGACGAGATAATTCTGTCGTCGCGGCCGAGATTGCGCGTCGGAATTCGGTCGATTTCTAGTTGCAGCTAGGACCGCAGGTCAGCAAATATTTACATTAATAAACTCTGTTCATGTCACCTCGTCTACCAGAGCTTTCCATCCATGGGTGAATGCAGTCCTGTGACGACTATACCCACCTAGCAATTCGTCCGCTCCCAGTCCGCTGAGAATGACCCGCGCAGGACTGATGTACGGCTCTGGCTCGTTATCTTTCTGTCGACGTACCTGGCCGATGCCCCTTGAAGCAAAATATAGAGCCATTGCGAGACTCTGACGTGGTGGCACATTACTCCACAGGGATCATAGAAAGAAAAGAGCACTTATACCAAGTCCATGACGGTATTTGATGGGAACATCAAGGCTTCAATAGTCGGCCTTGCTGCTTGAGATTCGGCGTATGGAACATTGATTTCTACCTTCAGCGCCCAAACATCAGAGATATAAGTTAGTGGCTTGGACTCAAACCCACGAAATTCCATTGACGATCAGGGCACAACCTGCGTAACTCTTGCAATTCCTCCAGACCCGACATCCTGTCGGGGACCTTATACACAGGTCGCCGCGGTTGCTCGGGTTTCCCAGAATTTTTGTGCTTTGCATGCTCGGTGTCTTGGTCTTGTAGCTTGCGAGGATTCTCGAAAGCTACGTTAAGAAGGTCGATGGGTTCTTCTAATGGGATGTTCCTGCTATCAATCAATTCAATGTGTCACATACAGGAGGGCAAAACCCAACCGGTGAGCGAGATAGGTGAGAACAGTACAGTCTATGCCGCCGCTGAATAGTATCGCCACCTTCGAAGGATTGATGCTGCAACAACTGAGCTATCCGTAAATGGTATCACCCAAGTAACTCACAGGTTACAGTCAATTGAGGGGATGTCCAGTACGCGTAATCTCGTACTTCTGTTCAGTTGGTTAATGAGATCGTCGACTGCTTGTGAGAGGTGTGGAGGAATAACGTCCAAAGTTGTGAGCTTTGGGAAGTCGTCTGGGGGTAATACTGGATTTACTCGTGATGGAATCGCCTGGGTACAGTATTTGCATAGTGCGATAAGCCGTTGAAAGTGCATAGTGCGATAAGCCGTTGAAAGCTTAAGAGAATCGTAGGAACTTACGAAGGGAGTTGGAGCTTTTGTTTCGGCGTTCTGTCGAGGTATGGTCGACAAGCAGACCTCGTCTACGAAACAAGAGAAGTCGATATAGTGAAGAAACTCTGTCGATAGCTCCTCGATGTCGTAACCAGGCGAGGGCCCGCATGTCGCTGATGAAAGTAACAGATGAGGCTGCAACGGGGTTGGTCTATGAATCAGTAAGGATCGACGGCCTAGTGGATCCCTCCCGAGAAATACATGCTGGGATGCTGCCTGTACGCATTTGATGAGGATGTTGAGGGCATCTTGAAATGGCGCCCGCTCACATGGAAAAACACAAACGCATACCTTCAACGCCATGAATATAGATACAGAACGAGCAAAGGACAACCTTACGGGCCTTCTATACTCCCAAATAGCGCGGCTATTTCTGAAGGTGACTGAAGCTTGCAGAGCTCTTGGAACAAGATAGCACCGTCATTTTGATCGGGCTTTATCTTTGCTCAAACACAAGAGATTAGTTTGTAAGTCCACTGCGTCTCATGCAACGTACATCCAATCCTTCAAACACCTATATATTGCTCGGAGAGTGTCCATTGTGCGATGTGTCTGGACTCACTTCTCCGTTCCAACATAAGATATTATTATTCGATTCGTGCGGTTGTACGATAGGTGCTGTGCCTCGTAACCTTAACTCAGACGAGAAGAATTCTAAATGGACGATGGGAGGTTTCGTTATGTCGGTGTATCCCGAAGGGGAAGCTGGTATGGTGAGGCTAACGGTGCGCTGGGCATCAGGACCTGTCAGTATTGAAGTAGCATCAGCCTCCCAGCCACCTTCAAGCACCTAATCTTTCAAGGGGAAACTCGCGTACCACGCTGTGCATTGATGGTCTTCAAAGTGGCGCGTATGTCATGAATTGAAGGTGCTTCAGACTCAGGATCCGGCGACAAGTTCCTTTCTTGATGCAAACAGAAGAATATTCCACACATGAGAGTGAAGAGAAGAAAGATCGATCACATTCTCAGGGGCTTTAGTAGGAGCCATAGGGGCGCCGACAGAATTATTGCCAGCCACCCTAGCGTATTCAAGCACATTTCAGCAATCGTCCACACAAGCGAACGATGGCTTCCGACGGTCCTACAAATACTTCCACTACTACTCAGTCTAAGATAGCCACACTCGCCTTGCGTAAAGTCCGCAAATTGAACTCACAAGTCAAAGAGCTTGCTCAGCGATGCGCGGACCTGGAGCACGTCGTCGCACAAGCGGAAGCAGAAGGACGCCTATCAGATTATCGGCCCACAATTCCAACCCAACTGTCCCCTCGCAATAAATTGAGCAAGAAGCGGAAAGTATCTGGTGCAGAACGGCGAGCGTCACGAACGGATAACGACAGGCGGTTAGCGTTATTGGGCGCATATGTCGCCTCTCTACGTGTTGAACGAGCTTCTCGATTGATGAATACCCTTGCGAAAAGGCGGGCGTCTGACGCTATTGTCATTGCTTCCAGGAAAGAAGACGCAGATGAAACGCGTACCACCGAAGGCGGCGTCGGAAGCCATTCTGGTCAGTATTGCCTACAATGCACTCCGCGACCCTTGCTCATGAGTATTTTTGGAAGTAACAGGTAACGTACCTACCACTGGCGCAGAGGGCTACACAATGGGTTGCGAGCTGAAACGAAGTGTGTGTAAGTGCCTTTCGCCTGCGTGACGACCCCATCTTGAATTTAATCTCAATTTTCCAACAGTCCTAGACAGAGAAAGTACAAGCGGCATAAGATCTTGAGTTGCTTCCCGAAGCGTTTCAGCACACGCACACAACTGGAGAGCATACAATTCGAAAGCCCTTGTTGAAAGTCACAAATATCATCTATAAGTGTAGTTTAAAATGAAGAACGTCCCAAGGGCTCTATTCTACAGCAAGCAACTGCTACCAGCCATGCAAAGGTTATGAGTGTGGCCTGAAAGCCCGGAGTCTCCTAGTACTCGAATAGGGGAAATCACGCGTTTCGTTGCTTTGGACCACTGATGGCAGGGCTGCCATCCCTTCAAATAGTGAGCCTGCGGGCCTGCACCATGGATCCAAGCAGAGCATGATCTCGCGCACATTTGAATCCCCTTCACGACTTTCACATATATATAGCTAAGACCCTCAGCAATGTCCTCAAATACCCAACCACAACCTCCGAGTCGAACCCGCGCGTCGATTGCTGTGGCACCACCGAATATGTCGACCGGGGCACACGTACCAGGGATCTCTATCATCTTCGAAGGATGGGTTCTAAAGAAACGAAGGAAGAAGATGCAAGGTTGAGCCACCTACGTGTTCCTCCAAACCTACCCTAACGCGATCATATGTGTAGGCTTTGCCCGACGCTACTTCACCTTGTTTCACACTGGAATCCTATCGTACGCGTTTGAGCCTGGGCAGCCCATCCGAGACCAGGTCTCCTTGCACCACGCAGCCATATCCACCGCGCCTGGCCGAAAGGACATACATATTGACTCCAATAACGCAACTTTCCATCTTAAATGCCTGAGCACCGAAGACTTTGACCATTGGATGACCGCTTTGAGGTAATTGCGTTGAATCCCTGTTGTCTGTGTCGTCGCGTTACCTGACCGTATACAGGACATTCATGCCCAATACTCCTGACGGGAGGAAATCAGTCAATTTCAGGCATTCGCGTCAAGGAAGTCTAGGATACGTTCGTCCGACAGTGGCAATCGAGGAAATGGGATCGGTCAGTCCAAGTAACCCTTCTCTAGGTCCTTCCTGATCCGGGACTCTTTAGGCTATAGCAGAATTAGACAGTGCAGTGCACGCGCTGATCAACGAAGTCGCCCATATCAAGACCAGCAGCTCCTATAAGGCAAAGCACGACGTTTTCGGATTATTCAAAAAGAGTGAATATTGTATTGTACTAAAGATTAATGGTAGTAAGCTGACACCGTCGTTTGAGATCCCCATCATCCAACGGCGAATGAACCTACAGCAATGCCCGATCCTGCAGCTCAGCTAGTCGTGCAGCAACGAGTTGAAGAAGCGTTAGACGCGATGAAGATACACTACGCCCTGCTACTCAGATCTGCGAACCACCACCCTCATACCCCCTTTGATCAATCACAATCAAGCCTATCCTCCCCCCTTCCAACCACAGCCGAAGAGGACGAAACCTATGCAACTAGGCGACCCCGTAGTCGAACTTCGGTTCGTGCAGCTAGCAGGGCCATGAAGCGCGCGTCAACTGGCACGAGTATAAGCGATGCTGAGTGGTTCGACGCGATGGAAGGCGACGGGCCCGAAGAATACGTCCTGGATTCTCAAGGCGCGGACGGTACTAGCACCGAGCCTCCTAGCAGGATTCTGACGAACGATAGCCGAAGTAGTTTGGACCAAGACCATTCTTCGAATGGGGATACCGACTTTGGCGAACCCGAGCCTGGCACGCCGCACCCTTCCGACGCAGACAAGCCATACAACCTTCATGTGGTCCGACGTGCGGTGTTGCCTTCGCCTGTCGTAGGGGATGAAGGCAGCTTGTTCGCCGTTCTGAAAAAGAACGTCGGGAAGGTGCGCTCACCCGCATCTTCGAGACTGAAATACTTAATTAATGTCATACAAGGATCTTTCATCTATTGTGATGCCAGTGACCTTCAATGAACCTCTTACCCTATTGCAGCGTACAGCAGAGGAGTTGGAGTATCACGACCTTCTCAGCCAGGCAGCAGCTACATCAGACCCGGTTGAACGATTGTGCTTTGTTGCTGCTTTCGCCGTGTCAGGGTACGCCCATACGCGCCATCGCAGTGGCCGGAAGGGTTTGTAAGTGTTGCTTTCGCCAATTGTACGTGCACGTACCGATTCTATGCATAGTAATCCTATGCTCGCTGAAACCTTCGAGGATGTACGTATGAAGTTGATAGCGGAGAAAGTCCGACATCAACCAGTAGTAATGGCTTATCACGCCGAAGGACAAGGTTGGGAACTCAATGCGACTTCGTCAGGCCGGACCAAGTTCTGGGGTCAGTGAGCGCAATCTCACCCCGATGTTCGCCCGGTATGCTTACGTCGGACAATCTAGGTAAAAGTTTGGAGATTATCCCTCTTGGCATTACTCGCGTCACGATAGGAGACGACAGCTTTGAATGGTAAGTCTTTCCTCTTCCGGGAAATAAGCACTGAACGACCATCGACCATATAAAGGAAAAAGCCATCGTCATTCCTGCGAAACATGATGGTGGGAACGAAGTACCTTGAGCATTGTGGTAAGATGACCATCGAGAATACCACGACTGGCGCTCGATGCGTACTTGATTTCAAGCAAAGCGGTTACTGGGGCGCAACTAACCTCGTTTCCGGTGTTGTGCATTCTCCATCGGGCGCCGTTGTCTCGCAGCTGGACGGCAAATGGGATGATCAGCTCGCGCAGACATTTGACTCCGAGCACTTCCGCATGCTCTGGCGAGTGTCGCCATATCCGAAGAATATCCACGAGTACTACGGGTTCACTTCTTTCGGCATAACATTAAACGAGATTACCAGCGACATCGAGGGAAAGCTCCCTCCCACGGATTCTCGATTTAGGCCTGATGTCCGAGCCTTGGAGGAGGGCGATTTAGATAGGGCGGAGGATGAAAAGTTGAGAGTGGAAGAGATGCAGCGTGAGCGGCGGAGGAGAGGGAAGGATCGGCAGCCAAGGTGGTTCAGAGAGGAGGGTGAAGAGTGGGTTTACACAGGAGGATATTGGGAAGCTCGCGCGGCTGGGTGGAAGGGATCCAACGCCGATCCCTTATGGTAACATTCCGTTCATATTCATCAACAACTCTTATTCCTTCGGATTAACGCATTTAACCTACGAACCCATATATTTCCTATTCCAACGACTCGCCAGCATGATCATGTGGAAGCCATAAATGCCGGATGCCATCAGTATCACCACTTCGAGCTACGTATACGAACGCATCAGCTTCTCAGACGTGAGTTCATGCATACTGACCAGTTTTTCCGTGGTACGCCATCGTCAAGACTTCTTGGAATGGAGATCGAAATCCCTTGACTTCGAGTATATCTCGGACATAGTCGTTTCGAAGCGACGTCGGATGCGTATAAAGGCGCGGTTCTGGCAGGTCAGCTGGAGACTCTAGTCGGGAACCCACAGGATAAGGCCAGGAAAAAATGTGGTTTGCTTTGACACTTGCCCTTGGGCTGGCGTTGCTCGCCGTTGCACAACAAGCAGTGTATCAACAATGCGGCGGCATTGGCTGGTCAGTGTATTCAAATATCGTCATAATAATTGACTACATGTGCCTCCTATTGCAGGACTGGAGGAACCACATGTGCTTCCGGATCCGTCTGCACAGTTCTCAACGATTGTGCGTTTTGCGATACCGGGCGATCCTGAGGTCCACTAACTCGGAAGCCTGCGTAGATTATTCTCAATGTCTCCCGGGCACAGCGCCTCCGAGCTCTTCATCTTCTACACGTCCTGCAAGTTCGTCATCATCACCAACCTCGACGTCCCCTACTAGTACAACCTCGGGTTCTGCCCCATCGAGCACACCGCCTGGTATGTTCCCAATGTATGGTTTCAACGACATTAGAGATCCTCACTGTTACATTCAAGCTAACCTCTCGCCGGCATGGCAAGCCGCGTACACAAAGGTCGGGAATTGTACATAATCCTAGAAGTTCACTTCCTGAATCGACGTCCTTCAGGCACGCGCGAAATTGACTGGCGTGTCCCTCCAAGACAAAGTATCTCTGGCTACTGGTGCGTCCAATATTATGATCTCCTTGCAGTGCACCACTTTAAGCAATATACAGGTGTCGGCTGGATGAATGGTGAGAATGCTGCATACGCGTCAACAAAGACCTGTGCTTATCTTGATTCACCAAGGAAACTGCGTGGGGAATATTCCAAGTATTTCGTCCATAAACTTCCCTGGCTTGTGTCTACAAGGTATGGCAATAGTGTTTTTTCCTGCGAGTTAATATTTATTCCTTTGTAGATAGTCCTCTTGGTGTTAGATTTGGCGACCTAGTCTCTGTGTTCCCAGCGTGAGTCAATGTGTAGCGAATAAACCCTGCGAAACTTCTTACACTGTCCGACAGTGGCATCAATACCGCCGCGACCTTCAATCGCACGTTGATGAGACAGAGAGGCGCAGCTCTGGGCACTGAATTCCACGGAAAGGGTGTTCATGTCGCGTTAGGACCTGCCATGTATGTGAACTACTTTCTTCTCGCAAGAAAGGGGACCCCTGATGTCCGTCCAGGAATCTAGCACGAGCTCCGGCGGCAGGCCGAAATTGGGAAGGGTACGAGTAAACTCGCGCTGCTGTTGGAACCCCACAACTTATCATCAATGCTTGGGTCCATAGTTTTGGAGGCGACCCATACCTTTCTGGAGAGGGTGCATTCGAGACTGTCACTGGTATCCAATCTGTGGGCGTTCAAGGTACCCCGGCTTCTAGTCTTCGGTAAATACCCTTGCTTAATGACTGCTAGCATGCGCGAAGCATCTCATCAACAACGAACAAGAGCATTTCCGGGAGACGAGTTCTTCGAATGTTGATGATAGGTATGCTCAAATTCATTGTTCTCTTCAAGGGACAACGCTCATGGGTTACACGCAGAACTGTAAGCTTTCAGGTGGAGTTACTTTCTGTCTTCAGCGAATACTGACATCGAATAAGCAACACGAACTCTACGCCCTTCCAGTAAGTTATCACAGAATCACCTGAGCTCATCCTGAATGCCTTGTGTAGTTCCTTCGCAGTATCCAAGCAGGTGTGGCGTCAGTGATGTGCAGTTACAGTAAGTTCGACGTGCCTTATTTAAGATACACCATTGACATTCCATCCTAGATCAAAGTGGGATATTTCCTTTGCAATGGTATTCGTTCCCTAACAGATGAACAGTCAACGGGTCGTTTGCATGCGAGAATGACAAGGTTCTCAACGGAATTATCAAGGGCGAATTTGGGTTCCCTGGCTGTAAGTTGTACCTTATCAACGGCGTGGTAATTGATACCGATGTTGCGTCCTAGATATTATGTCGGGTTGGTCATTTTTGTGCTGGCTCAAGCGACTAAGTTGCTCAAACTTGAATAGACTGGGCTGCCACACACTCCACTGGATCAGTCAACCAAGGCCTCGATATGACCATGCCTGGAGACATCACCTTTAGTTCGGGCACTACGTAGGGGTTCCATTCTCACGGCTTTTCCAGAGGCTGACGTCCTCCCAGGTATTTCGGCCAGAATCTGGTTAATGCTGTTCAATCTGGTAGTGTTCCGCAATCTCGAATTGATGTATGTCGTCCCCGAGTCACTATCTTTTGGATCGAGCAGATGACATATGCCTCATAGGACATGGCTACCAGAATCCTAGCTGCATGGTAAATCATCTTTCCTCTATGGAAGGCTAACATGTGCATTGAACACGTCTGCTGCAAGGTATCTACTAGGCCAAGACTCTGGGTATCCAGCGGTCAACTTCAACAGCTGGAATGTCAACGGTCCTGGCAGCACTCACGTCAATGTACAAGGAAACCACAAAGAGTATGTAGTCAGCTTTCAGTCTTGTCGATCAGCCGTGGTTTACGTCCTCGCCACTAGCCTCATTCGTACCATCGGTGCTGCGTCAACTGTATTGTTGAAGAACACAGGCAAGGCACTCCCGCTGAACAAGCCACGAACGATAGGCATAATTGGCAATGGTGCAGGTAAACTATCTGTGTTCATTTCAGACACTATTCACTCAATGTCGTGTCAAGGTGCGGGTTCCAGGGGCATAAATGGGCAAGTACATCGACAATTTATCTATTATATCTGTTGAACGTATTGTTTACTGTAGATATACCGACCGAGGCGGACTAGATGGTGTTCTTGCACAAGGTATTGAGCTTTCCCCCTCGCTCCATTATTACCCGTCTGACAAGCGCTCAGGATGGGGAAGTGGCACAGCGGATTATCCATACCTTATCACTGTGAGTTTAGACGACTCCCTTGCAAGTAATCAATCAATGACCTAATGTGAATAGCCCTTGGCTGCTATCACCTCCCGGGCGAGTACCGATGGTTCCACTGTTTCTTCTTCTCTGAGTGATACGGACCTCAATGCCGCTGGGACGACCGCGACCGGAAAAGACGTTGCCCTTGTGTTCATTGCAGCTAACAGTGGCGAAGGATACATCACAGTAGAGGGCAATGCTGGGGACAGAAATGATCTGAAGGCTTGGCACAGCGGAGTAAGATTCTCATCTCGATCAAATGTGTTGCGCAATACTCATGTAGTCTATTAGGATGCTTTAGTAGCTAGAGTTGCTGGCGCCAACGCTAACACTATTGTCGTTGTGAACAGCGTTGGGCCCATCGAGGTGGAAGCATGGATCAACCACCCTAATGGTGAGATATTTTGCGGCTCAGCGTCCTTCATTCTAATTTGACTCCATGATAGTTACCGCTGTGGTGCGCCTTAAAGCTCATCTTCCCATTATTTCTCCCTAAGATTTACTGCGTTGATTAGGTTTGGAGCGGTCTTCCAGGACAAGAAGCAGGTAGGTTGTAGTCGCATAAACGTCGACCCGTACCTTAGTATCTTCTTTTTAGGTAACGCCCTAGTGGATGTTCTGTACGGAGCATACAATCCTAGGTCAGTCCGGATGCTAGGCAAAGCCTTATACTCTAGTTGACGAGCTGGGTCCAGTGGCCGGCTACCTTACACAATTGGCAAGAGTATCAACGACTACTCCGCGAAGGTCATATACAATTCGAACGCCAACATTCTACCAATACCATATTCCGAAGGGTTGTTCATTGATTACCGCCATTTCGATCAAGCCAATATCGCGCCGCGCTTTGAATTCGGCTTCGGATTATCGTACACGACGTTCTCTTACGCATCCTTATCTATCTCTGGATCCATTGGTACGGGTACCGCACCAACAGGACCTGGCTCTTCTCTAGACCCATGGTAGATCCTGCACCAGCATGTTCACCCCAACCAGTTTCTGACGTTGCAACCACAGGCTCCACGAGAAAGTCATCACGGTTACCTTCTCGCTCACAAACAGCGGCAGTGTTGCCGGTCATGAGGTTAGAAAAATCATACTTCACGATTCCATTTTCTCATTTGTTGCAACAGATCCCGCAGCTATACATTACTCTTCCAACATCGGCCCAGTCGGCTCCGCTGAGCCTGAAGGGATTCGACAGTATCTTCCTGGCGCCCAACCAAAGCAAAACCGTAACGATACAGTTGTCGAGATTCGACCTTTCGATCTGGAACGTTGCTGCCCAACGATGGCAGATTCCTTCCGGCTCGATTGGAGTCTCAGTCGGCGCAAGCAGCCGTGACATCCGACTCACTGGTACCATCTAAACCATAATATGTGTAGCACATGCACGACTTCAGATTTTGTCGTGTTAATCAGGTCTATGTATATCATGTACTCGTGGGCGTGAACGTACGCCGATGCTTTACAAAAATGAGCCGCCTCATTGGTTGAAGGATCAAATGAGGGTCGAACCGCGACGCGTTCCGTTACATGCCACGTGGAGTGGCTACTCTCCGCTCCGTGGTGTCTTTCAGTTTGTCGGCCGAAAATGAAGTTCGTAATTCTCCCGTTCCCTTGTCCAAAACTTTGTGACGAAGTACCGTATTCTTCAACCAGCTTCGCCTGGCCCACCCGCGAGCCATGAAACTGGCCGGACGACGCCTTCAACAACCCATCAAATGTCTACGACGCTCGCTCGCTACACATATTAGTTCAACTGGCTCGGTTCAGAAAGATTGCTCCTCGGTCACGCCGCCATATTCGTCGTTAATTAGAAACCTCAAGACTGTGCGAGATATACTCGGAGATCGGCCCCTCACCCTAGCGGAGAAGATCCTCTACAGCCACATCCATGCTCCTCAGAAAAGTTTGGTTAATGGGAGACTCGTCAGGGGTGAAACATACCTCCAGCTCAGTCCGGAAAGGGTTGCTATGCAGGATGCATCAGCTCAGTGAGTCTTCGACGTTACATCGGGAGTGTGATTTAGGCTTATCCATGGGCCCGTTTCTAGGATGGCGTTGTAAGAATTATCGTGTTCTGCCTCGGAGGCCAAGTAGTGATGATATTAATAGGTTGCAGTTCATGAGTGCTGGTCTCGCGAAATGTGCAGTGCCTGTAAGCATTCATTGCGACCACTTGATACAAGCAGTAAATGGGGCAGCTTCCGATCTTGAGGTATGTCGCGTGATATCGTGCTCAACTACTCATGTGTGACGTTCTTGATCATTAGCGGTCAATAATTTCAAACAAGGAGGTATTCGACTTCCTAGAAAGTGCTGCTCGGAAGTATGGGATTGAATTCTGGCGTCCGGGTTCTGGCATCATACATCAAATAGTCTTGGAGAACTATGCCGCACCGGGGATGCTGATGTTTGTACTCTTCAACTCACGAATGATTTGCTGACGCTGACTTTCAAGGAATAGGTTGGGTACAGGTGTGTACTAGTTTCACAGAACACTTCATTCCGTCTGACTTCGTCCTTGAGATTCCCATACACCGAACGCTGGAGGCCTTGGCATGTTGGCTATTGGTGTTGGAGGAGCAGATGCGGTCGATGCGATGACGGGGACACCTTGGGAGCTGAAGGCACCTGAGGTAGTCGGTAGGTTCATCTCCGTCCAAATAATTCTCCATGCAGTTTCTCTAACGAATTGCGTATTCTAGGTATCCATCTAACAGGCAAATTGAATGGTTGGGCAACACCCAAGGACCTCATCTTGCATCTTGCTGGAAAGCTGACCGTCAGGGTGCGCCGTCACAATATGCGCTTGTTTATACTCTCCCCCAACGTGATGTACAGGGTGGAACAGGTAGAATACTGGAATACTTTGGGCCCGGTGTCGCCGACCAGTCATGTACCGGTATGCTAAAGCCAGTCACCGTTCTGCTTCATTCTGATTGCAAGTAGGTCTTGCGACTATCGCGAACATGGGTGCTGAAGTTGGAGCTACAACATCGACGTTCCCCTACTCAGCAAATATGCGTGCGTATCTAGAGAAAACAGGTCGTGCACCCGTCGCCCGGGCGGCAGACGAAGCGGCCGCACAGGGCTTCCTGAGTGCGGACAAGGACGCCGAATATGACGAAGTGATCGAAATTGTAGGTCTCCCAGTTGACTCGGTGTCGTGGCTGTAATCTAATGGGTGAATGCTATAAACAGAACTTATCTGAGCTAGAACCCACTATCAATGGACCATTTACACCAGATCTAGCTACCCCGATCTCCGCTTTTGGCAAGTTTATCGAAAAAGAAGGCTGGAAGGACGAGTTTTCTGCAGGCCTCATTGGATCGTGTACTAATAGTTCCTACCAAGACATGGTATGCCATATGTACGATTCTTCTTGTTCCCCTTACTGACACGATGACCACGTTAGACGAGCGTGGCGGACCTGGCGCGCCAGGCAAAAGCAGCTGGGCTTACCACTAAGGTACCTTTCCTCTGCACACCGGGATCAGAGCAAATACGGGCTACCATGGAGCGAGACAATTTGACCTCTGCCCTGGAAGAGGTAGGGGCCACCGTACTTGCGAACGCTTGTGGCCCTTGTATTGGTCAAGTAACGATCTTTCCTCCCTGCGAAGGCATCATTCTCACAGCTTGTACAGTGGAAGCGTGAAGACCAGACTGATTCAGAAAATGGCATGCCTCTTCTAACTCTTTCTACTTTATTCTGACGGTTGCTTGTAGCTATCCTAACGTCCTTCAACCGGAATTTCAAGTCACGGAATGACGGAAATCGTCTCACAATGAACTTCCTTGCCTCCCCTACTATCGTAACGGCAATGTCTTTCTCCGGAAAGCTATCGTTCAACCCGATCACGGATTCAATACCACTACCTTCCGGCGAGCTATTTAAGTTCTCGCCGCCTACGTCACAAGATTTACCTTCTGCTGGGTTCGCCGCGGGGGACTTGTCGTATTATCCCGCACCATCGCCTGCTCCTCAGCCTGACACTGAGATTGTGGTGCGGAAGGATTCTCAGCGACTGGAACTTCTGGAGCCGTTTGGTAGCCATTTTGGACCAGATTCGGGCAACCCAAGAGGGTTAGAACTTCCAGAGCTAAGAGTTCTACTGAGAGTTCGGGGAAAGTGCACTACCGACCACATATCTGCAGCGGTGCGTTCATTCCTGTCCCATAAAGGTCATCTTATTTAGGCACGGCATTCCTAGGGCCCCTGGCTGAAATACAAAGGCCATCTAACCAATATATCGGAGAACCTTTGTGAGTAGCCTGCTCACCTTATTCTTTGGATGGAGCACTTAGGTGTCGTACTCTTTAGTGATCACAGTATGGTTTTCTCTTTCTTATTTGCCCAAAGTAAACTTAGTAAGGATCCTGTAGGCGGTCAACGACGAGGGTGGTGAAGTGAACATTGCCTTCGACCACGACCATGATGCGTCTCAATCCAGCACGGATACCATTCCTGGTGTAGCCAAGCGCTTCAAGGCTCGAAAGCAGCCTTGGGCACTGATTGTCGACGACAATTATGGTGAAGGCAGCGCCAGGGAACACGCGGCCCTTCAGCCAAGATTCTATGGTGTGCATTCTCAATACTCAGACGACTCTGGTGTTCTAATTCCCTGGTCAAGGATGTTCTATGATTATCGCGCGCTCTTTTGCTCGTATTCACGAGACAAACCTCAAGGTACCTTGGCTATTTCCTTGATTTGCGCATTAGCTAACTCGTCTACCCAAATAGAAACAAGGCGTGCTGCCGTTATGGTTTGTGGATAAATCGGACTACAACCGAATTGGTTCAGGGGATAAACTAGAGACGATCGGCCTCGAGGATTTACTGAACGGTGTCCCTGATGCAGGAATCCGTGTCAAGGTGACGAAGCTCGACGGAGAGGTGTTTGAGATTCCAACAAGGCACACCATGTCTACCGACCAGCTCCACTGGCTTCGCTATGGTTCTGCGTTGAATTACATTCGTAGACAGCTTTCGTAGCCGGATTGCCCCTAACTATGAATTCCCACGTGGCTGCACATACCGAGGCTTCCGTATTTGGATGAGCAGCGCATTCCGTCGAGTTGAACAGTTCCTTCTTTCCGTTTCACCACCAATGCAATGTCCTCGAAGCCTGTTGCCCAGGTCTCACGAAAGTCGCTCGCCATAAAGCGCGCAGACGGCGAGCCCCTCACACGCTGCGACATCCAGTACGACCTCCTCAAAGCCATCTTCGACGACACCCATGCTGTATTCACCGACCCTCACGAGACCCTCCACGGCGACCCAGCAGGCTCCAAGGTCTCGTTCCATGACCTGTACATAAACTCAATAATGCGGTCGTCCAAGGCGACCAAGGTCCTTAGAGAGAAGATGCAGGACGTACCAAACTTTGCCACTGACTTTGCAATGCTTGCACTGTTAACCAATGTGGGCAGAATCAATACGACCATGAGCTGTGAGTCTGCTGAATTGTTTACCATATAACTTGCGCACGAGCCCTTGACA
Source organism: Pleurotus ostreatus (assembly GCF_014466165.1). Classification (NCBI taxonomy): domain Eukaryota; kingdom Fungi; phylum Basidiomycota; class Agaricomycetes; order Agaricales; family Pleurotaceae; genus Pleurotus; species Pleurotus ostreatus. Next base: position 2,812,853 of record NW_023503157.1, on the reverse strand, counting down.
GTCTTCCCGGAGATGAAGACCACCATCCGGACGTATCACCCAATCCCTGCTCTGCAGCGGACCAACGGCAATCTCCAAGACGCCCCGAGAATCAAGCACATCCTCAAGGCCTGTACACTCGATGATGGCGACAACAAGAACCCCCCTTCGACCCCTTCCGATATCTTGGCGCGTGCTGTGAGCAACTTTCTGCATTATTCCCTTCAATTAATATTAAGCCCCTGTTTGCAGAGAGCCGGGCAGATCCCTTCAACCACCGTGACGAATTTAATATTCGTGATGGCCAACCACTCCGTCGTAAGTGTGTTGCCGTCTTCTGGAAGCATCGCAATTTAACTCTGCTTAGCCACTCGGACAAACTTACTTCGCGGATGACCTCGAATTCCTGGATGTTTTCCTCGCCATGCAAATATCCTCAGCCTCTCGAGCTCGCGCGTTTCTCTGGCTGTGCTATCACTATCTAGAGTCGCCGAACATTGACGCGGATGATGACTACGATACAGAGGGCTCGACGCCACCCAACCCATTCGCTGACCACCACCGAGAACCCGGGAAGCTGCCATTATTGATCAGACTTTCCCCTGAAGAAGCGGCAGAGGAAAATCAGGACACGGAGGCTGAGAAGCTTTTGGCCGAGAAGTTTGTCCGCCAGCGCTCTGAGATCGTCAAGACGCACGGACCCAAAGCTGTGACTAGTGACATAGTTCCTGATGAAGACGACCAAGCCAGCGCTGTCTCCGATGTCAAACCTAAAGAAAAGCGGACCACAAGCACTGCCGGGGCTTTGGCTAGGACAGCAGCTGCGAAAGAGAAGAAGGCAGCCGCAGACAAGATGCGTAGAGAACGAATGAAGCAAGCGAAGCGCGAACGGGCGTCTGCAGCATCGTTCGATGAACAGTTCGATAGCATCCTACCAGAAAGTATGACTCTACATCCTAAAAGAACTATACTACTCTGCTGATTTATGTCCTCAGGTCTCCAGCAGCACATGCAACCCCGCCCACCACAGGTAGATGCGCAACCTACGCCCCGCAGAATCTTATCACCGCCGTCCCAAACCCGCAATCCTCAGTGGACGGGGAAAGTAAGTACAAACCGACGGCGATCAAATCGAATGTCGCCCCTCCCGACTCGAGTCCCTCGTGCTCCTCCTGCGCCTCAACGCTCCATATTACAACGTATGTCACAACCGTCTCTGCGTTGAAAGCCAATCATTCAATAGATTATTCTCTAGAAACCTGGCATGTTTTGACGCACGGGGATCCCCTCATCGACTCTGACGAAGAGTTCGCGGATGAACACGTCAGGCATGATTATCGTAAGTCCTGGTCGCAAACTTCTAGACTTCTCGGCTAACGATATTCCAAGTCCAACGCTTGGATGTCCTATCTCGCATCCAGCCCATGCGAACCGAAGAAGACTACCTCCTTCCAAAGATTTCAGACTCCCGATCGCGTGTAATTCCGCACTGATTTTGCTCTTCATGGTCGCTCGGAATACAACCCATGTATCGGAGAACTACGTATTTATTTCGCATTACCCATATGATGGACGGATTGTTTATTCACTATGTTATCTCTTTCGGATCCACCAGATACTTTATTTCAGTTTATTTCTATAGCATCCGCCTCGAATTCGAGCATATGTCTGTAAAGTAGTATCACTGCACATAGAACCCCTTAATCCAATGATGTTCCTTTCAAGAGCTTGTATGCTTAGTCCAAATGGCAAGTGGTGAGTGGAATCTTGGTTGTCTCATTATCCTACAACTACACAGACGTTATGAATGTGCTACTCTGAAGATAACCAATATGTAAACGTAGAAAACGTAGAAGTGAGTACTGAATGCTGTTATAGACAGGTATGAGATGGTTCCGCAGCGCAAGAGGAATAGCAAATATTGGACAGATATAGTACGGGGTTGGGGAGGAAGAAAAGCGGATATTGTAGAGAAACAGCGCAATGTTATGGTCCCAGGTTCCGCAGGAGCACGTATTCTATGAATGTGGATGCTATGAATACATTAAAAATACTGAGGTTTCCCTCCCCGAAGACTGCAAAACAAGCACTTCCCTTCGAATATAAGATAACAGCAATTAATCCACAATTAGTACCTTGTGAAGATGGAGGTCCTGAATTATGAGCACAGCGTCCCTCATTCCTCTAGCCACTTTTCGCATCTCTTCGCATACTTGTCTAGAAGTTGTGCCAGATCACGTATAACGAAGGTAAGGATAACGCTGGCAAAGAATTCAGAAGACCGTCTGAGTTTCGCTTCTGCTGCAGACCGTAGATCGGAGGGAAGAGCGGCGTATGAAGGTGCCACAGGCTGCGACAATACAGCTTTTGCGTGCTCGTCCAGGAGTTGTACATGCTGAAATAGTTGCTTAAGGCCTTGAACATACGCAGCAGGAGAGTCGAGGCTGGCGTGAAGACATGAGTTACAAACTCAGACTGTATCCATATGTCGAACTCACTTCTTTCCATTGGTGAAACCGCCAAAACGACGTGATATCTTGTTACCCCATGTTGAGACCTAGAACAATTGTCAATTCAATGGGCGATGCTAATAGAGGGGAAAACATACCCCGGTGGTCTTCTTTACAACAAAACCCTCACCAACTCCGAGTTTCTTGCCGAAATTTGCCACAACATTATCACAGCACAGAGAAAATTCTTCTAGCTTGCCGATCCAAGCTTCGCCTTCCTTCCTCCCAATGCTCCCTATGCCCAGGGCCATCCCGCTGCTGACATTACCCGCGCCAAATGAGTCGGCGCTGGTAATCTGGAGCTCCTCTAAGGACGAGCAGAGGATTTCCACAACTCGAATCTTTTCTGCTACATTGGCCAATTTCACCCCACCCTGAGTCCAAACCTCCTGGGGGACATGTAAACGACGGGTGATGTAGCCACCGGTAGGGGACGACATTGTTGTCATGAGCAAGTGCATCATATAGAATGGCTTTCGCAGTGATTCGCTTGGAGCAATGGGTGGCAGCGGCGATGGAGGCGTAGTTGGCAATGTACCCGATATTGAATGAGGTGGGGGGACCAACGAAGCTGCGGTAGGCAAACCGGCAGACATAGGTATATCAGTTTGAACAGTTAAAGGTGGGGGATGACCTGGATGTTTCGAAGAAAAGGATAGCTGTCGAGGGAAAGGCCCGTTAACGCCAGCGGAGACGGGGATGGGGGGAGGATCAGGAGACGAGCGACCATTCATTCTCCTATCAGGCTGAGAGAGAGCGCGGCTCCTCGTAGTAACTTGTACGGGCGCGAGTGAGGGTAAGGATGATGTCGCTGGTCTTGAGAGAATGGCGGATTTGGACGGAGGAAGTGACCCGACAGATGCGGTTGATCCGGAAGGTGAAGAAGATCGTGGGGTGGAGGCGGTCGAAGGCTTAGATCGCCGTTGATGGATAGTCCCTTGGCTGGTAGAGACATTGATAAGGCTTGCAGCAGATTCTGACCGCACAGGCTGCGAAACACCACGCTGGCGGTTGACATTGGCAGAGGGTCTTGGTGATGGTGGGCCTTGGTCGTATGCAGTGGGTGTGTCGACGTCGGTCGCGGGAAGAGGAGGGAGGGGATGTGATTCTCTTCTCGCCGTCTTCGGGGTATCTAACAAGAGCGATTTACGGTAGTCTTGCTCGTCTACACGTTCATTCTCTTCTTGCAAAGGCCCAAGTCGCCCCCCGGAACCGGTGCGTCTATGGCCTACAGATTCGCCTCGTTGTCGGATATCAAGGCGGGGTTTCCCCCCTTGGAGGGACGCGTCGGGGTAGGGATCGGTAGAGTTAGGTCCAGGTGCAGGAGGAGGGGGTGGAAGGGTTGATGGGGGTGGAGCTGGAGGGGGGAGACTCGTCGAACCTGAACGTGAGCGTCTACCTGCTGTTCGACTGGGTGAAGAGTGACTAGAAGGGGGAGCTGTGGTGGGTGAGACTACATCGTAGTCCGTATGTGTGGCGTAGGGATGGGCTATAGGCGTTGTCTGATTTGATGATGTATCTACGCTGGTGGTAACACTGCCAAAAGAGTCAGCGCGATCTCGATCATGACCGGTATGATATTCGATCTCGTATCCTTCGGAAGGGTTGAACGATGAAGCCTGAGTCGTTTCGGACGTAGGCGATGTGGAAGTAGGAGATGGTGATTGTGTGGTTGAGCCCGTGGAGGCAGACATAGAATCATCGAAGGCTGCCGCGGAATGAGGCATCGGTGGAATACTGTAAATTAGACTTAGAATATTCATTCTGTCGGCGTACGTATCGTGCTAAAGGTGAGGCGATGAGCATCAGATACACTCACAGGGAAAGAAAAACGTGTATGGTATTACTCACGATTGACTTCAGCCTCCTTACTTCCTCCTCCTGGGCGACCAAACTTCTCCTACGACTGCCTTTCTTCCGATGCGAATCCGTACTGTCTTCACCTCGCCTTACACGCTCCATTACCTCACTTAACAGGGCCACGCTTCTGCCGTACGCCTTGACAGCGGCTATGGGGTCATCATTGGTAGAGTCCAATTCTACTGCTTCACGCGCAAGCTCGAGCGCCTTCATTAGGGTTCGACGCGAGGATGGCTTGCTTTCGCGGGCAGAGCGTGGTTCAGGTGGCGTCAAGAGGTAGTTATCGTTGTAAGCGTGATTGGATACCTCCGGCGAGCGCCGCGACGGCGGGAGGGAAGACGGTGGGGGAGGATCAGTCAAGTTCTCCATCGATGATGAGGCAGATAATTGAGGACTTTGAGAAGAAGAAATGGACGTCGAGGGCTGCCTAGAGGAAAAAGAGGCAACGGCGACAAGGTTTGCTGATGCACTCGGTCTGGGGTACGAAGTCGAGGGATAACCGCCCGAAACACCATTGGCATGATTTTGCATATGATGGGCCCGCTCCGGAGGATCCGGCGTCGTAGGGTGGGTTCTTGGGGGGCTAGAGGGCTGGGAAGGAATGCTCGGTATGGGGTGATTTGGGGGAGGCGCCGCTGGTCTCGTATGTGCGGCAGAAGATCTCCGTCGCTGCGAAGACAATGAAGGGGTATTCATGTATGTCGCCGAGGTCACTGAAGGCCGTGAAGGTCCGGGATCTGCTGTCTGCTCTGACCAGCGCGGCGCTATTGATATGGGTCGCGCATCCAATTCCATTTCTCTTAGTGATGAGAACAATAACAGCTGCGTCTGAGCAACTTCCAATGATAGTCGCTGGCGCAGATGATCGTTGCGCGTTGCCCGATGGTACTTTCAGCGCCTTCCGTGGGTTGGGAGTAGCAACGGCTGGTTCTGGAGATGGCTACGAATTGTGGTCAAGTTGTGGAATGGGAGAGAACCGCCGGATTGAGGGTAGAGCACAGGGTCGGTGGTGGGGAGAACGAGAGCAGCAGCGAGCAAAAGGAGCGGGAATCAGGCGGACGATGGGCTGGCGGGCATCAGTCGTCTGAGGGAAAGGAGCATGAAGTGAAGGATGTCCACAACAGTGGGCGGGCAATCAGTTGTCTTCCAAATTAGGAATGCGTTCTCACGCCACTAAGACCTGGAAACAAACATTCCTTCTACTCTCACAGGGCCAATTTCAACATCACGCAGGCAGATCACAAGCGTTATTTAGCGAAATTTTGTCAAAAAAGCCATCAATGATACGGTGCCGAGCGACTAGAAGACCAAAAGACAATCTGAAAAAAGATTGATACGTAGGTAACGACAGACGTTTCATTATCCGAGGTGTAAGGACGCAAGAAAACAAAACAAGAAACGAGCGTCTGGGGTAAACAGGGTATATACTTCCGTGGCAGAGAAGTCCGGGACAAATGTTTTAGGTCCTACATCGAACGACCTTCCATCAATCATCCGTCTAGTCGCGGAATTCCGACTGCGACCCTTGGGCAGCAAGGCGACTCTCCAGGTTCCTGTATTAAAATGTGATGTCAAATCCACTGACTGTGAAAAACAGAATGATGCACCAACCTGAGGGATTCTTCCTTCGCCAACAGCTCTTGTCTCTTCTCGTTGATCTCACGTTGCACCTTCAATTCGATTTCGCGGAGCTAATGGGAAAAGGATTTAGTATGTGGTCATCGACATAGGGGGCGTGAAACTGACCTTCTCTTCTTCACGACGTAGTTGCTCTTCCTTGAGTCGCACGCTCTGGCTAGCAAGCTCTTCGGGATGAATGGAAGAGTCGCTGCGAACATCGGGCTCGGTTATTTGGGTGCGAGAAGAAAAATAAGGGTAAACATACTGTGAGTCGGCGTGGACGGTCCTTGAGAGCTTCTCAGTACGGTAGGTTTCGTAAAGCACATCATGAATGAGCGATTTCAAGTCGCCTAGGTGAGAGCTGTGCAGGGTCAGGGTTAGCTCACGATCGAACGAATTGATGATGAAAATCCGACCCGAGCAAAGCACTTCGTAGGCGGCTAAAGTCTGAGTGCTTTGGGTTGTCGACCTCTGCAATCCCCCAAGGGTATATTCTTGCACGAACGAGTTGGCCGTCAATCTCAACTTCCTCCTCAGAGCCAATGATGGCGAAGGGCAAGAGTGCCTGGAAAAAAGTGATGAGAGTTCACACAAACAGGAAATCGCAAGAAACATACGCGAAGCTCGCTGTTGTCCTGGATTGTCTCTTCGTCATCTTCCTCGACGTCATACGGGAAGTTGTAGACAGGGATATCGTAATGTTCAATGTCTTCCATGATCTACCGACGCGTCGTTTCAATTTCTGTCATATACTGTGGCATAAATATCCACTTACCCTCTTCTTGAAGCCCTTAAGCTCACTTGGAGTCAAAGAATCCGCCTTACCAATGACGGGAATGACGTTGACTCTGGGCGACAGGCGGCGCATCAACTCGATGTCCATTTCTCTCAAGCTAGAAAATGAAATTGTGAGGCGAAAATGCAAATACGTGTAGGATTATAGAAGGCTTACGAGTGGCCGGTAGGGGGGATAAAGTACAGGAGCGCGTGTACCCTGTTGTCGCGGAAGCGAGGGTTACGCTTGATGCGGGACTCTTCCGCGAGAATGTCGTCGTATTGGCGTTCCAAGTAGCCAACTATTTCTTGGAAGCTAGAACGGCATGTTACATTCGGCTCGTCCATTCTGATGTTGGCACATACGCGAATTCATTGTCAATGTTGTCGCCAAAACCCGGGGTATCGACAATAGTCAATGCGATGCGCACACCGTCTTCCTCAAGCTCTGTTCGGGTTACGTGTTTAGCGAAGCCCTGCCTACCAACAGTGATCAAAACCCACCAATGTTCACAGGCTTGATCCTGATGCCCTCCTCAACCTGAGCCGTCTCCGGGTTGTCGCAGATTTTGTGGGGCAAGACCTCAGACTCGCAGAGGGTGTTCACGAAAGTGGTACGGCCAGTGCCTGAAGCACCTACATGTCCCAAAAACCACGCTTTACAAAACCTGCCGAGCCGCAAAATCACAGTAAATCACGCACCAACAACCATGACGGTGAACTGGACACCCTTCTTGGCTTTGTTTCCTCGTCGGCGTGGAATCATGGTGAGGGAGATGAGTTGTGCGTTGGTTGGAAGGGAAGTTGGGGGAGTTGAATTTTGTAGGGGAAGCAAAAGTCAGTTCGACTTTGGCTTGAAACTCCGACTAGGTTGCCTTCCTTTTTCGGCGCCTCGCCCAAGGGCCAGATTGAAATTCCTGGCGACCAACTTCAGCTCTGGTGAACCGGCGGGACGACATATGCTGTATGCATGCTAGCGATTCTACAAACCTTGCGAAATGCCGCCTCCCACTGTATAAATAACAAGCCGGCCTCTCTTGGGCAGCGCATATGTTGCAGAGCCCTTACCGGTGCTGCTTCCATCGAGTCTAGCACACCAGGGACCATCCAGGTTAAGCGTAGGACTCGCAAGAAAGCGGAAGAGTTACCTACGACTTTTGTCCTTGCAGATGGCACAAAAGCGAAGCCGCTGCCGGAGTTCAAAGGTGGTATCGAAAAGCCCATCAGACCACGGAAATGTACGCTCATTTGAAGCATGTCATCTAGGTTGGGGAAATAATGATATTTCTTGCAGTAAAGTCCCCGTCCACTTCTCTTGAGGATGGGCCCAAACCAGTCAAGAAAGCCAGGAAAAAGCGTCAAACCAAAGTCGTCGCATCAATAACGACCGGCGCGTCTCCAGCGGCTGTCTCCGTGGAAGAACGTGATGGTATTTGAGTTCCTGTCGCGCCTATAGGCCACAATCTGAAGCATCACATTGCCAGACTCTGAACTACAACCACGGAACCAACTCGCGCGCGAGATACTCGATAATCTTAATAAATTTCCCCATTGTATCCTTCTTACTCGTGTGGGGCAATTTTATGAAGTAAGTCTTGGCCCTCAACATGCGAATGGACATCGCTGATTGTACGGTGTATAGTCTTACTTCGAGCAGGCTGTTGAAGTGGCTGCTCTCCTCGACATCAAACTTACTACGCGCAAATGGGACGGTCAACGCATACATATGTGTGGTTTCCCTCTAATGCATTTTGACAAGCATATGAAGACCCTTATACAACACCACAAACGATTTGTGGCCATGTGTGAGGAGTTCCCCAAGTTTGTCGCGGGAGCGAGATACTTCGAGCGACGTGTTGTACGCGTCATTACTCCCGGCACTCTCATTGACGAGAGCTTCTTGAACCCATACGAAAACAACTATCTGCTCGCCGTTCATAGTGATGCAGACGTGATCGACGCCAACGGAATCGGTGTACTCGGTCAGAAGAAAATTGGTCTTGCTTGGATTGATATCTCGACTGGGGACTTCCTTTCTAAGTTGTCTTCCCTTGACACACTGCGGGACGACCTCGTACGAATTAATCCTCGAGAAATTGTGCTTGACCATCGACTGCAAGGGTTACCGTCGCATCCAGTACGAACGATCCTAGAGGAGGAAGATAGCTTCGTATCCTACGCTCATTTGCCTGCTACCTCAAAGGAACCGCCCCTCGATGAAGACCATCCAAATGCTGGACATGATGCCACCGCATCGGACGATATCACGGAGCAGACAGACGATAACAACTCTACTGCGCCTACCATCTCCTACACCCCCCAAGAAGAGAACGCGTTCAACTTGGTCACTGCATACCTTCATGCGAACCTTCTCGAGAATATGCCAACACTCAACCTACCCAATAGGGAAGGCAATGACGGTCGAATGCGCATCGACGCTCATACCATCAAAGCACTTGAAATCCGCGAAAGCATGAAGGAGGGAGGCGTGAAAGGCAGCTTGCTGAGCACCGTAAAGCGAACCGTGACGAGCAGCGGTAGCCGCCTCCTCGGTAGATGGTTATGTATGTACTTCATACACCCTAACGTCATAGTCCTGATATCATCCATTTCCTATCAAAGGTTCTCCAAGCACATCACTACATGAGATAAATGCCCGTCAAACCTTGGTTGCATTCTTCCATGCAAGGCCTCATTTTTGTACCAGTTTACGTGTGGCCTTGAAAGACATCGAAGATGCTGGAAGAATTGTTCAGAGATTCTTACTGGGTAAGGGGGGGCCTAACGATCTTCTGGCCCTCGGCAATACCATAAAAGCATGGGGAAGCGTTCGGCAACTCGTCGAAGATGAACGGCGGTTCGAAATGCAAGAGGTTCCTCACCTCAGCAGTCAAGATTGGGCTAGCATCGATGCTTTAATGTCTCGCCTCTCGGAGCTTAGCAGTATACAACAACGCATAGACCTTGCTTTTCGTAAAGAGATCAGCGACTCAGAATCGGGCTCAGAAGGTGCGAGCGATGAAGAACTTGTGGAGCCAGGAGATGCCAGAAACCGGACGGCTTGGAAGTTCGGCCATGACAAGTGGCTCATTAATCCAGCGTGAGATGGATTCACCCTTGCTCGTGTCGCTCGCTGAATGATGTTTCTCTCTTCAGATTCTCTGAGGAATTGACAACGTTGCACGAAAACCTTAAGAACTTTCTCCAGCAACGTGAGCAGAAGGAGCTTGAATTACAACGACGTTTCAGTGAGTGCCGTCGTCCCACTCAATCACTATCCGACTCACATAACCTAGATGCCCCTTCTTTGACCCTAAGAACGTCCCCCGCGTATGGCATGCATGTTCATCTTGCCAAAAAGCGCGAACAGGGGGAGCTGAACAAAGCGGAGGCGTTCATCAGCATCGCAGAAAGTGGAACAACTAAGAGTTACTTTAATCAGGTAAGTCGATTACCACATACAATCTTTACAAAGAGCTTCATTTGCTCTAGGAATGGTCCCACCTAGGGGCTCGAATCGTTGAGACGGCGCAGGCCCTGGAGATAGCAGAAAGAGATGCTTGTGAGTTGTTGAGAAATGAGGTAAACTCCTGTCAATCATTGAGCGCATTGACTGAGAACAATCCGAACACAAGGTCAATGAACACGCACCGCAACTCAGGCGCAACGCGCGTATTGTAGACGAACTCGATGTTACGCTGGGATTTGCCCAGCTAGCTAAAGAGATGAACTTTGTACGGCCAAAGATTCGGGACGAGTCCGTGGTCATCTTATGGTTCATCGGCAACAACTAACCTTGTTTTAGCCATTCCTATTATGTTGAGAATGGCAGGCATCCAACCGTAGAGCTAGGCCTCCTCACCTCGGGAAGAGTTTTCACCCCAAACACTACTCAAATGACACCACAGTCCCGCCTCCATATTATCACTGGTCCTAACATGGCCGGGAAATCAACCCTTTTACGCCAAACAGCTCTCATAGCGATTCTTGCGCAGACAGGGTCGTTCGTCCCAGCTGATAGCGCAACAATTGGCCTCGTAGACCAACTCTTCTCCCGAGTGGGCGCCAAGGATGACTTGTTCCATGGAAGGAGTACATTTATGGTGGAGATGATGGAAACAGCAGAAATTCTCCGCAAGGCAACGCCCCGCAGCCTCGTAAGTTGCCCTGCTAAATGTGTACTGAATGTACATTGATCATTGATGGCAGGTTATCATGGATGAAGTAGGTAGAGGGACGACAGTAAAAGATGGTCTGGCCATTGCCTTTGCCACTATCCATCACCTCCTGACCGTCAACCGATGTCGTGCATTATTCGCAACACATTTCCACGAATTAGCGGACATGGTTGGGTATACAGAACAACAGGAGAATCCTGCCGGCAGTGGTGTCTTTAAGGATGTCACCTTCTTTCACAGTGATGTCCAGGACATAGGGGTGAGCGACATCTCGCCAATATACTTCGCAGCAGACTTACACGTTGTGATGTCCCTAGGATGACAGATTTGCATACTCTTACCGGCTCAAACCAGGTATTAATCGAGATAGCCATGGTCTGAAGGTCGCGCAACTTGCAGGATTGCCTTCAAAATGTCTGACCATTGCTTCGGCGACACTGGACTGTCTAAAGCACGGGGAGAAAAGCACCCGTCAAGAGGAGAGTATGGTCCATTCCGAGTTCTGGACAACGACGTGAGAACAATGCTGCCGAACATGCGGCGTTGAGGAGTAATTACGGTATACTTGCAATCGTTGTGCGATAAAGCCCGCAATCTAATACACGTTGTTCATAGTCATTTTGAGAAGGAATTATGTCGCGACCGTGAAAGTCTGAACACGATGGCCGATGTTCGACACATACCAAGATATACGTGGTGTTGAACTGTTGGCAACGGGCGCATGTGGGTACATTGTCACTGTAGACGTTGCTCTGATGGTCCAGGCCAGTATCATCGCAGTATGATATCGCGACAAGTGGCCGTTGTCACATGACTAAGCACTGTTGGAGCGATCGAGTGATCGGTGTATATTTCGCCCAATATTCCCTCTTCTTTCTCACTCATTCACCTTCCCCACCCGGCGGCGTCGCATGTAGCCCGCATTTTCCTTTCCTTGCTCTCCAGAGTCAAGGCCACTAATGCTACACCCTCACTTTCTTCCATGGATCGTCTTCGCTCTGGTCGCCCTCGTCACTCCTTCATCTGCTGCCACAACAACGTTCAAAGCGGGCGATCCTGGATTACAGTTCTCAGCAGGCTGGACCAACAGCACGTTCAATGGTGTCCCCTTTGTAAATTTGAATGGAGAGGGGAATCTAACCGCGCGTCTGCCTGGTATGTTTGCCTATACCACATTCTGGCTACTCCCAGAGCTCATGTCTGTTCCCCGCAACGCATTTTCATTTTAGTTGGTGTAACACAAGTACAGTATACCGGGTTCAAGCTACCAATACTCTCGCTATACCATGTCTGCCTTGACGGTATTTGCTCGACGATTAATGTCACTGACTCTACGGCGAACTTCCCCCCTCCAGTATGTGACGACCGCCACGACTCGGGCGTGTGGCATGAACTGATATCCGACAGTCCGTGCTCTTCACATTATCCGTAGATCCGACTTCGCCTCACACACTTGCCATCGTCAACGGCCTTTCCACGTCGACAATTACATTCATATCACTTGTCGTCACTACTTCCGATAGCAATAGTGAGCAAATCAGCGCAAGTAATGCTAATAACACTGCTAACTTAACGTTATTTTCACAGCTACTTCAACCAGCTCATCGGCGTCATCGGTAGCCACTGCCACTGCTTCTGCTAGTCCGACATCAACAAGTTTGTATCAGCAATCCCTTGACCGAGTGATCATCACTGATACTGTTTTGTTCATCAGACGGGAACCAGCAAAACAACTCGGAAGGAGGGCCTGGGAACCGCGCCTTGTCGACGACAATCATCCTATTGGTTCTCTTGGGCTCCATTTCAATACTTGTCGGCCTCGTCGTATTCTTGCAACGCGTGAGGCAACGTAGACTGGAGCTCATCAGGAATGGTGGCGACGATAGAACTGGCAACCAAAAGGCGGACCCTCCAAATCCGTCGTCTGCTCCCCCAGAAGTATCCATGCCCTCTATCAATCGTCTCAGCACCTTCATCGCTTCAAATACATCACAATCACGATTTGAAAATGGGTTGAATTCGTCATCTCGATACAAGTCACTACCCCCAGCGCCAGCGCCAGCGCCCTCGCGTCCGCCGACACTAGGTCAACCCTCTACAAGCAGGGTGGCGCAACTCAATGAAGTCGGGCGTCCTCCTCACCCAGGTCATCCCACCCTTTTTCTACCTAGTTTCTTGGACTTTGAAGAGCCATCAGTCTCACATTTCTCCACGTCAGCCACAGATCACAGTTAGATATGCACATATTTTTATTATAGCTATAGATAGCTTCAATTATTTACTTACGCATCTTTCATCATGCATATTGGATACCATTCATACATACTATCAGACACGACAACGGACGAATGCAAAGTATTATATACATTCACCCATACGAATCTACAGGGAAACTACAACACAAAACGACACAAGCTGGTTGCTGGTGTGCGTTGCGTCGTGGTAGGAAGTAATATAAGGATAGAACTGAATAGTAGACCCAGAATATGGCCATTTGATCAGGGGCAAAGGGGACTAATTTACGAGCGATATAAAATACATAGCCAACGTATGAACTGAGGAAAGAAACGACTGGATGGAGTGAAGACTATGCAAATCCGCGAATGACTGATAACAACGAAACAAGTGAATAATGCAGGGAAATAATGTGCCGTAGAGTATAAGATGATAATAATGGACACTTGCACCTGAAATCCTGTTGCCAGCAAACCTCGAAGGCACCCACAAGAAATCATACAGCCTCGGAACGTACCGAGCACGCACTACGACCACTGCCCTCTGATTCGTTCCAGAATCTCCACTACGACCGAGCTTTTGTACATTAAAGCATGGTCTGCGCCCTTGACAACTTTGACAACGCATCGGTCGCCCATATTGCGTTCCATCCATCTGACGGCGTTCTCTGCGATCCTCTCGTCCTTATCACCGTACCATATCCCGACCTGGTGGGGATAAGAAGAATACGAGAAACCCCACGAGTGGTTCTCATGATTCAAGATTTGCAACAAGTCGCTATGGGTGCCTTTTGCAGATTCGGCATGGGATGCGGCGATCAATGCATTCCCAAGAGCGGCCTGGTAGCTATTACCGCTACCATTGACTAGGGAATATGTGGAGTCGGGCGTAGGGGAGGAGGGGAGGGATGTCGGTCCGCGTGATGAAGTGAACGATATCGATCGTTGGCCGACAGAACGTGAGTAGATACCATCGTACCCATTTGTCCTCCCAAATTGATCGGGAGAAGAGGTTTGGCCACCAGAGTTCGGGAATGACGTATCCATACCAGCCTTCGGCCAGTAAATCTCATCTAAACCAAGACCAATTTCCGTCGGTAAAGGCAGCGGAACGGTCGGTGTCGAAGGCTCTGATCGGCGAGGAGACGAGGATTGCTTGCTCTTCAAGGATCCCACTGAGCGCAATGACTTTAGCCTCTTTCCGAGCGGAGGTTTGTCATCGGGAGGAGTTTGCGGACTGGGAGAATTACCCTTGAGCTTATTAAGAAAGCCCTTCGACGGTTTCCTCTTCGATTTCTTCTCGCCGCCAGCCTGAGCACCCAGCGTACTTTTACTCTCAAATCTACCGTCAAAATCCCCCAGGTCATCATATTCGCTAAACGAACTCGAACCTAGACTCGGGCGAGAGTTGGCAGGAGAGGAAAGATATATGGTATTGGGAGCGGTGACCGATCTAGTGGGTGGCCTGCTACCCTTGGATGTTGGAGGCGCTGATTGAGCGGTGTAACCAATGCCTTGATACGACAAAGAGGGGGGTTTCCCTATCATCCATGCTTGGAGTTTCCACTCCGCAGCTTGAGCGGTCTTCAAGATGCCATTCGGTACGTACTTCAACCATTTGTAGCCACCTGCTTGCAACGACTCAGTGCTTACTCACGCAGGAACTATGCATTCAACGTACCTCCCTCACTGCCTCCAACCCAAGGGGCCATCAAGCAAATATCGCCCACGATCCTGTCCGGAAGCTTGTTGGCGAAAGAGAGAGCGTAAGGAGCGCCTGCGGAATGTGCCATGATACTGCATTTGTCGATATGCATCAAGTCAAGGACCTCTTCGACGATGGACGCCCATTGCATGATGCCTTTCGCAGTCTTCGGTCTTTGATCCGTGCGACCTAGGCCCCAGCTGCAAACGAGTGAGTCTATGGACTTTGCAAATAAGGTTCGCACATACCGATCAATTGTGATCAGTCTCAATCCTAAGCATTCTGCCATCTCATCATACAGTCCCATGATATGGCGAACACAGCCCAGACCCAGAAACACGACGATGGGAATGCCATTTTGGCTGCCGAGGTCGGAGAGGCTTACTGTGAGCGGTTGATCTTGTGAGGCATGGGGGGAGCGTGTTAACCGCAGCAGCGTGGTTAATCGTGTCGAACGGAGGTATTGGGCGACGGCTTGCGATGGTGAGGGTTGAGGGATGGATAAAAACGAGGGAATATCGGATACCTGATGGGAAGGAATACTTGAGGCGGCGGACGAAGAGTAAACCGAAGATGCCGCGGCATGTTCAGAGCGAGGGGAGGAAATGCTCAACGTGTCGGAGTAGGAGGAATGTCGTTTGGCGAATGATTGTGAGCGCTGCAGGGCGGGCGCAGGTGAAGATGCAGGTTTAAGGTTACGCTGGTTTCGAATGGTTTGTCTGATCTCATCAGCTATACTGTCAATTGAAGACCGGGAAACTATATCGACTTCTTCCTCTGCAAGAGGATCAGGCTCAGA
The DNA here is from genome assembly GCF_014466165.1 of Pleurotus ostreatus. NCBI lineage: Eukaryota > Fungi > Basidiomycota > Agaricomycetes > Agaricales > Pleurotaceae > Pleurotus > Pleurotus ostreatus. Next base: position 2,797,194 of record NW_023503157.1, on the reverse strand, counting down.
CTCTGGTTCTTCGCGAAGTGGTTGATGACTTTGCTGGGAATGTATAGAGGAACCACGGGTAGGAGGCCGAGACCGAACTTGCCCTTCTCGGGGAGCATGTGTCCGAATGATGTCAGATATTGAAGGGACGACACTTTTACGTCTATTGCCGTTGGGGAAAGGAAATGAAGAAGGTGGAGGTGGAGGTGGAGGCGCTGGGGGTACTGGGATCTTTTCTTGGATGGGGATTGGAGAAGGGGGAGGCGTATCGCCTTCGCTGGGTGTGGTAGGGGAGGAGGATGGTAGGGTAATGGTGGAAGCCGATCCACCCTGTGAACCAGCACCATGTTTGTGTCTTCGCCGGCGCGGGCGTGGAATCGACAGGGATCTAGGCGATGTTTCTTCGTCTTCACTGGACTGGTTGGCGGGTGGCTTCTTAACTGGCGTTCGGCGAGTCTTGCTAGCACCACCTAAAATCACACCGGGTGGTGGTGTAGGAAGAGGCGGCTGGTAAAGTGGGTGATGATTGGGAATGCCGAACCTGGCTCGGCTATTGAAACTCGCAGCGCCGAGAACATCTCCAGTCCCATTCATCCCATCCACCAACGCATCCATCGTTTCGACACCAGCTACGGGCGCTGCAACTAAAACAGGGAGATATTCGAATGAGCTTCCGTACGGAGTAGAGTCTACGGGCGTTTGTGGCGGCGTCTCCGTGTGTTGGGTAGACGACGAGCCAGAAAATCTGAGTGCTGGTACAGCTGTCGAAGCTGATGGATCAGTTCTCGTCCGGGGGCGTGGTTGAGCTTTAGGTGTCGTGGGCGTCGTGCTGTATGCTGTGTCGTAACCTGTATCAGATATTGGAAATGTATAACATGGCTTGACAAAAGAATTGGATGTACTAGTTTCCCCAAATCCACTATACGCCCTCGCATGTTCTTGAAGCGCAGGGTCGCTGCGACTCGGTTTTCTACTATGGTCCTTCGGCCTGAGCTTGTATTGACGGGAATGTGGGTGTGTTTTAGGTCTGGGATAGACGTCGAAATACGAATCTGCCTCTGAAACTGATGGGACCACAGAAGTATCAATTTGTGGGAAATCAGTTGGAGAGCGGGTCTTGTCCTTTTCGCGTCGTAATGATAGAAACGAAGGTGTCTTGCGGGGAGCTCGCTGAGAAGGGGCAGGAGAACCGACCATGGTTCGCGATACGACAGATTGCATGGAAGAAGTGAAGAAAGCGGGATGGTGCGCTGTGGCCCTGGATTGTGGTGGTCGCTGTGAGAGCCAGAATCGCTCTGGTCTAAAGGTGGGACGCTGTCGAGCACCGTGGCGGAGAGGGAGGAAGCAGAGAGCGGACGGACCAGGTCGACACGGTCCTCTGGAGACAGTATGAAGGAAAGCCTATATTTTTCGGAGTTGATCTTCTCAGGGCGGCAACCACGGCCAATATGATTATGCATGAATATAATAGGCAATTCTGCCCACAAAGTCACATACGCAGTACAGCATCGTACCAAGAAGCAGCAAAAGAAGAGAAGGTACAAGAGCGTGATAAGGACACTAAGTGCACTATCGTAGCAAAATAGGGCATAAGAAACTGGATATACCGGACGTAATGGCGACTCCCCGCGATTCACAAGCTTCGCGGATTTGGGAAGCATTGGCATCTGTCCACGGTACTACCGGTGGCTGATAGGTATACGAGGGTAAACCGAGTGATAGAAGGCGGGGGAGAGCACCAGACGAAATGAGGTCTGTCCATTGGCCCGCCGAAACACGAACGACGCGTCCAAATATTCCCAGCGTTTGTAGGCGAGGGCATTGTTCCGAGATGGACATGAGGTTGTCGACATCCAAATATACATCATCGATAATCAGAGTTTGCAGGGAAGGACACGGAGGCAAGTTTTCGTCGAAGAAACCCTGCCATTGTGAAGTAATGCCACGGGCCTCGAGGCGGAAGCTTTCCAATGTACAATGTTCCAAGACTGAGTGGATTTCGTCAGGGGCCCAGTCCCAGTCCGCGCTCATGCGGATAGAGAGGTGAAGTGGTGTTGAAGAGTCAAGAAGAGGGATGATGGATTCGCCGACAACGTGCACGTTGTCAAGCACCAATTTCCGTAAGCGAAACGGCGGTGGTGAGGCATCCAAAACGTCCAGCTCAAGGTGCGATAACCTCAAGGTTTGGAGTTTAGGAAATCTCATCGCTATGAAGTCATCCCACTCGAGCGATGCTGGGAAGTTGAGCTTGTCCGCAAGTAAAGTGCCGTCGACATTTAGCTCTGTGACCGACTCGGAACTGGACAACAGCCGGAAGAACCTCCCCGCCTCGTAAGCTAATTCCCCTCCGAATGAAAGTTTCTGCAAGCCCGGGAGAGATAGCAGATATCTGAGGGCGGAAAGATCTTCCGACGTAGTTGTCTTGGAGGGATACGGGCTAAGTTCTAGCCCACGCACTAGCGCACGTAGGCAGGGAGTGCATTGCAGAGTCTGTGAGAGCTGGCGACACCCTTTAAAAGAGTATAAGGATGGGTGGGAGTACAGTCGCCTCTGAGCCAGGTGAAGCCATGCACGCGACACCCGCGCGAGTCGGCACAAGTCCCGGGGCCACCAGTGATCGTCGCTTTCGAGGATGAGTGCCACAATGTCGTCGAAAAAGTAGTTTTGAGGTGTGCTGGTGGTGGGAGTGGGCGACATGGTTATGGTCAAGGTCTGGGAAGCCTCGCTGTGTTAGGCGACTGTCAGTGTCAGTGTGAAGTATGATTGATCGCGCACGTGATGAAATGCGCGCCAGCGGCGGCCACACCCTGCATACCTCCACTCAGATACTAGTTCCTCGATTCAATATGTAATCCCCACGGCTTTGGTTTTTCCCAGTGCCTCTCGGCGATAAGGACCATGTGCAGCACTCAGAGTATCGGACATATAACCAATTGATATAGGTTTTCGATATCTCTGCCATATCTATAAGAAGAGGACATGTAGACAATGTCTTTGGCACCGTTCTCAAAAATGGCATACCTACAAGAAAAATCCAACGATAAGCTAGACATCGAACGGGACTCTAGCCGCAACGGCTCGGAGAAACCGCCAGTTGTGGCGGACGTCTTCGAGGAAAGCCCGGATAATGATTTCCACTACAAGACGCTTAGTTGGCAAGTAAGTCGCCAAAGCCGCTCCTAGCATGCACTCTCCTGATAACTTTGTCTAGTTTGTTGCCCTGTTGATGATAGCTGAGATCGTCAGCAACGGGATGCTGTCGCTGCCCTCCTCACTGGCGGTCGTTGGTAAGATGCCACGCGCTATGGACCGCCGGTGTTCATTGACTGATCGAAAATCCTTGCAGGGATCGTGCCCGCGCTCATCTTGATCATCTTTCTTGGCGTCTTTGGCTTGTTTACAGCCAAACTGTTGGTTGACTTCAAGTTGAACCATCCCAATGTTCACAACATGTAAGTCTACCCGGTAACCAACTCATAACCCACTCGCTCATCAGCGCTCTAGGGGCGATGCTGGCTACATTCTCGGCGGTCCAGTCGTTCGGGAGATTCTTGGCCTAGGAACTATCATCTTCGCCATTTGCGGCACAGTAAGCATCGATGCATGTTCGACTTTACCTCTACAGTTTGACTGACGTGACTACGTATCAGGGGTCTGAAATATTATCTGGCCAGCAAGCATTATCCGTCTTATCGAATAACGGCCTTTGCGCGATGTACCTTGTCCTCATCTTCTCCGCGGCAGTGCTCGTTGTTGCCTTGCCTCGTACTTTGGATCGACTGAGCAACTTAGGGCTCGTTAGTGCCTGCTTCATCACTCTTGCGGGCCTCCTAGCGATGATTGCTGCTGGACGGAACCCAGTACCTGGCCGTGTAATCAGTGCAACAATACAGTCTAATTTCTTCACGGCGTTTCTAGCCATCACCAATCCGGTCAGTTCATCTATGATATATGTTCGGGCTTTATCTTCTGATGCTTCGTGCCCTGATCCAAGGTCTTCTCTTATGCTGGTAAGTAGGATGTTCTTCAGCCCACAGTATCGTTAAACTAAATGAATGCTACCAGGTCACTTCATGTGAGCAAATTCAGCGCCACTTACCGTGTAACAACTGTTGACAGTCAACAGGTTCTTTATCCTAATATCGGAAATGAGAAGGCCACAGGACGCCATGAAGGTATTCTCAGCATCCATTTCCTTGACATCTTACTGATCCGGTCATTTAAGGCCGCTTGGTGCCTTCAAGGCTTCGCAACGGTCTTCTATTGCATCTTCGCCATCGTAATGTAAGGATTGAAGTGGGTCCACTCTGACGAGATACTAACGCACATATCTAGTTATGTGTACGTAGGCAATACGGTGGCCTCGCCGGCTTTCCTCTCCTTACCACCGGTGTGGGCAAAGATAACTTTTGGTGTCGCTTTGGGTAATTTCTTGATGTATGTTGTATCGCACTCTTGATCCCTGATGGACACTTGCTGAAATTGTTCTAGCGCGGGAGGCCTCTATTCTCATACCGCCGCCAAGTTAGTTTTCGTTCGATTCTTCCGGGGTACCCGACACATGTATAAGCATACCGTTGTCGGATGGTCCGTCTGGGTGGTACTTTGCTTCTTGGCAGTTGCCATCGCCTTCGTCATGGCCATCGCTGTTCCGGTATTCTCCTACCTGATTGGAATATCGGCTGCCCTGTTTGCATCCTGGTACACATACGGGCTGGCTGGATTCTTCTGGTTGCACGACGCGTACCATCTAGAAGGCGGTTTCCCCGCATGGAGACGGATGAAATTCCAGACTACTCTGGCCGTGTTGACCATCGTTGCTGGTGCATTTATATGCGTCGCTGGAACATATGTTTCGATCAAGGTGACGCCCCCTTTGTGAAATTACGGGATATTTCTATACTCACTGTCTGGCTTGTATAGTTGATAAGTGATGCCTATCGTGATGGACTTGTGGGGAAGCCGTTCACATGCTAACGCGCCGGCCCCGCCGCTCTGCGTGCGATAAAAGATTGTAAACTACTTATGCATACTGTGTTTTAAACAGTGTGCCCGCGTCTCTTTTAGATGGAGCGTCCACTCGACCCTTCTCCTTGAATCACATTCTGCTCCAACTTCCCCGTGGGTGAAGAGGCACACGTCTCAAGGAAGCGTTATGATGTCGACCAAGTGTAACATGTCGAGTCCGCATCAATCCCGCTATGACGTTGATAAAGCTGTGCAGGTATCTCCCATGCCTGCCCCAAGTGATAGATCTCAGCAATATATAATAACGGTGATAGCTGCCAGTTGGATTGACTTGACACCCGCGCCTCGCTGGCTGCATCAGCCCCGCGCTCTTTTATGCACTAAGTTGCTCCCGCATTGCTTCCATTCTTCCCTCCTTCCTCCCTCCGGCACGATGACTACCCCATTCGAACGCCGCGCCATGCTTCTCAAAGCGTTGGACTATGCTCACGAGGCCGTAAATCTTGATACTACCAAAGATGGCCGGGGCGCGGTCGTTGCGTACCGAAAATGCACTGCATTGCTCGACGAGGTGATTGTTGCGGCAGCTCCGTTGGACGAGAAGAGCACTACCAAACAATCCTTGTCCGATGTTCGCCACTGGGTGGGTGTTGCTACGTTTCAATCATCGGGTGCATTAGACGCTGATGAATGTTGTATACCAGCACGACCGATATGCCAAGCGTGCGGAGAGATTAATGCAGAAATACAAAATCTCGCCTCTATCTATAGAGGTCGTGTCGAGTGCCTGACGTTAGACTTTGTATCATCTCCCAAATGTGAGATGCTTTTCAACAGCCCTGCAATGATTTACTTACCCAGTCCAGACCTTTAGTTTAGTGGCTTGTTTAATCTCCCGTTCACCTGTAAACTCTATCTACTCGCTTTCATAACATTAACCTTGTGCTATCTTATCATTACACACTTTACTGTTGGAAGCTCTACATACTTACTAGGTGTTTTTGTTTATAATCTCAATGTAAACTTTGTGAATCGATCCCTGAAGCAGAGTCTGACCTTTGGTTGAATCGAGAAAGTAGTCTCCAAATTTCTCTCAATCTCTTGCGCCGTCCTCTCTCCTCGCGGCGCTCAGTAAATCATTCCTCCTCGATCTCTGCCTGTATTTCAACCGGTTGACAGCTGCATTCTCAAGCGTATCGGACTCTCGTAATGATCTCTTCAACTATTCATCAGGAGGCTGGCTGTAAGTCTTATGCATAGTGTTCGTGTCACGTATATGTCTAGTCCGTAATCTCGCACTGTCAACAATGATCTTCGCCTCGCAAAGCGCAGACGTGCGTTCGACATTGACGAACTCTGCCGACTTGCAGTGCAGTCTGTTGGCCGCACATCGCGGGATATCTACACGTTTGTAAAGCTCGCCGGGGCGGCTTCAACCGGACTTTCCTGATCACTATGCATGACGGCTTCGAGATGGAGGCTTTCGGGCATCCCGATCTCCAGCCGAGTAACGTGATCGTGTCGACCTGCTTGACTGGCATCCTATGTTTCTCCTCGCTAGTATTACTACTAAGTATACCGAGCTGGACCAATCCGAGCAGGATCACGCGATGGGACTCTACCGCTGCCGTCTCGTCCACTTCCATTACGTCCAGAATACTGAGTGCTGCAACAAGCTCCACCACCAGGCGCTGTCGGACCCCGTGGCTATGTTCATCTACCGTCTTTTCGACCAAGCCCGTGCTCCATGGGAAGGTGAGACTCGTGCGCTGAAGACTACGCTGATAGAGGCCATGGAGAAATGAGGGAGGCTTGCAGTAGAAGGAACATCTTGTCCAGTCGCTTTTGAACTCGAAGACCTACGCAAAATGCAGGAGCTGAGCGTAAAGCTGCAACTAGCGGACGAGAATTATGAGGGGTGCCCTGGCTTCGAGACGGAGACATGGGTGTCCAACGAACACTACGAGATAGCCGTGGCCCTCGCCGGGCTCCTAAAGCTAAGGCTGTTGACAGAGGTACCGGGGGAAGTCCGGGCTAGGACTGAGGCGAACTGGTTCTTGAACGATATAGACGAAGAGCATTACATGTAGTGAATCGACTAGATATTCCACGATACATGCATGTCCAGTGGACCGTTCATCAAATCCGATACATTCATCGACTCCACCGTCCTTTAGCTTCCGAACAAATCGCGTTCACTTTTAATTTTTATATGTTTTATCATCATTCACGCTGGCTGTAGTGCCCGTCATGAAAACAGGTTGTAAGAGCAACTTCATTCTCTCGTCTTAGGAGCTACTCATTGAGTCTCAGTCTCCTGCCCAGACCTATCCTATCCGGTCCCTCAGTACTCAGTAGCTGATCACACGCTTTCTAGGTTGCCAGCCCCACAAATTCGAGGCCATGGCAACTTGGTCTGGAGAGACGCGTACTGTGTTACATAGATCTCTCAGGCTACGAGCGTACTCTCGGCTCTGGAACCTTCCATGGCGTGCTTATATTGATTTTGGGCGTTTTAACTCCTACTACGGTCGTCTGCTGCATGTTTTTAGAACGTTCTTCGTAGACTCCTCAAATGTATGGAAAGCTGCCCCACTGGCACGCGGACGAGGTAGCCGTGGTCTGAGACTCAGCCAGCGTTGCTTACTTGGCTCGAACCCAATCTCTGATTTAGCATTTCTTGTGAAGCACCAGCCGGAAGCAGTGTGGGTGCTGCAGCTCTCGCCATCCTCCATAAAACTGCATGGAGCATTCACTGGCACACCACGCCGGGTCTTCCGGTCGTTCCTCGAAACTATGTAGAGGTACGTAATTTGTCGTTAGGCGCGCCCGAGGAGACAGTCATGGGAAGTTCCCGATATTAGCCCTCCCCGTCGCTAGGCACCCCGCCGCCGTTCCGATGCAGTCGAAAATGAACCCGGCAATTTTTAATTCTTACCTTTTAGATAATGAAAAAACAGGTTTCAAACATCAGCGGCGTATATAATAAGCCGTTGATGATTTGAACTACGGTCTATCTCCTGACAACTCGAGATACACTTATAACTCCTCTGCAACCATGCACGGCGCCGAGAAAGGGACTCTTCAGCAGGCGCTATCGATGGCACAGGAGGCCGTGAAGCTGGATACGGCGAAAGACAGTCATGGCGCCGTCCGTGCTTATATCCAGAGTATAAAAACTTTGGATACAGTTGTCCAGCGGTTGACCTCGTCCAGCCAGCCAGATGAGTTGCAGCGGGTCACAAGCATAGTGAGTCGCGATTCGCTTACTTGCCTTCATTTTACTGAACCCCATTTCTTCTAGCGGGACACGTACATCGAACGGGTGAAGCTCCTGAGCCAGAGATACTCTATCCCCAACGAGTTCAATCCACAAAGTCAGTCATAGGTGCGATTGTATCGCATTTTTTGCTGTCTTGAGCTAAAGATGCGATTTGCTGCACTAGTGCAAACGCCACACAAGTAATAGACGTGTACCATCAGTTGTATCATATATTGCATTGCAACCACTCCCGCGAGGTCCTTGATGTTAGACTCCAGAAGTCTTGGCGTACCCAGAACTGTAGATATTTGAAGCTTGTAGTCAGCCATCTTTTCAAAACATCAATGTCTTGCCAAGTCGCCATCTTGACAGTGTCGGATAGGCTTCCTGAGCTGTAGTAGCACGTGGTCGTCGGAGCCGCTGCTATAGTTAGTCGTCTGCCGAAGTCGTGTCTTGCGTGTGCGGTCGAAGCTGTTATCTCACCACCGCCACGTCCAAGAGTCCTCCAGCATGGCAAGCACGAATCTCCAGCTTCACGAGGTCCCAGTAGCTGACAGACCGCCCACCCCATGGCTGCGAAGGCTCAAGGCCATCCAGTTCATCCTCATATTCGATCTCGGATGTCTTCTCAATAACGCATGCCATTTCATGCTGTTGCCCATCCGAATTCTTCCTTTTCGGTGTACAAGGGGATTGTACGACGAAGGGATACGGTATACCAAGGGTGCATTTGGGTGCCTCCTGAGTGCGTTCAATGTCCCTATCGCATGGAACAACACTAAACGTCTAAGCAGTATTGGCATGTCAATGGTTTGCCCCTACTACCCTCAGCATAACCTTTGAAGAGCAAGGTCAAGGACGTCTTACCAAGGATGAAATAGACCAGATCGTGTCCCGCGACGAAAGTGGCAAGGTCATCGGACTTAAACTGCCCAAGAAGTCAGTTCTAATAGCCAACCACCAAGTTAATTGCCTTCCCTTGAAGTCCCCGGTCCGTGCTCTAATGAATATCGTGTCTGTAGATGTATGCCGACTGGTGGTACGCGTGGTGCCTCGCTTATTTCATGGATGCACAGAAGGACGTCTTTATCGTCCTCAAGAAGAGCCTGAAGTGGCTTCCAATTGTTGGCTGGGTATGAGTCATTTAGTCTAGAACTTCGGATGGCCGTTAACAAGGATCACAAGGGCATGCAATTCTTTAGGTTCATTTTCTTGGCCCGCTCTTGGGCATCCGACAGAGTAGCACTTGCAAGACAGTTGTCAAGACTTGGCAAGCAAGCTCAAGAAGAGGATAAACCGTTTCTATTCTTGCTCTATCCTGAGGGGACGCTTGTCAGCAAAGACACAAGACCGATCAGTAAGAAGTTCGCTGAGAAACAAGGGATAGTCAGTCAGAAAGTTACTCCCCTTTCGTGCAGTCTAACTGTTACATGTGGCAGTCTGACATGAAGCATACACTTTTACCGCGGTCAACGGGCCTGCATCACAGCCTGCGGTCATTAGTTCCCCGTATACCGCGCTTGAAACTTATCGACGCCACGGTTGTTTACCCTGGTAAGGCTACATTTCTTGAGACAAGACACAGGGCTCACTCCATTGCCAGGTATTCCACCAATGGGATACGGGCAAACTTATTATACTCTGCGTTCCATCTTCATGAACGGTGTCCCACCTCCGGTGATTCACATCCATCTCCGGGTATTTGACGTGGGCGAGGAGGTCCCTATCGGAGACTTGTCGAATAGTAACCCTTCAGCATTGCCAAATCTTTCAAGTAGTAAGAAGATCGCGGAGACGGATATTCCGGAAGCTGAGAAGAACGAGTTCGACTTATGGCTCAGAAATCTATGGCGGGAGAAGGACCTGATGTTTGACGCGTACCACTCCGCGAAACGGTTTGCTTCGGGGGGAACAACTGTGCCAGTGGAGATTCCCGTTCGGCTACGGAGCTCTCGCGAAGTTTGGGACGCATTTTGTTTCTTCCTGCCCGTGGTGTTAGTGACATATGTATGGCGTAGGTTCGTGTAGGGGCTGTTTCATCTAGTTTTGTTATTATAGTGTAGAGCGAAGATGTATGCAGTGGTAGAATTATGATGATGCGCCGGCCTGGTTTCTCTGCTCCTCAAGCCGTCCGACGAGATAGATACTCGTGTCCAAGAATCGTTCCACGCAGTTTGCGAGGCAGCTTTCTTCCCCGCGAGAGAACCGCGTCGAAGGGGTACCTGTGATGCATCTTCGAGGGTGTTAACATCGAGAAAAGAAGTTGAAGAGCAGATTTTTACTTGTCCCAGCATGTACTCGTCAACGTAGAAATAGTGGACTGGAGACGCGCCTGCGCCTGCGCAGTCTCCAAGAATGTGTTGAGCTCCTTCTATAGTAGACTGTGAGCACCCCGACGGAATGGGGGAGCGGGGGACGTACCTGGGTAGCCTCGTCGAATTTGTCTGCCATGGTCGGAAGGAAGAGTATTTTGCTTACCTCAGCAGATATCAGCCCAAATATGGTTTGTTGTTGATTTTTCTGGTCGCGGAGGCAAATCGGCGACGGTCGCCTAAAATCATGTTCTTCGCCGTTGACCACGACGACCACGTCGGCCACGATAAAAAATAATCTGCACGGCCGTAATGCTGCTCTTCTGACCCCGTCCCCATTTCTTCGAAATCAACATATCACCCCAAATCGCTTCGCTTCGTCCCTGGTATTCCTTCTTTCGACAGGAATATCTGCCGTGTCGTAAACGTTGTCATTTGCAGCCCATTCGGAGCAATTCTAGGAGCGAACTTGCTCTGAATTTCCCGCAAACTGCGCTACACGTGAGATTCTTTGACAGTCTCACCCTTTGGTATATAGTTCTGTTCGTTTAAGGGCATGGAGGCTCTCTCGCCTCGTGTTCGTACAGTGCCTCGTGTCCCCATAGCCCAAGTCCTTCAAGTCGATGGCTTCTGCGCAGACGGGCTCGTCCTCCCAAGTCCTTCCGTCGCCATGGCCGGCAGACACAATGGCTCCGTGGGTTCTCTTCCTTGGAAGCTGGCGATCAGCATGGCTCATCCACATCCACATCTAGAGTGGGCTATCTCAGTCGCAAGGCACTCCCCATAAAACGCGCAGATGCAGAACCATTGACTCGAGAAGATGTACAGTATGATCTCCTGCACCACATATTCTCAAACCCCAAAGCCGTCTTCACCAGCGCAACATCGGGCAAGACGAAGAAGGTTACATTCTCCGAGCTCTATGTGGCCGCCCTATCCAACTCCAACAAGTGCTCCAAGGTGCTCAAGGATAAAATGAAGGAGACTCCGGCGTTTGCACTGGAACTGGCGAAGATCTCGCTCCTGACCAATGTCGGGCGAATTAATACAACCATGGCTTGTGAGATCGTTCATTATCAACTATGGCGTGGGGATCAATCTGATGTCAGCGAGACCAGTTTTCCCGGAAATGAAGACGGCATTGAGAACATACCACCCAGTTCCCTCCCTCCAGAAAACAGACGGCAACGCTCAGGACGCTCCGAGGATTAAGAATTGTTTAAAGGCTGCGCTGTTGCCTTCGGAGATAAGAAACATGCCTCCCTCCACTCCTGAGGAAATCCTCAACAAACTTGTGGGCCCCTGTCCATGTTGCGTGCGCTGGAGCGATCGCTAATTTACTTCCTCGTAAAGCGTGCAGGCCAGAAACCGCCGACGAGCGTAGTAAATCTGGTGTTCGTTTTGGCTACTCACTCCGCCGTGCGTTCTACCTTTCACTATTATTTTACCTCTTGTCATTATTGATCGCGACTGACACATACGCTCTAGCCCTTAGCCAGTGTACACTTCGATGGTTCCTTCAATTTCTTGGATCTTTTTCTTCCACGGAATCTATCCTCCTCAGATCGCGCACGGACATTTCTTTGGCTTATATATTACTACTTAGAAGACCCGGATCCACCCAACCCCTTCGATGACGACTACTCCCGCGACAACCCCGACAAGGCCCCACTGCCCCGGGTACTCTCTGAGGAGGAGATGAACGAAGAAAACATCGACTCCCCAGAGGAGATCGCCTGGGGCAACATGATGTCGACGCAACGTAACGCCTTCCTCCAAAAATTAGTATCGACAATGGAACACGACAAGAAGGTCAGGTCTTCTGCGCCGCACTTCGTCCCAGGTAAGTCAAAATTCACCGCCACCATTCACATTCTGGATGGCTTCCACAGAACCAGAAGCAGAGACTAGCGTGGTCACAAGGCGATCTCGTACAAGACATGGGCTAGAAACCCCGAAGGACGAAGCGTCCTTCATGTATTATGTCCCTAGCAGAGAATCAGCCCCTCCGGGACCTCTACAAAAAGGTTTTATCGTTTATCACCGCGTAACACCAGGTCTGATGGATCTTTTTTCCAGATCCTTCGCCCAAGCTATTGCCACGAGGCCCTCGTGAAGATCGTTCGATGCTTCAACGTTAGCGCTACCTTCGTACACGTTCCATCGAAACTAACGCCCCTCTAGATGCTTGGCATATTATGAAAAACGCTGACCCCTTAGTGGACTCCGACGAAGAATTCGCTGATGAGCACACACGAACTGATTATAGTGCGTTCACCTCACCCTAGCATAATGACCTACTAATTAACTTCTTGTCTTCCAGCCCGGCGCCTAGATGTGCTTGCGACGGTTCAGAGGACCCTCCCGTCCCCGAGGTCCTTTCTCCTGGCCCCGGACAAGCACCGAGCCAACAACGCATTGCGATGACCCGGGTGGTAACTCACTTTCTAGGGGGTCCATCTTGTAAAATTGGGGAGGATATAGCTTCACACTATCTTAACGTGATAATGAGGTTCATGTAGTATAAAATTTGTGTGCATACTAGAAGAGGGCCCAGCCCTCTGCATATAGCTAGGTTGTCGGAATGGATGAATACACAGGGCGTCCTACAATGAGTGTTGTGGTATGGGAGTGTGTCTACCTAAAATGTATGTACTAAAGAACGAATTCCAGATTCCAATTGTCAAAAAACCATCCCCTTGAAGAAAAGAAAAGAACGCTACAAATATCAAAATCTCCCACCGATCTATCGTACAAACCTCACTAAATAAAGAGCTACCTATTGTTAATCAGAAAGCACCAGGAAGCGAGAGGATGTAGTGCTCAAATCCAGCTCGCTCAGCCGTTTGGAGTTCAGCGGGAGCGCTACGTCTCTTCCAATGCTTGTTCTTCAGCGAGTCTTCCTCATCATGACCAGTATGCCCGTACTCAGAGGGGCGCGTGCGGCGTCTGAGAGTGGAGATCATGTCGGAAGATCTTCGAGATCGAGAGTCCAAAGCAAGCAAGTTGGTTTTGGACAATTGGATTGGTGATGTTGTGGCTGAACGTGGGACGACGAGGGTTGTTACCTCCAAATTTGGAGTTAGAGGCGAACAGGGTGAGACCGGCGGAATTATGGGAGCTGGAGTGGCCTTAGCAGGCTGAGGAGCCCGCAGCGGCATCTGTAACCTGCCCACGCCGACTACGAGTCTTGGCCGTTCAGGGGCGCTGGCAGGTTGAGGGCGGGACTGGTTGAGGAAAAGCGGGAGACGGCTGGAATGGTCGGACTCTATGCTAGTGCTGCGAACGTGTTTCTGGTAACGCATGCGAGCAGAGATTTGGTCCAGGGAGGGCAAGTGGTTGTATTGGGATGGCTCCTTGGGACGCTTGGGTTCAACGACGCCAGCGCGTACGCGGAAATCCACTTGTTCGACCCAGGACTCCTGCGAAGATATACCGCTGCTAGGGCTGGAGCCCAAATTCTCGAAAAAGGCCAGAGGTGAGACCAAGCCTGGTGAAGGTAGGGAGCAGTGGAAAATGGCAGGCGATTCGGGAGGGGTCTTGGGCATGGCGGTCGCAGTGGGAGAAGGCGGCGCCATGACCTTAGAAAGGAACAAGGCACGACGCTCAACTGGCACGCAAAGTCAATTCCACAAGTAGATAGTGGTAAAATGGGCATGTACGAACCTTGCTTGTGCTTGTGCGCCTTCAATGCTACCTCTTTACGCAAATCGCTCTCCCTCTTCGCCTGGTTTCTTTCCCGTGTTGCCTGCAATAGCGCCTCGAATCTGTTGGTATCAAGACCCTTGTTCTGAGGAGCATCGGCGGGGCGCAATGGCGAGGATTGATGGACGAAACGAGGCGAGCCTGTTGGCGGCGGAGTGAGATGGCTAGGCCTGAAGCCGTCGCTATCGTTCGCGGCGAATGAGGACTTTGCGAAGGGAGAATACGGTTCTGCCTCTGGTTCGAGGGGCGGGGCGGGGGAGATAGAAATCTGCGGGAGACAGGTAGCGAGCATGGCGATTATTACAGGAATGAAGGGACAGGTTTAGATGACAAGGAATGTAGGTGAATTCTGGAGTACAACGAGGAGGTCGACGTGGCCAGCCACCTAAATTGTAGTATACGGACTGATGGTGGTAGAAAAGAAAGAAGAGAAATGCCGAATCTCAGGCGAACGCTCAGCGTCTACGGTTGAGGTTGAGTGAGAAATGGCAGGCTAGCTGTGAGAAAGTGACCAGCTACGGAATACGGGACTACTTATCACAATTCCGCCAGTCGCTCGTGGCTTGGCCCTCGCGACCGTCTCCACAGCGGCCAACACTGTTTACTGAGAAATTGTCCATGAGAATGACAGCAATCCCACTAGAACCCCATAGCCTTGGATAGCCCACGTCCCGACTCGACTCGACCTTCAACAATCATCATTTCAGTCGCCAACGTCCACAGCGTTCCCCAGTCTGCCGTGTTCTCTCATCAATTTCATTTCTGATGGTTGTTTCCGACCACCGCACGGCTGCGCTCGAGATTTGATTCCAGCCGCTTATCTGTTCAATTCCTCATGTTTTCTATCTAGTTGGTCTGTGATACATTTTGGAGCCTATTTCTTTGCGCTCTGTTCCTGGGCGGCCTCCGCAAGTTTTTCTTTAAATAGCTTCTCTGCGTCCGTCCACACGCGCGCTTCACTGCGCTTGGGGAATTCCAACAGCGAGGGGAGTAGGTCTGCACTGAACTGTTCTGATGCCTCCCGCGGAAGCAAAGTGGGCAGATGGTCAATGGAAATAACCGACAAGGGCGGATTGACACTCCTGAGAGGCATGTAGCAATCAGCAGATCAGCCACTGGGAACGTATCATTCCACGTACCCGACATCAACACCGACCGTGGGTTCGGAGAAAGTAGTGTTAATGTTGTATATTGGTATGGGATTGAAAGGGTTCGTCGTGTCGCAGCTCACATCCACAACAACGGACAGCTTGCGGCTGGGCCCCGCTGCGATGATCTGGTCCCGAGTAAGGAAAGGTGGAATTGAGGACGACAGGTAAATGCAGTTGACGAAGATATCGACATCAAGGATCTCTTGGAATGGGCCACCTTTTGCCGTTTCAGCGAGGTCCCACTTGACGATATCATCTCTGTCGACGGAATGATCAGGATCCATTGATGACCGTGCAGCAAGACCTCAAAACAACGCACTCTTCCAGACCGATCTTCCTGAATAGGTCAACGGCACCCCTACCACATCTCCCGAGTGCACCAATTACAAGGGCGCGGACGCCCTTGCCACTGCCTCCGAGAGCCTCCTTGACTCCACTAACCATAGCATCCTCATTCGGATAGGGTTCCAGCAGGCCCAGTTTCTCTCCCTTCTTCTGCGCCGCCAAAGCCAGTGCTCCAGCTGCGGCACCGGCAAACCCAGCGTGGAAACCAAATGCCGCTACCCTCCTGCCGTTTGCATCATTGAGGAATTCCAGATCGTACAAGGTACCTCCACCGCGATGGAATCTCCCCAGCACATCGTCCCAGCCCGCCTGTCTCTTGAAACAATGCGCGAATTGGATATGTGTATGGGGGAGGGGCTCGTCCGACTCAGGGAGCTCCTTTAATCCGATGATCGGGACGTCTGTCGGTGCAGATGTCCATGTACTGTTGTCGACCAACTTGCACCCGACCCTGCAGTTACCAAGTGTTGGAAACTCATATACGGGGATGAGGAGGAAACACGCACGCCTCATACTCGGAATCATCAAAGATTCGCTGATCATCACGCTCGACATAGATGTCAAAGCCTGCATCGATTAGCTTCTTTGAGGTTGTGGGGGTGAGTGCTGCACGCCTCTCAAAGGCTTTCTTCTCGCAGCGCAACCAAAGGGTGGGCTTGGACATCGTGGACAGTGGAGAAATGGCAGCTCACTGCTAGCTGTCCTCAAAATTTAGCTGATCGCGATCATGACTCGATTATTAGGGTCTTCAAATTTATGGGGACAGGGGCTTCGTTCCAGGATGTAACTCGTCCAATAGTCCGCCACGTTGCCAGTACACCGTTCTTGCTAGGAGACTTAGGGGCAAACTTCCATGAATTCCATGCGTCCATCCAAGTATTTACTATTTTACCAGCTTTTCCGAACCTCCAACCCCTTCATCACCACCTCCTCCTTGCCTGTTTCAAACCTGTTCAAACCCGCGAGTGAGACTCCAGATGAAATCTGAAAATCCCCTTTGGTCAGTCCGTCCATAGTAACCGGGATATATTCCTCCAGAGGCATCCATTTGTTTGTCAGCATCTTTGTAGTATCCTCAGCTACAGGATGTATCAAGAATAGATATATTTAGATACAAAGAACAGCAATGAGTTCTTGTACGCACCATCGTGGAGCTCGGATTCTACCAGCGGCGGGATGATCTCCATTATATGGACGTTGGTTCCTTGCAGGTGCGCGTGAAGAGAATAACAGAGCGAATGCAACGCAGCCTTTGAGGCTGAGTAGTTGGCAACCCAAGCCCCTGGGGTAATTCCCTGCGGATCATCATTACTTTCCACGAACGTCACAACATACATGGCAGACTTACCAACCCTGCTGTAACTGGACAAATGAAGCATGGCCGCCCATCCGCCTGGAGATCAGACGTTGGAACGCGGTAAAAGCAACAAATGCGTAACATACGGCTAATTTCAATAGATGGGGCAGGAAATAAGTGATAGTGGTCAGGATGGAGGTGTAGTTGACGTTCAGCTCGCTCAAAAGTTCTGCAAACGACGGATAAGCGATAATATCTATGAATTATGGTGTTGTAGGTGAAATTCACTGTCAAGATCAATGGTTTCTGGTTTCTGGAACCAAGTTTCATACTGTACGCCTGCAGAGAGTACAAGCGTATCAAGCTAAATTACATAGTCACCAGTGTAAGTGGTGCTTCCAATTATAATCATCAATGCAACGTACATCAGGGTACTTGGCGATCGTATCGTCAACAAACTTCTTGATCGTCTCCTTATCTGTCTCAAAGTCGATTTGAATGGTATCCATCTTGGAAGCCAGCTCGTCCAAACGGTCCTGTCGTCTGCCTGCAGCAATTACGCGGGGCTTGCTGGGAAGATCGCTAATTGCGTAGGCTAAAGCTCGGCCGATACCCGCTGTGGCACCGGTAACCAAGACACATCTGCTATCGTTGATGGACGGCATATTCTTTGCAAGCCTCAGTTGATGGTGTCTACGTCGATGTCGAAGAATGCGGCTGAACAAGCCCAACCCCGTAGATTAGATAACCTAAACCCTTCAGCTCGATCATTGTTTGTGGGCGCCTTTTAACAATGGCTGAAAGTGAGTTGCCACCACCCGAAGCAACGAACTCACAACCTCAAGACGATGATCTCGTCCCTGGAAACGAGAATTCGCCAACAGAAGTAGTAATGCCCACATCGCTGGCGCGTTCCGTACTGATAAGATGGCCCAATCTTCAGGATCTTCTAGATATCGCAGAACAGCTGAAGGTCAAGGGCAACGATCATTTCCGTACAGCAGAATGGGGGGCGGCTTTATCTATCTACCAGGAAGCATTGGATAAATTACCGAAGAGGAAGGTCCAGAAACCGGATGATCCTACCCCGGAGCCCTTCGAGGACGACCTCGAAGGGCACCCCACAGCACCTTTCACATCTACTCCCAGTCCCCCACCTTCTGAGGATATTAGCCCTTCAGGATTCGACATCACATGCGCGAAGCTTAGGTCCGTTCTCAATGCGAACATCGGTGCTTGCCATGTTAAACTGGTAAGTTTGAGTCAGCTTCCGTTTCTTGTACCTGCTGATGCACCACTTCGACAGAGAAGTTACAAGGAGGCTGCGGATGCATGTACCCAAGGTCGGGGGCTTGTGCCTATGTAATATCCTTGACACGGGACCTTAATGCACGTTCAATTAGCGATTCTGGACGATCCCGAATACGTTAAGGCTCTGCAGCGGCGGGCAGCGGCAAACGAACAGCTGAACACTTGGTCATCACTAAGCAGCGCACAAGAAGGTGAACCGTGGGTTTTCTTCGTATTGTGCCTGTTACCAACGCCTGTCGACTTAGATTATAAGAAGTTGTTGACGTTGCTTCCGCAAGGATCATCACAAGGCCGAGATGTCGAGCGATCGCTGCGAGCAATAGGTCCTCGAGTTGAGGCAGCCCAAAAGGCCGAGACTGCTGAGATGCTGGGTAAGCTTAAGGGACTAGGAAATAGCATTCTAGGTACGTCGCTGATTCTCTAACGTGATGATGGCGACTCAACGAGAGATAGGCAACTTTGGATTGTCCACTGACAATTTCAAGTTTGAGCCTAATGGTCAAGGGGGTTACTCAATGCAATTTTCTCAATGATTCGAGCTTCACACACCCTACCGCCGGCAGGACCATGTGTTGGCTGCGATGACTGCGACGACGCTTAATTAACCTGGCGGAATAGAGTACTTAGTCTAGATATGTAATGGGGTTCCTGAATATAGTGATATCTGGGTATATCTAGATATGCAAGGTGAGTTACAGTTCAGGTTCTATCGAGGAAACGCACCCTAGCTCGTAGCTTCGCCCGGACAAGGGACATTGAAACTGGTCCATAATCACGAGAATCTCTTGACATGGCAGCATTATCGCCGCTTATCCATAGGTGTCCTTTGGGAACGACAATGTGTTCAGTGGAGGGGGCCTTCTGGCCGGTTGGGTCAACGCATACGACGTCCCCAGGCAGCCCTATGACTCTTTTGCAAATGATTCGCGAGGGGTCAAGGGGTGAGTAAAGCGTAATAAGATCCCCCCGAGCTATTCCAGTGGGATTCCAGCGTATGGATAGTCGGTCTTCTACGACTATCTCACCAGAGTCCGCAAGAGTAGGCATCATAGAGAGTCCACTCATCTATCAAAAGTATCAGTGGAAGGCACCATCACTGTAGGCAGAGCGCACCAGAGAAACGGTCCCAACGTATTCAGCAAATATGTGCAAGGCGCAAGCCATGTTGGCGAGCTGACTTACTATTCAATGGCTCGTTTACAAGGCGCACTGGGTGTACTCACCTTGAAAGCGGATTTTCCTACGACTTTGGCTTTATATACGCATGGCTTCGACCAGAATTCGCGAGCGCGTCCTATCCTCACCTGCGCCGAGCGCCTCAACGCCTGTGTGGCGAATACGAACGGGTGCATAGAGACATAGAACGCGCGGAGAAGAGGCTCGGCTCAGAGGTTCGCACTGAACCACGTGACCGATTGGCCATGATCGATTTCTCTCAGACGGACTGCCATCTTCAAATTCAAGGGTTTCCAGTTCCTTGACTCTGCTAAGGATAAGCGGTGGCGAGGATCTACCCATTCCCCCCCAACGAATCACAATGTCGTCCTTCAAACGCAAAGTTTCTGCGAAGCAGGCCGCACCATTTCCTGGCACGCGTACATATCTTTCCTCTACGATCACATCGACTGGCATACCCTCGCTCGATGACATTCTAGGAGGCGGATTGCCTCTATCATGTTCATCAGTTATCCTGGCGCCCGATCCCCACTCTGCGTATGGGGAGCTTGTCCAGAAGTACGCGATCGCTCAAGGACTTGCTTGGGATCACCGCGTCTGCGTGGTGGATGGCGACCCCGACGCGTTTGTGCGCGGATGCATGTGGTTACCTCCCACGTACGAATATGCCAAGCCTACAAGCGCAGATACTGACGAGGGGGACGATGCCGGGAACGATGGACAAGATACTATAAAAATCGCCTGGAGATACAAGCAAATGAAGCAGTTCTCGACCACTGTCCCGGCTGATGTCAAGTACGTACGTGAATTTGTCTTGTCCTGCGAAAATTCGGCTCATTCGTCGCTATCGCGCAGGGATTCTGAACAGTTCTGCCATACGATGGACCTGACGCACAGAATTCCCGAATCTATCGTGGCAAAGGCAACAAAAAATGGCACGCTCTCATTCGTTGATATGAATACAGCGGACTCAAAGGGGCCCTCGACGACAAGGGTGATAGACCAATTATCTGCTTTACTACAAGGCACTCCAGTAAACCCTCCCGCGGCAACTACTCGGCCTTTACGCATCGTGATCCCAGCGTTCGGTGCCTTCCAATGGGGCGATATAACCAGCGAGGTAACCTCATCCATCAAATCCAGTGTCCTATTGCTCATGCCTACCGTAAACGTCTAAAAGGATGTTTTGGTATTCCTACACTCCCTCCGTGCCTTACTCAGGCACTATCCGTTCGCATGCGCCTCAATAACGTTGTCTCCCCACGCATCTACAGACGCATGGGGTGGCGCAGGATGGATTCAGAAAATCGGTTGGTTTTCGGATGCTGCGATCACCCTTTCGGCATTTACGGGTATGTGAATACTTTGCTGTTCAGAGGACCCATCATAGGTGGTCCCTTGTATTATTATACCGCGGAGGCCAATCAATCGTCTTACTCCAATCTCCACAGGTGATCCCGCATTGTCGGCGGCATTCCCATCCCACCATGGGTTACTCCATATCCACACTCTGCCTGCGCCACACACACTCCTTCCGCCGAGTGACAAATTATCAGTTCTTCGAGGACTATCTCCTTCTGCAGTGTCTGCCGGAGGTGGAAGCGGCGAGAACAATCTCGCCTTCAAATGTACGCGCAAACGCCTTATATTCGAGACCCTCCATCTGGACGTAGAAGGCGGGATTGGAGAGCGCCGGACGACACCTTCGACCCCCATGGACATTGGAACCCATGTCCATGAGCATAGCCCCAATCAGACAGCGCCAATCCCAAGTGCGTCCATTGCCGCGGTGTCAGTGACGTTGGAGGCCAGCCCTGTTCCAGCCATGCCCGGTGCGACGTCTCCAGAAGTTGATGTCCCTTCCGTAACGATTGAGAAGCCCAAGAAGCCCAAGAAGCGGGTGGCTTTTCATTCAGACAAGCCGGATCTCTATGATTTTTGAGGGGACATGTTGATTGACTTTGTTATCGGGCCTTTCATTCAGCGAGGGTGAGGGCATGACACCCTGGACATTTGGAGATCGAGCGAAGTTTCTGGTGCGCGGAGTAGACTGATCGGATGCTTAGGCAATACGGCCTCAGACGACGAGCGGTCAGCAGCGACAGAGAACTTTGATGGAGGGTATACATAGCTGCGGTAGGACGCGAATGCTCTCGTTCCTTTTGGATGACTTCATGCGAAGCGTATCCATACTCCTGAAGATCGATCAGCTTGTATATATAGGCCTGCTACGGCCGTGGAGAGAAGGATGATGCTACTGTGATGCTGTATGTCGAAACCTTGGAAACGACGCGCAGAAATTAAGAGGGGATTTACTGTGGTGTAGACCTGCTCTGGGCGGGACCGTGTTCACGCATCTGTCCATGCTAACTGCCAATCGGAGCTGCTGATATTGTGTAGCGTACATAAAAAACATCCATCTTTTAATGAATGACATAACAACAAGCGAGGCACGCCAAGCGAGCAGGCGGCATTCGCTCTCCTTGTCCTTCCCATTCTCTGTTCATCGCCAGCAGTAGGTGTCGAGGGTGTGCAGAGGTTTCGCCGACGTCTCTAACGACGAGCCATACGTGTGCATTGGAAACCGGAAGAAAGAGATCACGAGGAAGATTTCGCGATCCATCAGTTGATTGATTGGAGTTGGGAAAAATATGGATGGCCTTCGGGAACCTGCGACAGCTCTGTGAGTGGATGGAGATTGCTCCCAAGCCCTGCCCTGCTGCGTCTCAGACTCATTCTTGCCCGGAAACAGGGGAAACGGGCTTGCTTCTGCACCTCCACCTCGGGCCCAGCCACACCTGCGCACGCCTTCAAACGTGGACAAGCCGTTGCCTCCCATGCCATCGAAGCTGCTGGGGGCTTCTCTTCAGGAAGACGCCAGGGGAGATCGGGAGTCGTGGGCGTCTGTCGCAGAGTCGAGCGAGGAAGGTGAGCAGCTGAGCATTTTGAGGAGAAGCTTCACGTCGACCGTCGGCGGATTGCAGTCGCGTGTTTGGCGCTGTTTGACCTCTTGACACTGTCTCGTCTGCTTCTTAGTCTCGTACAAGGCTAATGCACTTGACCCTTATACAGACAGCGCCCTCCACTATCTGCGCGACCAGCCCTCTCCCTCTCTTCCACTAACCCCCATCTCCTCCTCGTACCCCGCGCCCTTCGCCTCACGAGACACGCATATCATGGACCCGCCGTCGCCAGATTCGCATCCTGCCTGGCATCAGAGCCCCGTAGCCCAGGGCCAGTCTTCTCAGATCCACCACTTCTCTTCGCATTCTCCTTTGCTGCGTTCGGTGTCAGAGGGCGAATCCACTCTCATGGCCGACTCACCACCTCAACAGCATATACTTGCCAGGCCACCCAAGTTTTCTCTTCCCCTGCCAGACCCGTCCCATTTTCCTGAGCCTTACCTTTTTCGCCCTCGTCTGACATCGACAACCCCAGCCCTCTCTTCGGCTGGTTCTTCCTCGGAATCTACGCGATCGTCCGCGTATACTAGCTCTGGGAGCGCGATAGCCTCGGGCGACTACAACCACGTGCACGTCGTGTCGGGGGAGGATGACACCACCCCAGGTGTGGGAATTACTTCAGATGCAGTTAAGCAATTTCTTGCAAAGGATTCAAACGCCCCAGTGCCTCGAGGTCCTTCGCAGATGCCTTTTGATCAATCGAGATGGTCGGATGCATACTCTGCAAGCGTTAGATCACGATCATCTTCGACGGGCGGCAATTCGAACGAGAACGCGCCTCCTGTCCCCCCTTTGCGACAACAGGCGAGCTACGACCTGAGTTGGCAGGCAGTGGACGAAAAGGATGAGATGGGCGCAAGCGAAGATGATACCGACTTCGAACAAGGTCTGGATGACGACGACATGGACGACCCAGACTTGGAACGAACTTCGGCTGCCGTAATAGCAGAAGAAGGACGTGGCTTGATCGTGCAAGGCGAGGGTGTGCAATTATCAGATCTTCATATTCAGCCTGGTATGTTCTTAATTTCGCCTCTTCCACGGTCACAAACCGACTTCTTTCGTGCAGGGACCACTCATCTTATTGTGGGCTCTTCGAACACGCCAAATATAATGCCTGCCTTCCTCTCCAACACTGTGCCTCAGATATGCAACACCCTTCTTGCGCTTGACATATCCGCGAACTTCTTGGGTGCGCTTCCTCCGTGCCTGGCAATGTGCTCTCAGCTAGAAGAACTCAACATTGCATCGAATCCTCTTCGCGTTCTCCCCGCCTTCCTCTGTGAACTTCACAACCTCCAAGTACTCATTTCGGACTGCACTGGTATTGCAACCCTTCCGGACTGTTTAGCCGAACTTGAGCGACTTCACACCATCAGCATTCGCCGGAATAAGCTTCACTCTCTTCCCAGTTGGCTCTGTCTACTACCCGCCCTGCAGACCCTCTGTGTGGATGGCAACCCCTTCCAAGGTCCCTGGAAGGCATTGGTCGAACCACTCTTAGCCAAGGTCCCAATGACGCCAATGTACCCGCCTTCCACGCCTTCCTATCCCTTGCTCTCTGCCAGTATACGTACATCGCAGGCTAGCACCGATATTGAAAATACCGATACGGATGAGTCTTCCGATCCGCCGAGCCCAGATATTAATGGCCCACAAAGTGATTCCCCTGACGAAGAATCCACGATTACGCCTGACCGTGCACCGTTTTTGAATCGCATCCCACAACCCCAGGAGTTACCCCCGCCTCCCCCATCTCTCCCCAGGTCTTTGCAACGCACTCGGACGACACCGAACCGTGCGTTTCATCAGAATCGCCTGAAGGCGCAACTTGCGTCTACTCCAGAAGCTCAGAATGCGATCGCAGGCCCCTCAAACGCTGGAGAAACGAGGAAACTACCGGGTGATCGCGAGCTGCGCAAGATGAAGAGCGCTGGGGACATTCGACGTGCGAAAGCCCTTGGGCCCTCCACTCCTGATTTGACTGTCACCACTCCCCCAAGGCCCTCGCTAGCTCAGATCGGGACTTCACAGTCTAGCTCGACGCTATTACGCACAAGTCCACCCGCTTCGGAGCGGCCGGCAATGTCGAAGCGATTTGCAAGTCTTGGCCCATCATCGAGTATGGGAACACCTTCTCGTCCTGGAACTGGCTCCCGAACGGCTTTGACGCGCTCGCTTTGGGACGGGCCTTCAGAGCAGGAAATGGAGACGCAGCACAATCGAAACACGGTTGCCGGGGATAATGGCGCACCGCCTATGAGGATGTTCATTCCACAATCTCCTCCCTCTAATGTTTCTCCTCACGAACAATCAGCTGCCAGACCCCGAACTTCAGGTGCAAGTGATGGTGGCAAGGAGATGAAGGAGAGAGGAAGTCGTTGGGGCTTCCTCAAGAAAATGTCAATGGGCAAGATGAAGTCAGACGTGCCTTCTCGTCCTGGAACTTCACAGGGACGTCCCCCAATGTCGCGGCCGTACACATCTACAGGTAGTTCAAGGATGAGTACATCACCTCGCATTGACGTGCGGTTGTCAACCAATGGAACGCTTGATGCCTTTGGTCCCTCCACTACTCCCGCGTCATCCCCTCATCTCCCTTCCATGCAACCCTCATCCGACTCACTACAAGCACCTTCTCCAAATCTTCTCGTCCCATCCTCCCCGTCACCTATGTCGCGAGCCTCCAAACGCCGTAGTTTCCTGCCTCTCGATGGTCCGACGCCATTGCAAATCCCGATTCCTGACTCTTCGCCATTCGTACAGGGTGTCACAGCTAACAACGATGATGAGGAAGACCACAGAAATACTACTCCCAGTCCTGTCGATTTGGAAACACAACTTCGGCGCGAAGAGGTACGAGCGAAGGATGCATATATGCGTGCCCTCCGTTCCGTTATGGCTTACCTTCGAGATATGAATGACTTGGGACTATCGCAAGCGCAACCGAACCCGATGAGCATGTATGGGGCACCTTCCGAGGAAGCTTTGTCTACTGCTCGTTCAAGACGGCCGACAGTTTCAGAGGGCTCCCGCGACGTGTCGATGATTGCTGGTTCGAGTGATTATCCGAAT
This sequence comes from Pleurotus ostreatus, assembly GCF_014466165.1. Classification (NCBI taxonomy): domain Eukaryota; kingdom Fungi; phylum Basidiomycota; class Agaricomycetes; order Agaricales; family Pleurotaceae; genus Pleurotus; species Pleurotus ostreatus. The sequence continues at coordinate 2,771,650 of NW_023503157.1, read as the reverse complement.
CATTTAAGGTCTGCTGAAGCAATGGCTGGTTTGCGGAGTGGTACTGCATCGCAGACTATGAGCGTCGCTACGGACAGTAGTGCTGGGTCGTCGGATGAAAGGAAGTTCAAGGATGACAAGGGCAAACGCGCGATGATCATCCGTGAAATAGTAGCGTATGTTATCTCTCCTTCGTTTGCCTTCTGGCCGTCTAATGTCCCTTTTCTACAGGACGGAACGGACATATGTCAAGGGTCTCGAGGAACTCGTCGAAATATATATCAAACCAGCTTCTGTCCAGGCTAATCTACTGACCGGCGTTGGCTCATCTAAAGACACCATTGTGCCTCTGGCGGAACGCAAGATCGTATTTAATGGAATCGACGCGCTATATTCTTTCCACAAGGACAGCTTCCTTCCCGCCCTCGAAATGGCCGCCGATCCACTTATGCGCCCCGCTGCTGAGCTGCAGGCTGCGGACGCGGACGGTCAACTTTCACAAAGCGTCGCAAAAGCTGTAGGAAATATGTTCATAAAACATGCTGCATTCATGAGGATGTATTCAAGTTATATCAAGTGAGTCTTTACCCGCATATATGCACGTGCTATACTCACTCAACGATTCCAGTAATTTCGATAACTCTGTTCAGCGCGTCAAGCACTGGTCGTCAGATCGAAGCCCTGCAGGCCCCACAGGCAGCGCACTGTCGCCTTCCTCAAGTGCTGTACAGCTAGCTGGCCTAGGCCTAGCAATGGCGGTTACAAACCCCGGTGCTTTACCCGATGCCGGTTCTTCCTTGGCCGTTCCCAACCTCTCCACCAGCCAACGGAAACGGATTCGTTCCTATCTCAAGCGATGCCGAGTACACCCCCGTCATTCGCAATTGAATCTCGAAGGTTACTTGCTACTTCCCGTGCAACGTGTACCCCGGTATCGCCTACTTGTAAGTCTTCGTTATTTTGGAAATGCAATCCTGTCTGACAATATCCTAGTTGGGAGAGTTGCTACGCAGCACACCGCCTTCACTTGACTTCATAGAAGACCCGCTGGACCGAGCATTTGCAGAAATATCGTCGCTAGCTAATAATATGAACGAAGGCAAGCGGGAAGCCGAGTCCCGACGGAAACTCGTTCAATGGCAGAGTCGGATACGAGGGAAATTCCCCAGTCCTCTGGTCCAGCCTCATCGGTACGTACTCATCAGTTACTCATCTCGTGCCGTATTTGTTTACCTTGCTTGCTCCAGCCGCCTTATCATGGATGGTCGACTCCTGCTTACACGCGTGGTTCGTAAGACCGCAGTGGATTTCGAAGCCATCAACGCACATGGGGATGCTACATCTGTAAAAGTGGATTGTCTAGCCCCTGAACTCACACCAAGACCTCTCGTCGGGATCCTTTGCAATGATCTTCTCGTCTTATGCCGGGATCCTACGGATGGCAATGACCCTGTGTCAGTGGTAGACTTGTGGGCTGTTCTTCGCATGCAAACTTTACCTCAGCCTGCCAGTATTGTACATGGCAACGGTAAGCAATGCTCTCAAATGGAACTGCGTATAAATACTAATCAACTTTGTCTTGCAGTTCTTCGTCTTGTTGATAATAAAGCTATCTTATATTTTGATGCTCCCTCACCTTCTGACGCATTAAACTGGTATCGAGGTATGTTGACAGCTCTTCTAGACAAATATCGTTGACTGACATCGACGTCGTAGCCATCAATCTGCATATTCCTGCCTCTAAAACATAGACTATGACCCTGTTGCATATTCATTCCTTATACATTTGATTATCTTATTATCACCATTCTACAGGGTTTTTTTTCTGCTTCTATGATATGTGACAATCTCTTCGCCGACCATTTCATTCGGCTGGATGCCGTCCTGTTCCTTACACTCTTTCTGCGCACCTCGGTTTCTGACAAGCTTTCATGTATTCGTTCATTATCAGCCGCATCATAAATAACCTATTATCAAGGCTCCACATGCATGGTTCATTCCTTAATTCATTGTAAGCGATCCTTAAATAAATAACAATATAGAGCCTTTTATCCCTTGGATGATGTATGACTTGTTCTACGTAGGAGGATGGGATGGCGAAGTCTTCAGCATCTCTGTAATATCGCAGTCACGTTCGTCGGAAGTTGGAGATGATGGGGGACGCCTCCAAAACACCCAGACGGAAAGGAGGTCCTAAATTAAAACAGTGTTAGAAACGTTCAATGGAAACGGACGCTCTTTGCATAATGACTTGCCTTTTGGCTTCCGAACACAAGAAAAGCGGCGACTGGTGCTGCCGACGCAAACGCAGGTCAGTAGATTACTACAATGGACAAACAATGAGTACTAATTTTGGGTTCAACTTACTGAGTGCAATGACAAGATTGGGTATCGGAGCCATCACCGCAGATAAATAAACAGGAGCCACCCTAACGTTAGTAGTCAATAATAGACTCGGGCATGATGTTCCGCGACTTACGCTATGGATAGAATAGAGAACAGAGAAAATATCCCCACCCTCACAGACGTTTTCATGGAATGCATGATATGCCCATCGAGACTCTTCAGTAGACGCCAATTACGATACAGGGTCACAGCAATGAAAACTTCGAAGCCAACTGATTCAAGTAATGAAGACAGGTACGTGAAAGATGCACTCACCTTCTAGAAATACAGCAACTCCCATACTGACCGCAACAAGTATTGCCGATACTTGGCCGGGCAGTCGGATGTTCATCCCGCAATACATGCTACTTTTCGCCCTATTGACGCACCCAGGCCAATGCGATGCAACCTGAAGGTGTTTAAACGTCGGAGCGGGAAAATGGGGGTGATAATTCCGAGCTCACCATCAAGGATGCAACGAGGGTGACGACAGCGACTGCGTAGGGTACAACAAGAAGCTGTATGTCACTGGTTCCTATCATAATCTAATGATGATGTGGGATTATAGACTTACGATTAGAGTGACCAGGCCACTAACACGGTGCCGCGGAGAAGTATTACCTATTGGCACTGAGTGCACATTGAGCCACAACTGAATCCCACGTAAATAAAGAAATTACTAAGGAAGAGATGTAATACCTGTATGACCAGAGCAAGTGTAGCGAACGCGGTGCTAGCATCATGGTTAGCCTTCGAATGACTCGTGAACTCTACAGCGAGAAACACACAGATTAGGAGCTGCATAAATCAGGCTCGCCTGTGTGAGGCAGAGGACGTGATTGGGAGCAGGTCCTGTTTGTTGGCCAGCGAACGAGAGCAGGAGATAGGAGATACAGGAAAGGATCCAGGCTATACAGAAGTTATACCACGTAAGATCCCGCCGTATGCGCTTCGAGGATAGTGCGGTGAGTAATAGTATACTCAGTCCTATCGCGCCGGTAGCTTGCAAGGCCACGAATGCTCGTATGAAGGGTCCATCGTCGACCTCTTCGCTAGCTGCGGAATATATCAGCGGAGTCTGATGGAGATAGTATTCAATACGCTTGTCTTACCCATAGAAAGAGAAAGATCGCGGTACCTCGGCCAGCCGTGGGCAGTGAGCTCTGAGAGGGCGACCGATGCTTGCACGGAGCGTTGGAGGAGAGTAGTCCCTCCGTCGTAAGTGCTCCTACAGTGATGGCAGAAAGCTGAAGGCTGGTGAGCCTACCATCAAATACCACGGAGCATATCTCGGTAGCCATTATCACTGCGTCAGGTTACTGATCCCCAGTGGACTAGTCGAGAGTGAGCGTCTCACAGTGAACCTCCGAGCCATAAATGATGATCAAGGGATCGCGTGCAACGCGCCACCCGTTTCCAGAGTATCCCCACTGGCTCCTCATTCCATGCTGTCAGTTTATGTCAATTTTCGAATGTCTCGGACATTCGAATCATGCGATACGTACTAAAGCATCGCTGGATCTATTCATATATGTACAAAGTCATCTGTTAGATCCGAGTTACTATTGATTCATTATCCACTATACCGAAGAGGAGTTATACAGTACTACATTGTAACGAAGAGAAGCGCGACCATTTACATCTGCATAGACGGGTGAGCTACACACGGTCGATGTAGAATGAATCAACTTACCAGCCATGCCCAGAAGGCTTCCCATTTATTCCTTGGTGGGGGGTCGTCATAGCTGCGACAAGACCCAATAAGAAATAGCGAACAAAACGACAGATGTTTACTCACGTATCGGCTTCGATTTGATCTATGTCCGTTATGAAGTCCATCTCAGAGGCCTTCTTCCATGGTTGGCGATACATGAATTTAGCCCCGATGTACAGAACGGGGAACAGCATGAGGGGGAAGTAGTTGGTGACGAAGATCGCTTGGTCCCAATTTCCCTCGAGGAAGACCGACCAACCACTGAACTATAAAAGGGTTAGTTGCGAGAATTGCACGCATATATACGAAATACTCACGAAACAGACGACCAAGCAGAATATAAGACCGTACCAAGCCGCGTACGGTTGCAATACCGTAGCGTATGGTAGATCACGTCTATCGAAGCCTTGCGCCTTGAGACCGGCGTAGAATCGAAGATAGGTAACGCAGATGCCGAACCACGTCATCAAACCAGCGACAGAAGTCATATTGGCAAACCACCCAAACACCTTGCCTGAGTCTCCGTTGACACCCATGTATGCTAACCCCGCGAACAATGCGCAGAAAATGACCGAAACGTATGGCAACCCAGACTTCGAGGTCCCTAACAAGCCTCGTATAAGTATGTGAACTGTCGAAACCTCTACAACAACGTACTGAGGAAAATCTTGGGGGCATTGCCTGCCGTAGCCAGGCCGTCTGAAGGGAAATTTTTATTGTGAGCAAAGTGTGGATACGAAGATGTAAAGAACTACCCACAGAGCGCACGGGAACTCGTGTATAGGTCGCTGGAAGCGGCTGACCAGGCGGAGGTCAAGAGACATGCATTGATGATCTAGAGATTTTTTCAGTGTCTTGCGTAATTAAGGTTAGTCGGCATTCATACTGAGGGGAGTGCCTTGATGCCGGCATTTTGGATGGCAATGACGAAGGGGGAGGAAGCAGCGTCTCCGGAGCCCAAGTCAAGCCCCTCAGCATTAGAAGGAACCAGGAGACCGATGATAAGGGTACCTAATAGAGCTGAGTGAGTACTACTAAAAGAGCACTGAGACTAGTACCAACCGCCTATGTAGAACAAGAGAATACGGATATAGACGCGCTTAATTGCCTTGGGTAAGTTTCTGCGGGGATTTTTAGCCTCTCCCGCTGCGATCTGTATATGGGTCAGCGCAGGATATTGATGACAGTAAGGACATAGCACGCACAGCAACGATTTCCGTTCCAATAAACGAGAACGCAGCCTGTGTCATGACAGCCCACCAGCCCAAAAACTGGCCCTTTGAGCCAGCAATACCATTGTATTGAACGAAGGGGCCAGGGTTTTTCCAATAACGGAAGCCAAGGCGATCATGATTTGGTCCACCTAAGAGTTCGCAATTTCGGTTTTGTGGTTACACAAGTAGGTTCCTTGAACTTACCTCCCAGATCGAGGACAATGCCAAGAATGATTAAACCCGTGATTGTGATCACCTTGATAGACCTAGAGATTTCATGTTATGAATATCATGCAACTCCACCACAGAAACGGGCTTACGCAAAGATAAATTCAGCTTCTCCGTACACCCCTAAGAAAATTTATGTTAAATCATGCTCATAACGTTCACGTTTGGGGCTAACATACCTGCGCCACACATATTAATCACCACCGTGACCACTAGACATATGGATATCCACGCCGACGGGTTGATTTCCTTGTTCCAGTAACCAATGAGGACTGCGGCAGCGCTGAGTTCAGCAGGCAAGATGATCGTCCAGTTGTACCAGTAATTCCAGCCCATGGTAAAGGAAAACGCGGGATCCACGAAACGTTCCGCCAACTTGATGTGACCGCCCGGGATGGGTAGGTAGGCAATCATTTCCCCGAGAGAGATCATAACAGAGTAACATATAGATCCAACCGCCATATAACCAAGCAGAAGACCTATGATGTCAATGAGCCACTGCCTCTTTGGTTCAGCCGCAGTGGACGTACCAATAGGTCCACCATTTCGTAATGATGTAGCCGTCCCGAGAAAAAGACCCGTGCCGATGACACCTGGGGAAATACCAATCAACGGTGCATCACAGGGCACCACAAGCAGACTCACCCCCGATACTGATCATGGCAATATGCCTGTTCTTCAGCTGTCTAACGAGCTTCTCGTCATGAGGCCCCGAGACTACAGAGGCTCTGAGAGACTCTGCGTCCGAGGCCGAATTGGCCAACGATTTCTGCGGCGCAACGTCCGAGGCTGCCTTTTCGTCATAATGGGGCGTCGCCATCGTAAGAGAGAATGGCGAAGTAGGGGAATTTCCAAGTCGAATCCGGGGGATCGAAGCTTCTGATAAGCGGCTAGACCAGTTTTTATACGAGCGGGCGACTAGCCCGAGTGGGGTGGAGACAGGCGGGGATGGTATTGAGATTTCAGGAATCCAAAGATAACCCGGGAGAAGCCTGGACATGGAGTCGTTTCGCCCGTTTGGCATATCTCATGGATCTTGATGGCCATGAGGGCGTGAAAATGAAATCCTGTGGAATCCAGTCTTACCGACTAGCGCCTAGTTCGCCAATCAGACATCATGCGGGGAAACATCTGAAGCTCGAACTTGAAAAGCGAGCAAGAGCATGAAAGGGACGAAACCGCGATCATGGCGGTCGAAAGCAAGAGGTAAATCCAATCCAAGCAAGCCAAGGTCGACACTTTCAGCGATCACGTGAGCTTCACTGAGTGCGGAATTCGTGGAATTCGTGGAAACCCTATGTTATTCTTAGAACTGTCCATGTGGAAAAAATCATATAGCTGACTTTGAGCGGTCTATATGCAGGCCCGCTGCGCGACTAATATTACAACAGATAGTCTACATTCTACAATCTACACAGGCACAATCAGTCGTGACAGCGAAACAGCGTTCCTAATAACCCTTTTAGCGAGCGGGTGAAATGTGGATGGTTCTGAGGCTCTGCCACGGATTGGGCGATAGCATTATCACCCGCGGTTGAAGGCGCCAATGCGCCCGATAGTTCGTCGCCTACTAGACCCTCCTTGGAGTATTCGTTCAAATCAATGGCCGTCCCTAAATCTTGTTTGCCTTGGGCTTGGCACAGGTTGGGCAACAATGTTTCCGTGGGTTCGTCCCGCGCCGCGATAGGCGGGATTTTGGTAATGACAGTGGACACAACAGCCGAGGCAGCATGTTCTCCAGATGAAGAAGTATCGATGCCAAGCTCGTGTGACTCAAGGTTGGCACTAGGATAACCGTTGAGGAAGTTGTCATCTGAGTCCAGTGCGTCAATTAGCATGTCGAGATCGTCGTCGAGCTCCTCGTCGAGGTCTTTCGACCCGTCGTTGATCCTATCGACATCTTCCACCGTGACCACACCACACTGAATGACAATATCCTCGTCTTCGTCGTCCGTGAGCTCTGCTATTCGACTCATTTCTATCGATCTGATCGCCGGAGGGTTATGCTTCTTTAAGATACTTCGGATCCTCCGTGGTTTTGAAGGGCTCGGATTGTTCGTCTCCGGTGCCTCAGACCATTTAAGAACCTTTTGGGCTCGACGCGTGCTATCCTCAGAACTGGGGCAGTCCGGTGTTTCGTCACGTTTCCTTTTTCCAATAGCAATGGCTGATTGGGTTATCGGGGCTGTACCACTATCCACCCCGTCGTCATGCGAGTCAAGTATAAGTTGAGGCAATGATGGACGATTCTGATGGCTGACACTGCCTGGTTTGAATTTGGGGATATTTCGCTGACCTGCAAGAGCGACTAATTGGGCATAGTTGTTGTGTCCCCTTGATTGGCAGTAAGGATCCCCGCTCCACGGAAGAACGGTGCTTTGAATAGGTGGGCTAGGAGATAGAAGCCTGGACCCGGAGGCCACTGGCTGAGATGATGGTGGCGGAGCTGTCAGCAGTAGTGGGTCGGGTGAGGGTGTTGCAGGGGAAGGAGTGAGAGGGTCAAGGGAAAGTAATCGCTCGGGTATGAGGAGGCCAGGGTGGCGGTGCCGGCCTGGTTTCGAGCTTGAAGCGCGGGCAGACAGTACCTTGCATTCTTTCTTCGAAGCTCCAGAATTAGATTCAGAGCATGGAGCAACCCCACGACGGGAACGTTTAGGCGCAGGTGACGGCGCAGCACTGATTGGGGCGCCCTTTCGTTTCCGCAAATGGTACGTGCGAAGGCCTCGTTCTTCCTGGGATACGTGGTCTTGATATGGTTGAAGGGGAGGGGGAGGTTCAGGGGAACGTTCACGCAGCGCAGGTGGAGAGTGTGATACAGTATCGCCTTTGGGTCCATCGGTATCGGGCGGAAGACGACTCTGAGTAGGTTCATCTGACGGTGAGCCTGCTTCAGCCAACCCGTCAACAAGGAAGAGGAAACGCTGAATCGCGCCCTGAAGTTGTGCAGGGGTTTGTCCAGGCATTACAAAACGATGTGGTCCAGCACCTTCGTGAGTTGGAATATCAAATACTGGAATGGACTCTGCATCGGGAGCGCCGCCATATTTCAGCAGGGCCATCGCTCGCTTCATCTCTTTATCTAAATCCTCCGCACTCGCCTTCCCCACTTTTACCGCCTCGTTAGGGAGGATCGCCCTACCACCGTCGAAGTCAACGATGGATACCTTGGCATTTCCACCAATGAGCATGTGCCGTAGTTGAATGTCGCCGTGGAGGACACCTTGGTCGTGAATTCGCTGGATTGCGGCTATACAACGCTGTTTGAGGACGTTGGGCATATCAGAAGACGCTTCCATCCAAAACGACGGATGCGGGGGTTCGATAGCTACGTCGATGCCCGTTGCAGATGAATGAACGCCAATTATTGAGGGCACGACGGAGCCCTGTAGTGGCTTTAGTTGGCACTTGTACAGGGCAAGCTACCAAGAGAGGGTGAGTGCAGAAAGAAAACAGCAGGACAAAGACCGCACCTCTGTGAAGAAGCCTTTGTCGTTTATTTGGGTACCAGCCCAACTAAAGTTCGGACGTCAACAAAGGCAACGCGACAATGAAAAGGAAGACGCACGATTTACATACATATCGAATATCACGACCACCTAGAGACCCACTGTTGATGGTCAAGGAGTAGGCCGAGCTACCTAGTTGTGAACTTCGTTTGCCTCCTCCCGACCCGAACGACGGAGAACTTACATCTAGATAGGAAAGCTTCTTCTTTTGGGCCATCGATAGGTTTGCCTTCCGCCCACGCCCATTTTCCATGAGGAGTGTAAATGCTCTTGGGTAAGATACTTGGCCAGTATCCTCGGGGGAGGTCAGGGCCTGCCGCAGGTTCATGCTCATCCCCGGCAGTCACACTCAGGTCGCGCTCTTCAGTCCATGACAAGTCGACACGAGTGCTATCGGGAGAATAATCACTTGAAGGGTCGAGAAAAGGCTCATGCCACGGTTCCGAGTGCTGAGAAGAGGCTAACGGGGCCGTGAGGCTCCTAAAGAAAGTCGAAGAGCGATCGACACATGTTGTACGATATCCCCCCGGGGGACTGTGGCTCCTGCTACTTGGAGAAGGTGCTGCTGCACTGCAGGAGGGTCCTGGCAATATTTGTGAAGTGCTATCTGATGCTGCAGCGTCAATGCAATGCTCTGGGGCCGGCATGAGGAATGGAAGGAGGAAATGGGCAAGTGCGTCCTGCAGGTAATATGGTAAGAGTTGAAAACGAGGCATGGCTGATGCGGCTGGGGCACGGGGGAAGACGAAGCGCAGTCTGTACTTGAGGCAGCCATGCTGGAACCGCTCGTTTTCAAGGTGTTCTTGTCGTTGAGCGCCTTGTATTGGCAACTTTGATGGACCCATACTAGGCACAAGAAGGGGTTGTTAGGGGGCCCATAGGAGTTTAATAATCGATATATAAAAATACAAAGCAATGCTATACTGGTATCAATGAGTGTGGGTTGGTATTTAGGATACAGTGAGTGTGAGTGTTCAGTGGAATATACAGTAAATGACGGGATGGAAGGTTAGCATTCCAATGATCTGCGCGTGCAGGGTGGCGGGAGAGATGAAGAAAGATTCGGTAATGAAAGCGTATGGTCCGAAGCAGGTGGAGGTCTACATACAGGGACACCAGTAGTTAGCCCCAGTTCATCGAGTTGCTGTAACGTCCATAGGACGCTGGCTCGGCCGTCAGAAGAGGCCGTGATATTGCCCCCAAAAGTCGTCAGGCCGGGCGAGAAAGCATCGTAAATCGTGATAGGGATTTCATCTACAGAACATTCGCTGCTATCGTCTCCGGAGTCGTGTATCCAGCTCCCCATGCGCTCGTACTCTGCAAGAGTCATTCGTCGATCCTGAAGGTCATCGTGCTCCAAGGATTGACGTCGTCTTTCAGCTAGCCACGTAGCAAGAGAATTCGTTTCGACAGACGCAACTGAGCTTCGCCGGGGAGAAGTGGAACGAGAACCTGGGATCGGAGGGGATACCTGCTCCCACTCAGGCTCTAAAGAAGGCTGTGGTGAGCTGGTTCTCCGGGAGTGCGAAAAGCAGCCTATTCGCTTCACGACGCGTCGAACGCTCTTCTTGACGACCTGTTGAACACTTCTCCAGCTCCGACGCACCAGGTTTACGCGTCGTGAGTCAGCTTCAGGGCAGTGCGTCGGTTCAGGTGCTCTGGCACCACTTCGAGAGTACGGGCGAGAGTAAGCACTAACAAACCCAGAAGAGGGGGAACTTGGTGTGGTTGGTACCGGCTGCAGCACTTCCTCTCGATCCGACGGAGCCCAAGGGACATAAGGGCTATTAGGATGCGAGAAAGCCGGGAGGAGATTACGAGGATTTGTTCGCCGATTCGCGTCTTCTGACCGCGTTGCGTCGTTCGGTGAATTACCTCTCTGGAGTTGTAAGGAGAGGTGATCGAGATGAAGAGACAATTCCAAGAATGTTGGTAATAGAAGAGATGATGTTGATGGCACATGGGGCAAAGACGTGAATGATGGTACAGCTGGGATGATAGTATGCGGAGGGGGCGCTGGTTCAACGTGCTTGAGCTCTGGTGGTGTATTCCGTTGGACAAGACCCTTCCGTTTCGGAGAAAACGGAGTATTCGAAACATCCTTCAGTCGATAGAATGAATGGTTGCTACCACAAGAATACAGCCGTGCGTACCGTATTCATGTCACGCGCTTTAGGCGACAATGGCGAGCGGGCCGTCCGCTCAGCGAAGTCCCGTTTATCTCCCGCTGGGATATTCAGAATAGACACAACATCTACTGCACCATTTGTACAGGGCGAGAAAGTAGGGGAGTCGAAGTCGAAATGAAATAGCATCGCGTCGAGGCCAGCTAGACGTTGCAGTTCGTGAAGGCGTTCAGACATGGTGCAGCATGCAGAAGTTAAACGAAGGTGGGGGGCGAAAGGAGAGCTGTTCGCGTAAGGGGCCCTCGCCACCAGGCGGCCTAGATTAAAGGTTTCAGCACTCTGGAATACAATAGAGCCTCGTTGCAGAACAAATACAATGAACTGTCTCCTAAGCGCGCGTATTGTGCAGCACACCACGTGATGATCGACGGTGGCGCGAACGGGCGCGAACCCCCGCGACTCGCCCACAAACTACAGTGGACTTGGATTTTGAAGACAAAAGCACAGCCGGAGCCAGCGGACGAAAAATATGACATGCCAGCTCACCCTTATTTCGTAATGTGAGCCAACGGCCACCTGCCAGTCACCCACATGTTATGCATCATCACAATACGCCGAAAATCAACCCACCGCGACGTCGCGTCGGTTAATACGCTATATGTTCCTGAATACGTTCTATCCCACTTGATCAACCGCAGGGAGAGTTGACTACGCCTACTTTTGCGTCCAAGCCCTCTTGTTCATCGATGCACGCCGGCTCCAGTATGGTCCTGTATTGATCCATGCCACCACTTCCGATGGGTGGGGAAGATCATCCGTCGTTTCTTTCGGTGATACTTCATCACTGTTTTATAACCCGGACCTTCTATGATCGCTTTACTACTAACTTTCGGTCGTCACTGGCGGCTGTAGTGAATTGCATACCATATACTTACCATCGTTTCGCATACCCAGTTCCGCAATATATCCGGCTTGCTGAACGGCTTGGCGTATTTCTCCGCTGCCGTACCTCGATTACGGAGGGAGATGAAAGGTATAAATTCTGGTCGAAAGCAAAATCGCAGGATACTTGTGCACCGTCCCGAAAGCATCATATTGCTTGGAAAATGTTCAAGCTCCATATCATCGCGGTTCTCGCCGCGGCAGCGATCTCCCCGTTAGTACATGCAGTCAGCTCGCAAGCGTACACGTGGAAGAATGTCAAGGTCTGTGGAGCTACCGATTTGCCTGAACCTCTCTTCCTAACGAGGGATCGTAGATCGGTGGGGGCGGAGGCTTTGTCCCCGGTATCGTGTTCAATCCGAAAGAAAAGGTTTGTCGATACATCGTTCGAACAAGCGGGATCAGTATGCTAACTGATTCTTAGGGCCTGGCCTATGCCCGTACTGACATCGGTGGTGCATACCGGCTAAACTCGGACAACTCCTGGACGCCGCTCCTCGACTTCGCAGATGACGCCCGGTGGAACTACTGGGGCGCCGATGCACTTGCTACCGACCCTGTCGATCCTAAACGACTCTACATTGTTGGTTCTTTGTTGCAAAGTCCACCGATCTTGTAATAATCACTTCCAATTAGGCCACTGGCATGTACACCAACTCCTGGGATCCCAACAACGGACAAATCCTCATCTCGACTGATTATGGTGCTTCTTTCACCGCTTCTCCGTTGCCATTCAAAGTCGGAGGGAACATGCCCGGACGTGGAATGTAAGCATTGCTGCATCTATCTTTCGCGGAAGCTCTAACATATGTGTAACCTGTCAGGGGAGAGGTGCGTTAAAATTCTGCGGAGGGGGAGTTGGATTGACAGATGCGTGTACAGCGCCTTGCTGTTGACCCCCACAGCAACAATATCCTCTTCTTCGGCGCTCGTAGTGGCAACGGTCTGTGGAAGTCGACTAATTTCGGCGCAACCTGGACAAAGGTTACCAGCTTCACAAACACTGGTACTTTCATCCCAGATTCAAGTGACTCCAGCGGCTATAATTCCGACAAAATTGGTCAGTTTCCACTTATTGTCCAAAAAGACATCAGCTAACTCGTTCACTTTGTGTCCTTAGGCATTGCATGGGTCACCTTTGATTCAACTACTGGTTCATCTGGCTCACCAACTCCCCGCATTTTTGTTGGTGTTGCTAGCAAAGGCGCTTCGAACGTCTTCACTTCTACCGATGCCGGTGCAACATGTATGTGCACAATATCTGGTACCGTATTCTGCCTAACCTTGCGCAGGGTCTGCTGTCGCCGGCCAGGACACAACTTTCCTCCCTCACAAGGGTGTCCTCTCACCGGCAGAGAGTGCCTTGTATGTCACCTACAGTGACGGGGCAGGTCCCTACGATGGTACAAGCGGTGCCATCTACAAATACAGCCTGACATCTTCTACATGTAAGGTTTACACCCAAGCTATTCTTACCGTATTTTCATTCCATATCTTTCAGGGACAAATATCACGCCAGTGTCTGGTAGTGACCTCTATTTCGGATTCGGCGGTCTCACAGTCGACCCGCAGAAACCTGGAACAGTTATGGTGGCCGCACTTAACTCGTGGTGGCCCGAGGGACAAATCTTCCGTTCGACTAATGGTGGTACCACCTGGACCCCGCTCTGGGCATGGGCTAACTATCCCGAGATGAACAAGTACTATACATACTCAGACTCCCTTGCACCTTGGCTAGGCCCTAACTACGTCGATGGTACTGCTGGGAACTTACAAGTTGGTTGGATGATGGAAGGTAGGCGTTAAGCAACGTATGTCTTCGACGTGCGCCCACTCATTTTGTGTTTCACTCGCAGCATTGGTAATCGACCCCTTCGACTCCAACCATTGGTTGTATGGTACTGGTGCAACTATCTATGGTGGACACGATCTTTTGAAGTGGGACGCGGCCACGGGACGCAACGTCTCGATCAGTTCGCTCGCCGACGGTATCGAAGAGACGGCTATCCTTGGCTTGATCTCACCCCCATCGGGACCTACACTGATCTCTGCCGTGGGTGACATCCAGGGTGCCTCTGATATTTTATGGCAATTACCTCGTTGAACTGACGAGTACGACTACGTAGGTTTCGTACACAATAGCTTGACCGCTGCCCCTGCCCACTCATGGACCAATCCTGAATGGAGTACCACCTCTGATATCGACTTCGCGGGCAATGCACCAAGCAAGCTGGTGCGAATTGGCACTGGTGACAGGTACCTCCACTGACACTCATTCAAGAGGATCGAGCTCAGTAGAATTTCTATAGCTCTCAAGGCAAGCAGGTTGCATTCTCCAACGACGCTGGGGCGACTTGGTGCGTCAAAGTCCTCTGACCAAAAGAGGGAAGCTGATTGAAGTGTCTTTGCAGGGCACAACATTATGGAGCTGCCGACAATGTCAACGGCAACAAGGTAGCCATCTCTGCCGACGGCACCGCGATTCTCTGGCGTACGACCTCGAACGGTATCCAAATCTCAAACAATCAAGCGACCTTCACCCAAGTCAGCTCCCTTCCCGCTGGCGCCACCATCGCCTCTGATAAGAAGACCAACGCGGTCTTCTACGCTGCCAATGGCAACACGTTCTACCGATCAAGCGACACTGGCGCAACTTTCACTGCGCAGGGCACCTTAGGCTCCTCGACTAGTCCCCGAAAGATCGTCGTACACCCTACTGTTACCGGCGATGTATGGGTTTCGACTGACAAGGGCCTCTTCCATTCAACGAACAACGGAGCGTCCTTCTCTGCCATTAGCGGTGTTACGCAAGCTTGGGCTATTGCTCTCGGTGCTCCCGCTACATCTGGCGGGTACCCTGCCCTTTTCGCTGCCGCCGACATTGGTGGCATCGGTATTTTCCGATCTAACGACGCCGGTGTAAATTGGGTCAAGATCAACGACGCTGCCCATGGATTCGGTTCAGCAGCTTCTGCTATCATTTCCGGAGATCCAAGAACATACGGACGGTGAGTACCCGTCTCTAGCCGCAAAATCAACTACTAAGAGATGGCGATTGTAGTGTCTACATTGGAACGAACGGTCGCGGAATCTTCTATGGTGATGTTGCAGGCTCACAACCCCCCAACACCGCAACTGCTACTTCAACTGCTACTAGCGTGAGCTCCACCCCAAGCTCCAGCATCCCAGTTACCTCTACACGCTCCTCGACTACTACGACCGCGCCCAGCACACCTACAGGCGGCACCGGGACGGCACCCCAATACGGTCAATGCGGAGGTAAGCAGTTATAATTTGGCGTTGTGTCACAGAGTCTAACTCATTGTATCTATAGGCAACGGTTGGACGGGGCCGACCGCCTGCCCATCTGGCTTCACTTGCACCGTTGGAAATGAATGTACGTATCTAGACTCTATTGAACAACGCGCCGTCTAACAAGGGAACTTCTTCAGGGTACTCACAATGTATCCCCACTTAGAGGGTGATAGAGGAATGGGCGATACTAGTGTCACGGAATGTAGAATAACAATACACATAGTATTATGATGAACCGTCGGCTCTTTCTTCTTTCCAGACCTTCCAGCCGGTGATGAGGCTGAGCATCTGGCTATGGTATCTATAGGTGCTTGGTGGCTGCTTACCTCGAAAAAGCGCCGCCGGTCGCGAACGCGCACTCCCCGGCAACTCGTCAAGTCTATAACAGTTAGTATGGTAGGTGATATGGCCTAAGGCATTTAACATACCCAGTCGTGCAAGCCTAGTACAAGCATCGATGATTGTGAATAGTCCATCACCTGTGGGACGTCAGCGACGCGGTATCATATTAGGAATGGTTGAGATGAAACGTACTTGTGAACTTTGTTCCTTGGACCTCCAAAGTGTGAAGGTATGGGCATGTCGAGATGAAGATTGCGGCCTGATCATCCACCGCAGTGTTGTTGAGGTTCAAAACCTCCAGAGATGACGGTTCTTCGTCATCATCTGGCATTAAGCCTGCCAAATCTGAGGAACGAAGATACATCACGCCCGAGAGGTTCAGTTTCTAAGCGTGAATGTTAACAATCGCAACACAACTATCGATACCGGGGGATCAGTGACCTTGCATTTTCTACCCACTCGTCTGATGAACACTTCCAGACTTCGCTCGAATTTACCTGTAGTGCCTAACTTCGCATTGCCCACCAAATTGATGTGTTCCAACTCCGTGAAGCCCGATAGACTGTCCACGAGCACACGCAATATGGTATCAGTCATCGTCAGGCCGGAGGAATTGCCCATAGTCGCGTTCGTCGCCTGCCCACCACCCAAGGCACCTATAGACAGCGTCTTCAGGTGCGGGTGGCACGGTATAGTAGCTATCAAAGTTGTCCAGGACATAGGTGTCGAGGTCAGTGACAGCTTTTCCAAAGGTGGCGCTGTTTCAGGATCAGAGAGGATGGCAGGGTGTTTGACGAGGGTGAAGGAGATGTCGAGATGTCGTAGGGAAGGACACATTGAGATGATTGGATTCAGTGACATATCTGTGAGTGACGTCCCCCTAAGCTTCAGGGTGTGCAAGGACGGTAGCCGTGTATCAGCGCCCAAGCCTGCCAGCAGTTTTGCGAAGGCTGTATCCGTCTCCAGAGTCGTTAAATCAGATGCAGAAATTTGCATAATGGTACGACGAGCTAACCCAGTTAGGTATTCCTGCGACCTTCAGCACTTCGAGTTGTTGCCCGCACGCTTGGATGAGTGGGACCAAGGACAGAGGGGTCACGGATGTGTAGTTCACATTGAGTGAGCGCAGTTCTGTACATTTATTCGCCGCTGCCTGCATCGTCAATGTGCCCACTTTATGGCATCCTCTGCCACGCGTAGTGTCAGGGTTATTGGAGGAAGCACACGCTGAAGAAACATTACCGCAGCACCAGCGACCGCAATCCTGGTAGGGTAGACACCACAGACGCGAAGAGCGAATCGGGGAATGTCTCAAACCCAGAGAGCTCAAGTTCACGAAGTTTATCGCCGAACTTCTGTACCTCAGAGATAGTCTGTTTGCCGACGCCAGGCAGGTCACTGGTCAAAATCATGACTGAGCCGTTGAAGAAGAACTACGAGTCAACGACTGTAAGACATGAGATGTATAGCATTGAGTTAAAAACACACAGAGGTTATGAATGCTGCGTTCAAGACCGTGGGCGCGGTTGCCTTGAGTAGCGTAAATATTCGCGTCAGAATGGCGTCCGGCAGAATCTTTAGATACTGCCTAGTCTCTTCCCAGGCATCATGTTCGCGAGCTAGCGTCCTGATATTACCTGCGAATACGCGGATACACAACGAAACCAGTGTTGGAACAGATGCATCGACGTGAAGTTTCCTCTCTGAGTACGCGGAGGAAGAGGGGGCAAACGCCCGGGCGGAGGGAAGATCGTCTTCTGTCGGTGCCCCGAGTGCGAGCGAGCTTGGGCCACTTTGACTATTCGCGGTGGTCTTCGCTTTCTTATGAGCTGGTTGGGACTTCGGAGGCATCAAAATCCTGGAAAGAGTTCACTCATGGCGGGCGTCTATCAGCGATCTAGGTTGCCATTCGGACAGAAAATCTCAAAAAGACACATATCTTGCAGTACGCCTCCAGTAATCCTCAGGCACTACCTACAAAATGAGTACTCGCAGAGGTCGGCCCTTGCCATCGTGTTTTACGGGCCTGGCATATAATTTACACAAGAATAATGCTACGACGACCGTCTTGGCGACGTGTGGTCCATGTATGCTTGACTTCTCCCACTTGATTGCGAACATGGCGCGTAGCTACGGTGCAGTCGTATTGCTAGGATAGTCGAGTGCGCGTCGTAGAACGGCATTTCTGTGTCGAAGATGAGCGGGAAATCAGAGTGGTTACAAATGAAACCAAAACCTCTGTTTGAACTGTGCTAGAACGGTTGGGGGGGAGACGCGTTCGCCCTGCGACGGGTCGACCGCAGGCCTGGTGAAGTCAGTACTAGCAGTATGCCAATCATTCGAGGAGGAGCACACCTGTCCTCCTTCAAAGTGGTTTCAATGATGTACATCCGGTCGTTCCTTGGAGGGCCGCCTTCTTCCGCTGCAGCAGCAGCACCGGGGGCCTCGGCGACCTTGAGCCCCGTCACCACCATCTCGTGAGACGCGCTCCTCACAACAGGCAACTGCGACGATGGGTCGTAGTCGAGAATCAGAACATGTTCATCTGGCGACTGGGGCAACAGCGAGAGGGGGGAATCATCTGCGTATTGATACTGAATGACTGGATGCGCCAGAGTATTCGACTGATTTGCCGCCAAGCTCGTCGCCGCCACCGATGAATGTGAGAACAGGATATAGTATGGTGGTGGCTGGTTGGACATATTGCTGACACGATCAATTTCAGGAAATTTCAGAGCGCTACCATCAAATAGCGACCATCATACAGGCCATGGCGCATATGTTCGCCTCGACACAATACGAGCTCGACGTGCACTGCGTCGACAGCAGACCCAGTACCGCCGCGTCTATATAGCCCTGCGTTTGGACAATGGCTGCAATAATGCTCCGGACTATTGTCCTTGGCGGTTCCGACGACACAGCGTGGTCTCTCCATGCTCTCTCAGGCACCTAACGACCGCACGCGACGCTATAGCAACTCATAATTCAACTTCCCAAAGCAGTGGGAGTATATAACGCACCAGGGGAAGCCATCCCGACGATCCAACTTCCACCTCGTCGGGCCCCTACCCGACGTTTCACGCTTCTCTCGGTTCTCTGAGACTCCTTATATTAATTCACGCATCAACGCAAGGGTACCTTTGGACCCGTTCACTCCTTTCGTTCTACATTCTTTTGTGTTTTTCTCCGATATGTTGCGTTCAGTCGTCGCTTTCGCCGTCATCCTCTCCCTCTCCCTCTTCCCCGGCGTTCTCTCAGGACCAGCGTGCGCGAGGAAGCATCGTCAAGCTGCAGACTGCGTTCAAAGGTGCAAAACAAAATGGGGCTTCCCCGGTCGTATGATGGGCACCAACTCCTGGGGAGTTGTGATGCAGAAAGATGTAAAACAGTCTAGCGAGGTCTGGGACCAAGCAGTGGCAGCAGCGTGCGGCACTAACGCGTCAGTCCCCCCTTACCTCATCTAAGCGTGGCTGACACTTGACTCAAGTGCGAAAGCTACCACATCTGGAGGGCCCGTCAAGGCCGATGGCGCTCTACCCATTGGACCTCCGTCGCCCTCTACCAGCTCTGTTATCTTGAGCGTATCCACCCCGGTTGTACAAACTTCGTCATCCATTGCGACTACTTCTAGCTCATCAGCTGCTACTACCACCACGGCGGCGGCGGCCCCGAACAAGGCTATCGTTAAAGGTGGTTTGGGCGGGGCGGCTCCGACGACAACGACGACGAGTAGCAGCAGTACTGTAGCACCATCTAGCTCAGCTCCTCCGCCTCCTTTACCGCCACCTCCACCACCTCCCAAAGAGACACCCCCTCCACCACCTCCTCAAACCACCCAACAGCCTCAACCAAAGCCTTCCCCACAGCCGAAGCCAGCACCCGCGCCTGCTCCAGCGCCAGCGCCCGCTCCCCCTTCAAGTGGCAACGGCGGTGGTTCTTCTAGCGGCGGCGATATCGATGTCTACTTGTCTGCCCACAACTCCTTCCGAAGCCAGCACGGCGCTGCACCATTAACTTGGAGTGACAATCTCGCGAGCAAGGCCCAGCAATGGGCTAACAACTGCGTATTCCAACACTCGAAGGGTGCGCTTGGAGCGTTTGGAGGTAAATCACTTCTTGCCTCCCGTGAGCGACGATCTAACAGATCGTTGTTATCAGAAAACTTGGCGGCCGGTACTGGGAGCGCTTATGACATCCAGTCTGCCATCAAGTCGTGGACGGACGAAGTTAGTGAGTATTGTTTGTCGCTCCAACTACCTAAGAACGTGCTTACCTCAATGCGTAGAGGACTACAACCCTAACAACCCTGTTCCATCCCATTTCACCCAAGTCGTCTGGAAAGGGAGCAGTCAAGTCGGATGTGCTGAAGCGCTTTGCGACGGCATTTTCGATGCTAAGTTTGGGGTGAGTACACGTCTTGTCGGCTCGTCCGTAATAATTACTGACCGCGCGCTCTGTTGTGCCGCAGAAAGCGAAATATTTCGTTTGTGAATACTCGGCCCAGGGAAATATCATTGGCCAATTTGCGTACGTCTTCTCCCATGGATTCCCGTTCAATTCTCAAAGCTTACGCAATGAATTCATAGTCAAAACGTTCAAGCTTGAAAATGTTTTCGTCCTTTGTTGTGTATATTTTCGCTATCAATGAACTACATAAACTTACTGTATCTTTATCGTTTCCTTTCCTTTTTTTTGTTTCATTGTATCATTGCATCTGGATGCAATCTCTGCCTCTCCTTGTTTACGTAGAACGTGGTCCCAATACACTCCCGATTAAGTGGTATAGCTTGTTTGATGAATTGTACAGCAAGTCAGAAAGCTAAATTTGTCGAATTGATTCCTCGCGGCGCTTCAACTTCCTCACACTCAGCGAGCGACCACTTTGCCTTTCAACGTTTCAACATTCACACATACCACCTCCACCTTCCTTTCATGATCTCCCCTGCTGTTAAGAAAACACTCTCCGGGCTAGGCTACATCTTTCTCGTCCTGGTGACCATATGCGCGACCAGTCTGTCGAGCGTAGCACTCCTGACACAAGCTGTTCGCGCATCGCCTCGTCGATCATGGACCAACAACTTCGACGCCGTTGTTATAGGAGCCTCATACGTTATTGTGGTGAGCACCTGCTCTACTTGGGTTGCTGCTTGCGACGCGGCCCCCGTTGGCCGCGTTCCCAGCGCAGGATACCCGTTCATAATGTCGCAGAAATGTGTTCATTCAACCGCTTTAAACAGCTTGTCGCCTCCTTGTTACTATGCATCAAGCGCAGAGTCGCTGTGCGAATGAGGCTGCAGCGCATTTCGAAAGTGTATCGGACAATAGGGCGCAATGATGTCCCGAAGGTGCCGTGCCCAGTTCCCACCTAACCTCTGACATTGTATTTACATCGCGAGTGACGCGTGCCTCTAGTCCGTACACCGATACATTGAACAGGAGTACGCCCGTACGTGTTTCGTCGCCTACGAGTCGTTACCGAAGGACGCTTTCCACGAGGGATGGGGCAGGCCGGGTACGTTTCGCTCCATGGACAGCATGCAGGGATAATGAATAGTGTCCAAACTCTAGGAACCAAATATGAAGGCATCCGATTCAGGCGTGTGCTCCTCGACACCATCCCGCAGATCGGTACGTCTCCTTATCCCCTTCTAACCGCGTTCCGGTACTCAGGCTCGCGCCATGTTTGCGTCCCCCCGATTGTTCATGAATATGAATTCCACGACATGGCAAACAAACAGACGAATTAGCTCGTGCAGTCATTCCATCTCACCCCGCGATGAAGCCTCATGCTCGCATGCTCCACCACTTTCGCTTCATCTTGCCGCTTCTTCCAAGTATTACATCCGAGGAAGAAAACATTTCCTTCCTTCACTACTACGACTCCGCCATCCAGATCGTAAGGAATTCATCAAGAGAACCTACGGAAGCCGAGTTTGAACTAGGCATGCAAGCTGCCCAAGAAATCATAAACTGGTCAGTGTTCTGTCTCAAGATGTCGTGGCCAATGTCTTCTGAAGACTGATATGAATATCCCTAGCCTCACCGAGTGCCAGTTGGACTTGATGGAAAGCTCACAAACGCAATTGGATGGAGACTCCTCCGTTGAATTGACATAACAACCCCAACCCAGACCAAAGACAAACATAAAAAACATAATCTACGCGATGCCGGAATCCGCCCGTCTATGGGTGGTTGGTGGACATATTTGACGACCACATGTCGCGAACTCAATGCAACCCTTCCCCATATACGTCCTTCCAACTATCTCTGGAGCTCCACGCCTTCCAGTACCCAGCTACTTGCTCGGGGACTTCCGCGCCAAATGCATCCTTCAGAGCCGTTAAACCTTCCTCGCTCTTGATTGCGCCGACGGTAGCAGCGATCCTTGCCAACCACGCGCCCAGATGGAAATCGTCTTCTCCGGGAATATCTCCACCCAAGAAAGCCGTAGCCTCAGGCAGACGCTGGGGAAGACTCTTCAAGATGTATGCACCGACATTGGCAAAGTGGTCCTGCGATTGTTGGAAGAAGCCATCCTTCGTTGCTTCAAGAGCGTTGCCCCGATAGATATCTAGGAGCCCACCGTTCCCAGCTATCTTATCCGCGTAGAATTCTTCAAACTCTTTGCCCTCGATAGACGCAGCGACCTTCGCCAACGTATCTTGTCCTAGATCGAGATATGTCAATACCGTCGATAAAAATCTGAGACCAAACTTACTGTTGGACAAGAAAACACCTGGTAACCCTGCAGCTTTCGCTGCAAGTTCTTCTTGGTTCCTCTATGTTCGTGTCAGAAAGGCAGCGGGATATGTATAGTAGATACTTACGGCGAGGAGCAGGGCAAAGTTAGGATCAATGCTATCTTCGTGGATCTCCTTGATGAAGTCCGCGTCCCCTGCTTTCACTTTCTTAGGCGCGTTTTGCACGAGATATGCAGTGACGTCGGTCGTGCTGGTGTACGCTTTCCCGTCGGCCTCAAGCGTCGGCAACGTTGCGTTAGGGTTCTGCGTCAGGCAAGTAATCAGTCTCTATAGTATCCATAAAGTGGAATTGTACTTACAATCTTGATGAAGTCGGGTTTGAAGTTCTCGCCCAATACGAGGTTGACCGTTTGCTTGGATATGGTGTCGGAAGAGTAACCTAGCTCTCGCCTTCGGGGAAATTGCGAGTATACGCGTCAGTGCTGTTTCATCACTAACCGAAACGTCTACTCACAGAGCTAGCTCTGGGACTGCTGCCCAAACCGAGCCACCAAACGTATAGAGTACCGGTGTAGAAGATTGAGACATCTGTGTGGTAACTTGTAAGGCGATTCTTGTTTAAAAAGAGGTAGAAGTTTCTTCGGATGACGTCTGGAGCTCAGCGCGTCGTTGTAGCTCGAGGAGTTCTGGGAGGAGTGATTTCTTATGATACTGACTATACTTCCCAGATTGCAGCTTTAATACTGAGCGCTCACGTGACCGCAGTAGCGATGTTCGTCAGCCGTCGGTGAGGAGCAGTAATCATCGTCGACGAAAACTATCATGTTGTTGTATCCCGGCGCAGGGAGCTACCGACTCTCAGTCAGCTCGGGGGCGTGATAGTGCGTGATACATTGATGCTGTACTAATCGTATCAGTTTCGGTCATGCGTTTTCCAATCAATCATCACTGTTCACTGTACACGGCCGTGTTATATGCGGTGGGTAAGGTACACGCATTTATGATGTCGAAGGGCGAATATAGGATCGCATCATCTTTCCCTCCGGGATGTAAGTATAGACACGGAGGGAGCCATGCACGTCGGATAAGCTTCCATCCAAGAACAAGTTACACAGGGGCTAGGGGGTAATCCTGAAACACTCAGCAGATCGCTTGATCGAATTCGAATACATCCTTCTCAAAGGCTTCTTCGATACACCTGGAGGACACGAGCCGTTCATATGATGGCAAGGATCGCGGATGTGTGTAATGAAACATGTACGATTGGGACACGTTGCTGGGTCTTTCCGAGAGCCAACTTCCGAAGGCAACGTGTTTGGGTTAGGCGCTGCATTGATATCTATCTAATTCTGGACTTCTTCGATTGCCTGGGCGCGCGGCCAGTCAGCGCTTCGCTGAAGAGTAATGTATATGAAGGAGGAACGCTGACACGATCGTACATTGTCGACGGAGCTGTAACCAGTACAATTCTATTCTGGCGGTAAGGTGGAGGCGCGCAAAGCTCCGAAGCCTTTGGATTTCGGATTGTTAGCCAACACGGGGTTGATCTGGTACCCTGTTGGTAGTAGGGTTCCGATATGCAGACCGCACTGCACTTGAGCCCCGTCGATCAAGAGGCCGTTCCATGTAGATCGTGGATACACATCCTGTACAGATGTTCATCAGTAGTTGAGAGAACACCGTCAAATCTCCACGATGTGCACACACGTAGATCAGAAACAGATCTAATTTTAAGCCGAGCCGTCTGTGACAGTGCGCAGTAGCTCACGCATGCCATTCACCCCAAAGGACTGATCATCACCGAGATTGCGACAGGAGTAGAGGCTCTAAATGTATTGCCTATATCGCAAATCAATTATCGTAAATCACCCAAGTGGGATACTACCGCACTATCGCCTATGAAGATCCCATAGATATCTGATGTTAAGAAGGTGCGCAGCCGCTTAGAAGAGGAAGACCTGAGTAGAATGTCGCATAAGAAGTATGTTTTAAATTTGGTGTAGTAAAGAGCTTTACCTGGTCCACAAGTTTACTAACGGTTCTTGGGGCAGGGTACTTGAGTTCTTCAAGATGCTTTTTCATGGCGTTCATCATTGGTGGTGGGCCACACATGAGAATCTTAACGTCATCCGCGGTTGGCGGAAGATAGGTCTGGATTTGGTCCTTGGCGACGAAGCCAACACCTCCCTTCCAGCCCTCAGGAGCGTTGTTGAGTACGTAGTAGACCGTAAATCTGTCCGGATTAACATCGACAAGCTCGTCGAGTTCCTTCTTCAGTAGGATATCCTCGAAATTAACATTAGCGTAGATGAGTGAGAGTTTAGTCTTGTCCATGGGGTTTTTCAAGGAAGCTCGAATGATCTGGAGCATGGGCGTTATGCCGGTACCGCCGGCGATCATGCCAATTGATGTGGCGAGGGTCGGAGAGTAGTTGAATTGGCCTTTAGGTCCCTTGATGCGGACTTTGTCGCCCAACTTGAGGAGGGAAAACATGCGGGAGATATTACCCTTCTCATACGACTTGATGAGCAAGTCGAAGTGACCGAGATCATCGTCTGACGACGTAGGGGTATAAGATCGCATGATGTCCTTGCCATTTATTTCGGCAGACACGGATATGTGCTGGCCAATTGGGAGGCCCAATACATCCTGGGGATGGGGAAGGGCAAATCGGTAACTGAACGCGCAGCGTCAGTTTAGACGTCAAGGAGAGCAGCGTGGAGAGACAATTACATGGCAGTGTTTGGGGAAATGACAATCTTCTCTTTGAGGGGAAACTCTTGCCATGCCTGTGGGTTGAGCACGGGTTTTCGGCCTAAGAAGGGATATTAGTTGGGAAGCGTGTCGCAGATACATTAATTGAACACACGTCTATGTGCTACCTTGACGTAGAGAAACACGGTGGTGATGACAGCAAGGGTGAGAGCGAAGGCCTGGGGAGTGAGAATGTGTTTGAGGTCGTCCATGAGGCCCCAGGAAGATTCTCCGGTTACTTCGTCCGCTCGATTGTAGTCTGTGGTGTTGAGGCCGTAGAGGATAATATCTGAGATATGATATCCTGCGTCTGCGAGCTGCTTGCGCACAAACTGCGAGAGGGTGAAGAGGATGATGGAGGTCGAGAAGAAAGAGACGACGAACGCGACTTGGGATCGGTTCATGGCTACAAAAAGACGTGACCTGCGTGACCCTGGGGTGTGACAGACTCTGGGTAGTTGAAACAACCATCAACGGGTCACGTGCGCCGTTATATGGGCACTGCATGGGCGAGTCGAAACTTGTGCTTGTTCCATCCTGTTGACCGCCAAAATCTCCCTTTTCTTCTTCTTTTCCCTTTATTTTTCATTTCTCATCTTTTCGACCGCCTTCTCTTCGCTCGTTCATATCATTTCAGCTTCAATCTACCCGTTGCACAAAAAAATCCAGGCCGAATCCTTGCCCAAACGCTGGCGTAGCAATTTTGAACCGCATGCCGCAGCCGATGCCTCATCCACAGAAACAAAGAAAGCGTCCCCCCTCCACCCTGCGCATCGACACGCCGGCTCAGAATCCTCATATAGCCCATGTCGTTCAGGATAGCCTAACGTCCGCCTCAGCAACAGACTCTGCTGCTTCAGATTACTTTTCTTCCCCATTCAACTCAATGTCTAGGTCTTCAAGGAACAAGTTATCCCTCACCCTCTCCTCTGCCCGCTCGTCGACGAACTCGCTCACCCTCGACCGTTCAGACGAGCCACCACCCACGGCAGACCCAGTAAACCGTCCGATCCGACCGCGTAGGCCCTCAGTTATCTCCCTTCCTCCCCCGACAAATCCTACATCGTTGCTACAGCGGAGGGAAGAGGAAGAAGGCTCTCCAGGCTCGCCTACAGCCCCCTACCGCGATGGACCGATTCAGATCATCCCCAACATCTGGCTGGGCTCAGAGGACAATGCCCGAGATTGGAAGACCCTCCATACCCTCGGCATAAAGTGTATATTAAACGTCGCGAAGGAGATATCCTCGCCATTCGAATCCGTTGCCTCTGGCGCCCCTCGCCCGCTCAGACCAGTGGCATCTACACCTAATCTCGGTCATAAGGACGAGACTAAGGGTACGTATTATCCACCCCATGTTCCCAGTGGCAGGCCAGGGATCCACTATCTCAAGCTTCAATGGTCACACGGCCAGCAAAACCTTGTTGAAGAGGGGTTCCCTGCTGCAATGCTGTTTTGCGACGCGGCGTTGGAGCGAGGCGAAGGCGTCTTGATTCAGTACGTGTATCCCCTGTCTTCCTGTACCGACTAACACAAGTGACCATCAATCATTCCAATAGCTGTCAATGCGGTATCTCTCGCTCCGCAACGATGGTGATTGCCTTGGTTATGCGGGCAGCAGCCGAGAATTCCCCTCTTGTTCCCCCGGAGATTTGGGAACTAAAAGGTATGCAAGGAGCATATTCTTTCGTTAAGGAGAAGAGCAAATGGGTCGGCCCGAATATGTCGTGAGTTCTGATTCCTATCAATTCGAACTTGTTGTCTCTGCAACAAATGAACCAGTTTCCATCAACGAATGTCACATGAGCGCTGACTTGTTCTTTTCTCCATAGGCTCATCTATCAGCTTATTGAATATGAGCGTAAGCTTAAAGGCAACTTGTCTCCGGCGTCTTCGGAGCGGTCTTCTGCCATCGCCGAGGAAGAGGAGGAATGGGGCCGTCGTCGTAAGCTGTTGGATGAAGCTGAAGAGGGAGGCAAAGGTGCTTCTGAGGAACAACAGGAGAGTAAGGCTGTCCTAGCGGAGGCTCAAGCACTTGACAGGGCTATGGAAGAGCGCATCATAGCGAGGAGGTCGTCTGCATCGTCGTTGGCCTCCAATTCGTCGCTAAACGGATTCGGCAATGGTGTTGGTATGGGGCAAGCGTGGCGCAGTCGCTATGCGACTACCCGCAAGCGCACAGGTTCTATCGCATCAAATCACACAAACTACAGCATCCTCAGTGAGGAGCTCGTTGAGGAAGATGAAGAGCAAGCCCTGCTCGGCGTCGGCGGAGGATTCGATGATGACCGACCTCGGTTATCCATTGCTTCGTCAACCGATTCTTCCAATACCAGCGCGACGTCGGCCACCAGTTCAGCGGACCATTCCCCAGATGACGAGAGCAACCCACCGGCTAGGAAACCCAGCATGGATGATGTGTTCACGCCATCAACAGCCCGTCCCCTGTCTTCGAGACCTGCTTTCCCTTTGCCCCCGCCTTCTGCCCCTGTGTGGAAAACGTCCTTTGGCTCTTCGACATACGGTGTGCCTCAGACGAGTACTCGTGCAACCTTTGACCTTCCAGTCGATCCATTCACATCGCAAGACCTCAGTCAAGCGATGTCCACTACACCAAAGGCGACGAAGCCCACAAAAATGCGGCGGCGACCTGTGCCTCTTGGACTCAACATCTTGCCTCCCGTGCCATCGTCTCCAATAACTATTGTTGCAGACGAATCGGACTCAGGAGCAGAATCCTCAGCCCGGGCAAGTCAGTCATCCTCTGTCGACGCACTCTCCGAAGCTTCTACTTCTGTTCCGCGGGGGCAACCTTCTACGCAAACCTCGTTGCCTATTGTTCCCCTTCGTGTTCGCACCCAGTCTCGTAAACCCTTGCCTCCCCCATTGCATTTGCGCAATGCTACACCCCCGAAGACAATCTGTACCGCACGTCCCATGGAGTCTCTTCGTCAATCACATCATCGCAATTCCTCCTTGTCCTTGTCATCCACTTCCTCTTCTTCCTCTTTCTCGTCGCATTCTTCCGGTGCCACCCACTCTCGCCATCCCTCGTCTTCCTCCATCCAGGATATGCTTTCGCGACCCCACATGCAACCCCGCGGAGCATCCCAACCCATACAACCCCACACTCCCAGAAGACCGACGCTTCCCCGCTCACAGTCTTCTCTCAACACCCCATCACAAACCCTCTTCGTATTCCCTCCGTCACCAACATTGAACGCCCGCACGCCGTCCACGATGACGCTTACTATGTCTGGCCCCACAAATCCCGACCCGCATCCTGATCTGGCAACTGCTGTCCCTTTCCCGACTTTGTCGACGCCAAGGGTAGAGACGTTCAAGGGCAAGCATGGCCGGACAAGGAGCTTCATTGGTCTAGGAGCGCCGCCCACCCCGACTACGGCGTGTTCCCGAGTCGATGCCAAAGGTTGGGTCGCATACAGCTGAGGATCATAGGAAGGGATGGTCCAATCGTCTTGGCCGTTTCATCCCCAAATTATGCCAGCCACGTCGCCAGCACCCCTGCATGCTTAACCAAATATGACACCCTTCTCACTGCATTCACCACTATGACTTATTGGCCTAGTGATCCTTCAACCATGGTCTGGACCCCCACTTGTATATATCTATGTCAGCTTCGACGCCTCGCATGGTTTTTATGTTCCTCTGATTGGGACATTTCCGCAAGAGACGCCTATGCCCATGTCATCGAGTTCTTGGAAGCGACGGATCGTTTCATACTTCTTTGTTTCGCCGGACATCACTGACTGATTGTATTTTGTTATTTTATTGTTTACCTCCTCTTGGGCAGATCTGGCATCAACGTAACGTCCTCCTGTATACATACATACGCATCGCGTTCTTGTCTTCATTCACACATTTGGCATTATTGGCATTTTCCATTTTATTGAACAACTAACCTCCAACGTTGACTCTGCAATGCATGATGTTACGTAGACCGTCTTATATATCGAACTTCGTTTTATGAATCTCTCATGTCATTTTAATTTCGAATGTGAAGTCTCATTAGGTACGTACTACTACACTAACTGAATATCTTCCCAACGCTTCTTGAGATAGCAGAAGAAACGAGCTGGCCGCCAATGCCACTAATTCCCCAGCCGCCGACGGCGCTATTCGCCCATCGTTGCTTCGCATCTCGGTCACTGAGTCGAGTCTGTCAATGTCTAACATATATGGTGCAATTAGACTTACGCGTAAGTGAAACCTATAGCATTTGCGAAGTTGAAGACGAGGGAAAGGATTACGATTGGTACATAGCTAGATAGAAGATTAGATGAACCGAGGCTGGGAAGCCATATGTTTCACTCACGAAAAGTTGAGTTTGACTATAGAAACTATAAGCAGAGCTACCCAAAGCAGAGGGAAAGAGTAGACTGCGGTCTAAGGGAACAGTTAGAATAAGGGAGGGGATAGGCACGGGTTATCATGTACCCAGAACATTCTGAGTGCGCGTCGTTAATACCGATTACGATTAGACAGTCAAGAGAATTTCTTACTTCGAATCCACAGGATTTGCTGGTCGAGACGGCTGTATTGGAGGGATATGTGAGTTCCGTGAACCAAAAACATGAAGCAGCAGGCTCACATCTCGGCTCTCAAACACCCAATAACTGTCCCCGTCTTCGTCCACCTGCAGACAGTTGGCGTATAGTCCATTAAGTGAAAGGTCATGACGTACCTGATTCCAGAACCGCAGTCCGACCAGAGTTCTCCCTGAGACGTTCTGCAGCAGTCTGAGTTCTGACATATGAATTAATGAACGAAATGAGCGCGTACTCTGCAATTCCAGAAATCCATTGCAAGCAACACGACCACTACAACTGTCTGTGTGCTGTCAGTCAGCAAATACGTGGAATCACTCTGTCTCAAGTACGTACCGAAAGCACGTAGTTGTCGGTAACCCATCCACACATAATATAGACCACGATTGCAGCAATGCGGAATATATAAAGGAAAAATAGAGCTAAAGGGTGTGCCGACTATATGTGTGTCATGAGTTGAAGCATGTCCGCCGATATGCGACTGACTCATACTTGACGGAATATGCCCGCAATCCCTGTTCCCTATCGCGTTAGCCGAGGGGTGCAGCAAGACACATTGCGGACGCACCTGACTCGGCATCGCTCTGTGTCGTGGCCAGTCCAGACGTGTGATTCGAAGGAGTGAGGACCACGGGGGTGCGAGTATTTTGGGCCGCATGGATACTGCCTGCCAGCTTTGGTTGCTCGTCGACGTCCGGCTCTATCGTATCGTACGCGCTCATCGTGGAGGAGGTGGTGGTTTGAAGCAAGAGAGTAACTGGTCACGCTTTCCGGAATGATGAGCGGTACGTGTAAAGGCTCTGGTCAACAAAGCCAAACAGCTCATGTCTGCTCGCCGTTATGAACGGTGATCGACCGACAGAAGTAACTGCACTTCTTGACCGCGTACGCTCACCAGACCTCCCGCTCGTTCCCTCAATTGCCCCGACGCTCGCTCATGTCTCCACCCTCGACGTACAGCACATCACCGCTGACGACCTCTGCCCTCACGACCTCGCAGACGCTCCCCCAGAGGTCAGAGTCGCTTACACGCTCATTGTCCTCCTCAGACTACGCCAACTCAGGCTGCACAAGCGGCCCAGAACGAACAACTTGTGGGAATTATGGAAGGAATTAGAAGAGAATGCAAATGATGTCGAACTTCTTGATGCACACATCGCCAGTGCCTGGAGTCTCTTCGTTTCCGAGTATCACAATGCGGTTGAGGTAGAGGACGCTCTCTGGATAGCTTTCCCTGAGGACCATTCCAAAGACTCTCGCCGTCTCAGAGGTATGATCAGGGCCTCTCGTGACTGGGCTCAGAACTGACTCGACCCAACAGTCGTCGACTTTCTTTACGGCGAGGACAGCCCCAGGGCGCTAGTCACCCACCGACTGGTGCAGCTGAGTCTGCTCAGACGATGGAAGCAAGGCGCATTCCCCGAGGATACATTCGCCAGTATCTCTCCACGAATCATCTTAGACCGATACGACAACCTTGGCACGCCTCGGTAAGTAGAATCCTGACATCGCCACCGCCATCTATAATTAATGCTTCGAACGCCACAGGATATATCATATCCTTGACAACGTCTGCGGCGCTATCCAATTGTTTCTTTTGGCCTCGTATCTCCTATACCCCCCAATCGTCAGTATCGTCGACGCTCCTCACGTTAGCTCAGACTACGGTCTCCGCGAGATATTCATCGTTATCTTGTCACTGTCCCTCGCCATTCGATCATGGTCTATGGTGGCCATACCCCCTCTCCTTGCCTTTTGTGCATTCATGTTATCTCTTCCGGCAGTTCCAATTCCAGGCTCTACCGCGTTCTTCATTCTACTTCTCGCATTCGCGCTTCAAATCCTTGCGCTGCACCTACCCATCCCCACGAGCCCCCTCCTTTTCCTAGACCCCGAGAATCCCCTCCCTCTCGCCTCCCTCTTCAGCCTCGCAATAGCGAAGACTGCAGCCCCCGCATTCCGGTTCTTCCTCCCTGTTTTCACAATTTGCTTCGTTCTACTTTCGTATTCACTAGCGGACACATTTTCCTTAAAGATCATGTCCAACCTGGAATTTCCTATCCCCACTTTCTCAGTCATTCCAATCCCCATCGAGACTCGTTCCGCCTTCCTTTTCATCCTGGCGATCATCTTCATTTCGTTCCTCTCGTCTCTGGCGATCCTTATGAATGTTTTACCCAAAAATTGTGCTTCCCCTACTCTCGAGAGGTGGGATCGGTATACCAAGCCTGTTGGCCTTGAAGCCCGCCGAGCTTTCATTTATGCTGTGGTTTATCACAGCTCCCCTTATATGTTTCCTCCTCCGTTCAATCTTTTACATCTCGTTTTCGTTCGTCTTCCCAAGACTGTGGCTCGAATGATACACATCGATGACCGATATATAGAGGATTGGAACAAGTATCTATGGCGGGTTATTGTAGGACCGCTTGTAGCTGCCATGACAGTCGTTGTGTGGACACTTCGACAGACTGAATAGGACATCACTACCGTAGAGGATTGTAGCGTTTTAGCGACAATACTTACTGCATATATATGACAGATACACGACCTAACCCCAACTCACTATAACTCTCAGTTTTCGTTCGGCATAGAATGATATCTAACGTTGGACTGTATTGTCATGTGATAAGATGTACAAAGTAAGCGAGCTAACACTACAACGACCAAATCAGTTGCCGCCGCGGAGACGAAGGACTGTCATTGTATCAGTGCAACACAGTTGTGACAATATCAGTGCGGCTCACCAAGGTGCAGAGTGGACTCCTTCTGAATGTTGTAATCAGAGAGCGTCCTGCCATCCTCCAACTGTTTGCCAGCAAAGATCAAGCGTTGTTGGTCAGGTGGGATCCCCTCCTTATCCTGAATCTTCGCCTTGACATTGTCGATGGTATCCGACGATTCAACTTCGAGGGTAATGGTCTTGCCCGTCAAAGTCTTCACGAAAATTTGCATACCACCACGCAGACGAAGGACAAGATGGAGAGTGGATTCCTTCTGAATGTTATAGTCCGATAATGTGCGACCATCCTCCAACTGCTTTCCAGCGAAAATCAGACGTTGTTGGTCAGGCGGAATTCCTTCCTTGTCTTGGATCTTCGCCTTCACGTTGTCGATTGTGTCGGAAGACTCCACCTCGAGGGTAATCGTCTTGCCGGTGAGTGTTTTGACAAAGATCTGCATGCCTCCTCGGAGGCGGAGAACAAGGTGGAGAGTAGACTCCTTCTGAATGTTGTAATCGGAAAGAGTGCGGCCGTCTTCGAGTTGCTTGCCGGCGAAGATCAGGCGCTGTTGATCGGGAGGAATTCCTTCCTTGTCCTGAATCTTGGCTTTCACGTTATCGATGGTGTCGGAAGACTCGACTTCGAGAGTGATCGTCTTGCCAGTCAACGTCTTCACGAAAATCTGCATACCACCACGAAGGCGGAGGACAAGATGAAGGGTGGATTCCTTCTGGATGTTGTAATCCGAGAGAGTGCGACCATCCTCAAGCTGCTTGCCAGCGAAGATGAGGCGCTGTTGGTCGGGAGGAATACTGCGGAAAGGTTAATACAGGAGAACGCTCACTGTGATGGTACTCACCCTTCCTTGTCCTGAATCTTGGCCTTCACGTTGTCAATCGTGTCAGAGGACTCGACTTCGAGGGTAATCGTCTTTCCGGTAAGAGTCTTGACGAAAATCTGCATTCCACCACGGAGGCGGAGCACGAGATGGAGAGTCGACTCTTTCTGGATGTTGTAGTCGGACAAGGTGCGACCGTCCTCGAGCTGCTTGCCGGCGAAGATCAAACGTTGTTGGTCGGGTGGGATACTAGTCCATCAATCAGCTTTCGCTCAAAAACATTGCAAAAATGGTTACTCACCCTTCCTTGTCTTGAATCTTGGCCTTAACATTGTCGATGGTATCGGAAGATTCCACCTCGAGGGTGATGGTCTTTCCGGTGAGCGTCTTAACGAAGATTTGCATACTGTAGCAAGTTAGTGGGCGGACGGCAACAGACAGGGCGGTGGCTCACGTTGAGCTGGCGGTGGAGGTGATGAACAGAGAGATAAGGATGACCGCTCAACTGAGCCCCTTTATAATGGTGCGCAGGTCGGAGTTTGAACCCCCACAGCCCCGGACGGTCGGAGCTGAGTCATTCGGCTTCTCGGAGGCTGTGGACTGCTGTGGAACACCCTAGGTTACTACTTGCATAATTAGAGAGCTTGCGAAAGCCGTCAACGGCTGACAAATCAGCCGATATCGGCTTTTTTCGCGTGCGCCCGGTACGCGCGCTTGGTTTCGTGTCTATTTCGTGGTCGACCGTGTTTCCTCACTGGGACGCTTGTCTGTCATGCCTAAAGCCTCTCAAGTGATCGACCACCCTCACAAGAAGCATGTGCTCTTGAAACTCCCGAAGAGTCCCCCAATCAGGCTTGCATCCCCTTCCGAGAATCTCTCTGCGCGACGCTCTCCCACTTGGCAATGTGAAGACGGGTCGCTCCCTATGGCATCAGACGAGGCGCCCCAAGAGCTGGGGAACTTGGTCCAATCGCACAATGCGAAGAGCCCTCACTGGGACCCCTGGCAGGACCGACATCTCATAGACATAGTCTACAAGCTGCAGCCATTTGACGCTCCACCGAACACTGTCATCGACGCATGGGATCAAACAGCTCAGCAGCTCAGAGAGGTAACAACAGCCGAGGGACCTCGCTCAATTACCATTAGGTCGGGAAGCGCGTGTCATAACCGGTTTAATGAGCTAGTGAAGAAACATAGGGTGCGTTCCTGCTAGCTTTACCACAGCCTGATTCATGGACCATATACAGCAAGCAGAAACGCGGTCTCTCCAGGCTACGGGTAAGGATGAAGAAATCAACCTGTTTATAAAAGTGAGTGCTGAGTCTCGTGCCCATTCCCCTACTTAGCACCCATCATTGTAGATGATGACTGACATCGTAGCCTTGCTCGATGACCAGGCGGCGGCTCGTGCTGTGAAATCCGGCCAGAAGCAGATGAAGGAAATTGTCGAGAACACCGCGTCTTCACAGATCCGTATCGCATCCATGAAAGGTCTCGTTCGTGGGGAATCCATGGTAGATGTATCATCGCTGCCTGGGGCCAGTGTACGTGAAAAGCAGGCTCAACGGGGTGTCAAGTAAGTGATCTTTTGAACTTTATTCATTGTAGTCTTACTTATACACTATGAGGCGTCGCGCAGTCTCTCTTTCCAATGGTGACAAGGAGAATCATGCTCCTGGAGTTCTCCCACGCAAGCGACGCCATAGTGAATACCAGAGGTTGCTCATGGAACAGATTGAACATGAGAAGCAGGAGTTGGACGATCTCCGTGCTCGTGATGAGCAGCGTCATAACGAAATGGTGGCACTACAGCAGCAGACAATTGAAACTCTTAGCAATGTCACGTCGCTCTTGGAGGCCCAGCAGCAGCATGAGATTGAGCGCCGTAATGA
Source organism: Pleurotus ostreatus (assembly GCF_014466165.1). Lineage (NCBI taxonomy): Eukaryota > Fungi > Basidiomycota > Agaricomycetes > Agaricales > Pleurotaceae > Pleurotus > Pleurotus ostreatus. Next base: position 2,736,423 of record NW_023503157.1, on the reverse strand, counting down.
ACAGGTTGCTCGAAATCTCCAGGAGAAGGAGCAACAGGCAGCATTGACAGCAGCTATACTTACTCTTTCTCTCAATCTCTCGAAATCTAAGTAGTATTGTTTCCATAGAGTCAGCCGTATCTATAATGGTGCCTTGCTTTCGCTACACTAATCTTCAAATATATCTTCATTGTCCTCCTCTCCCTCTACCTCGTTGTCCTCCTGTACCTCTACCTCAGTCCATGGTGATGTCATACACCATTCATCAAGGTCTGTGTCATCAATGGTGTTGCCGTGGAAGTATTCATCGAGACTTGGTGGTGGGCAGTGAAAGTATTGCGGGGTTTGTGGTTGATGAAGGATGGTGTGGGCATTGCATAAAAGTATCCCGACCAAGTAGTAGAGCGCACATGGCTGTAATAGTAACTTTTGGTTACGACTGAAATCGAGAAATGGAAATTGCTTGGTGATCTCTCCGAATACCCACTCGACTGGCTCCCGAACTTTACTCATCGACTCATTCCACATCTGCTCTTCTTCAGAAAGCTGCCCTTTGAACGGCGATAAAACCTGTCCCTTGCATACATATCCACTATCGCCGAAGATGTATAGAGGCCGGCCATCTTCAGTTCGGAAATGGCGGTCAAGAAGGTCTGCAAGACCACTCTCCTTGTAGACTGTTTGGTCATGACGCCGTCCTTCTACGGGACCATACACATGGATTGCGATTCCGTCCGGGCTGAGAAGAACATGATACTTGAGGCAGTGGATTCGCTTCCATCCATTGAATACCATCCGTTGGTTCCGAATGGGTCGAGCATTCTTTCGAAGAGTTCCGTCAAGAAAGGCAACAACCGTTGATAAAGGTGCACCTTTTTCGTGGACGAATTCACCGAACGATGAGAGTTTCGAGGGGGATAAGCGTATAGGGTCAAAGCGAAGCAAGTGCTTCCATCTTTGCCAAAGGAAAGCGGCTGTGGCTCTCGATATGCGAGAGAATCGTGATCGTTCCCACCCAAAGAACAGTTCGACATCTGCTAAACGGATAGGGTATGCAAGTCGTCGGAGAAGCATGCACAGCGCTGTGACGCGATCCTCGACAATCCCGTTCAACGGGCATTGGATGTGTTCAGGCATGTCAAGAGCACGAACAAGACGGTAAACCTCTGATTGAGTAAAGCTATAACAAGCTGTAAATTACTGGGCACTTCGGTGTGATATTTGGGAGTTACCGAAACTGTTGTATCCATACATTGTCCCCCAGCTCCTGAAGACGCAATCGCTCCCCCAATCTCCCTGCGTTCTTATCCTCCTCCTCTTGTTCCTGCATCTCCAGCATCAAAACCAATTTCTTATGAAATTCGTATTTTTTGGCCAAATACTGTAGCTCCATTATACCTGTGAGTGTAGTCAAACGACGCGTGGGGTGGGGTGTTGTCAGTTCGACGATGCGCCCTCTCAAGTCGCCAATTCCAAGAAGCGCCCGTGAGCCTATAGAGCACAGCCACCGTGCTGGCGCACGAACCGGGAGCAGCCGATGACGGCTTTCGCAACCTCTCTATTATGGCACAATTACAAACGAGAATTGTTCTACAATAGATCGATAGGTACAAAGGCAAGCACAAGCTCATCAAGATGTCGGTTGTGAATCACGCCACAATCGAATGGTAAGGTCTTTGTCCATCCCAGCAGAAGCGATGATGTTGTGGGTCGGATGTGTCTGGTCAACGGTCCGATGAGACGAGCAGGTGAAAAGAAGAGTGATGGACTTACCGCCACAGCGAGCACAACATCTACAGCATTTGCTTTCATCAGTAAAACTTCTCTTGACTCAGAGGAAAGTAACTCACCCCGATGCCCTTCCAGAATCTGCAGAACCTCACGAGTTTGCAGGTCCCAAATATAGATTTTGGCGTCTTCGCTGCCTGATACGATGCATTTACTGCCCACGTTCGTGAAGCATGCTGGTATACAGAATGTGCGATTGACGTGACCGCTGTACGTCTTAACACAGCGTGAGGTCTGGTGATTCCACAAACGAATGGTAGAATCTTGTGTGGATACCAGTACGAATCGTGAGTTCGGAGACCACTTGACGTGCGAGCTAATGTATTATTGTATTGATGAGCAGAAACGCGTATCTGGGTGGCATAGACATACCATATTGGATTGTCGTCGTCTACCAGTGTTTTTAGACACTGCCCAGATTCTGCATCCCATATTCGACTTATGCGCAGTAAGTTTAGCATCGCTATGAGGTGTTCATAAGGAAGACTCACATGAGACCATCCATCGCACTCGACACAACAAGCGTGCCATCGTGATTGAACCCCACCGCTGTGACAGGGTCGGAGTGGGCTGGAAGCACCTTCAGACACCTCCCTGTACCAAAGTCAGTAAAGGAACGGGCATCTCTCTCATGACATACCTCTGGCGACGTCCCAAACGCGTACTGTCTCGTCAAACCCACCAGAGACGAGCAAGTTGGAATTCGGGTTGTAATTCACGCAGAATACGAAGCTCGTATGGCCATTAAGCGTCATGGCGGTCGAACCCTAGTAACATCTTGTTCAACCAGTGCCCGAAATAAGATGGTACTATTGCTCACTGTCTCGAGGCTCCATATCCGGATAGTCTTGTCGTCGGACGCGGACGCGATATAGTCACTGTCGCCTGACCACGCAACGTCTGAGATACCGAGCGTATGCCCTTCAAATGTACGCATGAATTCTCCGGTAAAAGCATTCCAAAGCTTCACGAGCTTGTCGGCGGCTTCGCTTCATGCATCACCTCAGTCAGTGTATACAGGGGAGGGCTAGTAATTGTGACCCACCTGCCGACACGAGCATTGTCCCATCCGGGCTGAATTTGAGAGACGAGACCGACATGGTGTGCCCGCTCAAACTGTATTGCAGCTTATAATTTGGTTTCTGTGGGGTTGCTTGCTTTACTTCGTCTGGCACTTTCATTTCGACGTCTGGGGCAACGCTTGGTTGAGCTTCTTGGGGTTGTTCTTGCTCAGTTTTTGTCTTCTGATCCTCGGTGGGCTCTTCGTTAATCATCGTATCAGAGATAACTGGATTGACGGTTCGTTCAGAACTTGAACATTTGGAGATTGAGTGTAGCCGTACTTCACGTGACCACACGCTCTCAAAAATTCTGTTGCAGTGTCTCACCGCCAGCAACGACGATGGCCTCAGCTTGGATTTCACCCCCAGAACGACCAGAACTCATAGAGGCCTTGGTCTCAGGTGTCGGTGAGCGATTCCATAGTTCCCCGTCTCTTCATAAGTCTGACCACAGGAAAATCGCAGACAGATACAATCCATCGAACGTCGGCATCCTCGAGGACTACTTGTACCACCAAATTCGCAGCCAGGAATACGACTGTCTAGCAAACCTCGCAATCTTGAAGCTGTAATTGTCCTACTAATGCGAGGCAGTGATAGCTGACCGTAACTTGTATACCAGCTACCAATTCAACCCAGATCTCTACAACCCAGATGTAGTCATAAACATCCTCATCAAATCCCTCTCCGCCTCCCCTCTTCCAGACTTCAACCTCTGCATGTCACTCCTCGAAGAACGCCCGATAAACGCGACGCTCGACGAGCCCGACCCCCTCCCAACCCTTCTGCCCGTCTTGCGACACCTCCACAACCTCTTGTTCCGATGCCGCTTCCCCGCGTTCTGGGCGACGTACAAGTCGGAGCAGCTGGAGAATCTGCGGGATAACTACACTGTCGAGTGCGCTGGGTTCGAGGATTCGATAAGAGATGTTGCAATCCGGGCGGTGAAAGCAGCGTTCACGCGCATCAGTCCGCAGAGGTTGGGCTCGTACCTCGATCTGCAAGGTAAACAGCCTCCTTGGGGTAGCATTTGACAGACTCATCGACACAAACACAGGTGCTGAGCTTGATGCGTACGTCCAAAGGCTAGGCTGGGCCGCTGATGCATCTACGTCAATGATCACCATCCCTCCCAACCCCGACAACCAGATCGAAGCCACCGTGGTGCAAGAAAACATCAAGCTACCGCGTACGTCTCCCCATATGCCCTTGGTGCCCCACACTGACATTACATCGTGTACAGAGGTTACAAAAATCATCTCGTTCGCAGCAACGAAGGCGTAGTCATCTACATAGAGGTGTACTGCATTCTCTGTAAATCATATACATGCCTGGGAAGATCATCAAGAAGTCCATGAAATCAAAACATAATCTAAGTAAAAAAGCAATAAACAACGAAATATGCAATCGTGTAAGTAGGTACATTACGAAGACCACACAGCTGCCACTGTGCCCCAGATAGCCATAACGCTCGCCCCAATAAGAATAATAGCATCGAACCACTGGCATTTCCCCGCTAGACTTATTTTGGCACCGATAGGCCCAATTACACACAAGACGAACGCTGAAAAGGCACCAAGGAAGGCCATAACTGCGCTGAACTCGGGCACATATATCGAGACAGCAACAGACGCGACAGTTAACCCCGCTCTCTGCAAAACGTGCAAGATCTTCTTGAGGGGTATGTACGACCCTCGCGGAGAAGTCTTTCCTGAGAATTCCTCCGGAGCAGTGACTTGTGAGTCAAGGCCCATCAGGATTTCGAGAGTCGTATTGAGCTGTCGAAAAATCAGTTAATCTTTGATCGGACACGACCAAGTAAGAAATAGTACTGGTTGAGTGGCCAGAGCAAACTTTGAGCTGTTGGTATGCATCAGTCAGTGCGAGTACCTAATCAGTCCTAGACTACATTAGACACGTACAGAGGACTGATCACAAGCATCCAAAGAACGGCTTGATTCAACACGGCACTGTATCCGGGCGTATTAAGTAGATCTATACTTATCTGGGTCTCGAATGAGCGGTAGTGTGCGTTGAACTGGTTTTGTTACTTGCCTCTTCACTGACATTATTGCCGAACATTAAGTATCCGGCGCTTCCGATTATAGCATACACAGACGTCGCAATTACCTTGGGGCGTTTCAGTTGTATTACTAGAAGGACTGCAATAGAGGACTTACGAAAGCCCAGTTGATCATGGAATCGAATTGCGATGGGTCAACCATGTCTCTGGCGAGAGAAGGAATGACTGCATGGCCCGAAAACTAGTCAATATCATAAATGAGCATCTTACTTCACTGGGAACCTGTAAAGAACTTACGCCAGCCATGAACAACCCGAAGGCTACGCCTAGTTTTCCATACCCCTCTGGCCCCCAAGAGGTTTCAGCGGGTGTCCACAGCGATCCTGGAGCGTCGGTCTTTGACAAACCGTCAATCAACATGACGCCAATCAGAAATATGATGCTGAGGATGCCCATAATGGACGCGTAGGATAGGAGCGACAGGGGCAAGAACACGGTAGGAAGCAATCTATATGCGTGGTTAGCCAACGGGTTCAGAAACAAGACGCGTCGCAAGACTTACAGAGCGAGGCCCCATATTTTGTAGGTGTCTGGAGAGTATTGGGGGATGATGGTATATAAAGAGTCGGCGTATAGCGTAACAAGGACGACACTGGATGGCGAAGTCAGCAAGCAAACGCGTGTATCCTGGAACAGATACCCACCTGACGGTGAACAATTCCAAACAGAACAAGAGGCTAATTGGAAGAGTTGCTCGCGATCCAAACGCCTTGCGTCCAATGTCTGAATACGACCGTAGGCGATGATCTGACATGATTATATGCGCCAAGATCTTCGCTCTGTAATTAGGTTAGAAACTTAAATCGACGAAGCAGTGGAGCACGTACGTGTAACAGGAGATGAATCCGTAGGAGATGATGATAAGCGTTCCACAGATCCATCCCGAGTACGCGTAGGCGAGAGGTTCCGATAGCATACCAATACCAAGAAGAATGGCGATTGAGTTGAAGAGCTAAACGAACGTGAGCGATCTGCAGTACTTTGAAGACGCTGAAAGCCTTACGGTCTGTCCATAGGTGCTCTTTCCAATATGAACATGAACAGGCTGCTTCTGCAGCAGAGATGTGCGTGACGAAACATGGACCAAGGCAGGAGTTTGCTCTGTCGCGGCGTAAGTCTGGTGGTGGGTGGGCAGAACGGGTATCCTTGATTCCTGGGTGATTTGGCGAGTACTAGGAGACGACGGTCTTGCGAGGAGAGGCGCACGCTCGCCAGACTTCATAATCCGGGGAGATGCACCAGGAGAGGCAGGCAGGACCGGGCGGTAATGAGGAGTGGCTGGCGCGGAAGCAGGAATCGCGAAGGCTGGCTGCTCTTCAATATCGTCCCACTCAAATTGGCCAGTCGTCAGCTCATCGGCCCTAGTGTCGTCTGTTCTTCCCTCATATGCCGTAAATTCGTCCTCCGTGAACTCATTTCGCGGCCTGATGATAGCCTCCTCGACGTCCTCATCAAACGACTCGTAGCCATCTGACGCGGAACACACCGCAGAACCAGCTATCAAAAACTGGGTTCGTCGATCTGCACATTGTGGGTATAGTCAGGAACCAGTGTTCTCGTTCAGTCCGGGAGTATGGATCACATACAGGAGGCGATGGCATCTCGAACACTCTGCGCGCTCGATGCAGAGCCAAACGCGAACCCAGTGGGTATAGAAGTCATCTCGCAGTCGTCGTGGGTCGTGAAGAAAAGTCGTTACAGTTACTGGAGCAGCGCAAGGGGCTCCAATCTGAAATTTGTCGTGATGATAAGCCTCGGAGGAAGGGTCCCAATGGGCCGGTCAAGCGATATGGCCTTTGCATTTCTCCCATAAATTTTTACCTCCAAGTAAGATCCGAGAGGGGGACCACCAACAGAATGCAAGAAGTTTCTCGAAGTGGAGGAGAGTTCGGCGTGTACGAGAGCAAAAGAACCATTCGGTATCTATTGAGCGTTCGCATCTCGACACGCGCCCCTGGTTCTCCTCAAGAACAGCGATTACGAATTATGTACTTTTACAACATTATATACTCATGCGGTGATCTATGGGTGGGCAATACGCTTTAGATGATTGACGACGGAACAAAGGGGAAAAGAGCGTGGTGATGCAGTGGGAAGAATGGCGGAAGAATACATCTATGATGAATTGATAGCACGTCGATTGACCCACATCATGTAGGGTTCTCTTGAAATGTCGTTTCCTGAGGCCTTTGTTCTCATACTACGGCGGGCTTCAGGAAGTTTCGCGTTGATACTAAGGTCCTGCATATGGCAACACGCTCAATACATTGTCTATACCACCAGAAGGAAGGCACTTGCCGCTGTTCGCTTCTTTACACCTGCGGTGATGTGCACCCACCATTTGCTTAGAGCCGTCTTCACAGCGAGCTCTCGATGACCTTTAGGGTTGAGCCAGGCTACGAATTCATCGATCTGCGGGGGCAAACAATCTAGTTAACAACGAAAAAAGCAAGCAGGCCTAGCTACTCACTTCCTCGAGATCAGAATAAACTGCCCATTCACCAGGACCTAGCATGCCATCTTCTCCCTCTTCATCCTTCCTTCGCTCCTCGATCTCCTCCGGCGGCCGTTGCCCCAACAGCTCGAGGTCGAACTCACTGGGTCCTTGTATGAAAAGTCGTCCAGTTCCATACTGCGCAACACCGCCACTACCGACCAGCGATGCGGAGCCCAACCCATCGAACCACCAAATGCGATTATAAAACCGATCACGGCCTAAAGGCTTCACCCTCACAGAACCCAACAGCTTCCTGAACTCCCGTTCGATACCCTCCAGGCGGCGTTCGATTTTGTTCATTTCCTCATCCAACCGTCGATGCTCCGCGGCGGCCTGCTTAATCGACGCAGCCTTTTGTCTGGCAGCCTCCCGTTGTTTAGCATGAGCTTGTGTCTGGGCCTTGATGCGCATCTCGTTAGCTTTGACAGCCTTCTGTCTCGCACTGAGATTGGCAGATTCAGACCCGCCTTCGGAGGCAGAGGCGTCTGATAGCTCGCTCATGTCCTGCATTGTAACATCTTCGTCGACTCCGTTCGGAGCGGGAGGCAGGCCGTCATCCTTGTCTTCTTCCTTGACTTCAGCAAGCGTTGACATTTTCTCCTGGCTGGAAAGATTATGGTTAGGCCATAAGCCAATTCAACAGCGAGGTAAAAGGTACTCACAATGACTTTTTCTGTCGATTAACCTCGATCTTCTCCTTCCGTAGCGCTGTTAGTTGTTCCTCGCAGCTCTCCATATGGACATGTATGGCTTTACTCGAAATAGCCAGGTTGCACATGAAGCTGAGGATAGCTATACGGTCAGCTGGGCAGAGATACGCATATTGTTGATCGGCGGATGACTGCTGAAGTGGAGCGGGTTCTTCGTCTTCTGTCTGGGAGTAGACGTTAAACAGAAGCCTCGTCATCACCTCCTGCAACCTTGGGAAAGATTGCACAGTAGCGTGCTACGTTCATTAGAATTTGCCGGTGTGGAAGTCAATCAGAAGACGTACATCTACCAAGCAACTCAGCATACAATTCTCCCACCCCAGTCGCCCTTCTGATGACCTTAATGGTTGTCGCTCCCAATTTCCGCTGAGACTGTACATAGTCGAAACTAGCGTTTGGCGATCCACACCATGCATACTCTCCAGGCCACTGCTCTCTAGAGAGTTTACGGCGGCATACTTGACAAAGGGGACACTGCGTAGGTTGTAGATCAGGGTAGAGTGTACCTCGCCCAGCAGGGGGCACGCTGGGTCGACAACATTATGGCGAATGGCGTGTTCGAACTCGTCGAGTGTGAAATTAGAGAGATGAAGCGGCTGGCTGTGTAGGCGGGCCTTTAGTTTGTACTCGTATGCGTATGAATTCGAAGCACGTACCCGTAGACGTTGAGGAAATTCCATACCAGAAGGAAAGACTCGAACGTTCCCGGTTGCTCATTAAAGGGCAGCGCCGTCTGACTCGGAACAGGTCGCTGTATCTTCATACCCGCCTTCTTGTCTTTGTCAGTGAGTCGAACATCGAGATCCTCCGTTGGGTAGCGTATAGGCTTCTTTTTCTTCTTCTCTGCGGCGAGTCTCTCTGCTTCGATTTTCGCCAACCTCTGCCTCTCAGCTTTTTCACGGTTCTCCCGATCCTTCTTGTGAGACACAGGAAGCCCAGCTTTCACTGTGTTGTTGTCAGTAACAGCAATGATATGAGAGATAATTGCCTAACTTTTTGCCTCCTCCGCAGGTGACAGACTCTTCTTTTGGTTGAGTTTCTGCTTCTTCGTCGGTGGCCCTCCCTCTTCGTTCTGGTAAGTCTTCCTTCGTTTATCAATTTCTCCCTTCTTGATATCCGCAACACCCTTCCGAGTCTCCTCTGGCATAACAGTATCAACGCCATATCGCTGCGCAATTGCAGGCTTGACCGTCCAGGGTGAAGCAACTGCAGCATCCCTATCGACGCAATCACGTATAAAACGACGCAGTATGGATTTTGAGAAACATAGACGATCGCGACTGTGAAGTATATGTTAGCATAGGGCATAGGATGCTCAAGTAGACGTACCTCATCATCTGGCACTTAACCTCCATGAGACTTCCGATTATCCCTACGTCCTTCTCATGCTGTTGAGCCGACCTGTTCTTATCAGGTTTATCCTTTTCCAGTTCCAGAATATGGACCCAATAATAATACAGGGTGGGGTCGTCGCGCTGGTTGGCCTCTTTGATAGGCAGGTTGAGATCCCCAGCAATGACGTGTGGCGGCTCGTCGTCGACCGCCATGATGGCGTTTGAAGTCAGATCGGTGGGCTTAAATGCGTCCCGAGCATCCACGTCATGGTAGTACTTCGGAGGGTATACTCGCTCAACGCGTGCGTAATACCTGGAAGGGAAGGGTGAGATCATTGGTAAGGCGCCATAAGACGGCGAAGTACTTAGGATGTAAATCTACAATCACTCCTACTTGGGGTCAGTATTGCGACATGCAATGGAGATGAAAGCACGTACTCTCGTGTTGGAAGTAACGGTCTTTAAACCGATCGTAGACAGCTTCAACTAGATGGTCCAGGCGGCCCATGACCTCTGTGCATAGGTTCAGACGACAGTACAGAGAGTTGAGGAATAGAATTGAAACATACGCCATTGTACCGCCTTCAGCACGACGGGTTTTAGAGGCTCGGAGAAGCGGGTGTGCAGCGTCGTAGCTTCGTGTTTTTCACTCTCGACGGCTTGGAAGTAATCCAGTCCGCTCTTGCCTGTCAACTCGCATTGGAATTGTTTGAGTCTGTAAAAGGACATGCGCGCGGCGTATTCTCTGCAGCAAAGCGCGGTACGATGAGGAGAACATGAAGTGAGTTGTTGCCGAACAACAGGGTGACGCGGGCTTACTCGTAGGTTTCGAAAATCTCCCCTGTTTGCTCCAGGTAGAAGACCTCCTTGTGCGGGTCGTTCTTTACTGCATCGAGGAGCTCGTCTGAGGGCTGAGTGAGGACGACTCTTTTCCGTCTGCAGGTCGGCATTAGGAATGGGGGTTGTGGTTAAAGAAAAGGTAAATGAAGCCCGCCGCTGCGCAGATGGGACGAGATAGCCGTGGGGGGACGCTAAGGAGGGCAAATGGGCAGGAGAGGGTACGAGGAGGACGTTGGCGATCACGACGATGAGGGTTGAGGGCGAGGGAGGGAGGGAAAGGGAGGATGATGGGAGAGCGGCAAAGAAAGGGACACGGCCACGGGTTGGCTCGAAGGGAGATGTTTGCGTTCGGTCACTTTCAATCAGTCGTGTCCCTCCGACCGCCTCTGCTCGTCTATTGCGGAATTTCACGATTTTATATTCTCTGCTTCACCTCTGCTCCCCGTATTTCTAATTCTCCTCCTCAATCTTGCCCATCGGGAGCCGCAGTGCCATGCCCGCCATTTTGCCCAGTCAGTGTGGCCCGGTCGTGTCCAATTTGGTCTCCCAGATGTTCCGTGTTGGCTGCAAACCTGTGAACTCCGCATTCCCCTCTAAATGTCCGCCGTGTAGCCAAAAAATTAGCATTCTCGTACACGAATTCTCCAGCTTCCTTGGCGAATTTATCTCGCATCAGAACTGCCTTGCAGTTTGCCAGCATTCAGCTCGCCTCTCTTGTCTCCGAGACTGCATTCCATACACTCACGTGACCAGGTACAGGGGGGAACAATACAGATTTCTACCAGCAAAGCAACATTATGAGATAGTGTGTATGGTATTAGAGCAGCAGAGTAGATTGAGTATATCCAAGACGAGAGAAAAAAGTCTAGACCCAATACATAAATGCCCTCAAAGTCAAAGATCCATGCTTCGTCGCTTGTCGTTATTCCTAGATGCTTCCGGCGTGTTGGCAAACCTGAACTTGGACCGCAGAACGCCCCGAGTCCTCGGTTTAGTCTGGGTCCTCGTTTCTATCACTTGTGCCGTGGCTTCTATATCCTTAGCCCTTCCAGCTAATCCATCTGTCGAATCGCCGGCCTTGCCCTTGCCCTTGTTCTATACAGCAATGACGGATTACCGCTTGATTGACGGGTTTGAATGTCAAGAGGACTCACTGAATTCCCCCTAGTCAAAGAAAACAGACGACGGACAGCAGATGAACTTTCCTCACCATGTTTGGACTTGCTGCTGGCCTCGACGGCATCAAGTGCTACGATTGCTTGCGCAGGTGCGGGTGGTGGGCTCTGCTCGCTATGCCGGGGAAATTCAGAGATACCTCGGGACCCAGGAGACTCCGGTGCGCTTTGATATTGCAGGGAAGACTGACTCCGAGACTCGCTCGTCCGATGAAGACTGTTGGGTACGCGATGCAGCGGCGGCGACTGGGCATGTGCATCTTTATCCACGTTGACAAGAACCCAGCCTTGTCCGCTGCTTGAACTAGCGTGGTTAGACGTTTCCCTTCCCTTCCCCTTGTCTAGTCGCGGCACAGGCGGAGATTGGTGAGGGGCGGGGTCTGCAATCAATCCTACGACACCGGCCTCGCTCTTCCGCGATCTGTGGTCGCCCTGCTTATACTCCGGCGATTCCACGCGAGACTTCACCTCCTGCAGCACACGTTCCGGACTCGGGTCGTTGTGCTGGCCGAATGTATGGGCCGGAGCGACAACTTCTTCCTCGTCCTTCTCTTCGACCGGCGTTGGTCTCCAGCCCCCAGGAAAGTTTGGGCCAGAAGACATACGATCTACCTGGGCGGCGGGGGCCAGCATCTGCCCCTGAGGTTGGATGGTAGACCCTACCCATTTAATAGGTACAGCATCGTAGCTCGTTTCCGCAGACGAGACAGCCGAGTCTCTAAATACACCCGGGCTCAGGAGGGCGCCAGTACTAATAGTCTGCGTAGCTCTGGGCGTTGAGTCTGACGGTTGGATGACATGGGTGGTGACGGGGGCGGAGGAGTGTGAGGAATGACCATCGGACACCAGCGCGGGCGGTGTCTTAGTTCGTGGTGGCCGAGAGTGACCAGAGGGCGGGGGCGACTCGGTGGTGATGGCCCGGGGAGACCCATGGGACGAGGTATCGTCACTCCACGCCGTCCCCGGTTGATACAATTCAGGCGTCCCTCCCCTAGATCCTACGCCAGTCATATCAGGTGTGCCATTACTGATCGTACTAGGCAAATTAGTCCTGAAGAATTCACGCGGCTGCGGTTGGGGCTCAGTATCGTACAGAGCAGACACCGGCACCTGCGCTCGGGGTGCGGGTTTGCGTGATATGGACTTCCGGTTGGGACTGAGAATTGACAACGAGTCGACGTCACTCGACTGGTCGGTTTGCTGATCGAGAGGTTGGGTGATGCCGCCTTCAGTTGCTGCCCTGACGTGGGCGGACGGGGCCATAGGCATGGCGGGCGAACTTGCTGGAGAGCTGGTGAAGCGGCGATGTTGGAAAGGCGGGTTCACAAGGGGAGAGTGCGATAGATCTTGGAGGCGGACCAGCCTCTTGAGGTCTGGTAGAGAACCATCGAGGATAGAGGGTGGAGGAGATTCACGGATGATCTCGTCGCCTGAGGAAGACGGAGGCCCAGCGAAAATCCACAAATCCTTCACGCGAGACCGATTTCCCAAAGACAAAGACGTGATAAGACTGAAGTCGTAAACATCAAGTGATGTCAGAAGGGTGAGTATGTGTCGAAGGGAATCAGTGGCGAATGTATCCTCCTGGAACCCTGGGCACATAGAGATAGAAAGAACTTATCAGCGTAATTTTGGTTTTGTCTTTATGACAAAAAACGCACATTTATACCCTTTCAATTTGAATTCAAACGCGTTCGTGCCGATCTTCTTTTCCGATACTACACCTCGGGGCCAAGCTCCCCTCACAGCTTGCAAAATGGCTGGGGTGATACTGAGTGGTGGTGATATTACTCGCAGGACGCTCGCAGAGGCGAAAGAGACGCCAAAGAAAGTGCGCCGACCTCCCATTTTGTCGTGCAAGTTACTCATCGAAATATTGGGCGTAGGAGGAACAGGGGAACCTCTGCCGAATTGTTGGACGGCACAAGGTTTGTAGAAAGTGAGGGCGAGGCGGTCGTCATGCTCGCGCCCATAGTCTATAGAGGATAGAAAATTCCATCCATGCGAGGATAACACAGTCAAGAGGTCGAGCAGCAGCTTCTCGGTGTAGACATTCTTTGGCATTGTCCAGGGTTTCCCCTCCATCGAGAACTCACAGCAGTTCTGCGTGGAGTCTTCTCTGACGAAGCTCAACAGCTCCCGGTTCTCGAACATCATACGGAGTGCTTTGACGACAACGACCGGGAAGGAGTAGAGTCTGATGAGATTCGAGCCAGAGATGGACATCAGGGCAAATACATTCGCAGTTGCTCGATGCTCGCGTAGGAATTCCCTCCGAGGGACAAAGCCCTCGGGGGGAGATGGTGCCACGATGTTGCCAGGAGGGCTGGCTGCTATTTGCGACATGGAGTCTTGGACCGCGATTGTTCGATCCCTGGCTGTGTTGTGCCTCAAGATGGATGTGGATGAGTCGTATAAGCTTCGTCGTGGGCTAGTGGTCGTTGCTGGCTAGAGAGAGAAGGGCGTGAAGGGATGAATGTTGGAGCAGGGCCTGCCAGTCGTCCATGGTCCAAGAATGGAACAACTCAAAGACGTCACGTTTGCCACGCTGCGCGCCTCGTGGATTCAGGCATGGTGGCAGTGCTACTTCTTAATCTTATTTCTTGATCGTCGATACTCCTTCACCTAGCTCATACTTCCAGGAAGACTCATTAGCGCAAGCTACTACGTCAAAGTGCAACTTACAAGTGAGCAGAGTATTGTACCGTCCGATAATTACGAAATTTGCAGGTATCTTTGCGTGTTTCCAGTCCTGTTAGCCTATTCGCAATCATGACTGCGTCTTTAGAGAGCTCGGCTCGGCGCCTACAGTAGAGAGCCGTAGCCATATAGTATCCGAGACGGAGAGGAAGAGACAACGTGCATGAACGTCTTATGTAGATCAACCAGCCACGCCAAGTTGTCATCTTATGTGTGACCCCGGAAACAAGGCCACACGATAAACATACTTATGTCTTCGCATGGGTTGTCAACACTCGTCCGATTTACGGCTGCATTACCTGTGCACACGCATGGGTGAAAGCGCCGATAGCGCACCATGCGGCGGCGCAGGCACAATAACGAGACGTTGGACACCCACATCTATCTTGATAGTATCTGACCGGGAACACTGGGGAGGCATGAGAATCGTGGCGCAAACAACATGAGGCAAAGAAATCACTACAATTCTTCATCAGAAACTTATTCTACACGGCCATCAGGTGTATCCACCGCTGCAGACTTTCTCCGTCGTTTGCGCTTGCGCCCATTTGATGATCGCCCGTCTGGACCATCTTCGTTGTTATCAATTGAATCACTTGGTCTCTTTCGGTTTTCGACACCCTCGTGTTGTTCACCATCGCTACCACTGACAGCGCCCGCGTTCGTCGTGCTCCGCCGTTTCCCTTTCCCCAGGGCTCCGCCATCTAGATCGCGTTTTGGGTCCGGTTTTGTAGGCGCAGGTTTTCGCTTCTTCATACTCAGCGGATTAGGTGCTTTCGGACCTTGCTTTCTCCGAGGAGGCTCAGATTGGGGTTGTTTTGAACTTGACTGTACCAAAGCAATATCAGGAGCAAGTGTGGGTTGAACTGACTGCTGTTCCATCTGCACCTCGTTTAGCTCCCACCAGCGCGTAGCTGAAGGAAGTCAACATACCGCTTTTTTTGCATCCATTGTGGCGTCACTAGGAGGCTCAAGGACCATGACTATTCGATTGATGTGTATAAGCGGGACACCAGGAACTTGTCGGAGCGCCGCACGAAGGGGTTGGGATTGGGATGCAACTACATATCGGTGCTTATTTTTGTCCCCTGGCGGATGGATATGTCTCTGTCAATCAATTATGGAATATTGGTGTCTTACCAATGACGCTGGTCAAACATTCGTCGCCGGGGATGGCCTCTCGATGATTGCATTTTCGCCGTTCGAAAGACTTCGCAAGGTCGACAGCAGGTTGCTGCAATTTTCCTTGCAGATAGAGTTCATGGATACAGCATTGAGTGATCACTAGCAATGAAGACTACGGTTAGAGATTTCAGTTGACGGACAAAACGGGCCACCGAATCACTCACTGGGTTTGACCGATCCCTGAAGGACCACACCGAGTTGTTTCATAATGTCGAGTTTGTGGTCGATGGCTTCTTTGCACATATGCGAATCAACTGTGGACCAGTAAAAACCAGAGTCACACAGCGTAATCTGTACTGACTGAGAACTTGATATGGCTGGCGAAACCCAAATGACATGGAGTACAGGGCCATGAGCCTTTTGTATGTTTTAGCACGCTTGTGTCGCATTTTGACGATCTGAAGAGGTCAATGGACTGTGCAAAGGAGTTCTTGAGAGCAGCAGGATAAATTTGCATCTGTTGATTTCGGAGGCCCCAGCCTCGGAGGGCGTTGCACAACAAGATTCAAACTGCCTCGTCACCCTCCGCATCGTCAGACTAATGGTTCCGTGGATTGCAAGCTTGCTGCTACTGGGATGGTACAAATGACCTCGCTGATTCTCAACTATTCCTGACCCACTCGTTGCGATAGGCTGAGAATAGTTGTCGCCTTCGCGGTCAAAGGCGACATTCTCTGGAACGACATGTGTCCAGGTGTGCAGATCCCTTTGTACCACTCCGGCTTTGAACTGACTGATGATATAGGGCCTGAGAAGCTAGGACGCTCGAAGGTTGTATTAGATGAAGGTAAATACTACGGGGGAATACAGCAGGATGGCAAGTTTACCATGTGAGCTCAACATGTAATTCCTGGTCCCAGTATGTTTGACCGTTCTCAAGTCCGGGTGTTCCTGCGGGTACATACGTTCTCTCCGTCTCGACTCATGATTTCATCTTTGACCAGGTGCGTTTCTGAATCGACTAATTGCTATATTGCTGATTCACAGACAGCTACGCGTCGATATTCTGAACACAACGCCTCCGGCCGTCGAAGTGCGACCGTACATACCTGGAACACCTTTGAATCCTCCGTCTTCAGTGATTCTGCCCCACCCTATCTCTCTCGTCGTTCGGCAAAAGCATGATTATTTCGTTGCCCATGAATCTTTCAGCCTACTGGCGATGTTCAAGAACCCCATGATGATGATAATGCTGCTCACGGCCGTGATGGCGATCGGTACTCCATATCTCATGGTACGTGTCTCTCGTGTACTTCTCGGAGTTATATCGAGTTCGAACAAAAGAAAAACATGGACCCCGAAGCCTTGGAAGAGATGCGAGCCAGTCAGGCGAAGATCGCAAGTGCGCAGTCTGCCTTCGCTACAGGAGATTTCAAGTCAAGGTATGCGGCCTTCCTTCTCCCACAGTCTTAGGTTCTAAAGCACTGTCAGCATCTCTGCTCTCATGTCGGATGAACCTGCTGCCGTGCCACAACCGCAGCCAAAAGCTGGGCCTGCTCAGAATAAGTCACGTAGCAATAAAAACAAACGGCGATAATTCCCAATATCCTAGTATCCTAATGAATATACCGTTTAGAGAGGCCTTGCTTTCAGCCTGAGTCCGCTTGCCAAGTTCGTACCGTGGATCACATGCACTGGAGTGGACTTGGTCGTCGGCCCGGCCCTTCCCGGGCCGCCCGTCTCCGCTCATTAGTCCTCGGTTTCTCCTTGTTGCCTTTTATTGCTGGCAGTCCTGTTATAAACGATGAGAGCTCGTCTCGAACTTCCAATCGACAGCGATACCATCTTCAACCATGGCCAGCCAAGCTAAGCTCAATGTATTGATGTGTAAGTCGTGATCGTTTTGCATACAGTGACATGATTTGACGTGACACTGTAGGCGGTACCGTAAGTCATGTATATTATGCGAATATAAAGAGGCCTTACCAGCAACGCCGTATGTCCGCTAGGGTGAATATACCACAGGATGGACTGGATCTGGTGCATCAAAGTCTGACAAGAAGGTGGGTGATACAATGGCGATATCGCTGCGCGATACGATCCTGATTGCTCAATAGATCGGGGTACGTTACTTCTCGAATATATTGGTTACCTCGACGAGAGCGTATTCACGGCCGTTCAAATATAGGTCGTTGGCCTGACATTATTTGATTTGCGAAGACTGGGAAAGGTACTTGCACGCCATGGTGTCATGCCCTGGTTCTGACCAGAAATTCGAAGGTTGATCATCTTAGTATGGTTGGTGTCAACGGCGGCAAGTTCCCCGCTATTCGCGAACATCTGGCCCAGAACATTGGCAATGTTTATAAGGACATGGATCTCTCGTAAGTCTCCGTGTTGCAACTCGCACTCCATCGACTAACTTATTTACAACGATTCTAGGTTTGACGCGTTCCCCGAGGAGGGCAAGGTTGATCCCGATGCTTGTAAGGAGCATTCTTCGGAGTGGAGTGCATGCTCCTAATGGAAAGCAGACAAGGCCGCTATCGACAAATTGTCCCCCGGCGACGCCGTGATCATTTTCACGCCAGATAGTGAGTTCCTTGCTTGCCATTGGCGATTCTTTGTCTCACCATAGACCACAGGTACGCACTACCCGATCGCTATCTACGCCATCAGGAAGGGTATCCATGTTCTTGTGACGAAACCCGCCACTCAGCTCCTCTCCCACCACAACGAACTCATTGATGCCGCTCGGGAAAATAACGTAGTTTGCTTCGTCGAACATCACAAACGGTGAGGCTATTTATGACTATAACAATTGAATGGTCCGTCACTCGTCGCTAACTTCAATCAACGTGACTAGGTTCGATCCGGTATACAGCGATGCGAAAGCCCGCGCCTCCACTTTAGGAGAATTTAACTTCTTTAATGCGTGGATGAGCCAACCGAAGAGCCAGCTCGAGACTTTCCGCGCTTGGGCTGGCAGGGATTCAGACATTAGGTACGAGGCACCTCCTGTAATGATGGTCGCCTCGTTGTTGAAATACCTGATAGCTATTACTTATCATCCCACCACATCGATATCTGCTGTTGGATCCTGCAGGACATTGCTGTGCCCACGCGAGTAGTGGCAAGCGCTGCCACAGGCATTGCAACAAGCGAGCCGTACAACTGCGTTCCTCAAACTGAAGACACGATTACGCTCCTGGTCGATTGGCAATCGATTAAGAGTCCCAAGCACAAGGGCACAGGAGTGTATACTGCTTCGTGGACCGCACCCCTTAAGGCTGGCATTCACTCCGCGCAGCACTGGTATTACATGGGCGAAAAGGTGGGGGTAAAGCTCATCAGCCAGGCTAGTCTTCTTCTGATGCACATTTATATAGGGCGACATTACTGTGGATCAAGCCCATCGCGGATATGATGTAACAGTAGATGACACTGGCAAGACATGGTACAATCCATTCTAGTATGTGTCTTCTAGTTCCTTCATTTCTACTGATCTAATCAAAGTCTCTGTTAGCATGAAGTATTCACCCTCGGAAAGCGGTCACTTTGATGGCCAGCGTGGCTATGGGTACATTTCTATCGAAAAATTCATCGACGCGGCCCGTAGTGTCAACTCTGGAGCCTCTAAGCCCGCTGAATACGATACACACGGACTTCCTACGATCGCGAACACCGTCCTAACGACCGCGATCCTCAATGCCGGCCGAATCAGCTTGGATGAGAAGCGTCCAGTGGGCATCGCGAAGGACGGTGATCGCTGGATCCTTCAGTAAACGAATGGAGAAAGAAAATACCTCTAGAACATTGAAGTGTTACGTTGGCTGTCATCGGTTCTAGTGGTATTCCTCTTGGGATCCGGAACTCGAAGAACTGGACACCTCTTATGTCAATGTTTTCGTATCATTATCTTGTATGTTTAAACCGGGTATGTGAACTTCCATCTTTTGATGATGGTCTCCTCCATTCGTTCGCCGGCGTATCCCTGCGGCGTCTCCCACAGGCGGCCCATCAAAAAGTACACAGTCTGCAGATGCAATCACACCACTCCACAACGACGCACAAGACCCTCATGGGATTTGGGGGCATTCCTATGGCGTTATCGAATGATCTCAGATGAGCGCTCCCTCAGGTGCTTGGTCTCTCGTTGGGCCAATGGAAGTGGGTTGATTCCACCCTTGTTAAGGGCGTGGTTTCCTTGTAGATCATCCTTGGATTGGTTTGTGTGCGCCGGTTGGCAACCCATAATGAAAGAATACAAGGCTGCATTCCCATGCACGCGCGATGCACCCTCCGAGGTACCTGAACCCTTCGACAGTGTGCGACATAAGACACAAGTACCTGACCGACCAGTAAGTGGGCTGCGTGCAAAGGTAAGGTCCGTGGAGATCGTTGCCAACTACGTAGGGAAATCGTGGGCTGGATCAGGGATTGACCTAGGGTATTTCAAACACACGCCCGGCGGAATTCCTTCCTGCGAACACCTGAAACCCTTGCTGTGTACATTTACATACTTACGTTACTCACCAGGTCGACGATCTTTATCAATTTGCAAGAACGAGAGCGTTTTTCTGTGAAGTGATTGTGTGATTGTACGAGACCTTTGGGTGATGCTTGTATATACGAGTGGTATTGCAACAATGACGAGTGTTCGGGGTGTGCAGGTGAAAATGATATGTGCAGGTGAAGCGAAAAAGGCGGAGGAGAGGCGGATGCGATGTGGGGCGGCAAGGGCAAGGAATGCTGGGAGAGTGGAAGCAAAAAACAATATACTGTAGAACGACGCATCAGACCGCCTTCTGTGCGAAGTCTGAGAAGAGTAGAAGAATATAACATAAAAATGAAATATAATAAGGTAATAGTTAAGAACGAATGCGACTGTCGCTGAGGGGGGATAGGATGTGGCGGGGACTATGGTCGCGAAGGGAAGTGGGGTAGTAATGCAAGAGACAATTGAACAAGGGGAAATGAAAAAGTGCACAGGAGATGAGGGACTGCATAATGACCAAAATTGCATTGAAACGAGTGTAGTTACTTTGTGTTGACAACCAGAGATAAAGGGGATGCGGGTAGGATGGGACGGGACGAGAACAACCCCTTGCGTACAAGAAAGTTATATCGCTGGGTCCGGTGGCAGGCAGAGAAAACAAACTGTCCGTGGAATACAACATCGACGGTGGGCCATCGCGTGGATGCTTGAGAGAGCCGTCCCCATGAAATACATCTTTGTACGCTGTTTAGTTGTGCGGAATAGCTGTATGCCTGCCATTAAAGAGATGCGTGATGCCAGAAGAGATGGAAAGGAGAAACTATTGCAGGGATGGGGGAATCGATGAATGCATGCATATTGCGAGAAAGGAAATATTGCCAATGTGTCTGTTTGACGTGTATGGTGGTACATTTTGCGTTCTTGCTTGACGTTTTGAGCGAGGAAAGAGAGTGATTTTAATCACGGCGAACTATGCTACCATCGCTCGGGGAGACACAACATTTAAGTTGTGAAGCGCGGGACGACCGAATGAGACATAATCGTGAGGGAGGAACTCGTCGGGTGTCGGATCAGCACGTATCGGCTTGATCACAGGTTCCAGCGAGGAGTGCACGTTCTCCTTGTCATCTGAAGAACAATGCGAGCTTGGGAAGAAATCACTCGTCGATAACGGACTCGTCGGCGTGACGGGCATATCGTCTGAAAGGTCCGAGTAGGAGGTGGTGGAGCTCATGGGCGTGCTGACGATGGAGGAGGCGGGAGAGCGGACAGGAGTGACAGGTAGAGAAGGGTACGCGTGGCGCATGAAGTGACCGCCGTTCAAATAGTACTGGACGACGAAGGTGGCGGCCTTGGAATAGAAGGCGTACGAGTATTTACGCACGAGGACTTCCGAAAGGTCGTTCACATGTCGCGCCAGACGATTGTCGAGGTATTCAACGACCTCAATGCACTCATCTGTCTCTTCCCAGACACGGCGAGGCTTGCCGCAAAGGTAACGAGCCAAAGTCAAGGCAGCCAGAGCAATAGTCGAAGGTGAATGCTTTACGAACTCGCGATAGAACAGCGTTATTTCCATCAAAAAGCGGGCCACATGCTGAACTTTGGGCTCCTCCATCACTGGCCCACAACACATAAGCCGTAACCAAGCCTCGGCCGTTGGGTGTCCCAAAGTCCACTGAATGGTAGACAAAACATGACCTTCCATCTGGATGAATGCAGTTTCGTCGTAGGCTTCTTGACATACAGAGGCGAGTTCCTGGACGGTAGGAACACGATCTTTGGCGTCTTCAAACTTTGCAGCGATCCAGAGAGCAGCGCATCCGACAAGTTGGTAGTGCTTCACGTAGACAATGCGGCGAGACACGTAGCGATCAATGATGTTGAGTGTAAGGTAAAGAGTTTCGGGGCGGAGGCGAAATGCGAAGTGAACTTCAACGAGAAAGTCGACCAGACAAGGGCGCATGTGCCACCGAATTTCAGGTTGTTGGTCCATGGACTGCAGCGAACACATTGTGCATTGCTGTAGGTTTGTCCACTCTCAGCAACGCGAAAGGCACGAACAGAGGCCACGGAACGAGACTGACCTCCATGTCAAGCATGTAATAACGAATCTCCTCACGATACTCCTCTTCTATGAGAATGCCTTCCCTGCGAAGAGCAGCTATCTGGGCCTCGCGTTGCCGCTGTTGAATGAGACCGGATTTCGCGGACCTGGGGGTCTTCCGTGGACCATAGGCAGGCAAGAGAGGAGATCGTCGCGGCTTCGACACGCCATTCGGAGACGGACGCTTCTTGGGATAGATAACAGAATTGTTGCGGGCGTGGCGGGTAGATGAAGTCGAGCTTTCCTTCATTGCGAGAGACGATGGAGAGGGATCTTCTGGTTCAAAGTGGTTATCAGAGGTGCTGTGGGCAGCAAAACGCGTATTATGAGCGATCATGGTAAGGCAGAGAGAGGCAGAATCATTCGGGGCGCAAGATATAGGTGTCGACATTGTGGCCAGCGCACAACAAAGGGAGCTCGCTGGTCCACGCAGCGAGCACGAGCACGGCCAAACAAGAGGCCACAAACGCTGGACTGGTCCAAGTGGCTTATGTGAAAGATACTCACATGAAGCAGGCTACTACTGTTCATACGACGAAGGTCGGGGGCGGGGGCGGGTGGCGGTGGGAAACTAGAGAAAGAGATCGTGAGCGTCGCCAGTCGTAATGAACAGAGAGTCGTGCACGCCGTCGAGGGGGATGAGCTCGACGTCGTGATGGGGGAAGAGGAAACAAAAGACAGGTAGAGGATGGGAATTATAAAATAGGCTGAGAAAGGAAAGCACCGGGAGTGACGGGGGTCCACATCCGAAAGCAGCCATATGAAGCACGGGGGAAAACAAGGCTCGAGAGTGAAATGGTCAGTTCACTCTCTGACCTTTCACAATTCGCGTAACCACCATGTCATCGCCCCCGCACTTGTTTTTTATCTCCACAATCTGATGTGTGACTGTGTCACGTCGCCCGGTTCTCTTTGCCCATACTCGGAACCAGCGCCTCGGTGTCGGCCCGATCTCTCCCACGGCCCACGTTTCGCAGTGCCCAAGCCCCAGATCACAAATGAGATTGGGTCGATCGCTCACCTTGGATTATCTGATAGAATGCGAGTCAGCGCGGAGGCCCGACAGGATGCTGGCAGGTGGTGCTCACCTCTGGCAGTGCCCCGGGAGGTATTAAAAAAATAATGAAGGAATTATCTTGCTTTTAAGAATTGGAGTGGAAAAGAACGACTGTAGTGAGTGCAATTTGCTGGCTTCTAGAGGGAGATTGCCGCGAGAGGGACGAGGGGACGAGGGGGACAGAGAATCACAGCACTCGAAGTTAACCGAGCGATTCACGGGCGACGGTAGGCTCGAGGCGTTTTCAGTGAGTATCAGACCGGTGGTGATACTCGTCGAAAGGCAGGCCGACCGAAGAGATGGTGAGTGAGTGAGGAGGAGGAGGAAAAGGAAGAAATGAGTTGAAAAAGCTGTATCGGTTAACGAACAAGCAACTTTTCAAGGGCAAGAGCAGTTCGCTCTTGCTGCAATGCGATGAAGGCGTGGCTGGTTCCCCTTTCTCTCTTTAGGTCGGCTTTCAGGCTCACGCTTTCGGCGATAGTAGCCTCCCTTATTTGCCAACACGTTCCTTGCCTGCAGGCAGAAGAACATCCAGATTCGCCCTCAGGTTGGCTCACTTATGTAATGCCCAAGCCTATTTCGAGCCAAAACTGCTCATCCAATGCGCATCTCTGTCGCTTCAGTGCTTCATGACACGTAAATGGCAAAAAAGCAAGAATTTATGCTTTTTATTGGCGTATAATTGCCATTTTTCCAACGCAAAATCCAGCCAATGACCACCGATATCTGCGCTTTTACCGGCACCTGTTCCTTTGACGCTCACGCACATCATCGCCACTCCCACCAGAGCGCACACCCTCCCATCAGTCACACTTATCTCAACCATCATGCGTGGGCGAACATTTGTAGTCGCATTCACAGGCTAAGAAGATATTACATATACTGCCTGCCTGAAACTGAAACTGCTGTCAACTTGTGTACACTACTTACTTGGGTGCTGCCTTTGTTTCCGAGTCGGCCTCAGCGAAGCACAGAACTCGGCGCAAAGGACAACAACGTCGTAAATGTGGATCCATACGGTAGCCTTAATACATCAACTTTGGGTAATCATTCTGAGAAACTAGGGACCCGAAATAGATCCTGATGTCGTGTGCGTACATGTCAGAAAACATTTGATCTGTCCATTTCGCAGTCAGCTCCCCGCGAATGCAACCCAGCTGCACTTGTTATCCTTACCCAGGCTCACGCTTGCAATTGCAGTTTCGCCGCTTCACAATTTCACCCAGGCACCCCGAGAAAAGCCGACAACAACAGATACGTCAAACTAGCACAAAAAGCGTTGAAAGAATTAGTCTGGGCTGTCGGTAGTGACCTGCAGTGAGCGTGTTGAATGTAATTTCAATCTTAACTGACGTTGGTTCTGAACCAGAGTCGTCCTTCGCGACGCGCTCATGAGAGCGAGAAGACCCACGGTGTGGGAGGACTCGGATGAATAGCAAATGAGTCCGAAGGGTTGTTCTTTTTTCCATTCAGTTTTTTACTACACTGTCTAATGGCCGACGTCAATGGCGACTTGAATGTCTCTGAGACGTGGCAATTATGAATTCTCAAACAAGGGTAACTTGCTGGGCATGTGGGTCGGGTTTCGAAGGTGCATCAGAGCTTCAGCGCTTCAGCGTTGACGTTAGGCCAAGATGTCTGATATGTACGGCACTGCAACCGGGGCATCATCAGTCCACAAGGTCAAGACAATTAAAGCGAGCAGAGCAGCATCATTGCTCATGCTGGCTTCTAGGCGCACAAGATTCACACCGGTAACAGAGTTCATCGCATTGGAGGCCTGCATAAGGGCAGCTGCCGAACGGTGAATTTGGAGTAGAAGGATCGGGAGCAATGGCAATCGGGGCCGCCCAGTGATCTGAGATAAGGTGATCCGGGAGGATGGCGCAAACAAAGTCTCTGTTCCGTTGGTGCGGCGTTTCCATTTCAAGCCCCTTAGATATGTCGGGGCCTCGATGCAAGCGTATCTGACATAGGGTCCCAGTCACAAGTGCCAATCGAGAGCAGTACAACTTGCTTGAATTTGAACGCAGGGGATTTGATACGTCCGGCTTGCAAGGGTTTGCAGCACTCTTCACTTGCTCTTCACCTACATATCCCGCTATCGATCCGCAAAATCGCTCTCAGTAGGGACCCATTATCACATTCCCTATTTTTCCGACCGTTCCACAACGAAATGGCCGGTGCCAAAGCCCCCTTGTCGATCGACACAGTGCCATTATACTTAATGCATCATAGCGCCCGGGTTAGCCCCCGCGAACCGTGCACAGAACCTGGGGTCGGTCACGGCTATATTTCCAGAGCGTAGATTAGTCCAGGAAATGGAGAGAAAAGTGGCAAAACGAAGGTTTTGATTTATATTGAATATCGAACGGCTAGGCTAAGTAGGATATTCATCAGGGAACACCAGTGAGTCCGAAGTCATTAATAGAATGAGATGGTGATGATATAGGTATTCACTCTCGGTGGGGACCACCCATCAGGAGTGCCATAAGATCATGGTTCTGGGGGTTGTTAGGTTGTTGTTGGAGGTGAGCAGGCATGCCACCTTGTGCCATGTGGGGCGGTAGTATAGGTGGTTGTTGACGCATTCCTAATAGAGGCAGCTGGCCAGGACCTTGCTGAGGGTTGAAACCTCGAACGCCTCCACCCGCAAGACCCATCAGCTGGGCTTGACTTGGTATCCGCATATCCATATTGTTAGGATGTCCGAGCCCCACGTTGTTGTGCGGCAGGTTGGCCTGTATCGGCGAATGTCCCGGAGGACCACGCATCGGAGGACCAAAGCCGAGGTTATTCGAATTGGGGAGGTTGTTGAACGTTGGTTGGCCAAGGTGGCTGCCTTGCAATGCGTTCAACAGAGCCGAATTCTGCTGCATATTTCCCATAAACTGGTTGGGCTCATGCGGTGGCCTACCACCCAAGTTCGCCAGGCCGGGAGGCAATCGTTGTCCATGGTTAGGCAGCTGGTTCTGCAGTTGATTCTGCAGCGAAATGGGAGATGGCCCGCCGCGGAACGGTTGTTGTTGTATGGGGATGCCCGCGTTACGACCAGGTTGCTGGGAGAACATAGGAACTTGGCCGGGGAACATTTGTTCAGGTACCCGCTGCTGCAATGGCATGCGCTGCTGCCTGGCGAAGTGGAGCTCGTCCATGGCATCCGGAAACATTCCTCCATTATCATGGCCGCGAGGGAGAGGAGCATTGCGCAGACCAGGAACCATTCCGTCGGGGACGAACGACCGGTCATCCAATCGGCTGTCATACAGGGAGTCAAGGCGAGCGTTTCCGTGCATGAGTGGCTGTTGTTGGTGGGGGTGCTGCTGTCCAAGCATTTGTAGGGGGCTATGCGTGTGTTGTGCGGGTTGACCATACGAGGTGTGGCCACCGTTCATCGCTGACGGCGGTTGGTGGATGCCGTTCAATGATCGGCCCTAAACTAGTTAGTGCAACGTTCTTACAATAGACGGCAAGGGATTCACCTGGGCAGAGTTGCTGAGCATGTTGAATATCTCCGCCATGGCCCGATTATCATTGACGTTTATACCATTGTTACCAACGAGATGATCGTCATGTCGTATACCACCTGAAGGTCCAATCGGACTGCCAGAGGAAGGTTGCGCGCGCGCATTCACGGGGTCACGATTTTTATTGCCGTCAAAGAACTTTGCGAAGCGGCTGCCTTTGCTGGAGGCAAGGGCGACATTAGCTGTATCGTTGGGTAGTGAGGATTCCATATGAAGTCCGTTCTCAGATGGAATAGGGGGCGCACGCTCGCCAGATACGCGGCGCATCGATTGGCCCATCTGGGAGTAACTAGCAAACCCTTCGGAGCCTTGGAGCATTGGGTTGCCGCCAGCAGCTCCCTCTTCGAAGGGTGAGAAGCCTTGTTGAGGACGGAGCTCAGGTTTAGGCATTGCCGCATTTATACCATGAGCTGGAGACGCTGAGTGCGGATTAGCCACCATCGGTGGGTCCAAAGAGGAAGGTGACATAGGTGAATGTGGTTTGGGGACGGGATTGGAGGGTGCACCAAACGCGAGCAGGCGAGAGCCAGGGTGCGGATTGAGTTGATGAGAGGGGAGTGCGGTCGGTTCGGAGGGTTTCGTGGAGGTAGCTTGGGGGATGGGGAAGAGTCTAGACGTCGGCGGCTTGTTCTGGTCGGACAGCCCGGGAGGCGTGGATATCGAGGATTCGAGGACGGTAATTGATTGGGAAGTAGTGGTCGTCTGGGTTAGCATGGTGAGAAGGGTATTAGGGCCATCATTATTCGTGACGCTGATTATTGGACTGGGCTTGACGGACGCGACAGGCTTTTCTGAATCTGAAGCAATCGAGTGAGCAACATTGCAGAATAAAAATTATTAGCCGTACCATTCGTTGGTGGTGGTGGAATAGGCGGGCCAGTCTTCGCATCTACCATATCAGGCGCTTCGACTTGTTTTTTCTTCTCGTCTTCTTTCTTCATGAGCATGCGGAACATCTGAATCTCGTCCAACCCGTTGCTTGCGCCGCCCATCCCATTTGCGGAAGGTGCGGGTGGCAATGAAGGTGCAGGAGCATCGTCGGCAGCTGCTTGAAGGGCTGACTTCTCCTTCTCTTGCTTCTCCTTCATGTCCTTCTTCCAAGCCTGTATCCCATCAATTTCATCGGCATTACCGCCCATGATTCCGCCACTCGATGGAGAGGGAATATATGTGTCCATCCAAGCGGGTTCCTTTTCCTTCTCTCGCTCACGACGGTCATCTCTGTCTTTGTCGTCGCCATTGACCTTGCGATCACGAGGTTTCTTTCCGGGAGTATCGTCGTAGGTGGGACGATAGGAATCATATTCACGAACCGGTCGTTCTCTAGGTCGCTCACGATCTCCAGCACGTCGAGCTAGCCTCTCTTCACGCTTACCATCATCTCTCCAACGCCGAGGGTCGTCGTGTTCTGAATCGCGGTCGTAGTCGCGTCTGTAGTCATCACGATCCCGACGGTCCAATGGACGGTCGTCTCGGTCTCGGGTTTTGTCTCTATCACGACGACCAGTAGATGGATCTCTCCGAGGTCTAGAAGTGTCGCGTACACGCGAGCGAGGCCGCTCACGGTCATCCCGATCTCTGCGAGTAGTATCTGACCCTATACATGTATTGGATGACAATGGAAAGTTTCAAGGGGGGTTGACGGCTTACTGTCATCTCTCGGATTCCTGTCACCTCCTGATACTAAGCTTAGTTTTGTGGCTGTAAGCAAGGAAGAGACATACCTCGCCGCCAGTCATCACCGTCGCCACGCCGCCTCGCACCTTCCCTTCCTTCGGCGCGCCGGGTAGTAGTTGACCCTGCTGTTTGGCCGACCAGTCGAGAGGTACCTGCTGTAAGATGAGGCGCGGCATCTCGATCCTTATTGCGAGCATTAGTCCCAAGGCGATCACGGTCATATTTGTCCGAGAGCTAGGGCACAGTGAGGAAGAAAGAATAGCAAAGCAGAGAAACAAACTTACATTTCTGAGATGTTCATGGCCCTCTTTGTCTCTGAAGTCCCTCGTGTCTCTGTCACGATCTGGTGCACGAAGAGATTGGTGTTTGAAATTACCCATCTGAGAGGGTTGAGTTAACGCGGAACGGAAAGAGGGCCTCGCTGTCGTGTCTACAACCGTCCATCAGCTTCATGAAGAGAAAATACATTCTAGAAGTCGACGCACCATCCTCGGGGTCTCTTCTGTGCCTAGACAAACGTCCTTAGTGATTCCTCGTATTGTCGAGCACAGAACTTGCGTACCGTCTAGCACTGCTAACCGGCAAGATTGTCTCTGACTCTTTCTTATTCATGTTTTGTTCATTCTCAGTGCTGAGGTCAGAGTGAGTGCGTAATCATCGAGAAACGTATGTTTGACACTGACCCAAACCAGTCCTTGAGATCCGGCATTCCATTAGGGACTTGTACAAGGGGAGATTCGTACAAGAAGAGCAGTTGTTGCGGGGTATATATCTTTAATGGACGAGGAGGACTGTCTGGCTTTGGTTTTTCGTCTGAATTGTCGCTTTGGCCACCGTCATTTTGCAAGGTCAGACTTGCGAGTGAATTCGGGAGGCCTTCGAGATTGGATTGCTGGTCTGGGAGAGAAATACCGGAGGCTGTGGTTGCCATGAAAGCTGGAGAGAAGTGAGTAGGGTCGTATATGGTGAAGTCTGCGAGGAAGCCAGCTGGTCACGGTGTGCAGGCGTACTAGCGCGGAATTTGAAATGTCCAGTTGCTATACTCGCCCATCTTTTGATGCCATAACATGAACCAGCAGCTTACTCTCAAACATTTTATCCTCAAACAACGGGTTCTGAACTTGTATCGATATGCTATTCGGGCCACGAAGGGTTTATAGGCTTTTTATTCGCATGCGACCGTTATTGACGCGCTCCCAGGAATTCCAGATCCCACAGCAAGACGAGAAACTATTGAATGGATTCGACAGGATTTCGAAAAGCACAGGCATCTCTCTGACGTGGTGGGTACTTCGTGAGCGCCATTACGGGGTTCTACTTGATTAAAGCGCCCCACAAGGCATTAATAGAGGACAAAATCAACGGCATGCGGAGAGAACTCAAGCAAATATTACCAGGAACTACAACAACTGACAAGCTAGCCAAGATTGCATGAATGCTGGTCTACGCACCTGCCGGCTATTCGGTTTTTGCACAAGCTGAACTCGTGCAGCTCCGTTGGAGCAATTTCGTCAGACACTCGGAATTGGCAGTTCATTTGTCTGATGGCAAGATATACATGCGGAGGCAGCAGCAGTAGTTTGTATGATGTACATACAGAATGACATATATCGAGGGCGAACCTCACGCCAGGCTCCCCCTAAGCTTGATTACGCAGAACTATCCAAGTATTAGTTCTTGAAGGTCAACCTGAAAGTGTCCAACGTACTGAGAATCACGGAGTCACCGCTAAAAACAGAGTACTACATCAGACTCAGGATCTACGAGAGAAGAAGTGATTGAGACGTACCGCAGAAACATCTTGCTGATGAAGCGATCCTTGTTCACAGGCTTCTTGTTCTTACCCTTGGGCAGTTCTGTCCACATCTGAAGGGGGTCTTTGTAAGTGTCAACGTTGAATGCAGACGCGCCATTCACCTCTTTCACGTTTTCGAGAACCTAGATGTTTCTCAAGTGTGAGAAGTGGACTTTGGGAGCATGGAACAACCAGATACCATGTTACTGTGACGATCAAAAGCCTTCACGCGAGCCAGGAGTTTCTTGTTATTTCGCAGCGAGATGAGCACTTGTGTATGGTTCCGGACTGCCTGTTGCAATACTGACAATGGCCCTTGGCTGATCTCATGCTCCTCTAGTTGACGAAGCTGCGCCTCGTCGAGTTCTGATTTTGGTACATGCACGTATTGGCTATTTCCGCGAATATAATAGATCAGTAATCACCCAGTAGCTACGACGATATGCGGACGACTTGCCTCATCTCTGAATAGATCTAGAAAATACGCGGTCAGTGTGCTAGCGCCCAAATCTCAGTTTTGTTATTTGGCACGGCGGGAAGCAAACAAGGGCGCTAGATTTCCAAATCCGGAGCAGGTACTTTTGCTATAAACTTTTTTCACCATGGGTCGTCTACGGCAAAAGGGCAAGGCAGGCGCTGCAAAGGCCTATATCACACGAACTTCGGCCATAAAGAAGCTGCAGTGTTCTTTGGCCGATTTCCGGAGACTATGTATACTAAAAGGTCGGCGAACGGCTGGAAATTCTACACTAGTAACTGACATCTATGAACAGGCATCTTCCCTCGTGAGCCCCGTAGTCGCAAGAAGGCTAACAAGGGATCGTCCGCCCCTACATCGTTCTACTATACGAAAGACATTGCATATCTTGCGCATGAACCTGTTCTGAGGAAGTTAAGAGAGCACAAGGCTTTTGCGAAGAAGCTTTCTCGTGCACTCGGTCGAGGGGAATGGAGCAGCGCCAAAACCCTTGAGGATAACAAGCCCGTGTACAAGCTTGATCATATTATCAAGGAGCGGTAAGTATTCAGATATCTTATCTTTGGTCGCCTAACAATTCCTCTAGATACCCCACCTTCATCGATGCATTGCGAGATATTGATGATGCACTATGTATGGCCTTCTTGTTTGCTTCCCTCCCATCGAACTCCCGCCTCCCCCCCGAACTCATCGAGAACTGCACGCGTCTCGCCTCCGAATGGCAGCTGTATATCATGCACACACGGTGCTTGCGCAAAGTGTTCTTGTCAATAAAGGGTGTATATTATCAAGCTGAAGTCATGGACCAATCCATAACTTGGCTGGTACCTTATCAATTTACCCAAAGCGTACGCAATCCTCCGCAGTCCATGACAAATAGCTAACATCGACTTCAGATACCACCGGATGTGGATGTTCGTGTAATGTTGACATTCTTAGAGCTTTATCAGACATTATTGGGCTTCGTATTTTTCAAACTCTATGCGGATGCTGGCTTTGCATATCCTCCCCCACTAGATACCCAAAAGGATGAAGGAGCAGCTGGTGTCGGGGCCTTCAGCCTACAAACCGTTATGCGGTCTGTGCAGGCGGCTCCATCAAAATCAGAAACGATAGGGAAGAAAGTCTCTGGCAAGGAAGTCAGGCAAACTATCAAAAGCATCGATGCCTCAACAGACCAAGACATGGAGGTTGACCCGAGTCCCACTCAGGACACAGTTGCCGACATCGAGGAAGAATTCGTTGTTCATCCTTCGTCGACAGACCCTCAATCCTCCGCCGCACTCCCCACTCTACATTCCCTGTTTGCCCTCCCCCAGACGGCCCAAACATCATTATTTTCGCCATATACGTTCTGGCTCTCCCGAGAAACCTCCAGGCCTGTGTTCGAGTTCTTGGTTCGGTCGTTTGGCGGTCGAATTGGCTGGCCTGCATCGTCTGGGGGCGGTTCCGCGTTTGGCGAGGACGATGAGAGCATCACGCATGTCATCATCGATCGTCCTCTGATCGAAATGACCCCGGAAGAACGGCAAAGACGGACGAGGCGCAAGTATGTACAGCCTCAATGGATTGTTGATTGCATCAACGCTGGAAAGATTCTGCTCGAGGAACCCTATGCTCAGGGCAAAACGCTTCCTCCTCATCTTAGTCCATTTGGCGAGCGAGCCGGTGCATACGATCCTACGGAGGCTGTACCCGATGTGGCTGAGGCGGAAAGCGAAGCGGAAAGCGAAGAAGAGGAAGCCGTCATTCAAGCAGAGGAGGAAGAAGAGGAAGAAGAGGGGAAGCAAGCGTTGCGCGCAGCAGCCGATGTAGCGGCTGATGACGCAGGTGCTCTCCGTGCTGCGGAACTGGCTGCCGAAGCAGCTGGCGTGGACTATGATGCGTTTGAGAAGGAGGTCAGCAAGTCTCGCAAGAAGGCGAAAAAGGTGGCCGTGGAGGACAAAGACGCCGACGCCGAACAAGACATGAACAAAATGCTAATGAGCAACAAGCAGCGAAAGCTGTACGAGCGCATCAAGCACAGCCAGGGCAAGCGAAATACCGAGGTTCGTTCAGTCTTTTTTGTCCACTACTTGCGCTGACAACACCTCCCGCAGCGTACCAAATTGGAGGAAAGAAAGAAGAATTTGGTCAAGCAGAAAAAGTGTGAAGCTAAAGCTTGATTCTTGGTTCCATTTGTACCTAGTTGTAGTATTTCTGTCATATTAGCGCAATTCATAGAGTTGTCATCAATATTTGTGGTGCGATGATCCCTTTACAGTATTTGTCGGACCGTTGAGAAGAGCCTTACATACTTCCTTTCTTTCCTCACGCGCGCACGCTTCTCGATTGGCCGACACGCTTCAACAATCATCTGAATGGGATATCTTGACTGATTTCCTATCTAGAGTTATCCGTAGCTCCTAGGCGTCGTATGCGAGCATGGTCGGTCTCTTCAACCTTGGTAACAAGAACTCGCCTAGCCGTCCTGCTTCCACAAGCCCTGAACCACTCGGAGCAGGCTCAAACGACTCAATTCAGCTGCTGCCGCCCCCGCCACCCTACAAAGAAGCGACGACCCCTCCCTTGGTTATGACGGAGGTCACAACGACGACAGAAGTCATTACGACCACTCGTACGACAACACACTTCTTTTCGCTGCCTCTATGGCGCAAGCGCGGAGTACCAGCATCGAGCCATGGGCCGATGTACATGAATGCGGACGAGAGCGGCAGCATGAGTAGACCCGGTACGAGCTACAGTATACCTTCAGTGGACAAAGCGCTACCCCCAACTCCACCAACTGATGAACCTTTGCCATTCCCTGCGCGACCTTCAACAGAGCATTCTTTGGTGGAAGGCATCAGCATGCCCGACGAAGAGGGACGGCCATCGTACAATTCAGGCTCGACTCACCGCCCAGCGTTGGAACCACGAAGATCGACTGCAGCGTTGGCGCATGCCGCCCTGGGTATTGGACTACCAGCGATCTTACCGCGAGTTTCCACATCGTCAAAGTCAGACGTCCACCATGTAGCCCTACCCCCCATTCCCAACCACCAACCTCGCACTAGTGTACGTCGGGCGAAGAGTTCCCATAAGGTCCGCTCTACGCGAAAACAACCCGACCTTCCATACGCTTCTGATGGCGAAACCTCCCCCGCTGTGCGGAATAGTTCTTTCACCAGCTCGTCTATCTTTCCATCTACTACAGACGTCAAGGGTAAAGGGAAGGCTCGAGCCACGGAAGAGGAAGTTCCTGTAGCTCAAACGCCGAAGACTATCTCTCGCAGACCCTCATTTTGGTCCCGCAAGAAAAGTGTGGTCAAGGAACCAACGCGTCCTGAAATGTCTATCCCAATTACTCCGCCGTCTTCATCAACATTGCCAGTACTACCTCCTTTGTCACCCTTTGTCATAGGTGGTAGTCGCTTGACTTCCTCCCCTGAACCTCAAGATGCCGTCTTCTCTGCGAGACCCAAAAGCCCTACGCGTAGACGTTCCATCTCTCTCACACCTCCGCCCTTCGAGGGACCCAGACGCGCCCGCTCACCCACCGTAGATCGTTCAAGTCGTCCCATGACCGCTGATCCCACTACTTCTCCAACTCGAGCCTCGTTCTTTATTCCTCCTGCTCCTCTCGTTGTCTCTCCCCTCCCCAGCCCTTCACTCGAATCCGAAGGTAGCTCTGTCCAACTAGAAGGACCTGCCCAGCGCCGTCCTCGGGCACAGACAAATCCACCCATCCTCCATCGTTTATCACTTAATTTATTCGCAATGTCATCATCTGCCTCGTCCCCTATCCAGCCACATTCATCTCCACTCTCAAGCAACAGACCATCTCCGCGTCCTTCCCTTGCTAAACGCCCAGTCGACATCCCGAAGCCACATCAAGACGATGAATCGCCCGAGGCATATCTCTTACGTCTACGAGCCGCTGTGAGCAAGGCCGAACTTGCTAGCATACTTGCGACAAGGTAACTTACCTCATATACGCGAGTTGCTTCGTAATCGCTGATCCTTTCACCACATAATAGTATAGAGCCGTTTCACGTTGCGGCGCTTCGGTCGTACCTAGAAGAATTCAATTTCATAGGCGACCCTCTCGACGTAGCACTTAGAAAGTTGTTAATGGATGTCAGCCTCCCTCGCGAAACGCAACAGATTGATAGAGTAATTGAGGCATTCGCATCGCGATATATGCAATGCAACCCCGATCTATATACATCTAAAGGTATTTGTTATTTTGTCTTCTCCGTGGCAATTCTCTCATTCTCCTTCAGATCACCCATACATCTTGGCTTTCAGTCTAATCATGCTACATACGGATGCGTTCAACAAATCTAATAAGCGAAAAATGACAAAGGCAGACTACATCAAGAACACGAGGCTTCCGGGTGTTCCCTCAGAAGTGCTCGATGTGAGTATCATCCTTGGTGCTCACTCGAATGAAGTCTGATCTCTTTTTAGTGCTTCTACGATAATATCGTCTTCGCACCGTTTATATTTATTGAAGATCCTGTTGATGTCAACGGCCAGCGAGGTCTAGTTCCCAATGGTAACAACAACCGACTCTCTTCGGCGAGTAGTTTGGTAACGACGACCCCTGGAGTTGCAACACCCACAAGTAAATCCAACAAAGTCGATCCTTATTATCTCATTCTTAATGTATGTCGTCCTGCAACGTCTGGCAACCCTTACTCACATCTGTACAGAATTTGCTTGGGCCTCTCCGCATTAATGCTGAATTGTATGTTCCAGCAACGAGTCCATACTCGTGTGAAGGCACTGCTGGTCCATGGGACTCGGAGGATCTTAGGCGGGCTTTTGCCCAAGCCAGTGTTCTGGAAGTCGGTGCAGGCGATCCACTTCGCCCCCATCCATTCTTCGGTCTGAGCGTAGGCAATGCTCCGGGCCCCTTACTCGGAAACATGTCAGCGTTTTCCGACGCGTTCACACCGCCCTCAGACGAAGTTTGGACACTCAAAGTAGCCAAAGTCGCGCTGCTAAACCGGAAGGATGATCTACTCCCGGGTGGCAAGAAGGCGATGAGTCGTAAATGGCGGCCATGGAGCGTCATCCTTACAGGATCGCAGCTCCTTTTCTTCCGGGACACTTCTTGGGCTACTAACTTAGTCGCGCAATTCGAAACATCGGGTGGTCAAGTCATCTTCCCGCATGCAGCTATTTTCAGGCCAGATGAGCTGTATTCTGTGAAGGACGCTATTGCTGTTTATGATAGGTCGTACACGAAGGTTAGAATCGATTACTATATAAGATCCAGCAGACTGCTAACTTCTGATTATAGCATCCAAACACTCTCAGAATTGCCATGCCAGATGCACGTCAGATCCTCTTACAGGCTGACTCGGAACAGGAACGAAACTCCTGGCTGTCACATATCAATTACGCCAGCGCCTTCAAGTCTGCTGGTATTCGTATGCGCCCTCTCGGCATGTCGACTCACGACGTTCAGCTGGCAGGAGTCGCGGCCGCCACATCCCATCTACACGACTTGCAACACCAAAGTTCAACCCCTTCGAGCGATATGCCCTTCCTCCCGAATTCCGAGAACACCGCGGTTTCATCTAGCAGGCGCCCATCCCGAAGTACAACGTTAATGAGCGAACGTTCCGACCTGGACGTGGACGTACCGAGGGCCCCTGAAGTTGAAGGCGCTGATCAACTGAAAGCTACCTTTGATCGGGTCAAAGCTGAGCTCGCATCCAAGAGCTTGGAAGAGCTTGACGTGCCAGAGTCCTCTACCGAGCAGTCCCACATCAACACCATGCATTCTCCTCCAACTGACAACAAACGAATGCTCTCTCGTTCTCAAATCATTCAGGCGAAGCTACGCGATTTAGATGCAAAGATCTCAGCTGTTCAGTCCCAACTTGACGCAGATCTCCGTCTTGTCAGAAACGTCGCCATCCTGGCTCCATTCCAAAAGGCAACCCGAGATCGCCTTGCATTGTGTTTACGGAATGTCATGACGCGTGTGATGAATGCTAGACTCGAGGTCGCGAGGTTTGATTGCCACAGGAACGTACTTGCCAATGATTTGGAAGCCGATCTCATGGATTGGCAACGGACGAAGACCGTTGCAATGAGAGCCGCTACGGACACGCTAAGAAGCAAAAAAGTACCAAGGATGACTCTTTCTCTCTACGACGACGCACCGCCAGCCTCGTCTCCAATCCCTGTTGAGAGGCATGCGAGCTCGTCGTCGACCTGTAAACCTGAATCGTCCGTATCAGAGTCCTTCCATTCTGCTATGGACTTTGGCATCGACTGGCCTTCGTTCGACCCATCCACATCAACTGATTTCCTTGGTACTTCACGGCTCTTCGACTCCCCCAGCCGCAGCAGTTCAGGCTCATTGCAGTTACTCCCCTTCCCAGACTCAGAGTCAACTAACAAGAGTCTTCCGGACCCTCCATCTCCTGCGATCAGTGATCGTAGTTCTCCCAACATTTCGTCACCACGCAGTAGCACCGATACTCATGCTCATGAAAGGTTCTACACTGCTCATGAATCTCTCGAAGAGGCTGAAGATTGGGATAAAACCAAATGCGCACAGCGAGTGTCTTTGGTTCGGCTACCATCCGATATTCGACTTTCTATGTTATTCGACAAACATCATCGCTCTGCCCGACCATCATCATGATCATGACCTGCATTTTGACGTTAACATAATTGGACATCTAATCTTATTGCATTCTACTGTGGCACCGTTGTGTTTTAGCATGCGTGTTATTGGGTAGTATCTTAATTTGCATAGAATTGTATGAGTAGGACCTCTTTCTTTAGAATGGAATTAGCCTCAACCAAATGATCGGATTGTGCCTGTCGCCAGGGTAGCGCGCCCTCGCGTAGTATAGAATACAGGTATGCGCGTCCCTGTCATGGTACTATTTCGTCTTCAAATATTCAGTTTGCTCATACTTATACCTTTTCCCCATAGTATCCATATCCAAAGACAATTGGTTTGCATGCCGCTGGAACGAGTGCACCCTCAAACACTACCCCTTGTAAGTCAATGCGTATCAGCTCTGTGGCATCGCATACTTACTTATAGCCCCAATTAGCCCTGCTGCCAGCACTGGTAGTTAATGATGGACACCCCGCAACAAACTTCTTTCCACAAGCCACGCAACAGCATCTCAATGATGCTGCGAAAGATATCATTCAGCGCTTTCAATTGGTACAGCCCTAACCCAACTCAAATCTCCACAAACGAGGCCACCGCGCTCGGTGGCTTACGAACCCCAACTTCGACCATCAACCCCAGCAACGTCTCTCTCAACTCCAACACGTTTCTACTCTCACAAACTGGCGCAGCAGACACTGACATGTTGCATCACGAAGAGATGATCCCCGAGACCGTCAATGATATGGATGCGGAGGCGAAGGCTAGGGCAGTGAAGAAGGCTAGGAAACTCAGTCGTGTCTTTGGGGATGTTCCTTCAACTGTGCTAGCGGACGAGCTCAGTTCTGGGAATGTCTTGCCTGTTAGGCCAACACCTCAGGTTACGCCAAAACGCAGGGCGTCTCTGGCATTCTTCCAGCTACCCCCAGTGCCAGAACCGTCGATGCAGCGGACGCACAGGCCCGCGACGGCTGGTTCTTCCCGGCCAACTCGGTCTCTACGCTACTTACCCATATGTGAGCACATCTTTCGCCGCGACGGTTTATGCCCAAGTCTCATGCAGCATATCAATAGCTTCCGATTCTACCTCAAGTAAAATTTCACTTGAGATGGATACATATACCGAAGAATTAGAACCCCCACCTGCGCTAACTTTGCGCCAAACGCGTCGACGCTCATTGGCTAAACTATCACGCCACCTAGGCGAGATTATTCCTCCGGAGTTGGTCTCTCCAACACGCCCTGAAGCATCGTTTCATCTGCAAGTCCCGCCTCGAAGGTGGAACGACAGCATGGGGCGCAAGAGCATGGACTCGGTCCTGCCCAATCGGAGGCCTAGCCAACAAACTGAATATCCCGGCGAATCTAATACTAACTTGAAGCGGAGTAAATCCTTGTGGACGCGCAAGCATGGGGAGACGAATGAGTCGATATTGTCTTCTGATGCCGCGTTCCACGAACGCTACAACATCAGCTTTGGGGACGAGGACGCAGTACGAGAACGTTGTCGGGCACTGAAAGTGAAACGCGTCAGGAAGATAACACAAGTAAGGAGCTTGCTGCCTTGGATTAATACTGGGCTCAACTTGGTTTAGGTTTTCGGCCAGGATCCACCACCAGAACTGATGCGTGCCATCGCCGACGAGCCTGAAAGAGCCTTCACCGGGACTGGCTACCGAGACTCCATCGCCTCGTTCTTTTCACTATCTCGGACGTATCTGAGTTCGACCACTCCGAGCTGGACGCCTAGGTCGAGGTCAACTTCGGTGACATCGACAACATCGGAGACAGGGTTTGTCACAGCCCCCGAAGACGAAGGGCGATCGCCTACACCTGATCGCAGCAGGTCGCTGAAACGGACTTCGGCTGAAGATACTTTGGATGCACGCCAAACGCCTCTGGGCCGCGCCGCGACCATATCATCTGTGTACTCTTACACCGAGCAAGCTTTCCGCGAGCGCCGCCTCCGAGCGGCGAAGTTGGCCCACTTTTTCGGCGTCAATTACCAGAACATCTCGAATTCAATAGCGCACAAATCCTCCCAGTCGACTGTGGCGGTAAATATCCAGGTTACGGCACCAAGCCGATTTTGGGGCTGGTTTGATGGGAGGAGAGAGGCCAAAGACGCGGAGATTAATGATGTGATACCCAGGCTGAGGGATTTACGCGCAGGCTAGGTCCTGTGGTTACGGTGTTGCTTGCATTTATAACTTATTTACATACAGCAATGGAAGGATTTAGTTACTTTATACACCTGGGAAGTTTGCTGAGGTGATATAGCGAATACCCGAGATGATGCCACATATCCTCGCTCATTTGCGCATGAGCAGATATACAGGATCACCCAAAACAATGCTTGTCATATGTCGAAATGAACCGGTCAACGACATTAGCAGGCCGCCGAATGATATGTAGGCAGTACTGTTTTAGAGCGGTGAGGTGAAGGTGAAGGATGTACGGATTTCCACTTACACAACTTCGCTGGTTCCGCCGTCAAATTTATAGACCTATTTGCACCGAATATCAGATCGCGGCGAAGAACTAACTGGGGACATGGCGTACCTTGCCGTACATCACATAGTCGTAATCTTCTTCAAGACCTCTCCGTCCTTTGCCATCTGGTCTCCAAACATCGAGATCTTTGTCGCCTCCATCCTCGGCACCTGTGTTTGCAGGTCCTTCTCCGCGGGCCAACGATGAAGACAAAGCAAGGGCAAAGTTCTGTTCTTCACGCAATGGAAAGAGCTCTACGTTGTAATCTAGCGTGAGGTCCATGTCGTAGTTTTTAGAATGGGCATAAAGCCGTGAGACTGCACTATTCATTAGTGAGAGTGACATGCAGCAAAGAGATTAGAGAACCTCTGTCAAATTTCTTCCCTTCTTTATCTATGGCATTGATGGTGAAGATATCGTCAAAAACGATGTTCGATGCTACCGCGGTCATCGTTGCAGGTGAACGACCTCCTGACTGCCACAGAAGCCAAAACTGATACGGTCACATGGACAGTCACGCTTTCTCTTCCATGTCACTACGATTACTTCCTGGTTCAAGGGTTCTGCAGTGCAGCCTTGCGAGAGCACAGGCGAGGCAAACCTGGCCAAAGCGATTTAAATCAACGGTTAATGTCAGCAGACCATCCGCTAGTGCTCCACGAGAGTCCCCCACGCCTCTGGCGTTCGTCTCAGCAAGCCAATGGGATCCAGCATCACAAGAAGGGTTCGTCGTTGCATAGCATGGCAGCTGCACCTGACACAAACACCCTCTTTAGTTTAAAACAACTAGCAGAACGCCTTGCTACAAAAGGCTTTGTGTGCGTTCATTGCGATATCGATCTTCCTAAGCCACATGAAGTTCGCGGAGTCCCCCAACCCTCGGAGTCTTTGATGAAGCATTTCGAGTCTGGTAATGCTGCTACTACTTTTATTTCTACATGTTCGACTAATTGCAACCTAGAATTCGTCTCTTGCTTATCTCAATCACCCTCGCCCTTCCCTCCCGTAATATTCGCCCGAGGGCCAGGCTCTTTGATTGCACAGACATTTATATCGTCCCATCGTGCAGGAGGCATGTTCCTCATCTCACCACCACCTTCCAACGCCGATGTGCCGAAGCACCTTCTTCCTACCCCTCTTCCCGAATTTGACTTTGAGATGAAATTTCCAATTGCTCTCATGGGAACTGCGGAGGAAATCGACAAATTACAACAGCATCGCGACTTAACGAAGACAGGCTACGTGGACACATACATTGTGGATGCAATCGACGAGGACGCTGTCTTGCTCAAGGCAGAAGAATGGTTAGATGAACTAAATATATAAGTAATATACATGATACGACTCGATTCAACAATGGCCTCAGCAAGTGCAACCAGTAACTAGCAACTATACAGTAGGTCCGGGTATCTATATAAATGTCATGCAATGGCGTAATTCCTATTGGCAAAGACAGGGGCATACAAAGCAAGGCAATGCCTAAAACTACCAGGCGTCGTCTTCTGTCTGCTCTTTTTTTATCTCGCGCCTCACTCCTGCCACAGTGGATAGGCCTGGAAGGACGACTTTCCATGTTGCTTTAGATGCGAGGACCCGTCGGACTTGATGTTGTATTAATTCGTGGAGTTTCGGGACGTTAGCGAGTTTTGCGCGACTCCCCATGAGCGACGTTGTCGTGAGGTCTAAAGTGAAGTCAGGAGAGACGGACAATGTGAGGACGGGGGTAGTTGATGAGGGAGGGGGCGGTGATATTACAATCTAAGAGGTTGTTAATGAGGATGACGCTAAGAGTACGAGCGCACTCACTGATGACTTGAATAGGGAAAGGGATATCGTTAGTGTTACAGGGAGTCGGGCGAAAGACGGCATGGGGTAATTGAAGAGATACGACGTCGAAAGCGACACAGAGGCAGTGTCACAATATGTTACGTCGAATTCAGTTTCCTGGCGTTGGTCTCAGTTACAGTCTAGTTACATCGAAAAGACGCGTACCGAGAGTGGGTCTAAGGACTTCTGGCGCTTGATAGCAGAGCCCGTTATCCGTGGAGCAGATACACCAAGATCAACCGAATGGACTCGAATGTGGTCCTATAAGTTCATTGAATGAGGTTGGGGTTCAAAGGGGTCACGTTCAGCGTACCAAGAAGCCGGCGGGCCGTATCTTATTGGCATATTCTTCCACTCTGCGGCGCGCAATCTCGTCGCCCTCAGGACCCGGAAGGTCGTCTCGCAGCTTTGACCGGTATACGTCGGCAATCTACGTAAAGTTTCAGATTCTCGTAACGTGAGAGTTCCGTCTGGTTATACGCACCTGTTGAAGCAGCATATTTAGCCATTCTGCGGACTCCGGGCTACTCTCTGGTACCTCCCCTTCGCTTGGGTGAGCCTTGGTCTGGCTTTTCCGAAGGGAAATGTTGTTGCTGGCGTCGACCCCCGGGTGGTATATCGAGGTTTCAAGTGGATATTCCGTCGAATCCAGAAACAGGTATTTGAGGATGAGGATAAGCAGGACCAAGATAGAGAGTTGCCCGAGAATAAGACCCTGCGTGAACGTCGGCTGCAATGAGAAAACGTAGTTCCCCGCCATTGTGCATGGACGACGTGTGGAGAGGCAACTATGTGAAGGCGGGGAGTAGGAAACGCAAAGTCGCGGCTGATATCAAGAGCACGCGCACCGAAAATCGGTATCCAGGGAAGTTGCCGCCCGAAAGATAAGATTCAAATTTCAATCGCTATCAGACAGATATCTTGAACCATGACCACCACCACCACCACCACCGACACAAAATTGCACGCCTTCGTCTCCTGGCCAAACGCACCGCTCACACGTTCCCTCGTTCTCAAGGCTCTGGAATCTTTGAACCAAAAGGTCGAAATATCGACAGCACTTCCGACTTCCTTTGACAAGCTACTGCAGTGGTCCACCTACGACGATATCGATCACGAATTGGCTCACCACCGTTCGGATACCGTTATTTCCTCTTCGTACACTATTCGAAAGGCTCTGATACGAAAGCACTTTCTCTCGCGATCCATTCACTCGTACTTGGTTAAACACACAGACTCGTCCCTCAAGCTCCATGTTCCACGTACCTGGGATCTCGAAATCTCCTTTGCTGATGAGTTGGATGAACTATGGACCGATGAGCTCTGGGATTTGGGGCAGGAACTGGATGCAGATACGGGTAAATGGTATATTCTCAAGCCTGGCATGGCCGATCGCGGAATGGGAATTCGATTATTCAACAGTAAAGATACGTTGCAACGCATCTTCGAAGGCTTCGAGGAAGCATCGGACGATGAGGTAGAGCTTGAAGAGACGGACAGCACGGCGGTGGTC
The DNA here is from genome assembly GCF_014466165.1 of Pleurotus ostreatus. Lineage (NCBI taxonomy): Eukaryota > Fungi > Basidiomycota > Agaricomycetes > Agaricales > Pleurotaceae > Pleurotus > Pleurotus ostreatus. The sequence goes on along the minus strand of NW_023503157.1, from coordinate 2,693,528 downwards.
ACTTCGCAGCTTCGGCACTTTGTCATCCAGGTATTCAGAAATCATAATCTGGGTGCGGGCAACGTCGATCCCTTTGTTCGCAGGAGTATCTCCCCTGTCCACTGCTCCTGGATCCTCGCCAAATCCTATTGAATGGTACCTCTCCACCGAGTGAACTACAAGGGCACAAAGTCAGATTTCTTGTCCTCCCTCAGTCCTTATATAGACCGTCATTTCTGCTAGTTCCATCTCAGAGCTTATTGCGTGTGTTCCGGAGCCCTCAAAGTGTTCCTATACACTCGTATCCTCGCCCTATTCTCGTCTAAGCCATACAATTTTCCATCACTAGGAGATGAGGGAGAAACTGAAGATATGGATCTGTCCCCCCACCTAACGAACACGTCGCTACAGCTCCATACGGGCGAAGAGAGCGTTCGATTATTAGAAGAACTTAACGGATGTACGATCCTCTCTGGCTCCAAAGGAAACAGCCGTACTCTCACAGAAGGAGACATCGCCAACATCTTACAGCAGATGGCCACCGCCTTGGCCGGGACGTTCAAGGCAGCTCTCGAGAGCCCGGTTCACTTTCAGGTAGGAGCTTTTTTTTGCCCCGCATGTATATATTTTCACCTGGTCTCTCCTAGCCACTGCCAAACGCTTTTGAACTATACGGCATTGATTTCTTGGTCTCCGATCCCTCCTCGGGCGAGCTCCGAGTTCAGCTTCTTGAGATCAACGCAGAGCCAGCAATAGAACTGACGGGACCACGATTGACATGGATTCTCGAAGACTTGTTCGTCACCATCGCCAAGACGTGTATTGGGCCGTTGGTTTCAGGTGCTCCACAGAAGCAAGACGACTGGGCTGCTGGGCAGTCAAAAGGGACATTTCTAAAGTGTTTAGATCAGGGAATACGGGGGTGTTGGTAACGCATTCTAGCTGGTCTGGGTTTCGCAAGGCTCTCGCCCGCTAATAAATCAGCCAAGTGCGCGTTCCCGTCCAGCTTTGACCTTTTCTTACGTTTTGTCAAAAAATCTTGTCAAGCCCCGCTAGACAGCAAAGGGGCTGAGGAGCCTTTATCCTGTCTCTGAGTTTCCATTTTCTATTCCCATAGGTCTCATCGCTTCCAGAACTAAATCATTCTTAGCAGTGACAGCAGCACTGCCGCTGTTGGGCGCGCGTCGACTGTTCTTTTAGAACGTCAGCGTGGATATCATCCATATCGGTCACGCGAAGCTGTATACTATAAAGTCCGATTCTTTAGCTATAGGCACTGCTTCTGCGTCGATCATATCAACCCCATAACAAGATCCTCAATGTCGCTCGGTCGTCGCCCAACAAAATCAGAGGCAAGTAAGAAGGCATGGCATCGACCTATGGACTGGCCTGCCGAGGAAGACAAGACCAAGAATCTTTGTTCGAGGCACGAATCAATGAACTTGAGCAGGGGATCATTCGCAGCTTGGCCCATTAACAAAGAACTCCCGTTGGATACTCCCTTCGGCATCCTTAGAAGCGTTCGCGAGAGAGCGACATTCTGCGTGCTTTGCCGCCTCATTAGCCAGGCTGCAGAAGATGTCGTAGATGCCGATCGAGCCGATATTATTGGATGCTGGGTTAGGGATGGCCGGCTGGAAGGGAAGGAGACAACTAGCCTTAGACTGAGGGTCACATCTCCTCCGCTTGTGGATGGATATAACACCTATCAAGTCTGCGACATCGTTCCGTATGACCCCGACGGTATGATTTCCGACCTTTTCACCGGGCGCGCAATGAACAAGCAGCAAATTGACTTTACTCTGGCCTGTTCGTGGGTTCGTAAATGCGAGGAGTGGCACGGAAGGGCTTGTCGTCAGAAGGAAGCTTGGACGACTACGGCAATTGGGGTGCCCTTCATCCGGCTGTTGGACCTCAAGCAGAACTGCGTGGTGGAAATGGCTGCTCCCCCTTCATATGTCTGTTTGAGCTATGTTTGGGGATCAGCACCCGTGTTCAAAACGACGCAAGCAAATCTTGCCCAGATGAAATTGGTCAAGTCTCTCAACCGCGCAGGAAATGAGATTCCCCGATCTATCCGGGATGCCATCCGGGTCACCAAGACCCTGGGGGAACGATACCTTTGGGTTGACTCGATGTGCATTGTGCAGGACGACGATGTAGACAAGGGCCAGCAGATTTCAATGATGGGCGAAATCTACAAGCGAGCATCCTTGACACTTGTGATAGCGGGTGGGGATCATGCCAATTGTGGTATCAGCGGGATGAGCAAGGGTGGTCGTAACATCAAACAAAACATCGCTCACCTCTCCAATGACTTGTCACTAGTACAGCTCTTGGCAGATGGCAATCGGGCGGTCAACAAGGCTGCGTGGAATACTCGTGGATGGACTTATCAAGAACGTATCCTATCCCTCCGTTGCCTCTTTTTTACGGACGACACCATTTACTTCCAATGTCAGAAGGCAGCGTGGAGCGAGGACTTCAAAGCTGAGCATCCCGCGATGACCGTCTGCGCTCCAATGCTAAATATCAGGCTGTCTTTGGACGGAAATCCAGCGAAGGTCATTCCTCGGGATGAGTACAATCTTGTGACTCACAGAAGGCCATATTTCTACGAGTATTGCCGCTTGGTGAAGAACTATACTGTGCGCAAGATGTCCTACACCAGTGATCGAATCCCAGGCTTTCAAGCCGTGCTGAACACTTTCGAGCAAGTGTACGGATTGTCATTAATTCAAGGCCTGCCCGAAGAGATGTTCTACGAAAGCCTCCTCTGGCACTCCACCACTGGAAGAGTCAAGCGTGTTGAAGCTTACCCAAGTTGGTCGTGGGCAGGCTGGACGGGTGGAGTGGAGTATCCCGATCTTCAAGACTTCAATGGTCTCCCAGTGTTGAGCGAGAGGTGGCGGAGAACACGGCCAACATCTGAGATGATGATCCAGGACTTGAGCGCTCAGCGTACGCGGCCGGTTCGTACGTGCGATTACCAGAATACTGTATTGCCCGAAGGATGGAAGCCTGAGGAAATGGAAGGTGGGGATATGGTATATTTCCAGATTGATAAACCCAGCATCCTACACTCCATACCTCCTCCCGTTCGATTGGCAGAGGGCGATGCAACTATCTCTCCAGGTGGCCTCCTCATCCGCACACAAATCGCTAAATTTCGATTGACTTCCGAAGCTCGCAGCGATAGGCAGGAAGATAAGAACAAACCCCGCTTCGGGATTTTGCCAGTAAATCCGCCCGAAGCTGGACATCGAGAAACATGGATTGGAGGGATTCGTTTATCTGGGTTTTGGCATCTGAAGTATAAAGGGAACAACCCTACGCCGTTCAGGTTCATCGTCCTATCAGAGGCTTATGGATTCGGTCCCGACGAGGTTGGTCCTGATGTGGCAGGGAAAGTGGAACCGTATAGTGTAGTCAATGTTATGCTTGTCAAAAGGAAACAACCAACTTCAGCGGAGGGTCCAATAGTGGTTGAGAGAGTTGGAGTAGGACGGATGCTGAAGAGCGCTTGGAACGCGAATGGCCATGTAACGGACGTATTAATTGTATAAACATCCAATGGTAAATATCGAGACTTATGTACTCACTTGTCTACGACCGTCGCGGCGAAGATCACGAAGTTGCAGCTGAAAATTTTGGGTATAGATCAAAACCACTACGCACAAGATGATGGAGACTGCTATAAATCTAGGAGCACGACAAGTTATTAGGAAGACGTCCAAACGCGCATGTCGTCCGCGAGTTCATCCGATTCAAGGTTTGGCTGAGAGGGTGGTACTTCATCCTCGCCACGGGCAACAGGAACAATATCATCGTCTTGATGAGATTCGCCGTGCTGAGTTGAGACCGGTTCATAGCCTACGCGCTGTAATGCAATGCACGATATTCCAAGAACTCGGGAAAAGTACATGTCCGCGATCATGTCTTGGTGGAACAGGGACACATAATATGGGTCGGGAAGTGTTTGTTTCTGAATCCTGCACATATCCTGTCTCAATGTTAGCATGATCAACATCGGTCACCGTTCAGAGATACCCACTGCCTCCGATATCAAATAATCAACGGTCAAAGGTTCGAGAGGCACGATATGGCCGCAACGGTATCGGCCTAGATGTAGCCAGCCCTGTTCGGAAACCTTTTGGAATACACTCTTGACTTCACCGAGCCGCCATCCAGTTGGGTACGGGGACCAGCCTCGTCTCTTAGCCTTGGGCCCGGGGTTGTATATATGACTAGGCAAGCAGATTAACAAGCGGCGAGGGACACCTGCCGGTTTAACAACACAATGATCGTCTAGCCAGAAGGAGTCGTGGCCTGCGCTAGGGTTCTTTAAGTAGAGAGGAGATGAGAAAATATGCAATTCTTTGATCGAGCGAAGGTTGGCTCACCGGACTAATTATTTCGGGGCATGTGGGTAATGATGAGTAGTCAATAGGGTCGAGGTTACTCTCGCCAACCCAAGCAATAGGATCAAATGCAATCCGCTTTTAGGGTCAATGGTGGTTAGTCACGTAGAAAAACAACCGGGAGACATCTATACCTGTACCAAAACGTCGCGTTCGCGTTCCATGTTTTCGAGCTTTTCAAGGAGAAAAGTAGACGCCTACATATATGGTATTGGGGAGGGTGTAAAGCATTACTCAGGCACATATACCTTTCTAAGGCTTCGGTTACCCTGCTTCATATTTCGATACTTCTGAAGCAATGTGGTGTGCTCCTGCTGCAAAGATTCCTATATCAAATCCTTGTTAGCATATGCCAGAAATGATGTTCATCAACGCACAAGTGCTGTTGTTGATTCTTGCTGCTTGGTCTTGGCATTAACAAGCCGGACTCCTAGACCGTGCTGGTAGCCTCGTTAATTAAGCATCCGGCATAAATTGCGATTGCATGGACTTACATTCACTTCCTCCTGTGTCTGTTGTGCATTTAGAGCTTGCCCAAGTTGTATTGTAAGATCTTCTACCGTCTGTTGATAACTTAGTCAAGTATAGATTATCGGGTTTTACTTACATCTTGTAGAGCTGCTATTGTAGACGCGATGTCTGGCTCAAGATCTGGGTTAGTGGCGTCTTCCATTTTGACCTCGCGAGGGACCTGGCTTTCCCTAAGAGCTGCTATTTCGTCTTTGAGCTTCTCATTTTCTGCCTTCATCGCTTCCACGGCTAAATCATTTGTGGCGCTCGTAGCGCTGCTTCTGGGCGTGTGGACCATCCTCTCAGCACATCCGGGCTATACGGATATGAGAACAACAGAATTGGAAAAAATCACTTCCTGACCTCTGCAAGCTGTGCCTTGACTGACTTCAGCTCTTGCCCCAAAAGCTTGATCATCTCCTTCATCAACTCGGGGTCCGCTTGGAAATCCATGTCTGAGGTATTGAACTCGGAAGGAGAAGCTGATTTCGACGCGACAGGTCACGAGCCCGTTAAATAACAGTGCACCCAAGCAACAACAAGCACAAATAACTGGATCTTCATTACCATCATGACTTCCACCACATCGAGTATGGGGTCCCTCACGCCTTCTCGCAAACGATCTAAGTGGGAAACGAACGATGAAACTGAATCGCCCATTCATCCACAACCTTCAAAGCGGCGCGCTAAATCGAGACTGGAGGACACCAGGACACCCTCCGTTTCTTTGCCTTCTCACCCGGTATCATGGCCCTTACACAGTAGTTACGTGCCCCCAAGAACGCACCATCCACCGATCATCCCATCCCGCTCCGTTTACTCCTATGAACGCCTCAATCAGATCGAAGAAGGCTCGTATGGCATCGTCTTCCGCGCCAGGGACAAGCAAACCGGGGATATCGTTGCACTGAAGAAACTCAAACTTGATGAGGAGAAGAACGGGTTCCCCATAACTGCCCTTCGAGAGATTAACGCGCTCATGACTTGTCGCCACGATAATGTTGTTGGAATTCGTGAGGTGGTGGTTGGCGATACTCTTACGCAGTACGTAGCTAAAATCCTGTCTTCGCGGATAAATAAGCAACGTAACCGTAATATCATCATTTTTGCATATATCGAAGAGTTTTTGTTGTGATGGACTTCATTGAACACGACCTCAAATCCCTCCTCACGTTGATGCCTGCTCCATTTCTTCAGTCTGAAATCAAGACTCTCATGCTGCAACTGTTATCTGCCGTGCAGCATTGCCATAACAACTGGATTCTTCATAGAGATCTCAAGACAAGTAACCTCTTGATGAACAATCGTGGTACTATCAAAGTTGCAGATTTCGGTCTAGCGCGACGATATGGCGATCCCGTTGGCGTAGGAGGCATGACACAGCTCGTTGTCACACTCTGGTACAGGTATGTATGAACGAATGAGGAGATCTTTTCCGTTGATTGACTAGGTTTTCAGAGCACCAGAAATCTTGCTTGGAGCTAAGACGTATTCTACTGCGATAGACATGTGGTCGGTGGGGTGCATCTTCGCTGAGCTCATCTTGAAGGAGCCCTTGTTTCCGTCCAAGGGCGAACTCGAATTACTGGCCATGATCTTCAAACTGTTAGGGCCTCCGACTAGCGATTCTTGGCCCGACTACTCTTCACTCCCGCTTTCCAAGACAATAGCTCTTCCATCCCCTCAGCCACCGCAATTCAAACAGAAGTTTCCGTACTTAACAACCGCAGGCATAGACTTGATGATGAGTTTGTTGTCGTATGATCCAGAGAGTAGGATTACCGCGGAAGAGGCTTTACAACACCCATACTTCAGGTTACACCTTGGCTGTCCATGATATTCCTTCCCAGTCTGACTTTTTTGGACTGATATAGGGAATCACCGTTACCCAAGCATCCAGACCTCTTCGGTTCCTTCCCATCGGCCGCAGCTGGTGAAAAGTACGTTTCATAACAATGATGAGTGAAACGCGAGACTGACTAAGTGGCTTAAGGAAGCGAAAAGTATTTGATAGTCCTTCTGCCCCCGTAAGAGGGGGAGACTATAAGCTGTTAACAGATTTCGACGTATAAGTAATAGTGGCAATAACATATCCAAAATAGTGTCCGGTTTACAATACATAGTACAACAGGTCGGTTACCCGTAAATATACAGACAGAATCCTATGCGTTAGGCGGAAAAGACTCAGTCAAGAGTTCTCTCATCTTCTGGAATCGGGTGCGGGTTCGCTCCATCTCCCCGACCTTATCATAATATTCCTTGACTTCCTCTACCGTGAACCTGAAATCATCGGCAATATGGAGAAGGCTGCGGTCGACAATATGCATTTGGGGATTCCTGGTGAAATTGTTGTGAGTAAGTGTCTGGAAGCAACAGGTAAACGTACATTTCCCTAGGCCTCTTGGAGGGACTGGCGTCCGGGTGTTCAGCTGATGCCTTTCGCTTGGCCCACGCTGGCGGAGGAGCATTGCCTATCCTGATAGCCCACTCGGGGTCATCCTCGATATCATCCATTTCTTCCTCAGCTGGACTACGCCGGACGGGCACAGGCAATAGGTCATTCTGGATCAACAGGTTTGGCCCAGGAACAGGGACGAAATCAGCCGTGTCTATAACTCCAAGGTCGTTCGTTGGCTCCTCGTTATAGATAGCTGACGTTTCGGCTTCGGCTGAACCTTTGCGCTTGACTGCACGCTTCTTTCGGACTCTCTTCACTTTCTCAACCTGGCGCACGTAGCCATACTGACCCTGCCCACCTTGTGAGGGCTTCTTGAGTTCGACGATTGCTTGAATATGTTTGTCGAGACGGTCTGAATTCTTCTTGTAACGCTCGCGCCATGACTGCCAGGTATGCCGCTTCACCCAAGCAAATTCTGGTTCGTTGCACTGATAATCAAACGTAGGTTGAAAAAGGCTGTTGACATTTGTGTCGTTGCAAGAAACTCACCTTTTCACAGAGTTGTTGGTATAACCGGTTTCCGGTGCGTCCCCCTGTTTGTTTGAAAGGAATCTTTTCGGCTATCCATTGGCAAAGACTTTCTTCATCTTGTTCCGTAAATTGCATCCGCCTGTAGCCACAATTAGTATATGCTCGATTATCAGTGCCGAAGAAATGGGTGTACTCACTCTTCACCGGGCCGCCGTCCGCCAGGATTCTTGTATACAAGTGGTGTATATATTACGGCGTTCTTCTCGACGCATTTCTTCACCCATAGGTATGATTCGACGTATTTGTCGGGGATGCCTTCGTTGGTCTTCACAAGATGTTGGAATGCTTCCGTATTTGGATCTGCCAAGATAACGCGGGCTGATTGCATCGAACCGTTTGGATCCCCACCAGAGTGCTAATTCCGTTCGATGCGTGAATCAATCGCAAAGGGGAATGATAAGCGCAGGAACTCACCATTATCCGCTGGGCGAGAGCCGCACGCGCATTGGGATTTGCTATCATGGAATGGATGTGCATTTTGATAGGTACGCCATTCTCCACGAAGATCTGCTTGAGCAGCATGCCTGCAACTTTACAGGCCTCTACGTAGGTGTACGGCACGAAATGGCGATCCGGCCTATCGAGACTGGTCCAGCATAATCGGAGTCGCTCTGCTTCAGGCGTTCCCGGCTGTATCAGTATGTAGCCTTGGCGAGGGACTTTTGCTTCAACTCTGCCACCAAGGACCTGGCAAGATTATTTGTATTGTGAAGCGCCAAGATATACGTCTGTAGCCCATACCGTAATGGTCTCGCACAAGTCCGCCTGCACCTCTTGAGGCAGATCCTTTTGAATGAAGAACTTGATCGCTAAGCCATTGAGATCCTGGAATATTGGCTGCCAGTCGAGTATCAGTAAGATCAAAGAATCATGAAAGTGACCAAGTATGTTCACCATAACGGAGCCCGAGCTTGGTGCGCTAGGACAGTGGAAACCCGAGATTAAGGTTGAGGTCAAGGAGTGGCTAGGGTTTCCTAAACAAGGGTTAGGGTTGCGTCGAAAGGAGTCATGTGATGAGGTCCTTTGTTTGTCCATGCTGACAGGTTCACATGAACAGGGGGACAAACTGGAAGTACGTGGTAATTTGATTCCGAGAAAAATAGGTACAAGGGGGTGTATCACTACAACTCGATCACTTTCCCTGGATTCATTATGCCCCGAGGGTCGAAAAGTTGTTTAATCTGCTTCATAAGCGCTATGCTGACATCGCTTTTCGAGAAATGCAGAGCATGAGTCTTCATGGCACCAATACCATGCTCGGCGGATATCGAGCCACGGTGAGATGCTGAAATATAGGCACAATTAATGATTACTCCGAACAGGTGATGGGAAGTCAACGTACCAACAAGCTCATATATGAAAGGCTCCAGGGCATCTTGTATTTCGTCCGTATATTGCTCAGCAATCACATTGAGATGGAGGTTGCCTTGAGGGCACGATGAGAGATCGATGATCACGGATGCATATAAAAACCGACTTACCATCACCAACGTGTCCATACCCAATAACGTGCTTCACAGCGCCGTCGTGAAGGAGTCCTTTGCTTCTCAGATGATCTCGTGTTACATCAACGACCTGCTTGAACGTTGATAATGGTACGGAGATGTCATATTTGTAGGCCTTGCCCTCCTTTGAAACGGCCTCAGTTACGCCTTCTCGCAACGACCATAAGGATGAGAACTGAGCAGGTGACTGCGAAAGCACGCCATTTGTGATGAGAGGTTGATCAGCTCCGAGCAATGATTCCAGTAAATCGTTCAATTTCTAAGGATGATCGCTGTTAAAGGTTCGTGCGGGGTAACAGACAGAAGCGAACCTCTTCATCATGATCTCGTCGTCCACCGCTAGTCTCAACGAGGACGAAGCATTGGGCGCCGTCAACTTCTTCCTCGGTCAGCCCCCGTCCTTGGCCATGCTTGACAGCCAAATCATAGGCTGTGCGATCTATGAATTCGAAGGCAGAGAGAATTTCAGATAGTTGTCGTTTCACTTCCTTGTATAATGGAAGAACGTTATCAAAATGAGGGAGAGCCAATATTACGTTGTTGGAAGCTTGCGGTGCTGGAGGAGTAAGGATAGAGACACCGGTGATGATTCCGAGTGTTCCTTCTGCGCCAATGAAGAGCTGCTTCAGGTCGTAACCTGTTATAAGAGTGAATCAATGAATATCTTAACCATGGGGGGGAGTAAACTTACCGGTGTTGTCCTTGCGCAACGAAGTGAGTTGATCGAGGATGGTCCCGTCAGGTAAAACAACTTCGATGCCCAAGACGGAGCCATGTAGTGAGCCGTAACGTAGAAGCCGAAGACCACCAGCATTTGTAGCGACATTCCCTCCTATGTGGCAACTGAACATTCACGTTGTTGAGCTGCACATGCTCAGAACGTGAGGTGCATACCTGCCCTTTGCCCCTAGGTCTAAAGGCATGATGTGGTGATGCGGCGCAATATAATCTGTCAAGGATTGCAAGATGCATCCAGCGTCTGCGACAAGAATACCTGATGAGAGAACGTGTCAGTGGATAGGCACCAGAGAGAACTGGAAGTGGGAATGACCGGATACAGGATCAAATGATCGTACTTTGTTCATGTTCGATAGATTGACGACTACCTCGTCATGAATTGGGACGCTTCCACCGACCAGACCCGTGTTACCACCCTGAGGAACAATACCAACGCGCCGTTCCCAGCACAGTTTGACAATGTCGCTGACTTGTTGTGTTGTCTTGGGCTTGAGTACTGTTGTAGACTTGCCATGATATTTGCCCATCCAATCATTGTTGTATTGGTCTAATTCGGAAGCAGCGGTAGAAGACGGTGGTAAAGTGGAGAGCACGGAGGATGGAGGGAGGATACTGGCGAATTGTTGGACGTCCTGCTCTGTTACAGGGTTGAGATGCTCAAAGGGAGCCTCTGCACTGTGCCATCGACGTGGCACGCAGGCCAGGCGTCGTGGAAGACAGCGACGAGCCAGCAAGAGAGACAGCATTGAAGTGAGTGAGTGCTATATTCAGCGGACGATTTCTCCGAAACGGCAATCCTGATGTGGCGTGGGAGCTCTCGGACGGCCTTGGGTCCAGTACGTCCGCTTGTCACGACTGCTTCACCTTCTCCGACCCAGAATCTTCCCTTTTCGCCAGATGTCCCGTTGAAACGACGTTCAGGCATTTTCTTCGCTCACGACCACGAGTCATCTTTTCGTTACCGGCTTACACGGCTTTTCTCACTTCTTCATTTCACCACCATCTCCATGGTTCACTCTGATGATACTGAAGATCACTGGAGCGATGCCCCAGAGACCCTGGACGACGACCGACCCGACCTTGACGATGCTGTTCATCAGGAAGCTGATATGATTCAGCAACACGACGGAGATACAACAATACGGGCAGTAGCAGTATCTGTCGATGCTGTGGACAAGATTGACCAGAGCGCAGTATCGCATTCTTCTCGAGGAGCTTCCATGTCCACGCCACCCCCGACCGAACCAGTGTCCGACGCTGCAAGTATCCACAGTCTCCCCGCCGTATACGTTACCGAACCAGACACCTCGCCCCGGCGGCCTTCACCCATACTCACCAATCGCGCACCTCCCAACAGTCCAGTGCCTCCCCCTTCGCCCTCGCACAGTAACATCTCGTCCACAGCTTCTGCTCAGCAAAGAAGGCACCGACATCGCTCGGCTGTTGAGGTCGGTTCCATAAGTGTTGGGGGGGTTGATGTACTAACCCGCCAGCACAGGCTCGGTCTTCGAACAGGCTTTCAGGTTTCTTCACTAATCTCATACATCGCCGTGAGCACGCGCAAGCCTCACCAGCCCCGGGAAGTGTGAGAGAAGCGTCAACGTCTTCTCCGGCGCCTCGAAACACATCACATTCCAGCACACCATCTCGATCGTCCTCACCGGCCCCGGCAAGACCGACTACGCCACCACCGCATCTTGCACCTCCAACATTGCAAGAACTTGGCTTGTCTTTGTCCGTCGTAACGCAAGACCTGTCGCCTTCGCACTTTAGTACATCCCCATGGAGTGGTGCTTTCTTAGGACCTCATTATTTACTCCTCTGCCATGCACAAGGTTTGGACATTTTGCCTCTGCAGTCTCCTCCTGCGCCACAGCCGTATGCTCTCGTTCGGCGTGTCAGCTTTAAGAGTGTAGTGGTTATGGAACAGCGTGGGGTGCTTGTAGCCATAGCTGGCAGGAGAGACGGTGTCAGAGTTTATGCTCTGGAGGAAGTGAAAAAGGCTGTTGAGTGGCGCATGGAGGTTGAAATTCGTCGAGAGCGTGAGCGACAACGGCGCGAACAGTCCAGGAAATCCACTTTGGGCACCTTCGAAGTGATTATTCCCGGTCCTACTCGGGACTCGGGAGATAAACTGAGGAAGGCTAGTTTATCCACACCTCCCTTAGGAGACTCCGTTATCAGAGGCAAGCTGGCCCGGAAGAGCTCTATTAGTTCGACTGCCACTGCTCCCCCTATGCCTCCCGCCCCTCCTTCAACACCACCGCTCATTCCCCGTCGACCTACTACACGATCTAAGAAACGACCCCGTACGAATCCCTCAACCCCCGTGACAAACAGCGACATCCCCGAACCTCTCGATCATCCACCTCCATACGTCCATTCACCTGAACCTTCTGTCCATGACACACCGCCTCGGCTCAGGCCGTCGACGTCTGTGATCTCTCTCCAAGCTCGTTCACGGAGCAGTTCTATATCTAACGTTCTCGCCGTTGCACCGTTTTCCCGCCGGAATACGACTGCAAGTCAGCGCTCCCGTGACCCCGACGCAAAACCTGACAGAGAAGAATCCAGTGACGATGAAGCCATCAACATCGTAGCTGCAGGGAGTAGCGGAAGTCAGGCTCTCGACGAGCGTACTAGCGCTATGAATGCTAGTAATTCGTCAGCGTCCGCGAGCGCCCCGTTGCCATCTGGTGATTCATCGATCGCACCTTCGAGCCCACGTCGAGGCCGACCCGCCAACCTTGATCTCAGCCTCGCTCGTAGCGGAAATATCCTTCCACCAGAACCCTCTCCTGCACCAACGTTATTGACTTTGAGACAAGCGCTGTCACACTCTCCATCGACCAGAACCACACGGTTACCTCAAGAACCTGAGCCTGCCACCGCAGTCCCGGAGGAAGAGGATGACGAGGACGATGTAGATGGTGAGATAAGCCTCGCTCAAGCACTGTTTGAAAGTCGAATACCGGAGTTGCCCCCACTTGGTTCAACGCGGCCGCAACAACCAATTATCATTTCATCTTCTCCAAACGTCCCCGCCGAAGAGGAGCCTTCAAGCCCTCGTACATCAGACGCACACTCGTCCGTGACGTCACGCCCGGATCCGGAGCCAACAGCGAACAGAAGACGGCGTTGGTCTCTTATGCTTAGTTCGAACCGTAGCACTCCCTCTTCACACTCTGCAACTGCTCTCACATCCCCTAGTTTAGCACCCTCTCCACCTCTGGTCCCCCGTGCTACCCGACACTCCCCTTCGTCTTCTTCCCTTGATGCCCGTCTCCACCAATCTTCTACCAGCACCCCGTCTGTGACACCTTTGCCGGAAACCCCTCCACTTCCTACCTCTAGCGCAAGTTCACCGCAAATATCTCAACGTTCGAGGTTTATACCCCGGGTAATCAGTAATGCTCTAGCTGGTAGACGGTCAGGCGATCAACCTTCTACTGAATCGAAGCATTCAGAAGCGGAGGTCTTGAGAAAGGCTTCCAACACGCCCATGTCACCGCAGGTACCTCCGCCCAAGTTAGAATACGTCAAGCTGCCGGGGACGAAGGGGGCTTTGATGATTAAGGCTGTGGAGACTGCAAAGAAGAGGTAGGTAATGCACCCACTCTACTACACCGTGATTAATCCTCCCCCGGCAGCTTTCTGGCGATTCTCTGTGGAGACAACGGGGAGAAAGTCGAGCTGTTTGCAGGTACCTACCGAACAGCGCTTGGTTTATCACGCACTTTCATTTTACCCGACTCTCCTCGGTCACTCGAGCTACAGTTGCAAGGTGATGATCTCGTGGAAGTCTTCCTTGTCTTTTCGCAGAATGTCTTCGGCCTGGAGCCGGCAACCGTTCGAGTCAGAGAAGTACGAATTGGGAGAGCTGAACGCAGAGCAGCTAGGAGGAGAGCCAGGGAGCTTAGGAACGGCGACGCAGGATCGAATGAGCCTGATGCGCCTGGGGACGAGGACACTAACGTTAACGTCAATATTGGAGTGTCCGTCTCGGTCCCCAGCAACAATGCAGATGATTCTTCATTGGCGACACCCAGTAGACATCCAGACGACGTGCCCTCGACACCTAATGAGGCAAGCAACGAAGCGACGAGCGCGTCAGCTACTTCTTCAGCCCAGGCTCACGCCGAAGAAGTCGTTGCGCTCGCTACTGCGCATATGGGACCATATACGAGCTTCCAACAATTGTCGTTTACCCCCAAGTTTCCTCTTGCCTCGATTGCGGACGACTACATCATTCCTCCCACATATCCTGATTTCTTGAACTATCGCCAAGAATATGAACCAGGATCGGATGAAATTAGCAACAACACGGATTTGTCCCAGGTCCAGTTCTCGCCTCCCGGACTTCCCGTGCCCGCCCCTGCTGTCCCTTCGAAGTGGTATTATCGGGATCCGAAGGATGTTGTACATGGTAGAGTTGTGTTCGCCGAATCCGTTTATCTAAGCTCACACCGTTTCAGGACCTTGGAAAGCTTCGTTAATGCAAGCTTGGTACAAGGACGGTTTGCTACCTCCAGATCTACCAGTCAGGCGGGAGGACACAGACTTTATGCTTCTGAAGGACTTAAGGCTTCAATGTGTTGACCCGACGCAGCCTTTTCATGCCTCCCGTTCCGCAACGGCATCATCTGCAAGAAATTTAGAGGCGGAGAAACCTCTTCTACCCCCGATATCCTTGTTAGCCCAGCCTCGGCACTTCGGTCCTCCAGCCTTATTTTATTCCTCCCGTGGAGGCCATAGTACTGCGATCGTGGACAATCGCGGACGATCCGTACTGAAGGGACGCTTCGTTTGGAGTGTTGATGAAGAAAATTCTTCAGTTAATTTCTCTGGACGCATGGGTGATATTAAGCGTCTGGAGGCCTTTGACGTTCAAGACCGTTCCGTCTTGATTGCTATGCGACAGGGTGGTTTGGAGGCTGTTGACCTAAGCGATGCCCTTCTAAAACCAGGGGACGAGTCACGAACAACGATACCCAACTTCGACCCACCTCCCTCTAACGTCAATCGACGTGGACCCTTTGTATGGAAAATTGGTACTCCTGTCGCTTCTTCGTCGGACTGCTCGTCGAGTATTCTGTCCTCGAAGATCAAGCCGAGCCATACTATAATTCCCGGAAAGCGACAGACTCTGCAATCACGATCCCCTGCAGGCAGGAGCGAATTTTCTATACATGATGCAGACAACGAACCGCACGAGGAAATGCTTTTTCTGGGCCGGAAAGAGGACGAGATCTACATCTGCGAACGCAATTCAGGCACTTTCCGGATTTTACGACTTTGTCCAGCACATCACGACGCTCCATTTGTTCCGTTTTAGGTTCTAGGTTGCACGGACTGACTCACCTTCTAAAATATGCAGTAGACTAGGATAAAATTAATTAGTTTGTGCTTTTAGCCCTTGCCAACGTTATGTAGAAGACATAATTCGGAAGCGACCAAGTGTACATGTGTTGTATTGCTCAAACCGCTCATTATAACTTTGCCTTCATATTATTAACCCGTTTTCTCAATTCTGTCTTTAAAATCTTCCCAGTAGATGTTTTCTGGGTATAAACGTCATTACATTAAACTAACTTGCGTGGAAAATGTGAAGACGTACGGGTAACTCGGGCACAACTTCTACCCACTCCGGACAAGCGAAGCCCGGCAAACGCTTCTTCGCATGTTCCTTCAGGTCTCTCTCGAATTCCGCATGCCGGCCGGCCCATTTTTCTGCGTGTTGTGGATGAAGGATTACGAATGCCATAGGGCGTTCGCCCCACTTAGGATGTGAGCGAGCTACAACCGACACCTCCAGGATATGAGGGTGGCTTGCAAGTTCTGAGACGACGTAGGTCAGCGGGAATGGATCGAGGACGACCCAACAACCTCTTACCTTGTTCAATGGCCAAACTGGATGCGTTCTACCCGCATTCTTTTAGTAAAAGTACCATGACGCACGGAAGACATACGAACCTCGCCTCCTGAGATGATTATGTCCTTACTGCGATCCATGATCGCAATGGACCCATCGGGGTGCATGACAGCTAAATCGCCAGTATTGAAGTAGCCGCCGCGGAATGCCTTCTTCGTTGCTTCGGGGTCATTGAGATACTACATCGGCGTTACATCAATATCTCATGTTTAGGGACAGAGGGCATGGACCGAAGGACCAACCTCTTTCATGACAATATTTCCCTTGGTAACGATTTCGCCAATGGTCTTACCATCTTTCGGCACATCTACAAGCACGACCTTGTCTAGGGGCAGGTCCGGGTCGGGCTGGTAGACGACACGCGCGACTTCTGCTGTCGCGAAGGTTTGACCCTGGCGAGCCATGAGCTTCGATCTATCTTCTAAGGAAAGAGTTTTCCACTCGGGATACTCGTAGCAGCGGGTGAAAGGACCGTATGTCTAGGTATACGTTCATTTTGTGAGAAGCGTTGTTGATATATGATACTTTCACAGACCTCGCTGCCATCGGAACGAGGTACTATGAGCGATAGCGTTGCGAGGTCTGAAGCAAATAGCTCACGTTAATCCATACACATGGCATGGCTTTATGCCTATCTTCTCAAGTTCGCTGATAAGATGGGCGGTGGGTGCAGAACCAGCGATGATAGCTGTTATACCGCGTTCGAGCCTCTTTGCTTTCGGATGGTTGAATATGCCAATCTGGAAAGGGCATCTGGAAACCAGCTCTGGGAGATCCAATCAAAACGCATACCTGAACTGTCGGTGCACCACAGTAATGCGTGACACCAGAGTGGAGGAAATGATTCCAGATAAGGGAGTAATCTACTGTCCTGAGCGTTATCTTGGACGAGTAATGAACGTCGGTTATTAAACAAGGTACACTGAATGACTCAAGGAGTACCGACCTGCGTCGCAAATGCAAAGACGGTGGCCCATGGATAGGTCCAGCCTGCGGCATGGAACATAGGCAATATCCTGATTTAGATTACTCAGTGTCCTTGTAAAACCTTGTCACGGAAAGACGTCACCAGAGATACGTAGAATCACGATTGATCCTGGAAGTAAGAGCTTCTAAGTAGTTTGACGAAGGGGGGTGACATCACCCACTGGCTTTCGAATGCGTTCCCTATTGCGGCTAGGTACGCTCCTGGAAACCCCAATGCAGTTTGGATCAATACTTCATAGAAATTAGCAAGTACGTACCTCGAAGTGTAGAGACGACACCCTTCGGCTAGTATTACGAATAGGAGCATGAGCTGACGCAATGAAGAAGCGTTTATAGCTTACTCGTCCTGTAGTACCAGACCTAGATAGAAGAAGTAGGAGTTAATCAGGAGAGAAGACCAAGGGTTAAGGTACTCACGTATAGCACAGAGTGGATGCCGCGTTTTCATTTGGTTCCGCTTCTAGTCCTTGCCAGCTTCTTTCGGCACTGAACTCTCTCCCTTTTGCGAGAAACTGCTCATATGGGTCGTCCGGCTTACCAGTGTCGTCGCAAATGATTACTGGTACGCGGACGCCTGCTAGTAGATGCAAGTATTCACGGTCGCATAACACAAGCTTTGATCCGCTGTGTTCAATAATGTATTCGACTTCAGTAGGCTTGAGCCGAATATTGATGGGCGTAAACACGCAACGAGCAGCGAGGAATCCGAAGTGTGCATCTTAAACAAAGGCAGAGCTCAATACCATGGAGGAATAGAGGGAGGAGAGGAGTAACCTGCTATCATTGGCCTACACAACGGGTCAGCAATGCTCTCCGTCAAATTAGCTATAGCTCACGAATTCGGGGCTATCACGGCTACCCGATCCCCAGGTCGTATACCTACGTGAATAAGTGCGTACGCGAGATTCTGTACTCTCTGGCACCTGGTTTCACGACGTTAGGTGTCGCTTTACTTGACCTAAGGATGACCAACCAGACGGAGAACGAATAGAACACGGGGTGCTCAGTGTCTGGGTGGGCAATGGCCAGTTTATTGGGGTATATCTGGGCAGCTCGGAGCAAGAAAGCGAGCGGATTCTGACAGACCCTCAGTATTTGAACTCGAAGTGGATGGAATGGGGCAAGTCTTACAAGGTTGTGCAAGTACACTGGTTTGTCCTTGGGGGTTACTTGCCTCAGTACAACATTGCGGGGTGGTATACTGGCAGGGGTAGGCTGGAAGTTCCTGAAAGCTGGGTGAGATGCTGAGGAGCAGCCATCAGCAATTGGCACCGAGTGTGTCGCTTGCAGGCGTACCGAAGGACATGGTGGTGGTTCACAAGCAAGAGGCGTAGGGTTGACTTCGGGAACTCAAGTACCCCAGATTTCTGCCGAATGGGGATAATTACTAGGATCGGAGAAGCGTGCGGCACCAAGATGTTCCTTCCTAGTTGGGACAAGCCGGGTTGGACCAGTCCACCTCGAAAGTTGGTATATAACGGAATGGCGGAATGGCGTCTCGCTTTATTCTTTTTCCTTTTCTCTCACCACCTAATCCACTTTCCTTCCGATCCACAGCCTAGGCGAAGTCCCAACTTGCTGGTCATTGGGTCACATCACATACTACCGTAATCACACATCATAGAATGGTCAGATGTACGCCATTGGCGTTCGCTTGGGCTTCTATCTTTATCAACGCAGTCGCCGGTATCTACCTCTCCCCGCATATTACGGTACTCGCTTAACGTCGTTTCCTTAGGCGATCCAGTTGATTGGGTGAATGTCAAGTACGTTCAAAGGGCGAGTTCACAAGGTTCTACCACAAAAGACGCAAGAGCCGCCATAGTAAATTCCGCGGACAGCCTGAACAAGAAAGGCCCATGGAGTAGGTGTAAAACACTCCATTTACCATACAGTCGTCCTTATTCTGTAGCTATCATGTCTGGTGACATATTACCACCAAGTAAGGACAAGAGAGATTATCTGAGTTTCGCTCCTTAGTGAGTATTCGCTCCTCCTGATTCATATGTATACATTGTATACTTATGGTTGTAGTCACTGGCCGGATTGTAATTGGTGCGCTACTGGTCGACAGCACCTCGCCCATGGCCCCTCTTCCCCCGACAACAATGAGGACGACGGTGTCGGCGATGACGACGGCCTGAGGGGGCCAGATTACTATGGCTCAAACCCCGCCTACTATGAAGTTAGCAGCGAGGAATCAAATCAGACCCATCCTCAAGCTACGAATGGGCGTATGCAGCGACGAAGACGGTCGTCAATCCTGCAGGAATCGCCCGGCCCTCAGGCCCAGGTGCCGCTTGGAACTTCCGTGGCTTTGCCAATTGCTACCTCAAGTGTCCTAAAGCTCACAACAACCTCGACTAAGACGCAGTCTGTAACTGGCACTCCAGGTCCTGCTGGCGCTGCCGCCAAAACTGGAACCAAAACCAGTAAGCAATCATGTACCCCTTCCCCTACGAAAAGCCTCGCGCCAAGTGCAAGTAAGTACAGCGCCTCCTTGACGAGTTCTTAAGTAGTTAGTGACTTACCCCAATCACAGCGTGGACGAAATGTCCTTACGTTGTCCGTGATGGGAGGGTCAATCCTGATGTCCGCAAACTCAAGGGGCCCCCTTCAATTCAGAGCGTATCTCAAGCTACTCTGTTCAACGCGCTAGCCTCCCAATTTTCCTCATCTGCATCTTTAAGTTCTTCTTATATTCAGAACGTGAATGATCTCATCAATGTCTTCTTCCTCGACTCCAAAACTGCCATGAATCCCAACGTCAACTTTGGTCAAATGGTGCGAGGTCCTGGGGATAACGGGCAAAGAGGAACGTTCACCGGCATCCTCGATATACGGGGGATCGTCAAAATAGTTAATGCCCTCTTAATCTTGAGAACTGGAGTTAGGAAAGGATCAGATGTCAGCCAGAGGGGAGAAGACGACGTACAATCCGTCGATGCTGCTATGCGGAGATGGGTATCTCAGTATGTGCGCTGGTTACAGACAAGTCCACTGGCCGAGAAAGCCGCATCTAGGCCGAAGTGCGTTATTCTATATTGAAACCGTTAAACCGTCTCTGATCTTGTTCGACGCAGTAATCACGGCAGTTTTTTTACAGCACAATTGGCGGCAACGCAGATGTTCCTCGGCGACAAAGCCGGCGCGATTCAGACGTTGACTTCATTCTTTGAAGGTAGCTTTCTTAATCAAATCGCCTCCTCTGGGGAGCAGCCTATGGAATGCGTTCGAACCCGGCCGTGGCACTACCGCAGTTTCAATCTGGAAGCATTAATCGTGAGTTTCATGTTTTTCGACAACGTCTTCTTGGTAACACTGAGCGAACGTAGACAAACGCAAAACTGGGCGATCAACTAGGTGCCAATTTTTGGGCACACAAGTCCAAGTACGGCGCCACAATCCAAACTGCTGTGGATTATACGATGGGCCTTGACCCGGGGAGAGAAGATCCTAGTGAACTGGTTCCACACGTCGCTGCTGTCGCTGCCGCCTATGGGGATCCATCTGGGAAGTATCAGGACTTTATGAAGAAGTACCAACCGGATTACAAGCAAAGGGCATTCTGGTTCTATGATCAAACCAGCGCTCTGCCAAACTCTCCCGCTGGCAAGGCTTCAAGGGGCGAAGGATCAGTGAAGGAAACAGATGTGTCCGGTCACCCCGCAGCCTCCTTTACAGTGCCGCCCTTCGCATGTCCCGAGCAGTTCCTCTATGAACCGTCCGGGGCAACGGAATTCGACGATGGTCTTTTCTTCTCTTGCGCAGAAATTGCTCCTTTCTATTAGCATGAATGTTCGTCGTACATACATAGTTTGGACCGAAGTACTCTTGAAAGAAGTGATCGCGCGAGGTGTTTAGCGCCCTTAAGCGCCAACATTTACCAAACAATGACAAGCGCAGCAGCCTCTCCCTCTCGCCACCAACTCGTTATTCCACTTTGCTCTCACCTCTATCACCCATGGCAGAAGCTGCGTCTGGATCTGCGGACAAATCCGTCCAAGTCAAGCTCGTCCTCCTAGGTATGCTCTACTGCCGTGCTGCTCGAGGAACGTGGTTATCTTGAATGTCTCTGTCTTCGAGCCACGAGATTTTCCTTGTCGTTAGCACTGTACCAGTTTGAGCAGTGCTCATTCATCACATTTATTCTGCAGGTGAAGCCGCCGTTGGCAAATCATCAGTCGTGCTGCGATTTGTGAGGCCTTCCTAAGAACGAATACCTGATTTGTGACTCAATGCTTACTCTTTCTTCCTAGGTTTCGAACGAGTTCCAAGCAAACAAGGAACCTACCATCGGCGCCGCGTTCCTTACGCAGAAGTGCAGGCTTGAGGATCATGTATTGCGCTATGAGATTTGGGATACGGCGGGGCAAGAGCGCTTCCATTCACTTGCTGTGCGTCTTGATGTGTTTCCATGAACACGTCAACTGACAAGCGCAATTAGCCCATGTACTATCGCAACGCCCAGGCGGCCGTGGTTGTTTACGATGTGACGAAAGCCAGCAGTCTGGAGAAGGCGAAGTCTTGGGTGAAGGAGCTGCAACGGCAGGCAAACCCCAACATCGTCATCGCTCTTGCTGGCAACAAAGTTGACCTCGTCCAATCCCCATCCTCCTCCGCTCACCCGGCCTCGTCATCTGAATCTGAGGATGAAGCTGACGATGCTACCGCCACACCAGGAGAGACTCCCGCTTCAAGCGGTGGCGAGCCGGAGGGTCTGCGACAAGTTCCTAGGGAGGAAGCGCAAGCCTATGCTACCGAAGCTGGATTGCTGTTCTTCGAGACTAGTGCCAAGACTGGCGAAGGTATCGTTGAACTCTTCACGGAAATTGGTATGTTGCACAACACTCTTCTCGACCAGCCAGTGAATTTGTTCTGTAGCTAAGAAGATTCCAATTGGGACTATCCTTGCTTCCACTCGCGGTGGTGCTGGGCGCGCTGGCGCCAATGGCGGTCGGGCAGGTACGGGTCAAGAAGGTGTCAATTTGGACGAGAATGCAGCGAAGCCTAAGGATGCATGCAATTGCTGAGCAGACGTTATGTTTGCTTTTCACGCCTATCACGACTCCTTCCTGTTTATCATCCCCCTGATGTCTTTTGCATTGACGCCTCATCTATATACTTGCGTCCTTGGTTGTAATATGCTATGATACTTCTTATTTTGTAAGGACCTATGCCAGTGTTCTAGAGTCAAGTCCTTCCGAAAATCCATTTGTCCGTTCACTTCCTAATCTACATAGGGAGGCGGGCGTGTGACATGTTCTTGTTCTTGAGGAACACCTAGATAAGGAGGAGGGGCGTGTCCATGAGACTGTTCATGTAAGGGGGGAGGTAGAGGGGATTGCAGCCTCGGTATATCTACGGCAATGTAGCCTGGCTGCGTGGGCGGAGAGGAAGGATGAGGCGGAGAGCCTTGACGAGCGACGCTTGGAGACCGGAAATCTGAATCTATGGACGGGGGTGGATCAGACGGATCGTCCATAGCTGGCGGGGGAGGCGGGCGGTCCGCTCGACCAGACATTTCTTCGTGTTGATCTAGAACCAAGCCAAGTACTTCCATGGCGTGTTCGGGCTCACGAATATCAGCTATTTCGGTCAGGTCTGGGTCTCGAGACGCCATAGCCAAGGAAGGAGGAGGCGTTGAAACTCTTTGCATCCCTTCAGAATGCCCATCGAATTGTTGGTCAGACGTAAAGCCAAATTCAGTTCCCTCTCCGACAATCACTGGGGCCATCGAGAGATGGTCGTGGTCAAGGTCGCTGTCAGGTAGGATGATCTCTGTTTCTGATTCTTGAAAGGTTGGAAGTCGATTGGATGTTGATGCTTCTGCTGCAGAAGAGAAAAATGGCGGAGGCGCGTCGCGCTCTTCGAAGGGAGGAGGAGCACCGCTCAATAAACCACTCGGTCCAGCCTCAGCGCCGGTGTCATAGTGGGGTACTGAGTCTACCTCGTCCGCACGAACAGTACGAGCGGGGGGTCGATCGTGCTTCTTTTGATAAGCTTCGTCAACTGAGTGCTCGACCTCCGGCAGACGCGCCGGAGGTGGTAATATCGTGAGTGGAATTGATATCGTGGAGAGGCGCTCCGTCCTGCTAGCCATGTCCACGAATGACACGTTGATATCCAGTCGAAATGATATAGAATGTAGAACAGTTGTCTGGGAGATGGCTGGACACTCTGCATCGCTCTCGAGCAGGCCGGACTCCGTTGGAGGCAAGTCCATCTGGAAATCCGCAGGAGAGCGCGATGGCGACTGATGCAGTATCAAACGCAGTTGGACTGCTCTTGATGAATGGAAACGACAAGATGCTCCTGAGCGACCTATCACCGTACGGTATGATGACCCAAAGAAGAAAGGTAGATTGAGGGGGTTTGAGGACGAGCCTTCTCCGTGGTCTTTGTCGTTGTCCGAGGTTGTCCGAGTAGTTGTTGTATCGACTGGGGGGTCATCAACTTCGGGGTTGGAATCATCGTCGTCGCCCTCCTCTCTGCGCACCTGTACGGTCCGCACTAGCTCTGCCATGACGTTGCGAAGCCGGAGTCCCTCATTGACAATTAGATCTCGAGGTGGTGGTGGCACAGTGATATAAACAGGGATCGGTTCGCCCACTTTGAAGGTTGACCGAGGAATCTCGACTTCGACGCGAGCGGGATCATCAAGGGAATGGAGTTCTGGTGACGCATTCAAAGAGTGCACATGTGAAGAGTACCGCTTCGTGTGGACAATTAAGGACTTGGTTATCGGCTGTCCGGCAGCGTCCAGTGGTTTTAGTTCGACCGTTAATACGTGCGCAAGTGAGGAATGTGATGTACGGATCGACTGAGGCGTATCTGGCGTTAAGGGGATGGCGAAGAGGAAGCTTGATGGCAACGGCGTCGGATTCGAGCGCGAATACGAGTACAGCACGACCTCCGAGAATCCAAGCTCAATATTCCGGCCGTAGGCTGTCTCATTACTGCTCAAGGACACAGATCTGCAAAGGGCGATCAATGCGCGCAGTTGACAAGAATGAGACGCAGGCAGACTCACAGCTTCTCCCAAGCAAACGGTTCAGCACCCTTTATCTGAAGCTCACCTTCGACCGCAGCTCTCTCACCATCGGCACCCAGAAAACCCTTTTGGAAGTTTATGGTGTCGGCTGAAGGAATGATGAGGATCTGTGGACCCGAATCTGTCAGCGGCGGCGGCTGATTGGAGGATGGCTGATTGGCGTCGAGGACATCGTACACGGGCGGGGGCACGTCTGAGGCCATGAAGGTCGGTGGCAAGAGGCAAGCTGAAGGATCATGTTGCACTGGAAAGCAGTTGCAAGGTGAGTCAGCCGGCGGTAATTCACTGCGCGCCACAGAGCTTCCACAAAATCAAGTAAACGATACAAAGCAAATACATAGACCGCATAAATAGAGTAGGCCTGGTTACTCTCATATACAAATCAGATATCACCACAGCCTCACTCGACGCGGGCCAGGCTCTCCAGTTCGTTGAATATTAGCTCGTCCATCGCCACCTCCCGTACCATCAGCATATCCCATGCTATGCCCCGGTAGCCACCAAGCAGACCCGTGCCCTTGTCGGAAGCGTTTTCTCCAGCTTCGCTGAAGCCCATACCAAACGACAGAGGTGGTACGGTGGTTGACTTCGTCGTGTCGAACAGGTCCTCGCCATCGTCGACAATCTTCATTGTCTCGATAATTCGACGCAAGCAGATCACGAATAGCTGGCGGTATTCATGCGACACCATCAAAAACTTTTGAACCATTCTGAACATGACACCGGTGAAACCCAATTTGCGATCGGCCTTTATACGCCTCTTCAGTTCTGGCGGAGAAAGGAAGGCGAGCGAGTAGAGGCCCAGAATGGCTTTCTCCACATAGCTGAGCCAGCTCTCCCCCCGCTGAAGCAATTGGAAATCTGCATCAACCACCGGAAGCCTGTGAACGAGCGACTCTATCAGCCTCCAAAGTCCCACTTGAGACACCGCATGTGCGAAAACTTGACGGTTTCCGTCACTTTGGCTGATGCGAGTCCAAACCTCCAAGGCAACGTCAGGCAATGACGGCGGCCCGAGACGCACATTTGCTGGAGCGCCAGCGACTTGTACACACGCTAAGGGTGACACGGCTTCGGTGGGATCGACGAGATAAGACGAAATAAGGTCGAAGACACGATTAGCCATGCGGAGTGTGGGTTTTGATGGAGGCATCGTCGTTGGAAAGTGTGTCACGTAAGCGGCGGTCTCGAGGGTGTAGAGCGTGTCTTTGCGAATGGCGATAACATCCCCGATAGACAGCACGGGCGATGATGCGCGCAAAGTCCCACCCGCGGACCGCTCAACAGAGCACAATCGGAGCATTATGTCAAATAGTCTGTCTTGACGTGCGATGTATTCCAGGTTATCAGCTATAGTGGTCAGATTCCGAATGATGTTCATGACGGTGATGATGAGGTTGGCCGGGCGGGGTCGAGGACCTAGACTAGAGTCCTTGGCGCCTTGTTTGGGATGCAAGACCGCGAAGGGTTCGGTTTGAACCTCTTGATAAGCATTCACGAGCTGACGATGTGTAATGATGCTGGAATCATCGAGTTCATCTTTAACGCCGTCCATGGCTTCGCCGAACCCAATGTCCTCCATGAGGTCCAGTAACTCTTCGAAGAGGTCGGTACACTGATAGATCGGGAAGCCTGATCCAGGCGCCTGACCTCGCATAGTGGAAAGAAAGGTGAGGGTAGTGAGGGCGTATGACATCTCGGTTGCCAGCCTCGAGCGAATCGACATCGTTAATCCTTCGATATCGACGATACCCCAGTCGTTGATATCGCGCCATGGACGCCGATGGTGCAACGTGGCGTACTCCGCTTCAATTATTCGTAGGTCGCGTCCCCCGCTGGTTTCTATCTCCCGCGCGAGTGGGACATACTCTATCTTTCTCCGCGATGGTTGCGGACGGGCTCGAGGTGGTATGGGCATAGGCGGTGCCTGGGAGGGAGTGGTGGTAGTAGTTCCTGAAGGTCCAACTGAGTTTCGATCCACACCGGGACCCACTGCCGACTATCCCCACGATTTCAGACGTCGAAAGAACAATCCCACAAAGTGAATAGACTTACGGAATTTGCTTCAGGCGGCTCTGACCCTGCACAATGATAGATGATTATCTTTGTATATGCACGGAACATCTAAGTTCAGAAACCTTACCTGTCTTCTGCTTCGCCCGTTTGTTGTCACTGTCTCCGGATTCTAGCTTCCTTTTCAAACCTTGATAGTCACCATCGAGCACGTTGACATCGGGCGCCTGTTGGGAATCTGAAGATGAGTTTGTCGGGAACTTCTGAGGGGTTCCTTGCGTAGGAGTTCGCAAGTTTGAATTCTGAGTTGCGGCCATCGGCGTGTGTGGTGCATTGGGTGTCTGGGGGGCTTGGAGGCGACTGCCCCCAGTGGATCCCTGTGGTTGTGGCCCAGGAGTAGAGGGAGCCATCGGGGTGTTTTGTTGATTTGGGCGAGGAGACATGCCATGGTTTTGTTGTCCGGGTTGACCAGGAGCACCCGTTTGACGAGCGGCGAGTTGTGCCTTGCGCTGCTGGTCTTTCATGTTCATGTTGTAGGCCTCTTCAAAGGGGTACATGATGGCCCCATAGTGCTGCGACAGAAAAGCAGCGACGGAAACGGAGTTGCCTTGAGGTTGGGGTACGAATTCCGGTAGGCCGAGTTGTTGTAGAACCACATTCCACGAGTTGTTGCCATTGACCTGCGTGTTCCCCGTGTTCAACTCGTCAGAAGGAGCTGTTGGATTTTAACGTACCGAACCGAATCCTCCAAGCTGGAGTACCATAGACCATAGCCTCATCAAATCGATGTCCTTTCCTACTATCCTCAGCACTCCCGGCTCACTTATCATTCCCTCAAGAGACTTCCATTGTGTGTTCATGGGGTCATAGGCCGGATTTGTTGTGACACCGGTGAGCTGAGGCGGCAAAGGAGTGCTGCGCTTCTGATGTACACTTGCGAGGCCATTCAGGAACTGCTGCCTAGATTTCAGCATGGCGGCACGCGCTGCAGGATTTGACTGGGCCATGGCGCTGGGAGAATCGAAGAAGGGCGGGTTTCCTGCCGAATTTGGGGTGGCCTGGGGCAGAGCATGATTATTCGTCATATGGAGAGCGTTTTGGCTTTGGATTAGGGAATGATTGTTGGCCAGAGGATCGTGACCCATGGAAGGGGCAGCCGGGATATTAACTTGGGGAGTTCCACCGAGATATGCTCCCGAATTTGTTCCGTTCAAAGGAAGCGACGCTGAGGGGACAGACGAGCGTCCGTTCATCATTCTGGCATGGCTTGCGGCGTTGAGGGCAGCCATTTGCTTGGCAGCCTGAGAAGGATCTAAATTGAAGTATTGGGCGGACTGGTCGAAGGCAGGATTTGGGTTTGACGGGGCGAATGAAGAGATTTGGTGCTGGGCGCTGTTGTGGACGTTGTGGAGGCCATTGGAAGAGTTTTGAGGTCTGCAGCGACGACGCGGATCAGAACGACGGGGCGCACAATCCCCAGAGACAAAAGGGGCTCACAGCATGGGGACCAGCTCAAGCCGAAATTTCAAGTCGAGGTTCAGAGCTACTGTTGGACTGCAGCTGCTGGATATGGAAGGTCCCTGCCACTGGACGCCTCACTGATGGCCCAGCGACGCTAGTTTCCTCATTGTACCGTACATCCATGGACGCTCTCTTCAACGCTCAAACTCAGTCCTTCCAAAATCCATATCATATCAGGCGGCTGAAATTGCTGCCATTTCCTGCGCGTCGAATTGGCTCCGGCAGTTGCACCAGCGGTTCTTCTGTCACACTCACGCCCTTGTGACCGCCGCTTGCTGTCCCGCATGAAATTTTCTTCCACCGCAACCATCATCATGCCCAAATCTGAAATCGACGACATTTTTGCTGGCAAGGGCAAGGCAAAGGCAAATGACCCCACTCCATCACCATCACAGTCTCTTCCAGCTTCCAAGTCATCAAAGAAGAAGAACAAACGGAAATCCAAACCCGAGGTAAACGAACAGCCTCAGGTCTCTTCTTCCAAGAAGCGGCCACTGCCAGAAACCATCGTGGACACCTCTACCACGCTCGGCAAGCGCCCCAAAATTGAGAAACGACCATCAGCAAAAACATCATCGAGTACACCTCGCGATGACATTGACAGGTTTAACGACTCGAGGGGAACCAGCTCGAGCAAGTTATCCCCTTGCTGTGCAATCTAATATTTCTGACTCGCATCTCGTAGGGAAAACGACAGAAGAGGGCTGGGCAATCTTCAAAGAGGACGAACTTGGAATCAATCCCGAAGCCGGAGGTCAGTGTCCATTTCTAGCTCCGTTGCATGCTCTGGGAACACTGATCTAGATACGCCGGAGTGCCCATTTGACTGTAAATGTTGTGAGTGTCCTCACCCCGAAACCTCGCTACGCGCTAACTTGTCCCCTTGCAGGTTATTGAGTTTGAGCTTCCATATATTTGGTCCAAACCTACTTTTCCCTTGCATCCGACCCTATTGCTCTTCGGTCATCCTTGAACCGTATCATGCGCTCGGAGTGAGAGCCTAATCCCCTCAGCCGCTGTTGGCATCGTAACACACGAAGCATTCTTTCATCTCGTTGAGTGTGATCTCGTACGAACCCAAATGAGCTAGCCTACCAAAGTTCAGAGGCAGCGCAATGAAATGTGAGTAACCCCATACCTCTGTTCTTTGCTTACGCTGATTTCTCGGAAAGGTGTCTATAATTTTATGGTTCCAGTTATTCGCGGTGACGTCGGCTCTTTCGAAGCCTCCTCTGTCGCTCTCTGAGTAATGACTTGTGGAGGTCAAAAAGTAGCCAATAGTAATTCTTCCTTGGTATATCTTTACGGCGAACCCTAGCTTGTTGAGATACTGGTTGTTAACCACATAAACTTGGAATACATATTCATTCACACAACCACATGCATTCCTATTCTCGATGCCACGATCCGACAGCATGGTTAAGTGCTTGGCTACCCAACATCGTCCCACCGACAGCTACCTAATCGTCGTCGTCATCATCATAATCCACTAGGGCCTCTTTCTTATGGCCTAACTCTTCAAATGGATCGCCATTCGCCATTGCATTCTGGGATTCCACCGCCTTTTTGTTCCGCTTCTCCTCAGCCTTGCGTTCCTCCTCAGCTTTCTTCGCCAGGTACGCTTTGCTGCCAACGACTTTCTCCGGGTTTTTGCAGATTTTCAACCGTCGATCGATATCACGTACGTCATTCACGTTCGGTGGGTGACCAAAATTGACGATCATGCTCTTGATGGCTTCAACAGTAGCGTCCAGAGCCGCGGGCGGAGTCCCGCTGCCTGATGCTGACAGTTTACTGTGAGACCACCGAGCTGCTAGGTCTGGGGCGACGAGGGATGCAGCGGCCAACGCGATCTGCGATGGCGTGTAAATTAATTCGGCGTCGGTCAGTCGTGATTCGCGTATATGGGCCAGTGCTGCATCATATAGCTGCGACGGGGGAGGATCTTCTGTTTGTGCAGCTGCTGGGGGAAGACTCTGGATGTCCAGGACGATACCCCACAGAGCGCGATGGGCGTGCCATACGGCAAACTCGAACTCCAGGCTTTGAGCGACAAGGAATTCAAGGTCGAGAACGTCCGATGGCGATGTTTTTGGTATATGTGTCGTAAAGGCTTCCAGTGAAATTGGGTTATTGGTAGTTTTGGCCGCCAGAAATAGCGTGGTCAACCTGATAATGCAACGTCAATATTATATCAATCAGTCATGAACTTAGACATCGAGACGCACATAACATTCTTCGGATGCCAGTCCATGACCGTATTCTTGAGATAGAATCGCTTTAGGTAGCTTATTGCAGTCGCCTCGACTTCGTCTGGAAATCGGAAATGACCGCACAGCTGCGATATCTTGGACATATACAGTTTCACGAGCAACTGCTCCTCTTCCCAATTGAGAAACGCGATATTGGCTGACGAGCCTGGCTAAGTCTCCGAGATAGTAAGAATACACGTCCTACACTATCAACATAGAATCGCAACATACCTCGTCCGCCTCGAACGTTGCGCGTATGGCATCTACGGCGGCTTCGTTCATCGAGGCACGCGTCCGTACGAGTTCGTCCACGGAGAATCGCCAGTGCTTGAATTGCGTGCTGGCCTCGTATAAAGGGATCTTAGTTGGCTGCGTGGGCTCCTGCTCTGCCAATGTCGCCGGCGTTGCAGCCATCCTTCCAAGTAGAGAGAGTACGGAGCAGACAAGTAGTCAGTAAATTTTTCCCACGCAGGCCCGACTATCACTCCGACAGGACCGAGCTTGAGGAACGTTCAACGTTGCTACTGCTCCCGTTGATGATTTTCATTGATATACCCAGATACCCAGAATGATGGACTAACGGACAGCAACGCGAAGGACCACCATCCCCTTCATTATAAACCACCACCATTTCGTTCCGTAACTCTTCCATTCCTTCAATTCACCACTCATTTGAACATATGCGATGATGCTGCCAGCGCGCCGTTGGTGGACTGCAGCGCTTGCGCTGTGCCTGGGCAGCGAAATGCGCGCCGTGGAGGCCTTCCAGCTGGTGAATGGCCAGATGGTCACGGACGGGTTCTCGATAATCAATAGTCCACAACCTAACACGTTAGATATTCGCATTTCGCAGGTCTACAGGGAACTTGACTTCGTTATTTCAGGCCCGTTCATGATAATATTGTCATATCAGTGGATGTAAGTGAAATTTCCCCACAATTTATAGAGACCATGTATCTAACTCCATGGTCATAGGTGTCATCAAATGGGAAGCTTCAGGCCCCGTCTGCTATTGACAGCCTAGAGATATACCTTGTCTCTGACGCATTGAACGTGAACGTCACGGTCACCGCTGGTCCTGGTTTCTTGCAAGGGGAACAAGGCAGCACTGTCAAACATCTGAACTTCCGCCCACCACCATGTGCTCGCGATGGAGATTATAATGTGGGTATACGTTGGATTCATGGTCAGCTATCAGGCTTAACAAATAATCGTTACCCCTAGCTCACGTTTTACGAGGCATCGCATAATGCGGACGGCAACTTCTTTGTCATTACAGCGATCCCTGTACGCGTCGACCAGACTCAGAACTCCCCCACTGCCTGTAACGCCAACGACCTACAAGTCCAACCTCAGGCTTCGAGTCCGCCTCCCGGAGGGAATCCATTCCTGGCCTCCAATTCCGGTGGTAATGGAGTGCCTACCGTGACTTCCTTGCCAGGAATTACTACGGTTACAGTATCTGCTGGACAGACGCGTACCCAATTATTCCCTTCGATGACCTACCAAGGACCTTCCGACCCCACTATGACTCTCGTCTTAGTATCACAAGTCGCGACCATTACTGAGCAATCGAATGGACCCGCTACTACGGAGTAGGTACGGCTTTAGTTTCCGAGATCTCCACCTCATCTATTGTTCGCAGGATCGAGGTGTCCACCACCACTATCATGACCTTGACAGACCTCTCGAGGTTCCTACCAGTGAGCGGCGCCCAACCCAACGTACCTTCTTTATCCATGCTTCACTTCGTGCTTGCGGGTGCCGTTGTAGTATACAGATTAATGGACCATCACATGAGGTAGAGTGCACAAAATGTATATACATCAATCTGCTTGATTCTTTTGCCATGCTTTTATCCAATCTACAATTCGCGAGACATTCGATTCGATGTCTTCCATAGTCTCGCTTTTTAGCTCGATCACAATCTCTGCAGGATACGACTGTCTTGCTTCTTCCAAGACAACTTCCATTATCTCTGCTTCGTTGTTTTCTTTTATCTTCTTCACTGGGTACCCTCTGATTGTGAACATTTAACAAACGATCGTGACCAATGCAGAGGGTCTAGATGCGCACCTTTTCTCTAATCGTTCCCATAATTGTGTATGATCGCACCGTAGGACAATAACGAGATCAGCCCATCGCTCGGGGAAGAGCTCGCATGTGTGCCAGTCGAGGATGAGACCACCCGCAGACGCCAATGGCTCGAGCTCGTCCAGAAGCTATTCGTGAATCAACAGATGCAAAGTGTGAATTTTGATGCTGTCACCTACCCGATCTTCGTCTACTGTGTAACTTTGCCACTCTTCATCGTACCCTTCATGTAGGCCCTTTTCTTTTACAAATTCACTGACGTTGATGTTTTTAAGCGGAATCGGGGACGCCTCGGCCAAAAACTGTGCGTGTGTCGACTTCCCAGTTCCAGGTGTCCCTGTAAGGATTATAACTGGTGCCTGTCGTTTGCCTGATGCCATTCTGTATTTTGGTTGATTTTGGTCAACTTCAAGTTGCCGAAACTGATGGGGGTTTGATGAATCTGCTGGCGTGCAGTTGGGAAAAAGATCAACTTGGCTTTGTTTGCCTACTTACCCCTGGCAGCCACTCCTGGAAGCGAACTTTATAGTTACCATCCTGTCCTGGAAAAGACGAAGATCGGTACTTTAATCGCTGGGGAGCGCATATGTTATGGTGCGTCCCGTCGGGAATATCCTGCTATTGCTGAATTTGTAACCGCTGCTTGACGACACAGAATATTCTCCCATTCCACGACATGAGGCGCCTGCATTGGAACCCAGGCCTGACAATAGGCTCGTCAGGTGGACAGTAAGGTGCTAGCCTACTCAGGACGTGTGAAGGCCTACCGTCTACGGCGCGCGATCAACCCACCGGAGTCACCAGAAATGCCGTGTGACCAGAAAATTAATAACTCAATCTATGTTTGACATTCGATGAGCTCTTTCCTTCCGCTCCGCCATCCAAATCCCTTACCATCGCTATGAAGGCCTCCTGGAGAGGACGTCTATGAAATTTGACAGCCTCTAGCGATAACCACAACATCTTCATCTTACTCTCATTTACCCCGCCTTTCTTTTCAATCTCGCAAGTAATGGCATCAGTATCACCCGATAATGGGATACAATCCGGGGACTCGTGTCCCGCACCAACTCCAACATCGAACTCGAATTTGCGACGGCTATTTCCACGTATTACCCCGCCGCCGACACCCTGCACCACCAACGAAGTCGTGATTCATCTAGCTACCACCGTAGTGATTCCAGACTATAACCGCTATTTCGCCCCGACACCTATTGCCTCCTTTCAGCCCTCCTACCTTGCCTTAGCAGATGGTTCCCTCGTCGCCAATCCATTTTTCAAAGATCTCCATGATTCCAATATCTCTCTTCTGGTCACCGGCATGCTCGCGATGTTATTCTTGCGCAACATATTTGTGTCGGGTGACTATATCCACCGAGGAGGAGTGAAGAGGAAGACGCTATTTTACTGGCTTTTTATCAGCCAGTTGCTGGCCCCCATCTGCTTTATACCTGAGATTACAGGCTACCTTGACAAGAGCGTCGATTGCATGATGTGAGCCGCGAAGGGCTACAATAGTAGTTTGCTCTAATCACTCCCGTTGGTCAGGGTATTGTGCATGTCACGGATCGCATCATCGATATCCCTCAGTATATTGGTATGCGCCCATACCAGCAATCGGCGGCTTTAACTGACTCCAAATAGATCAGCGGAATCCTGGGATATAAAGCGTATAAGTGCTTAGAGGACTCCAAGATCGTTCTGACTGGCTTGGTCGTCTTTACGGCCGGTTCTGCGACCTTGACGCTGTTCGATGTCCTCACATTGCGTGCTGTCCGCAGAATATCTGGTATGTTCGGAGATACAGACATTTCAAGCATGCTAAACGTTGCTCAGGCGGATGCACGCGTACACCGAATCTTAAGTATATAAAATACTACTCGATCGTTCAATTTGCTGAATCCCTCTTCATTTGTCTTTCATGTATGTTTTAGTCGATTAATCTGTTCGCTGTGCTAACACAAGGGAAATGTAGTTGTGTATGCAGTCTATAGGGCCTACCAATTGCCCGCTGCTCGTGGCCGTGTTTCCTTAGAGTTCTCGGAGAAACCCCCCAGCGACAAAGCCGACTCTCCTACCGGCTGGCAGACAGCAGCCCGACGAGGGTGGTGGGATTATGTGCCAAATAGCGCGAACTCTCGCTCACCAAACGACAATCCGCCGCCGCTGCCCAATAACCTGAAGTGGTCAGATATATTCTCCCAGCTGCAACCGCAAAGGCAAAGAGCAGGTTCAGAGGCCAAATTATTGCGACTCTCATCAGTCGCCGCTTCACCCTCTATACAGACACCTCGTTCTCCAGCCCTGAGAATCGTCCAGCCCAGCACCCTTGGGCCCAAGCACGTAGAGATCGACAAACCCAGTGAAGGGCGCGGTACTTCGCCGGTTCCTTCATCCCTTAGCCGCATTAGTAAATTTATGCCACGGATGATCTTGTTTCGTACAGTTATGAAGGACGAGGTAAGTACTATCATCAGCCGTCTTTTCAGCCGTCAACTCGCCCCTTTCAGCTTTGCTACACGGCCATCATCACTGGAACATGCGTGCTAGTCGCAATTTTATCCATAATCGGGTTGAATCTTCAAAATGGTTTAACTGTCAACGGTTGGATATTGCTAAATTGTGCGTCTCCGTTCGCTTTGTCACGCTAAACCGTTGCCCATTTCTAATGATGTTTCATTCAAGGGGGCGTCATCTCTGCACTAGCCATACATAGCTTTGGCAGGGTGGTGCGGCGAAACGAAAGAGATGCCATCCTTCAGCATCCTACCACGTGGGATTCAGCTCTCAGTGCAGACAAAGCAACCGCTGAAGCTTATTGCCGAGGTCGGTGTAGACGGCCATGGACGCCTGTTAGCGTGGCATCCCACCGTCGTCAATGGCAAGGCACTCCGCCTCCCAAGGAAGAGTCGGATGCTCCAGACGATCCGTTTGCGGACCCGAGTCATCCGAGATTCTCTCAACACTCTTGGAGCTCGATCCTGGCCGGCGTAGCCGAGCTAAGGACTCCTTCGCCGACCTATTCTGTGGGCTCTCTGACGAGGGAGCCGTTGCAGAGCGACCAAGTTCTTCTGCCATCGGTCGGAGACGATTTCCCTACATCTGGGCGAACAACGCCAGTCGTGCCTCACGATGAGTCAGATGGGACTCTCCTTCAAGATTTGCAGAACACTATATGGTGTGAGCCCCGCGTGGTTCGCGCACGGGACAACCCAATAGATCCAGTGAGCAAGATATAACCAAGACTTGACTTTTCTTCCTTCCTATGTAACACACGTATGTAGCTTTCTCGGACCTAGTTACTAATGCATTAAGTACAAACCAATCAACTTCTTTCAGCTTGCCCGTTTTGTTTGATTTGACTACACATAACCGTTCTCACCAACAGGTGTTCCTTCTTGAAACCCACGACATCCGTTCTGCGATAGTAAGCGCTGATGAGAACATACTTCCCATGAGATTTTCTCACACTCGTACTTCTTCAAGATATCCATCATGGACGATCGTCTCATCGACGTCCTCCCAATTCGGTTTTCGAACGCACTTAGCCCGAAGGTTGTTGTTCACCAGTTCCCACTGCTGACCCGCCCATTGCAAGTACCTCCATCCGCAGCTGCAGTTGGTAAAACGATATCCGCCAGGATCAAACCAAGCGCCCGGCGAACCGAGATCCATGTACCAGCAGATACACGGCCCGAAGTTTGGAACGACGAAAAGGCAAAGCAGCTCGGTGCTGCGAGGGTAACAGATGACCTTGAAAAAAGTAAAGAAACAAAAGCCTCAGAGGAGCAAGAACCACGTCTCGCGGAGGTCCGTCTCAGCAGTGAGCAAATCGCTCACTGGGGTACGCCGATGCTCGGGATGATTAGAAATGGTGCACACCTACGCAATTATAGCAGAGAGTTCCACTTGGTTGACCCTGTGCCTAGGCGAACTACACCTTCACCCCATATCCGAAACACACCAATTCCGACCGACACTCACTTATCTCGATGTCTTCTCGCGTAAGAATCGACGGTCGCGAACCGACGACTCGGACTCAGATGATGGTCCCCCACCTGACCCAGACGAGGCTCCCCCGGTCGTGGCTGCCAAGAAAGAAAAAAAGGGAGCAACGGATGCTAAGGAGATACAAGTTACTGCAAGAAAGACCGATGACAAGGGAGGTCTGCAGGCTCAAAGTGGACTTTCTACGGCTCGCAGAGAGATGCTCGCAATTATACGGGCTGAAGAAGACGAAGATTGGCTTGATCTTAAGTACCATGATACCAACGTAGGTGGCCCTTCAACTTGCTGGAATAAAATCCTGATGCTTAGCACAGACTACGGAGGCTGCGGATATTTTTGAATCTATGTTTTCACAAAATGAGGAAAAACTTGTATGCACTACAGATGCTACCACTTTCTTGAACGCCATAGAGGGGTTGTCACAATAATACATGCGTCACAGACGCGACCTGTAACAACACGCGTCGCGTGACTTACCCCAGGTTCGCTTGCCGACTTACTTCCACCATCGTACTCGCACAATGTACTCCGATAGCGACACCGAGTCTGACTTTGGGGCATCAGACGTCGCTAACACCCAGGAAACCTACTCTTCACTCCCTTGCTTCTCTTCCACGCCGGCTGAGAAGCCATGGGTTGGACGCGACGTTGAAAAGGCAGTGGAGGAACTGGGCGCTCTGGATATAGGTGAATCGGACTCGGTGAGCTACCAGAAATGCTACTCTGC
The DNA here is from genome assembly GCF_014466165.1 of Pleurotus ostreatus. NCBI lineage: Eukaryota > Fungi > Basidiomycota > Agaricomycetes > Agaricales > Pleurotaceae > Pleurotus > Pleurotus ostreatus. The sequence continues at coordinate 2,656,798 of NW_023503157.1, read as the reverse complement.
GTTGCAATGTGGCAATACTCATTGGCTTTTCAGGAAACTGAGCTACACGAACTAATATCGTCGGCGTCGACTGCTATTTGCAGTTTCCTGGACAGCGTCAACTCTGGCGAGCAAGATGGATTCGGGCTCAAAGATATCCTTGCACTAGCTGTGATGCTATGTGAGTATAGATTACACACATGCACAGAACTTTAGTGACGCATATATCCGCAGTCGACCCATCATTCCTCGAGACTTTGTTCCAACACCGCCGTCACTTTCATCGAATCGCGACTTTGTCAACGCCTCAGAAGTCATCTATTGTTGTATGCTGGGCAGACTCTGCTCTAGTCAAGCTCAGCGAGTTCGCTGTCTCTGTCGCGTCTGGACTGTCGAACTCATCAAACCAGATTTCGATGCCAAAGGGACTAAGCATTCAGTGGCAGGACGACTCCTTGAGGGGTGCGGCACAGATTCCATGTATGCATTGAAATAAAATAGAATACAAACGTCAGTGCTCAACAAATGTCTTCCCAGATAAGTGGACATTCCTGCCGGGTGTACTGTCCTTGGAGCAGGCCTCCCCGGCTGCGAAACGCATAGTCTCGCGGTTGCTATTTGGGGTATTTGTCATCCGACCCCAGCTACACGAATGCAATCCATGGGACTCTAGAACGTAAGCCGTCCGCCTATACCAAAGATTCATCGCTTCACGCTAACGGGAAACAAGGACAACGCCCTTGCAGATGATGGAAATCATATCCGGCTTTTTAAGACAAATAGACATGAATCGGCCACTCGTGGGATGGTTTGAACTTCAAGAACGAATCACACAATGCATACTTGTCGTCCTCTTCACGGTTTGTCTCTAATCCCTAAGCTTTGAGAATGGGCTGATGCCTTGCGCTAGCTGGCCGACCTGGACAACAGGCGGCAGATATCGCAAAGCGGCGCGCCAGTCTCTCCGTGGAAACCTCGGACACTAGGGATCATGCTCGAGATGATTGAGTGCAATATCCTGCAACCAAAAACTGGGGGTGCCGTGGGACCCGCAGATGAGCTTGACGTCGCACAGACGATCCTCTTGCGGTGGGGCAGTACAATCCCTTGGAGTTGGATGGTATGGCGCGACCTGCGAATAGCGGGAGCTGAATGCATTGTGCAACTTGTATGTGATCACTTTAATGGCCTAAGCTAGGGCTTACATGGGTAGACGTTGGAGTGGCTATGTCGGCTTGAACAGCCGCTTTTCCATGGGGTACCATCGTTGTCACATTGGACATCAGACGTTACACCGCACATAGAAGCCTCACCGCCCGCAGCAAAGGCTATTATGATGGTGAGTTGCGTTTCTTGGGACGCTTGCGAATCTAAACTTACCTATGTTAGCATGTTCTCACTGTGCATATGGCAAATCTATCCCCATCGACAAGCGCCCACAGTAGTCACACTGAAGTTTCGTTGGGAATATTCAAATGTTGCTGGATCCTTCTTCACTTGACAAAGCAGGGCCTTCTAAACTTAGACAGCTCTGATGCCCGTCTCCCATCTGATTTATGCACAATATTTCTCGAATTGTTTGTTTCATCGGGCAATGACGCCCCTCCGAACATTGCTAGTACGTGCGATTTGGCCACTTCGAAGCGACCGCTCACCATCTTTCAGCCAAGGCCCTGATATTGGAAGCATTAGCACTAGCAGACGCCGATACTTGGGCCATATGCATGGAGATAGTCAAAGGCAAAAAGGAGCTGAACTTCATTGCGCGGCTAGATGATCGTATGTGAACCCTCATACTCACGGACCCTCCATTCTGATCGCGGTTTTCATAGAACTTTCACTGACAAGAAGGTGACTTGCGCGATCGGAACTGGGTGCATCGTGTGTTAACGCGTTCCACTATGCTGCAGGGCTATAAAAGGCGCACAGGAGGAATCATTAAATGATGTGGAAATGAATGAGGTCAAGATGCTTCTGACCTTCCTGGGCATTATGTGGCATAACAAATGTAATGGATATGTCCATCGCCAAACTGTATCGCCTTTCCTCTCTACCTTGCTGTCTGCTCGGTGGAGCAGAGAATCGGTACTTCCGGAACTACATGACTCGCTGTTGACTACTTTGTCAATAATGGAATCACGAAGAGCCGAGACAGCTTTCCCGGATGTTGACCCTTATTGGGAGGACGACACCGTCTGGAACTTGGCTCTGGAAGCCGGAAGTTGCAACATCACAGTCACACGTACGCCCTCTCACACCGAAATCTGTTGACGAGTACTCATATCTGATCGGAAGTGGCATTTTCCCAGTACATCTTGTCAACTAAACGCCTCTGCGATCCACTCACTAACGCTGAAGCTTGGAGTCATCTACGGGATTCGATGCTTCTCATTCTGTCCCAGCAATTTCTCCAAGAGGAAGAAGCCCTGGCTCTCATTGCAGCGCCAGTCATCTGCCAGGCATTGTGCCTGATACTATTGAATAATGATCAAGCAGGTGTGTGATTTGGTTTATTTATATTGGTGAGATGTCTTCCTGATTCTCCAACTACATAAGCTAAGCTCCACTCACCGTGGACAACAAACCTGCTCAAAGAGCTGAAGTCGCTTTTGGCCCGCTCGATCGACGATAACGTGAATTACACGAGTCTCCTCAGAGATAGAATGTCCATAGTAGGCCAGCGGCTACTCGATGCTGTGAGATAGCATTTCCTGTTCAATCCACTCGTTCTGACCTCAGGGCAAAATAGATTTCCTCTCCGGGTGCGGGGTCAGGATCACACGTCCGTCTAGCCAGATAACTCTTTGGTGTGAGCTCACGCAAGTTTAGGGCATGCCATTGTTGGAACGCGAACTTCTCTTCTGCGAGGTACATTCATCAAGCCGCCTACTGCTAGTGCCTCGTCTTTGATATACACACGGAATGGCCAAGCTTATATGCTGCATGTGAGACTATTTTTGTCTTTCAATCCGAACAGGCGTAAAGAAGCTCCGTTAGACCCAGAAACAGTCACATGTATATTTACAGATGGACATGTAGCTCGCCCGTGGAACAGCCGACATTTGTCGGACGGAGGTGACGTTGGCTGTTGGGCTAGGCTTACAGCGCGTCGATGGACGAACACGCCCAACGTTTGCTGTGTGAACGCGTCGGAAAAGGGATCAACAGAGCCAATAATGTACGGTGGATACTTGGATGGACCCTTCTGCCATGGTGCATGACAGGATGGTATACGGCATATGCAGAGCCACAATACGAACAGATGATAAGGAATACCAAAGGGGCACACAAAGAGACGTCGAGCGGCTGGAGTAATTCAGCAAGGACTACGATTCACAATCGATAATGCTATGACTAAAGTGGTACCGCACCTGCAGAACGGAGACGAGCTGATCACGGAACTATCTCAAAATTCTGTGGCGGGGGCGGTTAGGCGGCCACATCGCCTGAAAAGCGGTTCCGAATCGTCATCGTCAGTCACGGCCATCTGCGAAGTCGATGATCCACCGAATCCGCCAGATTGCTGACATAAGCACAATACACTACATTCAAAAGGCTTTCGGGTCGATTCTTTCCAAGTCCCACCGCGAAGAGCTAATCGTTGGTGGTACCGCCAAATCCCGCCATTTCAGGCCTCACCGCTACATCTGATGGTGTCGAAGCGAGGATCTTCTCAGCGCCGCAGATCCCAGACAACGACCGCAATCACTTCTCATGCACCCCGCCGCACCATCGACGATGCTTACCGTGCCGCGACTAAAAGAGCTCATCGGCCTCGAGCCAGCAGCCCATCATCGTTCTCCGATGATTCATCCTCATCCAATTGGGACTTCGATATCTGGAGGCAGGCCAAGAGACGCCGTCGGGATTCTCTGGTAAGCAGGATTCATACGGCATCCACATATCATTCTGACGAATCACCACTCTCAAAGCCTTCAGCTCGGAACGGATCTCATATGGACATCGACCAATTTACGACCATGCCATCGACCAGCTCGGGCGCGACAGCGCGGCGGACTACATTACCGTCGACGTCCATAGCGTTTCAGCTATTTCCAATGGCTGGACGTCGATCAACTAAGACACGACGCTCTAGTTGTCAAAGCGATTCCGGGGATATCGCTCTCAATGACCGTGATGCTGACATCAGAGGTCTGCGTACCAACGCGTTTTGGGAGCTACATCGCAGCGTCGCCGAGAGTGGTGAGGGATTCGTTCGGCGAATGCAGGATTTGGAGAATTCTCTGAGCCGGCCAGATATGAGGGAATCAACGTTAATTGGGAAGAGGCGGTCGTCCATAATTCCATCGCCGCCTTGTTCGGTACGAATGGACCAGATGAGCGACTGCTCCGACGATGGCGAAGATGACGTGCAGATACTAGATGGTGAAATGGGTGTGAACCAGTGGTCACAACTTTCCAGCTCGTTTCGGGATTCCTCACAAGTTCCTCTTGCATATCGCACAGACGACGAAGAAGCCACATCGTCTTCCATTTCGGTTCATTCATCCCCTTCAACGACATCCATACCATTCCCCTCGTCAGATTCCTCTGGTTCGCTGCCGTACTCTGCCGATCCGTCCGCGCTAGAATATCCCTCTTCGCGCAGTGATAAAGCTCTCGCCGCTCTCACCCTCGCCCTAGCGAACGGCGCCGCCGGACTAACCGACTTCGCCGCTCTCCAAGCCCTTCATGTACCTCTCGCTATGGACGAATGTCAAGTTGGCGACATGTGGGATTAGACGTAATCCCAAAGAACCGCCATTACTCGTGACCGCATGCGTGCATGCCTGTCATACATTCATCAAATTCCTTCTTGCTTATTGTCTAAGACGAGATACCTGCGCATTCCTCGGACCCATCCACCTCACCCCAGGACAGTTGTGTTTATTTTGTCAATTATCTCCTCCAATGCAGGTTATCACTAAAAGCAACCATAGTGTATTCATAATATCTCGTTGTCAATGTATATTATTACAAACAGTCAATTGTAGTCTGGCTAGAGCGTAGTGTACCAAAGAAGCAAGTCAGCTTCCCACTTAGGAAGTGAAGCTAAGCGCCGGTGCTAGTTAGTAACAAACGGCCTACTTGGGACCTGTCAAAAGTATTGGTTGAGGAGACCAAGTGTACTCAAAGCGCTTCTGGGGGAGGAGTCTTCAGCCCCACTGACCCCAGGGTGATACAGCGTCGAAGCCGAGCTAGCTCGTTCTCCAAAGCAATGCGCTTGTGCATTTCTTGTAAATATCTCTCTTCCAGTTTGCGTCGAGCCTTCTCGACGCTGTCTAGAGAACGCTTCATGCCTACGCCACAGAAACGTTAGCAGGAATCCAGTGCATGGACAAGTATCATTGCAATCACGCACTGGTGATCAACTCTTGCGCGCCGGGCGGAACGTACATGGCAGGGGCACCCGTGCCTGCAGGTACCCACGCTGGGGTCGTAACTTCGTCCAGCCTGAGCATTTGGAAGTCGATCTCAAAGTCATCTTCGAAAGGTTCATCGCGAGCATCACTCATGATCACATCCCCTTCGTCATCATCGAAAGGGTCCCGCGTAGACGCCACAGTGGATTTGGGTTCGCCTGTCGCCGCATCGATGAGCAGGCGTTGCCGCTTCTTCGTTGCCGTGCGAGTGGCCTTGGTTGCGTTCTTGGGAGTCTGGGTGGCCGCCGATTTGGCAGAGGACGTGGACGCTGAGGCGGGGAGTGAGACTACCTCCGTCTCCGTGGATTCTCCTGGCGAGGGGTGGCGTTTACGTCCGTTGCTACCTTTGAGCGTCGATATAGAAGAAGGAGAGCCCTTGTGGCTCGAGGGTTTCGGCGCCGTGGTCCTTTTCGACGAGGATATCACTTGGGGCGCGCCGTCCGCGACGACTGTGGTGTTGGAAACCGGGTTCCTGTGACCTTTGGAGGACGAGCTCTTGGAGCTACGGTGGGACTTTGTGTCAGTATCGCCCAGCATGTCTCTAGGTGCAACGTGAGACGCTAAACGTAAAACCGTCGGTCTTGGAAAACGCGGGTTATTTACAGTTTCGACTCACTGGCTCCGTGCGAAACGGCATGGGGGTCATTGGTGAGAGGTTCGGGAAGTGGTTGAGGGAAGGGTGATTCGGCTAAGACGCCCCCACCAGAACGAGCTAGAGGGTTTTCTCGTCACTGATGTGGACGAGTAAGGTGCCTGACATAGAATGCCTACTTCGTTCCGCTTTCAAGGGAGGCACGAGAACACCATCTAGGACGTGACCCGAACAGTTAGTAAGAAGGGGAGATTTACTGGAAAGGATGCCGAGGACTAACCGAATACCAACTTTCTGCCTTTCTTGAATGGAGCGCTGTTAGTCCGAGGTCGAGTTCCTGGAAGTAAGCAAGTAGATTAGAGCTTATGACTTTATAGCGGCAATGAGTCAACCGACCATTGGGAAACTGGGCGTTCAACACAGGCTGGGGCATATCTACGCCTTTACTAGCACTCAAAACAACAATTTGGGATGACTTCCAAAGTTCACAACGTCAAATGGCTCGCGAATTGTTGATGGTTCTGTTGAAGCGGTATCAACGTAGGGCGCTTCTTGGATGATGTTCAACCGTCCACGTGAAAGCAGTCATATTATTACACTACATGCAAATATTACTGATAGGGTACACAGATATACTAGCAAATGAGTCCCAAAGAAAGAATTGTGATAGGAACATATCATCAAAATGCAGACCCAAGGACCTTCATTGCTAATGCTCGCAAAATCTGGACGCGATATGTTAGAACTGGGAAACAGTTAGATATGAAAAGCTCATCATTGCTTACCTCGGCCTTCTGCTCGCCGCCCAACTGGGTGAAGACTGCAGCTACACTCTTGCCCTTGGCGTCCCTTATAGCACCCAGCCTATTGCCAGCAAAAGCCCCAACCATTAGACCGGGGACATTCGCTACAATGAAGCCCAGTCCAGCGCCAGAGAATGCGCCGACATATGTCCACCATGGAATTACTCGGTTAACTTCCGGACGCAGCATCTAATCGCTACATGAGCGAATAGGGATGTGACTAACGTAGGAGGGAACACACCTCTTCGAAGACGTCTGCGAAGACACCCTCTGCATTGGGCTGCCCACCAGGTCCTGCCTGACCCTCAGCGGAACTTCCTCCCGCTCCTGAACCAGCAAACATATTTGCGAACTGTGCAAAGAAGCTGGTGGAAGATCCTGGATCCGTTGTTCTGTCCTTGCTTGCTCGTGTGGAGTATAACTCGTCGTACTCTCTTCGGCGAGTAACATCGGAAAGGACATAGTACGCATCAGCTACGGCCTATACCGTTCCACTCAGCCATCAGACCATCGAGGGCAAGAAGAGTGCCTACCTGGAAACGCTCCGTCGCACCCTGCCTCTCTGCTGGTGTCGCATTGACAAGCCTGTCTGGATGTGTCCTGAAGGCGGTCTCAGAATATATTCGCCATTAATCGTATATTATTTACCTCAAAGACTCCTTCTTGTACGCCTGGCGGATTTCGTCCTGAGTGGCCGACTTTGAGACATTGAGGAGTTTGTAGTAGTCGGGAAATTGGGACATGGCGGCTCTGGTTCAAGCAGCAGCGCAGACTCAGACTCCGAAATTGGTGCATTGCATTGAACACGATCGCGTGACGTCACCAAAGTCACACTCCCAGTCTATAGGAGCACTTCCGATAATATTTATTATAGAATAAAAATACATAGCAACCGTGGATTGGATTCGGGGCACGAAATACGAATGTCTATATACAGGATCAACTGTTCTCTCTAGAAGGTGGTTTGAGTGATGGTTGTCGGGGTATTGAATCCTTTGCCTGCGATGGACGCGGTCCAGTGGGCCCACTGATAGCAATACGAGGTCTTGGCGGCAAGCCAGTTCTGACAGGTCGAGGTAGCGAAGTACTAGGGGGTTGCGACGTGATCGTTGCGCCGGGGAGGCTGTTGTACACGATCGCAGATTGCGCCGCTACCATAGAATCGGCGGAGGGCGCCAGGAGTAGTGGCCGTAGCACTGGTCTCCGTACTTCTCGAGCGTCGAGTTGGGCAGGTGTACTCGAAGAAGGGTTGGGGGTGCCCGTGAGCGGCATAGTACCACTTGGTGGCAACCATTCTGATGAGTTGGTTAGATCAATGCCATCTTTTCATGGACAAAAAATCTTACCTCCGAGAAACGAGGTCACGTCGACTTGCGTTCCTGCTGACCCATACCACGGCGTTGAAGGCGCACGCTCCGGTGAACTAGAATCAGGTGATTCACGAGAAGGAATCCCAATTGGCGGGACTTTTGGCGGTGGGAGCTGCGTTGTAGCTTTAAGCCTACGAGATGAACGTACAGTACGATTCGAACGAACCGTACCGGTTCTCGATCGGGGCCTTGGATTCGCCAAGTCCTCTTCCTCCGGAGGATCAGGGAAATGGCTCAAAGAGAACTCGCTGGCAGCAGCGGATTCAGCTCTGTAGCTGCCGTCTGAACCCAGTGTATTTCCTGAATTTCTTGTTCGTGCCATTGATTGTCTGAAGCTTGAGGTCAGGAGGTTTGGTGGGGGAGTTGTTGATTGAGGGGAGAAAAGGCGTAGAGTGGCAATACTTTTGTCGAGGTCACTTTGTTGGCGGCGCAATTCACCGATGGATACGTCACTCGAGGCGCCAGAAGACAATCGGTTCAGTAGAGGAAGTAACCGAGGAGGCGGTAGTGACGGTGAACCTCCGAGCCCATAATAGGATGAGATGGACACACGACTATCGTCGTCAAGCGGTACGGTATTTGCCCTCTCCCTCTGCACAACGGCCCCATCCAAAGGAGCGGTTGGCCTGGCCTGCACATCAACTACACTGATAGCTCTGAGACCTGTGCGTCTGGACGAGCGTATGGGATAACGGGGACCGAGGGGCGCAGGGGCAGGCGCCGGGGTGCTCTGTTGGTAGGCAAGTGCCTCCTGCACGAGGGGGCTCACCACGTCAGGAGTTTCTTGTCGAGGTACCCCGAGATCTCCATCAGCCATGCCTAGCTCCGCCTGGTCTGCCAGATCTCGATCCCAAAGGTGACCATCGTCACTGGTAGGTCGTCGTGAAGTGCGTCTCGACGCAATCCAATTTGAAAGCATGGATGCTGTGTGAGAATGATGACCCGACCTACTGTTTGGGCCCGTTGGTAACTCTTGCCGAGGAAGCGATGGGCTCTTCGGTACGGGTGACGGCGGTATGGGTGGCATGTCCTTGTTGATTGGTGACCCAAATTCCGCTGGGCGCTGGGGGCCTTTCTCCTGTGCGGATGTGGGCAGCAGTGGCGAGTTGTTCCCAGGTAGAGATTGGCGGTAGAAAGTTGCGATGAGAAGGTATTCCACGAGGATATACATCTCTATCGCCTGTAAGAAGCGACCAAGGGTCCCCTCCGAGAAGCGAACTGGCAGATTGGGATTAGCATGCATTATCACCAACATGCCTATAACTCACAAGAGGAGATGTTACCAATATCCACGCTGACATTGAGTGCCAAACCTACGATTGGGGCGAGATACGAACGAAATTGTAACCACCAAGGCTTCCGGGGAGAGAGATAAACGTTCAAGAGTAATTTCAGAATGAATGTGGTGGACAGGACGATCCCGATCGCCGACTCCGCAATATACGTTGTGCTAAAGGACTGTTGGGGGGACACCCGCCAGACGATTTGCAGAATAGGGATGAGGATGACCAGCAGAAGGGAAATGTACTTCAGGACCAAGCCTTGAATCCCCCAACGATTCCAACTGGCGGAATGAAGGTTGCTATCATCTGATGACGGTGGTGGTTGGGTGTTCCGGTTCCGGGGCTTGCGCTCGCTGCGTGGGCATGTTCCTACCAAGGTCCAGTAGAACATGAAACGGAGACCGACAGAGAACGCGAACACGACCTCTCGGGTATTTATGATTCCCCGAACGGAGTCGGCACCTTGCCCTCGATCGACATTTGCTGTCCCTCGGGTCAAAATTTGGCTGAGATCAAGTATACCACCGCTGAAGCTGAGCAGGATCGAGGCATAGAGGAAGACCGAAAGCCTGCGTGACTGTCAGAATGCGAGTGCACCGAAAGACTACAGTTTGCGCACAAGTTAACCTTCTTCATAGCCAGAAGGAAGGTCATAACGCCGAAACCAAGGAGGCCTACGCTGAAGAACGGGATCTCGCTGAGGATAAGCTCGACCTGGAGACAAGTTAATAAAGTGTAAACTGAGCTAGGAACATCGTAGCTTACTGAGGACCCTCCGGTACTGAGAGATCGTCTACCTATCTCACTGAGGCCATCAGACATGATACGAGGTCGATTGAAGCAGAAGAATCCTGGCCAGCAGTCTTTTACAGGACCCAAGCTGCTGAGACAGATGGGGGCTTGACCAGCAAGAGATCCAGCACAGCTGATGTGATGCCAACGAAATGGAAGGGAAGGAATGAGAATGATGAGGCCGGGGGAACGAAATTACTGAATCTTCGTATGGGACATTGACACCGGCGTTGGCGCTATGGGAGTCGTAGCACGCGGGGGAGAAAAGGAAGGTAGACCACGGTCTCTGAGCAGAATCAATTTCAGATTATGATGGCACCGACATAACCAGCATAGCAACCGATGGGAAGAAACAGCGGAATCAAATCTCCATCCTGCCCGTGCGACAAACTTTGATCAGAACATTACAACATTGTTTCGATTCCTATATACACAAAGCTTGAATTGATGTCCGTATTTTGGGTAGAATTTAGTCCGCTGTCGCCCCGCCTGTCATCTGTCGCACAAGAAACATTCCCCGTCCTTCGTCTACACTCTTCGTGCTACGCATCCCGATGACACTCTTAGGACGAGGTCGGTATGGGGGGTCTACCATTCCAAGTTGCTTCGTAGGGCTCCTCGACCTCGAGAGCTGGCGTGTTGGGCTTATTCCTCCTCCAGTCATTTGCCTTATCAAGCTGACCGTGTCAGCACCACCCATGCCAGTGAATTGCTTTGCGAGCGTTGTGGTCCCAGTCATCTGAGCGGCGATTCTGCCATTACCAGTTGGATTGGCAACCACCGATCGCATAGGCGACGACTGTGGTGACCCACGCATTTCCAGGGGAAGCATGAGCTAAACCAGCGCGGTCAGCATAACATGAGGTGGTTCTGCAATGATCAGACCTACCCAGCATTCCCGGCACCAGACTCGCCCTTCCCCATCTCCTTTAGCAGCGCTGTCAAGCTTCTTCCCGCAACCGGGTTCATTTCGCTTGCATTCTTCAGCGCGTCCTCTCAACCAGGAGTTACTAGGTTTCGCCTCCTTCTTTCCCCCGCAAACCAAACAAGTGGAATGCCATCGCGTGCCCTGGGGCCCGGGAACAACTCCTCTCTCCATGGGTGACACCGTTCCACGACACCCTGGACATGATACGGAACTGCCAAACCTAGGGAACGTGGTTTGCGTAGCTGGAGCCGTCTTCGGTGGGCGCTCATAGCGGCTTGAGCTATAAGATGGGGAAGTAGTAGAAACAGTAGGCCGGACGGCAGGTTTGAGTGGAGGGGTAGGCACAGGAAATGCCGTATTCACTCTTTGAGGCATCTTATAGTTGATTGTTACTTTCTCTGGTGGGGCGCACTAGAAACCAGACCCCCTGTGAGGAGAACCTTATGCATCTAGAGGATGTGCCACCCACCTGTATATGACATGGGCCGCGCTCCCCTTTGACAAAGGTGGCTTGTCCTTTCCCGCTTTCTTGGAAAACTTCATTACAGACATAGCACCTGAAGCAATCAGTATGGTATGCCTTGGTTTCTGAGCCCAGAACACCCGGATCATCAGGCACGGTCACATATCGTCCACCAGCTCGCACTGAGAAAAGGGCCTGATTGCATCGAGCACATTGTTGTGTTTCACTCATGGAGGATACGGGGGTAACTTCTTTCGGCGGCGGAGATTTGCTGTTGACGGTGGACGACACTGACTTCCGTAAAGGCTGAGTGGGTGCCGGATCGTACACAAGGCGTTTGATTGGTGTATGCGACGGAGTCCCCTCATCATCCTCTTGTATCTGACCAATGGATCGTCGAGTTCGTCCCCGCTGTTCGTCTTCATCCAGGAAATCCCCTCGACTGTACGTCGTTGGGTCGTTGTAACTGACCGGCTTACTATTGAACACATCATCCCGAATATTAGCTTGTGCCTGAGGTGGGGAGTCTAATCCAGAAGATTGTGTCGTTGTGTCAGAAAACTCTGATCCAAGTTCGGGAGTCGGAGGAACGGAATCGATTTCGGATGGAGAGTCATCCACGTTCTGTACCGTAACGGGTCTCGGAATCTTCGAAGGAGGAACGGGCGACGAACGAGAATTTAGCAAAGAAACTAACCTCAACGGAGCTACCGGAGGTGGGGAGGTGACAGGGGGAGGTGACCTCGAAGCAGAGAGACTAGGTGACACGGAGGTACCCCGTAAGAATCTTTGTTTCATTTCCTCGATTGCTTCTTCGGTTGGCGCTGGACTATTTCGAGTGGGGGTGTATCGAACTGGACTAGGGCTGGAGTTGGCTCGTGCAGGTGACATCTTAGAAGCGTTATCCCAATAGTCCCCTCGCTCTGGGCTTGAGAACCGTTGACTGAGGCTGGGGCTTCCATCACTTGGAAGCATCCTAGGGGAGGCACTGGCCCTAAATGTCTCCGTGCCGTAACCTAGTCGCGGGGAAGGAGCTATGGGACTCCCTATTTCATTTCTCGGAATTGTCGACTTCCGAGCGAGAAGGCTACGAGTTGGTGATTCTCTGCCTTTCGAAAGCATGCTTAGTCGCTGCCCTAGTTCCTCCAAGGCTGGGCTGCTCTCTCGACTCTTGACGATGCCTAATCTCTGTTCTAGCTCATCGATAGTTGGACTACCGCTAGAAACACGCTCGTCTTTCGGAGTGCGCATCATACCTCCAGGGTTGGCAGAGGTTGTATCGGCAGGGAGGGCGGAGCGTTCCTTGGGTGTAGAAGGGGTGCGGTTTAGGCAATTATCGAAACAGTCCGCGCAGGAGGGGCGGCCGAGAAGGTCGACAAGGGGTTTATCACCGAGGTTCTTACCACACCCGTCACAGTTGAAGCATTTCTTGTGCCAGTGGCGCCCTGAAGCGTAAACGAAGCCTCCTTCCGATTTAAGAATGAGCACGGGCCGGGTGCACTGAGGGCAGGTGCCTTTGGAGCCACCGTTTGTGATGAAGCAATTCCGACATAGAAAACGATGGTGTTCCGAAGATGTTTCCGATGGGTCTGGGTATATTGTGGCATCCGGGGGGAAGTCTAGTGAACAAATTGCGCACGAATGGGTTTCGAGTGATTCCTTGGGTTGAAGAACTGAGCCGTAAACTTTGGCTAATGAGGAGGTCTGGGAGGTGAGTGAGTGTATGATGTCGGACTCCGGTGAAGGTAGAATGGTAGACTGTTTGAGCGGCGACGGTGGCCGGCTAGCGGTTGTGGTTGCTATGTGAGTTGATACTCGGTCGGCTAGTCTTGAGGTCGTCGTAGAGTCTGAGCTGGACATCGGTCGGGGGAACTTCTTTGGCGAGGAGTCCCCTCGAGCAGATGAGCTCTTCCACGAACAGGCACCCTTGGCAGCATCGTTCGTTGGTGCAGGAGTCCTAGGTCGGCTCGGAGACCTTTCCTTAGATACATATGTCTGGGACCACTTATCCTGAGGTTCGTCGGTCGCATTGACTTTGTTCCATGATACAACGGGGGCTATAAGTCACATTCTAGCATATGTCTGAATGGTACGAAATCCTCAACTTACCAACAGGCAAGCCACCGCAATGGCAGCGTGGTCCGGAGACGATATCACCGCATCTACGACAAAAGCCCATTGAGTGTGTGTGAGTTCAGTATCCGTTAGTGAGAGTGGTGGAGATGGAGGAGCCTCAAACTGTGAAGGAACGATGGTGGGTTCAGTTCAACATGCACAGGTTGCCTAAAATGGTCGCGTCGCGATCACGTGCGGTCAAAGCGAAGTTTCTTGCGCGCTTCTTGGTACTTCCTGTTTCCGACCAATGGCATGTCTCCTCCTAGTACCCCTAAACGGGGACGCACCAAGGACAACGAGAAACCAGTAGTAGTCTCTCCGTATTTTTCGAAGATAGACTCCTCTCCCGTTGTTTCTCCTTACCGATTCTCCGCAGTCCCTCACGATGGTGAGAAGCCCGCACCATGCTCCCCATTGCGAGACCTCGACGATGAAGATGATGAAGACAATGACCCCGACGAATATGATGAGAACTTAGCCCAGGATCCCTTATTTCTATTTCATTTTCGCACAATGTTCGACCTGTATCAGCGGTTGTACGCAGCTAAGCCTACCATGATCCAAGGTGAGACTAGAGGGCTTGGAACTTGTGTGTCTACGCACAGCTCATCTCTCTTGACAGAAACCGTGGCCGACAACCCGTGGAAGCTTTTGGTTGCTGTAACGCTCCTCAATAAGACAGCGGGGAAACTGGCCATACCCGTCTTCTACACTATTATGAAGGAGTGGCCAACGCCATGGGCACTCTCCCAAGGTTGCTACCCTCGCTTCTCCGATATCAATGCTAATTGTTGAGCGTGGATTTCGTTTGTAGCTCCGCACAGTGTTCTATCGGATCTCTTGCGCCCGCTAGGCTGCTACGACATTCGCGCCAATCGTTTAACATGTCTCTCCTCTGCATGCCTCCTTGATCCGCCCTGCGTCACTGACCTTCGACCTACTAACATACTCATCACCGTACCCAATGCCCATCTGCACTCCCCTGGAACGCAGCGCTCTCGATATCCCCCAACACCCATTTCTCATCTCCCGGGAACCGGGCCGTACGCACTCGATTCCTATCGAATATTCTGTATCCAAGAGTCAGACGAGTGGAAGCGTGTGATGCCTTCCGATAAAGAATTGGCTCGATTCTTGGTGAGCTTCTTGGCCTTGACTCTATTGCTGTTGGCTGAATGAGCCCTCTGCCCACGAAGCGGTGGAAGTGGGCCATGTACGAGCGGAAGCTGTGGTTACCCAACATTGGTGTCGTTCGCCATATTCGTGAGAACGATCTTCGAGCATTAATTAACGACCTAGTCCGCACAACTTTATAGATAAGTAAGGAAGCTAGATATCTATTACCATATACGATGTAGGATTAGAAGGAATACAT
Organism: Pleurotus ostreatus; assembly: GCF_014466165.1. Taxonomy (NCBI): domain Eukaryota; kingdom Fungi; phylum Basidiomycota; class Agaricomycetes; order Agaricales; family Pleurotaceae; genus Pleurotus; species Pleurotus ostreatus. Next base: position 2,641,675 of record NW_023503157.1, on the reverse strand, counting down.
AAAGCAATGTTGTATTAATCTACAATGACGAGAATGGACAAGCATAAGTGTTTCATAGCCTGGAACGAATCGTGGGCTGCCAGTCCACCCGCTCAACCTGGGAAGCAGAGGGATTGGGATCATTACGAGGCTATACCGTTATTGATATATAATAACAATAACGTACCAATTCTGGCGTCAGATCGGACACGCTGGCAGCGCCAGCCAACTGCATGGCGGTGATAAGCTCGCGTTCCAATATTCGAGCAATCTTAGCGACACCCGCGGCGCCATACGCCTGGAAACGGGGCTGATTAAAACAATTGACCTGCAGATGGACAAGAAGCTTACTGATTGGGCGTAAAGGAATGGCCTCCCAAGGCCCACAGCCTTGGCCCCTAGACACAGAGCTTTCATGATATCTAACAACGAAAAAGATCAGGATGCTCCAGTTGTGTTTCATAAAGGAGGGCTCTAACCTGTGCCACGCTGAATTCCACCTTCAAGCGCATTCGTTCAGGCAAGAAGAGAAGGGAGATGCATCGGTACATACCGTCGATATAGACTAAAGACAGGGTTAAGGTGCAGAAGGTCAACGAATCTTCGTGGAACACTCACCCTCGAGTTTGTCGAATACCTGCGGAGACTGCCGGCGAATTCGATACAGCACCTCAAGAGGTGGCAAGGAGTACTCAAGCTGTCGACCTATTGCAGCGTGAGCATATTTTTATATCAGACGAGTGAGGACATACTAACCGCCATGATTAGAGAGTAAAATACCGTCTACACCAGCGTTGGCAGCAAGTACTGCATCTTCGACACATTGTATGCCTGTTTACCTGATATAAGCATGCGTATCAAGATCGAAAAGCTGAACCTACCCTTGACGACAATTGGAAGTTTGGTAAGACTTCGAAGCCAGGGTATGGTCTAACAGCGAATGTCAGAACCCATTCCAGAATTACAATGAGAATATCTACTGTTTCCCATGTCATATCCCTGTCGTCGTTGACAATCAGCGCCCCTGCAGTTCCAAACGTATTCCCTTCTTCTTCGTCTCTCTCGACGTCTTCGAAACTTCGAGGGGCATCGGTCGACCGGCGCTCAGTGTCTTCCAAAACCCATGGGCTTTTTATATCCCTCTCACGGTTTCCGGGGACGACAGCATCGACGGTGAGGAAGATGGCTTTGTACCCAAGTCTTTCGATTTCACGTACACGCTTCTCAGCGATGGAATTGTTGGCGTGTTTGTAGAGTTGAAAGAAGAGGACTTGGTGGGGGGAGGCCGCGGAGATAATTTGTTCGTATGATAATGATGCGTTGGAGGATACCATTTGGATCAGTGGAGCTGAGGCAACTCCGCGAGTGATGTTTTCCTCGCCAAGTGGATGTCCAAGTTTCGCCAGTGCGGCGCCAGACACGAAGACAGGGATACGAGACTTGTACCCCAGGATTGTGGTGGAGGGATCGCAGCGTGACACTGGACGCATCACTCGTGGTTTGAAGAAGAATCTTGAGAATGCCTTCGCATTTTCGATTTTGGCTGGTAGAGTTCATTACTCTGCGGGAAGCAAGGTAAAGGAAAATCGACACTTACTTATCTCGTCGTCGCTTGCTGAACTGTAGTAGGACCACGCCTTATGCGACAAGACCTTCTTTGCTTCGTCCTAAAAATATGACATTCAGTGGTGTTGAATCACCATGAGGCGAGTGTTGGCGTACTTCCATGTCGGTAAGACTAAGAATTCGATGAAGAGGAAGGCGCTGCTTTAACGCCGCTTCTACCCGCAGTTCATCTTTCGTCTTGGGTCGACTTTCCTGAGCAAGGGCCAAGGCGCCAGCGGCATCATCATTCAATGGTCCCAGGTGTTTCTCCATGGGAAGGTTCTTTTCAAGTGCGTCTGGCGGATGTATCGGATCGTAGACGCCAGTAGCATCTTTTCCTGCATACTTCAGGATAATCTGGGCGCCCCCCGGGTGCTCCTGAGCAAAGGCATCCGCATCAGTATTCAAATGTCGTAAGTCAAGAAATATGGACACGCACGGGTAAGAAATCAGTAACGTCGTAGACCTTGTTATGGATGACGACCCAGCAGGAGCTGGACATTCCAAAGAGAACGGATCCGACCCTGCCGGTTAGAAAACACAAAAGCACCGAGGACTTTAAACGTTTACCTTCTGGTGCTATGTTGAGCAACTTCAGCGAGCGAGTACGATTTCATGGCGACAGAGCTGAGCATGGAGGTAGCAAAAGATGAAAAAGTCTAGCAGCGCATGAGAATCGACAACACGTTTATTAAAGATTGCTTTAGTCGTAGGCTAAATCAAGGCGTCGGTTCACGTTGACCATTAACGGAGCAATTTCAGGCGCCGGCCCGGGCAGAGGCTTATCTACATTTGTGGATCATATGATGCAGCTTCAATATTTCAGCCTCTGGAACAGGAATTCGCATCCGTGTAGCGCTCACGAGTCCCCATCGTGTGCGGTGCGTGTTTCAGTACGTATAGTGGTACTAGGATGAGTACTATAAATAAAAGCATCACGTGAGACACCTCCCTCATCGCGTTGTTTGGCTGTGCTTGTCCCTGAACCACATTTGGGCCAGCTGCATTACACAACGTTCTCGCCGCACACCGTCACCATCGTCCCCCAGCCATGGTCAGGCTGCCCAGCAGGAAGGCCTTGGAGGCCATGAAGCGCACAGATATACAGAAACTGTGCAAGGTGCGCAGTATACCGCCACCATATCTCGAGTTGAACTGAACTAGTGTCCTAGGATTACGGCGTCAAGGCAAATCTCAAGACCGAAGCGCTAATTGATCTACTGCAGAGCATCAAGTACGCGATAAAGTTTACCTTCCAATTGTAAACTAATATTTCCATAGCACTCCACAACCTACTCGAGAACCACCGCAGCCACAACCACGCAAGGTTTCAACCAGAAGGTCGAGTCGTGCGGGACCGAGTCGCACTAGCTCAATCGTTATCCATGATTTTGAAGGAGAGGACGAGGAGGAACAAGGACAAGAAGAATTGCAAGAACAGGAAGAAGTACCACACATTCCAAACCCGCCGCCATCGCGAACGAGGAAGGCCAAGGAAACTCAGCTGAGGCTAGGGGTCGGGCGGCCGAAGGCTGCAGGTGGCTCTGGTGCCAGAGCTGTGACTAAATCCGTGAGTCTGTCGAAGGGAAAGCGTGCAAAGAGCAGCAAGACCATGAAACCGTCCGAAGCTCCTATCCCGGAGGAAGGTGCGTCTTAAGCGCCATGACGTTGTATACTACTTACAGTCGATTTCAGCGGAGGAACAGGATCCCCCAGAGCCCAAGCATTCCAGTCTCGGTCTAGAGCTAGTTACTGCATCGCCAGAACCGACTTTAAAGCCCCGGTCACCTACGCCAGCAGAACCATCAGCGGAATCGGCGGTCATTGCTGAGACTTCCGCCGTAGGTAGTACATCTGCCGTCGCCTCGCAAGTTGACCTTGAAAAATGCATCGCCAATGCTGTACGATTCTTTCATTTACTGTAATCCAGTCTCACTCAGTTAGCTTGTAGGTTCAACCTCTTCGTGAACAGTTGGCGGCTCTTCACAACGAAGTCGAGCGACTGAAAAGAGATCAACAGCAGGTCCACGTTCTACAAGCCACACTCGACATATTAACCACTGAGCTGGATGATCTTCGCGGCCAGACCACAGAGGCACTGTCAATAGCAAACGAACTCAGACAAGCTCTGAAGACCCCTTCGATTCCCAGGACACCCTCCCCACGGAGTCCTCGACAGGAAGTCCCACCAGCGTGAGTTCAGTAAAAGCCATTCTAAGCCATACTCATCGTCCATTAGGCCCCATTCTATAAGTGCAACTACATTTGCCGCCATTGCCGGTCCTTCTTCCAAGAAAGGTGAACCACCTTGCGATCCTCCTTCACCCACATCACGCGCCGCCGAGAGAGGTGGGCTGCAGCATCCGGGCTTCGCATTGACGACTCTAGGCAAGCGACATAGAGATTCGACGACATCAAATATCACCGGTATAATGGAAGGTGAGGACGACGATATCCCGGAGGATGAGCTCCGCACGAAAGTGATACGCCCGATGAAGAAACGGCTAAAAACAACCAGAGACTCGTCCACACCCAACAATGCCACTGCCGGTCCGTCTCGACAACGCGATAGTCCCAGGACTCCCACAAATAGAGATGACGAGCCGCGGATCCCCACTTTCTCTATCTATCGTGATCCTGATCCGTCAGATTATGTAGATCCTCCGCCACCGACTAATCATCTTCCGGACTTCTTTGAAGCCGCAATAGCAGGCTCGTCCCGACAGACAAGCACGAGCTCCGAAGCCACCACAGAAAATCAACACCCATTTAGTTTCTCCTTCCTTCCTTACACCTCGACACCAGCACATCCTAGTCTTGTCCCCCCTCTTCCATACCCTGAAATTGGGCAATCTCCTACTCCAGCGGGACTCAGCCGTCTGGGTCTTGGACGACCAAGCACCTTCCAGCCATTCGGTCGATCACCTCGTGCAGATGCTGATGAACACCAAGATGGTGGGGCATTCGTCAACCCTGCGGCGTTGTCCACTGACAACCATCGGGAGTCCTCAAGCAGTGCTGGTACACCATCAGCGCAGACTCCAGGATCAAGCAGGACTCCGCAAGAACCTCATCCGAAGCCAGTAACTATGTATGGAACTGAGCTCGAAGGTGATACCCGTTTTGGAGATTTTGGTGTCGAAGGTGTTGCGAGCAGCGGACAGATGCTGCCCAACTTCTGGACAGGCGGCAAGTTTTGATTGTGACTTTGATTTGCTTTGCATCTGCGTACGTTAGTTTCCGAATTCTTACTAGTACTGCCCACATCAAATATCGCTTTCGTGGGCATGTCTACCGTTGTAACTATTTATTAGTTGTCGATGTTGTCCGCTTAGTACTGACTTTTGGTTGTATTCTGATCTTTGACGCCATATATCCGTCTGACTGCTTGTCTCTTGCGACGTCGATGTCGCATCTTTTTTGCTGTAGTTGCCAGGTGTTCAAACATCCATGTACGTCCACTGCCACGTTTCCCCACGGAGCCCATAGCTGTGGAATTATAGCTGTCGCTGGCGGTGGCGAATTCTCAATGCTATATCAGTCGATCAGAGAATGATAGAACGACAATAAATAAGTGATATTGGTGAGTTTAACTTCCATGCAAGTACAAATACAAAAACATGTCCGACGGGCTACATAACAGGCGTGAGGCATCATATATATCATATATCATAAATCGTCTTGAGGTGTCCTGGACTTCAAATTGAAGGCTGGAACGACATGACTTCTTCGTACAGAAGTTCCTTCAACTGATCTTTAGTCAAGTCCTCCTTGTGCACTAGAGACAAAAGAGATGTCAGGGTTTGTTGTGCATTGCCTGGAGACAAGTGACGCACTGTCAAAGTCGAAATATGATGGGCTCAGCGGAGTGACGGTTGGCTCATCCTCTGGATCGTGCTGTGTGATTGCGACGGTCAGGAACAGCAGCCGTGCAGGTACGGGAAGGGACTCACGTATGCAGAGAGATATGGATGCTCGAGGGCCTCGTCGACAGTCATGCGCTTCTTGGGATCAAATGTCTGTATAAAATGCAGTATGGTGAGACACCAGCACGATACACCTGTGCATGTCAACCCACCAATGTTTTGGAAAGGAAGTCAATTGCTTCCTTGGATGCATGGGGGAAGAGGGTGGCAAACGGTCTTCGCTTCCTGATGGGGAGTGCACGGATGTAGTCGCGCGACCGTCTCGAAGTAATGGCGTAGAACTCGTCCAAACTTGGTGTACCTATGTCGAATAGCGATTAGTGCGCGGCCCCCTACCAACCCAGCTCCTAACGCACCGATGACATCAAGGATCAGATCAAGTTGATGGCTGTAGTCGCGACCAGGGAAAAGTGGTCGCCCGGTGAGAAGCTCAGCCAAGACACATCCAACTGCCCAGATGTCGATCGCCTGCACGAATGTGATTAGCAATGTGATATCCGGGAGCAACAAGCTCTCGTACCTTGGTGTACATCTTGAACGACAACATGATTTCGGGGGCGCGATACCACCTCGTTGCGACGTATTCAGTCATTATTCCAACCTCTTTGCCTCCGGCAACACTCGTCTTCACGCTCCTCGCCAAGCCAAAGTCGCAAACCTTGAGATCACAGTTCGCGTTAAGCAGTAAGTTCGCAGGCTTGAGGTCGCGGTGGACGATGCCAGCGCTGTGTATTGATTTCAGAGCCCGGAGGGTCTGGTACACGAAGTACTGCAAATGGAGAAGGAGTGATGAGCGGTTGATCGACCGTTAAGTTGGGGAAACTACTTACCTGGCAATGATCGTCAGTGAGGTGTTGCGTCCGAATTACACGATGAAGATCTGTCTGCATCAATTCCTGGATAACTAAGGGGATACTTTAGGTGGGATGTCGATTGGAACAATCAGGAACACCTACAGTAAATCTCCTTGAAGGAGTCAAGTGTTGGGGGCTTGATGATATCCAGGATGGAGATGATCTGCACAGGACCGCGGTCAAAGAGGAGACAACGGCGCGGCTTCAAGATAGTCTTACGTTCTCGTTTACACAAGTCTCGGAAAAGAACTTGAGAAGCTTGAGCTCGCGTAGAGTGCGCAGACAGAAGAGTGTATGGTCAAAAGGAAGGATCTTCTTGATGGCCACTTGACGCCCTGTTGGTTTGTGCAGAGCAGCCGCAACGGTTCCGTACGCGCCTTCCCCAATGGCATGGAGGATCTGATAATCGTTGCCTAGCAGACGCGTTAATGTCGTTGTTGTAGGCGACTCTGTGATTGAACATACCGATTTCGAACTTGGGGAGAGGCTTGGAGGCTTTGCGAGAAGACATGATTACACCAGAGTCCAGCTGGTGAGGGTTACCGTGAAATTGAAGGAAGAGGGAGGTCGAGGGAGAGTGGGGGTGAAGTCCAAACCTGGGATTTAGTATAAGGTGACTTTGCGCTCCTGGTTTATATACGTTCCAACCGGTGCACAGAGGCCTTCATCTATGGCAACCAAACACGCTGAACTCCTTCCGTCGAAGCCAATTCGTTTCAGGAGGGCCAAACGTGATTCCCCAGTTAGTGATGGGACATATAGGTGGTTGCTTGGTACACTTTGGATCCATTATGAATCACGACGCTTGTGCCGCTGTCCAAACGTTCAGATGTCAGGGCGTATCACCTGAATGAATTGACGCGGTGATGGAAATGTGTACTGTGTCAATAATTATGAGAGTTTGCGACAATTGTTATAAGACTATGCTGGCTTACTTCAGGATCTTTGGAATTGCATTCGCCATCGCTGTTTCACTGGGCTGCGGGAGCCCTGAAGGAGTAGCGAGGAGCACAGGCGCTATAGTCGCGTTCTGGGATATATAGTTTCCCACGGTCAGCCTGGATTGAAACTCGAAGCGGCCGACTCTGCGACGCAAAACAGAAGTGTGAGTCTCGTCCCTACGGTCCCTCCGGTGTGCGCACGCGGATGATGGGTTTCACCCAATTTTCCAATGCAAGCTGCGACAGTGCCAGGTGTTTGAACTCCATGTTTCTGGCCCGGCCTTGAGCTGCCCTATCTCCTACAAGCTTCCGGGTCGCTTTTAAGGAGATCTGTATATCAGAGCAGAAGCGAAGGGGTACCCTGTCCATTTGCATGCATGCGTCCATCGTGCAGCTTCCGGTATGTGGCCGACTCGATTCCTGGACATCTCAACTGACGCGCTATTGGCAGCTGGACCGCGGCGTGATGAGATGTTAGCGGCATCAGCCTCGGCTGGCTTGCTGAGTACCGAGTTCTGAGTCCTCAAGGCTTCATGCTCGTGCATCATGTCTGATGGGAACGCAGAAGCTCAAGTTTATTGTTTTGAAGACTATTAATACTTGGTTCAAAAAATACAAGACTGCCAATTCGAAAGAGTGTGTCACCACCTTGTCTCCATCCATTGTCGCCCACATCATTGGCAAGCGCAAATGGCTCTTGAATGGCGTTATTGCTGCCGTTTGCTTATGGTCATTGTTTTTTCTCTTGACAGGACGGATTGATTTCGACCAATAGGAAGAATGATGGCTTTCCCAAGATAACGGAACCCATTGGTTGTCAAGGTTCCCTGAGTGGTACAAAAATGCCTCACCGGCCTTTGTACGACTTCTCACTCTTTCCTCTCCCCTTCGCGTCCATTGCCTGGTGTTTTCTCTTTTACGACTGGTTCTTCTGTTCTTTCGCTCTTTTTCACTGAACAGGCCTCATTCTTCGCCCTGCACAACTTGAAACTCTATCACACTCTTTCTTGCCAATCGCTAGCGATTACTTCAATGTTTGCCAAATTTACTTCTGTTTCCTTGGTGGCTCTGCTCCCCTTTGCTGCTGCTGCAGTATATGACATCCAAGTCGGTGGTGATGGTGGTAAGCTCGAGTTCTCGCCTGAGGCAATTGTGAGTTTCCAGCCTGTCAAGATCTCATTTGCTTGGTTAAATTCTAATTATTCTGAACAGGCTGCCCAACCCGGAGATCAAGTTGTGTTCCACTTCCATCCCAAGAACCACACCGTCACCCAGTCCTCGTTCGCTGACCCGTGTGGTCGCAAGGAGGGTGGCTTTGACTCGGGCTTGTGAGTCTCCGTTGTTCCCACCAAATCTTACGCAAATTGACATCTCCATCAATCACAGCATACCAGTCCCCGCTAACACCACTGATAACTTCCCAACATGGACATTAACCGTGAACAATGTGAGTGATCCCATCGCATGGCACCGCATGGTAGCTTACGTTCTCTCCCACAAAGACCGATCCAACTTGGGTTTACTGTCGTCAAGCCGCAAAGACCGCCGCCAGCCATTGTGGCGCTGGCATGGTCTTCGCTATCAACTGTGGTTTAGACGGTGCCCCAAACTCCTTCACCAATTTCAAGAAGTCTGCTCTCGCCGTTGGCGCTAGCCTCGCCGCTGAAGCTGCTACCCCATCACCTTCCGCCGCTGCCGATCCATATGGTGGATACGGCGGATATGGTTCAGCCTCTGGTAGCAGCGCTAGCGCTGGATCCTACGGCAAGTGGGCTGGTTACGGTGACGCATCTACCACCACCTGGACCGCTGCGTATGGCGATGTCACTCTCCCGCCTGCCCCGATCGTCCAGGTTGTCACCGATACCGTTACTCTTGACAGCGAAGTTTGGACCACAACCTACAGCTCGTACCCCGGTTCCCCTGCTCCTACCCCTGCTTCTGCGGCCGGTAACGTTCACAAGGTCATCGTCGGTGGACCAGGAAAGCTTCTCTTCGATCCCCCTCACATCGCCGCTCAGCCCCGTGATACCATCGTCTTCGAATTGTAAGTTGTGCTGAGTACGCATGTCATTATTGTATTGGATAGCTCATTCCTCCTTAGCCACCAGAAGAACCACACCGTCACCCAATCTTCCTTCGACGATCCCTGCCGTAAACTCGTAAAGGACGGCGTCGAGGGCTTCGACTCTGGCTTGTAAGTATTTCCGTTGTTTCTGTTTATGCAACATACTTATGTGCTCGCAGCATGGCCGTCGCTGATGATGCCACCGAGTTTCCCACTTGGAGCATCACCGTCAACGGTACCGAACCCATCTGGGCATACGTGAGTTACTCCCTACGTCTCGATATTACACGTTGAAACAAATCTCGCCATTTCCAGTGCCGTCAAAAGACCCCCGCCAGCCATTGTGGCGCCGGTATGGTCTTCGCCATCAACTCTGATGAAGGTGGCCCACGCAGCTTCGACTCCTTCAAGAACGTTGCGACCGCCCTGAACGGTACCGCCGCTGCTGCCAATGCACCCTCGGGCACAGGCGCTTCAGGTGCAACAACAACTGATGGTGCCAACAACGGTGCCATGTCTGTCAACATCGGTAGTGCTGGTGCGATGACTCTCGCGCTCGCCGCTGTCTTCTCGCTTCTTCTGTGATCACCGACACTCCTTCATACTTGGACTTGATGTCATTTACGAGCTAGCCATTTGGGATATTTGTCTTGACGACATGTAGCCATTATTGTTTTTACTTGGTCGAGTGTGTAACTCGCTTTTTTGGGTCAGTCGTAATAATATACCACGGTTTCGGATGCGTCTACAGCGAACGTGTGCTGAGTCCAAGACCGAAGTGCTACTGCATAAATAAGAGTATGTAGTATCGTACAGAATATTGAAGTACGCTACGCTTAAGCTACTTCCTTCCATTAACCGAAGCCCATTGCTTCTGCCATCCGAGGACCGACGAGATAACACTAGTGGCGGATTGATCAGAAAGAAACATTGCAGTAGAAAGCAGACAATGTACCCAAGAATACCAAGAACGCCATCGTTCAGATTTACATATTTCAAGTTAGAAACGGGGAGCCAGATGTCAAGCATATCGATATAGAGTTGATGACGCAGGGCATCCCGAGAGCTATGGGAAATATTATTGATTTAGGTTGACACACGGCGAAGGTAGTGCACTCACTTATAAAGAGCGCTAAGTTTGGCTTCTCGCTCAGCTTCCTCCCCAAGATCTTTCTCCCCCCATGGTTTCGTGGACTTCAATGCTTTGATCTGCCCAACGAGGCGGGCGTTCTGCAAGTGATATCGTTAGACACATGCCACGCAAAGTAAGCAATGAGAGTCTCGCCTTCAATGCGGCATGGGCAAGACTGAACAGGATGCCAATAGCCCAGAAACGGTTGGCCAACTTGCCCACTTTCGCTGCTGTCTCGGGCTTGAGTTTCAAAAATTTGATGGAGTGCGCCTGGATGCGATGTCAAAACTCGGACGATACAGGCGTCGGGGAGACTCACCCAAACGAAACTATCAAATGTAAGGTAACCAAAATAGCCAAGTTGGCGACCGATAGTGGTGATCTGCTCTACCGGCGTGCCCGGTGCCAGCGCGGCCTTTGCAGCGGACTGGAGGTGTTCCATCGGTTTTCCGAGACGCATCACTGACAACGGAAGGCCTGAGCATCCCGCACGTAGTTTCGGAGAGCGGAACAACGCCTACATTTCCTGGCTGTGCCGAGGTGGGATTTGAGTGAAGACCATCGGGCGGCTTCATCTTTGTTCCCCCGGGATAATAAGTACCAGGCGTAGAATCTCGCGAAGTATTGGATGGCACGGTACGTCTACGGCATAGTAAGGTCGTGCGCGAGCGCATCTTAGATTGATTGCATACCTTGTCCCGGCCAACCGTTGTGTGCCCCATCTTCAAGCTCTGGGAGACAACGGGGTGTAGCACGACTTGCGATGCGATTGCGGCCATTACGGTACGTTCTCGAGGGATGAGGATGCAGAAAGTGAAAAGCTGAGGCGACCGAGTGGATATTGTTATAGCCTGCCCAGTGATTCACACGTGATATTCCCCTCAATCGCCACAATCGGCAAAGTTGAGACCGTTCAGAATGGCGGGTCTGCAGCCTGTGGGAGAGGCCAAGGCTGATGATTTTTGGGATCGCCTACCGGATGGTGAACGGAATATGATGGTTGCTTGTATCCAATTACCCCCTTCTTGCTGGTGCTTTGGGACCTGGCCTGATGGTTTTCTGTTCGTTCCGCACGGAAGAGAAGCGGAGACCATCCGGGGCGGGTTCTGGGTTCTCGTCAGGCGCCAAGGGGGGGCCCCTCGCAAAGAAACCCGGCCTTGCGCGCGTCGGCGCAACTTTTTCGTGCTCGGGGGACGGGGCCACCGCTGGTCAACTTGGTCGCGATCGAACTTGAAGCGGGGCAAATTGCGGAGGAAACCGGACGGCAAACACCGACCAGTCACAGTCGTTGAGGGACTCGCTTCATTGAAAAGTGATTTCACCACGTCCTCCTCATCATCTCCGCATTTCCCTACTAATTCCCTTACTTCAATATGCTGGCCCTTAGAATTCCAGGCAGAGTGAGTGGGCCGTTCGCGGAATCAGCTGGTACTTACTGCCACTAATACACGTGACGCAGTCTCGATGCCATTATCTTAGAATCCCAAAACAATCATTTAGACTATTCACTACATCTAAACCTTTCATGGTGCGCACTGCTGATGATGATTTGAGATGGCTTATGAGCTGACCTTTTCTTGTAGTCGCAGCAATTCCGTGTTGAGAAGGATACCTTCGGAGAATTGCACGTACCCGCGGATAGATACTGGGGTGCTCAGACGCAACGGTGAGCTTGATTCTTCGATTTATGGCGGAGGGCTCACATAGATCCCTCAGCTCTCTGCAAAATTTCGACATTGGAGGACCAGCAGAACGTCTTCCGCTACCCCTCATCCAAGCCTTCGGCATCCTCAAGAAGGCGGCGTCCGTCGTTAACATTAGCTATGGCATGGATCCAAAGCTTGGGGAAGCTATACAGCAGGCCGCAGATGATGTACGTTCCTCTGCAATATGCTCTCAATCCCCCCTGAGGCCTCCGCTATCTAGGTTATCTCCGGCAAGCTCATAGATCACTTCCCCCTCGTCGTCTTCCAAACTGGCAGCGGGACGCAAAGTAACATGAACGTAAATGAGGTAATTCATTTCCGCCGTGTCCTTAGGACCGTGATTCACTTCCGTAGGTTATCTCCAATCGTGCTATCGAGCTCCTAGGAGGACAACTAGGCTCGAAGACGCCAGTGCATCCCAACGACCATGTCAACAGAAGCCAGAGTAGCAATGACTCGTATGTTCCCTTCTGCCGAAGATCCACCGATGCTGACTTGATTCCAGATTCCCTACAGCAATGCACATCGCCGCAGTTACCGAAATACATCGTTCATTAATCCCTGCTCTCACCGAGTTGCGAGACGCCCTCGACGTGAAGGCCAAATCCTTTGACAGAATCATAAAAATCGGTAGAACACATCTACAAGTGAGCAACTCTAGCAAGCACGTCGCAGAACACTTATTCGGCGGGATTAGGACGCCACACCGTTGACTTTAGGACAGGAATTCAGTGGTTACGTGCAGCAGATCACTAACGGTATCGAGCGCGTGCAAGGGGTCCTACCGCGCCTCAGCTGCCTCGCTCAAGGCGGTACTGCTGTCGGAACGGCGAGTCCACCAATTACAGGGACTGCAATTGTTCGACTAACGTGACGTCACAGGGTCTCAACACGAAAAAAGGCTTTGATGTTAAGATTGCTGTTGAGATTTCGAAGCTTACTGGCATTCCCTTCCAGACCGCGCCCAACAAGGTCAGTAACAGAATAGGCAGATTTCTAGTCGACTAATATGTCTGCAGTTCGAGGCCCTTGCTACGCATGATGCCATGGTCGAGGCACATGGCGCCCTCAATGTGATCGCCTGTTCTTTAATGAAAATCGCCAACGACATCCGTTTCCTAGCATCAGGGCCCCGCTGTGGCTTTGGTGAGCTCAGTCTGCCAGAGAACGAGCCTGGAAGCAGCATCATGCCCGGCAAGGTCAATCCCACTCAATGCGAAGCCATAACTATGGTTGCTGCCCAAGTCATGGGTAACCAAACTACTGTCAGCGTCGCCGGTGCCAGCGGTCAATTTGAGGTGCGTCCCCCCTTGATATGTTCCATTTCATTTAGTTGAACGCCCACAAAGCTGAACGTGTTTAAACCCGTTATCATCAAAAACGTACTCCAAAGCATACGACTGCTTTCTGATGGTGCGATTTGGTGTAAAATTGACTAATGGCTTATTCATCGTCCGCCACAGGTTGCCGTTCATTCACGAAGAATTGTGTTGTCGGAATTCAAGCCAATGAGAAACGCATCAACGCACTGTTGAACGAATCCCTCATGTTGGCAACGATTTTAAATAGCCATCTCGGCTACGACAGTGAGTTGTCCCACGTGCAGTCAACACTCCTTCTAAGCCGTGCCTAGACGTTGCCAAATGCGCGAAGAAAGCTCACAAGGAGGGAACTACATTAAAGGACGCCACGGTCGCCCTTGGCTTCCTGACCCCAGAGGAGTTTGACGACAAAGTTCGACCTGAACTGATGCTGTATCCGGAATCTGACAACACATCACAACCGTGATTCGCTATATATAGTCTTCTGGGGGGAGGATAAGCTATAGATCTCCTGGTATTTAGTTGTTGTATTTCATGGAGCCGATTCCCTCCAGCGGCCTCTCGATGGGTGGAATCGAATTTTCGTAATTTGGATTGACTGAATGTTTTTGAGTTGGGACCCCGAAGAGGGGATGTGGCACCGCCTAGTGCCGAGGCAAACAGAGTTATGAAACTCGCTGGCTTGTCACCTTGGTCAGCAGCTGGTGAAAAAGGACAAAAAGGACACGACGATAGCAAAGTCATAGCGAAAAGTGGGATTGGGCACATGAGCTCTCTGAACTGACCACATTCCCGATATCACATACTGCGCTCTGGGGAACTGTGGATGAGAGAAGAACAGCGAAAGGGACATTTCCTTTTCCGGACAGCGTCGAAACGAAACGAGACCGATGTAAATGCGTAAAAAGGATCAGACTCGACGAAATCCCACCCTACGCCAGCTGACTCTCAACCGCTTCCCTCCTTTCCCTCATTCCACCACCATCCCCCGCCGTCGTCGCCGTCGTCCGCCACCCGTCCTCGTCGTGGCCCCCGATCTCGACGGCTACCCTCATATATCCTTGCTGCGAACCCTTTGTTCGAAAAACCCGGCGTCTCCCTAATCAGCAACTCCACAATGTCCCTCAGCCGCATCCTCAACGACGAGCCCGCAGGCTCGCCCCGTCTCATTCGTCCGTTGCAGATAGGCCCTTCATCGAGTTCGCTGCCCGTGGATCATTCCATGGTATCGCCAACGTCGCCCTCGAATTACTTATCTCCTCGTACGCAACGCTCGAGCCACTTCGACCGCCGCGACGACTTTCCGCAGCCTTCCCGGAGCCACTACTCGCCAAAGTCGTATCAGCCTTCTCCTGGTTGGGATCAGTATTCCAGCGATTATCCTCACGGCAACCCAACATCACCAAGATATGTGCACGGCAGTCGGTACCCGGAACGTGAATCTCGCGAACGTGGTGGTGATTTGCCCCCACCTCCTTACCAGCAAGATTCCGACGATGACGTGCAGCCCAAGAAGCGCAGACGCGGTGACATTAACGACGGAGACTACAAACCTTCGTCTCAAAAGCGAGTCAGTACTACTGGTTGCAACTGCTGTACGTTTTGACTCAGGATTGTGTAGACTACTCGAAGGAGCTCTGCGAGAGGAAAACAACCGCCGCGTCCTCCGTCCCCTATTTCCGACCTCTCCGTACATAACCTGCGCGACAACCCTCATATCATCACAGAGGAGGAGCGGCGACTCGCATCTTCTGACTTAGAAGACTGCGAAGACGTGTGGCTCCATGATCTGGGTGAGTACATCTTTGCAACTCAACGGCGCCAAAGCGCTGTGGAGAAGCAGTTCGAGGCGACTCAGGCAGTACGTGTACACTTTCCTGCAGTCTCTTCAAGCCTTCATATACTTTCTGCCTAGGCCCGTAACGCGCAGACGACACTCCAGCTTTCCGAGTATTACAAGGCGAGATTAGAACGGCTCCCCCTTCCTCCTCCTACTCCCCCTGCTCCTTCCCGCGCCCGCGACATTGGTTTGCACGGGACTTCACCTATAGATGGGTATGCCGACGACCTTCCGTTTGCCGACAATGGCATTTCATATTCACGCCAGGACGGAATCGCCCGTTTCGTCGATGACCCCGTCTCAGACCCAGCTATCCCTGCAAAGAAGAGGAAAAGCAAAGACAAGCGTCAAGATCAACGCTTCGATCTACCAAATGAAAGTGATCTGCTGAATGGATTGCTGGATGGCCCGGTACCGGCCAAGAAACGCAAGCTTAACAGATCCGCTCCTGTACCAATGGAAGATAATGAACCTATGCTGGAGTCTGCGTCGGCTGCACGGGGACTGGCTCGGCTTGGAGACAAGGACAAAGCGAATGCACAATCATCTCGCGAGCTCAGCCAAGATAATGTAGTGGCGACGCCCAAAAGTCGCAAGGGTAAACCACGTAGGAAACTCGCCCCAGACACACTGGATCATCTTGGCATCGCGGATTCGGTGTCTGCTTCTGGAGAAGTCACCCCGGTACTGTCGCGTCCATCTTCTCCTTCCGCTGGCCAGCCATATGCAATCATTTACGACCTCGACGAGGATATTCCTGTCCTCAAAAAAGCCAAGAAGGTCGACGAAAGCCAGATGATGAAGCGTGTCAAAACATTAGAAGAGGCTCAGCGCAAAGTGTGGACTAATATTGCTCGTCGGGACGTCGCAAAAGTACCTTTCATCGCCCACACATTCATTTACATCTCTCTAACACTTCGTCAATAGGTATATAAGTACCACGCTACGGGTTACACAGCTAGGAAGAATCAAGCTGAGCGCCTTGCTCGTCTTGCGTCCGTGCAGGCGCGAAAACCCGTCCAAAAGGCTCCTAAGTCTACCAAGGACATGCAGGCAAAGGCCAGGCGATTGATGCGAGAGATGCAGGTATTCTGGAAGAAGAACGAACGTGAAGAGCGTGATGTACGAAAACGGGAGCAGAAGGAAGCTATTGACAGAGCCAAGGTCGAGGAGGAGAAGAGAGAAGCCGCGAGGCAGGCAAGGAAGCTCGAATTCTTGATCAGTCAAACGGAGTTGTACAGCCATTTCGTTGGCAACAAACTGAAGAGTACGTTCTCGTGTTTTTGTCTGTCATCCATATTCTCATGAGTTTGTGTGTTCAGCGGCTGAGGCTGAAGGTGAAAGCGAGGCTCCTGCAGCCCCGAAGGGCGCGAATCTAGAGCTTGACCCCACCACCTTGGGCGAGATTGATTTCGACGATGGTATGCATATATTTAGACCTCGGAACTGCATTGTGTGCTTATCATGGTTCAGAGGACCAAACCAACCTCTACCGCCATGCCAAACACAACGCCGAAGAAGCTATTGCGCTGGCCAAGGAGCGTGCAGCACAGTTCGACGTACAGGCTGCATTGGATCGTAAGACGAACGAAGCACTCAAGCTGGCCAAGGGTCAGGCCAACGTTCGTGAAGAAACGGAAGAATCCCCAGGATCACCTAAGGGACCGCTGATGGACCGTGAGTGGTCTTTTTCCATCGGCATTATCTAACTAACCGCCTTCTTAGTTGA
Source organism: Pleurotus ostreatus (assembly GCF_014466165.1). NCBI lineage: Eukaryota > Fungi > Basidiomycota > Agaricomycetes > Agaricales > Pleurotaceae > Pleurotus > Pleurotus ostreatus. The sequence continues at coordinate 2,624,573 of NW_023503157.1, read as the reverse complement.
TTCAAACGAACTTAACTTCCAGAATCCCTCGTCTCTGAGCGGACCTCTGACCATTGGTCAGCCCGGAATGCTGATGGCTCAGCTCAAGGAATATCAGCTGAAGGGCTTGAACTGGCTTGCTACGCTCTACGAGCAGGGTATTAATGGCATCCTTGCTGACGAGATGGGTCTTGGAAAGGTTCGTCCGCACTTCACGAGCGAACATGAACACTGACAATGCCTGTAGACCGTCCAATCAATATCTCTACTTGCATATCTCGCAGAAACCCACGACATATGGGGTCCATTCTTAGTCGTTGCACCTGCTTCGACGTTGCACAATTGGCAGCAGGAGCTCACTCGATTCGTTCCCCGGCTCAAAGCATTACCATATTGGGGTAATGTCAAGGACCGTGCTACACTGCGGAAATTCTGGAGTAAGAAGGAAATCAGTTATAACCAAGATGCGCCGTTCCATGTTCTGATCACCAGCTACCAACTTGTTCGTCGGTTCGCTGTTGACAACCGTACAGTCGGCTGACATTCCAACAGGTCACTCAAGATCAGCAGTACTTCCAGCGGGTCAAGTGGCAATACATGATCCTAGACGAAGCGCAGAATATCAAGAACTCGCAGAGTGTGCGATGGAAGACTTTGCTTGGGTTCCATTGCCGCAACCGGCTTCTTCTCACCGGCACACCAATTCAAAATTCCATGCAAGGTACGATTGCACTCGTCAGTCCGATATAAACGTTAGTCATGATTGTTATTAGAACTTTGGGCACTACTCCACTTTATCATGCCAAGTTTGTTTGATTCGCATGACGAGTTCAACGAATGGTTCTCCAAGGATATTGAGAATGTTGCCGAAAACAAAGGGAGCAAGCTTAATGAACATCAGCTGCGACGACTGCATATGATCTTGAAGCCCTTCATGTTGAGACGAGTTAAGCGTCATGTACAGAACGAATTAAGTGAGAAGGTAAGGATTTCCGTTCTCGACAGAAACAACTAGTTAACCATGAATACAGATCGAAAAGGATATCTACGTCGATCTGAGTGCAAGGCAGCGGGCGCTGTACAAGGCCCTTCTTGCAAACGTCTCTGTCACTGATCTCTTAGAGAAAGCTGCGAACATTGGCGACGCTGACTCCGCTCGGTCGCTAATGAACCTCGTCATGCAGTTCCGAAAGGTGATTATTCCACCAGGTCAATATTATCAGTGTCTGACATGCTTTTATGTCAGGTGTGCAACCATCCGGAGCTCTTCGAACGGGCCGACGTCGTTGCTCCATTTTCATTCTGCCATTTTGGACGGCCTGGTCCCTTGTCACGCGAGGGAGATTTTGTCGCGTTGCCGTACTCATCGCGCAGCCCTGTGAATTATACCATTCCCCAGCTATTGTATCAAGAGGGCGGGCTTCTCGATCGACCTTACGAGCTCTCCAAGTCTCCTTCACAATCAAGTATCCTGTCCAAACTCATGAACATATGGTCGACGGATTGGTTGCATAAATCCATCTACGACGATGGTATGTCTCTTGGTCGATTAATCATTGACCGTTGTCTCATGAGATCCCCAAGTTCATGGCTCGTTCTCTTTCCTTCGCTTTGCCGACATTTCTGTGCAAGAAGCGCACGCCCTGCATCTCGCTCCCTTGATCATCCGCCGGCTCTTAGCCACCCAGGATGAAGCCCGAATTTGTGAAAACGGCCCTTACCTCTTGTAGGTGGAAAGATGTGATCAGCTGCAGAACATGCTTCTAATATTATTTCAGCGACTCCGATTTTGCTGCTTCGATTACTCCTAGAACGTCTTTCGCCATCCCTAAACTCACATTCTTGGATTCTTCTGACATTCTTCCCTCATTGCAAAGCATCACATCATCCGCGTGGAGCCAGTCATGTCTATCTCGCCCTGGGCTCAAGTGGTTCGTACCCCCGGTCGTGGCCCCCCCAATAACAATACATTGCTCGGATCGAAGTTTCGTGGAATCACAAACCCGACTAGTGGAAGCACCATTGGAATCTCTATCCCTCTACGGCCTCCCCCCACAATTACAGGAAGTGCAGACCGCTTGTGACATGTACACCGAGCGCCTCCCTGGCCTTCCCGTCAAAGGTTTATTCGGCTCATCGCCAAGGGATCAATTGCCCCCAACCTACATGCAAGTGCCAGAGGCGAAGCGGCTTATCTATGATTCGGCCAAGTTAGCTCGTCTTGATTCCCTCCTACAAGAATTAAAGGCCGGTGACCATCGAGTGCTCGTGTACTTCCAAATGACCCGGATGATGGATCTCATGGAGGAATATCTGATCTACCGTCAGTACAAATATCTACGGTTGGACGGCTCTTCGAAGCTGGAGGACCGACGAGATATGGTGATTGATTGGCAGACGAAGTTAGTGTTGCAGTGAACATTCCTTTTACGAAAACTCATAATCTTTCTTCGCAGGCCTGACATCTTCGTTTTCTTGTTGAGTACGAGGGCCGGTGGTTTGGGCATCAACCTTACGGCTGCAGACACTGTGATATTCTATGACCATGATTGGAATCCCTCCAATGATGCTCAAGCCATGGATCGAGCGCATCGACTTGGTCAAACCCGCCAGGTCACGGTTTACCGATTGATTACCAAAGGAACTATAGATGAACGTATCGTACAACTAGCGCGGGTTAAGAAAGACGTGAGTTCTCCCTTGCCTTCCGCCGTCGTTCTTACTTACCGAACTGGTGGTCAAAGGTGCAAGATATCGTGGTTGGGAACAAGACTCTGACAGATGTCGCCAAACCGAGGGAAATCGTACAGCTGCTACTTAATGATGAGCAGCTGGCCTCTCTGGATCAATCCGCACCCGGGCTATCGGAGCAGCAATCGGATAAACCTCGACAAGGCGAGGGCAACAGCGCAGCTGGTAGGGATTTGTGGAACGATGAAGGAGACGACTTTTTTGGACATTCTGCACCGCAACCTAACGCTGCCGAAATTGCTGATGAAGACGCGTCGACGCCTGTGCCAGTTGCTACGACGCGAGTCAAGAAGCGCAGAGCTACTGGAGCAGCTACGCGTGGTCGTAAAACAGGTGGTGGCCGTAGGTCGGGGACGACGACGGGGCAAGCCACACCAAATGTGCCTTGATTGTTAGGCAAGTATCTTATTTAGTGCGGACATAGCTTTGGGTTTCTGGTACATAATATATCTATACCTGTTCATGATTAGATGCTTTCGTTGTAGCTACCGTATACTCTCCTAGTAGTGTAAATGTATTAATCATATATCCTTCACTGGCAATCTGTTATACCGAGTCAGCATGTTGGTTTCGGCCTGAGTCAGGACTTGTCCCGAGCTCGAATGCCCACTGTCAGACCGTTGCAATGCTTCATCACGCTTCCGACATCGTGTTATTCAGCGCCGACATCCGTTCCATTATCTTTTAGGCCGTAATCGTGTCATCGCCAAACCGTGATCAAATCACTTGTATAGATATACAACCCCGGCCTGGGTGCATAGATGGCAAAGAAAAAGAAAACGCAGCTAAAACCTGTGTCTCGTGGCTTCGCTACTACCTCCGTGGCTAAGAAAGTAGAACCTGTAGAAGAAGAAATTCGACCAGAGGAGACGCCAGCCGACCCAGAGCCTCGAATTGACCCAGCCGACGCCGATGCTGGCCTGCAGGTTAATTCGAACGCGAGTGGAGTGGAAGACGCGAAAGCAATTGCCCTTCAAGCGATTGTCGACTCGAACCAGGACAAAGTAGCCAAGGAGATCAATAGGACCATAAACGTACTTGAGTACCTTGCATTGTCCTCAAACCCGCACCGCTGAACTGTTGCTTTAGCTCATAGAACAGGACCGGCGTTTTACACAAACCCTGCCCGAGCTAGAACTTGACCAAAGTTTCGTTGATTACATTGCCCAGTTGGCAATAGAGTACAAGGTTCTCGAAAGTAGGCTGCTTCGACCCGTGCAATGTCTCGAACAATGACATAGCGGATAATCAGATAAATGGTCCCTGGACGTGTCTCAGGAAAAAGCTTTAACACGACTAGGGATAACCTATGGCGTCCTCAGGCGTCTGGGCTTCTCTGAATCGAGGGTAGAGGAATGCTTGAGGTCAATAGCCGGTATTGGTTTAGAGGAAGCTTATGACTGGGTTCGTGATATAATTCTTGCAAGGGTCATTTAACCTAATTCTTCTCGACAATAGCTCTACCTGCATTGTTCAGAGCAAGAACTTAGCGGTACTTCGTGTGAGCTGTTTTTGCCGAAATGAAGTTCAACGATCATGATGATCATCATCTTGCTGTAGATGACAAGGAAAGCAGCGATGGACTGACCTCAGCCCCTCAAACGCCCTCGAGTTGGACGTCGCAGACCCCATCAACTCCGCGTACACCCTCATCGGCTCAGCTTCTCCTCCCACAGACACCAACGATCCCTATGTCCCCATTGAACCCCAATGCTCCCGTATTCACTCCCTCCTTTCCCGTGTCGGTACGGTAATTGCGGCGTTCATACAACCACCTGCTGAAGTTTGCATGTAGCCTCCACCAAAGGATCTAGGACGAACATCAGATGTCATAGACGTTGAAGATCCAAACTCTGAGCATGCAAAGATACGCGTTCAACTGTTCGAACTAGAACGCATAAAGTCCGGCAAAGACGCTTCCCTGATAAACGAGCTACAAATCAAGTTGAAAAAGTTATCCCAGCATTACTTTTTCGATGCCAGAGATGCGGAAGCTCTGTATCGCGTTGAACGCGAGAATATCTCTGCCTCTGCTCTCCGCGCTAGACTTCAGGGTCTCGCCGAGGTGCCCAGTCTCCCTTCTCCACTTGTGGACAACCCTCCAGTGAAGGTGGCGACACCACAGCCTTCGACCCAACCTGAACGGGATATATTCGACGATGCAGACGAAGGCGGCCTCCTGGAAATTCTCGACGAAATGCCAGCCACGGCAACCGATTCACAGGGAACCACGGTCAAGATATATGACATGAGTTTCCCAAAGCACTGGTCTGGCCGTACCCCCGAAAAGCTTCTGGCCGAGAAGGTTTCCAAACTGGACAAGTATGCGGTCGTATCATATTCTGATCTTGCTGGTGTAAGTCGGGCCAAGCGTGCTTCAGTGAAAGTGCGATGGGTTGGCCAAACCGTTGACGAGTGGTCAATGGTGGATGTTGCATGTTATGATGATGTACAGGCGCGGCACTACGTAGCTACCATGGCCCTGCATTCCCTTTCTCATCCTTCGAAGGAAGGGGGTTTCGTGGTCGACAACGTAACTGCGGCAAGTGTATCTTTCGTCAGATCGTTCCCTGCCTGTCTTAGAGACCTTTGGGACGAACTTGAAGAAGCAAGGAAGGCTGCAGCGAATTCGCATAATCGTAACGTGTGGGATATGCTTCAATCCGTACTCGATACAAAAATCAATTCTAACGAGGTGGGTGCAGTGTTTATTTTGGTGCCATCATGTTGATGACGGATACTAGCTCGACGAGAAAGAAAATCGCCGGGGCTTGGGGGCGGGTACCACAATACCTTCTCGAGTGAAGCCTCGTCGCGAGGTCCAAGATACTTTCTCAGAACAACTGATGCTTGAGTTCCAAGCCCGACAGGCCAGCTCTGCTTACCAGGTTATGCTTGTGGGACACATCATTATCTCACACCTTGCGCCTAGTAATCATCCCAATACAGGAACAAAGGAACACACTCCCCATCGCTGCTCATCGGCAACATATCATCGAAATTCTAGATTCGTCGCAGGTGCTCGTGTTGAGTGGGGAAACGGGATGGTAAATGGCTTTACCTTTCTCCCCTGGTATATAACTGAGGTGTTGCAGCGGAAAATCCACCCAAGTACCGGCCTTCCTTTTGGAGGACCAACTTTCACAAGGAAAGCCCTGTCGAATATTTTGCACTGAACCACGCAGAATATCTGCCATATCCCTGGCGCACCGTAAGTACGCAGACGTGTTGCCGTAGCTAAGTATCTTACCATCCATTTATCTAGGCGTGTCCCAAGAGCTGGGTGATCCCCCGAACGCAGTGGGAACTCTGGCATCGTTGATAGGGTACTCTATACGTCTAGAGAGTAACACAACCCGGAATACGCGGTTGACATTTGTCACCAATGGTATTGCCTTACGCATGCTTGAAGACGGGTCTGGAAGCGGTGGGCAAGGAACTGCTTTTGATGACATTACGGTGAGCTAGGCGTGTATTCCTCTCAGCCTTGATGCTGATACATGTCTCTAGCATATCGTTGTCGACGAAGTTGGTGTTCGCGATGCTCATAATTGTGGTTTTCTCAATGTTCTCATAGGTACATGAGCGGACCATCGAGTCTGACTTCCTGCTCATTGTCCTGAAGTCACTAATTCAGCAACGTCCTAATTTGAAGTGCGCAATCAGTCTATGGCAGCGAAACTTGGCTAACCCTTGCATCCAGGGTTATACTTATGTCCGCGACCATGGAAGCAGACAAAGTGTCAGCATACTTCGATGGCTGCCCCGTATTACAAGTTCCAGGGCGTACATATCCTGTGGAGGTCCGATATCTAGAGGACGCAGTTGAATGGACGAAGTGGCATATAACGGAAGATTCGCCACACGCCCGACGCCGTAAGACCCTTGCATTCACACCTCTAGGATTTATTAACACGTTGTTTAGTGAATGACAATTTCTACAAGGGCAAAGCTCGCGCCGACTGGTCAGAAGATATCACTGAAGGCATCGATAACGACAGTGACGACCCTGACAGCGAAAAGGTCCAACTCGGAAAGCGGTATTCCGCGAAGACCACGAAGACCATCAACCTTTTCGACGAACGGACGATACCGTACGATTTAATCATGCGCTTACTGGAACAAATGTGCACAGACGGAGAAGAGTATAGTCGTTACTCGGCGGCAGTTCTGATATTCATGCCAGGACTGAGGGAAATTCGCCGCATGAACGACCTTCTCATGGAACATCAGTACTTTGGATCATCGAACTTCTGTGTATATCCTCTTCACTCTACTTTGTCAAGCGAGAACCAGAGCGCAGTGTTCGATATACCACCACCTGGTATTCGTAAGATCGTAATAGGTAAGTCGCTCATGATCTCATCGTGGTCTCTCTCAACAATCTGTTTTCAGCAACCAATATTGCTGAGACTGGTATCACTATTCCGGACATCACCTGCGTCATTGATTCAGGGAAGCATCGTGAAATGAGGTATGTAGTCTTCTGCGTCTTGTTGGTTGGTACTCAAATGGATTGTCAGGTTTGACGAGAAACGCCAGATCAGCAGGCTCATCGAGACTTTCATCGCCAGAAGTAATGCTGCCCAAAGAAGGGGCAGAGCTGGCCGCGTACAGGATGGACTGTGCTTTCACCTATTCACAAAGTCTAGACATGATACCAAGGTACTCTCCGTTGTAAATGTTCCAACATTGCCACTGACGCTTATCATCGCTCTAGTTGGCCCCGCAGCCCCTTCCTGAGATGATGCGCCTCAGTCTCTCCGACCTCGCTCTACGCATCAAGATCATGAAGCTTCAACTCGGCAAATCAATAGATGATGTCCTTTCCCGAGCACTTGACCCCCCTGTTGCCATCAACGTTCAGCGGGCGATATCGTCTCTTGTCGAGGCATGTATTTGCCCTTTATGTATGGTCCTTGCCTCTTAATCGGTCTTGTTCAGGTCAAGGCTCTCACTCCTCAAGAAGACATCACCCCAATGGGTGTGCTCTTGAGTAAGTTGCCAACCGACGTTCATCTTGGGAAGTTCCTCCTGGTCGCTACCATTTTCCGTTGCCTGGATCCTGCTTTGACCATCGCCGCTGCTCTCAACTCCAAATCCCCCTTCGTCACACCATTTGGCCTTGAGCAAGAAGCCGATCGTGCTAAGCACTCGTTCCGAACAGGTCAGTTTGCATTCCATTTCTACGTTATGATAGGGACGAACTGACACTGCCTGAATATAGAGAACTCGGACTTTCTGACCGTCCACAATGCCTTCGCCAGCTGGCGTCGTGCATCGGACAATGGAAGCTTTGTACGAAACTTCTGTAAGCGTAATTATCTCAGCCAGCAGGTGAGTTATAGATATAGTTTTGGGTGAATGTAAGCAACCAACAGCCTTTGTAGAATCTTCAACAAATCGAAGAGTTGCGCCAGCAGTTTCTGGGGTATGTTCCGCACAGTGCTAACCATGATCGAAGGTTGTCTTAATCTCTTGAATATAGATATCTAGTCGACTCGCGGTTCATCCAAGTTGACGCATCGTTCGTCCGTGAACTGAATCGGTATGCGTATCATTATCATTTATTCGGAGCTATCCACTGAGACTGCAGACACAGTGCAAGATACAGTCGCGGCCGCACACGCTTCGTGATGGTGCCTCACGACTTGGACTCTAATTCCTCTAACGTTGATCTTCTGAACGCCGCGCTAGTCGCTGGATTGTATCCTAAGATACTCTCCATCGACTCGCAGACTGGGCAAATGCGCACGATCCTGAATAATCAACAGGCATCGTTCCATCCATCCTCCATCAACTTTGGCCGCAAGCCCGCGGATTTTGGTGTGAACTACCTTGCTTATTTCACATTGATGTGAGTGATATGCTGCAACGTCCTTCCGCAAACATTTGATGAATACCGGTGTACTTGATAGGCGTTCCAAGAAGCTATATGCTTGGGAGACTAGTCCAGTCAACGATATTGCCATGGTTCTACTTTGTGGCGAGATGGAGACCAAGGTCAGTTTACAGAGCATACAGCGTCACGTTGACATCTTATGCCTCCTATGTAGCTCGTCGCCGACTCTGTTTTCATCGACCGGAAATTACGATACAAAGTATCCCCCAAGGTCAACATAGCCCTCAAACTCCTCCGCGCGCAATTGGCCAATCTGCTCGCAAAACAATATCGCGGCAAAGTGCTCACAGAGTCACTGATGCTTTGGTACGATATTGCGCTGATGATTTTGGGCAAGGTCAATCCGAATCAGGAGGAACGATCTATACAGGTCGCTGGCTAATCACCCATGTAGTCTATATATAACGAAATCTGTATCCCATAGTATATAGAGTAATGCAGAGTCGTCGCAGACTCGCGTGCAGGACTCGCGAAGCGGTGATCATAGTGTCATAGTGTATGATATCGGACACATGCATCATAATGTTGCTACCGTCGGTCTATATATCTACTCCTCGTCCTCATCATCGCCAGTGCCACTGATAGGTGCATGAGTATGAAGTGGCCAGCACAGGGGATGAGTATCACTTACGCGATGTTGTAGAAGCGGAGCTGGTAGTTGTCTTTTGAAGAGGCAACGACACTGATAAACTGATAAGTCCTTGTTCTCATGCTCAACTCAGAGCACGTACCGAATCCAGTCACGGAGTTGGTTCTTCTTCAAGAACTTTTTGGTCAGGTACTTGAGGTAGCGCTTCGAGAATGCGATGTTCGAAGTGACGGTAAGTTTGTTGGCGTTGCCTGCGTCGAGGTTAGTTTCAAGTGCAGGTTCAAAGGCATCGTAAAACATACCATCACGGGTGATTTTGATGGATTCGCCGAGCTGGCCTGCCTTGCCCTCGACCTTTATGCGGTCGTGGAGGAACTTCTCGAAATCAGCACCGTCGAAGACACCGTCGCTAGCGGGCTTCGAGTAGTCGATGACAAACTTGTGCTTGGTGGCGACTTTGGTGGCGGCGGCTTTGGGCTATACACGAGACAAAAGAAAGGGAGCCGGGGTGAGCCTACTGAGAAGATAACTCAGCAAAGCAGTGCCGGGACTGACCATCTTGAAGGAGGAAGAGTCTTGAGGCGTTCGGGGACGTTGACGACGGTGTGTAGACTACCTTCTTGATTGCCCGATCAACTTTTGGTGGACTGTACAGTTGATCGGGATATAAGGTTTAGCTGGACTCCGCTGACTTTCTATTGAATAGCCGCTTGAAAAGTTAAGCGCTCTTTTGGGCGCCTGCACGGAAAACAGGAGCAGGAACTTTACAAAAATTTGTGAGGCAGGCCATGGCTCCGTCTCTCACCAAGCACCAAGTCGCTTCCGCGCAGATCGAAGGCGAATATGCCATAAAATCAGAGTCCACGACTCCCAAGCTCGATACATCCCAATGGCCCCTTCTCCTCAAAAACTACGACAAACTCCTCGTTCGATCTAGTCATTTTACTCCAATTCCTAATGGATGCAGCCCCTTGAAGCGCGACATCACTAGCTACATCAAGTGGGCATCGTGTTCTTGATTGACTTGAGTACCGTGACTGACCATTTGATCTAGGTCTGGTGTTATTAACTTGGACAAACCTTCTAACCCGTCTTCACATGAAGTCGTTGCGTGGTTGAGGCGCATCTTACGGGTGGAGAAAACGGGACACAGCGGCACGCTTGATCCCAAAGTGACTGGATGTTTGATTGTCTGCATAGATCGTGCAACGAGACTTGTCAAGTCGCAACAAGGCGCAGGTGTGTTTTGTAGGTTTACTCTCACTTGGCGTGTTTTTAACAACACGATTTCCTAGGGAAGGAGTATGTTTGCGTATTACGCCTCCATGCACCCCTGCCCAATCCCGCCACACTTCCTCGCTGCCTCCAGACATTAACCGGTGCTCTATTCCAACGACCCCCTCTCATTTCTGCTGTAAAACGTCAACTCCGGATCCGCACGATACACGAATCGAGGCTCATCGAATTCGACGAAAAACGCAACCTTGGTGTCTTCTGGGTCTCTTGTGAAGCTGGCACATACATCCGTACGCTATGTGTGCATCTTGGATTATTGACGGGAGTGGGTGGACATATGCAAGAACTCAGAAGAGTGCGAAGTGGTGCCATGTCAGAGAATGACGAAATGGTAACGATGCACGATGTGCTGGATGCCCAGTGGGTGTATGATAACACTCGTGATGGTATGTGGTGACTTGATTTATGAACTATAGGCTTGCTCACTGTGATCGGCATGAAGAATCATACCTCAGACGCGTCATTCGCCCTCTCGAGTGCCTATTAGTTGGTTACAAGCGGATCGTAGTCAAAGACAGTGCCGTCAACGCTGTTTGCTATGGCGCGAAGCTCATGATACCCGGCCTCCTACGATATGAAGCCGACATATCGGTGCACGAAGAAGTCGTGTTGATGACCACAAAGGGTAATTATCAATGCCCAACGGGAAGGGCATATTTTTCATTGACATTGTCCATCTCATAGGCGAAGCAATTGCGCTTGCTATTGCCCAAATGTCCACTGTCGAGCTTGCTACTTGCGATCATGGTGTCGTCGCGAAGGTGAAGCGTTGTATCATGGAACGTGATACATACCCTCGCCGATGGGGTTTGGGTCCTGTTGCGCTGCAAAAGAAAAAAATGGTCAAGGAAGGTAAACTTGGCAAGCATGGCGAGAAGGTTGAGGGAGTCACGCCAAAGGAGTGGAGTCGCGACTACGTTGACTATAATCGTGATGAAGTCGTGAGTGCCTCACCGTGCATTGTTGTACATAGCTGATCTTTCTCCCTAGCCAACCGCCGGACCATCGACAACGGCATCCGAGCCCCCAGTTACTGAGGCATCGGTAGAAACTGCGAATACGACTGAGGAAGCGAGCCCAGTTAAAAAGGAGAAAAAGCGCAAGCGCAAATCTGACGTCGACGAGGGTTCTGTGGTGCCAGCTGCTGAGGAGGATGAGGACGCTGCGGCGAAGGCTGAACGCAAACGTTTGAAGAAGGAGAAGAAAGCGAAAGAGGCTGCTGCTGCTGAAGGCGGCGACGAGAAACCCGAGGACGAGGATGCGCGACGTGAACGAAAGCGCCTCAAAAAGGAAAAAAAGGCACGACAGTCGATAGGTGGCGAGGAGTAGGTTGGGCATGCTATTTAGTTGTATCTACTTGTATTGGAGTGGGTGCTGTATTTATACCGTATGGGTACGATGTTTTGGTGTCTACGCGCCTCGGACTGCTGTTACGACTATGAATTTGGAGACGCTTCAGGATTTTGAAGCTGTTGATCTCTCAGACGGAGATATTCCGCGCGAACGCGTTCCATAGGTTCAGGCCCCGTGCTTGTGAAATGTCGTTATTTTCTCTACATAGTGGAATATGAGCAATGCGTACTATTGGACCATGCATTCTTGTACGCTACGCAGCTGTCCTCTGCAAGCCCACGCAACGGAGACGGTGCGCCCCGTAGCACATTCAGCGAACGCTGGAAGCAGATTGTTGAGGGCAGTGAAAACGGAGGGAGGAAGCAAATACGCGTGCCTTTCACCACTGGGTCGCATTCCTTCAGCGCCCTGGCCTTCGTGGCCTTCATGAGAGTATCCTCTTCTCTACGCGACAAAGCATTCATAGTGGATGGAAGGATGTAGTAGGCGCTTGGAAGCAATTTAGGCGCTCGTACCGGAGTATGTGACGAATCGGGAAGTGGTGAGTGGTCCGACACTTTATTTCGTCTTCACCAAGTTCGCCGACATTTCAGCATGAGTTCTTTGGTCCACCGTTTGAAGTTCTCGCCGGCCCAGCTTCAGGCTTTTCGTTACGCGAGATGTCTGGCTACTGCACCACCACCAACCTCGTCTTCGTCTGACAAGCCTGCGTTCTCCGAAACTCTCGCCGCCGGACCTTCGCTGGATGACTTTATTGCAGATGCACCCGACCGCGTTCTTCTAGGGAAAACCAAAGGGTGAGCTCGTACACCTGCTATCGATGTTCCCGTCCTAACACTGCCCTACTAGCCCCCGTTTACCGTCGTATCTTAAGACCTCCATACCGTCAGGAGCGTCATTCAATAAAATCAAGAAAGACCTGAGGGGCCTCGGTTTACATACAGTATGCGAGGAGGCTCGGTGTCCGAACATTGGCGACTGCTGGGGCGGAAAGAAGGGCGCAACAGAGGCTGAGGGCAGGAACTCAGCCACGGCAACTATTATGGTCCGTAGACCTGAATTCCGAATAACGGAGCACACATTTATCTCACTTGACCGCAGTTGATGGGTGATACTTGTACTCGAGGCTGTAGGTTCTGCTCCGTCAAGACCTCACGCACCCCTCCTCCCTTGGATCCGCACGAACCTGAAAATACTGCTGAAGCTATTAGTCGATGGGGTTTGGGTTATATCGTCCTTACTAGCGTGGACCGAGATGGTACGTACGACCATAGACATCTGATCTCTTGTCCGCTCACCTCTCGTAGACCTCATTGATGGTGGTGCTCATCACTTCGCGGAAACAATACGAAAGATAAAGCAAAAGTTTGTCTTTACCCCCTCAGAGGGGTCATATGTTAACGCGCCAATAGGGCTCCCCACATCCTCGTTGAGGCGTTGACCGGTGACTTCGCCGGAAACCTCTCGCTCGTCTCACTGGTGGCGAAATCTGGATTGGATGTCTATGCTCACAACATAGAGACAGTTGAGGCATTAACACCTCAAGTTCGTGACCGTCGGGCGACATTCAGACAAAGTCTCGAAGTCCTTCGGCATGCTAAGAACGAAGGCGTGCGGATCACTAAGACGAGTATAATGCTTGGGGTTGGTGAGACCGCTGATGAGGTGACAGATGCTCTGAAGGGTGAGATTGGCGATCCCTCATGTCAAGTTATTGTTCACCGCTATCCCTAGAGTTACGGAAGGTTGACGTAGACGTCGTGACCTTTGGGCAATACATGCGTCCAACCAAGCGCCATATGAAGGTTGACCGTTACGTCGAGCCAGCCGAATTCGATCGGTGGAAGCAAGTCGCAGAAGACATGGGATTCCTCTACGTTGCGAGTGGGCCGCTAGTTCGCAGTAGCTACAAGGTAATTTCCGTCTCTACCTATTCCGACCACATTTGACTAAAATACACTACTAGGCTGGAGAGTACTACATCGAAAACGTTCTGAGAGGCAAAGGAACCGAGAGGAAGGCAAGGGACATGCTATCTGCCCAACCAGATATGATGTCGCCATCGCCATCGGCCCAAGAGTGATGGGTTCCTCTCCCTAGATATATGATAAATAGTAATAATATTACAATTAATGGCAATCTGCGATCGTCGTGCCTCAGTGCAAGATCCCTCGTGCTGGAAGGTTGCCAACGTACAGAGCAAGAGGCCGACTCGGCGCTATAGCCCACTTCGTCGTGTGCGTGTTGGGCGATTCAAGAAAGTAATGTGCCTTCGAGTATCATCCGTTGATGACACCGGGATTTGAAGATAAGCGACGCTTTCTAGAGGGTACGTGTTCGTCATCCTCACGCGGTCGTTTCGTCGGCGAGAGTACCTTGGTGACTTTGACCCTCTGAGAGAGGGATCTTGCTAGTTCGTCGTTGTAATCGATGCACTGGAGGAGGACACAAGGAACTTCAAGTTTCCCGTTGTCGTAGTCGGCGCGTATTGCTTCTATATCCCGCGAATCTGAGGTCCGTGTTTTCGTCAACGAGGCATATCCGTCCTTGACCTGGGTGCCCGCTTGGATATGAGTATGACAGAAGTGGCGGAGAATACGTACATGATTGGTGAGCACATTCCATTCTTGTATGGGGAGTGGATCGCTCCTGGAGACCTTGTATACGCCCATGTATCTGAAAAGCTTCTGCCTCTTCGGCCCTTCGAACCCAACAAAAAGTTGATGGGTTTCAGGCATCTCGAAAATATTCTTCTCTGTCCCTAGTCCCACAAACATATAACCGTGGTCGCCCGGTACCATGGGACACCAGGGATTCAGATCCAAGTTCGGGCATAGGAACGAGTTTATGTTCAACCTTCTCGCGATTTCTTTGTGGCTATTCGTTATCCTGTGTAGAGCGGAGACGTAAGATGGAGATATTCAAGAATGAGAAATTTGTATTTGAGAAGATTACCTTACGACAAGCGGTTGGCAGCTGCCACCTATGTGCTCCGCAAGGAATTTACGCGAAAACAATGCAGAGTTGTTACAGTCATCATCTATGACCACGCTGGGGAACGAATCAAACTTCGCCCGACGCGTCTTGGGGATCGAGGAAACGTAGACGGATTGATTATAAGTTCCCCTTAAGTCCGCGAAAGAAACGGGATCTTCCGAAGGCTCTTTCTTCTACATTTTCAGTTGTGAGTAAACGCAAGACACAAGCAGGGGAGCGGCAAACCGAAATTACTGGCGCAGACCGACGAGGGGACAACTTCCGGTCTGCGTTCTCTGCAGACCCCGCGAGTGTCGAGCCAAAGTGAGTTTGGGGAAGCTTGCGAACCTGGATTACGAAATGAGTAATATTGTCTCGGTTGAACACGAACCAGTGGTGCTTACGCTAGTCTGCAGGTTTTCTAATGTCGACTGAAACAACGCTCTCTTCTCTTCTTTAGTACGCAGAAGTCGGCTGTCTTCCTTCAACTTTTGGTTCTCCTCTTGCAGCGCAGCCTTCTCTTCCTCAAGCTTCTTTATGGACCCAACCTAAAGAAGTACGGTATGCACCATGAGTCGTTTGGTCAGGGAGTGGTTGAATTGTATAATCCATACCATGTCATCAGAAGCCTTGCCTAGCATCTCATTCGAAATTTCCGCCATTCGTAGTAGCCGCTGGGCTTCGTCCAGTTGTCGTCGCAATGACTGAATGCTATTATCACGACTCTTGATTTCAGCAGTCCTCTCCACGTTCTCCTTCCGGACAGCGTCAATCTCTAGTCGAAGCAGATCACTTTGATCCTGCAATGTCTTCACGTCCGTCTTGACAACCCCGAGCTGGATCAAAGTGAGTTGGGGGACTTGTACTATGTTTGACGCGACGAACCTCGTCAGACAAGAGCTTGTTGACCAAGATGCACGGACTCTTTGGTGTCTTTTCCTCAGCAGGACGCGTTCCCATAAGAGTAGCCGCATGCTCGACAAAAACGCGTGCTTGCGCTTCGTGTTCATCGCGCTAATGATTGTCAACGTCAAAATCTATTCTCGGGAGTGGTTGCGCACCTCGCGCCGTAATGCCGCGATTTCCTGCTTCCACCGCGCCCCCTCCGCTATGCTTTGCGAGAGCTTGGAAAGGACTTCAGACAAGAATCTCTCTCCGTCTGCTGGCGAGTCCATTGCTTGGAAGTAGGTAACGGAACAAGAGTAGTCAAGTGATCGAATAGCGATCGCTCCTTATTTGGAACTTCGAATGGAATTTCCTGAGAGGACCTGACCATGAATTCTAATCGTGAAGACGTGTAATGGATAACGAAAGACAGAAATTAACTCTAACGATAGCAGATATGTAAGGCGATATGAGATTTTAGCTAAGCGCAACTGCTCAGAGCATAAATGTCAGCGGGTTCTCGAGGTAGCCCTTGAACGCCGCCATCCAGCGGGCGGCAACTGCGCCATCAACCGTCCTGTGATCCGAGCTTAGGGTGACCTTCATGATCTGGGCCGTCTTAAATCCACGCTCCTCTTCAGGAGCGGGGACGAGTGTCGCTTGTGTCGAACCGACGGCCAAAATACATGATTGGGGCGGATTGATGATGGCCGTGAAGTGGCTTACGTCGTACATCCCAAGATTCGAGACAGTGAACGTTCCACCCTAGTATACCTTGTTAGACATGGCGGAGGCGTGGACAGATTGGTCAGACTAACCTGGTATTCAGCGGGAGCCAATTTGCCATCCCTAGCCTTCTTCGCAAGAGCTTTGGTCTCCGCAGATATCGAGGCCAAACCCTTGCCACCGACATCACGAACGATGGGAGTAATCAAACCAGTAGGGGTGGCGACGGCAACTGATATGTCAGCCTTCTTATACCTGAACCCGCGAAGTCAGCCCAATGGAATTAGCGTGAGGGCGGGGTACTTACGTTCGAATTACTTCGCCCAACCACGCGGAGTTGGCCTCTGGTACGTCGGCAAGCGCACACGAGACTGCCTTCAAGATGAAGTCGTTGACACTCAGTTTGGCAGACTTGTCCTTGTCACCAAGAGTCTTGTTGAAGACTTCTCTGAGCTTCAGGACCTTGTCCATGTTAATCTCAGACGTGACGTAATAATGCGGCAACTCCTGCTTTGACTGAGTGAGACGTGTGCCAATGGTGCGGCGCATGTTCGATATAGGTGTGTCGACATAATCTGGAGGTAGTTGAGCAGCGGCCGGTTGTGCGGTTGTGGTGGCCGGGGCAGCGGCGGGGGTATAGCTCTCAACATCCTCCCGGATGATGCGACCGTCAGGACCAGTTCCCTTCACCTTGGCCAGAGGAATGCCACGTTCCAGAGCAATTTTCTTGGCTATGGGAGACGCGAAAATGCGGTCACCTGATGGAAGGTCGGATTTCGATGACTCTGCCTTGGGCTCTGGCTTTGACTCTGAAGGTTTGGGTTCTTCAGCTTTCGGCGGTGGCGGCGGGCTGTCATCCTTCGGTGCGGCAGCTTGTGAGGATGCCTTGGAGGCCAACTCCGCAGCGCCCGAGAGGTCGTCGCCTTCTTCAGCGAGGATGGCTATCACTGAACCAACTTGGACATTTTTTGAACCGTCAGGAGCCTGGGTGGTGGTGCGTTTTAACGCCGCTTAGCAAAGTGAGCATGAGAGTCCACATACAATTATCTTGGCCATAATTCCATCATCCTGAGCTTCCACGTCAATGGTAGCCTTGTCCGTTTCCTGCATGACGTATAACGGGGTGGTCAGGACACGGTCTCCGCGCTGGAAAGAGTACGCACAATCTCGAGCAGAACGTCGCCCGTGCTGAAGGATTCACCCTCTTTCTTCTTCCACGACGCTATGCCGCCCTCGGTCATAGTCGGACTCATTGCAGGCATATTGAACTGTGACAGCGCACAGCGCCGAGCGGACACATGGAAGCCTAGAGAAAAAGACTGAGCACGAGAAAACAGAAGCATATACATGAGACCTACGCCTGGAGAAGATACGGACAGCAGCGGAGGCCATTTGGAGAAGATGGAAGCAAAGGGAAGAGAGGGTTGATGTCTACGAAATTTCCGTTGGGGACCAAGTCGACAAAACGCGAGCAGAAACAAGGACAAACAACAACTTCCCACTACACAACTTAGCGCCGCCGCCAATCGTGGTAAGATGGCTGAAGATAGCTTCCACCTTCCTGGCCAGCCAGTAATTCTCCCCAGAGGCCCGGTCCCCCAGCTGGGAGATGGCGTGTATCAAAGGGAAGGCGTGATTCGCGCGAGCCTCGTTGGTATACCGCGACACGAAGCATCCGTTCGTCCCCAGCCTCCATCCATGTCCCAAAAATCAGGCTGGAAACCGTGTCATTGCAGACTCTGACGATTTCTCGTCTCCGACCCCATCCGCCAGCCCCCAATTCGATTGTTCTCGGGTCTGTAACACGGCTTTCCCCGCTACAGGCTTTGTTATCTATATCAGTGGTAGATGGCGTACCACTTCCCCCTGGAGAAGAATTCATCGGTGTTATTCGCACTCAAGATGTTCGAGCAACAGAAAAGGACCGTGTCAAAATAGCCGACTGCTTTCGTGGCGGTGATGTCGTAAAAGGCCTGGTGGTAAAGGAAGATCTGATTTACCCTAGTGTCGTCAGTCTGAATGCCTTCATTCTGCGTAGATCTCGTTAGGTGATGCTCGAAGGTTTGTCCGCCGTAGATGCCGCTTCATCGATGTTGAGCTGGATGTTCTAGCTACTATATAACAACTGCTCGCAATGATCTAGGTGTAACATTTGCGACAAGCGAAGCTGGTATGTGACCCTCTTTGACCTGCGATCTTGGAAGTGGCCTCAACTCAATAGGTGCAACGATGGAACCCGTCTCGTGGCAAGAAATGCGATGTCCCAAGACCGGTAGAATAGAAAAGCGCAAATGTGCCAAACCAGAAGGGCTTTGAGATGTCGTTATTTTTCCGATGCCTGTAATGATAGCGAGACCGTGCTATAAAACATCTGAATATGTCGAAAAATGAACGGCTGCCTCGTGGGACCCGTCCCAAAAAGGAAAGGTTAGGTCACCCTGTTGAAGTGTGGACGTGTGGTCGAAGCATCCAACTTTTGACTCTCTCCTCCTGGTCTCTGCTTCATGACGGCTGTGCTTTCCCCGACGGACCATTTTCGAAGGGACAAAGTCAACTCAATGGACGACAAACAGCTCGAGTGACTACTTTCACGCAAAGTCAGCTTCGAACCCGTTGCTAACCCAATGGTTCTCTAGTTACGCCTCCTCGTCTGTGGACTGGCGGGAGAAGTATAATGAAGTGAGTCACCCCCCTGTGTGCGGTAGATTCAATGATACGACTTTGTCCGGCTCCAGGTCGCGGACATGCTTGCGGAGACCCGTGTTGAACTCGACGAATTCCATGCAGCCAGTAAGGAACTCGAAGCAGAGCTTGAAAACGAGCTGCAACGCACGGAGAAGGCGCACCAGGACCTCAAGATTAAGGTGGCAAAGGCAGAGAACGAGAGAGACGACTGGAAGGTGCGCACAACATGGTCGCTCATCCTCAGCAGCTCAGTTCAGCGCGTAGAGTAAATTCATGACCTTGCAAACGAATTTCAACACGACGACGACATCCCTTCAACGCGAGCTTGACAAACTACGGCAAGAACATCAGCACCTCAAGATTCAACTTCGAGAGCTAGAAATGGGCAACGACGATTTGGAGCGCAACGAACGCGCAGTAACCTCTAGCTTGGCGGATGTGGAGGCCAAGTATTCGAAGGCATTGGAAGAGAAGATTCTATTGGAACATGAACTACTAGATAAGGCTAATGTGGAAGAGGAATTACAGCGGCTTAAGGATGAGCTTCGAGGTGAGTTCTGCGCGTACGCTTACTCTGGATTAATAATTGATCTCGTGTATAAGACGCAAACGTCGAGGTTGCCATACTCAAGGATCAGCTTGAAGTGGCATCCGTTCCTGTCGTCACGCCGCCTACGGAGATTGTACCCACCATTCCATCCAGCACATCTGCCTCTAGTCTGCCATCGAAACCACTATCATGCGGCGACAATCTACCCACGGCAGAGACACCTCGAGCGAAAGTTACACAACGACCCGCTCAGTCTGTGCTATTACAGCGCGCCGGTTTCCCGTCGAGCAAGTCAGAGTTCTCCCCGTCAAGTGGTATTGCGCGCTCAAGCACGCTCCCCGTCTTTGGCTCCCCCTCCGCCAGCCCTCGTACTCCAACCACTCGCCGCTTATCCCCCGTCCGTGTCACCTCCTACGCCTCTACCAACTCTACCACTAGCGCTACTTCCACCGCGACCAGTAGGAGCAAGACCATGCAAATGGCATCTGCTATCCGCGCCAAGATGGAGAACAGCCTACAAAAATCGTTCACTCGGGTACCGCGCCTCCGTAAACCGAGTGTTATGGGTCGCAGCAACGTGTTTGCCGTCCCTTCATTAGACGGACGCTCTTCTGGCAAATCATCCAAGTCCAATAGCATAGACGAGAATGGGGTTTCTACATCAACTGTACACCGAAGCATCGACTCGCGGCGTTCGAACGACAGCGGTAACGAGAAAGGGAAGAATAAGGATTCCACTGGGTGGGTACTCATCATGGAAGACTCTCCTTCGCCTCCGAAAGATAGAAGTCGCGACAGAAGACGAACTTCAAGTCCTTCTGGTCGCGCATATCGCCCCGAAGCCAGCTCAAGCAATAACCCCTCCCCGACTCTCATGAACCGAGGCAATCCACTCACTGTCAGCACTATGAATACGGGTATCAAGAGACCACAATCGCGCTTGTCTGGTGCTAGTCTTAGCACTACCACTAGCACAAGCTCGATCCCCACACCGACATCTCGACCCTCCACCCCCACCTTCTTGCCAGTGCCTATCGGAAGCTTATATTCGCAGTCTACAACACCTGGTTTGGCTGGCCTCAAGCGATCAACAGGGCCAGGACTTAACGGACCTTACTCCAAGCGGTCATCTCTTGGGTCAACGGCAACGCCTCCGGAAACAACGCCACGCGAGAGGCCCTTGACAATGCCAGTCCCTCCACGCTCAAACTCTGGCACACCGTCGTCAATGGCAAGCTCACGCAGTGATAGATCAGATCCTGGTAAGGCTTTGCCGCGCCTTCCTTCCCTACACGCCAACGTGACGATGCGTCAGTCAACAAGGCTTCCCATGACGTCTTCGGGCAACATTCTAGCTCAAAGCCGGATCGGCCGGCCCAGTGGGGGAGGAGGAATTGGTGGGCGGCGTAGTGCAGGAGATTCAGATGGATTGTTGGATTTGAAGAAGGATACACGACCGCGGGCGGGCAGCGCGACTGCGTTGTATGGCAAGTGACTCACTTATTCTTTATCTCTAATATAGTGGTCACGCGCCCACGTATTTGCTTATCCCCTTGCTCTCCCCGCTATCGACGATTGTTATGCAGGATATGGTGTATGCGTATTTATCTTTACTGATGAGTCCAAACCTCCAGTCTCCACAATCCTTGACTCGATGCCCTCTCCTTTCCTGCCTTCGGTGGCAATCTTGACCTGATGTAGATACCTCTATATTATGTAGCCATGTTACTGTACTTCTTAGATGACGGATGTAATGAACTATGATACAAACTCTCCCATACTCATAGACACGTTCGGATGTGTGGTACCTTGGTGAAGATGAGCTGAGCCTGCCGCTGTTATAAGCCAAGCCCTCCCCCGAGCAATTTGCCACAGCTAGCACCAGGAGCATCCCGGCCCATTGTCTTTGCCACCTCCGTTCGTGTAAATGTGGAAGTGGCCATTCAGATCACCTTTATCTCTTTGTCTATATATAACAAGTCCACAAACCATTTGGCCACCAAGGGTGCGCTGATATAAATACCAACTTGGTTCCTTTCCCTCTACAACCCCCCATCTACACTACCTCATTGCATTTACCGATTTATCTACTCTAAGCCATGTCATCCAACTCAAACGCGTCGACTTCTGGCCTTTGCCACCTCCCGCCCCACCTCCGCCTTCGAGACCGCATCGGTGACATAGTCGTCGTTGAAGGGACCCCGCGGCGAAGCGGGATTATCACCTGGATTTTTCAGCAAGATGGGGAGACGAAGTCGCACATCATGCTCAAAGACAACGGCAGGATTATTGGCGCCACACTCCTGGGTGGGCCAGCGAACGGTACTTGGCACGAATGGAACCCCAGTAATTACACTTCCCCGACGTTCTTGGTGTAAACGTGAAGCTTGGTCGTGAGTATTTTCAACCGAAGTGAGAGCCGTCAATGACTCTTGCTTATCGATAATGATGATTACAGAACGCTAAACAAGAAACGGACAGCGGACACAACGGAGCACGTATCAATTTCAGGTTACTAAGATATATATATATTACAAAACTGTTGCACCTGATCATATAAATTGCCTTCTACCGGAGCAAGGCATGATATCAACAGTACTGGTGTTGAACCAGGAGGTAACTCCTAAGCGTCCCTAAAGCCCACACGTTACCTCATCAATTTTCCAAACGAGGCGCAAGGGGTTGCAAAGAGACGTATCCGTGGTAGATGTGTGTTGAGGACGTTACGACACAGTCAATCTGCCGTTCTGACGTCCCAACCCATCAATACCTCAACCTCCTCCGAGTCATCAAACCACCGATGGAGGGCGAAAGCGACGTGCAGGACCTTTTCTTCTAGCAGCGGCCCAAGCCCCAGCTTAAAATTGGCCACCTCTCTCGCTTTGTCGTCTGTCCAATCGGACGTTGCATGAATTTCTGCACCATCTTCGATGGTAATTGTGACCTTCAGGTCAATGCGCTCCAACGCGGCACGTCTACGGAGTTGTTGAAGGACTTGCGACAAACCCTCGTGATCTGCCGTCTGAGGATACCGTACTTCGGACCCAAACAAGAATTTCTGGACATCGATCGTGAGGTGACGGAGGTGATCGGGAAATGGAAGGCGGTTGATGCACCCCTGAATCCAGCTGGTGAACCGATGATATGAGGAAGAGCCAGATAATCTGATCACTAAGTCGGACGGGCGGATATTCTTTCCAAAGTCGGGAATGGCATGACGAGCTGTGGCTAGATTCGCTACTTCAGCAAGGGATCATTTACTTGATAATAGTACGTGCCATATAATGTGAGATCGCGTAATCCACTCGGGACCCATGACGGTAGGACCCAAACTTCGCCAACTTCGACTCGAATGCTTAAAGATTCGAGGTTGGGACATTCGATGATCGGAGTATATTTGGGGGGAAACTTCATGCTGCGTAGCGCACCCATCCGGATAGGCAACGGTGCGATAAATTCAGAGCTTGGCTGGGAGTATAGGAAGGAGACGCCGTCGAACGACAGTTGTTCAAGAGTATTAGAGCATAACACGAGCATGCGATAGAGGCTAGAGACATTTGCAAAGGTCCATGCACGGAAGGTGAGGTCCTTGAGACAAGGAGCAGCGAGTAGAGACGCCGTAACCGAGAAAGGGGACGGCGGGCCATCCGTCAAGCCTCGTGCAATGCCATTCGCTAGGCACAAAGTGCGCAGATTCTTGAATGGTACAAAGGATTCTGAATTCCAGTCGGAGGCAAGGCAGTTTCTGTTATCCCAAGAGATAGACAAGTCGCGGATATGTTCGCTGAGGTGGCTAGCCGTGTGACAGAGAAAGGACAACCGAGGAGCCAGGTTCTTGTTCCCAATGATGATGCGATCGAAGATGTGAACGCGGCAGATATCGTCCCAACCACGGCATACGAGGGAGCAGGCTGCCAGTGTCTTATGCCGATCATGGTCGCTACTGACGAAGGTGATAATAATATGGATCAGCTCTACGGGGAGCTTTGCAACCATGGTGTCCTCGAGATGGGAGGGGTATGAAACTAGACTTGGGTTTTTATTATTAGGAGAAAATGATATACTGCGAGTAACATACGTACCAATCATCTGGATTTCGCGGTCAGAGTGGCCACCGGGACATTGGAAGTCACGTAGTCTATTCTAGTCTATTATTTGTTTTTATTTGCTCGGCATAATGATGATTGCTCGGACTCGGACTGTGTCTTGACTCTATAAAGTATGGCAGATAATCTACCCACTCCAGAACGCTCCCTCAACGGTCAGGCAGTCTTAGAAGAGGACGAGTACACGGCTGCGCTGTCTCACATCATTGCAAGGGACTTCTTTCCCTCTCTCGTTCATCTAGACGCCGCCCACCAATACCTCGATGCCTTGAAGACCGAAGACTCGAGTCTCATCAACCAATCTGTGCGCCGCCTCGAGCAACTCTCTAGCACACCAGCGCTCCCACGAAATGCCGCGACGCCGTCACAGACACCCTACGGACTCGGCGGCGAAACACCCTTGCGCACTCCCCGCACACTCGGCGACGAGCCACCGTCGAAACGCGCGCGCTATGACCTTGATATAAGTTTAGACACGTTCCAGGCACGGTATACGTCTGAAGATAACTCGAGCTTCACGAAGATTTTGGACGACGAGAATCAGAAACGGAGGGATAGATGGGCGTGGGCTTGGGAGGCGCAGCAGAGGGTGGAAGGGCAGAAGGCGAAGGCGATTGAGGGGAGGGAGAGGATGCTGATAGAAGGGCCGAGTGCTACGGGTGTGAGGGAACGGTTTATGATCGATGCACCGAAGCCGGCTGGGTTAATTACTGAAGGGGAGACAGAGGACGGGGAATCGAGTGAGGAACGCAACGAGGAATCAGAGAAGGAGAAGGGCAAGGGTAAAGAGTTGGTACTGCAGTCGGAGGATGACCAGCCCGTAGATGTAATGGCACCCAAGAAGGACACTCGTCCTGCTGGTGTCGATGGGTGGAGATTCAAGGTGCGTCTCTACATATATCTTATCTATAATATAGGTAACACGGAGACATTATTAGGCCCGGAATTCGCTGATGTTTCCTCCCGATGCTAACGAGTCACCATATCATCCATCCACGAGTGCTATCGCGACGCCGAATCCCAAGGTAGTCCTGCACAGCAACACACGGTTACCTGAGCAAGAGGAATCCACAAACTTCTCTCGAAGTTCATCAGCGCCGCCCAGTCCAACAAGAAGTCGCATAGACGCTGCGATATCCGGTACACCATGTACGTATACGGCGGATGCATCGTTTCTACGGACTCTGATATTGATTCTTTGTATGTAGATCGACCCCGTTCGCCTCCTGGTACCTTCTCACTGGTACCAGACCTCCCTTCGCCTACACCTTCAGAAATTGGGCCGAAAGCTGTTAAACAGCTAATGACCTGGGGTACACTGATGGGTACACCGCGAGTCATCTCATCTGGAGACGACATACCTACTCCAAGTACACCCTTCCGGATAGCCGCTCCATCTTCTCGCGAATCCCTCTCTCATCGCCTTTCCAACGATGCATCACGGCGCCTACGAGCTAAGGCTGATCTGATAAATGGTGGTCGAACGCCTAGTCATCCTTCAGGGAAGAAGCCCATGTCGGCGTTGGGAGCGACTGTTAGGAAGGGAGTAATGCCTCCTCCTTCATGGACGCCTCAACGGAATGTTGCAGCGACTCCTGGCTCACTCACCCCCGCTGCCAAACGGCTTCTCGACAGGACAACAATGGGCACCGCTGCCACTAGACGTGCTGAAGCTATGGCTCGTTCGGCTGGCTGGGAAGACAGGCGGCCCGAAAAAGAGAAAGAACTTGATAAAGTCAGATGGACACCCACTCCTAGTCCCGTTACAAGGAGAGTTTTGTAGATGAAGCGGGAATACAGTTGCATTATACATCGTTTGTGACGTACGGAATAAACTATGTGGTGCTATGAGGTGGAGGTTTTACGCCGCTTTGCAGCAGGCGCGTCTTCGTCGTTCTCCGTGACCTTGCCGTTCGATTCGCTAGTTGAATCGGGTGCGGGGGTTGTAGATGGCGGCTCAGCGGCCTTCGCCGGTGCGGGCTTTGCCTTTTTCTTCACGATGACACCCTTCAAGTTTCGCTTCGCGTCCTTCTTGACTGCGGGCGCAACGATGGGCTTGGGAGGTGGTGTGGGTTTGGAGGTAGAAGCGGATGCCGGAGGCTGGTTGATTGCAGTCGCGCGTGCCGCTACAGCTCTACAATATGCCGAGTTAGGATCACCCGGTGGGATGGCAATAGGTCTCTTACTCCTTGAAATTGCGGACCTCTTCTCCATCTTGCTCCTTCCGTTCGCGTTCCTCTGCTTCCTGACGTTCCCTTATCGAGTCGAGAAACAGGACCTCGTCTTCCTCCAAGGCTCGGTATTGGTTAGCTTTCGTATGCCATCAGCAGAAGCCCAGGGATGCATGCGCAGTTCTCATACCGAGCTTGGTCTTTTCCTCCCATTCTTCTTGTTTCGCAATCTATGGGAAGTCAATCGTCAGTGTACACTCTCGCTTGCGAAAGCGCAGTCACGTACCTTATTTGCAGCAAGTTTCTATTGTGCCGACGGATTATAATGTCCGGATCCATAGATTGGAGTTAATATCCCTGCTGCGTGCGTGGTCAAGTGTGGATGTAGCTCACTTCTGCGAGACTGCGGCCGTCGTATGAATCTTCAACCGGTGCTGGGGGTGGCACCTGCCCCAGTCTGAGGGAGCGATTAGTGTCGCGTCAAGAGCACAGCCAAGTGCCAGACATGCCTGGCGTAGGCAGCCTTCCACTGTTCATCCCTGCGGGCCCTTGCCGTTTCTACGTCGTCTTGGGATACAAACCGAGAGCCCACGGCTCCAGATGAAAGCGAGGGGACCATTGACTCTTCCATGATCGTAAGCTGTAAAGGTATTTGACAAGCGCCTCACTGGAGTTCAATCAATACAAGGCGTGTGACACGACTACGTAATCGCTAAGTAGGGCTATGCACTGACTTAGCGGGCATAAGGAACAGAAAATAAATAAGAAAGAAAGATGTGGAGGATGTAACTCCGCCTGCCCCCTTACCACTGCCAGCCCTTGCCTTACCTCTCCTCCAGAGGCTCTGTTGGCTGGATGAACCCTCCCTCCTCGTCCCGCACAAGAGCACCGTCCGCACCGTCAACAGCGAGCTTGAACAAATCGGCCAGTGTTCGAAGCAATGGCTTGAGACCCGCGGCGCCTCCAATATCCACTGTCATCACTTCTCCTCGTGCGTGTCGTGTGACGGAGAATACTGCTTTCAACACTTACCATATCTTCTTTCCACAACAGCATGGGCCAGGGACGAGCCTCCGTCGCCGAAGGAGCGCACATCCTTGAGCGATAGCCAGCAAGCTACAGAATCGCGGCCATCCGATGTGGCATCCCTGCAGTCATCATCATACCCAGGCTCGTACAATACTGCTTCGCGGTGGTGGGCATTTACGCTGCCCCGTCCGAGGGAGATGACCCAGAACGATCTACTCAACCCCGCTGCGAGACTGGAGAGGAAAAGTATCATGGACAGATCGATATCGTGGCTCCCTACGTCAGCCGCTATACGAGAGGCCGCTTCGTCATCACTGCGGAAGGATAGGGATAAAGAAAGGAACAAGGAAAGAGATGCCGAACCGGAATCAGCGCATGATCCATACACTCCGGTGCAGAAGTGGAACCCAACCATCACCTTACCTCCAACCCCAACGGCTCCGTTCACCGCACACCACAGCAAAACGCCTGGATGGGACTCTCCATGGAACGAAAGATCACCAGCCGGACCTTCCGGTATTGACCACACGTACGGCTTGGGCGCGAGCAAGGAGGCGGACGACAAAAATAAATACCTCACTCCGTGGCAAAGGAGAAAGAAACAGATCCGTCGGTTTATCCTGAATAACGTCTATGTCCCCTTGGTAAGAGCCTTAGTCCCCACCTTTCGGCTGACACTTACCCTTCTTGATAGTTGTTTCGTTTCATCAATATCTCACTGACCGCAGCGGCACTTGGCGTGGCGTTGCACATACGTCGCGTGGAACAGCGCTGGCATGTCATGGGTGCTGTGGGTAGTTCCCCGTAAGTTGATTAACACATATTCGGAACCTCCCATTCTCACCCTACCCCAGGACACTGGTGATTATATTCGCGCCCTTGACACTTGTACATGTCATGATTGCTATATATGTAAGCTAGCAGCCCCCCTCATGTGGTTGCGTACTAAAGGTCCGCATAGCTGGAATATTTCGGGCGACCTCTGGGACTGTGGCGTACTTCTGGCAAATTGGCCCACACGTTGTTTGAGGTTACTTTCATATGTGCTTGGTCGGCAGCACTTTCGCTGGCATTCGACAATTTCTTCACGTCACTAATTCCGTGTGCATCTTCCTCCGAGATCTCCTGGTACAGTCAACTACCACGACCAGCCCCGCCCGACCCCCTGGACGACGTCGTTGCCAATGGTGTGGCGAAACAGATATGCCGCGACCAATTATCCCTGATATGTCTTGTCGGCGTCGGACTGATCATGTATTGCACCAATCTCATCATCAGCTTGTTCCGGATATTTGAGAAAGTCAAGTATCATCCCTCCCCGCCCTCTCACACTGTATAGACGCACCACTCCGACTTCTATAAACGCTTCCATCTCGCTGCGACGCCCTTACCCTTTCTCCGCTTTCACATTCAATCTGCACTCGCTATCATTATTCGCCTCGAAAATGCATTCCAGACCTACGTCTTGGATGGCCCCCGCCGTCCAACTCATACCAGGGACATTGTTCTTACGTAGTTCATAATATCCTCTTCTCAGCATACGTTATCGACTGTATTGCTATGTACTTATACTGTAACGCAACGATAGTAGCCAGAGCCTCGCGTATCACGTCTCGGACTTAGATACGACTCACCCACACTCCTTCAATTTTATCGGATTTCTCGTTCAAGTTGTGACTTTGACGTGCTCCGGTCACGCGATAGCATCATTCCTTTGCATGTCGCATTTAGACTCTTCACCTTGCGCGGCCCACTGCCTTCCTTTAACCTCAAAGTTCAGCCACCATCATGTCGTATGAGTGCTGATCCCGCCAGCAACGAAGACCGCTCTGTGAATATTGAAATGACAATGTCGGACTCCGTTAGCGGCCAACCTAGCGACGGGGCCAAATCCTTATCCACTCTGAAGAAGCAGGACTACCTTCTGGGAATCGGCTTATTGCTGGTGGTCGTGTTCTTATGGACGTCGTCGAACTTCATTACCCAGGTCCGTGCTTATCGTTCCGTACCACGACCATGATAGATAGCTAATATCTGCGTAGGACCTCCTTGAGACGGGATACGAAAAGCCATTCATGTATGTTCTGTTTAGTCATCGGGATAGAAAGACTGACCTTATATGACTAGAATAACGTATCTAAACACGAGTGCATTCGTGGTCTATCTCCTCCCATTTCTCTATCGACAGTTTCGTGAATCCCGAAGTTACGGCAAAGCGTGCGTCTTTTTGAGTGGATAAGGCTTCGGAAGTGCTAACAGCACCTCGCAGTCGGACCACAGATGGATACCAATCCCTTGCCGTCGACGCTACCCAAGGGGACAGCGAAGCTGGAATTCAAGTACGCGAACTTTCCAAACTTTATCGCGCGCCGTCCTGACTCCCTTCTGATGAACAGCAACCTGCACCAACGCTGAACAACGAAGATGGTCTGCCACCCCTGACCATACGGGAAACTATTAAACTGGCCTCTATATTCTGTATATTCTGGTTCATCGCAAACTGGTCGGTAAACGCGGCTTTGGAATACACGAGCGTCGCCAGCGCCACCATATTGTCGAGCATGAGCGGTGGGTGAACAAATGACTGAAGGAGGAACATGAGTCTCATACACTTGCATGTACGATAGGCTTCTTCACATTAGCAATCGGGCGAATATTTCGTGTAGAAACATTCACGATGGCCAAGGTGTGTTCTTGTTGGCAGTTCCCAGCCCAACCTCCCCGCTGAAAATATTCTAGATCGCTGCTATTGTGATGAGGTAGCTTCACTATCCCTTCTTTCGAATGAAGCGCTCTAAATACCATCTAGTTTCATCGGCGTCGTTTTCGTGTCTATATCTGATACATCGGAAACACGAACAGAGAACCTCGTCCCCCGCGCAATGATTAATACATCCCCTTCACTAACGTCTCCCTCACGACCGCTGCTAGGGGATTCTCTCGCTCTCCTCTCAGCAGTATTCTATGCGCTCTACGTCATCCTTCTCAAGGTTCGCATCAAGTCTGAATCCCGCATCGATATGCAATTGTTCTTTGGATTCGTTGGCCTCTTCAACATCATAGGCTGCTGGCCCATTGCTGTCATCCTACACTATACTGGTCTCGAGCCTTTCTCTCTGCCACATGGTAGGAAAGCGATAATGGCCATCTTGATGAACGTGAGTCATTCATATTCCTCCATCCGAGTACGCCGAAACCTAGTCTGTGTGTCTCAGATGTTTATCACTTGGTCGAGCGACTACATCTACGTGCTAGCAATGCTCAAGACTACCCCGCTTGTTGTCACAGTTGGCCTTAGTCTGACGATTCCTCTCGCTGTGGTCGGAGACTTCTTCCTGGCCAAGCCGACCAAGGGCCAGGTTATCGTTGGCGCCATTCTTGTTGTGATTGGGTTTATTACAATTGGGGTAGATGGTCCGGGGCATGAGGGCTCTGAGGAAGAACACGTCGCGGCGGGTGCCAGTAGCCACCCGAGACGTTCGCAATCAGTGGCTCCTGAGGAAGTTGAGCTCCTTCCGGATGGTCCAACGAGAAATTAACGACATAGATATATTTATTTTACTTCTTGTTGTCATTGACATACACTACAATTATGGGCGCTAAATTGATAGTACTTCTTCTAAATTTTGACCGGATGGTGTGTCGAATAACTTGAAGACGACGGCGAGCTCGCTCACCCAGCCCTTGATAGCCAAAGGATAGAAGAAAACGCTTGGGTGGTCACTCACCATCAGCCAAAATCGATGTTAGCAAACGTCGCTTCGTTGCTGACGGTCCTACGGAGCAGGTGCTCGTAGGGAGTTTGGCAGCGGAAAATGATACAACGGTAGAGCCACACCCTTTTCAGTCTCGCGAAACCCTAGCTAACTAGACACCCCTCAGGCGAGCGAAATCCTTCAATTGGGGGACGCGACGGACAAACCACCATCGTTCACGAAGCGTGAAAAGCAGCAGCTGAAGCACGAAGCATTCTTACAGCGTACGTCGTCCTTTCTGCCCCTTCGACAGGCTTGTTCTGATTTTGGTACAGGCTTGGAGTCGGCGCAGACCCCTTATTCGAAGTCGCACAACCGTAGAATGAAGCGGAAAGCTAAGGAACAAGTTGCGGGGGGGCTGTCGTCGATGCATGAAGCGATCTCAATCATGGCGGAAGAGGCCGGCCTACCTCAGGACGATCTGAAGGCAGATTCGTTATCAACAGTCCAGCCTGCGCGAGCGAAATCGGGACAGATTGGACAGGGAAAGAGCGTCCCCTTGTCAAACGCGCAACGCAAACGTGCTTTGTGAGTGTCGAGAACGCCTGCCTGCGGAGGTGTATTACTGACATAGACCTTTTCAGAGAACTTGAGAAACTTAGGCAGCCTCTCATTCTCTCAACTCCACAATTCGCAGCCAGTCCATTCCAGACCATACGACAGCACGCCACGAATTCGTTACTAAAACATCAGGTCCCCAGCTAGCTCCAGTGTTGTATGTAAGCCATTGTACTATCTATAAGTCCGTGGTCATTCCTCCATCAAAGAGACCTGAAGAGGCATCTGAGTCCCTTCGCTCATCTTGCCTCTGACCATAGGGACCATGATTCCTGCGGGGAGCCTCATAATTTCCACTCCTTTGGGCAGAACGAATTTGAAATTCTCCACTGCCTCGACTAAGAGTGCTTGCAACTCGATGACGCTGGCTCGGACGTCAATGAGGATAGACAAGACGAAGAACAGTGACTCACGCAAATCGCCAACCGATACATGCTTGGACTCCGCCAGCTACAAAGGGTACGTGGGTCAGACGAGAATATAGAGTCATCAACGTCCAGTAAAAACTCACAAAACGTCATCCTAAACGTTGCATTGCTCAGACATCAGACATACATGAACGGCGTCAATCAGATCAAAGACTTACAGATTTGCGTACACTCCAACGGACGTTTGCTTCTCTTTTGACGTATCAAGGAATCTGCGCGGGTTCCATTCATCGGCATCGCTTCCCCAGACCGACGGCAGGCGATTATATGCGCAGATGGACACGATAAAATCTTGACCCTTTTGGATGGGGAGCTCTGTCAGGGTTTCTCCATCTTTGGTGACGATAGGCAATGCCAGTGGAAGAACGTCATCTCTTTCTGCAGTGCGTACTAGTGCAGGGACGATGGGGTAGAGGCGCAAGACTTCCTGCAGGCGGTAATATGAGTTCCGACTTGGCGGGTGCTAGTTGTGTACCTACCTTCATACAAGCAATGGTAAATGTCAAAGAGTCTAGGTGCAACATGGTGAACTCTGTGCCTCTGGGTAGTTTGGCCCGAAGCTCTCGGATTTCTTCTCGCATCATCTTCTGGTCTTCTGGATGCTTGGAAAGCTCATACAAAAGCCAAGCAAGTGTTAATGCAGTAGTCTCGTACCCCGCTAATATGATGGTCCTAGAGAACGACTCAGATCCTTGCTAAACCAAGATATACCCAAGTAGGACCTACGCCATTTGGGATAAGATCTCATCTTCGTCAAGTTGGCCTTTAGGGTCTTCGGACACGTTGGCTCGGACTACGTCGTAAATGAGGAGGCGAAGGGAGGCGAAGGACTCCAAGAAAAACCTGCTCACCTAGCACGCTCATGACGTCCCGACTGGTTCCATCTCCCATGGAAACGGATGCTCTCTGCTCAATCAACCCCTTGGAAACGCTCTTTGCCAACTTTCTGAAGGCGCGGAACCGGATGTACTCCTTTGTTGGGATGTACTCTACGTATTGGAGGATCGATGTAGGTATGTACTGCCACAATCCTTTAAAGAGAAGGTCCACCCCCGATGGGTAGAGTAACGTATCAGAACTACGAGCGCAGTTTAGATTTATACAGGACAGGACGGAAGTGGGACAGGACATACAAGAGATTTTCCATCGACTTGGACAGGGGGTTCTGGGCACTATCAATCGCGCCAAATCGATAGTCGAACGCCGCTGTGGTCCGTTGTAAGAACGCATGCTGAGCACTCCTCTGCGAGACTCACCTTCTCCGATGGCGTCGAGCGTACTTCGAGCAAGCCAGCGGGATACGTTGAAAGTATGCTCACCGGCTTGGATGAGGTCCTTCCATTTCTGGGTCATCTGCGCCAATGCCGATGGTAAACCTAACGCCCAGGTATACTGTGGGTGAAATGCGCACCCGAGAAGCAGTACTTTGGAAGAGCGGGAGGAAGGCTCGCAATTGCTGGGCTGTGAATGCTGGGTTCATTACTTTCCTATGGCGTTGGTGCGTATCACCTGTTGCCACTCAGAACCACGCCGCGGAGATGTCAAGGAATACTTCCAGGATCGTACCTGATGCCCACATGATACCCCTTCCAAGAATGTTGCGAGTAGCCTGGGCGGCGTCAGCACGCTTGGGATAATGATACCCCTTGGTATGGAAGATATGCTGGAGTGCACGAGGGTCGCAGGTGAAGACAACCCTTTTCTGTAGAGATCATCAATTCAGTCAGGCTGTGCGCTGAGCGAACTCGAGAACATACCCCCCAAGTACCCCTTGTATTGAAGGTGGCCCCGTACTCGCGTACCCACGGAAAATCGAGATCGCCGACCTCACTCTGGTTACGGATTTCTACTTCATTTCCTATAGACCGCGAGCATTAATCAGTCAGAAGAATGGATGGGGCATGATATATCTTACCCAGCAGCCATGAGGGCGAAGGCGGTCCTCTCAACTTTCTAACGTAATCTCGGCTACGCCGAGCGAAGGAACTAACAACCACAAGGAACAGAGCCGCGACAAAGACGTACAAAATGATGCCCATGGTTGTTGATGGTGACACCTTGTTACAGAAGAGAATTTATACGCAGGGCTCGAACAGATGGGAAAGTTCTGCAATGTGCTCTGCGAGTGTTCGGAGGACGGCCAAAACGCATGGGCCGGTAACATCATATAAATTAGTCACTCGGGGGATCTGCAGTATGGCAGAAGCTCACAAGTACCCCACCAACAACGGTGCTGTGTAGGCCACCCAATCCTGATACGTCAAACTCCATGCCATAGACGAATACTCCGCCGGTATGCTTCTTAGATTGCCTTTATCGATAATATGACCGCCGCCCGTGTGAGCCACCCAGAGTCAAGAAGCGGCAAAGTCAGTCTGAAGGGACGACATGTGCATGCGCAAGGTGGCCACCCTCGGCCTTAAGTGGTACATGTACGGACTCAGGGTTGCCTTCTTGGAAGTAAATATCCAAATAGGCAATAGGCGCTAAATCGCCACCAGCACCTTAACTGTTCGTACCAGCTTATGAGAAAAGGCGTGGAGACGCAATACTTCCTATCCGTAGAGTGATACCAAATCGATCTTTACCTTCATGCAGGCGTTGCTGAATGCCATCGAGTCTAGATGTTTCATGGTGAACTCTGTTTCCGGGTAGTTTGGCCCGAAGCTCTCGGATTTCTTCTCGCATCATCTTCTGGTCTTCTGGATGCTTGGAAAGCTCATACAGGAGCCAAGTTGGTATTGATGCCGTAGTCTCGTGTCGGCTAATATAATGGTCCTAGAGAACGCCTCAGATCCTTGCTAAACCGAAATATACGAAAGTAGGACCTATGCCATTTGGGATAAGATCTTGTCTTCATTAAGTTGGCGTTCAGGGATCACGAACACGTTGGCTTGGACTACATCATAAATGAGCAGGTGAAGACTATTAGGGAGAGCCTACTTGCCCAATACGCTCATGATGTCCCGGTTGGTAGCATCCACCAAGAATACGGAGACCTTCTCCTCGACCAAACCCTTTGAGTTCTCGCTAGGCCGCTGAAGGCACGAAATCGGATACACTCCCTTGTCGGAATATACTCTACATATCGAAGAATGGATGTGGATATGTACTGCCATAATCCCCAAAAGAGAAGATCCACCAGAAAAGGGTAAAGTAGGCTATCGGAACTTTGCATCTACTTCATGACTGGCTATCGATCGACGGAGCGGAAGCGCTAGGACAGAATGTACAAGAGATTTTCTAACGACCTGCCAAGGGGGGTCTGAGGGCCCTCTATTGCGTCAAACTGATAGTCGAATGTTGCTGTGGTCCAATGTAAGAATGTGAGGCGAGCACACTACGATTATACTCACCCACTCACATGGCATCTAGGGTACTTCGAGCGAGCCATTGCCATACGTTGAAAGTCCGATCACCAACTTGAATGAGGTCCTTCCATTTCTGGGTCATCTGCGCCATTACAATATTAACACCTAAGTACGATGCACCAGATGAAATGCGTATCTGAGAAGCAGTGCTTTGGAAGAATGGAAGGAAGGAATGTAATTGTTGGGCTGTGAATGCGGGACTCATCACTTTCCTATGGCGTATCACCTGTTTTCATATCAGAGACAGGACGCGGAGATACTAGGGGACCTCTACGACCCTACCAACTGCCGATGCGATACCATCTCCAACCAGCGTTACGAGCAATCTGGTCTGCATCCTTACGTTTGGGATAATGATATCCCGAGGTTTGGAAGATATGCTGAAGTGCATGGGGTCGCAGGTGAAGATGTCAGTCTTCTGTAGATATCATCAAGTTTATCACAGTGGAACAACAGCTGAACTGGAGAGTAGAGGAGTAACCTACCCCCAAGCGGCACCGGTCTTGAAGGTGGCTCCGTACTCGCGGACCCATAGATAATCGAGGTCGCCAACCTCGGCCTGGCTATGAATTTCGAGTTCATTTCCTGTCGACAACGAGCAATAAGCCCAAAGGAAGGACACGACGAGTTGAAAACTAGCAGTCACGAAGATGAGAGTGGCCCCCTTAATCTGCCAACGTAAACTCGCCTACGGCGGGCGAAGGTGCTGGCAACCAGAAGTAGCAGTCAGTACAAAGGAATAGGCAAGGATACCCATCGTTGGTCATTGTGGCATCCAACAGATTCTATATTCAGAGCCTCTAATAGATCAGAACGTGCCAAATCGTACACGACCAAAGCTTGTGGCATGAGCCGCAATCGGGAGATCTGCATCCCAGAGGAAACTCACTCGAAGTACTCCACCAGCAGATGCTAGGTAGGTCAGCCACACGTCCAAATCCATGCCCTACTCTTGCAGTGCTGTTCTTTTCGCTTTTCGATAGCTTCATGTGAAGTCTCGGGACCAAAAAAACTCCGGGCAAGTATCTGAGGGTGCTGGCATGTAACCTCATCCCGCATGGCATCGCTTCCTTCGATGGACCTTCGTACATGACTGAGGCTAGTACGGTATAGTGGAAGACTGATTTGCCGACTCCGGGTTCGCTTCTGCGAAGTAAGCATGCCAATGGGAATGTAATAATTTCCAACTTGATGACGATTAGGTAGTAGGCGTACATCTACAAGAAGGGTATACAACGTACAACATTAAGAACATCATTGAACACGGACCTCATATGTCCAATGTGGCATGCAAGGTTGCCCTGAACCGAAGGAGATGGAGCGTGAAGTAACTCTGTTTACAAGCTCGCGAAGCCTTTGTGCCTTATGAATCATCCCCTTCTTCGCGTCCCATCCCCGCGCTCCAAACGGTGCTGCCGCTTCCACTTCCACCAGCACTTCGACGGCTTCGTCTTCCACTTCGAGGAACTATCTCCGTGAAGCCACCGCTATTTCCACGCGCCATATCTGCACTAAGCTGACGCTCCTGAGCGTCCAAAGCAGCTAAACTGTTAACAGCTTCAGCTTGCTCCAAAGCTTCTTGCGTCAAGTTGGGAGTGTTCCCAATACCGAGACCAACGGATGAAGATGACGGGCCATGCAACGAAGGCGTCGACTTTGCGGATGAGGCATCCGAATTGTCCACAGATGACCCAAAGCCGAACAATGAGAACCTTCGATTAGGATTCGCACTTGCAGTAGCAGGATTTGATGCGGGAGGGAGTACAGGGCTCGGAGGGACAACAGGGGAAGGGGATGGCTGAATCCCCATAAGCTTCATTGTTGCATTCAAACGTTCGCGCTCCTTCCTGTCATCCTCGTCTTCGTGTGTATCAAGCTTTCTTGCCCCAGTCACTGGGCTAGCACCGGGCTTCAAGGTTAGTGGACGCAAAGCGGAATTTTCGGGCTTCTTCTCAGCACTGAAAAGGGAGAAGTTCTTCCAATCGAAAGACATAGAACGCCGTTGCGCTTTCGCACCGGTAGCCGGTGGCTTTGGGTCTAGCTTCGGCACATGAGGGAATGATGGAGAGTGGCCTTCACCGGAGGATGGTGTGGGATTGGAGGACGAGCGGCCGATAATGGCGGACTGGGGCCGAGGCTTAGGTGCGGCTTTGGCCGGAGCAGGCGAGTTTGGTATGGAGGCTGGCATTGTGGTGGCGACGGGAGTAGGCGAAGCTTCATCATAATCAACAGCAAGGACCCGCTCGAAGCCCCCTTGAGAAACGATGCGATCGATGATCTTGGATGCATACAATGAAAGGGCCTTGTTCGCATCCTTGAGAGACTTCACTTCGGTTCGTAGTGACTCAACCTCGCTAGGCGACATCAAGCCGCCGCTCTCTGAGGCGGACACCTTTCTACTATCCGTGCCCTTCTTGTTTCGTTTCGCCTTGCCAAGCGGGCGCTGGTCATCCAGCTGATTGTCTTCCAGCAGGTCCTTGTTCTCAGCGCGGCCAAGTTCGGCGGCAAGATCGAGTCCGGGTCCAGTGATGGGGAGGTCGGCC
Source organism: Pleurotus ostreatus (assembly GCF_014466165.1). Taxonomy (NCBI): domain Eukaryota; kingdom Fungi; phylum Basidiomycota; class Agaricomycetes; order Agaricales; family Pleurotaceae; genus Pleurotus; species Pleurotus ostreatus. The sequence continues at coordinate 2,586,920 of NW_023503157.1, read as the reverse complement.
AGTGATTCGCCGGGTGGGCGTCGATCAGAAGAGTCAGAGGTGCCGCGTCGACGACCTGTGCGGCCTGGTAGACGGCCAGGATGCTGTGCGGTAGATAAGTCCCTGTCGAGGTCGTGTTCGAGCTCCTCTTCTGGTTCCTCGTCGACTGGATTAAGGGTACTTCTACCCGTGCTGTGCAAGCTCCGATCGTCATTGCCTTCAAGTTCTTCGCGGTCATCGTCGTCGTTGCTGTCAGATCCCCCGCCAACTTGGCGCATCAAGTTGAATTGCCCGCTAAGTGTCCTCTCCCGTAGGAGAATCATGTAACCCTCATTGTCCTCCTGCAGTTCGTTATTGACTCGTTTCAAATCAACTAGCTGTGATTGGAGAAGAACTAGAGTGCTCTGGAGAGACGTATACGATGTCGAGAGCGTCGAAAGTTCAAGCCTCATTGAAGTCATCTCTGCTGGCTCTGCCTCCGGATCATTAAAGTCCTGCCTAGGTTCTACTTCTTTGACAGTTGGGATAGATTCTTCCTCCTCTTCCTCGGGTATGGGTTCTGGCTCTGGTTCAGGGTCCGGCCTTTTACGCGCCTGCATCAAGGACTGTATCCGAGATTTGAGATGCTGTTCGTTGTCATAGAACGCCTGGCGCTCGGCCTCAAATGTGGCAGTCTTGTCCACTCATTAGTTTGAGTAAATCCGGAAGCGAAACCCCTCTGACCTGTTCATTATACCGACGCTGCAAATCTCGCTTTTCCTTCTCTAGTTCGCGTACCTGGGCGCGCAATTTCTCTGCAACGTCCATATGCTGAACCAGTTCAGCCTCGGAGCGAGATTGCTCAGCGTACAATTCGTTAAGACGCGTTTCGGCTGCATGCAGTACGGAGGTAAGACTTTCTATCTCTGCGCCTAAATTTGTGATCGTCTGGTCCTTGTCCTGCAATTTCACCAGTAGCTGTGTATGTCGTAGGCCATTAGTGACATGGCTGTACACCCAAAGTGATCGCTGTACGTACCTGTTCTCTCTGCTCAGTCTCTTGCTTCAATGCAGCAGAAAGAGATTCCCTTGTCTCCCCATTCACGACCGGCGATGAGGGTGCTTTGATTGAGGCCCGTCGAGCTGAATTGGAACTCAGAGAAGACGGCGTTCGTGTAGACGCTGCTGAGCGAGCTGTAGCACCCCTAGTGATGTTCGAAGTCGGCGTCGGCGAGGGCGACGAGGGCGTGCGCCGACTCGGGGGACTTCGTGTTGCTACCGTGTTGGCCATGATGAGAGAAACGTGTCAGGTCGTAAAATGTCGTTGATTCGTTTACGGTGGTAAAAGAAAAGAAAAATGGAGAGAGGGCGTTTCGCCGTTGCGCTAGCTGAATGAATTCGTGTCCAAGTCTAAACGGGAGAAACAGAAACAGGTGGCATCAATGCTGCGAAATGCATCATGCATGTGCCACCACTGCAACTGATGATCGGCAGACGGTGTCTCTAAGGGATTGATCACGTGAGCTTCATCAAGCGATGTTGATTAGATGAGATTAGATAAGAATCCAACTTCCTTCTTCCATCCTTCATGTCCAAGGCCGCCCAAACTCTCTTGGAAGAAATCCACTCGGAGTCTTTACAGGTGGTACGGTGTCTCAAGTTTGTTTGATCCCCACCGTTTCACAAATTTACTTGATGAACTAGCTCCTTGCTTCTCTCCGACGTGAGATCTATTTAAAACTATGAAAAATCTTCATCCTGACCTTCCGCGCATCAGCGCATTCCGGACTTTCGGAGGTGGCCCACGCGGACACGATCTCCACGAGTTCCAGTGCTGTTGACACTTCCCCGTCGTCGACCTTCAGACTCGGAAACGTGGTCGAAATACAAGGACCATCGGCCTCAGGCAAATCCCATTTGGTGTACCACCTCGTGTCCCACTGCATCATTCCGCCAGAGTATGAAGACTGCGCCCTGGGCGGGTGGGGTAAGGCTGCAATGGTATTTGACTCCGACAACACTTTCAGCATCGCGAGAGTAAAGCAGATTCTCCTGAAGCGGTTGGAATCAAGATTTGCTACGCAACCCCACCTGTGGACCGCAGAATGGCGCTCCGACATCGTTGAGAAGTGTCTGGACCATTTGCACATATTCAAGCCGTCGTCATCAATCCAACTTGCCGCAACACTTCGTAATCTTCCAGCATATCATACCGACAACTTACCCCACACGGACATCGGTGTCCTTGCTGTAGATTCAATCAATGCCTTCTATTGGATGGATAGATTCATCGTGGAACACCCTAGCTCCTCTGGAAAGGCGTCTAAAGCTACTGTTAACCCCTTCCAACACGTCATATCATCATTGCGCGCTCTTCACGCTGCGTACCGGCCTCTTATCCTCCTCACAAGTTGGCTGATCGGTCCGAACCAGTCTTCGTCCAACTGTACCTCCGACAGACAACATCCATCTATATATGCCGACCCTCGTCATCAACTGCGCTCTACAACGCCAATGCCGTCGGGTACAATCACCCATCGTGTTACGATGTCAGTTATACCTGCGCCGCAACCTTTAACATCTGCGGATCCAAAATGGCCCTCGCCGCAGTTCGTGTGCTCGATCCAGAAGCCAGGGCATGATTCCGTTGGTCGTTTCATGTTGCAAATCAATGATGGCGTAGACTGTAGACTTCCTGAAGGCCAAAAATTTCTGGTATCCGTCTGCTAAGTTTAATCTTTGACGCTGTAACCGCCTCACGTTTGATGTGTTTAAACTTATAGTTGTATCAAGTACTTTTGTTTGTTTATAACCGTGTATATGATTCTGCTCAATGGGCGATCCCAATAAGTGTAGCAACATAGACCACATCAATCACTGGATCATGGATCATAATCAAATCCTGACGTGCGCAGAAAGGTCGGTTTCGAGAGAATCGAAACGTCAGGTAGACGAGCTAAGTCGACTGAATGATTGGCACGGCGCCGCAGCTCGTAGGTGTTCACCATGATGAAATTGTTGTGGTAACTATACATGGAGATGATAACGTAAAAATCTAGGCTACAAGCTGTATGGATGCGGAGGGGGGATGGGGGTAATGCTACTGATGACAACTACTACAAAACAAATATGAATACGCAGTGGTAACTATATCAATTAGTACTATAAAGTAAAATATAGATAATATAGACTCTAGAATGCTTACGCGAAAATAATAAGTTATATAAATGGTCCATTGAAGGCCATAATCCGTCCGACGATTAACGTGAAACACCGAAAATGCTATCAATTTGTGACTGGTAAGCTTCTTCGACTGCCTTACGGCGAATGTTGCCCTTGGTAGCTGTCCTTGGGAGTGCTTTCCGCGGTACGACGACTATCATCTTCGTTGATGTGATACGCTCGTGGAGATATCGCCTGGCGTGGAACTGCCGAGTCTTGCGAATGATCTCTTTTTTGAGCTTTTCGTGATCAATGTCACTTGCAGGCTCCACGAACAAGACAGGCGACGGGCGCCCAGTGCCGACAACAATGCAATCGTCGATTAATGAACCGCACATTGCGCGAACATTATCCTCGATTGCTCTAACGAACAGCGCGTATCAGCATGAGGCACCAAGGTAACGAATTTCATATAGACGTACTTGGTATCACAGCGAAGGCTGTTTTCGGATTTTATCCAGTCGTCGTCACGTCCGCGGAAGACATAGGCACCGGGTATGGGTTCCTGGAACAGATCGCCTGTATGGAAGTGACCGTCTTCGGAGTGTCGTAAAGAGGCATCTGGGCAATCACCCGAATCAGAGTAAATGACCAATTCGTACATGCGACCTGTCGACTGATGCTCTGCTTCTGAAGGGGAGACGGGTGCAATAGGCTCGAAACCGTAGTGAACACCCTCGAGCGGACGCAAGAAAGGAGCTGTGCGGTCACGTCCACCGATAGAGAGGAGCATTGCACCGCATTCAGTGCTACCGAATAGATTCTACAGTGGTCATGAGGTGAAGGAACAATGATTAATTGTCCAAGATGCTCACCCGTATCTTCATGCCATGATTGTAGGCCCATTCCTCCTCCTCACGAGCTAAGGGGAGACCACTGTACAGGATTTCATCAAGGTCGACAAGCTTCGATAGAAGTTTGGGGTCCTGTCGTGATTTCCGGAGGTGATTGGCGAGGAAAGTGGCGAACTGGTTAAGTCGGTTAAGGCCACAGTCCTGGATCATAACATGTAGCTCTTCGGAAGAGAAGTTGATTGCAGTAGGCTGAATGACACAAGAACCATGCTGAAGGGTGCCAAGAAGCACTAAAACACAATATTAGGTGGCGTTCAAAAACTTTCGAACAGCTAGAAAACTTACTGAATGTCTGGCCAATATGGCACATACTTCCCCTGTACCAAAATTAGCAACGAACTTAGTAAAGAAGGCGAAGGTGCTTACATCCATACAGTGACATCTTGCTTGGAAGCATTGATCGGCTTGCTAACTTGATAGGACTTCTTCACCGCCGATTCTAGCCACCTAAAGCTGCAAGGAACGAGCTTGGGGCTTCCTGATGTCGAACCACTGGTGTGGAATATGAACGCAAGATCTTCGGGCCGGTTATCAAGACGTTCGGGTAACGGTTCACGTAGGGGATCGGCTTCGTCGTATTCCATTGCAACATGTATCGGGACGGGTGCTTCAAACAACGTGGATGCGAAGGTTGCGTCGTAGATGAGCGCCTTCGCGCCAGCTTTCCCCAACAGTTCACAGACAACCACAGGGTTTGGTAGTCTCAGACTGAACATTTGAGGGATGTAGCCTGCTCGAGAAAGACCATATATGTGCAGCACATCGGTGTAGGTCATCCCACCAAGCCTACAGATGTTAGAGTGAATATCGGGGATGGGGTCACGTAAGTTGTGAACATACCAAAGACCAACGATCGATCGCCGAGGCACACCGCTACTTCTCAATTTATGTGACCAAGATCGAGCAAAGCGCTCGACGTCGTGTTGAAATTGTGAGTACGTGATCGACTGCCATCCTGCAATGTTGTTACTCTCATCGAGTTGAGGGAGTTTGAAAGCTGAGGCCGAAGGATATACGGAGGCACTCGTCTCGAGGACGGTAAGATGTGAGGAAGACATCCTTGAAAGGGGTGATAGGAAGTAGAATATGATGAGGCATTCAGGGATATGCGTCCGATCTTTATAGCGGTTGCATAGAAAATGCTATATCCGAGTCAATATCGGGAGCGGCTAGGCATAATTGGTAGGCGTGGGTTGTAATCGTTGCTAGGTCCTATCTTTGGTTTCGAATAGCCTTGCCTGTCGAAACGGGATGGGTGAAACACAGAACAGATAGGTACACTTTGAACGGAGCCGTGGATGAATTGATCCATTTGGTGAACCACCGCCGGAATGACATTGGTCACCAAGTACGGTAGTGAGATTCAACACGGTATGGATAAGGAACAAGATCGCTCCTAGGCGATGTTTTCCGAGTCAAAGAGAGGCGATGCGTACTCCGCATACGGCCGCTGCGGTTGATTAGATTTATGGGCGGAAATTTGGCTGAGACTGATGTTGCATCACCGTTAGGCACGGAAGTATAACCAATATATGATCACGTGCCTCGAAGAAATACCTTCACAATATTGGATAGAATTGAGAGTCGGGCTGAGCTTCGTGTCACTGGCGACATTGGATGCCATGGATGGGCTCTGTTGACGGGTCTTGTGAGAGATAACAGCATTTCGTAGATACCCCCCGCATCAGTATGAGTCATAGAAAGTCGAATGGCATGACAAAAAGCAGTGTTAGTGAGCGATGGGCAACCCTGGCGTGGATGATTACTGAGGCTGCTTACATTACTTTGAAGCTGTAAACGGAGACGCGTTCACGTTATGCTCTTGTGCCATGGCACCACGATGCAAAAGAAAACTTGAGGCCGATTACGCGGAGTGCTTCAAGGTTTTTTTTCTGCAGACTAACCTTCCATCGAGCTCGGAAATATGTGGCCGAGGGCATTATTCATCCGTTCAACCGAGCGTTACTTCCCTGATTGGGCGGCCAGGGTTTGCTCTACGAGCGCATGAGCATCCACGCCAACGACAAGGCGATGCGATGCTGTAGATCATCTGACAGGCGGGGAGAGGCCTTCCAGAATCAAGGGCAAACTTTGAATACAAGGCCACTTGCGACCTTCGTGCATCGTGTACACACCAAGAAGACGGGCATACAAAATTGGCGACGAAATCCGGCTTTGAGTGGCCACCATCGTGCCCTGTAACATCTAGGACAGAGCTGAACGGAGTCGGAAGCCGTGATCAAGTTTTGCACCGACACCGCGCTGGTCGCAGAGAGGATCAGAGTTCCCACGGTCAGGTCAGTTGGTCCTACGATCACGAAAAACATATCAAACACACAAAGGTTCATCTGCATCAATAACTGGTCCGGCTGACACTGATTATCCTGCTCTTTACAGTATCCTCAGTTCCTGCAAGAGCTTCATGCTCCAGAGTACCCGCTTCGCTGCCAAACATTTTTGCCGGCTAGGTACGGTGTTGGTCAATCAAGCAGCCTTAACACAATGGGGCCATCACTCGACCTCGCTTGACAAGTCCCCTTCGTTTCACCCCCTTCGAAATCTGCAAACAGACAGTGCCACCAAAGCTTCGGACGCCACAATGCAAGGCCAATCCCTGCCAGGCGAACTGCTGGTGCTGCTAGACTCAATGCTCACCTTCGATGCGGCGTTGCGGATGGTCAAGAGTTCGCCTACGATATCACGTCGTCTCCTTGACGGCAACGCAGCCCGGGGCCTTGCTGTGGAGTTAGCGCGAACCGAACGCCCTCAACGATCATTACTCCTGATACGACTGGCCCACAAGCTAGGATCTCAACTGAAGCAGAACGTCTACGAATGTACAGCTCACGAGTATGCATCAAAGGCTAATTGGGCACAGGTCCTCGACGTGGTTTCCCTCGGTGTCGAGTTGTCTGGTCGAACCACCCTGCGTTTGCTGAATTGGAGGACGAGGGCTCTCATCGAGGAACAAAATTTCTCCGGCTTGGAGGCAATTCTAGGCGAGTTCGAAAAATACAAATTATCTCCCAGTCGACGGACATTCCATCTCCTGTTAACTGGCCACATCCGTAACCACAATCTCCATCAAGCCAAAGCCTGTCTCCAGTACATGTCAGCCGCCGGCTGCCCCCCAGATGCATCGACATATTCGATCTTGGTTACGGTATTCCGACCTTTGGGAGCTGATCCAGAGGTACTCGCACAGGCAATACAATCTCTCCCCGATCTCCAAACGCATGGGAATACAACGACTGCGGTACTCAACAGCCTACTTCAAATATATTTTGACGCGCGCCGACCGCCCGAAGTACTCCGTATATTGTCAATGTTCAAAGGACACGATACAGCTGCGTCCCTTGCTTCCACATATCGAGATCACGCGGTGACCGGCGAGCTGTACGAGAGCGTAGATACCCCGCCTTCGACATATCAGCTTCCAAATCTACCCCCAGTAACACCCGATGCCGCAACATTCAGCATTTTGCTTAATGATGCTGCTAGGCGACATGATATCTCATCTGCATCAAAATATCTTCAAATCATGGCACACGCAAATGTGAAACCCACTTCTGACACTGCGGTATCATTGATTCACGTCTTATTTGCAACCCATAATGAAGCCACCGCTCTGCAATTAGTATCACAGGTGTGTGGAGCCGGAGCCGGAGAACTCAGCTCTCTGCTACAGGACACACCGCCAACTCTCCATCTTCCGATAGCCATCGACCACATCTCACCAACTACACAAATACTCAACGCTCTTCTCAAGGGGCTTCTAAAGTCTCCCAATGGCTTTCGTTGGTGGCATGCGGTACTGAGGCAGATGCATGTGCACGGTCTTCAACCTAATTCAATGACTGCCGAACTCCTCTTGGCATACATGGACAAGGTCGAGGGCGCTCGCCCGCGGGAGTTACTCCGTACACTTAGATTTCTTTCTCATTCCAAAGTGAAGCCAACTCTCCGGCACATGCACATAATACTTCGCTCCATCCTTCGCCGCGAGAAGCAAGTAGTCTACGGCAGTGGATGGAATGCTCTGGCGGCTAGATTCTCCTCCAGCCGACGGGACGAAGCTTCTCCTCATCTAGACCGTATTTCCGATGTCGCAGACATGTTAGACCCGACCGCTGGTATTAGCTTAACAGCTCGCCATCGATACCGTACCCTTGCAAGACCGTTGATTGAAAATCTCACTGAGCGCAAAGTGAGAAGCGACCCAGCCATGTTCGCCATGCGCATCAAACACGATGGAGTAATGCGATCCGACTTAGATTCTGCGAGGGAAGTCTTCCATGCCTACGTTGCACGAGGATTGCGTCCATCGGCGTATCATTTTGCTTCGTTGATGGAAGGACATACGCTCGCCGGTGACATATTGGGCGCGGAAGATGTCATGCAAGCGGCGGTTGATGCTGGGATAGAGCCTAGCGTCGTCATGTATACGACGCTTATCGTTGGCCACGCGCGGAAGGGCAAACCACATCTAGCTCTGCGGACCTTCCAGCGAATGCTGGACGCGGGCGTCAAACCTGACGTTCCTGCTATCGACGCAGTCGCAAGTGCATTTTTCGCGGCAGGAGCTTATAGGATGGCCGCAAGAGTCATTATCAGTCTATGGCCCCGCGTTGGCCGTTTCCCTCCTGAACTGGCTGACGCCTCCCTTCGTGATCTGGCCCGCGAATTTCGCAAACTTCATGGCCCGAATGTACGTAGAACGAGCCCAATGACAAAGCCTCAGAGTCGGACGTTACGTCGCAAAACTGCGAGGCTTCTTTCTTTGTGGGCAAAGGTCAGTAACAATCCCAGTCTTACACGTCCAACTTCGTAGCACTTGTAATTGGCATTAGAGAAGAGATGGGTACATTCATATTTTAAGTTCTCTTTTGAGTGTGTAGTAGTTACATTACTTTAGTCCTTCACATCTGTGACATCTGTCGAATAAGTGATCATACATTGTTCACGATCTAGAATATTTAGCATCGAGAAGGCGCAGGGCGTGTTGAACAGCATTGGTAGATACTTCCCGGATGCGTTGGCGCCCACATTGAATCAAGATCTCTTCTGGTACCAATCGGGGAGGAGGTGACCGCAGGTGCTCCCTTTCACGGTATCGCGCGTGTGGATCTGTCAGAAGGACGGACTGCTGGTCTGCGCCCGCCGCGTCGTTATGCGGGGGGACAGGTGATGGTAGACGCTCAGGAGTGATGCTACCAGGGGCAGGCGATATTACGACTCGAGGTCCCGTGCACTTGGAGCGACGGGCGACTACATCCGCGAGCAGTTCTAGGTCAGAGAACTCGACATTGGGATGGGCCTTGAGCTGCTTCCAGGCATGGTTGGTAGGCATGGTGTCCTCATCAATGGGGTATGGGGATACGGCAGGCCGGGGTAGGGACGCCATCGTGCGATGACTACATGTATGAGACTCTGTCTGAGCTTCGCCAAACGCTGCGGAGGTTTCACCGCAGGGGCAATTGTCACATGGGGCTATCGTAGACGAGCTCTTTCCAACGGCAGCACAAAAAGCCTGACCGAAGGAATCATCAGAACAAGCTGAGCAGTTTGAAGGGTCGCCTGTGCACGTAGCCCGAGAGGTCTGGGAGGCAGGGATAACGGGGAAGATCACTCCTGGGAAGGATTTGGCGGCACGGCGCTTGAGGGGGACTGGTGGCTTGTAAGCGGGGAGGTTGTCTAAGATGGAGAGTTGGTTAGGCGCAGGCGACGGATCAAGACGGATCGTTCCCTCGAGCGGGGCGATAAATCGTGACTGTTCGGCTGCTTCTATTTTGAGGTTCGTTGCATTCATGCGCTCGGCGTCTGCTTGTTGTTGCATAGCCAACTCTCTGCAGACACAAGGCGTGTCCTCGTTGCAGAAGCCGCAATCAAATTGTGGGAACACGGCGGGCTCATAATTAGCCATGGTGATATTCTGCTTTGTGGCAGAAAAGTTAAGCATCCCCGGCAAGGACGAGTCGCCATTCAAGTCGGCAGAGTGGACTTCAAGGGGAAGAGGGGAGAATCGCGTTTCACACGACCCATTTGAGTCCGGGGAAGAGACCATAGATGGAGGGGATGGGAGATAGGCGGCTGATAGTGGCGACACAGTCATAGGATTTGATGCCTCTGCCGTCAATGTTCTAGACCTCTTCCTCGTGGAAAGCGCGGAGGTAGGCGAAGTAGCCCTCGAGCGCTTCTTGTCTATGACTTGATTGCTACCGTCCTGCTCGAGCTTGAGTAACCTCTCTCTAAGAAATGCATTCTCAGAGCGAAGTTTCTCATTTTCCTCCTTTAGCCTCTTAGCAATATTTTGTAGGGCGACATTGCGCTCTATTTCTCCTTGTTCGTAAGAGAGAACCCGAGCCTGGAGCTCGGCAAGCTGGGACTGCTTGCGTTCTCTAAATGCACGTTGTGCTGCCCTATGAAAATGCCATCAGGCGCTACCATTGAGGGTATTTTTATTGAGCACTAACCTATTCTGAACGCGCCTCCCTTTACTTTCCGGCTGTCGATTGAGTCAGTGGCAGGGTCTCTCGTAAAGAATCTATACACTTACATCCTCTTCGGCCTTAGCGGGTGTGGTTGTGTCTTTCTTCGGCTTTCGCCCAGGCTTCGGTTTGGGCTGTATAACCCATTCTTTAGATGCTGGAGGCATATTAGCCGACGATCACAGTAGAGCGCGCTCCGGAGGACGTACGGGTAGCCCAGAGAACGCTTGAGGACGCTTGTGCGGGAGTGGTGGAGGCAGAAGCCATAAAGAGCCCGTCTAAAAGGATGCACGGTTGATACGGGGTCAGAGTGATAAAGTGTGAGAGAAGGCGAACCAATCGAACGGATGGGAGGGCAATCCCAGACTTATACTTGAAAGTGGGAGATGGAAAGTGGGCCGATATCTGATAAGATGGGGAGTCTGTTGACGCCTGTTTGCTGATATCGTGGTCACAGGATTATCGTGAGAACAATTATGGTTTCCTTTCACTAAATTAGGCGAGCGTGCCTGGCGCCGAACGGAACTTCATCCCTATCTCCTCCACTTTGCTGTCTGTAGGAGAAACCTACCAACTCGGATCCGGGTCTTCCTGTGAGAGCTACCAACTCAATATTCCACGACAAGCGGGCATAACTGAGTGACATTAGCCGGGCCGCGATCCAATAGTGTTTGCCGACATTACCGTCTCTCACAGTCCATGAGTAACACGTACAGAGATTCCCAACGCGACTAGATACAGGCGTGGCCAATCACTCGACTACCTCTTCCTCCGTTTGTTCTATCACCTCGTCCACCCAAACTTCAATCTCCTCCTTTTCTTCCTCATCGTGTCGGCTTTCCTTTTGTCCACGCTCCTCCAATAGCTCCTTCTTGCAACGAAGTCGCCAAGCATTCCATTCGTCCACAAGGCGTTTGCGCAGCGCGATCAGTTCGGCAGAGACATTACTCTCTTCTGCAGCATCTTCTTCGTCGAATGCCCGACTGTATTCACGTAAGTTCTTGCGAATCTTACGCTGTTGTTCTCGCGTAAGTAGCGTCCGTGGGCGAGGCCGCCAGATGAACTGCTTGAAGCGGTCTAGAATGTGCTTTTCTAATTCTTGTCCTTTGAAATCCCATATTGCGTAGCCGTTTTCAAGCTGGATAATCACAGTGAGAGAATTGGTTCAGTAAATTTCTCAACGATTCGCAAGGGGGCCAATCGCTTACCGTGTGCCTCCATGCGCTCGCGCTCGTGGCTAAGTAACGGCCACTAGGATCCCACTCCAGATCTGTCACCCCATAATGATCACCAGTGCCGAGGAGTTGAACACTTGTACCCCAGTCGTCTTTAGACGCACTGGCCTCTTTGCGCACTGAGTCCACCGAATTGAAATCGAGGTCCCAGAATTCAAGCTCGGACTTGGTTGACGAGCCGACAGTGGCAAGAACCAGATGCCGTCCTTTAGGAGACCAGCGTATAGCATTACTCGTACGTCCAGTGAGTGTTCCTGAAAAGAGACTGTGAGAAGACACGATTTGCCAAGGAAAGATGGACGTATACTCACGGAGAAGCTTGAAGTCATTTTTGTCGTGATCTAATTGATAGAAGCTAACGTCTGTTTTGATCGTGACACCGGGACCGGGATTCCCAAGGTTGGGATCGTTACTGGACACGATAGCAAAGCGTTCGCCATTAGGTTCCCATGAAAAGTCCGTTACTGTGTCTAGAGTGGGTCGTTAATGTTTATGTGGCGTTGTAGTTCCATGCGTCATATATCGTACCTTTAAGCTCAACTACTTCAACTGGGTAGTCCTTTTCACGGACTCGGAAGATTTCGAGATTGCAGAAAATCGACTTCTTGGTCTTGGTATGACGATCGACCTTCACGCAGAAGAACTCGCCTTGATTTTGCCAGTATAGCTTGCACTAATATTCTAAAGTGTGAGCTCACGTTCGCTTCGGAGAAGATAAAGCTCACCTCTGTCACATTGAACAAGTTCTTTTGCCGCAAGATCGTGCGACTAGGAAAACTCAATAGAGTGACGCGCGCGGGTTGATTTGCCACTTCAGGAGTCCAGTACGCTAACATATTCTCCTTATTCTTCTTCGGAGGTTTGCTTCCAGCTCCATTGACACCGTCATCTATGTCCTTGTCGCCATGTGGGCACCATTCGAAATCTACGACACCTTCTATCTTCAGGCTCTTTTTCTCATGTAGGTACATGCTCGGCAGCTCGTAGACACTGATCATTTGACCAGGGGTGACACGGGCAACGAATTTGTCGTCGGGGCTCCACTTTAACGCGGGCCATTGCATCTGATTTTTTTGTGAAGGAGTTTCGTTTTCGTTGAATGTGGAGAACGTGCGAAGGAGATGGCCAGATTTGACATCCCAAACGGCTAAATTATTGCCTTCGTCATCTGGTGAGAGGTATTGAGGACCTTGAGGGGCGCCGGCAGGCACAACGATAGGCTCGTTGGACCATGTGACGAGGTAGTTTTCGCAAGGAGAGAAGTCGATCAATTTAACCAGCGGATGAGCGAAACGTTGCTGAGGCTTCCATGAGGGACCACCCCAAAGACGTACGCCCTGCCGATGGAGGGTGCCAACATATGTGCCTAAAGGAGACCACGCTACATAGAGGAAATGTTCCCATTTCTACAAGCGGAGACGTAAACAGCTGCAGAAAGGGCATTTCGGAGACGACATACTGGCTTGTGCGCAATTTCGCACTGCGAAGGCTTTCCGTGCCAATGTATTTCAACTTCCTCGCCTCTATGAGTAATGTATTGGTCACGGCCTTGGGAATCAGCTAGCCATGCACGGAGATGTTCCTGCGTCACTAATGAGTAAAGGGAGGGTCCATGGGGAATTCTTGCACCTACCCTAGGAACATACTCCTCAGTTTCTGGCTCTGCGTAAGTTTCGTCCATCTCAGCGTATTTCTCGATGTCAGTGAACCGATTGACTTTGAATGTATGTTTCGCATCGAATGGATGATTGTGCATTGCAACAATGGCCAGCTCGGCCTCATCCGCCGTACGGAAGTCAATGAAAGCGTAACTAAAATCATCAGTCAGAATTCACTGTAGTACTAGGGACACTCACCCTTTGCTCTTCCCCTTGGCGTCGTCCCATGGTACGAAGATATCGTCCACCTTGATTGACGTGCCCTTCTTGTTGAATTCTTTCGCGATTTTAGACAAGAGCTTCTCCAACTTCGATTTGTCGATGACTGGGATTCCATCCACAACAACGGTGTTGTCTAAGCTATCATCGAAATGGACCTCGTATCTGCCGAGGCCAATTGTCATTATCACAATACCGATCGCAACAGGGATTTCCCTACTTCGCTTCGATATCAGAATAGTCGATGTCCTCTGTGGGGTCTCTTGTTAATCCAGGCATTTTGGATTTGGAGGTAGTCAATAGAATAAATGGACCGAGTCTGACCGTGACGAAGTGACGGCCAAAACTTTTTGTTTCCCACGGTAACTCTTACGAACAAGAACGTCGGTGGCGCCGACCGTATTTCTGGCACATACAAACTGGTGGTGTCTTCGTGGAGCGCCTTTTGCCACTTACTGCCGTACTGTTTCATGTGTCGGTATCCCAGGAACAAGCATAAGCATTGCTCCCTATTTCCCGACAAAACGCTACGATTTGATGCACTCAACTTTGCATGACACTATGATGTGGTGCAGTTGAGCAAGAATAGAGCCCACATTCCACTTGTTTGCAATGGAATGACGAAACACTGGAAAGTCTGGCGTCACAACTTACACGCCCTCGGTGCCTGCGCGGAGCCATACTTTCCGGTATATAATCCACTGCTATCCGTATGTCCTACATAACTTCATCGAGCTCAATTACTTACACACTATGACCGACGCTATACACCAGCCTTCCCCCGCACCTCACGAGCAGGTACTTCCCCATGACTCGGTGTCTAATGCTGGAGGGCCGACGAGCAGCAGCGCAGACCGCACCCCTGATGAGGTTAAGGCAGAAAATGCGTTGGCTGAACGCCTATCAGCCATCATAGAGGACGCCAACGAACGCCTACTCCCTCTTTGCAATATGATCCGAAAGGTATATTGAGCTTCAACTGCTGAGCGCCGGCTTTGATGCTTGGTTTAGAATATAGAATCCTTCGAACGACAGAAAGAAGATGATAGAGATGAGGCCGAACTGGTCAAACAAGTCCGACCGCTGATTGAACAAGTGGAAAAGGTCCTCAATGAGACCAACGGCGCTGTCAAAGGAGCGGATCCCGACAATCGCTTGTCAAACAAAGCGAAACGCCGCATGCAGGATCATAAAGCCACACCAGAAGAGCAGAGGCTAGCAGAAGCACTCAAAACGGTGCATTTTGCCCATGTTTTTCTCTACTTCTACCGTACTGAAGCCCATCATGTCCGTAGCTTTTGCAAGAGGTGCAGGGTACCATTGATTGGGCCAAAGACAAACTTGATTCTTTCCCCAAGGCCAAGAAAGACCTTGGACCACTCCTGGATGCTCTAGGGCGTAAGCAAATACACTCACCTCTCCCGCCAGTGTAGATACTTAAATCACTTCATCAGAACCTTTAGCACAGATCGTTGGCGGCGTGGGGTTATTGCTCGCTGGTGTACTGAACTTGTTGGGCAAATTGGTGGGCTGTGCATTGTCATGACAATTCTCATTCTCATCCTAACGACTCCCGTCAGTTGAGTGGATTGGGCTTGGACAGTTTGTTGAAAGGAATCATTTCTGCAACGGTTAGCCTCTGCAATTGTTTCTACTCTTCGCGGCCCTTAAGGCTAACCGTCCTCCAAATGAATTAGGGCCTCGCATCAATTTACAAAGGGCTGGGCTTAGATAAATGGCTTAAATACTAGGCGGTGTGTAGTAAGAGAATACAGCATGTTCATCCGACTTTTGGATCTCGAGTTCACGGCTTGGGCACAACGCTGAGCCAAATTGAACGCAGTCACCCTGGACGCGTATTACGTAAGAGAAATCCCTTCGTTAACCGGAGACGGGAAAGGAAGGGTCGATCGTCTCATGGGTTCGTTAGTCCTGCGAGCAACTCTGCAACGACGGCTGCAAGCTAACATCCTCTACCATTCAAAATGCTGCACCAGAGCACGTCTCAATGCTACTCTTTCATTCGCTCGACCATCCCATGAAGCCACAGAAGCTGGGCCAAGCACCGTCGAAGTGAGTTCTCGTACGCGTTTCTATCTGAGCTGCCTTCAGAACAGCTTCTCGTTAGGAACCTAGCACGTTCGAGATACCATTCGGCAGGAGCTTGCTGGATCAGACCAAAGTGGAGGAGCATCTAAGTGCTATCCAAGCTACACAGGAAGCTCCTTTGGACCTCAAGGATTTGGAATATTATCGACCCAAAGGACCCTGCGACCCGAACTCAGTTCAATATGAACGCCAATACAAGGCCCTGCTCGATGGCCTCCTGCATTCGTTCAGTAAAAAGCAGTTGCGTCGCTGCTGCCAGTTATATGGCATGGACGCCAAATCGACTGCTGCTAGTCGGACGAAAAAAGAGTACGCAAGGGCAATAGTAGAGAAGGAGTGGGGGTGGCCGTCCTTACACCAAGTGAGGCAGAAACAGCAGGCGTGGGTTCAGGAGACTCGGTGTTCGTCCCTTTGCCTCTCCTGTGTCTTGTATCACTAATATACCTTTACAGCGTTCCCACTCGACCCTAGGCAATCTTTTATCATCCTTGGAAAAGATGGTTCCGACCTCCTCTCCCTTTCTGCGAAATATGACGTACATATCACACTGTCGTCAAATCCTCTAAGCTTGAACGCTTCTGGTAGAAGAGGATCGCTGGAGAAGCTCACGGAGCGGATAAATTCAATCACGGCGGTGAGGCCCTCACTTACTTACATTTACTTTCACCTCATTCCCTTGCAGAATGTCCAAGAAAATATATTTGACCTTCCATCTCGGACTCCATTATCCTCAAATCTACTACAGCGAATATCGCGTCTTACTGGTGCTTTCGTGGAAAATTTTGGCAAGCCTGGAACTGTTAGTATCGATATTTACTGGTGATCCTCCTGCTCATGTTTTGCCTAGATTCGAATATCTGCTATAGATGAACGAGCATTAGCAATTGCACGTCGATTAGCTCTGCGGACATCACAAGAGGTATGCACGCACAAAACACATCGCGTGAGCAGCTACTTACCCTAAATTGAGGCTCGCGCCCCCCAGGAAGGATCCTTGCTTGCATACATCCCTCCTACACCACCCAGCGACACTCCTGTCCCGATTTCGTTCCCTTACGCCTACTCAGTGTACCCTTTTCTGGCCTCTCGACCATTGCCATGGAGCATCATTACAAATGGAACGTTTCGTGTGCGGAGGGTATACGAGTGGCTAGCGAAAGGTATCTCACGATCGACAGGACTTTTTCTGTCGGACGGCAATCTAACGACTTTGACGGGGTAAGTCCTGACGTTCTAGTTATGTACTCCCTTTTGACGTTCTCAGGGAGTCTGTCGACATCAAATCTGTGTTATCGAACGCTTTGCCAGTATTATCCAACGGTGAACCCGCTCCAGTCACCGTCACCGCTTCGTGAGTTTAAGCCCATGGTGCTGTCGATCCGTATTAATGAAGTACATTAGATTGGGCCATTTGCTTGTACCGTCGAGTACTGGCGGCCGGGCCAATATCCTCCCTCCTCTCAAAGGCTCCTGGCAATTTTCGAAAATCTTGGATTGGTGGAGGAACCATAGCGTTCAGCCAGCTTTCGTCCCAAGGTAGCCTAACCGTTTTCGCGTCCACTTATATGTCTCTAAAATTCTTTCTCTCAGCCGACCTGACGGTGTGTTCACTGCGTCGCAAAGCGAGCAAAAGGTGCTGCACAGGCTGGTATATCACTCTTTTGATCCAACACAGCAAAATAGCGATACTCGGCGCCAAAAAGCGATTAAATTCGAGGTCCTTCTGAAAGAACACGAAACCACAGGGGGGACAGAAACACACCTATCTTCGAGTGTGCCCATGGCTGAGCCTCCTGAAGAGTTTGTACTCTCCAAAGGACCAGAAGATGCGGAAGGTCTTCAAGCTACCGATGACCCTGCTGAAACGTCCGTCCGCAGAGAAATTGTTTTAGATCCCGAATGCATTATTGACGAAGAAAAGGTCGTAAATGTTATGATTCCTGACAGGCACGTCTAGCGACTTCTTGCAGACCTTCCACTAATCTTTGATTTAGGCCAATGGATGTGCAATTAACGGTGACACTCCCAACAGTTTTACCATCCGATAAGTGGCCAGCGCCCCTCCAGCAATACTTCACTTCACTACGTGACTTGTATGAACTTCATTCATTCTATCAATGTTTCACACTGATCTTCTTCGATAGCTTAACATTAAAAGACCCTAGCGTCGTCCAACCAGACAGTCCATTGACCCTCCTCTTCGAAGGCGACAATTATCTACTCCGGTCCTCCTCGAGTGTCCGACAGACCACAGAATATCTCTCGGAAGCAGCATCCGCGGACGACATTTCCATCCTAACAGAACAAATATTAGACTTAGAAAGTGATCAGCAGTCCACAGTTTGCAAGGTATGTCAAACACCACCACTGCTCAGCTAACAGAACATCAATATCAATATCACTTAGGTCGTGACACGTACCATGGCAGTCGATGCCACTTGGAACACGTTCCTCACCGCCTGCGATCGACTGACAGCCAACAGAAAGGATCTTTCATGAAGTTAATGATGGATGATATCTACTTCGTACATAACTGGGGATGTAATTACAATACACTAGTCGCCGTTAATGCCAGTCTCTAACACAATGCTCTACTGATTTGCCGTGTTCCTGTAGGAATTACCCCTATCCATTCAGCGCGTGTTCCGGTCAGGGTATTCGCTGGTAAGTACCTGATCGGAGACTGCAACAATCTACCACTTGGGTCGAGAATACTAGGCGTCGCTGAAGTAGTGAGTACGTCTATGCACGTTGCCACTGGGCCCTTCGCTTACAGGATTGAATAGTACGATGGGAGACTCAGCCTCTTCAAGAACACCGGGTCCTCCCTACGTCGCCTCGCGGGCGCAGCAAGGAAACATGGTAGGATTCAGGCCGTTCACTATCGTTTGGAGTTTTGAATAATGTGATGTAGTCAGTACGGGCGACTATCGTGCTGACGGACAGCGAGTCTGACGCAGATGAGCTACCTTATCATCCCCAGGCGCCGTCGACGCCGTCGACTGGGCGAACGGCCAAGAGCGCATCCGATCTTTCTACTATTCAGGCCAATTTGTCCTCCTTAACTCCTCGCAAGGCCGACAAAGTCGAGATACCGCCCACCCCAATACCATCCTCGAAGATGCCAATAGCGCAAGCTTCCGCTACTGTCAGTGCAAGATCGCGGCCACCAGGCCCATCAACAACCAGCACCCTCGAAGTTTCCGATGAGGACAACGATTGGTCTTGGCCAAAACCTGCGACGAAGAGTGCAGGTAAAAAGACCTACAAGCCTCTGCCTCGAAGACCGATAGCACCTGCGTCTTCGGCTCCCACACTTTCCGCACCGACATCAGCGTCCCCCTGCGTGCCCTCGTCGCAAGCCTGCTCTACGTCCACAACCCCAGAACATTCCTTCAAACCAAATACACCAGTGATGTCCAAATCGAACGCGATTAGATCTACAACTGCGCAGGCTGCTTCGCCAGGTGCTCTTCGTGGAAAATTATTTCGAACGCTCGAAACAAGGATTGACTCTGACGCGGACGAAGATCCGTCTTGTCCATCACCGTCGAGGAAGTCGGCCCCGAAGACCACCTCATCTTCATCGACAAGTACTCCATCGGCGCCTTCGACTTCCTCGGCATCATCGATCTCTACGACTCTGATCGACACGCCCATTTCAACGTCTGCAACTGACGTGGACATCCAGGACACGACGTGTCCAGAAACTGATATGGGTGCCTCGAAAGTTTCAAAGCATATTTGGGATTTCCTAGATGATAGCGTCCCCACATATACTATTGCTTACGACGAGGAGGTACACGCCCTAGTTCAAAAGCACCGTTTATCTTTTGGTGTTCAGTACGAGCTTGCCAGAGGCGTCGTTTCAGGTCGGTGGACATGGGACGAGGTTAAGTCAAAGCTAGCAGAAGAGAGAGAAGTAGAGGTTGATAGGAACGGGAGGACGGTAGTTTGGTCTATCGACCCACTTCGGCCTCTAAATCACCAAAAGGCAAAGAGGAAAGGTGTTTCTCTACTCGAGGGTGATAACGTCGACGTTGCGTGGCGAGTGGGGGAGATCATGAAGGGCAATCAGAAGAGGAAGCCTGATCTCGAGCTCTGGTCAGTCTTTCCAATTAAAGTGGTTGGCTACTCCTCCGCTTATTGTGGAATTCAGGCGTGAGTTAGATAGAGAGGAGAAAGCAATGCAGGAGGGGAAGGGGCGTGGCCTTGGTCTGATGGGTGATTGGGACTCGTGTCCTAACTGGTACGGCGGACGCGTCCAACTCGTTTTCCGCCTACATAAAGCTACCGAAGGGTTTAAAATTCTCGTCGAACCGCTGGAAAGTAGACGATCTCATTACTTCTCGAGGATGCTTGGCTCGAAACGCCTAGCTCAAATCCGAATCCCTGATGACTACCTCCTCAAGGACATCAAGGCAGTGAGGGCGTTTCTGAGACAGCGCTTTATCTTTATGGGCGCCGTGTACCTCCCATATCATGCAAAAGACGGCAACAGTGTCTACTGCATTGACACAAGTGTTGGTGGAGATGGTCTCGATAGTCTTGGTTCTGTTTGTGAGTGGCATAATCCTATCGAGTTGAACTACCGACAGGTTTGTGTTGTCAGCTATAGTTTCGTCTATTATTGACACTGACGCCCGCTCCTCAGCCAATCGCGAAATACTCCACCCGAAACACGCTTGGCTTCTCCAACTCTGTCCCAGTTTTGGAATTTGCCGAAGAAGACATAGACTTCGACATTCCCGATCTACGTGAGTTCCTCTTTCTCCATGATTCTGTACCTGCTTCTGATTTCAACCGATCACGTAGTAGCCACGGAGGGGTTGAGGCCGGGTGTTGAACCGTTATCCCATCAGTTGATGACTGACGGCTGTGGATTCATGAATCGCGCTGCGCTCCTGACGCTGAGAGCAACGATGGGCCTGGAATCTCCTCCAAGTCGTACGCACTGGGGTCTGAATTTACTCAAATCCATAATGGGGCTAATTGTATCCATCGGCAGTCGTACAAGGTCGTA
The DNA here is from genome assembly GCF_014466165.1 of Pleurotus ostreatus. Lineage (NCBI taxonomy): Eukaryota > Fungi > Basidiomycota > Agaricomycetes > Agaricales > Pleurotaceae > Pleurotus > Pleurotus ostreatus. The sequence goes on along the minus strand of NW_023503157.1, from coordinate 2,566,154 downwards.
TTGCGGGTGCTAAGGGCGTATGGGCCCTTCATCCCAAGGACACTTGTTCCCGACCACGAATTTGGATTCGTCCTTCTCAAAATAAGATCAAGCTTCCTCGACCCTTGGATCGGGCGCACCGTATTTTCAACCTCCTTCGCACCTCCCGAAAATCTATGCCTTGCTCACTCTCTACACAAATTATCCTGAATCTATCGTATAACGGCGTCCCACATGAAACGCTTGTTGATAAGTTAGGAGAAGGTCTGCGCATGGAACTTCGGCCGCTGATGGATTGGACGCAACCGCGGGCGATGGAGCACCTTTGGCACGCCGTCATGCGATTGGGGCACGTCGGATTGAACAGGGCAGCACGGGTTGCCAGAGTGGAGAGTCGTGCATTGGGGCTGGCTGGTCGTGACCGGGGCGAGGTCGAGATTGAAGCAGAGGATGTCGTCGAAGACATTGACGATGTCGATGAGCCCACGAAACACGCCTACGCTGGCCGAGATACGTGGAGTGGTCTCCCCGTTGAGGCCCATGAGACGATTATAGAAGCTGTTCAAGCTGGATTCAAACCCAACGAATCCCGATTCCTCTACGAAAAGCTTCACAGTGTTTTCAAGTTTGCGATTGATGATGCAACAAGAAATTATCGTCTCCCAGTCATGCAGTCTACCACAGCCATCATGATTCCCGGTACGTTGAACATTCATGAGGCTGCGTCTCAACTGACACTATAACATAGATCCCAAGGGTGTTTTGAGAGAAGGTGAAGTGTACTACAAGCCCTCAAGTCCATTTCGACACCCCATCACAGGAGAACTTCTACACATATTGAAGGGCGATATATTGGTAGGTTCTCTGTATCGAAAGAATCATTACAATTCACCCATGGACAACAATGGCACACAGATTGGTAGGTATGTACTGTGAGGTATGAACGTTTTGTGCAGACATCACCTGCTCTCTACTAGATATCCAATGCGTCTAGCATCAGATGTCCAGAAGGTACGTCGAGTTGCTACGCTGCGGTCTTGTTGAGGTATAATGCTCTGGCTTTAGGTGAAAGCTGTCGAAGTTCATGAACTCCAAAACTACGTCGATGTCCTTATATTACCTACTACCGGGTCACGATCGCTAGCGAGTGTCCTATCTGGCGGTGGTGAGTTTGCCAGTACTTGGGCCGAAACAACACTAATCGGTCCTAGATTATGACGGCGACGAAGATATCATCATCTGGGACCCAGACATCGTCGGGCCGTTCCGTAATCATGAAGTCGTTGATGAGCCCGAAGGCTTCCTGACCGACCACTTCAAGAAGCAAGTTGAGAAAGTCCCTGAATTCTGTTCTAGGCTGTACGCCGTACCCAAAACAGAGGCCCAGCGCTGCATTTTTGATATCTTACTCTTGAATGTATGCGATTCCAAGGTTGGCTTGTATTCGAAGTTCCATGATTGTGCCGTCTGGCAATACGGGCTCAATCATCCCAAGGCCGTTTTGATGGCATACATGTAAGTGCGCAATAATCAATAGCTGTATATTGTTCTGAATTATCTTCAGATTCAACACAGTGCTGGATGCGCCGAAGACTGGATTACAAGTCATGAAACGATCTTTCATTCAGCACCAAAGCCAATTCAACCACACAACACCTTGGGACCCCCCTTCTGACGAGCCTAGCCCACCTCCGCGAAAAGCTCAAGGGGCTTTTGTGCTCCACGATTTAAGGGATGCTGGTCAAGAACTCAAAGATCAATACCTTGAAGAATTCGAACATTTCCCAACTGAGCATGATGCAAAATTGAGTAACATACGTGATGCGTCTTTGCTGGAGACCTACAGAAGTGCTCGAAGGGTTGCATCGATGTTACCAAGGTCATTTCCCGCCTTTCGCGACGAGCTCGACGCTCTTGACGAGCATGTCAAGCGGCACATCGAACTCTATAGCACCGACACCTTCAACGAAATGAAGAGATCACCCTACGAGGGCGACGACAAGAAAAGGAAGGGGAAAGACAAGGGCTCCAGCGGCGACGAGGCTCGATTAGCTCGACTGGTCAAGTCGTTTTATACAACCATGCCAGAGTCGAGATTCACTCCTCGTCCTGAATCCGTCGCTGCATCGTTTGCATATCAACTACATCCTCGATTCGCCTTTACCGTTGCTTTCAAGACGTTGGCCACACTTAAGGCACTCGCTGCAGAGGGCGGTATTGCGCCATGTACTAGGAGCTTTGACGAAGGCAGGGTGATGTCGGCTTCGTTTCTTCGGGCCATTCAGAATGGTGATGATGACGACTAGATGGCGTTCTTTTCTTTTCCTCTTTGCTCTTGTTTTGTGGGTGTATTGTCGCGCTGTGTTTTTTGCTACCTTTAGAAACTTCTATCTCGATTCCAGGCCTCCCCGTGTTGCTCAATGTGAATCATAAGTTTGAGTAAAGATACAAGTATCATTATGCCTGTCAATGCTCTACTCCCCAAGCCCACCAATCTTGAAAAGCCTAGGCCATACTCATTGTTAACTCGCCAAATGCACCCCGCAGGCGCGTCTCGACAATCGGGCACTAGCATCGCTACTAGAGGCCACAATGTTTATCGTGATCTTTTCTTGTTGGCCTTCTCTTTTCTCTTCTTCGCGCGTACCTAGCGCCAGAGGTCAAGTATGTCCCGAGATAAAGATGCAAGAAACGTACTTCTTTCCTCATTCTGGCGTCGACCATCGAGTATCTACCCTTCACACCCTTGGGTCTGCCCTTGATACCCTTATGAACACCTTTCGCAACGACGACCTTGATGTCCTTCTTTGGTGTGTTGCCCGAGGACAGGCCTTTGCGCATGACCTTTTCGATCTGCTGGGCCTTTTCGCGCTCCGTCATATCGGAGGTAGCATTGACACCTTCCGCCTTTCTCAAGGCCTTCTCAAGGCGCTGCTGGGCCCTCATCTTCTTGCGTGCTTTGGCCTCAGCAACCTTCTTAATGGGTCGTGCATCTAGGGCGCGTTGTCTTGCACGCAGCGCGGCCATGCCTTCTTTGGTAACGGGTAGATTGGTCTTGTAGTGCTTCGACTCATCGTCGAGGAACCAGTCGGGTAGTCCGTCTTTGGAGTTGAGGGAATAGCGGTTGAAGCCATCGTTGACGAGCTCCGTCTTCGTCTTCTCTCTGTTGACTAGTTGCTGAGCGAGGGTCATTGCCTCAGGTGTGAGAAGGCCGAATTCTTCAATTTACATTAACGAAAGGGGGCGAGCAGACGCACTTCTGAGACTTACTTTTTATCTTTGCCTGTTTGATTTTGTCTTCGTCCTCGTTCTCAACATCCCACATATCAACGTCGTCGTCGGCCTCCTGTGGGACCACTTCAAACTCGTCATCGTCGCTATCGTCAATCTAAAGGAGCGATTAAATGGACTGCCACTGCTTCCCAGTTTGTGAACCATACCTTATCATCTTGGGCCTCCTCCTCCTCTTCATCCATGGAAACATCAGACTCTTGCTCACTATCGTCACCGATGGTGTCAAGTCCACCTATCTCGCCGAAAATGTCTTGACTGAACCATAGGCGAGAACTTTTTGATTCAGGAGCAGGTGCTACACGTGCTTGCTTCGTGCTACGTTTCGAAGGCTCCTGTTTTGAACGCTTTCGTTTACCACTCGTCTCTGGGGGTGGAGTATCTTCATCTTCATCGTCGCTTTCGTCTGATGATTGGTCTGCTAGGGCCTTTGCTGCCTCCATCTCTTCCCATCCACCTTCTCCGTCACTTTCGTCACTGTCATCATCGTCTCCACCCCCGCCCACCCCCGACCATTCCGTATCCTTCTGCCTTGCCGCCTTCACCCTGACTTTAGCATCTCTATCCCGCAAACGTTCTTGGTATGAATCATATAAACCATCCAGTTGCTCCTCCAGCTCTCTAGTTTTCCTTTCGCGTTCTTCCTCAGAATCCAGAGCCTCATCTTCATCATCGCTAGGTGCACCCTGGCTTGACTCGTCGTCGCTCATGTCCTCTCCATGATGTCCCAGCTTGGACAAGCCACCAGCACGTCGTAAGCCACTCTCAGCATGACCAAGGTCGAACATGTCATCTTGGCCCGTGCCGAGGGTAGGATCAATCTGCTCCATCCCGATGTCCAAAGGCGCGGTCATTTGAAGCTGCATTCTTTGGATAGTCCTGGTTTTGACTTCATTAGCACGCCTTCGCTCACGTTTTGCGCGAGCAGCGGCTTCATCGTTAAGACGTTGAAGCTATGAATGGATGGTTCAGTCAAGGTTTTGGTGGGGGTAGCATGTCGACAAACTTCGTCTTGTATCTCCTGTTCTTCGTCAAACTCCGTAACTTCTGCAGCCTCTTCAAGAGGTTCGTCTGCGCCCGAAGATTTCAAATCCAAGCCTATCTAGAAAGAGAGTAGATTGAGTATGTATCAGTGTCCACCATAAATGATTAACGACTTCTTCACGGAGAGCCAATCGCCATTTTAGCAGCGCCTTGAAGTCGCCTTTCCCCAGCACCTTCAGGTCGTCACAGTTGGCCTTGATGTCGTCTGTGGTAATGGGGAGTGCAGCCCACTGCTTTTCCTCTTCAGTACCGAATTCGATCTTGTTCACCACTCCCAGAACAGATATTGGATCATCGCCCTTCACGAAGTCGGAGACAGGGATCTTGTGGAATAGCGTGTAATCTCCTTCATCGTAACCGTCACGTTTGCGACGTTTCTTTTCTGGGTGGAAAACGTTTGCTTGGGCGTTGTTCGCGGAGGCGCCCTTGTCCGTGCCTGCGGATGCGGCAAGATCCTTGAAGACATGCTTTGGGTCGAGGAATTTGGGATCAATGTGTTTAGGAGCAAGGAAGTCACGGCACACGACGAAGATCTCGGCAGAGACATTCCTAATAACGAATGAGACGTCGCAGACCGTGTAATCTAAGGGATACTCACCTAGATGATGGGGGTTTAGTTGCTTCCACTTTACCAAACAATTGATTGAATACCCAAATGAGATTGTTATAGTCGACGCTACGGAAGACCTTGGTAACGAAGGTACCGCCGCTGACCAGAAATTCGACGGCCAACTTGAGACTCATAAGCACAAGCTCGGCCTGACTGTAAGCGTCTTGAATCCAAGCCGTCCCAACATTTGGGGCACCGTCGTGAAGAACTACATCGGCTTTCCAGTCCTTCAGCTCGCCGCGTATGAGATTCCGACATTGAGGAGTGGTTATGTCGGCAGCAAATGTAACGACGCGAGGTATAGGTTTTATTGGTACGAGGTCAACGCCTGTGAAGATGTGAGCATATGGGACGGCCATATGTCTGGATGTGACGCACTGACCGACGATGACACTATTGACTGGCATGTATTTGCTGGCCACCTGCAGCCAGCCTCCCGGCGCAGCACATAGATCTATACAGCACCTGGCTGACTCGAGAAAGGAGTACTTCTTATTTAGCTGGATTAGCTTGAAAGCAGAACGAGCTCGATAGCCTTGCTCTCTATGTAAAAACTTAGATCATTTGCCATGATTTGAAAGAAGGAACTTACTTTGCGAGCTTGTAGTACTTGTCAAGACGCCCCTTCCCCGTCTTCTTCTGGGCTTTTCCCATCTCTAGAGTAGAACAAGACTGATTTACAGAACTTTGAGATGAACGAAATTTCCTCGATCACCAAAATAGGAGTGCACATGACACTTGAGCGCCTATCACAAACGAGATTTGCCATCACGTGAATGTCGCGTCGTCGCGCGTAGACTACTGTGGGAAATTTGACAGCTCTTCACTCTTTTGACCAGCACTATCACACACAGCTAAGGTCTCGTCTGCCATCTCCTCCCCATTTGTCGCGAATCTGACATTTTTGTTGCAGCAACACCTCTGGAATGTCAGAGCAGCGACCTCCGCTCACCCAATCTCTATCCCTCTCGGAATCCTCGTCTACCAGCACCTTTCCTAGACCCCCGAAGCGTCGTTACACTTCTGTACAGGAGAGCGATTTCTTCACTCAAAGCGCCTCAACTTTCTATCCCCGGCCGTATACCCATGTCGACCGCGAGCGTGGCGACAAGTCTTTTATTGCGCGAAGTGCCCGAGCTATAGATAATCTTGGTCTCAATACTCGAGGCACGGATCCTGATCCCACAGATCCAAGAACCTTTATTATACATCCCCCTTTCACAACCTTCCCCGGTTCTGAACGCTACCCCGAGGGCCTCACGTACCAGTTACTCGCCGACAATCCCGAGTGGTTTCTTGACGCCCTCGACTTTGTCTCTACTACCGCCGATAGCTCCACAGCGACGCCATACCCTCCTTCACTCGAACCCCCGAGAGGATGGTGTCCTGCCAAGAAAAAGGATCTCAAGAACCGTGGGGCCGACGGTTGGCCTGAAGGTGAGGAGCCGAGGCTCCGCTGCACATTTTGTCGCCGCACATATGCTGGAGTAAATGCTCGAAGTATGTGGCGGAGGCATGTCTACGAGAAACACAAGATCGCGATGTCTAATCGTCGTGACGGCGGCGACAAACCCCGGGGACGTGGTTCTAATAGTAGGTCTTTATTTAATTCTTACGGAAGACCATCACTAACAACCTCACAGAAGAAAATCGTGGCGGCAGTCAGAAGGGGCTACTTGATTTCGACGTCATTGCAACGAACGAAACGGCATCACAAGGTTCCTCGTACAAGTCTACGTTTCGCTCCTCGGGACCTGCTCGGCACCGTAGTAGCAGTCCCAGTGCCCAACCCAAATACCGCGCCGCTTCGTCGTCCCAGATATCTCAAGACACATTCATGTCCTCTGACGACAGCGGGCCCGCACCGCCGGTCTCACAACCTATGTTGTCCTCTGTCAGCCCTCCGCCCAGCCCCCCATCGCCTCAACTGGTCGATAGCGACACTTCTTTTGAGACCTCTACCTCCATTCCATCGCCTCTGCCTAACTTGCCTATCATACCTCCTTCACCTTACAACCCACTGCAGACGCCGTCATTCAAGCACTCGCCTCCCCGCCTTCCTTCTGACCAGCCATGGCGATTCCCTAGTCCCAGCCACCCTTTACACTCCGTCACACGCGAGGTGTGTTTGAGCACTCTAGCCGGCAACTTGATAAAGAGTCCATCCGTGAAGTCGTCTCCCTCCGATGGCTCAATACCCGCAACGCCAGATAATTTTGCCAAAGGCTATCGACGATCGCCGAAGACATTGTTTACTAATTCTGACAAGATTTCAAGATTCCCCTTTGCGACCCGGCTACGGTTGCGCTACGAAATCGACTCCTCTCCGTTGCGACAAAGCTCAAAGTTTACGAAACACATTTCGTCATCGCAAGTGCCATCTTCAGATGACTGGCCTTCTGATACTCTTGTGCTTGAAACAATTTCTCCTGAACGCGATCCTTTCACAAGGACTTGGAAATCAACTTCAGGAGGTACCGTGCCAGGGGGTGATTCAGCTCCCCCCTTGTCGATCCCTGATGTGGACAGTCCTGTCGTGCATAAACACATTGGCTCGAAAGCTGCCAGTGGTGGTCCTACCCTCGCTGGACTGGGTGTCGGACTTTTGGAACCGTTCAGACTCCCAGATGATTCAGATTCACCCGTGGACGATATTGATTTCGAAACTGAGGAGAATTCCCCGGTCGACACCACGGCCGTTAAGACTGGAATGGATCTAGGCCATATCTTTACCCCGCCCAGCAAGAGACGAAAGACGTGAATAGGACTATCTTCCCATCATCTCTTCTCCATCTTTCCCGACACTATCCCGGTGATTATTGTTCTCGTATTGCTCTGCGTCCGTATTTCTAGCGTGTACTTCTATGATTTCCTACTATATTCGTTATCTAGCGGACAGCGTTCTACCTTATTTTTTCTGAGGTTTACCAAGTACCAGACTCTCAGCCTAGTTTGCTTCCATCTGTATTCCTGCTTATGCCCAGACTACCTATGTATCCGACCTATGCTCCTATTTTGCCGCGTAGCTCTTGCCTTTGCCTGGAAGTATGTCTTGTTCTGTAACTTTTGATATAGATAAGGTATCCACAACCAATGTGCCGGTCAGAAGCGAGCGGTTCAGATCAATCAAACTGACATGGCTACCGTGGGAACGTTGAGGTTGAGGCGCTTCAGTTCATCATTCAGTTGCTTTTTCTCTGCTGCATAACGTATACAGGTTTTCCAAAGTGCTCTTCCTTTCTCCCTTACAAGCGGACTCGAACAGCATCATCTTGACTATCTATACTCACTCTTGCCCTCGTATCTCCCTTTCATCGCTTGGACTCTCCCAGCTGCTTGTTTCGAACAGTTTCATCGTGCTCGTTTCTCCACGAGGGCAATCCCATATCTAGAAGACCAGTAGAATGCAGGCCATTAAATGTTTGCGCTTTTCTTCGCTTGAGGAGGATATGAACGCTGATTTGAGGCGCAGGTGTGGTGGTGGGCGATGGTGCCGTTGGGAAGGTGAGCACTTTGCCCCGTGTGGGGTGCACGGCAGTGCTGATTGAAACCTCGTTCCAGACGTGTCTGCTCATATCGTATACGACAAACGCTTTCCCCGTACGCATATATCTCTTGTTCTATGGGAATGGAGTACTCAAGGTTCAATGATTGACCATTTAGGGAGAATATATCCCGACGGGTACTTTTTACGTTTCCTCTTCGTTGATGGCCAGCAATTGCTGAATGATGCACAGTGTTTGATAATTACTCCGCTAATGTGATGGTGGATGGCAAGACCATCTCGCTAGGGTTATGGGATACCGCCGGTCAAGAGGATTACGATCGCCTTAGACCCCTCTCCTACCCTCAAACGGACGTCTTCTTGATCTGCTTCTCCCTCGTCAGCCCACCGAGTTACGAGAACGTCCGAACCAAGGTCAGTCTGAGCTATCCTACGACAAGGATTGTCTTGCTGAGATTCATGTTCAGTGGTACCCTGAGATATCTCACCACGCGCCTCAAACATCTATTGTGCTTGTGGGCACTAAATTGGATTTGCGTGAAGACCAGACAACGATTGAGAAGTTAAGGGACCGGTGAGTGTCTATATTTCTGGCCGTCTTCTATTCGACTATATCAGCGCAATAGTCGCATGGCCCCCATCCAATATTCGCAGGGTGTGGCAATGTCTAAGGACATCGGTGCCGTGAAGTATCTCGAATGCTCGGCATTGACGCAGAAGGGATTGAAGACCGTGTTCGATGAAGCTATCAGGGCCGTCTGTGAGTAACACTGATGATGACCCTGTTCTGAACTCCATGCTGATATTCTCCAGTGAACCCTCCCCCTAAGAAGGAGCCAAGGAGATCAAAGGGCTGTATTATTGCATGACCGGCTTTAGTCTTCGATTTACACCACGGGGGATCATGGTCCCCCATACTATATCACGCCATTTATGCCTACTTGACGACTACTTACTTCCAACTTTGCACTGTTCAACGCTCATATATACACATGGATCCTCCTGGAGTTTATACGACTTCTCCTGCTCCCGGCCGCTGCTTCTACTCCTCTTTCTTTTCCTTTTCGTCCGTCCTTTATGTACAATGACAACGTGAATATGCATTTGACATATTCAAATGAACTGCGTTGAAACACCACTCCCGCATCCGGAACATATACATCGCTACGAGATGATCATTCTCAGGGACCGGTCGGTATCAGTGATGCTCGTAAAAATACCCATTTTCGAGCCATCTGTTGTCCCATCACCTTCTATTCATTTCTAGTCATTCGTTTGCATCCCCTTCCATTCTTTTCAAGTCCACAGCCGTTCTTTGTCGACGCTGCCACGGCCGACACCAGCCACAGCGCTTTCGACGAAGAGCCCGCTGGTATGCTTATCAGGACATCGTCAATTTTTCGACAAGTCTTCCCTCTCTGCACGTTGTAAAAGGCTTCGCTTCCCAAGCATCTACAGTACGTGACTCCGCACCCACAGTCCTGCAGCGTACATAACGTCCCATCCCCAGTTCTAACATGTCACGGTACTACGGAAATCGTTACTCAAATAGTCGAACGGGCGCCCCGGTTAGAAGGCAGCCCTCGCTTGTTTCCAATGTATCAGGGATTGCGGACAGTACCATCAGTTTCAATACTTTGGTCACAGGCGAATCGCTGCAACTCTCTCAGTTTCCACAACCACCTCGCTTCACGCCACTGAGCCCAGTGCAATCGGAATCGGGTTCTTTCACCACACGGTCTTCTGGTCGCAGGGACGACGGCAGGAGTATATACAGCATGAGCCCGTCCTTGGTATCAGAACGAGATAGAGGCTCGCCGTTAACCCAGTCCCCGGTCCCCCCAGTCCCCTCACTGCCCTCACACCGAGCCCTCTCTTCACTAAGAGGCGGGGATGCTGCCAGTGCCATTTCCCAGTCATCGAGGACGCTCTCACCGTACGATTGGCATGAGGGGGCATCGAGCATTGATGTCGACGGCGCAGATGAACGTATGCTTCCCACATCCTTCATCACGCAGCTACTCCAAGAGAATCCTGAACCCAGCTCTCGCTTCAATCGACATGTCTCCAACAACAGCGACGGCTTCAGTGCAATCTCCGAGTTGACATATCCCCCTCCGCCCCATCGTCAGCCGTTGCCGCCGCCCCGAGGCCCGCTACCCCGACCCACAGGTGGCCGACCATCCCCCAGCTCCCCTCATCTCCATCGGACTGGCAGCCAAAGTGATTCGGATACATTGATCACATCGATTGGGGATGACCACTCGCGCCCTCTCGGTCGGACACATGGACCACCTGGGACCCGTCAAGCACCTCCGTCCAGTTACCCAATGTCATCCGGGAAAGACCGAGCTTGGGAAGACTTCAGTGAGGCCGATGAAGACCTCAAGGGATACAAATACGCGGACCAGTCGAACAGTGGTCGAGGCAATGGCACTCCCACCTCCCAGCCTAACTTTGATGCTCGCGGCCATACTCAGCACGAGAACAGGAAATCAATATCGGGGAGGAGTTTCGTCTCATCCCTCATTTCCCGGTCCCCCAGTACCTCCTCCCGGTCAGTCCGCTCCTTTCGAAGAGCCTTCGACTGGATGCGCAAACCGTTGCCGCCCGTGCCTGTCATCCCTCCCAAATACACACAACCCACGCAGCCAGTCCCTAGGAATTACGAGGAGGATCTTGCCCTACCCGATCTAATCACCCGCGCTGATACCTTGTCCAATCTTTTGGAAAAGGGCTACCATCCGCACAGAAGTTTGACCTCCAGTTTTTTTACCCAGGGCGACCTAAACTATCAGCATCAAGGCCTGACCTCCGGTTTTGATGACAGTCGTGTTGATGTTATGAACTCGGCGCACCGGAATCAGACGCACCAGAAAGACACCTTGGATTTTAGAAGCGCCGTGCCTGAGAATGATCAGGACCCACCCTCTGGTACCCATTTCTTTACCAGAAAGCGGATATGGTTCCTTGTCGTCCTTGTCTTCGTCGCTTTGGTGGCTGTCGCTGTGACGCTAGGTGTTGTTCTAAGTAGGAAACAGAGCGGAAGCTCACTTCCCAGCTGTTCCGGAAACTTGACTGGTTCTGCCTGCAATCTCGGTACGTGTATTTCCGCGTTCTAGTTTTTGGGGATCATCCTCTAATTTTCGATTCAGATGCTACATGTGTATGTACATCATCATCACAACCATGCCTTCCTCTCGCCCAGCACCTTGTCTCCCTGCATCCAACCATGAATCAACTTTTCAACACCAATTACACCTTAAATTCCTTGGCCCTCTCCCTATGGCTTGCCCAAGGTGACCCCAGAGGGGGTAACTGTGCCTCACAAGCGATGTTAGTAGACGTCTCACCCTCCCTCTCTGATTCGCATCCGAACAGGACGGCATGGGCGCAATCAGCACTGCTTTGGAATGTGGCAGAGTCTGAAGATTTGGATACCGTTGGGGAAATGCGCAACTTCGTCATCAAGGCGCCTTGGAAAGACTTGGAATCCAGCGACGGCCCTATTAGCTCAGCGGGTAGTTCATTCTCGACGACGGGATCCGGTTTCCTCTTTGATTTCGCTGCCCAAACGGTTGCACCAGCCGCTTCTGTGAGCTTCGAGGATGAGGGTCAACCAACTGACGCACAACGTCAACGGGTTGGTACCGTCGCGCAGGCCGTTTTGGATCGCATGTACACGTTCTCGTCAGGTGAGTATAGTCACCGGTTTCTGGATTCCATTCTTGACACCATTCCCAGCTGCATCCACGCAAAAGTCAAGGGCACTCGAAAACTACTGGTTAAGTGTCCTCCAACAGACCCCTTCTGACTTGGCGGTTTTCCTATCGGTACTCAGTACATCCCAAATACTTCTTCCCTTCAATGCCGCAACTTCGGGAGACGGCTCCGTTATCTCCCTCCTCCCCGAAGCTCCTTCATTTCCTCCCCCAATCGCGTGTTATCCACGCCTAACGACCACGCAAATACGAAACATCAATCTTCTTGAAACATCAATATTCAATTTACCACCAGTCACCCCACCTTCGTCATTCCAAAGCTCTTGTTTTCCCGATCGGCCTGTATATGGTGTCCTCGACGTTCTGAGGCTACGCTTGCCATTTATAGACTCCAGAACAGGAGATATTGCTAGGCAAGCTGTTGTCCTCAAACAAGAAGCATCTCCTCGAGTCGTTGCTTATACCAATGAGGCACTGGCTGCTCTTCCCTTCGGTGATGGTGTTTCTCCCAATACCAATCCCCTCAATTACGGCGCCCTTAATAACTTCAAACATGTCGTCTTCCGATATCTTTCCTCTATTCCAGATGTTAATGTTGCGATCGATTTTGCGCGATTTGTGCTGTCGCGCGTAGCAACACCGCCGAGCAACAACACCAGCCCACAGCTTTTGGCGGCCTTGTCTCGCTTGCCTCCTATGGAGGTCGCTGTCTTCGGTGCTGTCACGACTGACGATATCGACTCGGTGCTGTCGTCTTTTGGGAGTCCCTCTGGTTCACTATTCTTCGGCTCGGAGGAGGCTTTGGCGGTTCGTCAATGGATTATCGGCGCTGGGCGGAGTGTCGCTTGGACGGAAACAGCGACGTCTCAGCTGATAGTCCGGGATTCCTCTTTCACAGATTCTGTATTCAACCAAACATGGTCGGCGGCAGCAGCCCGCCTCAACGACGCCAAGGTCGCCGACGTTGTCGCTTCATTCACCTCTACAACTAAATTCACGCCGCAGTGAATGAACTGAGGATTTCCATGTGCATATTCGTTCATATCTAGTACCTATTTTTATTTAGTACACTTATCTTTTTGCGAAATATCTCTCTTCGGATGGGCTGGAGGCACATTTCATGCTGCATATGTATATTTCTTGACAATGCATTGAACATCTCGCTATCATTCAATGAAGTGTGACGACCCCATGCAGGCAGTAAACAATTCCCGCCGCCGGCGCCAATCATGAGTTCAAGCGACACTTGATCCAGCAGCTTCGGACTTGGATGGACAGAATACAGTTGCTCTATTCACACACTCATTGCGCTGCTTCAGTTAAGAGATCCTTCCTCCGTTGGCGCAGCCGTGCAGGCCCTCGACATGCCGAAAGCAGCACAGAGCCCGAGTAGTGTCAACGCCGCCAACCACCCCAATGTTCTGAAACGAAATCAAGTGAGTCGCTAGACACGCAGGGTTTTGATTGCGGTGCCACTACTGACGCCTTTGCCAGGCATGCCACCAAGTAAGTCGTCCGTGGCTCCAATGCATTGCAATGTCCTAACGTCCTCATGATACCGTATTAGTGCCGAAGACGAAAGCTGGTAAGCATGTGCGCATGCCCAATAGCTCGGCGTTGACTTGATAAATCTCTTTACAGAAATGGTTTGGCCTCAGTCAGTCTTTGGTGAAGTGATTTGACCCCCTTGCCCCGTTCTAGTGATGCGAAGAGGCCGTGTTCGACTTGCATTAGGTCTCATGCTCATGCACTTGCTCATGCGCCCGCTGGACACCAATTACCCCCTTATCCCGAGTGCACCTTTGATGATGGTGAGCAACAGCCCAGCGCCCGGTGATATCTTCAAATACAGCCTCGTTATAGTTATTGATAGTGTGGGTCCCGGGGACGGCCCAAAATCCCGATACGAGAAGTTAGAACGGAGAATCAGTATGATATGATTGATTATCTTTGGAACATCTTTTATACTGACATTTTGTAGACGAATTGGAAGCATTGTTACGCCAAAAAGAAATCGCAGAATCCAACAGTCAACTGCCGGAGTCCTCTCCCGGCCCCTCACATTCCGGGCCAATGCTGGTTTCGCCCAGTATCTCTCACAGTGGCATCAGTGTATCATCTCCGTTGTCTACCCCGCCCGTTACGACCATGAATATCAACGCAGACGCTGGAAGTCTGCCCTCCCTTACGGAAGCCTCGACCGCCGCACAAAACGCTTATTTCACCAGGTCGCAAGCCCAAGGCGCCTCGACATCAGCTTCGAGCTTGATTTACTCCACTTGGCCTACCCGCCTTCCCGAACCAGACTTACTGCGTCATCTGTGGGTCCCCTCCTAACTCTTGATTATCTCCCGGGTTCTGATTCATGGCAATAGCGTTGAGCTTTTCTTCGTCTTCCATCCACACAGCAATCGGCTACTACATGCCTCATCTTTCTTAACGACACTATCCTTCCCACCTCATCACCCCAAATTCCCATCAACACCACTTCTACACGCAATATGTGCCATCGGGAGTCTGTACACAGCAATTGTCACTTCACCTCCACTTCCAAATCTCAACGAGGTTGAGCCAGGTATTTGACCCGTTACACTCGTTCCGCTATGTGCTCAAGTCTTCACCTAGACGAACTGTTTTTCCAAAGGCATCGGTTGAAAGAGTCCCGGCCCGATTCCTTTGCAGAGGAGCATGCCAAAATTGCTAAAGAACTTGCAGACCGCCAGGAAAGCCTCGGAGAGGATTTGTTTCGTGTCCTCCAAGGTCGGTGTGATATCTCTGGGTCTAATCAAGCATCCTGAAGTTATTCTAGCCCGCATCGTCCTCACATGGTTCTATTGGTCACATTCGAGGTATGCTTTCGTCCCGCATGTTGGTCTAGCCCGCTTATCCGTACCGGCACCCCACTCAGATGGGTAGAGGTAACATATTTCCAAGACATATGTGTTCGTCTAAGCTCACGGGTGTATTCGAGGTTTTCGTCACGTCTGCCCACGCTCTTCGTCTCGCCGTACCGCTTGGATTAAATATACTGCCTCCCTTTCAATCAATTACAAACGCTCTCCGCCCCGCCTCGATCTTACCACCCGCTCGCACAGTTGTTGAAGAAGAAATGCGCCGCAATGCATTCTGGCTTGCTTATGCGAACGAACGTCTGCATGGATTTGGCAACGGCTGGGCATTATCCATGGATGACAACGATGTTTGCCAATTGCTACCTCTGAGAGGTGACCAGTTTGACCAAGGCGTACGTGTCCGAACCCAAGAGAGATAACTCGCGCACGTATCGCTGATTCTCTTCTTTAGGTCTCGGTGCCGACGGCAGAACGTCAATGGGCCCAGAGCCAAGATCTTCTCTTAGTTCACCTACCAAAGCAAGTTGATTCGTTTATACTATATATCAAAGGGACCATCATGATTTGTACGTCGGATCTGCGACCCGATTTCTATCGTTTAACGGTCAGAAATAGCTCAAGTTAAGACGTTTAATATGAGATTCCGCGCAAGACATCTGGCTGGGGACACATCTGTTACATCACCCTATAAAGACACCTCGCAGCTTTCCGAGCACATTGACCCTCGTGGCTCTCCGGCATTCCTTGCTCTGGACGAAGTTGTGTCTACTTTTCGGGTGTCTTTCCCTCCTCATCTCAGGTCGCCTATAACCGATAGCATTGTTGACCCCGTCCTGTACACCGCTTCATTGATGCCACATTGGCAAGTATCTAACTCGTCCAGCTCGGCGGCGTGTCATTGACCTAGCCTTTCATCATAGTGCAAGCATTACATTACATGACCCACATGCTGATGTGCAACAACGGTGAGCACCACACCTAATCTGTGTTGTTTTCATCCTGAAGGCTCGTCCCAGTGGTTGCATCAGTGCCCTAAAAATCCTCACATCGGCTCGAGCGATTCTTGACCTCATATACAGCGTATCTTCGACCAGCTTCGACATTACGCTACTGGAACCCTTCTGCGTGGTAAGCCTGCTGACTCCAGTGATGTTTACGGTCGTTCTTATACCGCTATAGTTCAGCTGGTTCATAGGTGGAAGGGTCCTCGTCCGATTTCTAAAAGCTGCCCAAGAAGCCAATAGCACAGAGCAAATAGGTACATTACGAGCTGAATTGGAATTCGTTCAGTAAGTGTCGTCTCAAGTGGCCATGCGCTGTGTCTCATCCCCTTCCATCTAGCTATGCGATAGCAAAAGTGGGCGAGCGGATTCCAATGGCTTTCAGATTTGCAAAGATGCTACGCGATCTTATCTCAAATCATTGTGGAGATTTACCACCTGTTCCGTTGACGGACATTACATTCCCTCGGCATTCGCCCGAGATGCTCGCTGGTCCGGGTGCAGAATTGCTGCAGATGTACGACAGACACATTTCGAACGCTGTGCCTCCTGTTAGTCTCAAATCCGACCTGTACGACCCCGTTTCCTACGCATCCTTCACGCCATAGGCGGGTATGTACATATACGTATACCAGCGCTGCGTATTGATAGCTTAATAAGTACGAACGCTATGATAGTCACCACATACCCCATGTAAAGCTTGTAAAGTTGAACCCCTACGCTACGCTTTAACGCCTATGCAACGATCGGGTAACGTCCTAGCTAGTCGGGATATGTGCCAAAAGTGATGCAATTGATGATCTTGACCTGGGCTCATGCCCTCTGGAGCTTTTGTTTCCAACTATTTCCCGGATGCCAGCCATAGGTGTCGCATATCTTGGCCCAGTCGGCACGTATACTCACCAGGTAAAGTGTGGCTGTTGTGCCTTTGAAGATTGGGGCGTTGACTAACGTACAACATAGGCGGCACATCAGAAGTTCGGCCCTTCTGCGAAGTATGTTGGGCAAGACACAATAAAAGGTACGCATGAGTGTCTTCTTCGCCTTCGCCTTCGCTGACACATTTGACGGATTGGCCAGATGTCTTCAATTCATTGTCCCCCACGATTCCATTCGGAGTTGTCCCACAAGAAAACACAATATTCGGCAGCGTGATTGAAACGTACGACCAACTGCGGCACAGTAATGTTGGAAAGGGCCTCTTCGTTGTCGGCGAAGTGACCTTAGGCGTACAGCATTGCTTGTTGGCGCGGAAGGGAATACCCCTTTCAGAAATCAAGGACGTTCTCAGTCATGAGCAGGTGGGCCTCATTCGCCGCGTATTCGAAGTCACCGTCCGAATCCTCAGGCTCACCCACGGTCTGCTGCATAGGCTCTTGGACAATGTCAAGGCTTCCTATCGAAGCATCTCCCTTCTGCCCGTCAAATGAAGATGCCGTCGACGGCCGCCGCAGCGGAAGCTATTGCTACTTCAGAAGAATACGCAACGTCGGCAGCGATTTGCTCCAAGATATGCACTACTGTGTTTCCAGAACTCGATGTTCTGGAAGAAAGCATACAAGCCATGAATGGTAAGCTCTCCCCTCCTGATTCATCATCAAGCCTAACCAGAATGTGTCATATGAGACAATTTCACTCGCTTTTATGTCGTAGGCATTGACACAAATTCGAGTGGCTTAGGAAACCGGGCTCTTATTAGAATACAGCACTCCAACGGAGCACGTACCTCAGATTTATTGCTCCCTCTGAGTGTCATCGATCTAGGAGTTTCCCGGATAGATCGACGACCCTCATTATGTGGTAACCCTTTCGAAGATGTGCTTTTCATCGAAGTATTCCAGCGTTCCGAAGGATCGAAATGGGGCGATGAGGTTAGCGACGCTATGCAGCGGGTGATGAAAGCTGGATGGAAGGCATGTTTATTGGGTATCTGGCATTGCTAGGGGAAGACATGATAGGTCGTGATACATTCCGCGTAAATGATGATAGATGAAATTGAGAAGAGATGAAAGAGTAGATAGATTCTATGCCCGGGTATCCGCCGTCTGCCTGACGAGGCTAACTGCTTTGCTTGAGCGAGGGAGAATCCTGCAGGAGAATGGCTTAGGGTGGCTAGAAATATATCGTCAACACCGTAGGCCTCAAAGAAGTATAAATGAGCAGGTACTTCAGCAGGCCTGTCGTGTATTCTTCCGGAAGTTTGATTTCTTTCCCTTGCTCATCCAACGGTAGGAGAATATCGTAGACCACGAGGATTGAAGCTACAGCAATCCAGATCGACTGGAATGCGAGCCATCGACCCGGGCACATTCTAGAAATGATATCAACGGCCAAGAAGTAAATCTTCATAGATAGATGGTTCATACCTGCGACCGAAGCCAAAAGCTGCATCAGGGGCAGGGTTAATGTGAGCAGCAGCATTCCCCTTAGCATCCGCAAACCTCTCTGGCTTGAACGAGAGTGGTTCTGGGTACACATTTGGGTCGTGTAGTATACCCCTACGCGGCCATTAACCCTCTGCGGATTCACCGTGTAGCGCGCGGACTTACCAGACGTTTGGTAAGAGGGTGGTCCCCTTGGGGATGCGGAAGCCCCGATACTCGTCCTCTTCAGACACCGTGCGCGCCAGGCCCAGCGGGGTTACGGGGTGCCACCGAAGGAGCTAAACATAGTCAGCGTCGTTTACTTATAGGAACGGAGATCAATTACCTCATACACGATACAATCCTGGCAGGCATTGTTATATTTACGGGCCATGAGAAGACAAAGGTACTCACAACATATGGAAGCGAGTCAGAGAACTGCGGAAGACGGTCCCCAACGACACTGTCAATTTCAGCTTGTGCCTTCTTAGCGATGTCGGGATGCAATGCCATGGCGAGGATGAAGGAAAGGACTGATGATACCGTCTAATTGCGTTATGGGTTACATCCATGCTTAAGCTCGTAAATGCTCACCGTATCGGCTCCGGCTGTTAAGGTTAAAGTTTTAGTATAACAATAGATATAGCAGGGAGAGGCATATCGCCCACCTGCGTAGATGGTTGCCCCAACATTCTTAATCATTTCTGCCTTCGTCGGATCGATATCAGGCAACTCGAGCTCCGAAGCCACGAAAGATTGTGCAGCCGTGCTCGCGCCACCCTCTCGCTAGAGAAACTGATATGAGGGATGAACGAAGATAGAAGAGAACGAGCTTACTAGCCACCGTTTGACCATGAGATAAGGTTTAGCGGCCATGTCAACGGTGTCCTTTCTCCATACCTTCGCCTGTCGTTGGAAACCTGCGCCAGGGAACCAGGCCGGGATGTATTTGAGGGCCGGAACGTAGTCCACAAGATATGTTCCAAATATGCCAGCACTTTGGAGGCCGTTGAGCGCTCGATCAGCCAGGGAGACGTAGTCGTCCCCTTTCTCGGCGACCTGGTGTCCGTAGGCGAGGGTCAGGACGATAGCAGCCCCCCAGCTATAACAAAGTCAACGGGGGAAGGGGGACAATGGGCCCGAAGGTACCGTCTAATCCCATATCTAAAGTCATCTGGGGCATTTAACAAGTTCCTCAGTAGCGTGTGCGTTTCCTGGAGCTATGGGTATTATTGTACCAGAGCGAACGAAATATGAGGGACGTATGAATTCTAACCTGGACCGGCCGATACTTGTGGACTAGCTTGGGATGAAAATAACGGTTAAAGATAGCTCTGTGCTGTCGCCACCAAGAGCCATATGGAAAGGATGAGAACAGCCAATCCCAGCCCATGCTACACGTCGATTGAATATTGAGAACGTTGCACACTTCGAATGGACAACTCACAGTTCTACAATCATTGTTCGCACTGGCCGAGATGAATATTTGTTGCTTCGTTTCTCCAAGAGATCGTCCATCACCTCCGCTGAATTGAGTATGAGGAGGGGGCTCCCAAATATGTTAACGTAGATAAGATCGCCTGCCAAAGCACATTCGTTCCATCCAGTCAATACGTAAATTCGGTCAAGAAGTATCACTCACCATAAAGCTTCTTCCATTCGTTCGCGTAGACCTCCCATTGGCGCTGTTTCGGGATGTCTACCCTGCCTGTCCACGATGTGCTGGGGCCTGGGGGCAAGGGAAGCCTGGAACGCCTTGCTCTGGAGTAGACAAGCAGCCCGACAGCGGCACCGACCAGCAGGTAGACGGCTGAGATGGGGGACGACATACAATCCCGGCCGCTGAGGAGAAAGGGGAAAGGCAGAACATGGACAGGGTGAAATTATGCGAGTTTATATATGTGGGCGACATGTCAGGCTATGGGTCCATGATCACCTATTTTGCTTCCGCCACGCCCTGAATGGTTTCCCCTGCTGAGTCAGCTCCGGCGATCTGGCCAGACTCTGCTTTCCTGAGCTCTGTCCTCTACGGCCACTATGGCAATAACCTCAAATCCTCTTGTCGGTCCCTCGTTTCTGCGCGATATCGTTCTCCCCCAGTTCCACCAAAACAACTTTGCCGCAGAAACAATTGTCAAGAACGAGCTCAATGTCAAGCTCGACAAAGGTCTGTTTCTTCACTTCCATAGTAGCCGTAGAAATCCACCTCATATTCTGATAGACGACCAAATATGTAGACTAGCTCTGACACCGGCCGGTTGTCCCCTTGGTCCCCTTCACTGTCCTTTGCGGCATACGGCCCCGTCTGGACAGAACTTCCAACCGCCTAAACTACCACCAACTCATCCTCGCGAAAGAGAACGTTTGTCGACTGTCTGCAAACATTGGCTCAGGGGGCTCTGCAAAAAGGGCGATGCTTGCGAGTTCTTACATGAATACAACCTCCGACGGATGCCAGAATGTTGGTGGTTTGCGAAACATGGGTATTGTTCCGCTGGTGACGAGTGCTTATACGCCCATCCCAAAGAGAGGAAAGTCGAGTGCCCTGATTACAAACGAGGGTTTTGCAAGCTAGGTATGTAATTTTTACGCAACTGTGGATAGTCTGCTGATGGACTACAGGTCCTAATTGCCCCCGGAAACATGTTCGACGCGTGGCTTGCCAGTTATATCTGACGGGATTGTGCCCCCTTGGTCCTGAATGTCCTCGCGGCCAGTAAGTACCTTCGTTATGGACGCCCCGATATGCCTTGAATAGAAATGTTAGCCCGAAACCCGATCTGCCGCTACCGAAAGCGTATGAACCGCCAGAACCATCTTCAACTCGCGAACTCGGGCCACCACCGCCGGGCTATGGCAGATACACCGAATATGGAGGCTTCGGAGGTTCGACGTCAAACCAAGGCAATGTCTCTGGCTTCCAGGGACCTCCTCGAAGGAATATGGATGAAGTAATGTGCTTTAAGGTAAGCTCAATGCCTTATCCATTTTACAGCATTTTAATGTTATACAGTGCGGAGAGAAAGGCCACTATGCCAACCACTGTCGCAATCGCAACGTTCCAGGCAACAGAGGGGGTACGGAACGCATCAGACGCTTTGGAGAGGAATGATCGCGTGCATGTTCCACTTTTGCTGCCTCGCGTCCGCCAAGCTGTAATTGCCATGAGTCCCATCAGTGCCTACTGTAAGGGTTGAACCCTTTCGTTCCGTGCAGTCCGGCTTCCCCTATCCCCTATCCACCCCTCTCCGACTCCTCGGACGCGCTCGCACATGACTCGGACGTCACGAACCCGTACCGGACACACGTGTTAACGGATCAGACACTGCGGATCAATGTTTCGTTCTCTTTTGTTCTCGGACTCTAATACTTGATCATACTAGTCCCATTATTTGTTCCTGGTGCCTTTTCGCCTCGGACATTTCCGATGTTTTCTTAGCTACAAAAACCTACTGCACTCGTAGTTAGAAGAATAAGAATTGTTTCCCCCCCACATCGAGTCAGAGTCTAAGTCGTCCGAGAAGCTTTCCTCCGCCGTTGTCAGAGTTCGCCGTCGTCCGAGTCCGAGTCCGATCCGAAGCCAGTTCTCCCGCCGTCCTTATCATTCTCCTGCCGTCCTCATCGTACTATCCGAAGCCGAAGTTGTTCGCTCCGCGTCCCAGCGCGTCCGAAGCTATCCGAAGCCATCCGAAGCATCCGAAGTTTCCTAGTCATTGTTTTCACTCTCGGACTTACCGTTTATCACACTAGTTCATTCGGGTGTCGCACGGACTTGTCCTGCCGGAGGCGGACCCTCGCATTTCATTTGACTATACTACTAGTCTACGTGTATATTCACTACTACATTCTGGAGCCCACCGCGAGGGTTTAAAGTTCAAGACACCCCCCCGTTCCACCGTCACCTAATCATCCTATTCCGTCATTGAATTCGAATCCCCTCCCGATCCTCTGCACGATATCTTTCCGGAAGGTCCGACGCAACGGGCTATCAACTACCTCTTCCGGAAGACATCCGAATATTTTCCGTTCAAAATAGTCCGCTCTTGGGTGCCCGATCCCAACACCGTCATTTGGCAGTTCGCACTTACCGGACGCCCAGAATCCGAGCATCCGAACATCCTATCACGCCCTAATCCTCCATCCCTCCGGCACAGTCTGTTCTATAATCCCGCCGCGGCTTACCACCGACCCACTCCGGAGTCAAACGACACTACGTCCGGAACACCCTCATCGCTCACCGAGTCGTCCGAAAATCTTCCGCCCACTTCTTCACCTTCCCCTATTCCTCCTCCTACAATGGCCACAACTATGCCCGTCCGCGGTCACCATACCGCTCCGAAATTCAACGGAAAGCCCGAAGGACTCCATCGCTTCTTCTCGGAAGTGGAGTACCTCGCTGCCCGTGCTCAGGTCGAAGGCCGGGATCTCATCCGAGCTACAATCGGATATCTCGACGACTCCGACTGGGAGATCTGGCGCAGCAGTGGCGATGCAGCCGACGGAGACGACTGGGATGCTTTCAAAACATGTATCGGGAAGCTCTACCCCGGATCGGATAACGAACGACGATGGCGTCCGTCGGATCTGTCCACTATTGCCGCTCTCCAGTCCCAGACCCCGATGCTCACAAAGGACGATCTCGGAGTCTATCACCGAAAGTTCCTCGTTCCGGCCAACTGGCTTCTCTCCAAAAATAGCGTCTCCACTCAGGACGTCGGACGAGACTATCTCGCAGGATTCGACCCCATCACCCGTCAAAAGATCAAAGACAGATTGGCGATGGTCCACATGCAGCATCATCCGGACGATCCTTACACGATCACGGAGATCTATACGGAAGCGAACTTTATTCTCGGAACGTCGACTCCGGCGACTCTCACAACGTCTTCGACATCTCCGACAGTGAGTCCGACGGCTCCGGTTACGGTCAAAACCGAATCCGCTGACATCCGTGCCCTGCAAGCTATGATGCAGCAGTTCATGACCATTCAGCAAACGCATCCGCAGTATCCTCCTCCTCCTCCGCAATATCCGTATAATCCGAACTCATTCTATCCGTATCCCCCGCCTCCGACCGCTCAAGCATACGCTTATCAACCCGTCCCGCCCCAACAAAACTATCAGTATCCGCCTCAGCCACCCCCATCTTCCCAGAGTCAGCAATCACGTCCTCCTCCCCCTCCTGCACCACAAGGGACTGATCCGAGACCTCCCCGGAAGTGTCACTTCTGTCATTCCGTCTATCACACGATGGGCTCGTGTCCGGATGCTGCCCGATACGAACGGAGCGGATGGATCGGTCGGAACGAAGAAGGCCGATGGATGGTGCTCCCGACCAGAGAGACTATCAATCGTTCCTTCCCCGGAGACTCGTTCAAAGAACAGATCGACAACTGGATGAGGGCCAACAATAGACCTCAGGATCGCGACGCCCCTCCTCATCCGATCGTCACTCCCGCAGCCACAAGTTCCGGAGTAGCGTCCGCGAATATGGTCGAGGTTAGCACCTACCACTATACGGAGGCCGACGAGTCCGAGTCTCGGGCGTTCATCGAAGAGCTTCCGAGCCCGTTTGATCTGGAGGAAGAAGAGAAAGAGGAGATCTTCTTGCAGGTTCTCATGCAGCGGATGCCCGACGTAGCGAAAAAGTACGCTTCATCTCAGAAGAAGAAGGACGTCCGTTTCTCCGAACCGGTCGAAACGACTCCGAGCGCTCCGGCAAAGGCTCCGTCCGAACCACCCCTTCCGCCTTCGATTCCGGTCCCCTTCCCTTCCACTTCGGCCCGTTCTCAGCTAGCTGAAGCCATCGAGACCGGTCGCACGACGTACCGTCCGAACTATCGGGTCCAGTCGAACATCGAGAATCCGAAGGTGGCCTCGGATGTCCTGGAACGCGCCCTCAACACCACCCTCACCATCACACAACGGGAACTGTTCGCACTCTCGTTTGATGCTCGGAAAGGACTTCGGGATCTTATTTCGTCGAAACGGGTCTCTACGGAGACTAACTACGCGTCCGTCAACATGGCTGCGTGCTACGATGACCCCGAAGACGTCGTAGAAGTTCTGATGTCCGCCACCCGCGATCCGAACAAGGAATGCATTGTCGCAGCTCCGACCCAGTCACTCCGGATCATCCGGCCTATCTTCAACGATAGGTACGAGGTCGAATGCATCCTGGACACCGGATCGCAGATCATCGCCATGCGCCGCGACGTCTTCGACAACCTCGGGCTGCTCATCGACATCGACAAGTTCATCACCATGGAGTCTGCGAACCTATCCTCGAACCAGACCATCGGACTCGCGCACAACGTGAAAATGTCTCTCGGACCCGTCGACCTCTACGTCCAAGCTCAGATCGTGAACGATGCGCCTTATGAGGTACTCCTCGGACGCCCCTTCTTTTGTCTCACCTCCGCTGTCACCCGCGACTACCCCGACGGTCGTCAGGACTTGACCATACACGATCCGAATTCGAGCCGTCGTTTCCTCATCCCTACTTTCAAAAGGGTCCACCGTTCCCGAGAGCCTAAGGAGCATTTTTAGATACCGTCGAGGAACCCCTGCGGCGAGACGAGTCTTTTATACCCCCGTTCTATTGCTCTCTTATGATATCATTACCCGAATCCGCTCCTTGTTCAGTTCCGATCCGCTGCATTACCTATCCGAAAACACTTTTATATCATACATCCCCTTCCGTGTCCGATCCATCGCTTCCTCTTCTGTCTGTCCCCCCTTCCATGAACCGAAAAAGTACATATGATGCTCCGCGTGATTCCGGTCTCGACCCGGTGGCTCCGGTGTATACTTGTGTCCCCCCGCCCGTACCTAATACTCATCATGCTCGCGTGTATGACGATTTGCCGGATGAGCGACGGATCTATTCAGGTCTTGTTGATATCATCGAAGATGGCATTACTCGGAGTGCTTCATATTTGGATATTCCCCTTTCCACCACTACTTCCTACTCTACATTTACATCCTGGTTTATCCACTCCGATGCCGACGCTCCGCCCGCCTCATCCGATGATTCCGCTCCGAACCCGACCGCAGAAGTCTTAGCAGCAACTGCCCGGATGCCAACATACGGAAAGAAGCCCTACCGGAAGGTCGCCAATCGCACAGTACCTGTCTCCACCACCCTTCCCGAACAGTATCGGATTGTCCGACGCGAACCTCCCGACATCTTAGCCGATCTTCTCCCGCTTCCTACTCAACCACCCGACTTCACTCCGGGACTCCGGTACACTCAGGAACGCGCTGACAAACAAGCCGTCGACCCGGACAACTGGCTTTCTCCCGAGGAAATCAAACTCGCGCACTGGTTCATCCGGACGGACGAGGACGCTTTCGCATGGTCCGAGGATGAACGAGGCAAGTTCTCTGACGAATGGTTTGACCCTGTAGTGATGCCGACGATCGAGCACGTTCCCTGGGCACTCCGAAACATTCCCATTCCTCCGGGCATCTACGACGAGGTCGTCCGCGTCATCCGAGACAAGATCAAGTCCGGAGTCTACGAGGAGTCCAGTTCTTCGTACCGGTCCCGCTGGTTCTGCGTTCTCAAGAAGGATGGGAAGTCTCTCCGCCTGGTCCACGATCTTCAGCCTCTCAACGCTGCCACTATCAAGGACGCCTCTATTCCGCCTCGGGTCGAAACTTATGCCGAGACCTTCGGAGGCCGGTCTTGCTACGGTATCTACGACTTGTTCGTCGGATTCGACCAACGGAAGCTCGCGGAAAGCTCGCGCGATCTCACAACATTCCAGACGCCTCTCGGAGCCAAGCGTCTCACCGTCATTCCTATGGGCTTCACCAACTCCGTCCAGATTCAGCACGGCGACCTCACCTTCATTATGCGAGACGAAATTCCCCACGTCACCGATCCGTACATCGACGATTGCCCTGTCAAGGGTCCGCTTACCAGATACGAGCAACCCGACGGCTCCTACGAAACCCTACCCGATAATCCGAACATCCGGCGCTTCGTTTATGAACATATTGCAAACATGCATCGGATCGCGCACCGGATGAAGAAGTTTGGCGGAACGTTCTCCGGAGTCAAGCTACGTGTTTGTGTTCAGCGCGCATCTATTGTCGGACACATGTGCACTTACCAGGGTAGAGAACCCGACGATGACAGGGTCCAAAAGATTCGTGATTGGCCTGTGCCCGAGAACGTCACCGACGTCCGGGGTTTCCTGGGTACCATCGGAGTCATGCGTATCTTCATCCGAGACTTTGCGAAACATGCTAAACCACTTGTGCAGTTGACCAAAAAGGACGTTGACTTTGTCATGGGTCCGGACGAACTAGCTGCCATGGAGACCTTGAAGAATCTTGCCATCACCTCCCCCGCTCTCCGAGCTATCGACCACTCATCCGATCGCGAAGTCATACTGGCCGTCGACTCCTCCACCGTAGCCGTCGGATTCATCCTCTCCCAGGTAGGCGCGGACAACAAACGCTATCCGTCCCGTTTCGGGTCAATCACTTGGAACGACCGAGAATCCCGCTACTCCCAATCCAAAATCGAGCTCTACGGACTCTTCCGGGCACTCCAGGCCACGAAGCTTTGGCTCATCGGAGCTCGCAATCTCACGGTCGAAGTCGACGCGAAATATATCAAGGGTATGATCAACAATCCGGATATCGTTCCGAACGCTGCGATGAACCGTTGGATCGCCGCCATTCTTACCTTCTCTTTCAAACTCAAGCACGTTCCCGCTCGGGATCACACTCCGGCCGATGGCCTCTCACGACGAAGAAGAGCCGAAGAAGACCCGGTCCTTGTAGAAGATGTCGAGGGTTGGATAGACGAAGCGTGTGGTTTTACTTTACAGGTTCACTCGGACGGCGACGCCTCTGTCTCTCGGGTTGCGCAGAACCGTTTCCGGGGTCATCTCGGGTCCCTCGTCCGCACGTTCATCTATGATGAAGACTCTGCTGGATTCAACGACTCCGACGATTCCGACGACATTCCCCGGACTCCGAAGGCCGCGGGTAAGGACGCCCGGATGTTGGAGATAGAGACCTTCCTCCGGACTAGCAAGGCTCCCGTCGGACTCGCTGAAACCGCCATGCGCAACTTCGTCCGACAAGCGCTCAATTTTTTCTACCGCGACGGCAAGCTCTGGCGCAAGGATAACCACGGGAAGCATAAGGTCTACATCCATCCGGGCCGCCGTCTCTATCTGATCCGCGCTGCTCACGACTCTCTCGGACACAAGGGTATCTTCGTTATCCGGACTCGCCTCCTTGAGCGATTCTGGTGGCCCTTCCTTGACCAGGACGTCCGCTGGTTTGTCAAGACTTGTCATCAGTGCCAGATCCGCTCCAACTTCAAACTACACATTCCGCCGTCTCCGACGATTCCCCTTTCCCTTTTCCGCCGCGTCCACATTGACTGCATGGTGATGCCTTCCGCCAACAAATTTAACAAGATAGTCCACGCTCGGTGTGCCCTCACCTCTTATCCGGAGTGGCGCGCGCTTCGCCGGGAGACCGCGGAGACACTGGGCATGTTTATTTTCCAAGAGATTCTATGCCGCTGGGGCGCCATCGAAGAACTTGTGACGGATAACGGTACCCCGTTTGTGAAGGCAGTCGAATATCTCGCAGAAAAATACGGCATCCGACACATCCGAATCTCTCCGTACAACTCCCAAGCCAACGGACTCGTCGAGCGGAGACACCGGGACGTGCGGGGTTCACTCCTGAAGACTGCGGATGGCAATGAGAAGAAATGGGTTGAAGTCGCACCATCCGTCTTCTGGGCCGAGCGCGTCACCATCTCCAAGACCTCCGGAATGTCTCCTTACTACATGGTACATGGCATCGAGCCCCTTTTTCCGTTCGACCTCCACGAAGCTACCTATCTCGCCCCTCCTCCCGATACCACTCTCACCACTGAACAGCTCATCTCCATGCGGGCCCGACAACTCCAGAAGCGTCCGGACGATATCGAACGTATGCGCGAGAAAGTTATTCGGAGTCGGATCGCCTCCCTTGAGGAATTCGAACGTCGGTTCGCCCGGACGATCAAGGACTTCAACTTTCTTCCCGGACAGCTCGTTCTGGTCCGTGATAAGAAGATAGAAGGTGATCACTCACTCAAGCATCTGCCTCGCTACATGGGACCTATGGTCGTCGTCCGACGCACTCATGGCGGATCCTACGTCCTGTCCGAACTCGACGGTTCCATCTCAAATCTACGTTATGCAGCATTCCGCGTCATTCCGTACTACGCCCGACACCGCCATCTCCTTCCCGTCCCCCATTCTGCCGAACCCGACGACTCCGATGACTCCGACGATCTTCCGGAACCTCAGTCCGCCGCGAACTTCGCCGGACTACAAAATACGACGAACGACCGAGTTTTGACGCCTTCGCGGCAGCCTAACCGTCTAGTACTCTAAAATTTTTTCCACCCAGACCAGGGTTCGCCCTGTGTTGTATCCCGGACCTCGGTCCTGTTCCGTCTCTCATCTTTCACCTCTCTCATTTGATCTCTCTCCTGTCCGATCCTTATATTCCCTTGCATTTGCCTCGTATGCGTCATCCGACGACTCCGGTCATCCTCTCTCCTTCGGAAGCCTCCGGACTTGCCGGTTTTACGCTGCGTGTCTTTCTTTCACTTCCGCTCACTCACGCATTCTTCTTTTTTTTTTGGTGCACAAGAAAATCAGTTATAATATTTACATATTGTTTACAAGAAAGTCTCTACGGGCCAAGTGCCTTTTTGCTCGTCCGCCCTACTGCCCTTCGTACTCCTCGTCCTCCTCCATTTGTCTGTCCGCCTCTCGTTCCTCTTCGTCCGCCGCCTCAGCCCGTTGAGCATCCTCGAGCTCCCTCCGCAGGATCAGCGCCGCCAGGCCCCGTGTGGCTGCGGCCCGGGTGCTCTCCGCCTCCTCTGTCGCCTGCTTGAGGGCGGCGATCCGAGCGTCCATTGTTGACATGACCTGGACAAGGGTCCGCAGCTCGTGATCCGCGCAAGCCTCTACCAAAGTAGGGATAGCGGCACTCCCTGACGCTGCCCGCGTAACCCGGCTTGTCTTTCCGCTCTCTCCTCCGCGTCGCCGTGTCCTTGGCCTTGGGGCTGCCCGTTGCTTCCCCTTTCCACCCGCCGCTTTGCTGCCTGACGCCTCCGCCTCCGAGGTCCTCACCTGCCTGGCGCGCGTCTTCGCGTGCGAACACCTGACCTTCGATCCGGTGCACGCCTCGCACGCATGGCAGCCGGTGCCGACGCAGGTAAAGTACGCCTGCTGGCAGTGCAGGCATCGGCGAGCGTCCGTGAATTCGACCACAGGGTGCGGGCAGGACTCCTTGGGTGCACCGAACCCGCACCCCCATTCGACATTGTTCGGGCTCGAACTAGCATCTGAAGGGTCCGTTAGTCCCGGGGTACCGTCTGATGAGTCCGCTTACCGGCCGGATCGTACTCTCCGTACTCCGTTACGTCGAGATGCGCTGGCGCTGGAGGAGTCTTCTCCCTAGTGTCATCCACGTTGCCCGCGCGTCTTCGAAGTCGTTTTGCCCGGGGAGTTGTCTCGGGCTCGCCGCCGTCGCTCTCAACCACCTTCCGCTTTCCTGCACGGATGGCGCTGGCACGTCTTCGCGTCCGAGGGACCGGCGTGCTATCATCCTCAGCGTCCGACGGAATTTCGACCACGTCCGAGTTCTTCTCTGCTTCGGGACGATCAACGGGAGTACTCCCGGAACCGAGGGTTCCCGAACCAGCCACGAACGTTGGCCTCTGCGCAGCCCGTCGACGCTCCTCAGCGGCGAGCGCGTCCCGTCGTCGTGCATCACGCACCTCTTGTGCCCTCCTCGCCTCCGCGTCCGCAGCCTCCTGTGCTTCTCGTGCCCGTCTCTCGTCCTCGGACTGCCACTCCGCGAGTCGGGACTGTGCCTCCAGTAATTGCGTAGTGGCCCGGGCCATCTTCTCCTTCACGTCATCTTCGACGGTGTTCTCCAGTTTCCGCGACACGAGGACGTCTTCGGCGCCCATCAACCACTCCTGCACGCAGTCAGCGCCCTGCTTCTAGTCGTCGCCCATGTTGCCACTTACCTGCTGCTGCTCCATGTCGGCAACGGCGATTTCCACATCGACCCGATGCTCGTCGTCGAGCTCCGGGAACGCCGTACCCATGTCCACGAAGTAGCCGGCCTCCTCTTCGTATGCGGCAACGGCTTCCTGCTTCTTAAGGGTCTGGAGTTCCTCCAGGGTGCGGGACGGGGTGTGTTTTGCCATGGTCGTACGGACAGTGATGCTGGGCGCGATGGAGGGAGAGAGCAAGAGAAGATGTTGGACTTCGTCGAAATTATCAACAATCCGTCATGTGACCGTGCTTCCTTTGGTCCCACGCCACTATTTTCGTTCACCCGCCCACCTTCCCACTTCGCAATTCTTGCTCGCCGTGTACGTTGCCCCGGAGGGTCAACACATAAAGTCCCCGGGGGATGTAAGGGTTGAACCCTTTCGTTCCGTGCAGTCCGGCTTCCCCTATCCCCTATCCACCCCTCTCCGACTCCTCGGACGCGCTCGCACATGACTCGGACGTCACGAACCCGTACCGGACACACGTGTTAACGGATCAGACACTGCGGATCAATGTTTCGTTCTCTTTTGTTCTCGGACTCTAATACTTGATCATACTAGTCCCATTATTTGTTCCTGGTGCCTTTTCGCCTCGGACATTTCCGATGTTTTCTTAGCTACAAAAACCTACTGCACTCGTAGTTAGAAGAATAAGAATTGTTTCCCCCCCACATCGAGTCAGAGTCTAAGTCGTCCGAGAAGCTTTCCTCCGCCGTTGTCAGAGTTCGCCGTCGTCCGAGTCCGAGTCCGATCCGAAGCCAGTTCTCCCGCCGTCCTTATCATTCTCCTGCCGTCCTCATCGTACTATCCGAAGCCGAAGTTGTTCGCTCCGCGTCCCAGCGCGTCCGAAGCTATCCGAAGCCATCCGAAGCATCCGAAGTTTCCTAGTCATTGTTTTCACTCTCGGACTTACCGTTTATCACACTAGTTCATTCGGGTGTCGCACGGACTTGTCCTGCCGGAGGCGGACCCTCGCATTTCATTTGACTATACTACTAGTCTACGTGTATATTCACTACTACACTACTAAGTCGAAATTACTTTTCATTTGCGAGGCTTTTGGTAGGCTGGTTTTCGGACTAGGGGCATGTACTTCACATATGTGTATTAGCCGAATATTTACATAATCGTACTGTACATATCAGATCCTAATCTGTTACCAGGATCAGTGAGACGCTCCTCCGTCTACTTCGTCCAAGTCTCAACATGGGTTGGCAAAAGGAATTCACACTATCGAAGCGTTCCAAAGGCTGCCATCTAGTCACAGACGAGGTGATGTCTCATATCATGCCAGGACTGGAAGGTGTACAGGCTAGTCGATGCCTCCCCTTGGTACATTGATATTACGCATACTCATCTTTCACGAAGATCGGGATGCTTTTCCTCTTCATGTGCGTGCCATCAGTGTTTCCTCCAAATTGACAAAATGATCGACTATTGACACAGAAAGCATACATCAGCGGCGTTGACCGTGAACGAGAATTATGACCCTGGTTGATAAATTACTTTGTTTTCTCCGAACTGGGTTAACTCATTGTTGTCTCCCATCTCAGACGTGCGTCGAGGCGAGTGTTGATGGAATATCCGGAGACGGCTGTCGGTGTGTGCTAATAATTGAGTTCATTTTCATCTTTTGTAGACATGGATATGGCTCTCGACAGCATCGTTCCTGAACACTTGAACTGGCGTCACACGGATGAGGGTCCAGAGTACGTGAACGCTAAAGTATCGTGGGTTCGACACGGGTACTCACTGGTGTTCACTGGTGTCACTTTCTGCCTGCACTTTGCCGTAATCTAGTGACTCGTGAGTTTTATTTCCCAGCTTAAGATCCATGAGTAATATTTTCTGTTGCTTCAACCAGCGTATCGCATACCAAGGCGTCGCTAGTTGGGTCTTCTATCT
Organism: Pleurotus ostreatus; assembly: GCF_014466165.1. Taxonomy (NCBI): domain Eukaryota; kingdom Fungi; phylum Basidiomycota; class Agaricomycetes; order Agaricales; family Pleurotaceae; genus Pleurotus; species Pleurotus ostreatus. The sequence goes on along the minus strand of NW_023503157.1, from coordinate 2,533,779 downwards.
CTATTCCAGTCACGAATGGTCGGCTGAATCTCGGTACCTGGCAAGGTGAATACTTACTGCTTTTACCGAGTCTATACATTCAATTGTGACTTCCGTGGTTGCCAAGGGATTTACCTAACGGAGTTCAGGCATCTTGCTCATAGTCGAACAATCGTGGCAACGGTGTTGTAGGCTGTGGGTATTATCCTGCAAATTGGTATCGAACTCCTATCGAGCAAGTTGACAACGTATTGCCATCAGGGCGTCGTGACACATGTAGCATCGTCGCATTGCAAGTAGCCGCGGCCTCGTTGAGCTTTTGTTACATATCTGCTCCCTAGGACATTCACGCGTCACCCCCACCGTCAGTGATAGCACTGTGATTAACACCGCTGATTTGGAACAGTGAGAATGCGCGACCTTCAATGATGCGTGATGAGAGCAACGAGGTGTAATCTCTTGTGAGTCTGCAAGGAACAGTGTTGAGAGAAAAGAGGATCCAGCTGTCTTTCCCATGCCCCGGGTGTCCGTCTTTCATGGCATGTCCCTGCAGAGAAACCTAGACGTACTTGCCTTGGTGGCACTGTAACGTACCTTTCGGACCAAATGCAGTTAGCGCTCTGGTCACGTGGGCGAATAATCACTAAATAGTGCAGGTTGCGATCTGTTAAAGACCGTGTATTAGGCCCTCACCAAATTTCCGCTACGTGAACGATTATCTTCTCCCCGGATCCTCCATCCCTCGAATATCTCTCCGTTCTTCTAACTAGTGGCCGTATTCCTACCAGAGGAGCCTTCTGTACTGCTAGAACTTCTGCTGGCATCAAACTCCATCCGCGCCGCTAGTGGTAACTCCTCACGGATTTTGCGACCTCGAACCACAGATGCCCAAAGCACCGACCAATGGGTCTACTCGACCTGCTCTGAGGAGGAACCAGGTATTTCTCGCGACTCTCACTGGTAAGCTGACTCCTAAGCAGTTCTGTCACTAGGCCTGTCGATCGTGCAGAAGGAGAAAACTGGTGGGCAGCTTCTTTCCAATGTCTCGTGGCGGTAAATCTGACACAGTTCACCTCGCAGAAATGCGATGCTGCTCGCCCACACTGTGGAACCTGCGTCAGGTCTGTTATACGTCTCTCCGGCTACCTCGGGGTATGATCTGGAAATTAATCGGTGATGCGCAGGCAATGGCAAGCCCTGGTCAGCGTACCAGCACCCGTGGGCTATGCGTGAGTGATCCCCCTGCAGACCGAGTCCGCAGTTCGTGACTAGAAGCGAACATCCAGCCATCCGACCGAACCACAATGTTCCTATGACCCTGTGGAGGGGCTAACACTCGCCCCGGATACAAATCCAGTGGAAAAAATAAAAGAGTTGGAGGAACAAATCAGTGAGCGACAATCGATGATTCGCGGCCGTGCTATCTGTGTCTGACCGGACTCAAAAGCGCAACTAAAAGAACGACTCCTCGCACAAGAACGGTCTGTCTCTCCCCAACGGCACCCAAGCTTGCACAGCCAATTGTCTGGTAACAAGCCAACCTTAGAGTCAGGCGGAATCACTCTGCCGCATGCCTCGTTGAACGAATCAATGATCACCATGATGGGCGATAGTCCTCCTAGCGGCCTGCGGAGCCACAATGGCAGCCCCGATAACAATTGTCTCACACCCAAATCTGGCTCAGTTCCTTTCATGGATCTCCTTTTCTCAGGTTGGAATCCGGATCTACCTGAACCAGCAGTCCTCAACCACTAGTTTGTGAAACTCTGCTGTTATGATCTACGTCTGACCATGTTCCTCCAGCATCGACATATTTTTCCGATGCGACCCATGTGGTTCTCGAATCCTACATCGTCCATCCTTCTTGGCTTCCATGCATCTTAGTCCAAAAGATCCCGGATTCCCTCATTCGGCACTGTTGCACGCTATAGTTGAGTTGTATCTCGATGTTGCACTGGCTGCTATTATTGACGAGACTCCAGTGCGCTTCAGCATCGCGATGGTCGTCACAAAACGTGGTTTCTTTACCAGATGGTACTCGACGCGATCAGTTCGCTGAATTCCACGCTGGCAAAACACGCCAATATATTGACAAGACCATGGCCAGCGGAGAAGATATTTTCTCTGTCATGCAAGCATGCATTCTTCTATCGTGGTATTTTTACCAAGAAGGTCGATGGGTGGAAGTGTGGATCTTTGCCAGCTTCCAGACACGTGTTGCAGTTCCACTGCGACTAAATTATCCTGGTACATTCTCAACGCACGGTAACAACTCTCCTGGCGCGTATCTAGCACCTCCGAAAGACTTCTTGGACTTAGAGTCAAGACGACGAACGTGGTGGATGACCATTGTCTTCGATCGAATCGCATCAGTCGGTGGATGGATTCATGCCGTTGACGAGAGAGACCTCGGTACAGAGCTCCCATTACGGAATATCGATTTCGAGTCAGAGGTTCGTCTTCCTGCCTACCTTGCAGATATCCGTCAACCGACTTTCTGTATGCCTCTTGCCTTTACAGGTTGCGGTGCCGAGCAATCCCCAGGACTTGTCTACCCCTGATATCTTCACCCGGCATCCGCCTCAGTATACAGACTCTTTCATCCTTCTAATTAAGGCCATCATGCTTTTCGGCAGAGTCACGGACTACAACGTCCGCGGGAACTTGCGAGCTCCCACAGCGCCCAGCAAAAACCAAAACCCATTTTACCTGGAAGGTTTCGAAGCGCTGGACAAGTTGGTCGCTACGGATTTCCTGGATAGCTTACCGCACATTTTTAAGACCAATAATGGCGTGACCGATGCGCCCGAGGGCAGCTCATTGGACACAGATCTTTACATGGTCCATATCATACCCCATGCGTAAGCGCGGTGCTTTCTTCTACTCCATTTTTGCAACTAATGGATTGTGTGTTCGCTCAGTGCTACCATCACCCTTCACAACCCATACTTGGATTTCACGGATCCAAACAATGTCTCTTCTTCGAGATGTGTGAACTCAGCTCGCTGTATTCTCGCTGCGTATTACATGCTTTCAGCCACCTCACTTGACATCACTAGGCTTCATCCATTCGTGACGGTAGGCACTTCCTAAATCCCAATATTAGAAATCTAATCCCGTCTCTAGATCTGTTGGTACCTCGCAGCCGTTGTCCAAGTGCAACTATGCAAATACTTCATAGAAATCGGAGATACCGATAGAGAATCGACGGTATGGGGCGAAATCAATGTTCTCAGGTCAGTGGGACTCGTTGTCAACATCATAAATCACGCTCAAGAGTCGTAGATTTGCGATGCTCGAGTATGGGAAACGCTCACCGATTGGCAGTAGGTCCACGTTTTATCACTTACTATTTCTGGCTCAGTTATTTTGCAGCCCGACAGGAGCGTTTACTGCAAGGGCTAATGCGTGAGATTATACGCATGACAGCTCACAAGACACCTCTTGAGGTTGGTGTGCCGTTGTACCCGTTCTCTCATACGACACTGTTCAGAAAGGACGGGTCAGCAGGCGCCTCGCCGGACAGCGTTTCCAGCCTAGCCCCGCTACCGGTGAGTCTCGAGACCCGTCGTTGTGAGCCACGAGGCTTATCTCCTTCGCAGCAAGCAACGCCCCCTATGGCGAATATCCCGCCCAACCTTTCACGGCCAGCATCTTCTACGTCCAGCTGGGGGTTGGCTGGATCACCCGGTGCCTCACAGTCCAGCACGCTTCCTGGACAACCGCCGCTATTCTAGTATTCTCATATCACTATACTTTTGACCCATAACAGGACGCTTTCGAATAATCTGTTTTGTTTTGCTGCTTGGAGTTTTCTATTTAGGGTAATGTTGTTTTTACGAGTGTTTCAGTAATGTCTGTATATAAGTATTTCGTCTCGTTTAGGATTTGTGTAGACTTTCAAAGTAACACTTTGCATTCCCTCTTGTAATGATGTTCAGTTATATATTTTCAACGACTATCATTATCGACTATTTGACGAAAGATTCTGCTGGTACAGAATGTGATAGATTTCGAATATGCCCTCGTAAATTGTACAATAGATATCGTTGGCCGAGCTATGTGGTACGCGTCCTTCGGTGTACAGCACGCCGCTTACATGTCTATGAGGGTAGTGAAAACCTGTGCAGACATCGATCGAATGGCGCTTTTTACGCTGCAAGCATTAGCGTCTATGCTGGTTGCGCGCTATGATTCAATTTTGATTTTGGTTAGTCGCATGTACTACACATTCTGTCCGGCTTTCCTTTCTGCTTCGAGCATTGCATCGAATCCCGCTTGCTCTGCCTTCCGTTCTGCATCAGCATTTTCCAACGACTCCTCCGGCTGCTTCCTGCTTCCTGCTGCTTTGTTGTTTTGCATGCTCGCTCGCCCATTCTTCTGCCTGATTAATTCCCACGAAGACTGAGAAGCGGACTGCGCATTTGCTATGCGTATCTCGTCCCAGCGGGTCTTTGTCGGTTTACTTGGCACGGAGGATGTGTCGGCTGGAAGGTTATTCCTTAGTAAATTGGAGGAATGAAACACATGAAACCATACTAGTAGTAGTGACCCGATCTTGTGCATTTGAATCGTTTCCAGTATCGTCCATACCGAACCCTCCTTCCCCTGGACCTTGCATTGCTTCACCACCGGTGATATCAGGCCGGACGCCCAAGCCACCATTCTTGCGTGACACAACCAACGTCGGGCCTCGAGGCATGATTCCCCCGGTCTTCACATTGATGTTATCGATGGCAACGGAGAATCCATCGAAATTCTCGAGCCTGGAAAGGAATCTCAGATGCAGGCGTAGTCGCGCGGCCTGGCCAATCGAGAAACCAAGAGTATAAGCGGCGGCGCCAACGACGACAAGGCGAGGGGTTGACCATCTCCTACTCCGTGCGTAGAGGAAGGTCGCGCCAGTAGCTATAGCACCATAGCCACGCTAACACCAACTTGTATTAGGGAGATGCCCTAGGGGAGCTGCCAAGAACGCGACGCACTGGGTAGTAACGGTGTGGTCCAGGCAGAAACCTCGTTGCGAGCTCGTAGTCGTTCGTAGTAAGATTGCCCTCCTCGCGTTCTGGGGCGAGCAGTAGTTCTGTATTAGGCCGAGATTTGAAGGTACCCTCTATCCAGGCCAAATTGTACTTCAGTTCACGACCTGGTGGCGGCATGGTAGGATGGTTCGCACGTGACTGCATGGCAGTGAGCGAAAGACTTGTCTTGAGCTGAGGCACGTCCGGACACTCAACTCTCCCTTTTCTCCGCCACCACCACCACCTGGCCAGTGCTGCCTTTGATTCCAACTATCAGGTACCAGCCCTTCGTGCCATGACTGACGCCCTCAACGATGCTACCGATGCCTCATCACAATTTGTTACTGCGCCCTCGAGATTCGCTGGAAGCCTGGATCCCGGTATGTTCTATGGGGTTCTGCGTTCGCGGCCGCTCTTTGATACTTGGCACTTCTTTAGGAGGCGGACTTGTAGTCCCATTGACCCCCAGCACACCCACGACACCCACTACTCCCACCGACCCTAACACTCCCACCGGAGAAGGCAGCGGTCGATCGAAGAAGACAAACCCTCTTACCGACCTCATAGAAACAGAAAAGGTGTATGTGGAGCTGCTAACAGGCATCATCCGGGTCAGTCACACGTTGCGTTGTTAAGAAGATAGACCGTAACACACCCAAAGAAAGTCGCAGCAGCATGGTCTCGCTCCAATCTTCCGCCACCCGATCTTGATGCCATGTTTCGAAGTATAGAGAGCGTCTACAAGGCAAACCGTTCTCTGCTTCTGGTCCGTTCAATTCCATGGTTGCGTCCAGTACCTCCGATCTTACTCAATGGATTACAGAAACTCAAAGAGATTGGGACGAACCCTTCGTCACCGAAAGCTTTAGGAGATTTACTGATGCGATGGGTATATACACAGACTCCCATGCAAGCTTCAAGCTCATAAATTTCACAGATCGATGATCTAGAGACTCCGTACACCTCTTATTGCGGCAAATACGTGTGTGGCTTCGATGAATGGGAGCCAGTACAATCCAACAACCGATTGCCTGGCGTTATGGCCACCTTTTCGGCCGCCAACCCACCTCCCTCTTCCTCAGAATCGCCGCTCTGGTCTCTGGACGCCTTGTTTCTCTTACCGAAGGGTCGTCTCAAGTATTACAAGAAACTTTACTCGAGACTGCTTAAAAGCACCACACCAGGTAGAAGCGATCACCGACTCCTCCTGGGTGCTATCGAGAAGCTGGAGAAACTGTTGGAGACGTTGGAGAATAGGTCGAGTATCCGAGTCGGAGCGCCAGTACTCCCTCCAGTCGTTTCTGCGCCCACCGATGTAGAGGACGAAGTAGTTATCGGGCCGAATATGGCCTCCATGATTAGCACTCCCTCTAAACAGGATATCGGCTCTGTCACGCCTGTGAGTGAGGGCAGTAGCTCGGCTAGAGCGAGTACTTTTTCTGGGTACGTGCTATATTTCCCGCCTTAGAATAGTTCTTAACAAAGAGCATCAGGCCGCGTTCGTCTCAAGAAACGACCTCTACTTCTCTAAGCAGGACATCAACGAATGCAACAATGACGATGCCTATTTCTGATCTGGAGAGAAGGCTCTCGACTGCACGGACTCTGGATATATTCACAATGAAACCGAAGGTAGACTCTCTCTTTCGTTCCAGAGTCTAGCTTGACATCATGTGAAGGTGGTTCGTCTGCAAATGTTGCCACCCCATCTCCCCTTCACTCGTGAGATGCGCATATCCATTGACGCTGTCATTCGATTCACCCCTCGCGCAACCGGGGTCGAAGTAGTTCATCCACACGGTCACATTTTCCTTCTGTCTGACTTATTTTTGGTTTGCGATCGAATGTCACCTGAGGAAAGGGCGCAAAACGGGGATGCCGACATGTGGTTGTGCTATCCGCCGTTAGCTGGAAAGGTTCTGCGGGTGTCTGAAGTACCGGGTCAGGGTACGACCACACTGTTCCCATTCACACTATATATCTCACTGTTCTGCTTTAGACAATGCACTTCAAGCGGCCATTATGCGCAAAGAGACTTTGATTATCGAGACCGAGTCGCCCGAAGCGCGGAATCGTTTACTATCGGAATTGAGCCAGTGTATTGAGTTTGCGGGAACAGGTAATTATTCCATTCTAGATATAATGCTATCTCACTTTCGCTTGCAGTTGCACCCGTACCAAAACAGCCGCCCCCTCCTATGCCGCCGCTAAACACAATACACCAGATAACTCATGGGAATGCCATGCATGCCAACCAGGCCACTGCTGAACCCGAGCGAGGTAGGAGCCCGCCAAACAGCAGGGCTCCACCAACTACACCGCATCGTGAGCCCTCTATCGGCCATACAAACGGTGTTGCTGTTGGTCAAGTTTGGAATCCACCAAGATTACCTATGATCGACCCATCTGTGCCACCTCCGCCAGGCTCCCAGCGTGGTCCTCCCTTGCATCAATCCAACGGCAGTCCCGTCTATCCTCCTATGCGTTCCACTTCCGCAGTGGGGCAGCAAATACCTCCAGGGCCCACAAGTCGTCTACCTGCTCGGAGCCCCAGTACGGGGCCGCCCGGCGCACCCAATCCCATGCCTGTTCGAAGCCCCAGCGCCGGCCCCCCCTCGCGAGCCCCGAGTGCGGGTCCTAGTATGGGTGGCCCGTATCCCTACCCTGAACGAAGTCCTAGTGCCGGTCCCCTACCCAACCATCCCCACCAACCTTGGCAACTTCCTCCGCATCCTGGCGCTGGTCGCGCTCCGTATGGTCCCCCTGGTCACCATCCTGACGGAATGCCTCCGCAGCAAATGCATAACCCAGCAATGAACTCCCTGCCTCCCAGACCCGGGCCAGGAGGACCACCACCGAATGGCGCCGGCCCTTCAGACCCCAATTTCCATGGAGGTTTACGCAAATCGGTCTCGTCCCGATCGCTCACGTCTCAGTACGATCAACAACAACACCAGCCTGGCGCTCCTCCGATACCACCGTTCCCCGGAGGTTATCCACCAAACCCTAATTTCGTTCCAAGAAGTAACTCACAGGGGTCAATAAGTACCACGAACTCTCGTTCCGTCCTTCCGTCGTTGCAAATGGGCTCTAGAGCTACTTCTTTTGCTGGATCTTCTTTCGCAGATCCTAGTCCGCCAGATTCTCCTGTTGACGAACCTCCAATGCCCACAGGTCCGGTGACGTCCACTATCTCAGCGCAAATGAAGTGCAAGGTCTTCCTTCAGCAGCAGCACGCGCAGTGGAAATCTCTTGGCGCAGCGAAGCTTAAACTTTATCACCAAGCCCCCACCAACATCAAGCAACTGGTCGTCGAAGCCGAGAAGGACAAGGCGGTTCTCATATCGACAATCGTACTGACTGATGGTGTCGAGCGCGTCGCCAAAACAGGAGTAGCCATTGAAGTAAGCAACAATGGCTCCCGTACCGGCATCATCTACATGATCCAGCTACGAAAAGAGAGTTCGGCGAATGGTTTATTCGAGAGCCTTATTGCGGGCTCCGATAGAGCGACCAAGTAGGAGCTGGGTTCCGGACGACTCGCTCTCTTCAAGGTACGCTCGGTGATTAACGCTGCGATTGAAGCCACACAACTAGAACCATCACGATATACCCTACCGTAGATACCTCTCATCATTTGTTTCCTTTCTTTTCAGCGGGATAGACTCACTGCTAGTACTTTACTAATTCTGGGCGAATCTAAACCTTAACATAGCTCCCTAATGTGCAATAATATCTATTGTCTCGACCAAGAGACCTCGGCGCAGAGGGACATGTGGTCGCTAGAAGAAACGCCTTTCCTTGGGAGGCCCGGCCGAAGGTCCTCGGTTGCAAAAGGTACAAGAATGCCATGGATATTGAGTTGCCTCTCTAGAGGATGTTGAACGAATATATAGTCTCAAAGAAAGATCAGTAAAGGGAATTTGGTGTATCGACTTGATCATCACCTAATACAGTTTTCCAATAGTGCGTGTAACTTGTCCACTCGGGCTCATGGGCTCCCTTCCTCGTCCTTGGGATATTTACTCGGTCTCCAAAAGTTTTGATATCGGGTGATTGTGCCTTGATGCGTGAAAGGCCATCGTCGTAGACACTGCACCAGGGTGCATGCGATTGGAACGTTTCTAAGAGCTCTGGGATCGAGAGCAGACCGTCGCCTTCTAAAGCAGAACGAGCATCGGTAATGACACGATCGGGGTCGGTACTCTCTCCATCTTCCCCTTCCTCCGCTACTTTCGGTCCAGTAGGTGGAACGGTGGGATCTATTGATTTGTGAACGACCAGGGAAGGTGAGATCAGGGCCTCTTGTTCGGGGAGCAGAGTGTCGCCAACGAGGAGAGAATACACTGGGTCGTCTGGAGCAAAATTGAAGTCTAGCATATGTCAGTGAGCATAAGTTGCTACGGAATTCGGGATATCTGCATGTACCTCCTGCCACAACGCATGGCCAATCCGGACGGCCTATATCAGCGCGAAATCGGTTTACCTCCCGCTTTAGTATTGCTGCCTGTCTGAAACCAAGGATAAGACGTTTCACAGTAGTCGACCTCTCATCCTCACCTAGCTCTTTCGTATGTATACCTAAGCAAGCGGTAAATCAAGGAACATGCATTAGCCCATCGAGCACATAGCTACCTGGGGTGCCAGAAGAGATGCGTCGTCGCGGCTATTATGCCTTGGGTAGGATTTCGAACCGACTGCAAAGCACAGAGAAGGCCGATGTTCCTCGTCTTGAAGCTGCTACCACGACGCGTTCGCTCCGTGTCTGCCACCCGCGCATCCTCGTTATCGTATTGAATAACTCTGTGGTCGAGTTGGGCGAAGCCTGAAGTATAAGCAATCATGCAACCGTGCTTCTTGTTAGGACCGGCGCCATACTGATGCTTGTACCCAGCTTTGGTCAAGAGAGGCTCGATCTTCTCAAGTCGGTCGACTTCCTAGATTTGTGTCAGAAAGCCGATCGCAGCTGAACGACGTCAGATACCGCTTCACCTGCAAGAACAACACGTCTGCTCTCTGTGTCAGGAGTTCGTCGTGAAGCATTCCCTCGCGCGTTCCGCTTTTTAGGCAGTCACTTGAAGGAAATAGTTCCCGGCCTGATGAGGGTTCATGGAAGTGAAGACGGTATTTTCATAGGCACGCACGAACTAGACACTGAGCCAGCAACTTTACTATTATCAGCACCACGTATAACTTGCCAGACAGCCGAAGCAACCACAGACATTCCAAGTGAAGACCTTTACACAGAAATCAACCTCTCTCTTGGCGGTACTCTGAACTTCCAGCCAGTCGCGTGGCTTTATGGTGCTCTGTGGTTCGGAACCTGGCACTGCGCTGGTCGTTTGAGCGGCGAGGCGTTCTCTCTTCAACCTACGCGCTTCTGCCAGAGCAAGCTGCTCGGGAGTATGCTTGTATGGCTTCTTGGGAGCCATGAGTGGATGAGACGCGCGCAAGTTGGCTCCGATGCGCGCCAGAGGGCGCGAGAGTCGATACAGGATGGCGGGCCGGGACAGGAGATGTGACCGCGCCTATCGATGCTCTGGTCTCATGTGACTCGGCACCTTGATCGCCTTTGCAATTGTGCCATGCAGAAACTCTGCATGCACCGGTACAGCTCTGTCCTTGGCCTTCTCCATCGATTGCCTCCTTCCTTTCGTTCTCGACCACTGATCCCTGCGGCGTTCGCTCCGTCCACTCTCACGCAACATTTCCGTCGTCCGCTGAGTTCAATGCAAGCAGTCCAAACGCCATCCGAGACTTATGGCAACTTTGACTTGGTTCGAAGAGTGAAGCTTGACTTCACGGACGTTGTCGTTTCGAAGTGGAGAAGTAGAGTCACTGGTCTCAGCATTGTGCATCTCGACTATGAAGGTCATACCTTTTCCCCTCAGGCGAAGTCACAACTGAAGAAGTTACTGCTACAGCTCCGCTGGTCAACGGATATTTCGTAGTTGCTACAGAAAGTAGGCCAAGCGCTGACGCAGATATAATGATTGCTCATATTGACGATGCCTAGTCTTTAACGACAGTGGATGCCCTCATACGCTTGAACAGTGAGTCGTGTCCTCATTCAAACTTTATGCGGGCTCCGATACACATGCCTCAATTAGTCTGGTTTTCATGGGCTCGGAAAAATACAAATACAAAGGGATTATCGATCATTTAGCCAATCGTGGCTTCTCTAACGGCACCAATGCTTGGACCGACGACGATCATACAGCCTACACTGTCTCTACTGCCGGAGGACAAGGATTCTTACAACTGCTTCCAATTTACGTCGACCACATTCTTTACCCTACTTTGACTAAGGCTGGGTTTGTTACAGAGGTTAGCGTACTGAGACGGGCAAAGTGATCGTAATTTGTTGACACCTCGTCCGTAGGTTCACCACATAGATGGAAAAGGACACGACTCCGGGGTAGTGTACAGTGAAATGCAAGGAAGGGAAAACACGTCTGGAGATTTAATGGCTCTTCGGTGCGTGATGTCACTTAACTGTTTCCATTGTTGTCCCTCATTGGTTCCTTCAGGGCCCAACGGCTCCTCGAGCCACCGGAGAGTGCTTACCGGAGTGAAACCGGCGGCCTGATGGAAGCACTTCGCGTGCTAACTGTAGAACAAAGTCGGGGCACCTTTACATTTACTGCAGTTCTTTTACTTACTGGATGCAGTCCGGGATTATCACCAAACCTACTACGTACCACACAACTTGGTCCTTATCGCAACGGGTAAGTTGGCCGGAGGGACGGATTCGCTGTTGAAGGTCGCCCAGGAAGAGGTCGAACCCTCTATCATCGCTCACGGTCAAAATCACGGTCCTCGTCCGAATGGTTGGAAACGACCCTTCTTGGAAACTCCCAGTGCCAACCGTAAACCAATTCCAAAGAACATCCAAGAAATTGTCGAATTCCCTGAAAAGGATGAATGTATGTTCATGGTATCAGTAACTACACGAGGGTACTTACATCTCGTCTAGCTATGGGTGAACTCATCATCACTTTCCTCGGTCCTCCTGTCAATGAATTCCTTGAGCGAAAGGTACGCACCTACTTTGACTATCATGTTGCTCTGGTAACGAACAAGAATAGGCACTCGATCTACTAGGATCGTATCTCACCTCATCCGCCGTTGCTCCGCTCAATAGGGAATACGTGGAAATAGAATCACCACTCTGGTAATGACATTTGCATTTGGATGTTCTTGTTTCAAACAGATATTGACCTTATAATCTAGCTCGTACATTTACTTCAGCGAGGATACCCGTGCTACAATGACCAACCTGCCCGTCTACATCGGTTCCGTACCCACAGAATATCTAGAAACTTTCTCTGAGAAGCTTCAAGCCAGCTTCAAGCGCATAGTACAAGAAGGTATTGATATGAAGAGAATGGCTATGGTCATCGATCGAGATGAACGTCAGGTATTGCATTTTTGCCTCTGTTTTTTTCCGTGCCTCACATATCTTAAATAGCTACGAAGCAAACTCGAATCTGCCAAAGGAGATACCTTTTCTGGAACGATCATCACTGACTTCTTGTACGGCAAGGAGGACGGCTCGGACATAGCGGATTCTATGGATGAGATAAATCAGTACGCTCAGGTACGAAATTGGACAAGTGACCAATGGACAGGTATTCTCAAGAAGTGAGTGTCATCCCATCCCCAAGGTCAACAGCAGCTGACGCTTCACCCCACAAATAGGTACTTTATTGACGCTGCCAGCATCGTTGTGTGTGGTAAACCATCGGCTTCGCTTGCGAAGAAACTCGAGAAGGACGAAAAGGCGCGCCTCGCAACTCAGATAAAGCGACTTGGCCCAAAGGGATTGGAGGAAGCTGAGAAGGAGTTGGAGGCTGCAAAGGCGGAGCACGATGTGCCGATACCAACTGAGATCTTGAAATCCTTCCCCGTTCCTGACGTCAAGAGTATCGTATGGATTCCGGTGCAGAGTGTGCAAGAGGTTGGGACAGGAAGAAAGGCCGGGCGCGCTCCCTCCTCGACCGAGCTCTCCAAGCACATCGAATCGGACGGGTCTCCTCTTCCGTTCTTCGTTCAGTACGACCATGTCCAAGTGCGTTGTCGTGACTTCTCTCCCGTGAGACGCACTTACTGAACTCAGCACCAAGTCCGATTTCGTTACCGTGCATGCATACTTCTCACTGGCCCACCTCCCGCATCGACTTAGACCGTAAGTTCTTCGTAGCCGTTTTTTTACAAGTGCTCAAGAAAAATCATCTCATAGATATGTCTCTACGTACCTGGCCGCATTCTTCTCGCTCCCCGTAAAGACACACGATGGATCAACCTTGACTCATGAGGAGGTCATCAACAGACTCGACAACGAGACTGTTTCGTATGAAGTAGGGAATGGTCTTTCTGGCTCATTCCAGGAGCTCGTCCGTGTCTCAATTAAAGTCGAAACTGCTGCTTATGAGAAGGCCGTGGCCTGGATCAGGGACCTTGTATATGGGCTTGTCTTCGACAAGGAGCGGTACGTTTGTTATTCTTCCTCAAGTGCGTGTACTTACCCATGACAGACTGCAAGTAACCGTAGCTAAAATACAGCAATCTCTCCCGGAGATGAAGCGTGACGGAAACACTGTCCTGGTATCCACATGGCACGACCTCATCTATGACGAGAGCTCGACAGAGCGTGCGAATGGAGTCCTCCGCCAGATACAGTTCATCCCTACGCTAGCGAAACTCCTTCAAGATTCTCCGGATGAAGTCATCGCAGACCTCGAAGAGATTAGGAAATACAGTGAGCACGCAATTGTTGGACTAGCTCATGTATTTATGGCTACCTTCAGTGACTGAACCTTCTGGTGTCCGTTTCTCTGTGGCTGGCAATGTCCTTGCGCTCCCAAGTCCACGCCAAACATGGGGCAAGTATTTCGGGACATCTTTCCCGGTAAGATATCCACCTGCATACATCGTTGTGCTGTGCTGATAATGTCCCCCAGGAAATTCCCCTTGCTCCTGTCCCGTTAGCCCGTCAAACACTCAGCGAGCTCGGCAAGAACCCAGTCCGCAAAGTATGCCCCCCCCAACTCCCCTGTACGATTGATCATTCACGACTATACTTCAGGCTGTTGTCATGAGTCTCCCTACAGTTGAGAGCTCGTACGTCATGCACACCACCAAAGGAATACAGGGTTTCGACCACCCCGAATACCCTGTTATTCGTGTTGCTCTCGAGGTTCTCAATGCGACTGAAGGCTTCCTTTGGGTAGGTGTTCTGATCGATCGATAGCATTGCCCCTCTGACATCAAGACAGCGATATATCCGTGGCTCTGGTTTGGCTTACGGAGCCTATGTGTCCATCGATCCAGAAGCTGGCCTCTTGAGTTTCACCTTGTACCGAGTATGTCCAGCCGAGGTTGAGACCCATTGAAGACTGCTGCTCATGTAATCATTTGTAGAGCTCAAATGCCATCAAGGCGTACGAAGAAGCACACAAGGTTATGAACGAACTCGTAGATGGAACTGTATGCGAACTCTGTCTACATTTATCGATCATCAATATACTGATAACCCTACGTTTAGGTGCAACTAGACGAGGAAACATTGGATGCTGGCAAGAGTAGCATCGTCTACGGCGTGGCGAAGGGAGTATCCACCGCGGGCCGAGCAGTATGTATTCTCTACTTCTTAGTTAGCGACCATTGGCTGACATCCCTTCGTCAGGCCATCGCCTCGTTCTCAAACCAAGCCTTGAAGGACGTTCCGCAAAACTTCCAGATCGACCTCCTCGAAAAATACCAAAAGGTCACCAAAGAACAAGTCCTCGAAGTCCTCAAGAAGTATTTCTTGCCGCTCTTCAAGGCCGAGTCTTCAGTGGCCGTGGCCGTGACGGCCCCTTCAAAATCGGGTCCCATAGCCGCTGCGCTGTCCGAGCATGGATTTGATGTCGATAGCAGGTCAATACAGGTTGATGCTAAAGAACTGGAGGAGGGTTCTGAGAGTTCGGAAGGCTCGGAAGACGAAGATTCCGACAGTGATCATTCGGCACGTTAGGTCTTACTGGGAGAGTTAACTAGTATCTACATTAATCTAATGATAGTAATGCTCGTACGGAGATAATAGACACCACATGTCAAATCTTCTGTTGTGTTATGTGCACGCTACTGCCTCGCCATCTCCGCCGACGTTGAGGGAAGGACTTCAATCTTTCTGTTCCCTGCCTCACCGGGTTTGAGCTCTACGTCGGTTAAGAAATCGTTGTCCACGAGGAATCGTATGGCTTGCGATAAATTCGAGACCGTCATGCGTATTTCTGGCAGGAGGAGCTATATACATGAGTGAGCTGAGATCATTTGCAAAGACTGATAAGAAGGTACTGACACTGCGGAGGAGAGTGTGATGTGAAGAGAATGGATTATGAAGCTGCCTCGGTGGTCGAGGGGCCACAGGTTTCTTGACAGGTCTCAGCGATTGCGCTTCATCCAGCTTAACTGGAGGGATTTCTGGATCTGGAAGGGCTTCTTCAACAGGCTTTGGGGCCAACGAAGGCGTGATTTTTGAGGAAACGACCTCGGGAGCAGCATCACTGTCGTCGTCCGAAGAGGACTCATATGCGACTTCATTGATCAATGGTGACTTTGCTGGCTGGGAAACCGGAGGGGCAGGACGCGGAGGCGGAGGCGGGAGCGGATGAACTGGTTGAGCAAAAGTACTACCTCCGCGCTGGTTGCCACTGCCTCTACCTCGACCGCCTCTCATTCCACGATTACTTCCCCGGCCATTCCCTCTACCACCCCGATTTCCTTGCGCGTACTCATCATCCATCCGTCGCCTCTTATTCCCATGTGCACCAATATCCTGCATCGTAAGTTGCCCACGCGCAATAGCATCGCTCATTTTCCGTTTCTTGTCCTCTACTCGATCCTTAGAGGGCCACCGTCGCTTGCGTTCTTCTCTCCATGCTTTCACTGCTTCTGGAGTGTCCAGGAAGATGTTTGTTCCTTGGATTGGTATGGGCTTTCTTGAACGATCGTCAGAAAACGAATAAATGTCATAGCATAGTGGGCGTACCCCTTCAGACTCGGATCAGCGTCCCAGTCGTTTTTCTTGCGTTGTTGATCCCACCCCGGAGGATATATTAAGTGACGATCCATTCGGTGGATTTCCAGCGTTTTCGGTGACCCCGTAAATCTGCAATTAGGGTATGTACATCGGTGGGATCCATGCTGATGCCAAGATGGTGGTCGTGCATCAAAGGGAGCGCGTTGTTGGTTATAACCATTGCTAGTGCCCGAATTGAATGGTGGTTCATAGAAGGATGTCGATGTCGATGGTTGAGGAGCAGGATGGGATCCCTGCTGCCCACCGAGCGATTGCATATAAGCTCGCGCATAATGCGAAGAGTACGCTCCGCTTTGGTAGTAGTCAGCTCCTAAGTTCGCTTGCGACCATGGTTGTTGCATTGCAGAAACATGAAATTTTGCACAGCCACAGGGTCTTCGATTGATCTACTGACTTATGATCAAGAATTATGATCAAGTCGCGCGACGTGTATGTACTTATGTTCATGGATGCGTGTACTTTCAACATAGCTATGCCCAAAATACAAGAGATATACAGTCATGACCATGTATGTCAGTCAACATAAGAGCACTGGGAACGGAGATCGAAGGCAAGAGGACGGGGAGCGTGGTGACAACGGAAAGCGCAGGACCAAGACGGGAGTGCGAGGGCAGTGAGCTAATTTTGGTGAGTCAGAAGACATCTAACGAACGAACGGTAGCAAAAATGATGGAACAATCACTCCTGGACCTCTTGTTGCTGCTGCGCGTCTCTGCCCACCCTCCTCTCCTTCTCGCTCTCAAGTTGGTTGTACAGTAAGAACAAGGCTTTCTCGTTGGCCTCTGGTGTACCAATGATGGTGAACATCCTTTCGCCTGTTTCGTCGTGCGGCGTTTTGGCAATGGAGATCTTCGAACCGGAGAGACGACGTATCTCCGTGATCTTTGTCCCACTCTTCCCTATGATACAGCCAACCATATCGGATGGGATGGAGATGTTCTGTGTACGTAGGTTGGCGGGTTGTTGGCTAGAAGTGGGGGAGGAAGGTGGGGGAGTCGAACGACCATGATCCCTACTGTCACCGTTGCTGCGACGCGGGTACGAAGGTCTCTCAGACCGGCGGTTCCCCCTCTCCTCGCCAGCTGAGGGGTGGAAGAGAACCGTGCCAATACCCCTCTCCCAGTCCTCCAGCAGAGACTTTCCGATCTCTTCGATGGCACGGCCGATGGCATCTGGTGCGCCTTGCACCTCAACAATGCGCTCTGTCGATTGTGGGAGGATTTCTTTGGACGCTATCATGCGGGCACCAGATTCATCTTGGATAGCTTTGATTTTGAGACCGCTGCGGCCGATGATCGTTCCCATGAGATTGTGGGAGATGAGGAGGCGTATGGAAGTGTGGGTTACGGACGGCGAAGATACGGGGACGGGGGATGGCGGGGCATTTGAGACAAGTTGGGAAATAATGAGCGTGTAAGCCTAGCATATAGCATCAGAAATCAGCCAATCTGATCACGAAACGGGGCTACTTGCCTTTGCAACGGCTTGTACAGAACCAGACACGGTGAGGACCCGTTCATGGACACCAGGGATGACCTTGCTGACGCCTGCTTTGACTCCAGTTTGCTCTCGAACATCGGCGACATTTTTTCCAGCTTTGCCAATGATGATTCCAGCGTCTTTTGTGCTGACAAGAGCGCGTAAAGTCAAAGTGTCGTGGTCATCGGGGGACGGAGAGCGCGACTGGGGAGTAGCTGGGCCAAATCAATACTGCGCGGCGGCTAGCGTGGCAAATACGTACCAGACTCAACCCTGGCTGGGGTGTCAGAGGACATGTGGAGGGGCGGGATGGGGAGGGGAGAAACGGGAGGGGAGGCGGGAAAACGGTGTGCGGGTGAGGGACGAGCGGGTTTGGGTGAGAGTCGGGTGCAACCTTGGAAATTTTGAGCAAAAAAATCGTGGCCAACTCAACTTCGCAATCAGCCGAACTGATAAGCCTTATTGGGACGAGATCCCGCCAACTCAAGAATTCGCATATTTCATGGTTATTGGGCCGAACGTGATGCATACGAGGGTGTAGTCAGAGAATACATAGCGGTACATGCTGCATTGGATCATAATAGTAGGGTAGGGTTGGGGATCAAATGGCATATTCCAACTAGTAACCGAGCTGTGTGAGCTTCTCGAACGACGATGCATTATCAGATACGGCCTTTTGGCGCAATTTGGCGGCGGCAAGCTACACAAATCGTCAGCAATGCGAGCGACAGTGCCAAGACAGTTAACAAACCTTGCGCTCATGGAAAGCCTGGGCCTTGATCTTCCTCTTCTCCTCGAGACGGTCAACGACATCCTTGTAACCCCAGCCAACTTCATGAGACAGCCGCTACAAATCACAGGCTCAGGATCGCGAACATGGTGTCCTTGGTCAAACATCATACCTTAACAGTGCAGTATTTGCGGCCAGGCTTCAATCTGAGGACACGGAGGGCTTCAGGGACAACCATTCTCTTCTTCCTGTCGTATGGTGGTGGGACACCCTCAAAGACCTTCAAACGCTCGAGAGCAGCTGCTCCGCGCGCGCTCTTGTGGGGGGTCATGCCGCGAATGGCTCGGTAAAGGATTTTGGACGGTGCGCGATGATGGAAAGGGCCGGACTTTTTGGGGTTGACGATATGGCGTTTGTGGAGGAAATTGTGGTATCGAAGCTAACACCAGGGTTTACTATCATGGCATGTCTACATTTCCGAGTATTGAATCACCTTGTTCCTGAAGAAGCTACCGGAGATGTTGATTTCTTCGCAACGAACGACGACAATCTTCTGGCCAGAGAGAATCTGCTTGGAAATAATCGACGCCAACCGACCCAAAAGATGGCCCTTGCCATCTATGATGATGGGCGTCGACGAAAAAGTGGCCATGTCGAAAGTCTAGTAGCTTCGTGAGGCCCCCGTACAGCAGAGCAAGCGCATCGAAAGTGACCTACCTAGTGTCTTGAGGCCGTCGCGGGTCGTGGTGAGCAAGTGTTCCTATAACGTCTTCTATCTCACCTTGTGAGATTGGGTGGCTTGTGTGACCAGAGATTGTCACACAACTCTAATCCGTCAGCTGTACAGGTCCGCCGGCAAATGCCGAGTCCAAAGGGCAAGTGGTACCGTGTATGTGCGTTGCAAACTAACAAGTCGAAAGCAAAAAACATAGCGAAATATCCAAAACTACACTACAACTCATCCAGAAAATTCATATCGTGCTCTTCCTTCGAACTCTCCGCAAAAGTCGACAACGAATAAGTGTCCCGAATCTGGATACGACTCTTGTCTGCTGGCATCCCCACCATTGGCACCGCAGTGCGCCGAGGTCACGAATAATTGATCATTATTGGGCCCTGCAATCCCTGCGTTAGTTGCGGCGCGGACCAGTGCTAGTATCGGTCGACGTTACCTCCGAAACAACACGCTGTAATGTTCAAGGCACTAGGGAACTCGACCTCGAGATCGGGCGTTCCATCCGGCGAATACCTGACGACTCGGCATCCTCCCCACCTACGACACCGTGCATGAGCACAAGTCTCGAGCATCCGATGTCAAATTCACTCACCGCGCACTCCACACGAATCCGTCCTTGTCTAGACAAAGGCCGTCAGCGAAGGTGCCTTGTGGATAGCCTTGCGCCATCGCGTCGACGAACGTCCGACGGTTAGAAATGCTGCCATCTTCCGAGTCGAAGTCGTACGCGTATATCCGGTTCACCAACGAATCCGTGAAATATCTTCACCGTGCATCAGATCAGCCATCGTTATATGTGAGCTAATCTCTTACAGCGTCTTCTCATCTGGACTCCATCCCAATCCATTCGAATCCTGCTTCGGGGTTGAGTGTCAATCTCAGCGAAGATGGAGATCGATTACGAACCGTGAATGGCCCTTCGTCTACAGCCACGCAAGAACCATCACTGGGATCATACCGGCTACTTGCACCGTCAGACCTGGGCGGCTCTTAGAATCTCGAACCAAAGGCACTGACAATAGCTGCCCCGGGATATCTGGATCCTTCGACTCTATTGTTCCTGCAAAGTAACGACCTCTGCTATCGCACCCGCCATCGTTGAAGCGGACGAAGGGGAGGAAACCGTCTGGGAGTGGCTTGGATAGATATGAAAGTCTAGATTTCCCGTCAAGCGTTGCAAAGCCTTGGGCCGCAGTGCAGGCGAGCTAATAGATGAATGGTGAGCCCGTTATATAGCACAATGAAACTACGTTGCGTACACCGCCTGAACGCCGTAAGGCCAACGATGTTACCGGCTCATGGAAGTATTCCACATCGAGAGTACGATCTATGACATTGAAATGGAAGAGCTGACCACAAAAGTTAATAGAGGCTTATACCATTCATCCATGAGGTAGAATTGACCTTATTCTCCGATATATCAACAAAGTGCAATGTGGAAGTCCGTGGGTCATACAATGGACCTATTTAGGTTATTTGAATCCGAGAGCGTTCCATGCGATGTTCTACCGGCCTACCTTCTCCTAGCGTGCATCCAACCTTGAGGAGAGGCTGATCCACAGTTACTGTACGCACTGATGGCATAGATAGTCGAGTTGAGTGGTGCACTGTGAACGAAGTGGCCGATCATTTATACCGAAAGTGAGAGACACAGCAAGATAAAATCAACGAGATTGCAGATGTAAATCCGGCGGCAATTATCCCAAAACCGGTTGAACCAGAGCCAGTGAAACTCGGTCCTCGTGTCTCACCAAGATAGTTAAGGCGTCATTCGTGTGTGGATCTCTCGTTCCTATCGCGCATGTCAAGCCATATCTCATTAGATCTCGACAGCCATAGCTGGGAAAATCTGCATTAAGAATGTTGATATTTTCTAGAGGTGCTAGGAGCACAAGTATAGATACGGGGTTCTCCGTGACCACCATCTCTCACTGAGCTATAGGGCAAGTCAGCCTTGCGAAAGTGAAGAAGATAGGCGAGTGGTGTACCTTCCGGCGTCTTGGCAATGTAGTCAATGGCTAATTTGCACGAAGCAGTGTCAGCGCACGCAATTGGCAGAACATAAGAATATTCTCTAACCTTGCTGGACAGTTTGTATTTCGTCTGCTTCTTGGTCGGGTATCTCAATTGAGAATTCCTAAAGTGAATGACGATGAAAAACGCGAAAAAGAATGAGAAGTGGAGTTAATTCACCTCCTCTACTGCCATGACGACTTCAACAGAGTCCAAGCTATCGAGGCCCAGGTCTTTTGAGAACGATGCGGTGGAGGAGAGCTTTCGTCGTTTCATGTCAGCCATATGACAATGGCCTACGGAGAAGGGCGCACCTTGCTCGGATCTACTTTGTCAAACCCTTTCAAAAGTTCCAGTATACGCGACTCGATATCTGGTCGTGGAATAGCACTCCCCGCGGGCGCAGCGTCGGAGAAACGCATACGGAAAACATGCTGAGGTCGCGACAGAGACGCGGTCAGCGCGCGGCAAGGAAGGACAGCAGAACGGGCGGCCAGGCGAATGAAAGACATAGTTTTTCTGAGTTACTGCAAGTGCGAACCACGGGAGCAGACGGTGCAACGCGGAAATGCGGGCGTTGCCACAGTTGAAAGTCCGACAGGAGATTGCCGGTCCTGTCCCAAAGCGTCTGTATCTAATATTCCCCAAAACGACGCTAGTGCTCACGAGCTGCGGCCTCCTCACCACATGCATCTGATACAAGTATATCAATGACAATGCTTCTCGCCATTTTTTCGCAGTTGAGGCCAGTGCGCTGTGCCGTACCTCAGAGCTACCGGCCCGACCTACTTTAGGTAAGTTGGGAACATGGGTGATTACATAAGCGAATACTTTCCCGTCTTTCCGTTCACTTTCAGTCTTCCCGAGTACGCGGTCATGAAGCATGGGGTGGCCTTTAGGAAGTTCTCGAGGACGTCGTCGCATCGGATGTTGATGCTTCGGTAAGGCAAAGCTTTTCTGGACATAGCAGCCGCTCATCGGTCTCACAGGAACTTGGTGACTTCACTTTTCGAGCATGAGCAAATCAAAACTACATTGCCCAAGGCCAGAGACGCGGCCAGGTTGGCAGAAAAGGTGCGGAACATTCACGTTCCGCCTGACATATCCGAAAGCACCACTTATACTCAGCCAGATCATCACCATGGGCAAAAAAGGTGACCTAGCGTCCCAGAAACGCGCCGCCTCTTTTCTCTTGAAACCCGATTTGGTTCCTAAACTATTTGGCGCGTTCGCCGAGCGCTACGCACTTCGTCCCGGTGGCTACACTCGAATCCACAAGTTCGGCAACCGTCAGGGCGATAACGCACCTCAGGCCGTCTTGGAGCTGGTGGATAACCCTCGTGACCTTCGATACGAACTCACGACTCGCGCCATCGGGTGGGACATTTTACGAGAGAAACTCAGACGACAGGCACCTGTCTCCTTGATCAATCAAGGTGCCATTGGAACCCAGGATATTGTGCGAACAGAACGAAGTCTGGGTTTCGGTGAGAAGGGAACCCTACGACCGATGACACGGTGGAATCTCCAGAAAATGTTGCGGTTCAGAGATCAAGACGCATTTCTGGACGTGAGCAGGAAGGCCTCAGACTATGTCGTAAGCGAGCAATATGGTGACGCATTCCAGACGCCATCTCACGACTTGACTTGATAACAGGACAGACTCATGGCCACCCCATTGGCCTTTAAGGAAATTTACGATAACACCCAGTCGAAGAAATCAACGTCCATGAAACCACGTTCACTTCGACCAAGGCCCGGTCAAGCCATTCCAGGAGAAACTCGTAGTGTTCTTGACCTTTCCAAGGGTGCTCTTTCGCACCCTCGGCCACCACCAGTTGGAAGACTTCTTACGGCGCGTAGCATGCTGACTCGACGAGTAAAGTCGGCATAAATTCGTTCTGCTGATTGCTGCTTTCACACTATATAATCTTATTAAAATTGGCTCGCAGCTTCAAGGTCATCAGCGTTCAACCAGAACGCTCCATTGTTCAGTAACACTCTCCAGATATTCTCTCGGGCGAAGACCGGCCATTCAGGCGTATTCCAGAACCTCGAGTTGATCCCTCTTGCTTTCGCGTCGTTGATAAATTTGGTCAAGTTGCTGAGCTGAGCATCGGATATCGTGCCCAATCCATTCCATCCTACCGCCGCGGCGAAGTCGGTGCTTGCAATGGGCGACAGTGTGGGATCCCAATTCACAGCAGTGTCTTCCAACCCTGTCAATGGCGCGTCGAAGAAAAAGTCGCGAGGTGACAGGGCCTGAACTTGAGCAAGAGGTGTGTTGCCTGTGCCAATTGCCAGGACTGCAGACTGCGTGAAGGCGCCGTCTGTGAAGGTCGAGAGGTAACCTCGCTCTCGCAACGGGCTTAACGCATCAAGGACCGGTGGCAAGGTCCTACATGTGGACTTGTCAAGACCTTGCTTCGTTATCGAAGTGATGGGAACTCACGCTTCGCCATTAGTCTTCATATCGACTAGAAGCTGGAGAGGAATGTCACTAGCGGTATCCCATACGCCACTGGGGAAGATCAGACGAAGTCGGACATTGGAGCATGGAAGATGCCTACTTCGGACGCGTTTGACCTTCGGTGAACGCGTTCTTCGGGTTCATTTGTTCGAGGATTTGGACAAGTGGCTGAACGTAAAGAGAATCGAAAGTCCTGTCAGGCGTCAAGGCTGCCTCTTCATGGCCAACGAATAGGGTATTGTTGATGAACCAGACATCGGCTTCCACGCTCGTTACTCCAAATGATAGAGCCGTGAGCAGAGGCACATCTCGCCAATCTAACGTGTGCTATTTCAGTATGGCATTGACGCGAAACGGGGAATACTGACAATCATTGTGAGAGTGAATGGGTTTGGGCATGATATTTTGCGTGAATTGGCTTGGGTATTGCAGAGTGGAAGAATTGGACGCCTCCAGTGCTGCAATGCGTGCGCCAATCCCTGCCTTCGCAAGGACAAGCTCGGCAATGGTCAGCCCTAGCAATGCTACCGCATTCTTGAAGACAGTCATGACTGGGGGACGGTAGAAAAGAAGCTCAGGCCCTCGTAATGCTCCGTATATATATGTGCTGGAATATCATGCTTCGGTGCCATCACATGGCGCGCTGTTGGCAAGAGCGGTTATGGGGCGAAGCGATGCTTCTTGAATCTCTTCACGACACACGTGCGTAATAGAAATGAATATTGGTGGTTTTACACATTGGCTTTCGAATCCTGCTATACATACTCCGTCTTCTTCGACATGGATGTAACCCATCAGTCATCGTACATGTGGACACCCCAGTGTATCGGGGTTTGACAAGAAACGATCGCGTTTCCACAAAGTCCTCCGCTTTGGCGGTAGTTCGACGCTAAGCGCATCGTAGAGTGCGCGATGTGGCTATACGTAAGGCGGACATCGGTAAGTCGTAAGTATATCATCAAAGGATAGCGCACCACGTCCGGTCCAATTTGCCCGGTGTCTTGGGGTAATCTCAAGTTGATCGCTGTGAATTTCTTCCCACTCCCGATGCACATTCCAATCTCTATCAAAGTATCGACAATGATGCTGGAATTGGGGACCATCCGCACCATCCGCAGCAACCCGTCTTTCTGTCAACATCTCGCTATTGGGGCTGATAGCAACTTCCAAACTCTGCGTGTCGAAGCCTTTTGAGTTAAAACGAATCCTAAGACTTCATCTACTGCAGGGCCCGCGAGCGGAGAAGATAGACTTAGTGATATTGTCGACACTGACATATTAAGCGATATGGGAGAGGCCAAATCATACTGCATCCTGTGTCAGTATACGTACTCTTGTAGCCTTCGAACGGTGAGATGGCCCACTGTGCACCGAGACCGCAGGCATAGCTTACAAGAATAATCTCGTTACTACAAATCTCGACTTTTTGCACCTTCCGTGTGCGACTTGGAAGAAGATATCGATATCTAGACCTTGGGATGATGGTGGGACTTACTTTGCGTACTTTACAAGGAGAGAATTTTCGTCTCATATGGATGTCCGTAGAAGGTGATGCCATCTGCCAGATGAAGTCCAACTAATTGCTACACTCATCAGTAGATACGCAAGGAAAATGAGGATAACATACCTATCGCAACGGCTCAGCTTTAGATCCTGAAATAAGGACGATAGTATCCCGGTGTTCTGCGGAGAAGGTCCTAAGGGAGGACGATTAATGATCAGCGCAATGTAGAGAGGTTGTAGTCCGAATCACGGTCTCGTGATCTTCTGCTCAACAAACTGATTGAACTGACGAGGAGAGGAGCTAGTGATTGCGCGGTTCCTGGTTTATCAGTACAATTCTCGATGGAAGAATTAAATAATATTAGATAAATATACGATAACTAGTCCGTGTAGTAAGAAACTCAACAATGCCCAACATAATAGTGAGAGAAAACGTGTTTTCGGCGTGGTCGAGCAGGTTGAAGCCGGGGGTATTATGCAGTAGCGGTGAGACGTAGGGCTGTTCTTCTAAAAGGAAAAGATCAGACAACGTGGGGGTGGGCATGAGGGAGAACATACTCCTCGCCTTGAGCTTGAGGGTCCCATAGGTACATCCGATAATCTCTCCATATATGATCAACGGTGATGCCGCCCACCAGCGGATCGTCGAATGTTTCTGCGCCAGGCACGCTTGTAAAAAGATGGGATGCATTACATCGTATGTTTCTCCAACTACGCGCGCTGCTCAACAGTAAACATCCCCCTCGAGGCAATGAACGCTGCAGACGTACGTCACATTGGCTACCTTGCTTTGCGATTTTACTGCGTATTTGTACACGCCTCCGGATTCCAACACGAGAGTGATACTCTCAGATGGCGGCAATAAGACCGCTGTCCCCGCATTTCGCCCGTAATCCCGCAAAAGCTGGACCGTAATGCAATCGCGCGTGTCGTTGGTGAAGTCGAGCAGCACTTCATAGCTATGATAGAGGGAGGGCATGGCGGGAAGGAAGTTGGGCGAGCCAGGTTCGCAGGTTCGGTGTCAGACCAGGACAGGGGTTTAATACACTAGAATTCCTCAAGGACCAGGGCCAGAGGAAGACCGGGAAGGGCAGAACCGAATTATTTGAGTCTGGGATTTCTCCAGCTGTTTTAAGGCAAAGATACTTTTGTTGACCATGATGCCGAGAGGGTGCACGCGCCGGAGTCACTCTAACTACGACACATTGTGCGCCAACAAAACACGCGAACAAGGCATGTAATGTTTATTTATTCGGGCGCGGTGGTATCCAGTGGTATCCATCTACCAGCGTTTATTGTTGGTGTGAAACGAAAAAGATGGAAAGGTCGAGTAGTGGCCGAATAGCGTAGAGGCCCATACATGACAGACGGAGGGAATGCGACCCCAAATGAGAGAGCCACGCAGGTACAATGAGGCATCGATAGGAGTGAGCCTGAGAAGGCTCTCATACTTCCTGAGACTGCCTTGAGGTTCGGAGTCACAAGACCACACATCTCACGTATTGCAGGCAACTTGCAGGCATCGCAGATACCGAGGATCTTCCTCGTCCGTGGCTACAGGGTCTATTGTGAAAACGGGGAATGATGAGAGAAGTGTATGTAGGAGAGTACAATATAAGCGGAACACATTTGTAGTAAAGTGTCAGTGTCAGTAACTAAGCTACCGTCCACAATGCGCTGGGCATCAACTATGAATAACTTCCTATGTTAGGCTTCGTCAATCGAGGCGTCTTGCGGCGAAACGATCCTTCAGCTAAGGCAACAAATCAGTCCCGAGACATCACTGGCTCAGACGGTCGACATACGAAAACCAGGCACAGAAGGCTATGTGCATGGCCCAAGACTACGAAAGTATGGCTTGTCTAAAACTGACCTGGATGCCGCTGTGTGCTTGGTAGCTGATTCTGGTCTTGGGAATAATAGTCCTGAGCCATTGGCGTCGGCCCAGGATCCTGCGTATAGGCATACGACGGCTGGGATAACGAACCTCGCTTGTATGGAGGGTACTTTTGGGGAGGGGACGGATAATTGTAAGGATTAGAGAATCCGTCCTTCGGTTGTTGTACTGGCGCGCCCATGATGTCTGCGACGCTTCCGACGCTATCCTGCCGAAGATGATTATAGGTTTGACCATTTGATGGGTTACGGAGGTCTTCGTTAGAATCATAGCGCGCGTTCATTGGGATGTTGTCACCGGCCGTGGTGGTGTCATTGATTTGATCATACTTAGCATGATCTCGTCTCTGGCCTGTCCCGTACGAGGATATGACGACGTAGAAATAGATCTAATCAAATATCAACGTTTCGCCCTGGAGAGATTGGTGATGGGAGCATACGTGGACCGCTAGTAAGAGCAACCAAAGGCCTCCCATTATCCCGACGTCGACCCAAGGGAATATTTCGCAAAGCAGGTCTCCCTGCGACCTGCTACCTTCATCGGGGAAGAAATTCGTTATGCAGTTCTGCTTGGCAGTGCTGTGCCGGGTGGCCGATATTATTGCCCATACGGCTGCCACTGAGAATCCAGCGACGGTTATGAGAATGTGGAGGGTAACATAGCGGCGAAACATGACAGGTTTCTCCTGCATATGCGCATCAGTTCCGAACAGAGTTGCGTCGGGGGCGATACGCACCCCATGCGCCCCAATGAATCCCAATACTTGAATGGCTGCAGCCACAAAACATATTATAGCCAGAATCCAAGGTGCGAAAGATGGAGTAGCCGCCCCGACGACTGTTTCCGTCAGACAAACATGACATCTCAGTCGCAGAAACTCACTGGATGGTGTAGCGATTGAGAGCACTCCCACAATAATTGCCAAACTAAACTGCTCCGCCAGTACCGTGTAAATGCCAGCATTGATCGTCGGTATTGCGCAGCAACAGTAGTCTCGGGGCTTCATGTTCTTAGGTGAAGGGTGGAAGCGATGGGAAGGGAATCAAGAGGTCGGTGGTCCAATTTATGGTGGTACAGAAAGAAAGTGGAGAAGGCAGTGTAGTGTACTGCGCGCCGGGCAACTGAGCGCGCATCAATGGCCAAACCACGTTATCCTAACTAGGATATACTTTCCCACGTAACCAATTACGTCTTGCAGTGGTTCCACCGCCACCAGCCGCCAACAACCTTTGCCCCCAACCATCATGACCCGTTACGCTTTTTCGTTCCTCCTAGCGACACTGGCTGTGCTCTCTCGTGCGAGCCCATTAGATTCCACTCAAATAGCTCTTACCGGCGGTGATACGGTCCATACGACTGATGATTGGGGCTACACAGATTGCGGTTCGTACACCGGTTGCTTCAGTATTCCGATGAAGGACTCATATGTAAATTTCAGGATTGCCCACCGACCCGATACAAATCACCTCTATTGTCGTCACTCCGGACCCACCCCAGCCTGGTAAGAATATGACCGTCAAGGTCAAGGCCACAGCTATCGAAAGGGTGGAGGTATGCTGGACTCGTTCTAGGGATGTGCTGCTACTAAACTTACCAGGAAGGAGCCTATGCCGATGTTACCGTGAAGCTTGGCCTTATCAAGCTTCTTCACAAGCAGTTTGATCTCTGCGAGGAGGCGTAAGTCGATTCCTATCGGTATCGTCCGGTGGCATGCTGACGACGTCATTGCAGCCGCAACGCGGACACTGATGTGAAGTGCCCTGTTGAACCGGGTGACTACGAAGTGGAGCAGACCGTTGAACTGCCCAAGGAGATTCCCAAAGGTACGTCTGACCATTCTGTACGCATATCTCTCTTCTGAATGTTCATGCAGCGAAATTCGTGGTGAATGTCCGGGGGTATACCGCAGACGATGACGATTTAGTTTGCCTGGATTTGAGGGTCAACTTTATGAAGCGTCCATTCTTCAAGTCGCTCGGCTTCTGAACCATCTTTGCTTCGAATTCCATCTTCTTGGCCAGTCCGCTTCCATAGGACAGTGCGTATCTTTGTAGCATACCTCCTTTCGAAAATGCATTATGATCACGAACAATATTTTGGAGTATTCCTCTGTGGAATTTTGTTAGCACGAAGTAGATTCTAAGTCATCGGTATGTCATACTAATTTCATTATCAGGCCAACCACGTTGAACAATGCCACTGTCGCGGTCGAGATTGCGGAGGATCGCAGTCAAGGAAGTACCCCCAGTACTTCTGCTTTTATTTACATCAAGCCGGTAAGCATTCTTGATGCAATCGTTGGACCGCAGAAATCACCATATATGTCCATTCAGGCTGAAGAAGAGCTCGGCTCGAAAGACAATTAGCCAACCTACTCAAGGACAATTAATATCAATCGCCCACGAAGATGCATCTCAGCGCCCCTCGCTTCCTTATATACATGGAAGGCCCTTATTGTCTTGAGACGGTTACTAGGCTTCAGGCCTGTGGCGAAACACCCTAATCCTTTCTCGCTATTATAATGCCAACGAGCACCCTGCCTTTCGAGGTGCTGTTGGAATTTTCAAATAATTCAACCGAGCCCGCCACACTACGTCTCTTGCGGGACCTTGACGGATTTCCTAACGAGGGTGCAAGGATATTCCTTCACCCAGAAGAAAGCATATCGTTGGTTTTGAATGCCGGTTCGGTCTACCGCTACACGTTGAAGCAGAACGACAACGCGGCGCAAATAACGTAGGTTGATTCTCCCTCCGCACTGTCAACCGCCCGTGACGAACACACCAACGAAGAGTACGAATCTGGCGGGACGTTCAAGTTAGCCTTAAATATGTCTTCGAACAAAGGCACGCTAGGCCAGTTGACGAAAATGATACACCTCAAAGGATAGAGGGCGTCACCATCACGCCGCTAGCCGCACTCCACCGCTGGGGGTCCACAGACGTAGGACCAATAAGGTAGGCTCTCCTCATGTTGCAGATTCGGTGACTCTCAAGTAATAATATATGACGTAGCAGGAGAAATTCGTTCATGAGGAGCTAGCCTGAACTAGCATGGACACAAGGTTTTGTAGCTGAGGGATCGGGGTCGGGCCTATTTCCTACATGGATCGTATTCGTTTACCTGGATCTTGCATTTTGTACCCTGGCAGCGGAACTAAAAGCAATATCAAGATCCTACACCACAGAGATGGCTCGACGCCAGACTCACGTGAAAATACTATAGATCGCTGTCTGGTTAGGATATATAGCGAAGCCTACAACGCGAGGTTCGCGTGAGGTCGATTACAACGGAGCAAAAAAGGAGAAAGACAAACCGTCGTTAGGAGAGGCCTGGGGAAGGTTGAAATCAATTCGTGCTGCCAGCGTAAAACAGAGAAACATCACTTACACCGTCTATGAGCGCATCAGCGTACTTGATGAGCCGGTTTCCACCGCTTTCTGTGAGTCCGAGTTTCCCAAATTGCCAAGGCATGATTCTACGAGAGCGATATTTAATAAGCAGTCTTGGATAATGTCCGTAGAAACACAAACCCTCTACAAGGACATGTAAGTTGGTGGGCGAATTGATTGACACAATAACTAGACTAGCTTACCCATGCCGAGTATCCAGGGCCCTTTTCACCCAGGTAGGATAAATGTCGGTTTTATTCTCTGTGAACTCGAAAGTCAGCGCCTTTCCGCAGAGGTGGTTATAGTGTCCATACCGAAACCCGAAGTACCGAACTCTTCCAGGATCAGTGGCTTTCCGATCTTCTTAGCAGCTTAACGCTGGTAAGGACAAACATCAATAGCGGTTATGGGAGCTGCAATTACCTTTGGCATGGTGATCAATCCAGTCAACTCCCCACGATTTCAAGGTGAAATTGGATCCCGGGAAATCCTGGCGATTTGGTGTCACCTAGTGAAAGGGACCACAGGAAAAGGAAAGTACCAGGTCGCTGTACCAGGATTGAGGATACATATGCTGATTGTTGTCCTAGTACGTTAGCGGAGGACTACGAGAGACAAATGACCAACTAACGTAGGTCCCAAAGTCGATGTTTTTCAACGCGAGGTCCTTGTCGAAGTCCTCTCCGGCTTGAGGAACTGTATGAGTGCAAGTCATTGATCGAAACAAGCTGTACATACCTTGACCATTGAAGTTATAGTCACTTACGAGAACGCCATTAGCCCAGCTAAAACGAGAGGCAGTATATAAGCGACGTCCCCAAAGCTTGCGTATGTAGCTTACTATTTCACCGGGTTCCTCCAAGTAAATTGACCCTCGCCTCCGGTCGTGATCATATGGAATGGGTCTCTGGTCTTCGTGTCGGTGATGAGTACCTCCCGGTGATTGTGCACTCACAATCTTCTGACGAAGTTGGCTTGCTCTTCATACCATCGAGAGATGGTGCCAGAGAAAGGAACGCAATTTGGCCCTGCAGGAAGGTCACCTAAGCATCGGGCTTCATTGATCAACTCCCAAGCAAAGATGTTGGGAGAGTTCTTGTATCTTTCGACAATGGTACGGACGTAGCGCTCTTCACCATTTGTCAGCAAGGATTGTCCATTCTCGAAGGGGACACTCACGATATGACGCTACTATACGTCGATCGGTGAAGAACACATCGTGAGGTTGCCCAGCACCGGCAATCCAGTTGATATATAGCTCAGCACCCTGCATCGAGCGTCGTATTAAGCTGCGAGGAGAAGCTACAAACGTCGGAAAACTTACGCCATATCCAACCCTGTCATATTATTGTATCGGCGGGATTACTAGCGTAGCAGACTCCGGCAAGGAAAGCCACTTACCAGTTGTTGGTGAAGGTAAGAATAACTTTGATGCCATGTCTACCAGCTGTCTCAATTACCTTGTCCAGGCGCTGTAAACCCTGTGGCCCGGTATTCAGCGCCCACTCGCTGCTGTTCCATACCTTCAAAAGGGTTGATGAGAGGGGGATGCGGTGATGAAATGGGTCCAAATCACTTGGTAGTATGTGAGGCCGGAATCCAAGGCCCCATCTAATTCTGAGCCATTGATGGCATTGAATCCCTTCGTAGGACGAGAATAAGAACACTTTATATGACGTGAGGGTTCGTTCCTACCCAAGTTCTTAAGACCTTGATTCCAGCATCTTGCATCGACTGGAAGGTGCTTTCGACATCATCTTGCTCTGTCAACAAAGGGAGCCACTGCGAAGCTGGTCAGCTCAGCCCATGCGATCAACTATGGAACATGCATAAGAGTTAGCTCCGACGAATGCCTGCTCGTTCGTCAGTAGTATTTCGGTTGTATTAGTTAGAACACAAACGAATTTTTTGCCATCTAACACGAAATCTCTTCCACGCGTCGTGACAAAACCTCTGGGTACTTTCTTGCTAGTAGATGGACCACCAAGTACAACTGAAAGGCCTTGTAGAACCAACAAAACAAGGGGCAGAAAAGAACGCATAGAGAGATGGAAGGTACTGGAGACTACAAATCGATACGACTCAGTATAGAAACATTATATGTGCAGGCGTGTAGCTGGCACGTCAGACGACTTCGATCCCAGTAGTGGAGAAACGGAGGAATGTCGGAGAGAAGTCGACATTGATCTTAGCGGTCTTGAGCACTAGAAGGGCATTAGTTATTGGACCATCACATGGACTGCAGGGACATCCGTCGCAGGTAAAGCGGAAGAGGAGCGCTGCGGTAGTTGTGGCGGACCGGGATGTATGTCGGAGGTTTAATCACGTGGTGACAAATACCATCGGTCACTGCGACCATCATCTATAAATGCCAAAGAGTGCGAAGAAACGGAAGGAAAAGGCTGCTGATTTCTCCGTGAGTCAGGAAAGAGAATATAAAGTTGATTCGCTCACAATTTCACTGTAGAAAGCCAAGCTCAAGCTTGGAAAGGGCAAACAGACACCTTCCAATGTAATAGACACATCTTTCAAAGCACGATGTAGGTGTAGAGATGCTTCCTCTGTCTGGGACATGAACTCATCTATAGCGCCTTAGCAATTGCTCTGCCAAATCAGAGTATTTCGCGTGAAAAGGACGTGAATGTGCCAACTACGCGGAAAAACTTATCAATTGGCGACCTCGTAACACATCTGAAGCATTATAACCCTGGTATTCGCAGAGGTACTTGCAACTGGCGATTTTCAGTCAACTCGATCTAATTTGCTTATCAAGATGCGCTATCAAGCATGCGGGAACTCCTTGATGCACATTGGGAGGTATTGGAGTCAAGTTTACCACCTCTCCTTAATGCTTGTGTACGACTGATAGCCGACGAGGTAGAATAACCGACTCTACATGTTTACTTCGGGCTCGTAGTAACTTTGTGCCTGTAGGATGCTAGTGTGCGGAAGTCTCTGTACCAGTTTCTCTCGTGGCTTCTACCCCGTATCCCTCAGGTATGTTCGTATAGTTCGTGGAGGTGTGTCGCTGAATATGTGGTTTAGGAGAATTTGATTGCCCATGCCTCCGTTCTTTTATTATTTACCACCTCTGCACAAACCCACATTTTCCCTGAGATTCGACTAGATGCTGTTCGCATCGTGGACCTTTTGCTGGAAAACATTCCCGAAATCGTCGTCCAAGGCTGGGACGAAGGTAAAGCGGGACACGGGGCTCGTATACTTGAAGGTTATCTCGGGGCTCTCAATGCTGGGACAGCCTTCAACGAAAATCATGGTTTGTCTGAACGCAGTTTATCCTTTTTTACCTCCTAAAGATTCTCTAGGCAAGATCCAAGCGACTTCCACGGCAAGCGTCATACTCACACCTTCAGTTAGACAATACTCTCCCCCTATCAGTATACAATCTGACACTCTTTTCTAGTCGAAACTCATCCTGTTGCAATCTCTCTCCTCTTTCCTTCTCCATGCGCTCTCCTCCGGGGCTTCTACTTCGCATGACGACCCCTACACTGCGCCTTTTGATTCGTGGTACATCCGTCCGTCATTCATTTCACAGGATGCTCACACCTCTTTCGACGACCTCCTTCGACCTACTCATTCTCAGCCAAGTAAGGCCAAGAAGCGCCGATGGAGAGCCGAAGCAAACCACGGCGACGGCGACATTTTTGTTTCGTATTGCCCCTTCGCTGACATTTTGTCACCGGATATCTCTATTCAAACCTTGTCAGAAAGTGTTTCTTCGGCTGTGGTTGATGAGACGGATGTAAAAGCACCGCTTGTAATGGTTAGTGGCTATCTTACTTCAAGATGATCTTATTTGATACATCGTAATGGTATAGCATATAGCTCGGGCACTACGGGGGACTTTGATATCAACGTTTCTAGACTTCGCTCCGTCCGCATTCAGTCCAAACGGCAAAGCCTCGGAAACCGACATGAAACTCGTTTTGGCTGTAGCAAACATTGCAAGAAGTTTGTATTCGTCCATCGCCCAGAGAGATACAACGGTAATTATTCTTCCACATGTTGATCCGTTGCTTACGCAAATTAGTCTATGCCAAAAGACGCCCAGGCTGCCCGAGACGACCTGAAGACGCTCATAAACTACATGTCGTCTTACTTCCCGTTCAGTAGCTCTGGAAGCCGCGACATCAAGGTGGAGTTGTTACGTTACATGCATGGCTTAAAATTTAAGTAACACCGTCTAGATCGACGAAGCCTTGCTAGAGATGAACCTCGTTTACTGTCAACTGACGTCTCTCCTGGTTCTTACCTCCAAAACACCTCAGCCATCGGCCCGAGGGAAACAAGGGCACCCAGATAATGCGTCCGCCGTTCACGCAGAAGCTGTGAGCGAGTACGTGATCAGCCTGCTCAACGGAGAGCCTGTGAATGGAACCCAACTCGGCCGAGCATTAACCCCCGACGCATACGTTGCCCTCCTTCCAACAATTTGGTCCTTCGTTAGCAGCACTGCTGGCCCTAACGACTCATTCTCCGCCGGCATCCTTGCCGCGGTTCTCAGCCATGCTACGCGGGCCTCGTCCAAGTCCGCCATCAAGAAACTCACGATAGAGTTTGTCGGCCGTCTTGCATTGGTGCGTGGTGCAATCGTCGTCATTGGCCCACAGTCCACGAGTCTTATTCCCACCTTGCTCCGTATTCTTCTGCTCTTCTTTCCGTTCTGCATATGTATGTTCATCAACGGGCATCATTCCCCATCATTGTTGGACATCGTGCCGATAGTTGGACACAGAACGCAGCTATACGGGTTCCTTTCGCCTTGCCCGTTTCGCCGGCCAGCGTGGCGCGCTCGAAGAATGGATTAACCATCTCCCCAAGGTCCTATGGGAACTCGGGGCCACGAGCCTCGTCACCAGTGAAGTCAGTAGTGACCATTATTTCTATCAATCACCCGTGGCTTATTTTCTGGACGTACACAGATCATCATTCGCTGTCTCATCCGCTTGATTCAGCGCCGGTCAGGGATAATACATGATTCCGTGCGTTCAGGAATTTATTACAACGCCTGTCTCCATCATAACCTAACCAGACAACCGCCAGACAATATCCACGCTAAGGTCCAGACTGGCGCCTTACTTTTGCGTAGAGCACCCAACGCGTGGCCGCATTATGGGCCCGTTCAAAAAACTACCAATCGAATCAGGTTTACAGAATCTCTCCCTGGATTTGGTAGCAATACTTCAGGTGTACAACGGGGCCGCCCCTTCAGACGGCGCTCTCGAGGAGGCCGTTGACCTCGCCGTCGCCGGTACTGATATGCAGTCATATTGGTGTTCGGTACGACAATGACAGAATCACAGACAAATAAATAATGGTTGCAATTTGGTTACAATGTCATCGCAACGGAGAGATGTTGCCGAGTCCTGAAAAGGACCTCAAAATATCTATCCCAGCCACCACCTTGTCATTGCCCTAGTTACCGCAGCAAAAAACTCTTGGCATTCGCTCTATTGAAATTTACATCTGTACACAGTACATTTGCGTGTTTGCAATTGGTACACTATTCTATGGACAATTCTACGCGGTGGTGACCCAGCACAGACACATGATTACTATTGAAGGACATCCAGAACTGCGTTGCTGGAGTAACGAACGACGGACAGGCCTGCCAAGGACTGAATGCCTTGGTGAGGCGTAAGGAACAGCAGGGTATGTGTACGTAGTGAGATAATGCATACACCTCTTGGCGCGCCATCGAGACACGCAAGAGGCAAAGCAATATGTAACGCGTCAAGCTGGAAACGAACGATATCGAGGGGTCGTAAAATAAAACAACTAATAAAGAGGTATAGGCATCAGTATTGACGGAAAAGGCGGATGGCGGGAGGGGTTGGGGTAAAGGGCGTTTAGACCCAGGTCCATGTAACACCCTGGAGACGACCCAGATCGAAGGAGGCGAGCTGGGCGAAAGCCGACGGGGAGAAGTCGAGATCAGTAGGAGCGCAGCCGACGCAACGATCGGTAACGCGGACGGTAACGCTCTTGCCCTTGTCTATAAAGAATATAAGTCAAGCGGGAAAATATCAGGAAATTGAAGTTGACGAACATGTAGCCTTGATCTTCTTGCCGCAGATGGGATTATTGTTGGGATTGCCAGAAGCACCACTGAAACAAGCAGGGCGGATTAAAACAGGCTGCATGATACGCAGATCAAACACTTACGGGACAGCGTCGAAGAGCTTCATGGACACAGCACAGATGAAATCCGTGTCCTTGTTTGTTTCACCACATGCGGTCAAACCCGTCGCGTAGAAAGTACCTAAACGGGGACGAAACATCAGCATGTGGGGGGATTGATGATATAGGGAGAATCTGACCTTCGCCGGTTTGCTGCCCAGCAAAGAAGTTGCCGAATGGACGAGCACCGCCAGAGCCGCCATCGTCGTTGTTCTCTGCGGGCTTGGCGGGCGTGGGCGTCGGTGTGGGCTTCGGCTTATCAACAGTAGTGTCAGGAGTTGTGCTCTTCTCGGGTGAAGGAGAAGGAGACGGTGCTTTAGTGGTCGCCTTCTCCGTAGTCGGAGAAGGGGTAGGAGAAGGAGAAGGAGAGGGCGATTTTGTAGTCGCCTTCTCTGGAGTAGGAGAGGGAGAAGTATCCACCTTTGATGTAGTCGCCTCCTTGGTGGTTGTCGGGTCTGCCTTCTTGGTGGTTGTCGGCTTGTCCTCGATGTCTGGCGTGGGTGCGACGTTGGCTACGGGCTTGGTTGTCGTAGCGGGTGCGGGGGCCGCGCTTGATGATCGGGGGCGGCAGCGTCTGCCCGACGCGCGCTTGCGCAGGCTCGCTGAAGGAACATCGGCTGGGCTGGCAACGCGGGCTGCAATGGCACGGTGATGGTTGTGAATGCCACGAGCAGCGTGCGGGGTAGCGAAGGCGGAGAGCGGGGCAGCGGTGAGGAGGAGGGAGATGAAGTAGACAGCTTTCATGGCGGGCAGGGAGGAGGAGGTGGACACAGAATGGCACAGGGGAAGGGAGAGTATTTAAGTAAACGAGCGACTGAGGAGAAGAAACGACCGGACGAAGCAAATGAAACAGGTGTGGAAATTTTCAGACTGTATCCTTTGTTGTCGCGTATTTGCACATCTCATCTTACACTGCCCCTAAAACGTTGAACCCGCGAGGTCTCGGGACGGTGGACTGCATCTCCAATTGGATCAATTGGTGTATATCTACACATCAATTCCCAAAGCTTGCTTTTGCAGCGTACATTTTAACCAACCCTGTGCTCGCCGTGCTGCTGAGTGTCTTTGCGTAAGCATCAACCTGCCCTAGCAGCAACATGCTTTCGAGCCGACTTGGCTCGGGTGGGATTTTGAAAAGTCTGTTCACATCTTCTTCGGGAAGGGGGGCGAGCCCCTGGGCTATCCGAGTAGCGTTTTCCTCCTGCCGCTTCGCAACATGGTTGTCGGCTTTGGAGCGTTCTCGTGCTATCTGACGCAACAGATACGCTAAATTGCCCTCCTCCGTACGATAATTGTCGATGCCCTCGATGATCTGCTCCAGATTCCGTGTAACGCCTGACGTGCCCAGATCTAACACGCCATACGACGGCGGTAGCGCCGATGTAGCGGCGGCAGCTGGTGGAGCATCAGTAGCTTCCGAGCGAGTTGGCTCAGTTAGAACCCCGAGGAACGAGCTTAGCAGAGGATTTGTTCGAACCTTGAGGGCAACTTCCTCAAGAATCGAAGAGAATGTCAGCCGATGGTTGATCAAGCTACGCGCAATAAATAGCAATAGTTAGGAACATGAAATCTTGATTGAACGAGACAGACATGCCTGGCCGCGCTGAAGTTGTTCTTCTTGTACGCATCAAGGAATGCACTCGTCAATCGGAAGGCACGGAAGGAGGCATTCCCTCTCGCAGTTTGGGAAAGGTCTGCAAAGAACGTCCAATGGAACTTGAGATGCCAAGTGCTTCTATAAGGAGGTTCTACGCACCGTGGACGATAATAATACCACCGTGTCGTAATTTTTCCTGGTGTATAGCTTGTGTGTCTAAGAGGGTTTGATTGAAGAAAGCGCCGAGTGTGATTGCCTGGTAGAAGCCCACGACACTGTCGTCTGCTTGTACCTCCTTCAGCGATCGTAGCATAGAGGCCTGATACCGTGCTGCGTTATCATAGAAGCAAATGACAAGTCTGTTAATGAATGGGGAATTGAAACCGCCCGGTACGAGCATGAGTACATACCTACTGATTTGGCAGACTTGTCATCTTCGTCGGAGACGTGATGGGGCAATGGAAATGAATTTGAGACTTCTAGCGTCCCGTCCAAGTCCAAGCCGAGAAGGAGGCCGTGTGCGGTCGTTGAGTTTGACTCTCGTGCATGTTTCAGAATCTTGGTGACAACCTACGACGCAAGTATGAGCATACGTCCGGTATATCGCAGCCGTGGGGAAAGCAGTTGCAGATGCAGGAGGGTCGTGGGGGAGTCGTGGGGGGATAAGAGGGACATGAAGAAGGCGCGGCAACTGACCATGGCATCGAGCTGAACGCACGTTAACGGAATCTCTGCCTCGATGTCGACCACTTTGGCCATGGAGGCAGGAATGGCTTCATAGGATGGCGCTACGGGCGCTGGTGCTGCTGCAGGTGCTGGTAGGGAAGCCGCGAGGGCGGCGGCCATGGATGTTGCAGCCATGCTGGGCAGAAGATACTCGAGTGCTCGACGCCTTGAACGGTGAAGTAGAAAAATCTAAAGGCTTTGCCAAACAATGCCAAATTAACGCACTTTAATCTTGATATTCGCAGGTTTGTCTGCGATTGAGAATGTCGCGAGAATCAAAGATCAATGAACCGTGGAGCGTCTATGCTACTTTCCTGAAAGTACCTCTGGATCCAGGAGAATCGGATTCTGATATTCCGAGCGCATGTGACCCGGTATCTTCAAATGACACACTCGGGCGTCTAAGGCATCATCTCTTCCGTCCATAACCACCACCACCTCCTCGTACTCGAACTCACATCCCCGTCCTTGATCGCGATGGGAATGTCACGTTCAGCGAGGATAACTCTTCTCCTCATCATTGATGTTATCTTCTTCTGGGTCGAACTCATCGTTGGTCAGCAATAGTCTTCTGCGCACAATGTGGACGCCACTCACTTCTTCTGAATTCGCGCAGGTTATGCGGTCGGCTCGCTTGCACTAGTAGCTGACAGCTTCCACATGCTCAAGTCCGTCTTCTCGCCTAATATATCTCAGGAAAGCTTTGACACCCCGTTATAGCGATGTAATGAGCTTAGTGGTCGCACTCTATGCAATCAAGGTCCTTTCGTTGTGTTTTAATTTCAAAGAAGGAATCAATGTAATGTTTCTCCACAGTTGACAGCACAGGGCTCAACGGACTCGCGATATTCGTATGGGTGGCACCGCGCTGAAATCCTCGCCGCTTTGATTAATGGAGTTTTCCTCCTTGCACTATGCTTCTCCATTTCCCTCGAAGCTATAGAACGCTTCTTCTCAACCCCTGGTGAAGCCGCCTTCCTCACATCCATGGGCAAAGTCCTAATACCTTAACCAGAAATCTCCAATCCTCGCCTCGTAGTCATCGTCGGTTCTCTCGGCCTAGCGTCGAACATTGTTGGATTGTTCCTATTCCATGGTAATCATCATGTGGCCGATTCATTAACTCACTCTGACTGACAAGTGCCTTGCGTCTCCTTCCTCCCCATTCTTTCATTTTCTGCAGAACACGGTCATTCACACAGTCACCCCACTCCTTCCACGCCTAGCAGTTCCGCTGCGTCGCAATCCAGTCCGAGACCTGCAAATGCTGCCCTTGAAGGACTTCCAAAACGCAAGCACACTCGTTCGCGAACAGAATCATATTCCTCCTTGTATGGCCACCCCGCAGCCACCCGTGCTTCCTTGGTCCAGACCGCGAACAATATCGCATACACACGTTCCCCCTCACCTTCGCGGACCAGACTCTCGCTTGATACCGAAGGCATGCGTCGGAATGCTCTATCAACCGATGATATACCAGTCATCGCAGAAGCTGATAGCAGCGAGAACCTCCTAGCTTCCCCTGCGATCCACGATTCAGAGGATACTCCTTTACTCGACTCGGACTCCGTTGACGATGATTACCATCACCATTCCCATGGCGGACACTCACATGCAGGCTCAATGAACATGCGTGCTCTGCTGCTTCACGTCC
Organism: Pleurotus ostreatus; assembly: GCF_014466165.1. Taxonomy (NCBI): domain Eukaryota; kingdom Fungi; phylum Basidiomycota; class Agaricomycetes; order Agaricales; family Pleurotaceae; genus Pleurotus; species Pleurotus ostreatus. Next base: position 2,493,292 of record NW_023503157.1, on the reverse strand, counting down.
TTGGTGATGCCCTCGGGAACGTCGGCGTGATCGCGACCGGCCTAGTCATCTGGCTAACCGAATGGAGCTTCAAATTCTACTTCGACCCCATAATCAGTTTAGTGATCACAATTATTATATTCTCTTCCGCGCTTCCATTGGGTTAGTCGATTCGTTCGTCCTCGTTGATGTCATGCTCACCGCGTGAATGCAGTGCGAAGCACGTCATTCATTCTCCTCCAAGGTGTTCCTTCCACCATCTCGGTTGAGCAAGTTCGCGCGTCGATACTGAACGTCGAGGGGGTCCTATCACTCCATGAGTTGCATATCTGGCAACTTTCGGAAACCAAGATAGTCGCTTCAGTGCACGTCCTGACGTCCCGCAACCATGATTTCATGCCAGTCGCGGTGAATATCAGAAAAGTATTGCATCATCATGGTATCCACTCGAGTACCATCCAACCCGAGTACCACCATCCCAGAACAACCATTCCGGAAGAAAATCTCAAAGTAAGTCCTGTATTGTGAGATGAGAATACTTTCCTCAGATTGGTCGTACGTCAGACTAGCGCAGATACTTCTTGTTTGATTTTGTGCCCTCCTGACGAGGAATGTACACACGAAAATGCCTGCTGCCGTACGTGCATTCCAATTGGTTCATCTCAAGTCAGCTTTGTCTTATTTTTGCTTCTGCAGCTCCACCTCCAGTTGATGTGTGATCAAGTAATAATCAGTTTTAGATACAAGGTAGAACATTATGTCTTCGTTATATAAATTTAAATGTTTATTTCGCTCATGAAATGCGGGAAGTTGGCCATGAACGGTTGCGACGATGTCAATTTGTGCAGGAGCGACCGCGAAGTGCGGCTATTTTTCTTCATGCGGAGGTTGACCCCTAACCTTCGAGCCATGATCGTACTTGGCTGCCCGCCCAACGGAGATAATGGTTCACCGCCTACTGCACGAAGAGCCCATTCAAGATGGAGAGCAGCGGTGAGCGATGACGTGACGATATTGAAGAGCAGCTCCGTCCCCAGCGTCTGCTCTCCCACGTTCTGATTGTCGATCGCGACGATCAATGAGGGGAGGACGATGTATAGGAAGATGGGCAGCAGAGGCGGAGTCTGCGGAGGTTGTGGCATTGTCAGAACGTAGGTCGCTATCCGTCGGCACATGTCCATCTCTCCAAGACCCGCCGCGACCACCAGTTCACTCCAGAGGAGCTGGAGGAACTTAGCGGGCGGTGTGACGTCCAGACAATGCTTTACATCGAGATGCGGCGCTTTGCCTCCTCGCGCCGTCCCTATCGCCATGAGAATCGCGTTCCTGGGTTGGTTCGGCCATAGTCCTTGCTGCTTAGGAGTCGGCATAGTCGCTGTGATTACAAGCTTGGTCATTGTCAGGTCCGCTAGTATGTACATGAATGGCTAACCTGGTTCTATGTAGCCAACTGCACGAGCAGCTAATTGGCGAATAGCCCGAACATCAAATTTAAATTCTGACGAAGCCGTCTGAACTCGGACGTTCAGGAGAGTGATTTGCGTCAAAATCTGCGCGCCACAAAGGCAATGGACGGTCGGTGGACATGAAGGAGAAAGTAGGATTGTTTGTAGGATGTCGAAATGGACGGGAGCATTGAAACTGTTTCAGTGCAACATCTAAGCGCGTTGGCACGAGGAGGTGATTCTGAAGGAACGTACCCTTTCGTTTTGATCTCCCTGAGCAACGACTTCACGACACCTACCAGAGTCCAATTTAACAGTGGACTAAGAAAGAATGAGACGCCGTTGTGAAGGGTATCGTTGTCGATTTTGGATGCCATTCGCGCTATTATGGCATGTGAGACCAAAGTCGCGGCTAGCCGTAGAAGTATCTTCGGATTTGTTGATCTGCAAGCCGTTGGTAAGGCAGTTTAAATAGGGTGAACGCCTAGCAATTACCTGAGGATAGAATCCTCGATTCCTTCGCTCGTACTGTCGAAAAGCGTTTTGAACCAAGAATTAAATGCGACCATCTCCTCTCGGGTGAGTTCATCTAACCCGTATATATTCCGTACAGTTTTGATAAACTGTGAAGATACCGCGTTGGCGCCATGGGCGAAAGTGTCCATGTCAAGCTACGAGACATAGGAACAATCATTCGCAAGGAGCTGAGAACAGAATTGCACGTACATGATACTTCTCCATCGTATACTGGGCAAACAATACCACATCTCCGAGATGGCCAACTGCTGTCTGCGGATCGCCTGTTGGTTATGTCATGATGTGGTCGAGTTCCAACCCAAGGTGGGGACTCACCAACAGTCTCACAATCATACGTCTCTATGAACTTCAAGGCGTGGTATACTAGCGAAGAGATCGGCTCATGCAAAGAAATGATGTCCAACGCTGTCTCATGCTGGAGTAACAATTTGCAGAGATGGCTCATGGATTCAACGTCCAGAGTTGTAGTCAGCTTCGCAGCTTGCTAGAGGGTATCATATTCATGAACTGCTTTATGCCATTGGTGTAGTCGTACCTCCATTATCACGCGTGCGAATGTTTCATGGCTTGTGGGGTCAAGCCAGACACGACTGGCGAGAAGCTTGACTTCCTCAAGACTTGCATCGAGGGATATCTTGAACGTAATATAGGGCTGGAGAAGGAACTATTGATGAAAGCACGGAGCCATTGCAGTCGGAAATTACCTGTAGTTCCGGGTGACCAGCATCTCTTGCCTCTGTCTTCAGGCGTGGTATACTATCCTCCGCAGTTCGCACATCTATCCCGACTGCAAACGACGAGTCTATGACACTTCGATTGATCAGGCCAGCTAGAAGCTCCCCGGATGCTGATCGAAGACTGAGTCAATGGGATCATCAGTGAACTTCTGGGGCTAGTCTGGAACACATACACTGGTGTCTCGAGATTCAGCTGTTGTATTAAGTGGTCGCATTGTGCCATTAGTTCGGACCGACGAAGGACATTAGATAGGGCTGTCTGAACGGCGGAACGCTACGCAGTATTAGGCTCGGTTCGTCTGAGTATATAAGTCTCTTACCCAATCTGCGTTCACTAATGAATCCGACTTGATCGTTGCCTCAAACTGAGAGATCATGGACGGGAGCTTGTAAAATTAGCATCAACGGGACAATGCGGAAATAGGGCAGCAAGACGCCTACTCTACCAGCGATGAAGGAAACCCATAGCCAGATCTTGTTTCCAGAGGTTTGCGATAGGCACGTGAACGCTGAAGATATAAGTTGAGTATAAAAGACAGCGGGGGTCCACGAGCTCCATCGAAGGGTTTCAAGGAGCAATACGACGGGATCGCCACCACTGCCAGATCCGTATTTGGCTCCTCGATTGTGTACCTACAACACTAGATTCTAGAGAGAGAGATTCAATACGAGGAAGGTACGTACGAGATGATGCAAGAGAAGGCCGAAAGAAACGATATCCGAGTTCGAGGTTGCATCAGAGAATTCTCCTTTACCATAAGTAGAAGCATTGATATTCTGCATCATCTGCGCTTCGTGAGCGGCTTTCACATCGGCGCCAGCAACCATATCCAGAGATAGCGAATATGTTTGGAAGATCTGCCTAGCCGTGTTGGAAAGGGGAAGGGTTTGCAACAGATAGTTGACTTCAGAAAGGTGCACCATGGCCTGCGCAACGGGTACTTGAGAGAGATCAGTGATGCAAGAAATAAGCAAGGTTGCTAATTCCGAAGCAGACGTCGACAACTGGTGAAAATGTGACGGAGGCAATGTGCTAGCAGATCGAAGTAGGGAAAGTGCATCCTTGACGGTAGCCATGATGGCTGCAGAAGTGGCGCCAACTGGCACGACCGAACCAACAGGGGGAGCATTCGATGAATAGTGAGCATCAAGGGCGACACGACATAGCATATCGAGAGACGCCGACGTCCGAATCTCGGGGGAGAATGCTGCTTGCAGAAACGTCGAAACAAATACGGGTAGCGAGACCAGAGATTCTTGTAACGCCTGTCGAAAGTATTCAACGAGATCTGGTTCTCCGGGATACGAACGGTACAGGATAAGCACAGAGTCTGCACAGGGTCATGAGTGATTCTCTACGTCAGGTCACAGCAACCTACTACAGACTGCTTATTTGATGTTCGACATCAGGCGTGGATTCAATCCCATTCTTTGAGACGTAGAGTTGACACAGTTTCACCCACTGCCAAGGACGTCAGTTCAATGCTGAGACTACACCACGAAAATAAGCATACCCTGGGCGCTGATACGCCACTTTGGAAGCAGTTTCTAGTCAGATCGGCTATGGACATAGTGGTAAGTTGCAGACGCGCGAGTCGCGACCGAAATGCCAAATGGATGCTCAACCAATCACGTGCAGGCGTTTCAGAAAAGGCCAAGTGGTGTACGATTTCATTCCATGGTCATTGTCATGTTGTATCTCATCCTGCAGATGCAGATGAAAGCGAAGGGGTATCTACTATGTACATGATCCATCAAACCTTGGCAACGAGGCGCCGTGTCTCCTGTGGAGTGAAGTGTAATATGATAGACAGGACCTTGACCAGATTAGGTCGCATTTCCTTGTGTTCAAGGAATTGTAGAATAACGTTTCGCAAGTATTCCAGATTGACTTCTTCGTCACTTTTCGATTGCGACGGCGCGGGCGACGTAGTCCGGGAGGGTGTTTCTGAGGATACGGAGGTTCGGGACTCCGTTGAAGAAGAGTCTTGTCTGGACCAGTAACCAACTCCCGGGTGTCTCTGGCGTTCTAGAAGTGCAGCAGATGACTGAACCTTGCGAAGTTCCTCACGTAACGTCTGGTTTGGTATGAGTATGGTTTGTGTTATGACGAGAGCCTTATGGCGTTCACCTTATTCGTAGCCTTGAGGTGAGTCTCTCGCTTTGAGTTTTCCTCGGCGTTGCGCTCGAGAGCCATAACCTTGGTCTTCAGCTCGTTGATGGTATCCTTGAGATTATTCTACAATCCCCTTAGAAATCGTATCCACGGGTTGAAGCAGTATACATACTGACCTCCTGATCGCTGCCACTTGTTGCCTGGTGTTGTAACTCCACGACCTGTCTCTTATACTGTTGAATCTCCTGCTTCAACTGGTCAATTTGGCTCGCCAGGCCATCAACGGTCGCTTGGCTCTCTTCACGGTTTTTTGCAGAGGACGCCAGGACTCTCTTCAGCTCGTCCGCTTCGCGTGTCTTCTCCCGCAGCTTACGGCTCCAGTCAGCCTCTGCGTCATTCCTCTCCTTCTCTGTTGCCAGAAGATCTTTACGCATATCCGCAAGCTTGGTCTCGTACTTGGATTGCGTGGCAGACAAGAGTCGGGCGACTTCTTCGGACGAGGCTAAGGGTGCTTGAGCCTTCGCATCTTGCTCATGGCGCGCTTCTGCTAGGTTTTCGCTCAGCAACGCCAGACGATCATTGGCTTCTCGGAGCTGGAATTGGAGCTCAGCGTTCTGGCTCTGTAGAGACTCTAGATGGGATTGTAGGGATTCGCTTTCGGCCTGACGAAGCTGCATCTGCTCAAATAAGTTGTTCTTGTCATTTGAAAGAGCATTGACAGATTTCTCGAGAGTCGATATTTGAGCATCCTTGGAGGAAAGTTCCTTCGAGTATCCGCTCTAATGCAAGCGACTGAGTGCGCTGAGCTTCGTTTCGTAGATGAACCCACCTTTGTCGAAATGGCTTCGAGTTCAAATTGGCCTTTGAGAGCCGATATCTCCCTCTCGTACCGTTCTTTTACTCCAGCGACCTCCTTGTCACCCTTGAGCCCCGCAACAGCTCTTTCCCTTTCGGCATTGACAGAGTCGATCTCCTTCTGAAGTCTACTCCTTTCTGCCTCCTCCTTGTCCCTATCGCCCTTCTCCCTCTCCCTAACAGCGGCCAGTTCACCCCGAGCCTCATCTCGGTCTTTCTCCGCTTTCACCAACTTCTGTCTCACCGTCTTCAACAGACTGATCGCTTTCACTCGCTTTTCCTCTTCTTCCTTTGCCAAACCCCGAGTACGCTCCAATTCTTTCTTCAACGTCTCCAACTCCGTTCGTGTACTAGCGTTCTCACTCTCCGCTTGAGCGGCTGCATCATGCGACGCCTTGAGCAGTGCTTCGGTTTCCGCCGCTTGTTTGCGAAGTCGCTCAATTTGATCGGATTGTGAATGAGACTCCAGTCGGTGGGTATCACGTAGCTCGTCGATACGATCGGACTGTCCTGGGCATATACTGAGACAAGTTTCAAGTTCGAGAGATATTGACTTACTGGAGAGTTTGCCATTCAAACGCTTGATATCATCCTCGGATATCTTGAGCAATCAATACAACCAGTCTCCCACTCAGAAGACGATATCCTTACCTCGACTTTCAGTATCAAACTTTGTAGGTAGTCTTTGAAGGTATCTAGATCCTCCAAGCCTTCTAGAGGGGTCAGCGTACGGACAAGATTGTCAGCAGCGTCCTTCTCCGATTGCAACTTCTTAAAAGATTCTGTAACCTCTAAGAAACAATGTTCATGTCAGCTGGAGGTAAATGCATACGAATATGCCTCTACCTGCGAAGCGCCGCTCGAGTTGCCGCAATTGCTCTTGAATTACGTCGTCGGTGCTTGAAGAATACTCAGTGACGTGCCCATTGACTTGAAGAGGAGTCTCATCTGCTGAAGTACGTTCTTCAGAGGGTAGCTCGACATCCCCGGGAGCCACTTCAATAGTTGCATCTAGTGTGTGTGGTTCTATTGCAGAATCGTTACTGGGTGTTTCTGCTTCCGGAGGCGGGATGACGGAATCGGATGTTGCGTCAAGTTGAGATGGAGGCGGAGAGGGTTCGAGTCGCTCCTCGAGTACGGCAGGCTGAAGCTCTGGAATGTCGGTTAAAGGGGGTGACTTCGCCAACGGTTCCTCCGGATGGGGAGGTAACACGTCCTCCTCATTTAGCTCCGTGTCAGCGCTTTCATGGCTCCCCTCTGCACCATCAGGTAGTGGTATACCAGCCTCGGGTTGGTGTTCTTCTGTCGTACCTTCCGCCGTCGAGACCTCCAAAGGATCCTGCGCCTGCTCTGGGATCTTGCTATCTGTGAGATGAAGGGACTCTGAGACGCTAGGCTGTTCGGACGCCAGCGACGGCGAGACTGGAAGTGAATCTGGGAGGGGTATGGCTGTTGGCACGACTTCAGACGGGTCACTGGCCGGTGCGGGCGAAGGAGTTGCTCTAGTAGAGTTCTCTGTGCTGCCCCTCGACGAAATGTCCCCGACAGTGAAGCTTGCTCGAAGTCTCTCCTCTAGTCGCGATTTCGCTGGTCGAATAGCTCCATCCGAAACCGACGTGGCGACTGCTGGGCTCTTGGGCCGACCAGGCGGACCGGGGCTTCCAGAACGGTTGGACGCGAGAGATTTACGGAGGTTCAGCAGTGCAGACTCAGCTAGATGGCTGGATGATAGTAGCGAAGGTGATGAAGGCGAGCCTTGTATGTCCAACGATGCAGATCGAGAGGGTGGGTCGCGTCCCGGGCCAGCTGCGGAGACGGGATCAGAGCCCCTCCGGACAATCTGGTTTTCGAGTGGGACTTGAGCTAAATTTTCGAGCGCGTTTCGAAAGCTAGAGAACATGACGGGAGCAGCGAGTATGAACAACCAGTAGCGAGCCTTGAATGTTGCACGCAACCTGAACATGGACTTGGGTAGACGAAGCGCCCATCTGCTCAGGGGGAAAACAAACTATTTCACCAAGATCGAACAAGTACAAGCGAAAGATTAGAGGTGTACAGAAGCGTGCAGATTAAACAGCTAAGTATACGCAAATTTATTAGGGGGGAGTGATGTCGGATTCCTTCTCTTTTCCCTTGCCAGTTGATGATGTTTCTGATGAAATACTAGTATCCGTAGTAGAAGTGGGTGCAATAGACGGGGCAGGGGTCGTTGAAGAGGCTAATTGCCATGCCGGTATAGATGGAGTGGTTGTTCTTGCGGCAGTATCAGTTGAACCAGATAACTGCCATGCGGGAATAGAGGGCTTCCCGGCCAACGAGGTTGTGGGAGTAGTAGGTATTGAAATGCCGGGGCCCCTGCTCAGAAGTAATGCTTTCAAAGACTTGAGTTCCTGCTGTAAGTCAGCAAGTGACTGCGTTTGAGTCTCCCGATTTTTGTCAATCATCTGGGTACCCAAGTCAGACAGTTAGAGCAATGGACCAGATGCATGTGCTTGCCTTCGGAAGCATTTCGCGGATGGTGTTCATTTCGTCTCTGACTTCCCTCATTTCATCTCTTGTTTTCACTTCGCCTTCGCGCATTTCCTTGACCACGGCGTTCACTTCTTGCGTTGTTTTGTCGATATCCTCTTGCTGCTTCTCAACAGCCGTCCGGATAGCAGAAGTTTCCGTTTGAATCTCCTTGAGTAGTTGCTCCGCCGCGTCGAATTGGGCTGTCATGGCATCGCGATCTTCTTCATAAGCAGTTGAAGACGGCGGTTGAAGGTGAGGGAGTAGGTATTTCTAGAACACAGTGAGCCGGGGACTTGGAGCAGCACGGACTGACTGACTTTGAACAGGGCAGAAGCGCCATACATAATGGTGCCAGAGACGACTGCTGTGATCTGAGAATAGTCATATAAGCCGTGCATTGATTGTTTCCGACGTCCGTCCACGCACAAAGTAATCACGCCAATCCCATACAGGACGAGGGGGCACGAGAGCATGTCCATAGTTAGGACCATATACTGGTAAACCAGTTGTTGGCTGAGACCCGCTGGAATTGAGAGATGCTTGTCTCACGGCGATGTCAATCTCGGATGGCGTTAAACCTTTGGCTTCCAGGAACTGGATTCTCTGGGCCAATGGCGACGCTTGCGACTACGGGAGCCACATATCAACCAAAAGGGCAACGAGCATTGGCAAAGGCCTTACCTTTGGGTCGACGAGGAAGGCGACAGCATTTCGGACAAGTTCTTCACGAGAGGACATGGTCGCTCGGAATCTAAGTTACCCGTCGCCAAACTTGGCATATGATCGAGAAGTTGTTGTTGCTTGTTTGCCAACGTCCTCACGCCGGAGACCGCCTCGAAACAAAATTTGGATTCACAACTCTTTTCTCCACCAAAATGCTTCAGCTCGCAGCTCCCCAGGCGCTGTTTCGCTGCGTCGCCACCTCAAGATGTAAGCCGTCTTGGTGGGCCCTTCACCTGAACGTCCTGACCATCGTTTGTTGTAGCTTCTGTCCTCTCTACGTGCCTTCGAGCGAGCGCATGGAGAACTCCAAAAGTTCTAGATACCATTAACTTGGGTGGGTCGTGACGCGTCGCTGGTCGCTTACTACTGATCACTTCGCCTCCTGCAGTATCCCGACGCGGTTATGCAGAGGCTTTCTCGCGTGCGAAGCCGCACATGAACATCGGAACAATTGGTGAGTTCTGACTTCTGCACGTTGGTGTCGTCTACATACCTAAGCACCTTGCATAGGCCACGTCGACCACGGTAAAACAACCCTCACAGCGGCTATCACGAAAGTCCTTGCTACTCAAGGTGGTGCCAAGTTCACGGACTACTCTCAGATTGACAAGGCTCCCGAGGAAAAGGCTCGCGGTATCACCATTAACTCCTCCCATGTCGAATACGAAACCGATTCTCGTCACTACGGCCATATTGACTGTCCCGGTCATGCTGATTGTATGTTTACACTGAGTGCCTCGTCATTTACTTGCTAAAAAGGACCCCGAACCAGACATTAAGAACATGATTACCGGTGCCGCTCAGATGGACGGTGCTATCATTGTGGTTTCTGCTTCTGACGGTCAAATGCCCCAAACCCGCGAGCATCTTCTCTTGGCTCGCCAGGTCGGTGTTAAGAAGCTCGTCGTGTTCATCAACAAGGTTGACCAGATCTCGGACCCGGAAATGCTCGAACTCGTGGACATGGAAATGCGTGACCTTCTTTCGACCTACAACTTCGACGGCGAGAACACTCCTATCATCATGGGTTCAGCATTGGCTGCTTTGGACGGGAGGGACGACGACATTGGTTCAAAGAAGATTCTCGAATTGGTCAAGGCTTGTGACGAATGGCTCGACCTCCCCCCTCGTATGTTGCGTTGCAGTGGGTTGTCTACTATTCACTAACACACGGTTAGGCGACTTGGAAAAGCCCTTCCTTATGCCCATCGAGGGTCAGTACATCCAACGACTACGTGGTTCCCTTGCTCATTGAATATTAGACGTCTTCTCCATCTCCGGTCGTGGAACCGTCGCAACTGGACGTGTAAGTGAACCTTTTGTAACTACAGATCGATTCTTAATCCTTGTTGCAGGTTGAGCGTGGTATTGCAAACAAGGGTGCTGATGTTGAGATTGTTGGCCTCGGCGGTAACTTCAAGACTACCCTCACTGGCATTGGTACGCTCTCAATCTTGCATTTCCGCGAGCTATGTTTCTTATCTCTTTCTGCAGAAATGTTCCACAAGGAGCTCGATCGCGTAGGTCTTCAAGTAGTGTCATCGCGTTATTCAGTGACTCAGTTTTAAATAGGGCGAAGCTGGTGACAACATGGGCTGCTTGCTCCGTGGTGTAAAGCGCGAGCAACTCAGACGCGGCCAAGTCATTGTCGCTCCTGGTTCGATCAAGGCCGTCAAGAAGTTCCAAGCTCAGATCTACGTTTTGACCAAGGATGAGGGTACGCATTTGAACTCCTTATACTCTGCACTTATTTTGACGTCTTGACGCAGGTGGTCGTTACACTCCATTCATGAGCAACTACCGCCCTCAACTTTTCATCCGTACTGCTGACATTACTGTTTCGCTCACTTTCCCTGAAGGAACTGCCGATGCGGCTGAGAAGATGGTAGGTTGCTGAAATGCCAAAGAGACTGGTTACTGACGTCGGATCCTTAGGTCATGCCTGGCGACAATGTCGAGATGGTTTGCGACCTCGTACATGACGTTGCTGCAGAGGTTGGCTCCCGGTAAGTCAATATCGCAGCACCTTGTCGGCGTTTACTGAGAATGTTCTCCCTTAGTTTCACCTTACGTGAGGGTGGAAAGACAAGTGAGTACCCTTTGGACTCTTTCCCGCGAACAGGCTTTCTGATGGTCTTTTAGTCGGTACTGGCATTGTGACCAAGATCATTGAGACGGCATAAACGCCTCGATTACTTGGAGATGGTGGCATTCCTTCTTAGTTTTACCCCAAGTCACATACACAAGCAAAATTACTTGGCCTATTTACACGTTACAGCGTGCTATTTATTACTAGATAATTGTAATAGACATTGCTCTGAGGTTGCTCTGAACGAACCTAGACCGCCTCACAACCTGAGACGGCGTTCCGGAATCAACCGCACTATCGACCGCATTACTCTGGCCCTTCCGAACCAACGTAAAATAGACGGACCCCTGTCTATATTTTTGCTCGCCAATACTTGCCTACAGTCCACTCAAGTCTCCACCTCCCTCCACCTTCAAAGCTTCACCCGTCGACCCACCAGCCATGCAGTCTATCGTCCGTCAAATGTCGCGTTACAATCCTTCGGCGCTCCGCGTCCCAAAGCACACGAACTTGATCGCCAGGCCTCTGGCAAGGACGCTCGTCAGTAAGTGTCCCGGGATACAGACTTCGCGTCCCGTCTTGCTAACGGATGCCATATAGCGAAACGATACACCGTAGAGCACGAAAGTGTCTCATTCGATGATGCCACGGGTCTCGGTGTGATCACCATTACTGACCACGCTCAAGAGGCCCTCGGTGATGTTGTATTTGTGGAACTCCCCACAATCGGAACGGAGGTCAAGCAAGGCGGTGAGTTCGGTCTACCTTTACTCCCCCCAGCTCTGATTTATCTAAGTGAACCCTTGCAGAGCAAATTGGTGCAGTAGAGAGTGTTAAAGCTGCTTCGGATATCGTATGTTGTCACTCCGTCTTCTCCTGAGTACCTACTCATGACCTACCAGTATGCTCCGGTTTCGGGTACCATTGAAGAGATTAACGAGACCCTCTCTTCAGAGCCCGGACTGCTGAACAAGTCTCCCGAGGACAAAGGTTAGTCCTTAGCCAATCCACTCGGTGTCGTTATCAACCCTTCGTTATAGGCTGGTTGTGCAAGATCAAACTTTCTGATCCATCCGAGGTATGATTTTACACGTCCCCGCAGATTGTTTTGTCACCGACAACGAACCAGGTCGAGAAACTCCTTGATGCAGATGCTTATCGCGCCAGCTACGAAAACTAATGGGGATTGAGTGGACCAGTAGGAGGCACGCATCGGTTACTTCGTCCAGAGGGCTTATATACCAGTTATGAGAGACAATCTATAGAGGGTTTCTATTAGGGCGTAGAGGGCTCGTATTGGTATTTCTCTCCCCGAGCTTCCATCCTAGCTTTTGCTTCCTTAAGAGCCCACGTCTGTATACTACAATTATGCACGCATTAGAATTTCGGGCGTCCGATAACTAGAAAGGCCGCATGCATACCTGGTGTCGGGTTTATAGTAGAGCATCACCGTTGCGAACGCCATCGAGCCGAACATCCCAATAACCCAAATGTTTTCCCAGTCTTCCTTGACACGTTTCTGACCGGGTGGGGGAGGCTTCAGGCAAGGTGATAAGTTAGTGAACTCGAGCAGGAATCGCTGAATGGGTGATACCTTTTCGCCGAAGAGCCAGCCTGAGGGTTCGTTGTATTGGGGGGCTCCGTGGGAGGCGTTGCGCCTGCCCGCTGTGCGCAGGCCGAGTGTCTGTTGGGCGAACGCCCGTCGGCAGGGCGTGCGCAGTGATGATAATAGTGACATGATTGAGTTGAGGTTGACGCAGACGGCGAAGCAGGTCGGTAAGTTATGGATGTTGTTGATAGGAGTTATGAACGGGAGATAAACAGCATCATGGATAAACAAAGCTCTCCTATTTTGTTACAGGAGGTACTACTACAGCTCGAGCGAGAGGATACGATATTCTAGAGATTCATCACCACCATCAAGACTAGGACATGATGAGTCGGTCACGAATCTGCGGAGAAAGAGAATTGGTGGCCAAATGAATATTCAGCATCGAGTGTGATATTACTCATATTGCATACCCGTTGCGTTCGTAAAATTGTACACCTTCAGAGTTGTCTATGCAATTGTCAGACAAAGGGAGAATATTTGAAGTACACCTGGGCAGACCTTTGAAGACTGTAAGCGTGATTTTGTCCATGCCGTATTTCTCGCCTATAGCTTTCACTTGTTCCATTAGTACGCGACCGAGGCCTTGTCGCTTGAAGTCTGGAGAAACCTGCAGTTCGTAGCTGAAGCATTCGTTCAGCGTTATCAAGGTGGTGACGAGGAAGCACATACCAATAGGCTAAATTTTCATCTTCCTCAAACTCGAAGCGAAACATCGTGTAGGCTACGAGCGCCGAGTCGTTGTTGTAGGCCAAGATAAATCTAGAGAGAGGATGAAAGAGCTCCTTTTTCTTCTTGTCCGGATGCCAACCCATGGTAGGAGATGCTTCATAACTAACAAGGACGATGAGCTTGACGGGGGCTCGATTTGATTAGTTCAAACTTTACTTGCAGGGCTTGCATATTTGCAGTGAAAAATTCCCAGCAAGTATCTTTCTCATCCTTGAGCAAGCCAGATGCGTATTTTACCTCTAATGTGTATCTTTGTACAATATTTCAATAGTCAGCACTACAAAGGGGACTGCGAATAACCGGCACCTTACTTGTTTCCTTTGGTGTCGATCTCTGAAGGTATGAGCTTTGATAGAGCTTCCGCGGTAGCCTAAGCAAGACTACGGTAAACCTCCTATTACCCTTCGTGAAGACGGCCCACTTTGTTAGCTGCCTTTACCAAAGTCGAGCCCGTTGCTGACATGGTTGCTTGAGACTCTGAAGTAAGTTCGATCTCGGGCGCTAGTTGTGCGTCTTGATTTGGAAATCCTCCGTCATTCCCATTCAAGTTTTTGAGATCACCTCCCTCGAATATGGCGGAGACCACGACCGAGCCCCAGCTACCCCCAGTGCTGCAGTCGCTCACTAACCTCCTCGACGAAAAGACCGAGACTCTTGCCATCGGGAACCCAGATATACGAGCCGCTGCACTCGACGCTGCTAAATTTGTGTTTGACCTCTGTGCGTGACGTCTTTCTTCAGAATACAACACTATTCTCAGCTTATTTAACGGGATGTAGCAATACAGTCGGAGAATGCAGCCCGGCCACATATAGACGAGTTGATCTCCTCTCTGAGTCCCGAATCGGCGCCGCAGACGCGAGCTCAAGCACGGGCGAATGGGAAGCGCAAACGGTCCCCGAGTCCACCACCGAAGCCCAAGCAAACCTTCGCGCCCACACCCTTGACTGCGCTCTATGTAGATGGGGTCGACGAAGAGCAAATATGGTCACAACTTGATCTGCGGATGAAGAATGTCTGTGATTTACTGGAACTGGCGCTCGAGGGTGGTCCTGGTGGTGGCGAAGGAGGGGAAGAAGATAGTGATATGGATGAAGGTGACCCCGACGGGAGGTTGCAGAAGATTCTCGAAGCTCTCAGGAACGGTGAAGATGTGGATCTTGAGGCACTCGGTCTAGATGGAATGGACATAGATGATGAAGAGGACAGCGAAGAGGATGACGAAGAGGACAGCGACGACGACGACGACGACGATGCTGAGGAAGAGGAAGGGCGAGAAGATGAAGATGAGGAAGAGGAGCTCGGCGAACACATAACCACTCTACGGGACTCGTCATCTTCGGAAGATGAGGACGAGGAATACGAGGGAGAGGGTTCATTCCGCGACAAAAAGCCTCCAGCACCGAAAAGACGCGGCGCCCGCCACTCAGAACTCGACGACGACTTCTTTGACCTAGCAAGCTTCAATGCTGAGACTCAGGCAGCGGAGGCGAAGCGCGTTTCGCGGGGGAAACTGGGCGATGACGACGACGACGATTCTGATGATGATATGTCTGTGGATCTGTTCGCTGCAGTAGACGATGTTGAAAACTTCGACGAGGAGGATGTGGATAATAATATTGGAGGTCTGTCCTACTCAACCTCACATAGTAATGTCCCCCGCTGACTCTAAGGTATACAGAGGCCTATTACAAAGACTTCTTCGAACCACCGCCTCGTTTGCCTGCTAAGAAGGATAAACGCAAGAAACCCCCCGCTCCAACTTCACCAAAGAAGCCCGGTACAGTCAGATTCGCGGAAGAAGTGCGTGTCAAGAAGATCAAATCAAAAGGGAGGAGTCTCCCCGTGTCGAGCATGTACGAAGATGACGAAGATGACGATGACGACGAGGGATACGAAGATGAGGATGGAATGCTTGCGGATGATTTTGGGGAGCTGGGTATGGATGAAGACGAGGACGGCAAGGGGTTCGCTTTTGGCGAAGACGGAGAGGAGGATGAAGATGAAGATGAAGATGACGACGACGACGACGACGAAAGCGAAGAGGATGAGGAGCAGGACGACGACAGTGATGATGACGAATCGGGTGAGGAAGGCGAGGGTCGCGAGACCATTGAGCGCCTCAAGGACGACCTATTTGCAGACGAGGAGGATGAAGAGGAGAATGGTTAGTAAGAGTCTAAAACACTATATTGCTTTGCTCATTGGATTCACATTTCGCAGACCTTACTACTCACGAGCAACGAATGGTTGCCTTGAAGGAACAGATCGCTTCTCTGGAAGCTGAGAACGTTGGCAAGAAAGACTGGGTGCTAATGGGAGAAGCTACCTCGAAGTCACGGCCGCAAAATTCACTCCTCGAAGAAGACCTGGAATTCGAGCGCACCATGAAGGCTGTTCCAATAGTAACCGAAGATAAAATCCTGGCACTAGAAGACCGTATCAAAGCGCGTATACTAGAAGGTCGCTTCGACGATGTCGTGCGCCTGCGACCTATAAGCGACAAGCCGTTCTTGCCTTCACGGCTATTTGAGCTGCAAGATACAAAATCTTCACAGTCGCTTGCTCAGATTTACGAGAATGACTATGTGGCGACGCAAAACGGTGGTTCGGCCGACGATAGGGACGGCAAGTTAAAAAAGGAGCACGAAGAGCTCGAAAAACAGTGGGATGGCATATGTTCCAAGTTGGACGCGCTCTGCAATGCGCATTTCGTGCCCAAACAAGTAGGTTGTATTGCCTTGATTTCTATGACAGTCCCCACTGATTTGGCGACGCCTCATAGCCAAAAGCCATTATTTCAACCGTTGCCAACGTCTCGACCGCCACCCTCGAGTCCGCCTTACCGACGACAAAATCTGCTTCCGCACTGCTGGCCCCAGAGGAAGTGTTCATACCGGCCGCGGGCGATCTTCGCTCTAAAAGCGAGATGGCCCCAGCTGAAAAACGCGCCGCACGCAACAAAGAACGCAAGTCAAGAAAAAAGACCCGGGATTTGTTGGACTCGGGTGTGGATAAGTACGCGAAGATGAAGGGGGTCAAGAAGCAGAAGCAGGCGGCTCTAGAGGGTATTGTGAAGACCGGCAAGGGCGTGACGGTCGTTGGGAAGAAAAACAAAGATATA
This sequence comes from Pleurotus ostreatus, assembly GCF_014466165.1. NCBI lineage: Eukaryota > Fungi > Basidiomycota > Agaricomycetes > Agaricales > Pleurotaceae > Pleurotus > Pleurotus ostreatus. The sequence goes on along the minus strand of NW_023503157.1, from coordinate 2,476,835 downwards.
TTAGGGAAGAAGGGTAGTAAGAAGGGCAAATCGGTAGATGTCTCGGCTTGACCACCCGCTCTATACATTGCACGGCACTGGTCAAAATTATCCATCGATGTGCCCAGTGCTTGTAGCCTATCTTCGTGTATGATATCTCGGAAGATTATAATGAGTATAATCTGCACATGAGGGGTCAGTGCAATTCAAACGTGATGAGGAACGTTAGACTTACCGACGGGAATAGACACTATGACAAGTCAGGCATGGAGCCTCCGTTTACTTTGTCTTTTGATTTCCATAGTCGCGTCACGGACCCATAGCAGGTCGCGCACAGATGATGAGCAACTTTCGGCAGCCCACAACCAGGGCAATGCACAAGGTCTAAGATGCGGGGTCAAGTCAGCACCTGGCCAAAGTTTGACAAGAGAACTGAAGTCGCACTTTGCTTGTCCTTCAAGCCTTTATTTGAACTGCGCATGGCCTTGCGCGAATGGGAAACTTTCTTCTTTGGTACGGCAAGGAGAAATGGAGGGAATAGGTCCTCCAAAAACGACCGCAGGGAACCAGCGCCAAGTACTGTGGCTAGTAGCGCAGTGCGACCAAACGCTAGTGGGGCTTGAAAGGAGGGGATGCTGAAGAAAGCCAGTCGCGTTGCCTTCAACGCCAATGCAGACATGATCGTGGACTTCAGGAAAGAGGGTCACGCTGTGTCACGTCACAAAAGTGAGCAGTCCTCCTTCTCGCCGTCATGTTACGCGCCAGTCGCCCTCTATTCCAAGTCCTTAAACGAACGACGGGCATTGCAGGCCTCAGCGTGCACCCGGACCCCCTCCCGCAGCTAGCAAAAACATACGAATCAACCCTCTCCGCGCTAGCAGCCATTCCGCCAACCTCCGTCTATCGTCAGGGCGTTGAGGCACTTACGCAGCGCAAGCTAAAGATTGTGCAGGATGCTCAGGGGGACATAGCTGCGGTCGAGAAACAGCTAGATGAGGGGCAAATAGAGGAATCACTAGACATTGCGTCGGATGAGCTCAAACTCGCTGCTCAGATGGCTGACTGGAAAGCGTATGTCCGATCTCACTTCGTCACGTTGATATATCCTCACAAATTACCTGCTAGCTGGGAGCCATTGGAGGAGAAGCCTCCGCAGGGACAATGGGAATACTTTGGACAGGAATCCACCGCGTCCACATAATATACCATATTCTTTAGTAGTACAAGTTGCCCGCAGATTTTCAACAATGTTCTCCCGAGAGTGTGCAACCTAGTGACTTCAAAAGTATGACAATAAGCCATAAGCTGTGATGGCCGAGTCGTTAAGGCGAGTGATTTGAATTCGTTCAAATATCACTTGGTGTTTCACCGCGTAGGTTCAAATCCTGCTCGCAGCGAACTTTTTGTCTCTTCTTCCATTTACCTCGCAGATACCCTCCCTAGTGCGGTTCGATAATTTCCCACGCTGCTTGTTCCAAAACCTGAATCGTATACGCTGCAGGGCGTAGCTTGTAGCTCGACATGGACACTCTCATCCCATTCACAACTTCGGGATCTCTCGTGGATTGCGTGGACAGTACGTCTGTCCTTCAAGTCAACTCCTTGCTCCAGCTAGTACCAACCTGAGCACCCTCTTCCCCACTACATCATATCACCTCCATGGATGCTTGGCCAATTGTCACCTATTCATCGGTTCAGGGAAGATGCTAGTCGTCCTCCGAGACGGTAGAAAACTGCACGGCGTCTTACGCTCTTATGATCAGTTTGGTAGGCAGGGATTTGTGCGTTGCGTTGCGTGCATGGACTCATGTGCCCCCCCCTTGCTAGCTAACCTCGTACTCGAGGATACGGTGGAACGAATATATCACGGAAATGCATTCGCAGAAAACTGGCACGGTCTGTTTCTCATCCGTGGCGAGAACGTGGTCCTCCTTGGTGAAATAGTACGTGTCAATGCCTTGAGTACTACTACCGACTCATACGGCATCAATTCACAGGACCTCGATCAAGAAGACGAGATTCCTCTTCAGCAAGTCGACTATGCACTGCTGGAGCAGTACACGAAGAAAGATGCCGAAATCAAGAAGCGACGCGAGGAGATCAAGGCTCAGGTACTATTCGAAGAGAAAGGGTTCTGCAAGGAGGGCGGGGAGGGCGATGGATACTAAATGTGATGATGGTCTATCGTGTGGGCCATCATCGTACATCCCACTGTTCATCTACGCATTAGCACTCGATATGGCTGATTCATTATGCCATCAAGACACAGTTGGACTTGCTACGTATATAGAGGAGATATTCGTCTAGGTATTGTGCGCTATCAAAATACATACCGACATTGCTATGGCTCTAGTCAAATATTACACGCTAAACAAATTAATGCCATGTCCCAAGATGGTGCCTATGAAGCTGAAGCAAGCATGAACGATAAAAATACAGATGGGGTCAAGCCAACGTCTTCCGTTTCTTGCCCTTCTTCGCGTCGCCGTTTATCTTCGGCTTATTACTGTGATTAGTGTGTCCGTTCGATAACTTATTATTGGCGAAGGCCAGGGGGGACTTGGAGAGAGTATCGGGGTTGGATACTTGCTGGCCCGCCAAGTCTTCCATAAGCTTGCGTATCTCGCGCTCTCGAGTAGTGAGTTTGAGCAGCGCCTCTTCTTTATTTTGTTTTTCCTTCTGGACGTCCTTGTGTCGTACTCCCTGCCAGCTGGAAAGCCAATTAGCTTTATACTCAGAGCTAAAGACATATATATCACTCACCCCAAGTGTCGTTCACACTTGGTTGGGCCACGACACCACCATTCCCCTTCACTTTCCACATCGCTTTGCACATCGCCACTGGTAAGCATCTCGTAGCTTTCCAAAACGCCTTCGCCATACTCGACGTACTCTTCGTCGCCAAAACACAGCCGTTGGTCCCAACCGCATTCTCCCAGTTGCTGTGCACGGTCGCTAGCGAGCTCAAGAAGACGCTCACGCCAGCCCACAACCTCCATCCCCATCTTGACCTCCTCTCTCTGATTCACCACCAGGTCGAGGAGACCATTCAACCGCTCAACCTCCTTCTCCGACTTGCTCTTCTCAGGCATCACCCGCACAGTCGCGTTCTCTGCCTCTTGACCATCTCCGCCATGAAGTATGACCACGCCCTCGCGCTTCTCCGCGTTCTTGACGTTTTCCCAAAGCGTCTCCCGCTTGCCGCCTTGTTTAGCCCAGTCATCGATGCGTGCCTGTACACACTTAAACCCGCATTCATCAGAGCAGTACTTCGAGAGCGCACCCCGCGCCGGTTTATGGCAAGCATCTGGGGACGATGGGGTGGGGTGTGACAAGCCGAATAAACACCGTTTCTTGTAAGTAGTGCATAAAGAAAGGTGAGGGTGACCTGGTGCCAACCAAGTTAGCTCTTACTACGGAAGACGACCAGCGAACAGCTTCCTTACGTTGTATGCAAAGCGGACAAATGAATTGATCCACCAAATCGACTTCCAAGTCAGGCATGCTGACACACTGGGTATGGTACCATTCGTCGCAGCTATACGCTCATCACTTAAAAAAAGCGTCAACGAAAAAGTCGAGTGTTCGTACCGATCACACGCTATCATGACTCTATCCTCGTCGTACTTGGTCTTGCACACACAATATAGTTTATCGTCATCTGCCGGTGTTTCATCCTCTGGTTCATTCTCTTTTTCCTTGTCTTTGTCCACAGCGGTCTCTCCTTCGGGTCCAACGGAACCACTTGGCATAGCAGACGTTGACCGAGACCTGGCGTTGGCATTAGCATTGACGGCAGGGGGTACTTTCTTGCTCGCAGACTTGGACGTTTTGCTCCCTGCCACTGTGGAAGAATCGGCGTTTTTTGGTTTGGGTTTTGGTGCAGGTTTCGCGCGTGCCTTGCTGGAGGCCGTCACAGTAGTTGCCTTGGGTTTAGGGCCAGACTGCACGAATTGTGTCAGCCGACATTTAAGGAGTAAAAATGGTGATGCATACTTTCTTCTTCGATGGAGCACTGCTGCTTTCCTTTTCCGAGTCCTTCTCCTTGCTCTTGCTAGTAGCAAGTTTCGGGGCTGGAGGGGGCATGGAGCCGCGCTCTGGTGTTGGCTCGACTCCGCTGGTCTGCAGAGCTGACGGAGGTCTAGTGGGTGGTGATGCTGGGCGTGATCCAGATTCACTGGCTTTGCGAGATGACGGTTTGGCATCCAAGGTGGCCATATGAGGTGAGCTCCTGCCACGATGTGCAGCGTGTTGTGGCTTATCATCCACTAAGCTTAATAACTCATCTTCCACATCGACTTCCATGCTGCTGGTCGGTTGCGGCGCACGGTCCAACTCCCTAGGCTGCGATTTATGCTGCGGAGGCTCGGTGTCGGTGTCCAGTGTCTCTGCAACCAGACTAGTCACTTCCTTGTCAATGTCACCTCCAATCGTGTCTGCTTCCCGTTCGGGCTCTTCCATCAAAATATCTTCCAGCTCTTGTTCCAGCGCAGTCACGGCGTCGTCAGATATGGTCATCGCTGGGCTGCTGTTCGTTGTGGCATCGGTTGCAGCGGCTTTAGGCCCCACAGCCGGTGTGACTGGCGACGCTTTGGCTTCTGGCTTAGGGTCACTACGCGACGGCGACGGAGCATCCGTCGACTGCTCAAGCAGCCACTTGTGTACGTCGTCTTGCGATGGGTGGTTCTTCGGAGAGATGGGCTGTTTCTGCGATGGTTGAGACGGCGGAGATGCTTTCTCGGGCTCGGAGCGTTGAGGAGGCGGAGAGACTGGCTTAGCATCAGAACCAGGGAATCGCAGAAGGGAATGAGTGCGTGAGCCCTTCTTATCCTTTGCAACTTGTTTAGCCCTACCTGGACCACGCTCATCATCCATTCTCTCCTCCCCAACGTCCGCCATCAAAGTCTTCGCGGGTCCCTCACCGACTGGCTTCGTATCAGAATTGCTCCAAGTTTCAGGGGGAGGATTGACTGCCTCGTGCGGCGTGAGATGGGATGACGTAGAATCCACCCTTCTAGCGGCTTTGGCCCGCCCTTCCTGGCTACCTGGGGGTAATCTCTTCGGTTGTCGGACTTCCGGGGGACCTTCGACCGTTTCGAGCTTCACGACTCGGGGAGGGGACACGCGGGTTCTGGCGGGAGGGGAAGCCTGGATGGGGGTACGTGTTAACTGTCGTGGAGGGGGTCGTGGGGGCGGCGAAGGGTCGTCCCTCGGCAGAAGTTCTATAATCTGGGGTCGGTGTGGGGGTGCGAATATACTCGTCGGCTCTGCGGAGATGGGGTAGGGGAAGTCTGGCTTCCGTTCTTCAACATGATGCGACTTGCCCGAAGTTGACCCTGACTCTTGGCGCATCCTTTGTCCCTCTAGCTCTGTTTGCCGTTCGCGCTCAAGCTGCATCTCCCGTGTCCGCTTTCGCCGTAGTTCCTCGCGTTCATCGTGCTGTCTCCGTTCCTCCACCCTCCGCCTTGCCTCTTCTTCCTTGCGCTGCTTTTCGTCCCTGATCGCCAAAATCGTCTGCTCTTCCCTTGGTGTCAGTCGGGTGGAGGACGGGGACGGATGATGGTACGAATCCTCTGGCGAAACTCGGGGTTTCTTAGGTGGTCGTGGATCGGATAGCGGTGGCGGCAGTCGGATAGAAGCCTGCGATGGAGATAGCAAGACGTGCAGCGAAGGAGATACTGTTTGATGCGGCTGATGGCTGGGAGACGCGACTAAATGGGACAATGTTGGTGGGTGTGAGGTGGCAGGCGATGTCAAACGCTTCAAGGGTTGCGGAGGGGACTGAGCTTGCGCGAGAGAAGGAACTCCTGGATCAGATTTCCTTGACGGATGAGGTAAACGAGGAGGGTGGGGAGCCTCAAGCGGCGGAAGGGGTCCGTACTGAGATTGATATGAACGTGTATTAGAGGGATGTGACTGTCCCGACGTCGAGGCTTCGGCCGGGGACCCAAAGGGCCTGTGTTGGTGCTGCGACGGTGAAGGATGAGATTGAGGATGTAGCAGGGATTCCATAGATAACGGCCGGCGAGGGGGAGCAGGGCTGGCTGAGGCACTAGGAAACGCGCCAACTGGGGGTGCTGAAGTTGGATGCCGATCGTGAGGGGACCCCTCCACGTGCGGTGTCGCGCGAGGCCGTTCAATGAACTTCTTTTCCTCGTGCTCCCGCTCTTTCTCGTCCATTAATCGGGCGCGGTCCCTGGCTGCGACCTCCGCCTTCATTCTTTCGTGCTCACGTTGTTGCTGCTCCCTCTGCATCTGCAACCTCTGCAGTTGTCGTTGCTGTTCTCTCTGATCATTGAGAATCTTCTGTTCCTCCAATCGCAATTGGTGACGTCGCCTTTGTTCCTCCGTCTTCTGGCGCTGTTCTTCTTGCTTCTGCATGCGTAAGCGAGAGTCAAGTAGCCGAGCAGATGGCTCAGAAGGGGAGACATGTGGCTCAGGAACAGAAGGGATATGGTGATTAGACGGATGTGGCATCGACGGCTGCGGTTGCTGGGATGGTTGGTCATGAATGGGCATCCTCTGGGTGCGATGAGGATAAGGTGCTTGTGTTTCCCTATGGGCCTCGTCCGCACGGTCCCCGCGGCCAGGATACCAGTCCGACTGAAAAGGCAATCATGACATTGAAACCCAAGATTAGGATCATTGCAAAAAATAACTTACAGGCTTCTTGATTGATTCAGGTGCAACCAGGTCCGAAGTGCCGCCATATTGTGACCGGCGACTGTGCTGTCTACTCGGCGAACCAGGCCTCGGCATCGAGTCTGAGACTTCACTGCCGCTAAGCTTCCTCCTTTCTTCATTCGCGATATGGACCAAAAGGTTAAATGGATTTGAAGGGGAAGACGAAGTCTGAGCTTGAGGATAAGGATTTGCCTGAGGGTGTTCCACTGCGCGTGACTGAGATTGGGAGATAGAATGTGGGTGCTTGGTATAAGCAGAAGGGTGATGAACTGGAGGGAAGCGTTCAATCACAGCGTTGCTGCTTGGGGATACGGTCGGCGACACGGCGGTAGATGCCTGTGGATACCTATATGCGACGTGAGGCGAATTAGAGGACCGAGAAGATGATGGACGGGGTTGAGAAGGTTGCTCTGATCGATAAACTGGGTGCGCAGCCCGTGTCCGATCAGCATCTTGCTCGACGTACTCGGAATACGGCTTTTGCCTGCTAGAAAAGTCTGAGCTTCCTGTTGAGGTTGGTGTTGGAAATCTGCCGCGGGTCGAGGACGAGTGAGGGCGGATATCGGACTCCTTGATGTGGGGGTCGCGTAGAGAATTGTGGGCATTGTATTCGGTCTGGGGTGGGAGAGCTCGTTGAGAAGAATTACTTCTGAGGTGGGGCGCGAGGACGACAGGCTCTGCGACGATATGCTGCTGCTGGAAGGAGGGCGCGGAAAAAGAGGCGGGGGCGGGGGAGGGGGCGGAGGGCTGGTGGTGCTTTGCGTCGTCGCCGTCGTTGAGGAGAGAGGAGATGTCGAGTCGGCGTGAAGCCATGGTGGTTGGGTGCAAGGGGGAAACGGGAGCTTTGTGTGTGAAAGATTTGAAATGGATGACCCTGCTTGTGATCGGGGTAATCGTCTGATGGTTCTCACACTGCTGTAACGTAACAGCGTGTAACGCGTAACGGCACTTCACGGTCCGACGACTCTCATCGATCGACTACGCTCAATGGGCGCTGCATCAAGCCACAGCCCACAACCGTTCACAATCTCCCCTCCCCTCGACGTTCTGCGCCACATCGTCGAAATCGCCGCCTTCGATGATCCGGAAAGTGCTTGCTCGCTAGCTCGGGTCTCGAGGGACTTCCAGGCGTGGGTTGAGCCTGTCTTGTATAGGACCGTCGTCCTATCTTTCAAAAGCCATGTCGCCAACTTCGAAACCACGATAAGAACCCGCAGAGTCCTTCAGAAGTACGTCAAGGACCTTGTCGTCCGTTTCCCCGCTTGTCTTCCAGTCCCCCTCCTCGCCGAATGCTGTGCATCCCTTGAGAGCTTGTATATTGATGTCGGGGACCTCAACCGGCTCCAGGATCTGCCAGCATTGCCCTCGTCTCTGAAGCAAATAACTACGTGTGGACCCTCGTACCTTGGATCTTTGTCTTCACTACCCCCGCATTCCAACCTCACCCACCTAGTTTGTGTCGGTGACATACCTCGAAACGTGGACCAAGATCCTGCGTCTTTCCCCATGCTCACCCACTTCGCATGTCACTATCGAGTCCAAGGGGGCGTTGCGAGCATCCTACCCGAAATGACTGCAGCACAGTTGATCAACGTGCTAGAGCCGGTCCTACGCACACTCCTTCGGTGCAACACCCTGCAGGTTTTCATACTTCTCGTCCAAGACGATGGGTGCCCCACTGTACCTTCTGAAGTCCAGATAAGAAGCCGCATGTTGCATGACCTGTCGGAATACCTTTCGGATGATCGCGTCGTTCTGATGGGAGTTCCGCCACGCACGGTGCCAACGTCCAACTTGCTTGAGAATTGGGACTATAGGACAGGACGCATGTGGTATACAGCGAGAAGGATAGCAGAGAGTAGGAAGCACATGTATTCCGCGTTATAGATATTGAATGTACTACGAGACATTGCGATGAAGCCCATACGGTGAACACGAAGGTTCGATCGCTGAAATAACGGACCCACCGCACCCAAGTCCCATCGTTCGTACCCAAAGGTCGTCTTTTTCTCCAGCCATCTGTACGGTCTCAAGGTCCTCGACCCACTCCAGTCCTGTAAACAGGCGGGCAAGTCATCGTCGAGATGCTTTTGAGAGGCTAAAGAAGAAGCGACATGAGCCACTTGCGCTATGACAGCAAAAGAAGGATTTACTCGCCTGTGGTTTTTGCGTTAAAGGCTCCGGGCGTCCCCATGGCCAGTTTTATAGGCTGAGATGGAACTGTACAGTTGATTCCGGTGGCTTGCCGATGCCGGAGGGGCATAATCACTGTAGTGCAGTTTCTCACGCTCCTGTTTGACCACTGTCTCGAATCCAGAGTCCAAAGCGTCGACAACTCGTGTTGTTGCGTGTCGTGCCTTTCAGGCTGATCTCCTTATCACTGTTACTTCCCTCCCCCACCTTGTACTGATTGCCTTCGAATAAGGCCCCGTCAAAGATGTCGGTGGCCACCAAAAACCCTTTCGCCCTTTTGGATGGTCAGTATACCCGCTAGCTCGCCAACATCACGGCTTTTCATGATCTGATTTCCTGATCTTGCTGTTTTTTACATGCGTCCTGGTCCTACCACCCGATCGTAACAGACGAGGATGCCGCGCCCTCTCCTCCCGCTGCTACCCAGGCGCCCGCCCCTCCAGCTGCTCCCGCTCGCAGCCAACAACAACAAAGAGGCCGTGGTCCCGCTGCTCGAGGTGGCAAATACTACGCTCGTGGCGGCAAGACTGCCCCCAAGGAGGCCCCCACCAACGGCGTAGATGAAGTCCCTGGCGACGGACAAAGGAGATGTTAGTAGTCGCCTTATTCCTATCATCCTCGCCGGCTAAGTATGCCATCCTCTCTTAGCTGATGGCGAAGTTCGTGGTCGCGGACGAGGCCGAGGTCGTGGACGCGGTGGCGATCGAGGTGGCCGTGGTCGTCAGTTCGACAAACACAGTGCCACCGGCAAGACGTAGGTCATCAAGTCCATGCACCGCGATCCAAGGGACGTTGACACTGTTTATAGCGACTCGGACAAGAAGATCCACCAGTCATGGGGTGGCGATGACGGCAATGCTGAATTGCAAGTCGAGCAGGCAGCTAGCAACGACGTGGCTGTCGAGAGTTGGGGAGGTGAAGCCTCCACTGCCGACTGGGGTGCCCCCGCCGCTGACGGCGCCGAAGCACCTGCCGCCGAGGGCGATGCTGCCGAGAAAACAGGCAACGAAGGCGGACGCCCTCGCAAGGAGCGTGAGGAAGAGGAGGAGGACACCACTCTGACTCTGGATCAGTACCGTGCCCAACAAAAGGATGCGTTGGCCGTGCCGAAGCTCGAGACGCGCAAGGCTAACGATGGCGCGGACGGTGACATCTGGAAGGATGTCGTGCCTCTCCAGAAGACTGGCGAAGAAGACGCCTACTTCGTCGGCAAGGTTTGTTCGGCAGTCAGTATCCTATGCCAAACGTTATATTGACATGGATTCCAGAGCAAATCCGCTCCCAAGTCGCGTGCACCCAAGGTCGAAAAGGTGTACCTTGAGATCGACGCCCGCTTCGAGCGTCCGGATCGTGGTGGACGTGGACGTGGACGTGGCGACCGTGCTCGCGGTACCCGTGGCACTCGCGGCAGCGCCCCAAGAGGCGGCCGATCCAACGGAGGGAACCGTGTCGTGAACGTCGACGACGAGGCTGCATTCCCCTCCTTGTCATAAAGGGTGATCCCGATTGAAAATATAGGACCGCCTCCGTACCTATAGTGCTCTATCTGTCTCATGAATTGTGTCAAGTTGTGCTCAACGAAGTTCCTTTGTATCAGCTTTTCTATCGGTTTTTTTATTCTGCTCCTTCCCCTCCGTGTGGCTCTGCTGTTTCCGTACGAATTGATTGAATGCATTGAACACTAATACACGCAATGTTGAAATAAAAGTCACTCGTCGGTCTTGTTCTACTACTGGATACGGCCCTGCTTACTTCCCGGTTTGGGATTCGCAACTGATTCCCCCGTCACTAGCGAACGCAACAACACATGATAAAATTGGGGGAGCTAGCTAATTTTACAATAACAACGGATGCATCTTCAACGCGTACAGAGCAGGAGCAGACAGGTGTTTGGGACTTATTCAAAGAAGGAAATTCTATTGCCAAATGCGGCGACTAGTTTGGAAGTGTTTGGGTGACGCTTTTGCCAGCTTGACCTCCACTTGGTAGGCTGAAGGTAACCGACTTGGTCTTTGTAGTTCCCCAACCAGCAGGTGTCGTGCCACTCCCAAGCGTGAATGTGACTGTAACCGTCGACAAGGTCTGGGTCGGGTCGGAGAGTGTGACGGCCCACGTATCCATATGCAGGATTAGATTGGCGTTCCCATTGGAAGCCACTGTAATGGGTGCATTTCCGGTGGGAGATGGAATCGAAACAGAGCCCCCGGCAGCTACCCAGTACACGATCATTGCAGTGCGGTGGTTCACGTCCAGCAGGGCAGAAATAGATCCATCATTTCTCACCGATCGAAGCTGCGTAGCCGCTACCTTCTGCTGGAAGGCGGAAGAAGTAGATGTCGATGGGTAGATGGCGTACGAAATCGGGACGCTCAGGTCACCGTGGTTGAGCCACGCTGCGAAGAGATCGACGGTTGCAGGAGGGGCCTTCGAAGCACTGATGCTCGACCAAGCGCCAGTACGCGACCCGAGCTGCAAGGAAAGGGAGACGCTCGGCGTGCTGGTGTTGAATACATATCCGACGCCAGCATGCCAGAGGGTTCCTACCCCTGTGTAATTTCCGCTACCGCGACTGACTCCATCCACCAACACATCTCCAGAGCGGCGTTTCTGATCAAGAACGGAGAACACAGGTGCAGTGGTGGTAGATTCGATCCTAGCGACCATGACGAATTGCACATCGTCTTCGAGGAAGAACCACGTCTTGCGCCAATTCAGCGTCTTCGTGGTGGGTGTTTCGTATCTCATAGCCGCTACACCAACCGTGCCATCTGTCGCTCCACCTACAAGGGGTTGAGTGCCTGTCTTCCTGGCTGTTGAGCAGGTCAAGGGTGTAGCCCCGTAATCAACGGTAGTTCCCGGGATCAGGTTCCAATCCCATGCAGCGGTGATATCTTCGTATTCGTTCCCTTGCAAATAGGTGTACAGTGTTCCATCGCTGAGATGGAAGCCGAATGGATTCTGTGAGTTAGTGCACTCTGTGTTTTGGGTTCGCTTCGAGTACATCTTCAACGTCGTCACATAACCAGAACCGCGGTGTACCTGGTAGGTTATTTTAGGTGAAGGTGAAAGGAGAACTGACATGGAAGAGAAGACAATACCATATAGTCATTGGCATAAAACATCCGATTTCCATTCAATGAACCAACGTTCGCCGTTGAGCTGGCCGAGTTCAGCCTATTAAACACAGAGGTGATCGCTTGAGATTCCCAGACTTGACCGAGCACTTGGAGTTGTGTAAGATTAGTCTTCAGGTTTGCCGTTGCCCTGATACAAACTGTGAGTGCTGGCTTTGCCAACGGATAAAACAACCTCACTGATTATCTGAAACGGGAAGCGCGACAATACGACCCAGAACACTCTGCGGTCATGTCTGTGAGCTAATAAGTTGCATCATTGATGATAATCACCCACAAAGTCCCAATGCAAAACATTGGTAGCGGTATTCTTGTATATCATCCACTGGTTTCCATCGAGTAACGTCGAGAACGCGTTCATAGAATCTGCAGTGGCCTCAAATTGGGTTCCTCCGGTGGCAATCTCAAGGGCGAGTACATCGTTGGCACTATGACGGAGTCGCTCGCTGAGTTACGCTTATGCAGGACCAGGATACAACTCACTAGTCCTTTCCATAGTTGCCGTTGTACAAGATCCCTTGATGCTGCCCAAAACTACCATCGGGGCGGATACCGTCGGCCTTTACGTCGTTCTGGATCATTACCTCGGCATTGATTTTGTTAAATGCTTGTGAGAGAAGTGTCGCGTTCCCAGTGAAGAGGGACAAATCAACCCCGATGCTAGCAATATCTAGCGTATTTGCGCCAGTAATGGAACTGACGCCGTTGATCCCAGTTGAGAAGGTGTTGAAGGCGCGGTTTGTCATGCGAATGCAGCCTTGCAACTCTGTCGCTGAAAGACTGTCGTCGAGCAGACTACACACTTGGCCAACCCAGCCAGGAATTAATATGACCTAGATCACGCGTCAATGGATTCTGAGCCTTAGGAGAATCCTGCGGACTTACGTTGGAGAACCAGTTCGTGTTCCAAAGCTGATGGAATGACATGTTCATGACTCCACTTTACGAAAGGTTGGCAACCACTCACGCCAGCAGTGCCACAAGGACAAGCACTTTGACCACCAAAGTCTAGGCACGCGGGATTGGTGAAATCGTTGGAGAACCAGAAGTTCATTGCTCGAGAGATAGCCGTGCGAATGTCAGTATTCTTGACCCATTGGTCGGCATTCCTGAATCCACCGTGCCATCCGGCCGCAAAGGTATCTATGCGGTGTTGTTGAATCACTTTATACGGCGCTCAATACAAAGGGCACTTACTGATACGGCTCCAGTGGGTTTGAGCAGGCCAACTCGACGTTTGGGCATCGCACCCAGTGGTGTAGTCGACGTCAGGCCATTTGCCGTCTGCGCCGAGCGTTGAGACCCTGTATATGATAAATAAATCAGGACACATGCATTCAAGCAACGGTGAAGCGTACCAGTTGGAAATTGAGGTAGCACCAGTGGTCCCACCAACAATGATGGAGAGCCTACGGTCGCGAACGATGTCAATGTCCGCAGCGGAGGCGCAAAGCCCTGAGAGAAGTATACACAGCGTTGAGAGCAGTGAAGCAAGAGAAGGAGACCTCATAATGAGAAGTAGTAAGCCAGGTAGCTTGCTGCTTTGCTGTCACCTTTACCCTAGCTTTTATAGCTTTCGCAGAAGCGCAGTTCACATGGTCGTCCCCTGGAGTTGCCAACAAAAGTGCAGATATTCACCCACGCACAAGAGTTCGTTGACGAGGAAGGAGTCAGATAGACAGACGTTTCTGCCCTTGGGTTATCGGCAAGCCTCGTCCAGGAAGTAAAGGATGATATCTCCTTGAGGTTGAGTGGAATTCGGTGGTTTCGTGATCATCGTGGGGGATAACAAGCGTTCGTCCCACCGCCTGGATTGCCCAAAGAGAGCAGCGACAGCGCATCCGCTAGTCGCTAGTCGCTAAAAATATCTGCCTTTTAACCCGAGTATGTACCGACCGGCAAAAGTGCTTGGATATACATTCTTGGGGATTTTGGTTATTGTTCGAATGAATATATTGAGGTCGTAGATGGCGCAGACGCGTAGACTGTAGGGTACAAGTTTTCCTCTTCTACCAATGATGGTTCACAAAGGGAATTACTAAACGCCTAGGCCTCCGTAACAGGAACGAATGATTCTACAGTGTTACAGGCAGCGTTATCACCGACGGAGAAAGAAAGACTCCCACAGATGCCCGCCCGTCGAGTCAGCTGAAGTACTTTGCGCTCATTCTGTGCTGTAATGGCGCGGAGATCACGCTGAAAGTGAGACGAGAGGCCGTGATGTGTTGATCTACAACTTGCATGCAAGGGACGCAATGCGGAGTTGTGCGCTTTATTGCCGGTAGAGTCGGGTATGTGGGCCGCGCTAACTTGGAGTCAACACATTTCTTTCGCCTTAACTTTGGACTTCACACAGGGTCTGATTGATACTGCGAGTCAGTAAATCGACTCACCATTCAGGCAATTGGGCAAGTCATCACATAACAAGTTCTTGAACTCGAAGCGCTAGCGAGCAACATACCTACCAATGGTTCGAAAAATCTATATAGCAAGACATGGTTAGATTCATGTTAATGCTGTCGTCGTGTTCTATCTGATGGTTTTTGTTTAGGTTTCAGGCTAAACTGGGTGAACACCAACTGGTAAGCACATAGATCCGCCATCTGTGCATGCCATCTGGACCTTACGGATGATAGGAAGAGTCCTACTGGCCTGGCCCGCGACCCCCCTCTAGCTGCTTATGGAGAGGTGCGCTGGAACCATGGCTGAGAATTCGTGATCGTGCAACATTGATGCCAGGAGTAGAAGCAAGCACAAGAATTGGCTGATCACTTTCTATCGTTACCCGAAGAGGAGAGGCCCACTGTGATATTCTCCTCTCCGTATTGTCAGTTGCGACCACTCTTCACCTGCCCCAAATCTGAACGCTTGTCTACTGTAGATCGTTGCCTGCAGACTTCCAAACCGGTGTCCAAGGCCCTAGGCATACCTATATACGTGGAACATGGTAATAATCATTTACTACATTACCAGCGTGCCCTATCCAACGCCTGATGATTTCATCAGGTCTTTCTGAGTGGTATTCCCCTGTCGCTCCCGGGACAGGGCTTCATCCACGGCCTGGCTCTGCTGCCGACCTCCAGTCGTACTTTCCCGAGATAGATCCATCGTGGTCTTCGATATGGCACACATCCCAGAAAGGGGAGGATGTAGAAGAAGTCCATGAGCGAACGAATGGATTTCTCGAGGTCTTCGTACCTGAGGTAGAAAGGCGATTCGGCCCTGACTCGAGGGTATTACTAGTCACCCACGCCGCTACTACTATCACGCTCGTGAGAGGGCTGATTGGGGACCGCGATCACCCTCTGAAAGTGGGATGTTGTTCGTTGAGTATCTTCGACCGCAAGGAGCGAAGTAGGATATTGGGTGGATGGGAGGCCAAACTACTGGCCGACGGTCAACATCTTGCGGGCGGGTCGGACAGGGAATGGGGATTCGACTATATTGAAGTCGCCTACGGGAAGGTTCGCGTTTATTCCAAGGAAATCACCATGAGTCACTAAACTCCTTCCAAAAGGTGGTGGAAGACAGCGGGGTACCAGGGACGGAATCAGACCTCGAAGGTCCTGTTGGAGCGCAAATATCGCCGGCCCCAGCCCAGATTGCAAGTAATCTGTAGAAGACGTAGGTTTTCGTGTATCTAGACATACAGCTGGTAGTCCATCGCACAATTGTTCCTTTAAGATCTACATTGAACCCCAAACTTCGTGTTTACACCCTCAAAACCGTACCCATGCACTTGCATAACTAACACTCGAGTCGGCGATATTGACACAGGCACTGCTCTGTTCGTATCTGACCCATTTCAGCGTCGATTTCCGTGACTCCTCTAATTCCGCCAATGCACCAAGAAGAACTCCAATCGGATGCCGTCCACAGATGGTATTGTGAGTCTGTACAAGATACTCTGCGAAGTTGGCGTGAGCATCCTTTGCGGAGGAGGGCGGCATGGCCAGGAGATCCATGGCTTCGCGGTCTAACCGTTCGATCGACTTGTGGATGCGATGCGATGTCGAGGGTTGAACGGAGCGAGTTAGATTGATTCCAGGTTTGTCGCTGGGTGCGGGCTCTGGGTAGTAGTATGTATATGAGAACCTCGTCCCCCTGATGCCAGCCTGATAGTAAGCATGGATTTGGAGTAAGCATGAGGTAATGGCACACCAATGGCAGAAGTCGCTCGAAACCACGCAGAAAGTATCTTCCCTGCTCAAGAATGGGGCCAAGAGTTTGCCGTATGAAGCTTCCAATGACTTGGAGATTGCGCCAACGACAATAGGCACGATGGAGATATCTTGACTGTGGGCCCACTATATGTCAGTATTTCCCGCTCGTTTCAAACGGAGTCTGCACCAACCCCTCAAAGATCTTGCGAACATAAGGTAGGTGCATTTCGAGGCTATGCTCTGCTTCATCAGCCTTCAAGGAAAGGTCTTCGAATTCGTTAGTCGCGCGAAGCTCGTTGATAGCTATGGCATGCGGTCAGCGGGCGAGCAGCACATGAACTGTTGTGATGTGTACTGTCAATGTCCAGAGGAAGATTTCCGATGGGGGTCTCGTATTCTTTGCATCGAGAGAGGGCACATCCTTCGAGATAGAAGTGGTGAGAAGGTCCAAGGATGAAAACACGCTTGCTGTAGGATCGGATGCCCGTCAACCAAAAGCAAGGAGTCGAGATGCGATCCCTACATGTCAGTGGTGTCAATGCTCTTGTACGCCCACGCGGCTGCAGGACCAGAGTACGAGTAACCCGCGTGTCTATCAGTGGATCTCAGTATATGGTGGTGGAATTCTGTATAGCACGGCACGAACGGTGCGATTATGGCTTTGCTCCCTGCGACGGGGAAGTCCTCGGAGGGCCCTACAGCTTCTAGCCAGCCCTCCAATTCCTCGTTGAGCTCGTCCCCTGTTCGATGCCTAGTATCAGGAGCCTCGTGCAAGTGAGAACGACGAGTACGTACGGTTGTCAGTGTACCAGGATCCGGCATGAGAAGCTGACCTGACGTCTTTCCTGGAAAACAAATCAGCAAAGCACCCAGGCCAATAAGAGCGCATGCCTCGCTTCATTCGTTCGATGGTGCTGCAGCAAGTGCAATGATCTGTTGTGCTGAGCTATGGAAGAACACCGGTTTAAGTACTGATGTCGATTAATCTATGCGTGATCTGATTATCAATGATCGTGACTTATCACACCTGGGCATCCTGAGCATGGAAATTGCAGTGCGGCATATGCATATACCAAGTGTGTACATAGGGTTGTGTGCAATAGGAAAACAGACGAAACGATCACTCCTCTGACCGCAGACGAGCAGCAGCGTTTGTAACCTTGATACCCAAAGCCTTCGCCCTGAACATCGAAGGAATTTGGTTCAGCGAAAAGGAGAAGAATATAATCACGACATACCGCTCAAGGATGACAGTCCGGTTACGGCTGCTGACGTTGTGAGCGATCTCGGCGGCGAAGCTTTTGTTGTGCATGAGGAGAAGGTCGACTTCCCGGACGTTGTTAACAACGAATTTCTTGAGACCGCTGGGGAGGAGATGGCGTGTCTAGGATTTACATGAGATGGTGCGTCCAAACATAATCAACTCAGTGGAGTCAAACCTTTTTGTTGCTGCCGTAGCCAATCTATTGCAAAATGAGAAGGGATCGACGCGGAAATTCACGTAGAACACACCTTGGGCATGGGTGTTTGGCCCTTGAAGCGACGTCTAACTCTGTTATCGATACCCTTGGGCTTTCTCCATGCCTCCTTCACGCTAACATAACGATCCGACTGGTGGCGCCTGCAAAGACTTTATGAGATTCTGACATGATGGGGGAGGGTAGGGGACACACTTGAAATGCTTGGTGCGCTTCTTGATGATCTTGATGGCCATTGCTGGAGGGGCTGCAAAGTGGTATAAGAAATTTTGGCCTGACGAAAACAGATCAAGTTGGCGGAGGGGCAAGGCTCATCCGGTCCAAAGAATCCGCATCCACCGTTGGCAGCGAGTCCACGACAGAAAATTGGCAAGACTCATAGCCATTGGATTCCAGAGATGCGGCGGTAGGTCGTACGGGCATAGTGAAATAGTACTCACAGACTTCTGGTCGTTGTGGTCGGCGTCGCGGAGGGCTTAACTTTGTGTCATGTAGCGGTTTATGGAATGTGAGAATATGTTTCTTATTAAGGGTGCATTCAGATAGGGGCACATCTCCCCTCACCGTTAACGCATGCAGTTGTTAAGTCAGAAGCAAAAACACTATAAATATCCGCTACCAGTAGTTACTGGATGTACCGCAGGTGTATATTTCTGCATAGGGCTTATATACAAAATATTCATGATAGAAATAGGTAAAGAAACGAAAAGTACATAGAGTAATACAAGATGAGAGAAGGCATAAGACAGTTGACACATTCCCAGTAAATGTCTTCCATAGATGGTGTAGCTATGATCACTATGCGCTTACTTTGGAGGAGGAGTGGAGGGACCTGATGTGTGGCTCAGATGTGATTCGTAATTGAAAGCACAAGTGGACTCACCGAACAGCCCGGAACGAGGAGGAGGCGATTGAGGAGTTGGAGTAGAGGGTGCGGCAACTTGAGGCGCAAGAAGTGGATTGGCTACAAGATGTGAGCTTAGCATACGCATCGGCGACAACGATGCTCAATATCCACGACGTACGTCTCCACTGAGCCCATGCTGGTACATTAGGTCTTGGCTGCTCCATAGGTGGTGGCGCAGCTACAGGAGCTGGAAGGGCTTTGGGGGTTTTGTGTGCACGTTCCTTGCGTTCAGCTCGTTTGTGCACGACACGCCAGCCGGGCCTGGCAGGCGCTAGAGGCTCTTCTGGCGGAGGAGGAGGGGCTTCAGCAGGGGGTTCTTCAGGTCCTTGGATGGACTAAAGGGTCGTTCGTTTGTAAACGCAGCTGTAGACTAAAGTAATGTGACTGTACCCTTGGGTGCCAGTCTGGCGGATAGTCTCCTCCCCCATGTTTGGATTTCACGGCCATGAGTTCGGCAATCTCGCTATACGCAGTGGTAAGGCAAACCGTGAGTGGAAGAACTGAGGTTTTGAGCATGAACGTACTACTGGAGTGCTCTGCGCTCATCTCGAAGCTTGCCAACTTCATCAAGCAGGATGCGGACTTCAGCCGCCAAAGCCTTGCTGAAATCGTTGATGTATCTGACATACGAGCTGATGTTGAGAGGAAGAGCGGTACATGTACACTTGGAACGGACGTACTTGGGAGGTGCGCCATTGTAGTTCTGTTTCGACATGTCCTGGCGATGCTACAAAGCCGATGGTGATAGCAGGGAAGTCAACGTTGCGAATAGGCACGAGTCCATCACGTGGTTTCTCCTATTTTGATGCTTAGCAAGGAGGCTAGACTAGATTCTGTCAACGTTCCGGCTGAAGGAAACTCTCTCACTGAACGTCTTCCCGAACTTTATACTCATAAAGTGATCCGACAACAATCGGGCCAACCGAGCGGTCTTTGGAGCCCAGTTCCGGCTACATCGTTGCTTGTATACATATACCAGTGTAAGCATCGCCCGTAGGGTTGAACTCGCCCAGCTCTAGGTGTGCATATCCACGAAGAAGAGTACGATCAGGAGGCAGAACCCGATGCAAAGACTGGCCAAGTCCTAATCGGGTGACAGGGGCTTAAGATTGGCAGATAAGGAGAGAATCGAGGACGGGGATTCCGCCTTGCGTGATCGGGGTTCCTTGCCATCCACCACATTGACGACGGGAGAGTGGACTTGTGGCAGCACAGAGACAATGGCGGTTGAGCCCAGTAGCGACGACAAAATGCCTGTCCACCGCGGTCGGTCTCGACAAAAGCATCCACTCTCCTCGGCCTCCAAAAATGGCGCCCACTTCTCACGCTTCGACCAAGTCCGGCGGCGGTTGCTCTCTTGTCCTCCTCCGTTTTCTCATATCTTCGGGCCAAGTCACTTCGCCATAAAACTCGGCCTTTCCAACTCTCGACACGTCTCCGACCTGCCCCCCACTCCGTTTATGATATCGAGCCCAACCGTGGATCTCACTTTCGACGACGAGGAATGGAAAGCTCCACCCTTGACAGCCAGGCTCTACCGTGCTGCCTCCGTGGGCAATAGCTGGAAGGTCACCTCCATCGGCCGTGGCTTCGACTGGGACGACGATTCAGAGGCCCAGTCCTCGCTCAATGATTCTCCTTGCCAGCCCTTGGAGTTTGAGCTCAAGCTCAAAACGGAGGATCTGAAATCACCGAAACCATCTCCAAAGATCGTTACACCCAAAGTCATCAGTAAACTCCCAAACTCAAGTGCGACACCGACTCTGCAACCTAGATTTACACCGCCAGTCTCTGCCATAACCTCCGATGCATACTTCACTTCTTCTCCTGTACAATCTCGTTCATCATCACCGCATCTTTCTTCCCTCAAATCCCCGCTCTCTTCTACGCCGCCATCGCAGCCGCGTACCCCTTCATCACCACGCCCACGTAGACGTTCTTCTCAGCATCGCGTATCTCTAATCGCCGGCCGCGTATCAATAGCACCCATACAACCACCATCTCCCCCGCCTTTGCTTCCCCCAAGTCTCCACCGTACAAGTAGCTCCAACAGCAGTCTCCACAGCCTCAATGCCTCGAGTACGCGAGCCCCGTCACCTTCGGACGACAAGCAGTCATTCCTTGGGAACAGGAGCATATCCGAATTTTTCATTGAGAGTGAGATCGGTAAGGGAGCCTATGGGCTAGTGAAGCGTGCTCGGGAGATCGGGCCAGACGGATCACTCGGGGTAAGCTTGGCAACCCTGCGCATGCACAAGTGGCATTTTCTGACATCGTTTGTAGCCCCCATTGGTCATAAAGCAAATCATCAAGTCCCGTATACTGGCCGACTGTTGGAAAAGGCACCCTACGTATGGGACGATCCCTATAGAGATATACGTCATGTCAGCCATCTCCAATACCTCATACGTTCTTCCTCCCCGAAGGCCTTGGGATCCGTCTCGCGCTGCTTCGCAGGCACGTAACCCTGATCCGACGGTCGAGGATGACTGGGTAGAAGGCAAGGTAGTCAAAGGCCATCCCAACATTTGCCCGTTACTCGACTTCTTCGAAGACAGTCATTACTATTACCTCGTCCTACCATCAACGACGCCCGAACGACAACCTGGTCAGCCGTCACCGCCATCAGACCTCTTCGATTTGGTGGAGACTTACCCACAAGGGCTCCCATCGGATCTTGTTAGAAGCTATCTGGGGCAAATGGCTGACGCGCTCTACTTCCTCCATAAACAAGGAATCGGTAAGTATCTGCCTCGTTGCAATCTACCACGAAATAACATGCGATTGCTAGTGCATCGTGACGTCAAGGACGAGAATGTTGTTCTCGGTCCAAACGGGAAGTGCATATTGATCGACTTCGGAAGTTCTGGGATTGTCAAAAAGAGCGGATGGGATACTTTCAGCGGCACGTGAGTATCAACCCATTCGAGTTATATATCTGCTCATTCAGGATGTCAGTCTCGATTACGCTGGCCCAGAAATTCTGAAAGGACAACGGTATTATGGCAAGGAGCAAGACGTTTGGGCGTTCGGCGTTGTGGCGTATGTTCTGCTTGTCGGCGAGTGTCCGTTCATGACAGCCGAGGAAGCCCAAGAGGGTTTGGAATCACCGTTCGCGAATGCTTCTATATCACTGGATGACAGATGTGCAGAGAAAGAGACCGAGGGTGAAGAACCTGACGGTGGCGGGGCTCTTGGGGACGCTGCGGCCCTAGTCAGAGCATGCCTTCGCATCGATGTTGCTGCTCGACCCAGCTTCGAAAGAATCCTTCAGTGTCGCTTTTTAAACGGCAACGGTGGCTGGGGCATGGCTTAGGTGCCACGGATGTCAACATTACTACCCTACACCCGCAAACGATATGCAAACGAGGCTACAACAAATTACACGCATCGCATCTAATTCTCCATCGTCGTTTATCGATAATCAAGAACACGGATTTACTGATCGTGGTGCGCATCGCGGAGCGTATTGACTTATCTATGCTTTGTACAATTAACTTCCCATCTTCACATCTCCAACATTTCAGCCCTTTGCCCACGATACGGTACGATACACCCCATCAGTCCTTGTGCCATGTGATCGCCAGCGCGCGAGGCATGAAATATGTTTCGAACAATGTAAATGCAATGCAGCATTGGAAAGGATGTATGTAGAGTACACATACCACATGTAATCTTATTTCACGCACAATACGCTACAATTTTTTCATACAAGTTGTCAAGGTGGAACCTGCAGATGGGCCTGCAGATGTTTTGCACTGTGCGGAGGTAGCCGAATTTGGGAGGAGTAGGAGTCACGCTGTGCGTTTATCATCGATCAGATCTCAATCGATAAAAAATTTTGGGTGATTTCTGGCGTATAACTAGGCCAAACACCTTCGTATCACCTTCCTCCAACCTTTCTTCCCCTCCACCACCACCTTTTCCCTCACTTCATTTTTTAACACCCCAAAGTGAGTCTACTCGTCGTCGTCGACGTCGCCCACCCAGATAATCTAGCCGACCCGCATCGGCTTCGCTGGATCTAATCTTCATCGCTGGGATGGGCTTCATGGCGATTATCTCTCATCGAGAGTCTTTACTGACTTGCACTCATCGCAGAAACCATTAAACATGGGAAAGGAGAAGAATCACGTTAACGTCGTCGGTATGTACTCAGTAGATGCTGCCGATCTCAAGATCGCTGATAATATCTATCAGTCATCGGACACGTCGACTCCGGCAAGTCCACCACCACTGGTCACTTGATCTACAAGTGCGGTGGTATCGATAAGCGAACAATCGAGAAGTTCGAGAAGGAAGCTGCTGAACTTGGCAAGGGATCCTTCAAATATGGTCAGTAGACAATTCATTTGTCGACTCCTGGGCTGAAACTGATGAACCATCTAGCCTGGGTTCTTGACAAGCTAAAGGCCGAGCGTGAGCGTGGTATCACCATCGATATCGCCCTCTGGAAGTTCGAGACCCCTAAATACGTCGTCACTGTAGGTCTCAGTTTCTACGAAGATCGGGGCAGGATTTGACCTTTATCATAGGTCATCGATGCCCCAGGCCATCGTGATTTCATCAAGAACATGATCACCGGTACCTCCCAGGCCGATTGCGCTATCCTCATCATTGCCGCCGGTACTGGTGAATTCGAAGCTGGTATCTCCAAGGATGGCCAGACCCGTGAACACGCTCTCCTTGCCTTCACCCTCGGTGTCCGTCAACTCATCGTTGCCATCAACAAGATGGACACCACCAAGGTTTGTGACTCGCATTTACTAGTTGTGACTCCGCATCCTGAAAAATTTCACAGTGGAGCGAAGACCGATTCAACGAAATCATCAAGGAAACCTCCAACTTCATCAAGAAGGTCGGCTACAACCCTAAGGCCGTTGCTTTCGTTCCCATCTCAGGATGGCACGGTGACAACATGTTGGAGGAGTCCACCAAGTAAGTATCCGTATGATTGATCTAAAGAGGCAATGATCTTACCGTTTTCCAGCATGCCATGGTACAAGGGCTGGACCAAGGAGACCAAGGCCGGTGTCGTCAAGGGCAAGACCCTCCTCGATGCCATCGATGCCATCGAACCCCCCGTCCGCCCCTCCGACAAGCCTCTCCGTCTTCCTCTCCAGGATGTCTACAAGATCGGTGGTATCGGCACAGTGCCCGTTGGCCGTGTTGAGACTGGTATCATCAAGGCCGGCATGGTTGTCAGCTTCGCTCCTTCCAACGTGACCACTGAAGTCAAGTCCGTCGAAATGCACCACGAGCAACTTGAGCAAGGTAACCCTGGTGACAACGTCGGCTTCAACGTCAAGTAAGTGCTAATATTCGATTTCATTTCGTCCCTCGTCTAATCGAATTTATAGGAACGTATCGGTCAAGGATATTCGTCGTGGTAACGTCGCTTCTGACTCCAAGAACGACCCCGCCAAGGAAGCCGCCTCCTTCAACGCCCAGGTCATCGTCCTCAACCACCCCGGTCAAATTGGTGCTGGTTACGCCCCCGTCCTCGATTGCCACACTGCCCACATTGCCTGCAAGTTCGCCGAGCTCATCGAGAAGATCGATCGACGAACAGGAAAAGTTATGGAAGCCTCCCCCAAATTCGTCAAGTCTGGTGATGCCTGCATTGTCAAGCTCGTCCCGAGCAAGCCTATGTGTGTTGAGGCGTACAGCGAGTACCCACCGCTCGGTCGTTTCGCCGTCCGTGACATGAGACAGACCGTCGCTGTTGGTGTTATCAAGTCCGTTGACAAGACCGAAAAGGCTGGCAAACGTATGTGCTCCCCCACTCGTCGCTATTCCTTCTCACTAACTTTGCCTTGTAGTCACGAAGTCGGCGGAGAAGGCCACCAAGAAGAAGTAATCGTAGATGTAGAATATTTGTATCATTTTCTCATCTTCTTTCGCACATTTCTTCCTTCCTTCTTGGTATCCATAACCGCAATGTTGTCTCATCACGTCACACCTTCATTCTCGTCATGTTGTATTCACGATACGAAACTTGCGGTGCGCGCCATGTGCCTCGCGTCACGCCCTTGTATGATGTTGAAATATAAGTGTACCGCTATGACTGGTGTGAACAAGTTAATAAGAGGACCAGTCGCCGCGTTCCCTGCTGGAAGTGCTCACTTGGAGTTAGTATCCATTATGGCACACATGGTAGTGATTGCCTGTGATCGATGCCTGCTTTACTCGACCTTACCGGTCTTTGATGTCTTCTAAATTGGTAAACCAAACGCATTAAAAATACGTCGGGTTCACGGTCCAGAAATTCTCCATACTGCACATATATACTCATCTTCATTCGTTGTGAAAACGACTACTACAAAAATTGTTGGTTGTAGAGCAAGCCACCTAACAGACGTGCTCGGGCTCTGCCTGGTTGCCCACTCGAGGGCCCAAGTCCCTTCCGACGGTCCTTTCGAACACTTCCAGCAGGAACGTGAACATAGAACGAGTCAACGCGGCGTCCCATCGGCCCTTGGAGCTTTCGTCGCGAATGAAAGCGTGCTGGGCTTGCACCTCGATGAACTGCAATTAGCAATACCAGTGAAATTTGAGCGGGGCCAGTTTGAATTTGAGAAGGACTGTAGACGCACGGTTGCTGTGACATTCGCGTCCTCGAGGGTTTTGCGAATGAGGTCCCGTCCTTCGCGGGGAACATGCGTGTCTTGTTTTCCGAAGATCATCTATTCGAACGAACAAAACCCAACTGCTTCAGTATACCCAACACTACTACTCTAGCTTGGGGAGAGAGAACGTGGAGAACGTACCACAACTTCTTTGCCTTCTAGATCGCCGTTCCGGACTCTGATGAGGGTGTTGTCTTGTTTTCCCTTGCCCAAGGTGGCGCTGTGGATGTCAGTCGCGAAGAAACAGAAGGAGGCAAGGACGCGAGGATCGAAAGCGGCCTAAATGTTCGATGAGTTGACGCGACCATTTGGGACTTTAACGTAGCTGGAGTTGCTTACCCGGAATGCCTGGTGGACCATAAGTGCAAGCAGTAAGCATGCGATGTAGATAAGAAGAATGAAGACGACGTACAAGATGACCTCCAAGGCACATTCCAGTTGCTGGCGTGACGAGCTGTCATTAAGAGGGCTACTACCTTCGATATTATCCTCGTACCTGCGATGCGACCGTTGCAGTTGCTGAGAGAAGTCAGCAGGTCAACAGTGAGAGTCAAGTCCTAGCGTGCGTCTTGTCAGATGCAATACTATCCTGCAAGAAGTATGTTCACTCTACCTCGTCATAACCCGCGATCTCTTTCTCTATCTAGTATAGCCGGATATTTCAGTATGGTTGTTCGAACCTGCAAGGTTACAAACTCTACCTTGTACCTGTTCCCTCGATCGGTTCCTTGATGAAGACAACCGTGGGGATGGGTGATACAGTAGAACGCGAGCATCTACTACAGCGTACCTTCCGTATCGTAAGGGATTGCTTCGGGGCCTTCAAACTCATGGTAGACGGAAGGACACGCTAACAGGAGTCCATAAGCTTTCATAGATGATCACTCGATCAACTAGATCTGAACTTACCAACAACATATCCTTGGCTGGCGATCTGCCCAGCATATCGTTCTACAGGACCGGTAACTTGGTAGATCTCACTTGGGGATAGTTAGCTAACACTCTAGCACAGACGATCACATATCAGAGCGATTACCTGAAGCAAACGACGCCTAGACGTCGAGATCAGTCCATTTGATCAGTGAAGCGATGAAGGTGAAATGAACCTGGAAACTTTGCTTGGGGGTAGTTTGGAACGACTGGTGAAATGATGAAGATCCTGATTGGCTTTCCTCCGTTGAGTTGAGAAGGGACGTCGCGAAACTCTTTGGTGATCAACATAGTAGATGAGGGGGCTCGAGGTCTGCAGTATTCTAGAGTATCAACTAGTTCTTATACTCTCACATTTAGGAGCCTAGATCGAGGATAGACCCAGACCTGGTGACTGCCCTCCGTATGAACCGATGTAACCGATGGTTGTCGCTTAAACCGGAAATCGGGTACACGGAGGCGGAGGAGGCAAATAGGAGGCAAAGGGGAAAACAGGAGGGAACAGGAGGGCGTCTAGGGGTAACCTAAGGCGCCCAACTTCTACGAACGTGCGTAGGCTGCAGAGGGTTCACACCATCAAATCCTACTAGACGTCGGCGATGCGAACACGACCAGTCACCCTTTGTACCAGCGACCATGGCGAACAGCGACGCAAGAATCCGCAAGTTCCAGCCCGATGACCTGAAGCTCGCCCAGTTCGCCATTAGCAAGGCTAATTTGAGCAAGCTCGCGGTGGCCAACTATACTGGTGGGGGCGGTTAGCTGATTGGGGGGGCACGTCGCTCATCCTTGCGTTTGGATTCCAGCTTCGACCCATTGGTTGGCACTTAGCTTATGGGTGGGGCTGTCGAGCGCGTTCATCCAATACATGGGCTGGTGGCCGGCGGATACGGTATTGAGCTACCTACAGCCATTTCCTGCTTTTGCATGCATGGCGCTCCCTATCATATTTTACATCGATTGGTAAGTACGGACATCATTTCGCTCGGCACAGGAGAACTTACAAGACAACTTGTAGGCATAATCGCCCATATTTCGAAGCTAACGCGGAAGAGGCCATCCGAGGCGCCGACTTAGTCGATATTTCCGAGTATTACTCTCGGTCGCCCTCATCTGGATTCTGGTTGCTGGAATTCGGTGAGCGGTTTATCGGGCTTCTAGCCCTCGACGCGTCGCTGGACAGTCAGAACACTGCTCCTGCCCAAAAGTCCTCGGAAAAGCGTAAAAAGGGCACTTCATCTGTCGCGACCATACGCCACTTCTTCGTTGACGAGCCCTACCGTCCTACTGAAATTCAGGAAGACCTTTTGAAACACGCCATCATGTTTGCTTTTGAAGGGGACGACAAGTTGGAACGGATAGAGGTAGTCGGGTCTTCCATGTCGACATACGCTGAGAAGGCGTATAAGAAATTGGGCTTCCGCGTCGTGAAAGAAATCAAAAGGATTGGTGTGTTGCGTTGGAAGGTTGAGCTGTATTCATTAGACAGGAGTACTTGGCAGTCGACGCTTTAGTTTCGGTTACATACACACGTCGGACTTGGCATCATCATGTCCCTTCGATCGCTTCTACATAAATCTCAGCCAGAACAACAGTTTCTGCTCTTTCAGTCATCGAGCAGTCAATCAGCTCTC
Organism: Pleurotus ostreatus; assembly: GCF_014466165.1. Classification (NCBI taxonomy): domain Eukaryota; kingdom Fungi; phylum Basidiomycota; class Agaricomycetes; order Agaricales; family Pleurotaceae; genus Pleurotus; species Pleurotus ostreatus. The sequence goes on along the minus strand of NW_023503157.1, from coordinate 2,449,104 downwards.
CCAATTCTCAGATCGTTGCTAGCGGTGAAATCGCAGACATCAACGTTACTGTTTTGCCTGCTGTATCCCCCTTCTGATCTCGTCGAAGGTGCTCGCGAAGATGTGCAAGTGCACGATTGTTTGGATTGTGTACCAGGATACTCTACAGATGATGTAGATGTACGGACAACCATCATCGCTGCCATTGAGAAAGGTCAGTGAACAGGTGTAATACTACCTATGCATAAAGCTCATTCGATCTGTGGACAGCTCCTGCAGGAGCTTTGAGTATTGTCATAGACTCAGTAGACACTCTCACCTCCGACTTCGGGTCTGATGCAGAGACAATCAAATTCCTCCGTGAATTGGCCTCCATCGTTGCATCCTGGCCAAGTACATCTACACTTCTCCGTCTATCTGGGGCTTTGTTGAACGCTCTCTTGTCCTAGGTCCATCTCGCCTCATCATCCATACCATCACCCCGCAACCCATCCTCGTCCAATCCTCCTTTTCCCCGTCCTTGACTCATATTACAGTCTATCCACCCGTCCTCCTAACCCACCTTGCAACGGAATACTTAACGCCACCTCCCCCCCTCTCTCCAGAGCCCAAATTCTGGGGCGTGTTTCTTCCCTTCAGCGAACGAGCCTCCGAAACGGATCGCTTAGTCTATGGTCCGGAAGGACGGGGCTCCGGTAGCCAGGAGGAAATGATAGTCCAGATTCTAGTGCGGTATGGGGGAAAGAGTACGTCTCGACGGCGCAGCGTGGAACGGTTTCTTGAAGGATGGAGTATGGTGCACAATATATATGTCGAGCTGAGCGAACTCAGCAGCCTGAAGAAGATCTACGCAGCCAAGAAGACCGTAGAACAGGCACAGTTTATTATCTCCAGCATACTCTACGGCACTGATATTATCTGCTAGTCTGCGCCCGATCCGACTCAAAATGTGTCTTTCAACTTGAACCTCACTCCTTCGCAGCAGCAATCCCGGGCGCAGGTGCCTCTCCCGTATGCGCACGAAAGTATGTTATAAGCTTGATTCCTATCTACGAGCTTGCTGATCATCGCGTATAATCTAAGGCAAACCCGATCCCATCCAAGGCGCTGCAATTTTCTATGACCCGGACTCCGCGGACGACATTGACGACGACGATCCCGACGAGGATCTAGATATTTAAGTCTTTACGCTATGTATTCTTACGCTAATTGCTTTGGCTTCTCGAAAGTTTGGCCTGCGAAAGACGAGGGCTTGAGGCGGTGAAGATTCCGTAATGAACGCGGGGCACTTGCAGGATAAAGGAGCGCTTTATGGCGTCAAATGTAGGCAATGGTCAAGAAGGCTGGCGACCCAGAAAAAGGCTTGATACGGTAGACAGTGAAAAACGACGGCGTCCGCTCTGTCTGCTTGGAGTGATAGAGGGTAGGTTCTCCACTGGCGCCATGGACGTAGTATATGACCTGGACATGCTGGCTCTGGAAGGGTGCAGGAAGGATGGGTTGACATCTGGTCTGGTGTCGGCGTAGCTGAACCTCCTTGGAGCACTGCCTATGTCGGAGGTCCTTACGTTGGTACTGGACCCATCATCGCTAGGACGCCTAGTCGAGAAGGAAGGTTGTGCACTAGAGGGCGGGCGCGCCTGCGTGCGTGACAATGACATGAACGAAAGGCGATGAATGGTTGATGAAGGGCGTTGGCGTCTTCTCCGTCGTACTTCCAAGTTAACGGGGGGAACTGATTCCGAGGGGGAAGGCGAGCTGACTCTGATTACAGGAGGAGGTAAAGCCACGGTTTGTGCGCGGACACTGGGTCTGGGTGAACCATATGTCGCACCAGTCTTTCTCTTGTTGGAAGAAGGAGACTGGACCAGCGGCTGTTAGTCAGTGAACACCAACAAATACCAAAAAACGAGGACTCACATGCAATCCCGGAGGAATCAAAGGAGGGGGAATATGCATGTTGATGTGTGAGGAGGACTCTTCGATATTAGGAAGTGGTACGACGTTTCTGTCATCCCTTATTGCTTCTGAATCGCGGGGAGCAGGGGAACGTTGGGCCAAAGGTTCTTGCCACAATGAGGGAACATAATGGTCCTCATGGTGGAAAGAATGTCTACCGCCTTGTACTTTCTTTTTCTTGGTCGTCAAGAAGTTCTTCATCTGGGCACCGTAATTGATGACTTTCTGCAGCACCCCTCGTTTTGGCGGTGCATGAAACTCGATGTCTACTAGATCTGTGATACGTACCGACGAGACACCACTTTCTTCCGTTTCGACTGCATCGTGGGCTCTCAGACCATCTTCCTGTACCCTATGCAGCGTTGTGTCGCGCGCGTCCAGGTGCAAGCCCAAGGCTGATGAATGACCTGAGCCGTCGTGACCATCCGAACCCCAAGCTGACGATACAACTGCAGCTGCATACTCAGCCGCACCTGTGTCCCGTAATTCACTCGAGCTTGCTTCTGACAAACCCAAGACATTGGCTTCCGTCAGGGCCACGCGATGCTCAATGATTGGGGAGGAGAAGGAAGAGGAAGTTGGGGAGAAATTCTGCCTTGGCAAGATGATTGCATGACCGGCCGCGAGGGCATCTGTGTCGATTTCGACGCCGTATGAAGATGCTGGGGACAAGGACATAGTCCCGTAGTTAGGTGACCTTGCGGCGGCGAAAGCTTCTGAGTCAGAATAGCCCAAGGATGCCGCAGACAAGGAAAGTGTCCATTGCTGTGCAGGGGCTTCTTGGGAACGAAGCTCAAGCGACGATCTTAACGACCTGTCCGTACTCCCGACATCGGTCGGAACGGTATTGCCCAAGGTGTGAGCCAATGGGACATGATCTGATGTATCTGGGCTCGAAGAGAGATCTCTGGTACGCGCTTCGGTAGATGCATCGTATTCGACGTCGGAGATCAGATTGTCACTTTCGTTAGTCTCTATGGACAGCGGCGGGCGGTCTATTCGCCGAGCCAGAGAGGCAATCGTCCCGTCGATGATTTCGCTACCGTAAGAGGTGTCCAAAGAGTGGTCCTCATACGACGACGAGCAAGTGGTGTCAAGATTTTGTTCTGGAGATGAAAATGGGTAGGCCTGTTGGGAGGGAGGGGATGCAAAAATCATTGGCGAGGTGGGAGTGACTGGCGTCGTAGGAGAGGGTACTGATGTAGGTGAAGCTTGAGACTGGGAAGTTGTGGTACAGTTTCTAGTCGACGCAAACTCGTTTGGGGACAGACGGGAGAGCTCCAACGATGGTGGGATGGAAATTCTCTTGGGAGGACTGCTTCGATAACGTATGGAAGGCGACGAAGTCTACTTTAAGGTTGAGTACGATGATCAAGTTCAAGAATATATGCGTATATGCGCACCATTTGAACCTCGCTGAAGTCGCCGCCTTGTGCCACGGCTGCGGTGCATTTGACTGGAGTGAACGGTGAAACTTGCAGGCTTTCTTTCTTGTGATCGTGGCGAAATAGTGGGCCCTGGCTTGAATTGGTCTTCAATATAGTCAAATTTTAGGTTCGGACTGGTGAGAACGATTAAGGCACTCACCGCGGACGAAGCAAGAGTGCTGCTAGTATCGAACTACATGCGTAATTTGCTAGGCACTGGGTTGGGGTAGGATGTGCCTCGGCATACTCACCTTGGACCACAGCGGCGATTCGTCTTCAGGTGCCAGTGTGCTGTCGCTGGTCTGAACCGAGTCTGACGATTGCGCTTCAGCAAGGCTGCGAGAGGTGCTGCTGGAGATGGACATAGAAAATGAGCTGTCCGCAGCGAAGCGATTATGGGGAGTGGTAGGCCAGGCCCCCGGGATGGCGGGAGCGGGGGAGGGAGCGCGAGGGAATGAGACGGGAAGGGGGATCTGGAGAGAGGACATGGATGAGCGAAAGAAAGAGAGGAAAGGCGAGTTTCAATCCAAAGCCTCTAGGGATTTCAATTTGAATTCCAATTCCGTTTTTGGATTATTTATTACCACTTTAGTCCAAGCAGATAACCCCTTATCAGGAACAGAGCACGGGGAGAAATCTAAAACGTATCTATTGGATATAAGGACGGCTCTAAAGGTTTCCCCTCACAGCAGCATCTACACTCTGCGCAAAGTATTCGATGTTACCGCTGTTCAATCCAGCCATGGAAATACGGCCATCAGCGGTCATGTATACGTGGGCCTTCTCAGCCAACGCTTTCGTTTGAGGAGGCGAAAGTCCAGTGAAACTATGGCATCATCTCAACTCAGTATGCTATTATCACTAAAGAGCAATCAGGGAGCGTCACCTGAACATGCCAATCTGACTCTTGATGTGTCCCCACTCTCCAGGGGTTTTCAAGTCAGAGGTGAGGGTGTTGTAGAGTTTCTCTCGCATGCCGATGATGCGGTCGGCCATGGCCTTGACCTCGCCTTCCCATTCAGCGTAGAGTTCTTGGTTTCCCAGGATGGTGCTAGCAATGCGAGCACCGTGCAGAGGAGGGTTGGAGTACATTGGTCGAATGACAATCTTCAACTGGCTGTCTACGCGAGCGCGTTCGGCCGCGTCGCTAGTAGTCAGCGAGAAGGCACCCACACGCTCGCCATAGAGACCCATGTTTTTGGCGAAGGATTGGGCGAGAGCAACTTGGTGGCCTTGGGAAACGAAGTGGCGCACAGCGAATGCATCGCGCGTCGTAGAGCCGGACGCAAAGCCTTGGTATGCCATGTCAAAGAAGGGGAATAATTTCTTCTCCTTGACGATGTCAGAAATCTGAGCCCATTGTTCAGGCGTGGGGTCGACACCGGTGGGATTGTGGGCGCAAGCGTGCAAAAGAATAATGGATTGCTCTGGAGCCGCCTAAGGATGCCACAAGCGCGAGTTCAGTTACCACAAACGTCGGACTTAGATCGCGTACAAACCTTCAAATCCGCCTTAAGGCCTTCAAAGTCCAAGCCGACGGTTTTCTTGTCGAAATACCTGTAACCACGAACCTCGAGGCCGGAGTCCCGGAAGATGGGAGTATGGTTGCCCCAGGAAGGTACGGGAAGATAGATAACTTTTGAATGAGGATAGTGACGAGCAAGGAAAGCACCTCCGATGCGGAGAGCACCAGTTCCCGAGATGGACTGGGTGACGGCGATCTGCAAGTATAGCGTAAGAAACTAAACGGGAAAATCGAGGCAGGAAACTTACGGAGCCCTCTTGGAGCGGCACGCTCTCTGAGCCATACGCGAGCTTAGCCGCAGCCTTCGTGAATTCGGGGAGACCGGTAATAGGAAGGTACTCCTTGTCAGGATTGGACGCGGTCAAGATTTGCTCAGCCTAGTTATCGCACTCGCTCAGTGAGTACCCAATGGATCCGGAAAAGGCAACGTACCTTCTTGACACTGGTCAAAACGTAAGGCTTGCCATGCTCGTCGCGGTAAGCACCAACACCAAGGTTGATTTTGCGGGAGTCCTTGTCCGCTTTAAAGGCCTCGGTGACGCCTGGCAATACGTAAAGCAACGATGCAATCCAATAAAAACACGGCCCAAAGGTTTCCGGAGGCAATGAGAACACCGAAATCGAATTTTAGACACAATTCTTCTTACCGAGAATGGGATCGGGAGGACCGGCTGGAACAGCTGACCAAGTAGACACTGCTCTCAGTGCCTTTCCGCTAACTTCAAAGGCGGTGCGTCGGGCCAATGTCGAGGCAAGCATGGTGAGGAAAGAACGTGTAACGGGGGAGTGTGCTGAGGTGGAGGTAAGGTGAGGTGGTTTAAACTTTGAACGCAGTGGATTTAAGTACCTTCGCCGGAAAGCCGAGAGCGCCAGACCGATTTACTCCTAACCCTACGGTAGGGTTTCGCCGTGATCAAGGTACTCTTAAGTTATCGATCTGTATAGAGTTTGGCAATTGACTATCATCGTCTTGACTCACTCGCCCTGCCTGTAGATTAGAAGCTTCACAGAACCTGACCAAACTACAATGTCGGACAACAATCCTACCGTAGCTGAGCCGTAGGCTTTCTATTGATGCGATCTCGACTCCTATCTTACTTATATCTATAGGGTAGCTCAAGCTGTCGACGCGGAAGGTCAAGCCGGCCCAACCAAAAGCGAGCTCAAGAAGAGGGCGAAGCAAGCCGAAAAGGAGAAGAAGGCCGCAGAGAAAGCTGCTAAGCAAAAGGAGCTCGATGCCCAGAAACAAGCAGCCGAAGTTGTACGTTATTGCATTATCTACTTCCTAGTCCGACCCGATTAAATTGTCTTTAGGATTTTGCTGCAGAACTGTATGGAAAACTTCCACTCAATCAGTCTCAAACGCGAACGAATCAAACGCGCATCCAAATTTCCACCTTGTCTGCTGATCGAGATGGGGAGCAGGTCCTGCTACGAGCCCGAGTGCAGACATCTCGTGCTCAAGGGAGCAAGATGGTCTTCTTGAACCTTCGCCAGCGAACCGATTCCGTTCAGGCGTTGCTTGTCGTCGCTCCGGAGAAAGTCTCTAAGCAGATGGTCAAATGGGCAGCTGGCCTCTCCGATGAAAGCATCGTTTTGGTGGAAGGGGTCGTGGCCAAGGCGCCAGAACCAATCAAGAGCGCAAGTGTAAGCGACGTGGAGATCCACGTCTCCAAGGTACTATCTCTCTGAATAAAGCCACTTAGTCATACCAACGTGCAGTTATAGCTCTATCTCATTTCTGGGTTAGAGGCGCGCCTTCCGTTTACCATTGAAGATGCTACGCGTCCTATTACGACCGGCGATGAACCCGAGGACGAGGATGATGAGAAGCAGGAAGACGCGCAAGCTACGCAAGACCCTGCTCAACCCCAATTCAATCGCGTACTGCTCAAGACTCGTTTAGACAATCGAGTCATCGATCTTCGCGTAAGCCCTTCATGCACTATATCCGCCTTCAGTTTCCTCACTAATCATGTTCTTAGACCCAAACAAGCCAGGCCGTCTTCAGGCTTCAGGCTGCCATCGGAGAACTATTCCGCCAGCATCTCCACCATAACGGTTTCATCGAAATCCACAGTCCTAAGCTCCAGGGCGCGGCCACCGAGTCTGGCGCGTCTGTATTCAAAGTCGGCTATTTCAAAGGGAACGCGTTCCTTGCCCAGTCGCCTCAGCTAGCCAAGCAAATGGCTATCGCTGCTGACTTTGAGCGTGTATACGAAATCGGCCCTGTTTTCCGTGCAGAGAACTCCCGTACCCATCGTCATATGACCGAATTCATGGGCCTCGATCTGGAAATGACGATAGAAGAGCACTATCACGAAGTCATGGAATTGTTGGATAGCGTATTCCTGGCCATTTTCCGGGGTCTGAAGGAGAAGTATAGCAAGGAGATCGACATCGTCAGGAAGCAGTTCCCAGCTGATGAGTTCAAATGGCGTGAGGGGCCAGAAGGAACACTCAAGATAACCTTTAAGGAAGCTAACGATCTCCTCGTTGCCGACGGCGTTGAACGAGGACCTCAAGATGATATCGAGTAAGCCCATAGTTCTGTATTACGATTGGTTAGTTAACGGGCCACCAAGTACCGAGAACGAGAAGCGGCTTGGCCGCATAATCAAGGCTAAGTACGACACTGATTATTATATTATCGACAAATTCCCTATGGCTCTTCGTCCGTTCTATACGATGCCGGACCCTGATGACCCAGTAAGTGCTATTTTATCTTTATCTTCACTTGTCTAACTTGTGAATGAAGACATTGTCCAACTCCTACGATTTCTTCATGCGAGGTGAAGAAATCCTCTCTGGGGCTCAGCGTATCCACGACTCCGCCTTCCTCTGTGAAAAAATGCGCGAGAAGGGTGTTGACCCGGATTCGATGAAATCTTACGTCGATGCTTTCCGCTTGGGATGCCCTCCTCATGGTGGAGGAGGTATCGGCCTGGAACGTGTTCTCATGCTCTTCCTGAAGTTGAACAACATCAGGCGGGCCTCGATGTTCCCAAGAGACCCCAAGCGATTGGAACCTTAGATCAATGCAGTCGGAATGTTAACGGTAGAAATAAATTGTACGTATAGCGACACCTGCGCCTTAAATTTGAGACAGCGTTGGCGTTCCTTCCATTTCTTAATTCAAGCATCATCAGTCATTAAGGATGTCAGTGAGATGCCATGAGAATTCCGATAGTCCATGAAAGCCTCCGAAATATACGTCGGTACTAAAGGCAGGAGACTACAAGTCTAAAAAGGTTTACTACAAACACAGTGGGGTGGTGGGGTACTTGCTTGATGCTACTATAGATGGGACAGTCATAAAGAAACCTGCAGCTCACAATACACAATATACAAACGAATAGATACGTTGCCAGGCGATGAATCCTTATCTCCTCCTACTACGACGATCCGAGCGCGAAGTTCCTTGTCCAATAATACTTGCGGGCAAAGAGTTTCCCTCTAGAGCCGCCGCGATAACCTCGGCGGGGAGGTCGATGTGAACACCCTCCGAATAGGTATACGCATCGAGGGGAGAGTACGCGGGAGGGTCTCTTCTGGACATCGTATCGGGAGGTATGAGCTCGTCATGATTACGCTCATCGCTATTGCGTGGACGTGAGAGGGCCTGCAGGTGGATGTCACGATGATTAGGTGTTGGCGGGTTCGGGCTCATTGGAGATTCGGGAGGTAGATGTACCTGAACCGTTTGCTCCGCGTCTGAGGATGGATTTAACGAGGCGATCATGTGAGTAAACGAGTGTTGTCGACGCCGAGGGGCGGAAAATGAAGATGGACGACTCGCACCTGAAGCGTCAGGGGATAAGGACCGCGTCGATGACATCGGCGAAGTTCGGGTGCTACGCGTTTCATCCAATTCATGAGGGCCACCTCCAGGAGAGGGCGGTAGATTAGTGCTTGGAGGGGCGTGGAAAGAGAGGTCGGATGGGGATATATATCGGGAGTTGGAGGGTCCAGGTTGGGCCTCATCAGGATCCTCTTCTATCGGCGTGATAGGCGGCGGTGGTGTGAGAGGTGTGTGAGGTATATCGGATGTACGGAGAGGCGAAGAAGCAGCAGGAACGGTCGTCTGCGGTCGACGTGCGAGTCGAGAGCGATGTGACCGGCGGGGCGGCGGGGAAATTGCCGTTCCAGGACTACTATGTAAAGATTCGCCTGAGGGTCGAACACCCCCGCCCACGTCCAAAAGAATGCTGCCGCGCTCGCTGCCATACGCAGGCGGCGGTGCTAGTGTTCCCACGCTAGGCGCAAGTCCCCACTTCTTAACGTTGGCTTCGATAAACACAAACCCTGATTGGCCCAGGTTGACATGAACACTGCAAGGCCCATCAGCGCCTATCGTTGGGAACAGATTCCATCTGCTGAGGCCAACGAACGCATCCTCCGTCTTTCGCCCATTCCTGGTGAAGAACACCGTGCCCGTCCTTGGGCGATAACCAACGCCAAGAACGTCGCCTTCCTTGAGTTGCGGGCCGAACGAAGTCGCTGTGAATGGATAGTTGTGGGATTTGTCACCATTGGAGTGATAGGCAACTGAGTAACGATTCCAGCCTGGAAGTCGGAATGTGGGATAAGGTTTCGTAGCTAGGCCGATTGCGACATTTGTGGTTACTGGAAGATCAAACATCTTGACTTCCCAGTAGTAAACCTCGTTCAGCTTTGGCAGAGGGAGATTTGACTGAACACAAGACGAGCTTGCTGGATCAGGCAGGAATGTTATCTCGGTACGCGCATGCACGAGCAACGAATTGAGCGTATCGAAGTCGGGTTCGAAACACCAAGCAGAAACACCTTTCTCTTGAATTGATAGAAATTGCGATAATGTGATATCTGTCGGAAGGGAATTCGGGGCGTACTGCAGCTGGTGCTCTGTGATTGGTCGTTGTGTGTCAGAATCACATAAACATCACCCCAGGCGACTTACCCTTGGCTCGTAGGTATTCTCTGCGGACTGACTCGCCAACGTTTTCCAACCAGCGTGATTCAACGCCCTCGAACCCGCCCTCGCCTTCTACGAGCTCTTCCCTGCTCATGTCGACAGGGCCATCATGCTCACGCAACATGATACCCCGTCGCCGGCGCATGAGCAGTACGCATACGAGGAAGAGCAATAAGAGGAATAAGAATGTCGATAAAACGATGAGTAGCGGTAGCAGGACGAGTAGTGCATCTTGGGGAGCAGACGGTGGAGGCTCCTGGGCGTGAGTCTGGGCTGCTTCAGAGATGTGGGCCAGCATATCTCGCATGATGTGTGCGTCTGGAGAGTGCTCCAGGAAATCGTCGAGTCGTTGGGCCGCCACGGCCTGTGCCATGTAAGCAATGAAGATGATGGTAGTAATGAACTCGAGAGCTGTGATCAACTCTGCGGTGTGCGTAAAAGGATGGCCATCACGCCGAACGGAGATTTCCGAGGGATAGTTTATTGACCGTGGGAAAGTAGTGAAGTGATCAGCGAGCTGTAAAGTGATAATTAAGCAGTTAGTCTATTTCATATTGTTACAGTGATGAGCTCAGCTCTCTCCCCGACGTCGACATCCAAGCGAAAACTTTCAACCCGTCGTCGCGGGATATCCCATCTCCCACCGTACCAGTCTCAGGAGTCTCACGATCAAGCCCTTACCGCTATCCGGACTTTCCTCAAAAGTCGAACAAATTATGATGCTTTCCCTGTCAGCTTCAGGCTCATCGTGCTTGATACAAAGCTCAATGTCAAGAAAGCTTTACAGTGCCTACTTCTCAACGGTATGGCATATTCACCCCAATGTACATCCACTAATTAACTCCTCTTCTTAGGTGTCGTCTCAGCCCCCTTGTGGAACAGCGATACATCAACCTTTGCCGGCATGCTCACAGTCCTAGACATCATCCATCTGATCCAGTACTACTATCACACGGCAAACTGGGCTACGGCCGCGGCAGATGTGGAAACCTTTAGACTAGAATCGTTGCGAGGTACGCCACTATAACTGAATTACAGACCTCTGATAAAGATTCTCCGCAGACATCGAGAAGGAGTTAGGCGTAGCTACTCCTCCACTGCATAGAGAACACCCTGCAAGCTCCCTCTACGATGCCGCCAAGTTACTGATACAGACACACGCGCGGCGGCTACCCCTTCTTGACAATGACACAGATACTGGCCATGAAGTCATCGTTTCCGTGCTCACGCAATATCGCCTCCTCAAATTCATATCTATCAACGTAGGCTTTTTGTCTCTGATCGATGTTTCACACTCAAGTCACCATAGTGTATCAAAGAAATTCAGCAACTCAATCTGTCTCTTCGCAAACTTAAAATAGGCACCTATGTTTCGCGTGACTCCGCTGGTTCGGATAATCCATACCACCCTATCGCCACCGCGAAGTTGAGCACAACCGTGTTTGACGTCGTGCACATGTTCTCGGAACGCTCTATCTCTGCGGTCCCTGTAATCGACGATGATGGGGTCGTCCTTAATATGTACGAGACCGTTGATGTTATCGTAAGTCAGCCATCAATGTGGTATCCTCTGAACACGAGGGCTAACAATGATCGCGTAGACTCTTGTCCGTCTTGGAGCCTACCAATCCCTGGATCTCACCATTTCTGAAGCCCTCGCCAAACGCTCGCCCGACTTCCCTGGTGTCATCATTTGCACTGCTTCCGACTCATTGGGCACTCTTCTAGAACTCATCAAGAAGAGACGCGTCCATCGGCTGGTTGTCGTCGAAGGAGATGTAAGCAGTGTCTGTTCCCTATTCTTTCCATGTACTTACTTTCGATTACCCAGGAGGAAGAAAAGCGAGGCGGCAAGAAAGGCCGGCTTCTAGGCATTATCACTCTAAGTGATGTCTTGAGATATGTCATTGGCGCAGTTGCAATTGGCGACGCCATCGAACAAGAGGAAGAGCCTCCACAGAAACCTGATACACCTGCTCCAGCACCTTAATTGGATAATATAAACGGATCCTCATCATGTACTTCGGCATGTAGCTGTATATCTAGACTTATGTGTATTCTTCACCTTTAGGACAAGTTCCAGGAGTGTTTTACCTATTCCCGAGTTTCAACTGAGCGCTCTCCGTCTTCCAACGTTCAATTCAGCATGTGGCCATTTTTCCTCAAGTTCACGGTGTCCGCTTCGCGAGTGCTGAACGTGCCCTCGGAGGAGGCATTGAAGGCAATCCAAGACCCGGTGTTTCTCATCACCCTGAATCCCCTCGTCATTGGTTGGAGCGCGGAACCCGCAAAGCCAAACCACTATACCATACGCGACCGACTTTCGCTCCTCGGCTTCTTCAAGACAGTAATATCCTATACATGCGATTTTTCCATCCGCGATGATGGCGTGGACACAGAAACGCAGGCCGGTCTGGGAACGCGACTATGGTCGAAGTGGAGAGCCCGTCCCGTGAGCGATGAGCCAGGCAAAACCGAAGTCAGTGAGGAGACCACTGTTGAGGTGAGCTGTTCTTGTCTACTTGTTATTCTTGGATGCTTCTTACTCTGTTTCATCGAAGGCATTCTTCCTCAACATGCCGATGATCACCAGAACACTCAAGGCTTCCCATGGGGAGCTCATGGATAGCATGAAGGCCAAACTAGAAGAGGGTCATTATACACCAAGCAGGTATAGTCAACCACGCCTCCATCATAGTGATCCTTTCTGATACTATCATCATCTTGAGACCGACATAAACTCGACAGCGAGGGCCAAACAGTTCCCAGGCCAATACAGGCCACTACCGTATCTTCTTCCTCTCATTGCGGCGCTTTCGATGTATACCTGGACACTTGTTAGCATCCTCCTGCCTGTCTTAGGTCTCTTTTACTGGTTATACAAGACCTCCAAGGACCCATATGATCTATTCCATCTATCATTGAACCAAATCGGCGACGAGCCGCCGAGAACTGAATGGTTGAACATGGGTTTCTGGAGGGTTTGTTGTCGAAGCTACCAACGAGAGTTGTACTCACGAGCAGACCCCCACATAGAATGCTAAGGTTTTCCCAGAAGCATGTGAAGGTCGGTGTTGCGCATTTCTGCGAATCAACTCGACTCACCCCAGGCTCTAGCATTGGCTCTGAAACTCACGTTAGCTGCTGGCTACCGAGAGGGAGACAGAGTGCTGGGTACGTATTCCCGTCGTTTGCTGATATTGTTAGCGTTGACCGTTTGTACTAGACGTCGGACATGGTACTGGGGAATCACTCATATTCCTTCTGTCTTGCCCTCATATTCCCCGCCCTGCCACGGTTACCGGCATTACCAGCCTCTTTAGCCACCACAAGAGGTCGTCCGATCGTGTACATGCCTTGCAAGCGTCGCAAACGCAAAAATCTGAATCAGCTTCCGTTGTCACCTTGTACCACGGAGACGCTGTATTTAGCCCAGTCGCTTATAAGCACCCCCTCGACCCAAAAGTGTCCACGACCTTCGATACCATCCTGGCATTGGACTGTGCTTATCATTTCCACAGCAGGCGTGCCTTCCTGTCTCAAAGCCTCCGTAAATTGACCAAAGGAAGGCGTATAGCACTTACCGATATTTGCTTCTCTCCCGAGGCGCTATCCAGTCGTACAAACCGACTCCTCATCAAAGCAGCGCATTTCATGCCCGGCGAGAACATTATCTCCACAACGGACTACATTCGTGTTATGGAAGAGATAGGCTACGTGGATGTCAAGATGGAGGATATCTCAGAGGACGTATTTCCTGGTTTCATGGGGTTCTTGAGCCCGAGAGGGTTTGCATGGTGGCTATCCGTTCATATTTTCTCTTGCTATGTTGGACTAGGCGCAAGGTTCGTGATCGTGTCAGGCGCTCGTGCAGATTAGATTAGATTAATTATTACACCAGTACGTAGCCCGGCTCCGATCCTTGCTTATTCCTGTACTTTCATGTCTGCTATACAAGCCATCTACATCCGAGGCTACGAAGAACGCACGGAACCCAAAATACATGTCGTGTATAGAATAGAGATTCAAGCACATGTGCGGTCGTGGAATATGTGGAGGAGATACTCCGAGTTCGACGATCTGCACACGGAACTCACAAAGTCCACTGGCTCTCCACCGCCCAACCCTCTACCTCCCAAGCATAAGTTCGCTTTATTCCGATCGCACAACAACGAGAAACTACTCGAGGAACGTCGACTGGGCCTCGAGTCGTACCTGCGAGCAATAGTCAGCGCGAAGGATGAAAAGTGGCGGGATTCGTTCGCCTTCAAAGACTTCCTGGGGGTGCCAATAGGTCGGCAAGGTGGCACCAATGGGGGCCCGATAACTCAGTTCTCCTCGTCTTCTTGGCTGGATGAACACATCGAGCTCCAGAACTCCATCCGCGACATCCGCGCCGACATCAACAAACGAGACGCACTGGCTGACCGCGCCGACGTCGTAGCTGCGCACAAGTCCAACGTCAACGCGAAGAAGAAGCTCGCCGGTGTGCTTACCCGCATAGGCGCACTTGCTATGGGGCTGGAGGAGTTGGCCAAGTCAGGTCTGAGTGAGGGGGAGCTGCAGAGGCGGACGGATATGGTATCACGGTTACAGGATGACTGCGAGAAGCTGGGGAAGATGGTTAGCATCGCGAAGATGTCCTCGGCTTCTCGTGCTAGCGCAGCTGCTACCGGAGGGCTTTCGGCGTTGAATCCTGCGCCGGAGTCGGAGAGGGAGGCCCTTCTCGGTTCTACCAGCACATCACGTCCATTCAGCCGGGTGTTTGGTGCTGCGGCGAAGCAGCCAGCACAGGAAACAGCTCAAACACGTCCGCTGGACGACCATGGTCTATTGCAGCTGCAACAAAACCAGATACAAGGCCAAGATCAACAACTCTCGCAGCTCACTACGATCCTCCAGCGACAAAGACATCTTGGTGAAGCTATTGGGAGTGAAATAGCTCTTCAAATCGACATGTTAGCCGATCTCAACAACGAGGTAGACCGCGTTGGCGGGAAGATGTCGGCTGCTAACAAGCAGATGAACAAACTTAGGTAGCCTCGCCTGTCCGATGGAAGTTGGATCTATGCATTTAGATTGCGGTGTATGCATCATTATATGAACATTAATAGTACTATTTCCATTGTGTCGTAATATCGGGTCTAACGATGAGTAGGGATAATTGTGTGATGATGCGTTTTTAGTTAGCCAAGAATTTTCCAACGCCCTGGTAAGTATGATTGAGTACAACGATGCATTTAGATTGGCTGAAAAGAGTATCACCTCGAAGGACGCTATCATTATGCCGCATGCAGGTGCAATCTTCACTATTCGAGGAAGTAAACCAGCGAACAGGGCTGAGACGCCTTCGGTGCGTAAAATCTCCGTTGTCAGCGGAATAGTCCCCGTTATTGACGAAGATGCTCCGGACATGACGAAGGCCTGCCGTCGAGTCTTCAAGACATCGAAGGGTGAAGTTATCAGTGCCGCTGTTGTGCCGCTCACAGCTCCGCAAATGAACGCTATCAGTGCGCCCTCCTTCTGCCGCCGAGCAAAGACACCCTTCCAAGATTCGTAGCTCGCCCAGTAGATCCCTGAGAACGGAACGTCTCGCCAAAGCGTCGGGCCAAGCCCTCTCCAAAGCGAAAGCACGCCTTGACTTTTAACGAGGGAGCGTGTAGATGTTAGAACGGAGCGCAGTGTATGTGGGGTTCCGGGTGATAGTGGTGTGGATTGAAGGTTGGTCCGGATGAGTTCCAGCGGCGAGGTTATTGAGGAGATAGTGGAGCGTGCGACAATGCCCGCAGTGAGGGGGACGAGCAGGGGATACGGCATTAGCTGAGGGATGACATTGCGAAGGAGATGGTCGTAAGTCAGCATGTAACATGTTGACGAAGGCACGCCTATTACTCTGCCGGGTAAAATTAGCGGCCTGCGTGCGTGGAATTCACACATTGCACTCACAGCGTCGTGCCCGCGCCTTTCCACAATCCTCTCATACCTTCCGCCCTCCAAACATGCTGTACAGCATCGAAGAACCCATTGACACGTTCTGTTTTGAAGACTCCATGATCCCATATACATACGAGCTCTTCGCCGGCTTGACTCAATGGCCGAGCCAGAGACGACATGTTCCGTACGCAGGTGACGCTGCCCGGCTGGCAACATATGTTTGAAGGCGGTACAGGAAATAGAGGTGGTGGACGGACGGGTTGCGTCTGCAGTCGCGTTTTAACCACGTCGAAAGGAGTCACTAAAATATGATTCGTGAGTTAGGGATGCCGTATGGTACGCCGTGACTCTCCACATACTGGTAAGGGCGGTCAGTGTAGAGCCTGTCGCCGCTGCGACGAGCTTTGCCCGGAAGGGATCCATTCTGAGGGCTTTTGTCCCGAGGGAGGCGAGGGAACCGGGAGACTTGGGCGGTGCGGAAGGAAGTGCGTCAGTCAGGATCTTATCAGATAATTTTCGGCAGGGGCGGACGCTGAAAATGCCACATGGCAGGATTTGAGTTTCTCACCGTTCCAAAAGTCAATAGCAAATCATACACTTTCACTCACTCCTCATTCACTTACTCACCCGTCTCACCAAAACTTGCGCCAGATTTTCTGCCCTCTGCTTTTCTCTTCAAACATCGATCACGGTTCTTTATTTCTTTTGGCTGCACCTCACCGAAATACCCAGCTATCCCCGGAACATCACATTACTATCCTTTCATCGTAATGACCGCCGTTGCCTCTCAGCTGACTGGTCCAGCGCTCCAAGCCTCGAGAGCTGCGCTCTCTTCAGCCCTCTCCGATCACCCCGGTGTGCCCTCTAACGATGACGAGGATGGCGAAGTTCAAGAGGTAGACATGCAAGCTCAGGCAGACGGCCTTCGTACCGTCTTCAGCGATCCTACCCATTTCAATGTCAAGGTATCTATTTTTCTCGCTTACTCGGAGCTGCCGGACGCTTATCTGACTCATACTCGGTTTAGCATCCGTTGTACTCTGCCTGGACTCTGTGGTTTGATTCACCTGCTACGAAGGGGCGTAACCTGCCCCAGACCCCCATTTCCGCCTTCCCACAAACTCCTGCTCCTAATACCCCTGGTGCTGCCGCTGCCCAAGGATGGATGGAGGACATCAAACGAGTCATTACCTTCGACAGTGTGGAGGAGTTCTGGGGGTAGCTACAGATCGCTTCCCTTGTCAGCTGTGACTGATGTCGATCTCTTATTTGTTGCTAGGCTCTACAACAACATTGTGCCACCTTCTCAACTACCGCAGAAGGCCAACTACTATTTATTCAAAGTAAGACAGCTGTGTTAATCCATTACGGTATGCTCACATTTCACTGTAGGAAGGGATCATCCCGGCTTGGGAAGACGAAGCTAACAAAAATGGTGGGAAGTGGAGCATCCAGCTCCCCAAAGACAAGAATAGAAGCAATATAGACAAGATGTGGCTTTATACGGTTGGTTTCCTCTATACCGTCGAGTTCTCGCCACTTACTTCTACACTGTGTCTCAGATGCTGGCAGCGATCGGAGAAACGTTTGATCCCGAGCTCACCAAAGCTGATCTTGCTGGGTCGCCCCCAGAACCAGTTATTACAGGTGTAATCGTGTCTACGCGACCCCAGTTCTACCGTGTTTCCATTTGGACTCGTGTTGCTCCGTCGCAGGCAGAGGATGACCCACTGCGGAAGCGGATCGAACAAATTGGACGACATTTCAAACTGCAGGTGTTGGGCTATGCTGAAGGCCAAAAGCTGGCTGCGCCTTTAGCGACGGAAGTAGAGTTCCTGTCCCACAAAGATTCGGAGAAGAAAGGCAAGGCGAAGAAGATTGTTGTGTAAGACGTCGACCGTTCGCAGACGTTGTGCTATAGCCATTCTGGCGTGCTTACTTATAGTCATTTTACTGGATCTTTCTTTTCTGTTGACATAAATACTTTAATGAAATCCGACGACACAGCCAAAGAATTTTAGCGCCGAGGCTATGACGACACCAAGGGACCTGCTCTGCTGCGCTCCAGGTATAAAAGCGATCCTCATCAGCCACTTGTCCTTTATCCATAACAATCATGCCAGTCCCAGGTTTCCTTGCGTCCATCGCTGACAAGGCTCAGTCTGCCATCAACGCCTCTCCCCTCGCTGGCCATCTGCCCAACGTTGGTGGCCATGGCCGTCCTGTCAGTCCCGACGGCTCGACTCAGCCTTCTGCCAACGAAGCTGCTGCTCAAGGTGGCCACAGATCGCATGCTTTTGAATCACTTCAGTACCAGCTGAGATCGTTCCAGCAACAATACTCGTGAGTCGCAAATGCCTTTCCCACAGATCTTATCGTAACACAATCTGAACTCAATAGTTCGAGCACGACACCTGCGCAGAGAATCATTACTAGCGCGAAGGGCGTTGCAATCGATTTCGATAGCGCTGCACGCGACGCTAAGAACTACAGCAAGGAGCTTTATACTTGGGGCCAGAATGAAGACGAGGATTTGAAAGATGGTCCGTCTGATAATCCCCTGACCTTTGACCTTTGTCTCATATTCCAATCACATCTAGTCTCAGACCGTCTCGCATACCTTAACTTTGTGCAAGGCGCGCTCGCATCGTCTCTCGCTCTCAAGCTAGACTCTGCACGCATCCCATTCAAGGCTCTCAGAGACGCAGAGGCTAGTCTTGCACCTCGCCGAAATTTGCGCGCCGGCTTGCACGCCCAACTTGCTAAGCTCGAGCACGACCAAGTTAAAGGCGGTGAGAAGAAGATTCTTGAAATCAAGGACCAAATTCGCAAAGCCGAGGCGGATGACGCTAGTCAAGAGAAAGAAATTGAACTCTTGAAGCGCAAAGCTCTCCGTGAAGGCGAGACACTCAAATGGGAAGCCATCAGAGAGGTAAACCATATTTTCTTTGCGTTTATTGCATATGCTGATTGCATCCATAGTACGCAGAGAAGTTAGTACTCCTGTCGCAGGCCGCGAACCCCATTGTCGGTGCTCTGCCTTCAATCCCGCCTACGCCCTCCCACCCTTACACAGGCGCACAAGCTACCGGTGCTGCGCGTGCTTCCCTTCAACGCGCGCTCGACAACTACAAGACTGGACACATCAACCTCCTCCCCCAACCCGGGGCTGACCTGAGTCGCTCCGACACTCGTAGCTTCGGTGAAACTCATGCGAGCGAACTTTCTTCTATTTCCAACTCCTCTGTTAGTTTGCCTGGATTGCCGGTTACACCTCCACCTGGTAGTCATCCCCCTTTCGCACAGCAACAGCAGCAGCAAGCTCAACCACCCCCGCCTGTCCAACCAATTGATATTCACCCAACCTCGCCTCCCATCAACCCAATGACTCTCAATCAATCACCTGTGACAATACCGCCAACATCGGCGAGCCCTACAACTAATACCCTCAGAACACCAATCGTCTCCCCCGATCCATTGCAGCCGATTGCTCCTCAACTACCTACTGTCGCTGAGACAGGTGTGCCCGTGGCTGCTGGTGCTGGCGGGCCGGGTCCTCAAAGTGGTTCCCTGCATGATCTGAAATCTGCGTCACCGACTGCTGGGGCTCCTGTAAATCCATTTGGCAGTGGTGCTACTACTACGATTGCACCCAATACGGCGATAGGCGGACCTCCTTCGGGTGCCGTCAAATTCGAGAGTGCCGAAGAAGAGAAGCGACGTCTCCAACGTGAGGATAGAGACAAATTACTTGTCTCGGGTGGCAGTGGTGTAACTGGTGTCCCCGCCCAAACCGGAGAGGCCCCGCCCCCTGCTGCTGAGGCGGGAGGACCAGCACCAGCGAAATATGAGACGGCAGAGGAAGAGAAGAAGAGGCTGGAGCGTGAGCGTAGGGAGCAGGTACTTAGGGAAGGAGGGTCGACGAACCCCCCCAAGGATCACAAACCAAGCGACGACGAGTTGCCACCGTATCAAGATTACTGAAAGATGTTGACGGGTTTACTCTCCATTGAATGCTTTTTTGCGAACCTGCTCACTTTTCTTGCGTAAACGATTACTTGTATATCAAATGGACATTGTACAATTCGGTCTCGTGTAATTGATTACCCTTGTATCTTCTTGTCAATGTGACTTCGCGTTGGTTAGCGGTGTCCGATCTGTAGTAGAGTCGTTCAACAGCATCTCGACGATATTTCCGGACGCCACAGCTATATGTACCCCACAAATTGCAAATTTTAATACACTCAATCCTAGCGTACTACGTGGGATGTCGTCAGTATATCCGTTGACATTCTCTTGATCCAAGCTCCGAGCCACCCTCGTATGGATTAGTGGAGGGATCGGTGGCCTCTGGGGTACTGAGTACACTGGGGTCTGTGGGATTACGGGCGACGCATCGTGGACGGGCGGTGATCATCCAAATATAGCCATTTTCTGGAAGTTACTTCTAAGAATGCGTTGGAAGCAAGTTCGATGATAGGGGTACATCGTATGGTGTTTGATGCAAAATTTTCTATACGTACGCTGCGAGATAGTGGTAAGCACGATCTCGGCTGTCGCACTTCAACAGCAACGCCATCAACCAATCTAGTATGTTTCCAGTGGGGCAGGCCATCACGAAGACCCTGTGGCTAGATGACTTTGGAACCAAAGATGTCAGGGCTTTCAGGGCTTTCTTTATTAAAGAAATGTTGTGCAATATTCATTGCCAAATGCGTGCGTGTTAATTTACACTCATCTACAAGTCGTGCAATCACTAGCGTGTGCGCTACCGACGGCGTATTACTTACTTACTTAGGTACAGAGTGATGGTTTCAAGTGTGCGTGGTGGTGTTGACGAAAGACGGACCCCCCGATGTACCATGCTGACCTAGAAGTGAGAATATCAATGATTTAATATAGATATCTTCACGAACTCACCCTTAAAGCCTCTCCCATCATGGTTAGTAGTAATGACCTATCTAATGACAAGAAGTTAGAGTTCGACTATCAACACTGCGCTGAGACGAAGACGAAGGACATAGTCAGGTCCAGACACAATTGCAATGATCCCAGAAGTTGAATATACCGACATGATCGGACCTGCGATCCAAAGCCGCACCTCGAGCCAGAGTGCTCACCCCATGACCAAGTGCTAATAAGGCATGTAATGATCTCCAACGGCTCCGTATCGATTATGACCCGTTCAATTATGCAGTCATTCATTTGGTGGTTCATTACGGATGATACGCGGATATCCGCCGCCCGCGAACGTCCGCGCACGGGCTATCGTATCTATCTATCATAATGCGTCGGGCGGACACGGGAGAGAATAACATAAGATGAGAGTTGCTAGAAATTTTATGAAAAGATTCTCAAGGGACCGTTGCTTTTTGATGTTAACGCTAAGCGGGAATGGGGTCCGTGGCAATGTTGGTAGTGACGAGGTACGAAACGAGGCAGTAGGCTCGGAGAAGTGGCTATATTACACCACCACATAAGCGGACTGCATATTACTGGTCAGTGCGCGTGAGTGCGTGCCTTGGTTGCGACGACCCACTGGATGCCAATTTCTGTAAAAAGAGTATAATGATTGATGCCATCGATGTCGATGGGGTTTTATGACTGAGATTGATGATAATGGAAGCCTAAAGTGTCACGGGAAGGGTGCCCCGTGGACGAGAGACAGAACTCAGAAGTTTACTCTGCCGGCAAGAGCACAACCAGTGCATGGCGAAGTCGAATAGGGGATGCTCAGGTGCTCAGGGGGACAACGGTGATTAAATGGTTCTATTCCCACTGATATCCCTGGTCAACAAGCACCCCACCTAGCACCTACAGCATGGTATTGCCGCTATACTATACAGGGCCTGTGTCTACTTCTTTCACCTCGTGAAGACCGTCTCGCGCGGCGCGGCGCGGTTATGGAGCCCATATCAAAAGAACGTTGATACTCCGATGCTTGATATCCACTCACCGTGACTATAGCCAGTAATAGTACTACTTCTCTTGATGGCTCTCTTCTGAGAACTGTGGACTGTGCTGCCCCTTCCGTTACTGTTCACCTTTGTCAGAAACAAGGGATCGAGAGACTCGCTAGTACAGCCTGAAATCTCCGTGCAGATCCAGTGTTTCAAAAATGCTTCATGATAGGACTCTGATACTCGGGGTGTATCTTATGGAGAATCACACAACTTATCAGACACAAAGAATTTTGAAGCTGGAGCATCCAAGTTCTAGGCTTCAAGAAGTTAGAACTTGCTCAGTGAGAATTCAGAACCTCCTCTGATTGACACCCGGGGCTCGTATCTCCGGGGCACGATTCTCCGCTAGAGCGTTATTCCAGACTTTGAGGGGAGGGCTTTGACTTTCTGAAGTAAGTGACCAGGCACGACCCACTGGCACGGGTAAAGCTAGTAATCTCCTCGTAACTACCTTTGGGTGGACACCCTTCCATTCCCATGATAATGAGGTTGGAATGCACGAAGTTTCCTCTGAACTCGTCGTGCCCGAGTGGGCGTGAAAGCAAAGGACTGGCAAAAATGTAAGATTACGACTACGACAGACATATACTACGTTGTGTTCCGCGACGTTATCCTATCCAACGGCTTCAACCGCGACAAATGCTCTTCTATCCGACGTAACACAAGTTCGAACTGCATACTTACGTATGCTAACGTGCATACGATCAGACGGCGTGAGTTTGCGTCTATACCGTCTCCACCATCAATAAGTCTATCAGCACCATCTCCATGAAGGCGTCATCTCCACTACACCGCTATACTCGTTACACACAATAAAGTTATGAAACCGACGATCTCCGGCCTATTAGCTGAGACGGGGATGCGGAGGCGAGCAATACAATCCATGGTCAGTGGCTCCGAGGCTGTTACTTCCGTTCTTCTGCGAGTAGCCTTATGTACGGTTAACGCTTAATGTTATGAACATCGAGACGGAGCCGAGTATCAAGGCTGTCTAGATTGTCTGGCCTCTAGGTCATTCGACCTGGCTACGTGTAGTCACTCGAGACTCGAGGCTCGAAGACTCGTTCCAGAGCTCAGAGTTCTCGGAAGGGAGGTGAACTTTGATGCTTTCACAGCGAATGGGAATTGGTAGGAGGTAGACCAGGAACTTGGTAGCGAGGCGTTTGGCAGGTAGGTCTAAAGCTGTTGAGAGGTCAACGGAAGGAACTTGAAGCTTTAGATTTCGTGAATGTTTCTCAAGTAAGGTGATCGAAATTCAATGCACCAATTTCTCATCCGTTGATGGGGACTCTGTTTGCAGTAAGGTAGCATGCAATGCTCTCTCAATTTGAGATGGAAGGGCTGCCGCGGATGGTTAGAGGAAATTCGCTTGGGGGAGCACTCGCGACGAATGGCCGTAGGGACGTTAGATTTGAAAGACTCGGGTGATTGGCAGCCTGAGAGGCGAGGCGGGACGAGGCAGGGCCAGCCAAGTATAGATAGGTCGATCCTGGACGCACACACCACTGCCGCTGACATTGACGGCGCCACCACAGCAGGGAAACGCAAACGCGGAAATGAAGTTGAATAGGAGTGGTTCAAGCGCTCAGGGGTGATCTGATACTAGCACAAAAACACACATGACGGTAATTAACAACTACACCTATTTAAATCCATCAATATATCAGACAATACTCATCAATATTCTCACCAGCAAATAGTGAGCACAGAGGGTGTGCGTGAACAAGGATGCCACTTTGTATGGATATGTGATAATGTGATTGGTGCGATAAAACAAGACGGATCTCAAAATTATGTTATCCGTTCTATCTTTATCGACCACTCGCCTTTGGATGTTCGACGTTAGACTAGCTGTTCCTAGAAAACTTGTGGAATGCTGGTCCTGATGCGAAGCCAAACCGTAGAACCAATGGCACCATTGACTCCCGTTCTCAGAAGACCAAAAAGTCTTCCGGCACCGCAGAACGAGAACGCTAACAAAAGCTGACGACATCCGGGTCCGGACCTCCGAGGTGGTGTATGGTATGTGTATGCTGTACTTGTGGTTCGCGGATTCGAGGGTTGAGCAGCGAGCGCGGTAAATTGGCCATCCTCTATACAGCCTTCAAACTGCCAAGCACATCCAACGCACCTATAGTACCTCGGGGCCGCCTTTATCCCCGTTCCATTTCGCATGCCCCGATGAGTGCCTGCGCGCAATTGCAAGTAGCTGCAAGTGCGAGAAGAGGCCGACCATATTCGGCCTAGCAACGCCTTGTCAAATGGGAGATCATCGAAGTTTCGGTGGATTTGTAAAGCCCGTTCCGTTACACCGTAAGTAAGCCGCGAAAGTAGACTGTAATCACCCGGCCTTTCCACAGAGCCGTACTGGGGTGGGTGTGGAGCATGCGCGTAAACGACGCAAGACATCTCGGACTCCCTGAACTCGATCTCGTTAACATCAAGTAGTCCACTTAAACATGTGTGTAATGTGCACACGACGCACGAAATTGTACGGTCACTCAAAGCTCAGAGATCAGAGACTCGTTCCAGAGCTAGAAACTAGAGATGAGCGGAAGGAACCTGGGACATGAGGCTCTTGTGAACGGTCAGTGGGAGTAAGCGGGAAATGCTTTGAGATGACCGTTGCATGGGGACGTTGGCTTGCATGTGTCCTATGGTCAGCGATTGGCCAGACGAGTCCAGTCGAGTCCATCGTAGGAAGTTGCCTCTGGATTGGACGCCCGAATGTCGAAACATCGCTACCAGCATTAGAATTGGCGGTGACAATCGATGGCGCCCCCGCGGCAGAGAAACACAAACGCGGAAACGGAAATGAAGTCGAATAGGAGGCGCTCAGGTGTCAGGGGTGTGCTGATAGTGGTATAGCGGTGATTAACACCCATCAATACTGAATGCACCACTTGATGATCCCTCACTATCAGCATCAACATCACTATCTTCGTCATCTGCGTGGAAAGGGATATGCAATTACCGTACCATGCTTTTTCTGTTTTTGCCGTCATCCAGGTTCTTCTTATCCGTGTTCTTGTTGTTCTATCTTTATCATACACGGCCATTCGTCTGTTCTCCCACTAACTGCTCGCGGAAAGCAAGCATCTTTCCTCGTGCTGTGATTCCCTGTGACAATGACGACGCAGACGGATCCGTACCAATGTACCATAGAATCAATCGCCTTCCCATACCATACCATTCCCTTCCCAGCGACTCCCACTCCCACAATTACGATGATAATCTCCGGCCTTGGAGCACATACGATCGCAAGGACTCAGCCATCTGCGGTTCGCGGCTCGTTTCCAGCAGTCTCCGAGCAACGTCGCGATCTATCCATCGGTTCTCATACTCTCATATTCTCATAATCTCGTTTAAATTGCACGTTCTTAGGAAAGGTTCATGGGAGTAGGAGGACGCGGACTCCGGCGATTTGGATGTAGCCATGTGGATGGTGGTGGATGGTGGTGCGGATCCCTCTGGCTCTTTGTATGTTTACATTATGGTCATTGCTTACAATGTGGTTACTGCGCATCTCGGCGAGAGTCGCGGGAGGACCTCTGTCCCTCTGATTTCTGATTTCTGATTTATGAGACATGAGACATGCGGCGTCCCTCGGATCTGGTCACCGTCTACGCTGATGCAACTGTGCACAAATTTGTATCGTTCCTAGTGTAAAATGTAAATTCAATTCGCCTGTACAAGTGAGACTCTGAGAGGAAAGTCCTGGCATGTAGACGCCATGTGTGTATGTGCGTGTTCGTGTGGTACGTGCCGCGACGCTTGCATCCTCTCACTCTATCCTCTCATACCATCCTCTCATCCGACCGGGGCATGTGGTATGACTCTATCTCCGTGTCCGCGTCCACGGCTAATTAACCGACCAACCCCGTAATCATCTCATCTCATCTCCGTCCCGTTCCACCTGACACCTTGCCCTCCATACCGTGACGCCTGCGCGTCCAATGAATGAGAGTGAGAGCGCAAGTAACGCGTGAAAGTGGAGTAAAGCCAACGATATTCGGCCGCAAGCTTGACGATCTGCCTAGTATCTGATAGTGAGACGGAGATGAAGCCGTCGGCGGGTTTGTAAGTTTGTGGAGCTCCACCTCTGTTATACAGTATGTCAGACACGCGGGTCAATTGGGATGTCGTGAAGGGAGAGACTGGAGCGTATGCTCTAAAGGGTGAGTATGAGCGTAAACGTAATTAAGCGAGTGGAAGGTCGTGTGCAGGTAAAAGCGAACCTTCAAAGCTTCACCGACGATCTCCGCCGTCCCAGTCCAAATTATGAAATGGCGATGTCGACGAAGCCTTCGACAAGCTTGAGGAGCTCCACGCCGTTGAACCTTACGCTGACATATACCTGTGAATTAAGTCAGAGTGAAAGTAAGTGTAAATAAGTAACTGTGCATGTGAAACGAACCCTCGACGTCAACCGACGATCTCCCGCCGCCCGTACGGCGGAGACACCTCATTTGTCGAGCGTCGCTGAGCGTTTAACATTCTATAACGTTCAAGGTGTGGACACGGGGCCGAATACCTGGACGGGATGAAGCACCGTCGGACTGGTTCGGGTTAATGTCAAAGTTAACCTTGTTAACCGTAAATTCCACCCGCCTGGGGTGTTGACCTGCTCACCGCGCCCGGGTGGCCTTACAGCGTGCACGCGAGGACGAGTAAGGAAAGACTGAAGCAGCAAGGTAACGTTACAGCAGGGTGCCACCCGCGCAAGGACAATCCCCCAATAAGGCGATGGATAGACTTTTGATCCATCCCACACCTCCTTGCCTGCTTCTGTCATGCTGTGTGGAATGGAATAGAACGGGGTACTAATAAGCACTCATAGATCCGCGGCGAGTTCTGCTGCTTTCCAGAGTGCGCAGACGGGGGTAGATGGGAGATGGGAGATTGGGAGATGCGTGTACATAGCTAGGTGATTGGGGTGACAAGTGCGAGGGTGCATATTAATAGTGAGGGTGGGTGATAAGAGGGAGGAGGTAGAAGAGGAAGAGGTAGAAGGTGCCTGTTATGTGTTATGTGGGAAAGAATGGGAAATCCCCCTAATAAGGCGATGCTGTGGCCTTTACTTGCAAGAACGGCGAACGCGAGAACGCTCTCGTGCCGTAAGTATCACGGGTCGCATGCGCCGTGCCACGGTGCTGTATGGATTTTCGATTGATGGAAGTGTGGAACGGCCGCGGTTTCTGAAAAGTTCGACCCACTGGTAGATAGTACGGAACTCGAGACGGGAGGAAGAGGAAGAGGGACAGGGGAGAGGGAGAGGGAGGTGTGTGTGTGTTTGTTTGCGAAAGTAGAAAGTCTATAGAACTACATACAACTGTGAACCGAAACCGAAAACTAAATCGAAAGCGGAAACAGAAACAGAAAGCAAAACGGATCAAGTCGGATAGGAGCGCTCAGGTACTCAGGGGCCTGGCTGCCTGGGTTCTTGCTATTTCTTGAATCCCGGGTCTAGCATAGCATATCAGTGCGCCGGACGGACTCTCCACGTAAGTACCCCAGGAGTCATCCCCGCATCCCCACATCCCCGCATCCCACATCCCACATCCACGCCATCCACGCCTTTATCATCTCCGGGTATCGGACCACGTTTAACGGGTGGACTTTGGAGGGGACGGGAAAGACGGGGAAAATATTTAGCAGAGGCAACTTGGTACTGGAAAAACGATTATGAGCGGTAACTTGGGAAATCGCCCATATAAGGCGATAGAGGGGCTGTTTACTTGTAAGAACCGAAGTTGTGAGAAGCACATGATGCACCGCGCTGTTCGTATTGATAGATGGAATTGTGGAGGATACCAGAACTTGCGACGGTGTATTCGGCGGTTCCTGGGCTAACTACGGGTAGATGCAGCCTGAGATGCTATTCTCATCTTTGCGACGCGAGCGAGGTGAAGACAGGTAGGTGAGGAAACGAAACGAGATGGAATTTTGGTGTATCAATTTATCATGTACCGGTATCAAGTAAGATATGCCACGGAAATTACAAGAAACCACCAAACAATCACGAAGACATCTCGCCGTTCGGACTCGAGCCCGCACTTGCGCTGGTCTCCGAAAGCTCGCTACCGTTCCCACCGCTGATGCTGCTCTGGTAGGGGCTGTCGGCGTCGTTGGGGAGGGGGGTGTTGCTGAGAGTATTGGCGGAGGAGTGATCGTTGGCGTGCAGAGCCTCGTACTGCGCGCGTAATTTTGCAAACTACAACAAGCGTCCGCGTTAGCAATTTTATAACGTAGAGAAAAGGGAGAGGAAGTACCTGCTGTTCCTCGACGAGCGTCTGCTCGTTCAGCTTGCGCGCTGTGGATTCCATGTGCACGAGCAGAGTCTACATCACAACATTATCGGGCTATACTGAATGTGGGAGGGAGGAGATACTGACGCGTATACTTTCAATCGACAGCCCCTTCCCCGCGTCCTGGCACAGCGCGCGATGGGCAGCACCACGGTCGGTGCGACCGGGGCCGACACCGCCAGCCCCGCTCGCCATAAGCAGATCCAAAGAGGGATTTGCCGAGGCTGTGGGGGAGTGGAGAGACGGGGGGATGACGCGCTGGATGGGGACGGGGGTGAAGCCTGCTGCGCGGACGCGGTCCTGGAGGTAGAGCGAGTAGGACTCGATGCACTCGAGGTAGTACCGCTTCCTGTCGTGCGAGGAGATCGATTCGCTGTGGGTATATACGCGCGTTAGAGATTTGTTGGGGGGAGGGGGCGGGAGAGACGTACGGATCTGTGGGCTGGAAGCCGAGACTGGCGAGCCTGTTCCTCTGTTTTCGGGCGCCTTGTTGGCCACGTTGGTTCTGCGGGGGAGGACGATGGGCAGGGAGCGGAGCCGGCGCGGCGTTTGCGATGTCGCTGAGGAGCTGGGAGGGCGTGGGGAAGGAGTCGGGCGACGGCGAGCGGGTGGTGGGCAGCGACGGATGGATGACGTGCGAGGTGCTGGAGTTAGGGGCGTCCATACTAGGCAGGCGTGCAAGTGGGCCAGCGAGAGCAGATCGGCATATATACGCAGCGCTCGCATCGTGGGAGTCGCCCCATCTGCAGATTCGCAGATCCATCGCCCATCGGTGTATCTGCACATGTCGCTATATAATCGCTGGCCATCTCATTAGTCATGCTTATGGCTCTCTCCTCCTCCTCCGCTGTGAGTGTGCCGCACCCGTACGCGCGCATCTACGCAAAAAAAGACGCAAAGCGCCGCCGCATCTGGAACCACGCCCTCGAGAAATCCGTCTTCTCCCCGCTCCAGCTCTCCACCGTCGGCGCACAGGACCGCCGCCCCATATACGTCGCCTCCCTCGAGGCACACATCGACCGCCTCCATGCTCAGCTCAAGGCCCTCGCCTGCTACCCCGTCCGCGACGACCAGCTCGCCCCATACATCGGCCTCCACAGCAAGGTCGCAAAGAGCATGGTCTCCAGCCTCCAGCACGATATCTCACAGACAAACTTGAAGTTGCTGGAGCTCGAGCGTGCGGTGAGTAGTGTGTTGTGGCGTGTGTGGGTAGCCGCTGACTTGAATTGCGTCGATTAGAATGCGAAACTCCGCGAATCGCTCGGTTTGCCGCCCAAAGCTCCGCCACTTCTCGTGCCCTCCCCGCCACCCCGCCCACGCGTCCCATACACCTACCCAGACCTCTCCGCACACCTAAACCAACCAAACCAAACCATCTCAGAACCAGTCCCGTCATACAGCCAGGCATCCACACCCGCGTCGCATTTCTACTCTTCCGCAAATGCAAACTCGAGCGGAAATGGGTCAGGCGCGCCCATCGCGCTCCCCACCCTCCCGTTGCCCGAGCCCTCGTCGCTCTCGTTCTACTATTCCTCCCAACCCTTTCCATCATCCGCATCTTCGACGACATCACCGTCCTCTCCAACGGACACTTGTTCCTCCTCCGGCGCGTCGGCATACGCGGCGCCCTCACCCATATACTCGGCGCCCACGTCCCCGTCGTCCCTCGCAGACGCGCTCTCCCCCGTGTCGCCCGTCCACTCTACGCACTCTACACATGTCTCCGCCCCGTCTCCCGCATACTCTACCACTACTACCACCCAACACAACTCACCCATAGACACCACCGCAGAATTCTCGATGCTCTCTCAGCCTTATTACCCATCACCTCCCTCATCTTCGTCCGCTAACCATGCTCACCCCGCTCACCACCACGTTGACGTGCAGCCACCCGCGTACGACGACGCCGACGCGTACCGCCACGAGCAGCACCTCATGCTCGCCTACCCCGCGGTGTACCTCGACCCGCAGCCGGCGCCGGAGCAGCGGAGCCGGTATGAGATGCATGGGGTGGCGTATGTGGATGTGCAGCAGCAGCAGCAGCAGCAGTTACATCCAATGCGGCAGGAAGAGCACGTGCAGCAGGAGGGGGAGTGGAAGCATCTACAACCAGAGAGTGAGCAGCAGAGAGAGGAGGAGCAGCGCGTCCACGCGATCCGCGCTCCGCACCCGCGCTTCCACCCGTACCGCCTCCCCCAGCAGCAGCACCACCAAGAGCAGGCGTACGCGCCGCACCCGCCGCCGCCGCCGTCTTACTCGTCGTATGCGCCGTACCCCCCGTATATATCGACGACGTTCTCGCAGCCCGAGACCCAGTCGTACGCCTCACAACAACAACAACAACAACAACAACAACAACAACAACAACAACAACACGGGCAAGAACAACACGGGGAAGGGCAAGAGCTGTACACCTTCCCCGACACCGACACCGCTTCCGCCTCGGTGTACCCGCCGCCCGTATCCCCTTCGTGGACCGACGCCCCGGACGCGTACGCACCCCCACATCCACATCAAGCACACCAGGTGTATCCAGGACAATTCGGCCACCCTGGATCGAGTATGCATATTACGAATACGCACGGGCATGGGCATGGGCAGTATCACTACGGGAGTGTGCAGTCGGTGCCGTTGCAGGCGTTCTAGAGCTTCTAGAGTCCGGATGCTTTTCGGTTTCAGTTTCGGTTTCAGAGTGGTCTTGGTCATGGTCTTGCCATCCACATACACGCGCTACCCACCACTCGTCATCTTTCGTTCTCTTCGCGTTTGCTGCTGGTTTTGGTTTTGGTTCTCCTTGCGTTCGTTTCTGTACCCCTCATTGCTTTGAATCGGCTATCGCTCTCAATGCTCTCGTTGTTTTATTGCTAGATTGCCATTCCTATCACTTGCTGTGAATTTGCTATCCTGAAGCTGCTGCTGTCGAGCTTTCCTCTGTTTTACTGCTTCATTGCTTTGTTGTTTTGCCGCCTGAGCGCTCGGGCTTTGTTAGTGCCATCCATTATCCACTATCCATTTATCCTTGTATCCTTGTATCCTTGTATCCTTGTATCCTTGTATAATCATACACACATACTACCTAGACACACGTATAATGCACCAGTCTACCAATGGATGAAAAAACTCTTTGCCCCTCCCCTTCAAATGTCAAACAAACCTCTGAGCAAGACATTCTGAGCAGGTGCGCAGTTGAACTCAACCCTTCCTTTCCCCTCCTCTCTAATCAGGAGCCTCCTGACTCCTGTATATTGATATTGAATCCCGATTGCCGATTGGACTCGGACTGGGAAGAGATGTGAAGATGTGAAGATGCGGGATGCGGCTGGCGAGATGGTAACCATGCACAAGGCTGAAGCTTGAAGCTTGAAGGCTCCGGCGACTTCTTCGTCTGATACTCCATCGTTACCGCTACGCCGCTGAATATTGAATATTGAATATTGAATATTGAATCTTCATTCGTGGCCCTCTCCGACGTACTCCCGAGTCCCCGCCCATTCGCAGCCTACTCATCACTTTACCTCACACGCACGCACGCGTATTCACGTTCCTTTAGACGTCATAAAATAATGTGTCAAGTGCGAGAGTGCTGTAGGAAGCGGGAAGACGGCGTCATCAGGGGCCCCAGAAGGGATCGTCGGCTTCGCAGTAGCGATATTACTCGATATTATTTGCGCTCCTTCTCGCACCTCCTTCTCGCTCTTCTTCGTCGTCGTCGTCCTTCGCGTCCGTTGACAGGACTTCTCCGCTTCTGATCCTGCGCCGTTTTCAATTTTTGGATCTTCTGCGCTGGGCACGTATGCGGTATGCGGTGTGCGGTGTGCGGTGTGTGGTATGCGGTGTGCGGTGTGCGGTGTGCGGTGTGCGGTGTGGTGCGGCCCCTTTGCCTTTGCCTGTCCCTTCACTAAGAAATATAATTGTTTGTGAATGGGTGGATTATTGGTGAAAAAAGAGAATTGCGCAGAATAATCGTGTCGTGTCTCGCCCTGGGCCAGTGGAATACAGTTGGTGTGGTCCGCCCAGTCGTAAAGGTCACTGTCTCGTCCTCCTCACCATTTCACGCATTCACCCACTCACAATTTCACATACCCTCTCGCGCCACCCACTTGCCCGCCCGCCGTACGCCTAAACAAACAGACAAATTACGTCTCTCAGCACCCAAGGAGCCAATGAGTGCATAGCCCGTAGACATGCATACGTACTCGGCACCCGGACGTCCGCGTCAGGCCCCCAGTACTCAGTACCAGTACCCAACCCTTCTTCACACTGCCAATGAGGAGTACGGAGACCGGCAAACGGGATAGGGCATGGTATAGCTTGCCTGACGCGGTGGCATCCCAATTCAGTCGCCCGTCACCCAGATTTTCTCTTCTGCGCCGCCGCTTCTCGCACCCTTTCAGATACCCGTTTCCCCCTCCTGCGCGAAGTGCCGTCGGGCTATCGAGATAGGCTTCGCGGGTATCCCGAAAGGGGTGCTGGGTGGCCAAGGTGGGCGGAGCAATTAATCAGAGATTCGGATGTTCAGCGTCGACTCGGGGAGAGATCCAGCTGTGGGCATTGCAATCTCACCCGTCCTGTCGACGGCTTCCTTTTCTTCTGCCTTTTCTTCTTCCCTTTCTTCGTGTTAATCGTCGTCGGCGCCGCTCGGACGACGTACCCACTCTCAGACCTCAGGGAGCAAAGAAGTCGGCGCAGTCGGGCGTGCTCCCCCAGGTGCAGAGAAGGAGGGAACTTTGGGTCGGGTGTAGCGGCGTCGGGTGTAGCGACGTAAAGCCGTCCGCCTTCCCTCTCTTCCCCCACTCCAAGCCGTTCTCGCATTTTGCCACCGAGTAATCGTAATCGTAAAAGCCTACGTTAAAATATTTCAATAATGTGATAAGGTTTTTGTGGAGCGAGGAGGGGGCAACCGGGAAGTAAGAGCATCCGGTCTCCTCTTACCTACCACTTACCTACACACCACCCTGTACCGACCGTGACTACAGACCCTTACAGACCGTGCAATGGCCTGATAATCTGTCGTTCGTTCGAATATCGGCCGTCATTCCCAAAACGGCCTGATCCCGAAAGGACCTGACATCCCAAAAATGCGCCAAGGACCCTGGGGTTGGACGACGCACCGATACAGCAAGTATCCTCCCTTTTGGATTCCCTGGGGCTCTCGCTGGGCTTTTCCGCTTTTCTCCCCTACTCAATAAGGTGTAAGGTTCATAAGGTTTGGCCGCTGGCGTTTGGCGTCTGACATTGACATTTGACGTTTGCCTTCACCTTCCGTCCTTCCTCCCTTCTCTCCTTCCCTCAGCCCTTCAGCCCTTCAGGCTCCTTCAGGACGTTCGTGGACGTTCGTGCCTTCCCGCACTTGCGCGGTGGTGCTTCGAACCCGACGCAGTCGTGCGAGATATCTGCTCATTTTGTGTGCATTTTCGTGGGTGAGGGGCGATCAGGGGGTAAAAGGGGAAGGAAAGAGAAGGATGGGCGGAAGGAGGGATGGAAGAGAAGGACTATGGGGGAGTCGGCCTCGTCGGCGTCGAGCAAATCCCCGCCCCACCCCGTCCTGAACCTCGGCCAATTGGCAAAATGCCCCAACTATCGGAGGTTCTGTGGTCTATTGCATTTGCATGAAAGGCAAACTTCAAAACTACGGAATTGAAATTGCCTGCAACGAACATGAGAAACGCCATCACATTTGCGCGGTGCATAGAACAGTACTTGCTTACATCATGACGCGTGAGGTGGAGACCACGGTACCGCGAAGTCGTCCACTCCTTCCCATTTGGTGCTTCAGTAAATGAACTCTCGAAAAGGCAAGCACGTTACTCAAGTCGAGTAGCGAATATCATCAGAAAGTAAGAACATTCGTGACGTCTATACCCGCACCCACCACATGTACTTACCATACCGTGGTCTGCGACATATCAAGCAAACCCTTTGATAAGCCAGAATCGAAACTTGAGACCAGAAATTGCCGACAGGTACGAGTGTGCATCAAAATCCACGCAAGGGGGTCGGGCACACCCCTACACCGTGGGTTGTAGCGTAGCGAAGTCACTGGAGTGGGGATGAGTGGTACCGCGAGGTCGCCGGTCACCCACTCCTTCGGGCGCATCAGCGTATCAGCGTCCAGGAAAGTCAGCAAGTTGACCTGAAGCGAGCAAGTTAACAACGAACATCAGAAAGAAAGAACATCCGTGACGTCCTTACCCAGGTCCTACACCTGACACTAACGGTAGTGGATAATAACCACGATAACCGATATCGATATCGAATAATCGAATAATTAACAGCAATCCGGCAGATCAAAGAAGGTCACAAATTGCACTCTGAAATCAGAACCATAAATCAGAAACGAGAAACCAGAGAAAGAAATATGAACGGCGAATAATTCGAAGGTCGGGCGAAGTACGGACGTACCCACATGCCGCCCCTTTTCTTTTTCTTTTCGCATTACGATGAGGGGTCTGCCCCAACGAATTGAGCACCCAACATTGGGTGCGCATTACGGACACGGACACCTCCGCGCAGGGATGTCGTGATCGTTCGAGTTCTTGATTGTTCGGTTCCCCGGCACCACAGTTTCGCCCTCGATCGTCGGTTCGGAGGTGAGGTGAAGCCTGCTTCGCGCTGAAGTGGGAAGTAATCAACGAGGACATCATCAAAGATGTAAACGAATGCAAACTAATGCAAACTAAACAGCGGCACCGGAGACCACCGCCTTAAGCCGTCTTGGGCAATCTCGAGCGAGGAGTTGAATACTTGAGTTTTGGCATGCTTGACAGGGCGGCTAGAGAAGAGAATGGCGCCACTGGGAACTTTGGAAGAGGAGGAAATTGTGAAGTGTGAAGTGAATATTTCTGTTTGATAGCTTTCACTTTGAGCTTTGGAGTGTGAGTCCGTGTGGCGCTGGCATGCTCTCTCGAATCTGCTGCTACATCTGAACATCTGGTAAAGTAAGCGATGTGATTTTAGGGCACGAAGACACGGAGGCCGGTTAGGTGTGGAATGCCTATCCTCAGACCCAGACCTACGGAGCACCCACTCAGAGGCAACACATGCTTGGTCCGCGCCCCATCGTCACAAGGACCGGTCTATCGACGGAGCGAAACTTTGTTGAGTTTGCTCGAAGTAACCTTGAAAGTAAAGATAGACTTTGTTGAAAGTTGCGGCCCAGGAATCTGCAAGATCGCCGCACGCAGCAGATCTACGAGGAAGTACGTGCGGTTGCGAAATGCTGTTGAATCAATCACAATAGCTAATCGTTGTTGGTGATCCAAGGCGATTGATGGGTACATGGGTCTTCTTTCCTACTCGGTAGCATATTGACAACATCGCCGCTGCCAAGGGTCAGAAGGCGAGGGGCGAGGGCGCAGGCAACAAGTAGTCACTTCCGATGTACTGAATTGTCGATAACTTACAGTCGCAAGGCTTTTGGAAAAAAAGAGCATTCCATTTTCAAGTAAGACGTAAGGAGAGTCAGATGTGGCGAATGCACGGAGAGAAATATACTCGATGACGTCCAACAGGCTCCGACGACTGCATTGACCGCCTGGCGTGCACCCGACAATTCGGCAAGGGCTAGGACAGACAGTACGACAGTTCCAACATGGGTCGCCAATCAAATGCGCGGCCCATCGAAGAGTTCAATCAGCATGATACTTATCATGAACCAGAATGTATAGCGAAGCCATCACCTCAATAATAAGTTTAGTTCTTGGACAAACGTCGCTCTCCGCGCAGCATGTACTGCGAGAGGTGTCTGGGATTCTGACGATGCAATAAACGCACGAAGGAGGACATATCAGGAGGGCTAGAATACACAGCATATAAAAGGGAAAAATCACGTATAGTTTGAATTTGCACAGGAACATAGACACTTGAGGACAGCCAAGGACGAACGGGCAAAATGTCCTGTAAACAAGTTGAAGTGACGACAAGGTCGAATCATGGACGCGGACATACCATGCGCCACACTGCATTATGGATTATCATCCGCGCCGGCTACGAATTTGTGTTTGCCTCGTTGCGATACCTCGGTCATGCCCTTCCCACTGCCCGTGACACCAACTGTCAGATAATAGTTAGTAACTGTACTACGATGAAAAGGCATAGACAAAATCACCTCGTCCTAATGGATTATCTGGGGTCTTGAAGATGCTCGTTCCAGAAACACCAGCTATATGCACGCCTTTCTTCTCAGACTTTTTCGTGAATTTCTGCCACGACGCCTGCTTCTGGACTTGCTCCTTCGCTTTGGCAGCGCGCACCTCCAATTTCTTCTCGTTCTTCTTCTTCTTTCGCTCCCTCTCCTCTTCCTCTACTTTGCTCAGCTTGCGCTTATTTGACGCAGCTGGGGCAGTCGCAGCGTAGCCAGGAGGAAGGTGCTTGATCTCCGACCCCTTGACCAGTTCCGTCGTGTTGTACCCTTTAAATACGATGCTGTATACACGATTGTCGGGTGACCCACCGACAGATGTGATTCTCGCGGGGTACCACTGCCCATCGGTCGAATACTTCGCCAGACATTCGTTCCCGGCTTCCCACATCTGCGACGTCGCCGCGGAGGAGTTGGATTTACGAGC
This sequence comes from Pleurotus ostreatus, assembly GCF_014466165.1. Taxonomy (NCBI): domain Eukaryota; kingdom Fungi; phylum Basidiomycota; class Agaricomycetes; order Agaricales; family Pleurotaceae; genus Pleurotus; species Pleurotus ostreatus. The sequence goes on along the minus strand of NW_023503157.1, from coordinate 2,412,488 downwards.
GGATTCATTGCGTGAGGAAGAGGCTGCTGCTGCTTGGGCTAGGGCGGCTTGAGTGAGCTCAATGAGCTCCTTGAGTTCTGAGCGAAGAGAAGACAGTTCAGCATTATTTGGATCATCTGCGAGGGCAGTTTCTACTTGTGAGAGTTGGACCTGGTAGGTTTCGAGATCAGCCTTTTCCATTTAGCCAGGTGCTGAGTGCAGGATGCGGCGATGGTGACGGTTGGAGAGTACGATTGACCGTGAGAAAATGGTCCTTACGCAATTCAAATGTGGCGCTTACCACGTCGGCTGCTTCATTGACCGAGAACGAAGTCAATGCCGTATTTCATTTCAGCGTATAAAATACATGTAGGTGCAGTACAAAGCAACGCAAAGGCGCATCTATATAACACTTTACATATTAATAGTCCCAGCCGCCTTTGGCATCGAGTTTTACCCTTGTATCTTGCTTGGCCTTACTCCCTTGGGGTCGTCCAGCTTGCCGAACCGACCGCTTCGAATGGTGCAGTCGTTGTTGTCTGGCACGAGTCTTCGAAAGGTCGGAAGAGACGATGCTCTTCACACCGTGAATATTGAGGGCAGCGGTTGCATCAGCCATTTTGTCTATCGATGTCGGTGAAAGTGATCTTGAGCGGGGGGGAGAGCGCGACAGTTCACGAAGAGGTGAGAAGGGTTCAGGTAATGGTCCATCCTTGTTCGGAGGGGTGGACGCATCGATTTCAAGCTTTCCATCCGTTGTTGGTTTTGTTGGGTCGTCTTCTACATCCCGTGAATCATTCTCCTCACCGTCCGGGTGCACGCCCTCTCCAATTTCCTCTCCCCCCTCTTCCTCTTCCCCTTCTTCCTCTTCCTCTTCTTCCTCTTCTTCCTCTTCCTCTTCCTCCTCCTCGTCGTCCTCCTCCTTGCTACTCCCCTCCTCCTTGACTGCATCCATGTACTACACAGAATTAGCAAATAAGAAACGGGTTAGGTAACACAGTTTACCCACCTCTTCTAAAACCTTCATATCTTTGCGCCCAAATCCGCTGGCTGCAACGACAACATCGAGTCTGAAACTCTCTTCAGTCTCGTCCGAGGATCGTATTGACTTGAACCTCGGGTACAAGGAGCTCTCGTAACCGTAACGGCGTTTGAAAAAAGTCCGTATACACTCCACATCCCTATTGAAATACCTTCACAAGCATATCAGACTTGACTGATGGATAAAAAAAGCAAAGTATCCTTACCATTCGGCGTTCTCATGCGATGTGCTGACCATCTGGGGGAAATCGATGACGATTGGTTCACCGGTATCGCGAATGAGAATGTTAAACTCGTTGAAATCACCGTGGATCAATCCTGAACGGGCAAATCGCACAATGAGGTCCATTAACTGGGAGTATAGCTTCCCTGGAGACTCAACCTCCGCTATTTGGCGGCTGTAGCCTGTCAGCGGAAGTCAAGATATCGGATAGAGGACCTACAGAGGATAAGCATCTATGAATTCCATTAATATACAGTGTCGTGCTTGGTCAATTGGTTTTGGGACAGGGAACCCGTTTTCGTGAAGGACCTAAAGGATATTAGAAGATAGTTCATGCAACCGATACGACAAAGGCCCACCTTCATGAAAGCCCATTCTTTTTGTGCTGCTAGTCGCGACATGTACATCCATGACGCTGATTTTCGTTTACCCATGTAGTCTCGTTTACTTTTTATGGTCCTGAAGGATATGCGACCCAAGCTAAGCGAACATGGAATGAGTAACGTTGATATGTTGGGGGTGGAGGTCTGCACACCGATGAATCTTCAGCACCATCTCTTTCCCCTCGCCATCAGCAACGACGTATATGTCTAAGTGCGCATCGTCAGTGTATAGCAATACATAGGATATCGGAACGACGTACCTGATTCCTTCCCAACACCAATCTGGTTTCCAACTGAAGCCAGAGTGTCTCGCTTCGACATAGCACGCATAGCCAGGTAGTCGTATCCGCCATATGTCAACCTATATCCATCATCTATCTCAACGTTACGTTCAAAATATTCGATCGCTGAGAACGATAGAGCAGGCGTACATTTGGAGTTCTGCACCTTTGATACAAGGTTCCTCTTGGCTAGCGATCCGATCAGCTTGTTCACTCCCCCGTTCTTCAGGCCTGATATTTGCGCAATGAGGGGGGTTGGCACGACTTCATGGTTTTTAGAGCCCATTTCTACCTATGTTCCGTTGTCATCAGCGATCTATGTATCGTCGAGGATAGTTTTACGCACCGCTGTGAGGACTCTGAACTCTTCTGATGTTACATAGCGTAGATCTGTTGCGTCGAGCTTCATGATGAGGTCTGAAATGTGTTTATTTAGATCGGCAAATTACTCTAAGAATACTACACGGAGATAGCGGTACATAAGTCCGCAGCGTCCAGATAACGTGACTCGTCCCGACCTTCATCCTCAGTCCTCAGGGAGTAGGCAACACTCAGTCACCACAAAAGTTGGATTCCCTCCTCCGAAAATAGGGCAGCAACACGGAAATTAACTCTGCCTTGATTTCAGCCTTTGAACTTTGCACCCCATCGGGATAGTACTGGTCAATATCGAGATACTTCACTAGCTATACAAGGGCGGACCAGCACCCCCGTCGCGTCGATACTAAAATTCTTGTACTCGCCACATGCCAGCGCCTGGTTGCCTCGCTTGTCCGGCCACGGTGACAACAATAGCGCTTTTACGTGGATTTTGGCTTTAACAATGGTCTGGCTGACGTAAGCAGCGTCGCCCTTTGTTCTCTACAACGAAGGCCATTGTCAGTTCCGCACCCTGGAATGCAAACCTTTACATATAAACCGGACCACCCAATGATGTCGACCACAGCCTACTCTTTCTTTCTGTCTCTCATCTTCTCTACATTTCCTCTCTTTCTGCTTCAAAGCCGCGAGCGGCCATTTCTTTCTGGTTATTCATATCCAACGACCGAGTCTCTACCGTAACGACCTCAATCCTTTCACTTCAGTTTCTCGGACACGATGATTCAAGGTTTATCCAAAGCCATCACACTGTAAGTTTATCAGCTAAGGCACTTTCATGGCGCTAAATGTTTGTAATGTCTAGTTATTTGTCCCCTGTCCTCATGTTGACGACAATCCTCCTCACCTTATTCGCGTACCTTGCACCCGTGTTGATGCTGCATGATCAAGTCGCACTTTTGACTGTTTCTCCATCTACCGCACTGGTTCAGCCAGGACCTTCCAACGGCGTTGATGGCCCCAGTCTATTCCTCGGCCCTCTAGGTAATGTCAAGATCATACACGCGTCTTGCGTTGTAACTCATTGTTGACTTAGGCTCCTGCTCGAAGCCGAACAATGGTGGTCAGATCAGCTGTACATCACCAACGATATCGCCTGAATACGGTATGTCCATTTACTTCTGGCTATTTCACCCTCCCAACGTACGCCCGTTAGATCTTTCTGCGCTCCCTGGCAATGCCCCAAATCTCCTGCTTTCCGCGCCCACTTCAACCACACCAGTATTCATGGCGTTGGCGATATCATGTTCCATCATCTTCTTCTTCACGTCCACTTTGATCTCCTTCCGACACAAGATGGGTGAGAAAGTTTCCGCATCTCTGGATAAACCTTTGGTGCAAAGGCTTTCTGCGTGGATTGGTTTCTTCGGTTTCCTGATTGGTCAGTCTATATACCCCCTCATCCAATGCCACGACTGACATCCATATTTAGGCCTCACGTCGTTCCTGATCGTTCGCATGTGGTTCGGAAAGGCCGTCCAGGATTTCAATAACAGTATCCTGGCACAGGGCGCACAAGGCCCGAAGCTAGCTGCCAGCAACGGTAATGCTTTCACAAGTGCGTATCACGGCCCATCGGTTCGATGTTCAACTGAATTGACGTTGATCCTCCTTAGTGGTTTGGGTGGCTTATGCCTTTTACGCTGTACCCCTCATTGTTTCCCTCGCGAAGCTCAACGTGTCGGCATCTCCTTCCAAGTAGGGGCGTGTCCAATATGTCTTCTCCACCCCAGCACAGCATGGACTTGTATCAATACATTGTACCCTCACACATCTGTGTCTACTCACATTGTAACATTCTCTTAATGGTGTCTCAGGGCCCGCGACATTCGCGCGACCCCAGATCTATACTTTACAATATATCAATATTTGAACATTGGAATTAGCCGTGACGACGATCCCCTTTCTTGTGACTTTTTTCTTCGCGGTGGTTTAGCAGGACTGCATCCCACAGTATTATCAGCATTGGTAAGTATAGGTTGACAGCTCCTCCTCCGCCCATACTAATCCAGGTCTGGAACAGGAACGACATCGCTCTGATATATGCCGTGATCCATGATAGTCTCGAAAGATATGCAGCTAAATGAACTCGAAGGGGTTATCGCCTTCTCGTTCCCCATCCCCGGACTCGATGCTTGACACCAGGTGAACAGCGGGACTAGCTGTTTGACTCTCCCTCCGTTCACGGACACTACCCGTGGGTGAAATACCTGCGAGCTCATCAACAATGTCAAGGACCATGTGCGACGCTTCTGTGATATCTATAAAAATATGGAGGTGACAGCGAAACACCGTTCGGCTTATCCCAAACATGAGGCCCTCTCCTGTGGCCCCGGTGCTCTCAACGTTGCTGCTTATATTGCCCTCTGTGCTACATACATCTGCTGCAGACATCGACATTGTCCTCGAACGTAGGCTCTCCGTCATCGTTGGAAGTTCCACCGGCGCCGCCTCTATTCCAACCTGGTACGTTTTCGTAATATCGCTGAGAGAGTTCCTCTAGACTGACATGGTATCTCTTCAGGATATCAACGCTCGGTCCTGACGGCAAGTGGCCGGACGTTGACTACACCACGGGCTGCGATGCCCAGGAATCAGGTTGGCCAGCACAAAGCCACTGGAGTCGCATCAGTAAGTACCCTCCCAATCCCTGATCTCTTTGCATAATAACTCAACCCTCACTATCTACCGGCATTAGACACATTCTCAGCTGGCTGGCACGGTGGATTTCCGCATGCAGACCAATGGGTGAAGAACGCTGAAATTCGCGAGGCCATTTCCCGGGCCATGAATTTCTGGTTCTCAAACGATTTCACCAACCCCGCATGCTTGGACTCTGGTGGTGAAGACGCTTGCCCCTGTGGCACCCCTGGCGTATGTGATCCCAACTATTCGTTGAGAGCATCGTTAATGAACAAACGTTATTTCGACTAGTTTTGGAACCAGAACTGGTTTTCCAACGTAAGTCGGCAGCGTACACTATGGTTCTCGACTAAAAGCCATGACTGATATAATCTAGGTTATCTTGATTCCTGGTTGGGTTGGCCAAGTATGCACCCTCCTCGGCGACAGCCTTTCAGCAGACGAGTTGGATAGCTGCATCCGCATCACAAGACGAGCCTTCAATACTTTCTCAACCGGGATCAACCACCTCAGCGCTGGCATCACTGGGGCGAACGCACTAGATATCGCCGGGGTCGGAGTGGACCTGGCTCTGTTCACTGGGAATAGCACTCTGCTCTCCGAAGCTTTCAGCAGGGTCAATGCTGAGGTGGTGATCCAGGATGCAGTGAAGGCTGACGGGATACGCGCCGATGGTAGCTTTGGACAACATGCGGGTCTGTTGTATAATGGCAACTATGGGAAGAATTAGTGAGTTGTGTTCCAATTCTATGAGAGACTAATGTAACGTAACTGAACAAGCGATGGTTGTATAGTGTTGTTGATGTCCTCGCTCTCGAAATCGCTACTGGAGGAACGGAATTCGGCGCGTCTGCAGATTCTATGGGCGCGTTTTCGACCCTGATAGAAGGGAACCAGTGGATGATATTCCAGAATACGCTTACCAAGGTTTTACATTGGGACTTCGTGAGTACCCACGATTCCATAATTTTCTTGCAGTTCTTACAACTCACGAACCATGAGCGCAGAGTGTTTTGGGTCGTATCATCTCTCTTCCTGTGGTTGATAACCAGTAAGATTATATCTCCCCAATTAACGAAGGGCAGCTTCTCAATAGTTAGTGTAGGCCTACAGCAAGTTTGAAGATCAATATCACGCAAATACAAGTACTGGGTCAACTTTGGGATTCGCCAACAATCACATCTGCGTTTAATGCTTTGCATTCGCCCGGTTCGACTGTGAATGCTGGCGCGCTGAATGGAAATCGGATGTTCTATGCAAATGACTACATGGTATTTATCTATGTAACTCTGTCTCTCCTTCACCTTCGATTGACACGTAGAGCGCCAGGTACATCGTGGGCCTGGTTATGTGACCACCTTGAAGATGTTCTCCGAACGAACCCAAAATTCCGAGTGCTCCGTTTCGCAAAATCCATTCGGCTTCCATCTTAGCGACGGGACGCTCTACACATACGTGCAAGGAAACGAATACGAGGACATATTCGCGGCATGGGACTGGAACTTGATTCCAGGGACGACCGTTGACTACGACGCGACACCTTTGAGCTGCGCAACGATCAGAAAGACCGGCACTCAGCCCCTCGTAGGCGGCGCATCTGACGGCACTGTTGGCGTTGCTGCTATGCGGTACGAAACGCCCACGACGAAAACACTGAATTGGCGCAAGACGTGGTTCTTCCTCGAAGACGATGTACAGTTCGTCATGATCGCTAAGCTCAACTCTACCACTACCGCTCCTGTGTTTTCTATTCTTGATCAGAAGCGACGCTCCGGAGATGTGTTGGTGGATGGAGTCAATCGAGATAGCGGGAATTACACGGGGGTCGGAACCCTCTGGCATGCTGGTGTTGGTTATGTATTCAACGCCAGCAATCCGAGTGTCTCCCTTTCCTTGCAGCTCGGGCCTAGAACCGGCTCTTGGTCAAGCATCAGCTCCTCGAAGGCTCCGCCCACAACCGTTGACCTCTTTGCGGCCTGGCTGACTCACGACGATCTGAGCATTCCAATTTCGTACACCATTTACCCAGCAACTTCTACACCGGCCGCTTTCGAGGAGAAGGTAGCAGCCACACAGCTTCGATCTGTGAGAAATGATGGATCTATTTCTGCTCTACTGGACGTGAACCACCGCACTGCAATGATCGTGTACTGGACAGCTGCCGGGGCTTCTGTTTTGATTCCATCTCCCACCGGAAACGCGCCCATTACCATCGCCTCTAACGGGAACGCGAATTTAATCCTACACATGGATTCATGGAGCATCACTCTCTCAGATCCAACGCAGACGTTGTCGACCGTCACTGTCACCCTCACACTTGGAAGTGGTACCGCGCCTGCTGGCTGGGGTACCGCGAAGACCAAGTCTGTCACCTTCAGTCTCCCAAGCGGAGGCCTAGCTGGTAAAAGCGTTACTCAAACGCTCCCGAATTAGCAATAGAATTTCCATGTTTGATCGCGGCACGTGCTATGGCTTGGATGTTGCCAAGGACTGCTGTTATGTAACATGTACTTACCACCTTTCCTCCGAGTCCGTTGCTTCAAATGTTCTGTCGATGGAATTGTTGATCGCGAGTGCACCTTAGCGTGGCAGGTCTGTACTTGCAACACGAAATTACTATGCCCAGCAAGTCCAAGAAAGCCAGTTTTTCGTGTCAAGACGGACATACTGGGCTTGCCGGAGGGATCGACGTTTCTCACTAGCATGAGCGGTTCCGATCACTGCTTGGCCCCAGATTATGTATACCAGCATAAAAGGCGCACAAGGCTGAACCGAACTCTCCCCAACTTTCGTCTTCTTCACCCTACAACTCCAACTTTCGCCAATCCTTTCCACACGGAGTCGCAGGATGTCGACCAAGACATATCTTGCACTCCTCTCCACATTCTTTGCTATCTTTTCACTCACATCTGCCAACCTTGATGCCTCGCATGGCGTGAGCCACTTTTCGCGACACAAGCGTCTCGGACGGCAACTGCACTCTGCAGACAATACTACACTCGGAGACGCGACTGTGGTACCAGCCGCGACAACGTCTCCTGTCCCTGAAGCTTCGGAAGCTTTCAAGCAATCGGTCCCAGTAAATGAAACCGCCGCACCGACCTCCGTTCCCAATGTCTCTGCGCCGGCGCAGCCTGTGGACTCTGGGACGTCGTCAGACATATCTAGAATGAGCACTCGCCGCATTCAATCCGTTATCGACGGTCTAAGTGATGGTGCCAACATTGAGCGGGTAGCAACCTTGGGCAGTTGGTGCGTTCACCTTCATGTTGGAACCATATACAATTCACTAATCTTCAACTACTATCCAGGCTCCTTACGCTCGGGGCCGACGGCCAGTGGCCTGCTGCCGAAGTTGATTACACGAGGGGCTGCGAGGCGCAAAGGGCGAACTGGCCTATTCAAGAACATTGGCGGCGCATACGTATGTTTCTCCTTGTTCTTCGTAAACACCTTGCATCTCTAACTCTTTTGTTGCAATCAAGTCGTCCTTGCTGGTGCTTGGCACGGAGGCCTCAAAGGGACCGAACAATACGTAAAGAGCTCTGACGTTCATGCTGCGATCAGCCGTGCTATGGACTGGTGGTTTGCCAATGACTTCACCACTCCAGAATGCATCGACAAAGGTGGTAATGCTGCTTGTCCGTGCGAGACTGTACGTGAATCATCATCAACTCATGCTCGTGTGACTAAACTCGCTTAAGCCTGGCTTATGGAACCGTAATTGGTTCTCCAACGTACGTCTCTTTCACTCATTCTCGGTCCCTCATACTTATTACCTTACTCTAGATCATACTAATTCCTGAACTCGTGGCCCAAACGTGTCTACTACTCAACGACAGCTTAACGTCCTCCCAAGCTTCTTTCTGCTCCTCCATTTCCCTGCGCTCCTACAATACATTCACGCGCAGGCCCACCTTCCTTACTGGGGCAAATACACTGGATGTCGCCAAGATTGGCATAGATCTGGCCATCTTAACTAGCGACTCGTCTCTCCTGGCTGATGCTTATAACCGAGGTACGTATTCATGAGTGTATCTATGCTTGTGCTGACGCTTCGTATTTAGTACACTTGGAGCTCGTCATACAGGATCAACCCAAGGCCGATGGCATTCGCGCGGACGGGAGCTTCTCCCAACATCTTGGCTTGGTCTACAATGGTAACTACGGCAAGGACTTGTAGGATTTCTTCTCTTTCCATCTGGTTAGTAACTCATCCGTTTGTATCAAGCGTGGTTGATCTCCTTGGGTTTGAGCTGCTAGCTGCGGGCACACAATTCGCTGCAAACTCTGAACAGCAAGCTACGTTCGCAACTCTCTTTGACGGCGGCGCGTGGATGATCTACCGCAACGCCATCACCGATATCAACCATTGGGACTTTGTCAGTGGTACTTTTCCTTGATTTCTCGACACGTCGCTCATTTGTACACAAGAGCGTCTTGGGCAGATTCATCAGCTTCCACGTCAAAGATGCCCAGCAAGTCTACGCCTGGTTTCTTACACTAATTCTCCTAACTAATTAACCATCTAATAGGGCTTCGAGTAGCATTAAGATCCCTTTGCCTGAAGTTCAAGCACTCGGCGAGCAGTGGAAGAACGATATTTTAAAGAAGTTCGCTTCGAGTTTGTCTACAAAGACGGACAACGCCAATGCTGGTCAGCTCTACGGAAATCGTATGTTCTATGCAAATGATTACATGGTGAATTGATTTCAAGGGCTTTGTTCGTTGGCTACAATCTGACCCCGTTGACTAGGTCCATCGCGGCAAGAACTACGTCACCACTACGAGAATGTATTCGAACCGTACCATCAACTCGGAGTGCGTGAACTCGCAGAACGTGGGTCCTTGCTGCGTTTGATGTCTTGGGCTCGTTGGGCTGATTCACGCCTTTAGCCTCTAGGATTCCATCTTTCCGACGGTACGGTCTACACGCACATAAAGGGGAATGAATACGAGGATATTGCGGCTTCATGGGATTGGAATCTCATTCCGGGGACCACTGTCGACTATGCCGTCACCCCATTGCACTGCAATACCACTAAGGCTACCGGAGTTGAAGCATTCGTTGGTGGTGTTACCACAGAGCAAGTCGGTATAGCTACTATGCGCTACACGAACCCTGTTGGCGCTTCACTCAAGTGGCAGAAGACTTGGTTCTTCCTGGACAACGACATCCAGCTCGTTATGGTTTCTGATATTTCCTCGACCACCAATGCCTCCATTCGCACAGTCCTCGACCAAAGACGCCATGAGGGAGAGATTATTGTCAACGACGTAGTACAAGCATCTGGCAAGTCATATGTACCTGGAGCGCTCTCGCTATGGCATGGAAATGTGGGATACGTGTTCCCCGAGTCGACCGCCTTCCAACTGCACCTTGACGTAGGAGAGAAAAGCGGAAATTGGTCGACTATCGGAACATCCTCGCAACCCCCATCCACCGTTGATTTATTCGCCGCCTTCCTGGAGCACAATGACCTCAACGCACCAATCTCCTATATTGTGCTACCTGGGGTGGACAAGGATGCCTTCGCTAAGAAGATAACTTCTCTCCCCATCGATATTGCTCAGAACGACAAGCACATCTCCGCTGTATACGATTCGGCCAACGATGTCATAATGGCCGTGTTTTGGAACGTAAACGGAGGCACCGTAACCGTCAAGCCCAAGGGGTGCACCCCCATAACCATTACTTCTGATGGAAATGCGGCTTTGGTGTTCAACCACAAGGATGGGAAAATCACGGTCGCCGATCCTTCGCAGAGTTTGGAACGACTCAACATCAGCATCAAGGTCCACAGAAAAAGGAAGCTCTTGCCAGATCTTATACCACATACGAGGAAGATCACCTTTGAGCTTCCTTCGGGTGCATTCGCTGGCAGCAGCACCACGAAGACGTTCAAGTGCCTCACTCGTAACGCATATGCAGATGCTACTGATTGAAAAGAAGAAGAAGATGGCGATGGTCTGATACGTTATACTAGAATATCAAATAATCACTTAATAATATCGCTTTCCTCCGTAGCCGACTGCCAGCAAAGGCGTTCCTTCCTGGTTGTGTCACTGTTGTGCCCCTGAATCCCAGAGCCATGTGGCGCGTATCGTCAGCTGGTCGTGTTTACCACCGTCTTGTCTCCGAAAGTGGGCTATCCTGCGACCATAGACGTTCTGATAACTTATTCAATGCCCTAAATCCTCTGGACTGGATATTCACGAGAGATCTCCTAACGTTGGCTGTTTGCTGGAGTCTGGCTGTTTGCGTTCGAGCGGAATCCCGAAATACAACAACTACGCTGCTGTTCTCGTCGAGTGCTTGGATTCGGTTCTGTTACCAAGATATTCCGGGATGACTTCCTGATGCCGATGCCAGATGGCGATGGGTGGGCGACAGCGCTCGAGTCGCAGGAGAAGCACGAGCCAACCAAAATAGAAACCCGTCAGCCATCGGTCGGAAGCCACCAGCAATGCAGGCCATAAAGCATCAACCTAAAAGTTTCCATGCCCCAATATCCTTTCTCTGTGCTCTCAAAGACGTGACCCGCGATGAAGGGATCCCTTGCGCTCGCTTCCACTTTCTTTATCCACTCTCTTTTCCTACAACTATCAGCTGCACTCGACGCGCCTCATGGGGCCAGCCACTTCTCGCGTCGCAAACATTTTGGACGCTCAATAAATCCCCAGGCGCAGTCGTCTGCATTGTCGACCGTCGGAGCGACCGATGTCTCCAGTATTGCTGCTAGTAGTACCAGTGCTATATCGATGTCTTCGACTGCCTCAGCATCGTCCATCAGCTCGGTATCTGTCCGTTCGAGCGTACAAGCGTCGTCTACCTCTATCACCGTGTCCGCTAGCGCTCTTTCATCTAGCAGCATCCAAGCCACCTCTACCCAAGCCTCTACAGCAGCGTCTCCGTCGACTTCAGTGCCAGCCCAAACTGCGGCAGAGATCAAGACCATCACCCAGAGACGTTTGAGTACGATCGTTGGGGGCTTGAGCACAGACAGGGCTGCAAGCATTTCTAGCTGGTATGGCATAAGTGTTGGTCGTATGCTCTTCTTTCTGATTCCCCCAACAGGATATCTACCTTGGGCCCGGATGGGAAATGGCCAGCTTCGGAGGTTGACTATACCACAGCCTGTGCTGCTCGGAGGGCGAACTGGCCCGCTCAAGAACACTGGCAGCGAATCGGTAGGGACGCCCGTAACTCTCCCCGTCCTGATATCTGATTCTCTAAATACATAGTCGTTATGGCGGGGGCATTTCATGGTGGCCTCGATGGCACTTCTCAATTCGTGAAGAACGACACCTTCCGAGCAGTCATTTCTCGAGCGATGGACTTCTGGTTCTCCAATGACTTCACGAACGACGCGTGCATCGACTCTGGTGGGAGTTCTAGCTGCCCATGCGACACAGTACGTTAACAGCTCCACTCGCTTCCACACGGTCATTAATAAATATAGCCTGGGTTATGGAACACCAATTGGTTCTCAAACGTTCGTGTCCGTCACCTTCTTCCATCCATTAGATTAACCTCTAGCAATAGACGATCCTTATACC